>NC_141691.1:136496292-137991537 GCF_964263255.1 Lissotriton vulgaris
CTGTCGGGAGCAGGAGGCGAAGTCATCGAGGAGGAGGAAGAAAACCCGGGTGCTCAGGGGGCACCCTCGGACTCGGAAGATTCGGTGGCAGACAGTACCCATACACCGGTGATCACACCGAAATCGGTGGAGGACCTGTTGGACGGACAAGGGTAACGGGGTATGCTGCCTTGTTTTGGGTGGGGGCCCGGCAGGGGGGAGGCGGTTGCCGTTCTTTATTGCTGACAACGAAGGAGAGAGGGTTGGGGGGCCTCTGCTATTGCCCCGGAAGGTTGTGACACCGGAGGGGGTTTACTATAGTCCTGGTAGCCTGGGCGACGAGGGCCCACTGCCTCCGCCCAGCCCGCACCTGGCCCATAAGGCCTTCCTACGGTGGCGACCGTAGGACTAGTGGGGATTTTGGGGTTGATCTCCGTAGAGGTTTGGATGGGATCTAGATGGTGCAGTTTGGGTCCTGTTCTGGGGTGGTTGGGGGGGGGCTTTGTTGGTTTTTGGGTGATTTGGTTCTGGTTGGGGAAAATGGCCGCCGTCAGCGCTGGGAGGATTGATGCTTTTTCTTTGTGGGGACCCGAACGGGGAGACTGTGCAAGAACACTCTGGGACAATGGCTGATGTTGCTAACTTGAAATGTGTTACATGGAACGTGAGGGGGCTTCACACTATGTCCAGGCGTCACAAGGTCCATGCTTATTTAGTGCGTAGGGGAGTGCAAATGGCGCTGCTGCAGGAAACGCATCTGAACAAGGCGGAAGGGGCGGCGCTTCAGCGTAGGTGGCGAGGGCAGGTCTTTTGCACGGCGTACTCTGCTTATGCCAGGGGGGCGCTAATATGGATTAGGGCGGGAGTCCCCTTCCAGGTCACGAGGACAGTGTTGGACCCAGAGGGGCGTTTCGTGGCCATCTCAGGCACTCTAGGAGGGAGGGACCTGAACGTTTGCTGTGTATATGCCCCTAACGTGGACCAGACTGCCTTCCTTTCCAGGTTATCGGGCTCGCTGGCCCACTTTTTCGCCGGGCCCCTCCTGCTGGGGGGGGACTTTAACTCCGTAGTGGATGTAGACATAGACCGCTCACATCCCCCGCTCCCCGATTCCCCGGTCCGGCGGACGGCTAAGGGTCGTCAAGATTGGCAGACCCGTTGGGGTTTGACGGACATTTGGAGGGCGCATCACCCCACGTCTAGAGATTATTTATACTTTTCGAGCCTTCATGAGCTGCATGTCAGACTGGATGGCTTTCTTGGTTCGTCCGAATTAGTTTCGGCAGCGGTCCGATCGGAGTACTTATCGCGGACCATCTCGGACCACAACCCCCTCCTGCTGGACATTCGCTGGTTCCCTGGGACGCCGGCAGTACCCACCTGGAAGATGCGCCCCGAGATCCTCGAGGACAGTGTCTTCAAGGCGGACCTAGGGGAGAGAATCACGGATTATTTTGCGTCCAACGGCGGCTCCGCGAGTACTAGGGCGTTCGAATGGGACGCTTTCAAGGTGGTGGTGAGGGGCTACTGTATCTCTAAGAAGGTGGGCATGCGGCGCATTATCCTGGCTGAATTAGACACAGCGGACCGAGCACTCCGCGAGCTCGAAATTAGCCGCCCCGGACACCCGGAATTGCAAACACAAACGATGGAGGCGAGGGAGAAGGTAGCGGTGGAGGTCGAACGGCTCCGCTGTTTCGATTATAAGGCCTATACGATCCGGTCTATTGCGGAGGGCGACAGGTCGAGCGCGTTGCTGGCGTGGTTGGCCAACCCTACGCGCCAGTCCCAAACGACGACAAGTATGCGTAGGGCAGATGGGACTGAGGTGTGCACCCAACCGGAGATTCTTAGTTGCTTCCGGCATTACTACGAAAGTTTATACCGCAGCCGCTCCGCACGAGATCCAGACCGGCTTGATAACTATCTTAGCCCACTGGAACTCCGCACAGTAGGACAGGAAGTGGCGGAAACCCTGGGTTCTGATATTGACTTGGGGGAGATCCGCGGGGCCATCAAACGGATGGCGAGGAACAAGACCCCGGGCCTAGATGGCCTTCCGGTGGAGTTCTACGCAGCTTACGCTGACCTCTTGGCCCCTCGATTACTGGTGGTCTACAGGGAGGCGAAGAGGTTGGGTCGTCTCCCTGGTTCGATGTGTGAGGCATTGGTGGTTCCTCTCCTCAAACCAGGCCGAGACTCGTCTGACCCGGGGTCCTACCGTCCCCTTTCAATGCTGACGGTGGACTACAAAATATTGAGCAGCATCTTGGCCTCGAGGCTGCTGGGACATATGAGTTCCCTAGTGCATGAGGACCAAGCCGGTTTCATTCCACGGCGGAATACGACTATGAACATCCGAAGGTTGTTCCGCTTGCTCGGGGAACCATTCGTGGATGCCCCGTCCCCGGTAGTCTTGTCGGTGGACCTGGAGAAGGCTTTTGATAGCCTGGAGTGGGACTACCTATGCACGGTGTTGCGGAAATTCGGCCTCGGGGAGGGATTTATCAAATGGACAGCAGTCCTCTACGCTTCCGCTTCGGCCAGGGTTAGATCGGGCCCTTTGATTTCATCGCGATATCCGGTGGAGCGTGGCACACGGCAGGGGTGCTCCTTATCCCCGCTTCTTTTTGCACTAGCGGTGGAGCCACTGGCGATGCATCTGCGCTCGGGAGCCCACTATACGGGCTTATGGACAGCGGCGGGCCCGCATTACGTCTCGCTCTATGCGGACGACCTGTTGCTCTTCCTGGAGGATCCGATCGACGCGTTGCGGGGAGCGGAATTAGCGCTAACGGAGTTCGGTGCGGTCTCAGGCCTCCAAGTGAATTGGTCTAAGACCTGCCTCTTCCCGATGCGTAGGGGTACCCCCACTCCTGCGCTAAGTAAGGAGGTCAGATGGGAGCCCGACTGCTTTAAATACCTTGGGGTATTTGTGTACCACGACCAACCCGACCTCCTAGATGGAAACATTGCCCGTTGCATACGAGCACTCCGAGGTAGCATGGACTTTTGGGCCACGCTGCCGCTCTCCGTGGCGGGACGCATCGCCCTGCTCAAAATGGTGGCGCTCCCACGGCTATTGTATTACTTTCGGACTTTGCCGATCTGGGTCCCACCGGCCACGTTTCGTCGCTTGCGTTCTATGGTGGTTGGGTTCCTCTGGGGAACGGGCCGGCGGCGGGTGGCCCTCAATACCCTGATAAGGCCGAAGGACGAGGGGGGGCTCGCTGTGCCGGACTTCGAGAAGTATTACCTAGCGGCGCAGCTCCAGACCTACACCCAGGAGATAGCCAGGGAATTCAGAGGCCCGGAAGACGGTAGAGGAACGGGTATGGCCAGGCACGTCCTCGCCTTTATCGCGCTGCGACAGCGCTTGGTCCTACGGGACCTGTCGATGGAGGAGCGGACTATCCGACTTTGTTGGAATCGGGCTCATAACAGAGGCCGCCTACGGACGCCATATGCGCCTGAAATACCGTTGGGGATGCTGACGGCCCTCCCCCATGGAGGAGATTGGTCACGACTGGCGGACTGGGAGGATTCCGGGTTACAACTCGTCGGGGACCTGTACGAGGACGGAGCGCTCTTGTCCTTTCAGGATCTCATTGTCCGCTTTGGGATCCCCCGGGGCGACTTTCTGCTGCACTCGGCCATTGTGCGAGGGATCCAGGCGCACTGGCGAAACGGGCTAGAGGAACCTCAATTGTCTCAGGTGTGCCAGTACGTAATGATGTCGGCGGGCACGGTGAAGGCGGTCACTTGCCTCTACGGCAGGTTGATTACCGAGGGGTTGGTCCCTCTCACCACACTGAAGTCCCGCTGGGAAGAGGACATTGGTAGGGAGATCCCGGAGACGACCTGGTCCCAGCTGGTGAGGCGTGCCTGGAAGGGTACACGTAGCGCCCGTTTCCAACTGGTCCACTATTATGTTTTCCATAGAGCGTACCTGACCCTGGTAAAGATCAGGCGTTATTTTGCCACGGCTTCGGCGGAATGCCCTAGGTGTCCGGCTCAGGAGGCGGACCTCCTACACATGCTATGGGCCTGTCCAGGACTGACGTCCTACTGGCAAGAGGTGGCGACGACTTTGGAAGAGGTGACGGGGAGGCACTTGTCATTCGATGTGGCGGTAGGGCTCTTGCACTGGTTCCCCCATACCCCCGGAATAAAATCACCAGTAAATGTATCGACCTGGGGCTCCTACTTGCTAAGCGAGAGGTGACCAGGAACTGGAAGGCACGAGCTGGTCCTACAGGCAGCAGGTGGCACAGTGAGCTTTTGAAATGGGCGGCGGGTGAGAGCGCGCTAAAATATCAGTTGGCTTGGAGGCAGGGCAATGAGAAGGCGCAGGAGGCCGCGTTAGAATGGGAAACGCTGGTGCAGGCCCTCAGAGATTATTGTACCCACAGCGACTCTGAAAGTGAAGAAGCAACTCGACCCGAGTCCCGTTAAACATTAGCATTGACAGCACTATTCCCTTCCCCGTGGGTCACGCAGTGGATCCTATGTAGATGAGCTCCCTGACGCTGATGGTGGGGGGGGGGGGGGGGAGGGGGGGTTTCACAGTTACTGGGAATTCTGAGGGGGGGGTTTCTTTTTGAGGTTTTGGGTTTGTTTAGAAAAGCAGATGACGGACAGTGTGTTATCCGGACCAGCTCCAGCATCCTACTGACCCCAGCTGCATTTGCCGCCCAACCCCAGGCGTATGGGCTGATTGGCTGTATAACAACGGTATGGGAGGGGGTCAGTGGGCTATACTTTGTATAAGTTGTTTATACTTCGATACTGGTCGCTACTGTATTGTTTTACTGATTCCTGCAATAAAAATATATTTAAAAAAAAAAAAAAAAAAATCAGTACAACACTGTCTAATGATACAATTGGTTCCATCCATTCAACCATATCTGCAGTACGATCTGACACAATTTGAAAAACTTCTCCTCACCCGTTTTAGGTTCAACCTCTATCACTTTATGGTTTTATTTCCCACTCAGAATGTTTGGACACATAATACCTCAGGGTGCCCCTGTGACCTTATGTCCCCACAGTCCACAATTCACGTTCTTTTCTTCTGCAAATTTTACACGCCACTTCGCAGGAGGTGGATATTACCACTCCTAAAAGTATTGAAGATACGAAGATGCCGCCCTGCCTATTTAGCGTTGCAATTTTTGGAAAACAAATTAATGTCAAAATCTGTGGCACAGTACCTAAAATTATGTCTGAGACATCGTACGAACTTATAAAATAACAAAGAGCAGCTTGCCTTAAAAACGGACTCTAGCAAATGTTTTGCTTTTTTTTTTTTTTTTTTAGAGATCAATTTTAACATAGTATGAATTTTATGTTTTTTATATATTTATTGTGTATTTCTGTACTTTTATGGCTTTCACAACGAAAACCGAATAAAGATGATTTGATTTGATTTGAGTGTGAGTCGTATCAGTAGATAAAGAACAGGACGCTAGGTTCAGCTTCGGGGAATGTGTATGTTGGGATCTATTGGACTGCTGAAGGGCTCTGTCTTGATAAATGGCTTCAATTTTTTGAGTACAGAATAGGGCTATTTCTTCACATTGATTATTGTTCAGTGTGGGTGGTTTGGCTGCCGTTTCAGAGCCCCCAAGCTCTTTTACCAGGGAAAACAATGTTTTGGATTTATTTGTGGCCTCTGAAATGGTTTTGGAGACATGGTTGGCCCTGGCAGTGGCACAAGCCTTATGGTAGCTTTTTAATTTTTTTTTGTAGATGACTGCACATTCCGGGGAGTAATTATTCCTCCAGCTACGTTCCAGTCTTTTGCATTTGGATTTTGCTACTTTAAGCGATTCATTAAACCAAGGGGCTGGGGTCTTATGCATGTTGTATTTTTTCTTGGACAAGGGGAGACTGGCGTTAATGGCGTTGGAGAGCCAGACGTCAGTCCTAGCTGATGCGCTTTCGACATCCTCCGTTGTGGGTAAATCTGGGGGAAGGAGTGCATCCAAGGTCAGCTTAAAAATATTCATGTCTAATTTTTTCCAGTCTCTTTTTAAAATGCTTGCTGTAGTCCTTGCGTTGGGACTGCCTACTGGGGAAGTGATGTTAAAATTAGCAAGGGAGTGATCAGACCAGTGAAGTGGGAGCGTGGGGCGCAGTGAATGTGGGGAAGGTTGGAAAAAATAGGGTCAAGAAGATGACCAGCTTTGTGCGCGGGTCCTGAATTTCAGAGCAGAATATTCATGGCAGCTAGGTCAGCTATGAAATTACTATGAAATTACTACTTGTCGAGTTCAGGGGGTCTTCTAGATGGAAATTCAAGTCCCCTAAAATGGAAAAATTTGGGGCATTCATGAGTAGTGGGGCCACAAGGTTGGGAAATTGTAGGGCCCACTCATTCGAGTGCCCCGGTGGTCTGTACACTAATAGTCCTGAAAGAGTGAAATGCGAATGTAACGAAAGTTTGAATACCGCCGCCTAACAATTAGATGAGTTAAGTGGATCAAACTTACATTGAAATGTGTTTGAAAACTACTGCTATGCCTCCTCCTGTCCTGTTATTGGGTCTGTCTGCTCTGACAATCACATAATTGGAGGGAAGAGCCTCCGCAATGTCAGGGCCTGAGCTGTCATGTAGCCATGTCTCCATAAGGAACAGGGCGTCGGGTACTTCATTCGTTAGCAGGTCGAAGATGTCCCTTTTATGCTTGCCTAGGGAACTGCAGTTGAGGCTAAGAAAGGAGAAATTTAAGTCCGGTTTAATATCTGGGAGAAAGCGGCGGCACCTTTGAGAAGGACCCAAAAGAAATTTGCAAGATTTGCAGACTTTAGAGCACAGGGAGTCCGGATGGAAAATGTTGCAGTCAAGGTTATCCTTTGGCCTCAGTGTATGGAGTTTGACTGAGGAGTAGATGGTGGATATAGAAGGGAATTGGGCAGGGGTCTTAGCACCTAGGCCCGTTTAGGCGCGGACGGGAGCAGACGGGCTTGCCTTCAGAGCGCCCGCTGCGGGCGTTCGCTGCGCGTGCGCTGGTTCTGGGCCCTAAGTAGTCTAGCGGCCCCCAGAGACTGCAGCGCTGACCCCGACATCCGCCGGAAGTGTAGGGATTAGTGAGAGGATTCCCGGGCCAGCCCTCCGATCAAGCGGCACAAGCCGTGTCGGACCGGGGCTGCGGGATGTGTGCAAGGGGTGAGGTAAGCACAGAATCACGAAGTAATAAAATCACAGTATACACAGTTTAAAAAGATCTGATCAGTGCAATAATAACAGGAGCTGACGGCGTCTCATTCACACCGCCTACCGCGTCCACTGCACTCGCGTTCGTCCCGGGCCCTAAGTAGTCTAGCGGCCCCCAGAGACTGCAGCGCTGACCCTAACATCCGCCTGAAGTGTAGGGATTAGTGAGAGGATTCCCGTGCCAGCCCTCCCTCCGATCAAGCAGCACAAGCTGTGTTGGACCGGGCTGCGGGAGAGTGTGCAAAGGGTGAGGTAAGCACAGAATCACGAAGTAATAAATTCACAGTATACACAGTTCAAAAAGATCTGATCAGTGCAATAATAACAGGAGCTGATGGCGTCTCATTCACACCGCCTACCGCGTCCACTGCACTCGCGCTCGTCCTGGGCCCTAAGTAGTCTAGCGGCCGACATCCGCCGGAAGTGTAGGGATTAGTGAGAGGATTCACGTGCCAGCCCTCCGATCAAGCGGCACAAGCCGTGTCGGACCGGAGCTGCGGGAGAGTGTGCAAAGGGTGAGGTAAGCACAGAATCACGAAGTAATAAAATCACAGTTTACACAGTTTAAAAAGATCTGATCAGTGCAATAATAACTGGAGCTGGCGGCGTCTCATTCACACCGCCTACCGCGTCCACTGCACTCGCGCTCGTCCTGGGCCCTAAGTAGTCTGGCGACCCCCAGAGACTGCAGCGCTGACCCCGACATCCGCCGGAAGTGTAGGGATTAGTGAGAGGATTCCCGTGCCAGCCCTCCGATCAAGCGGCACAAGCCGTGTTCGACCGGGGCTGCGGGAGAGTGTGCAAATGGTGAGGTAAGCACAGAATCACAAAATAATAAAATCACAGTATACACAGTTTAAAAAGATCTGATCAGTGCAATAATAACAGGAGCTGACGGCGTCTCATTCACACCGCCTACCGCGTCTCTTACAATGAGACAAAACAAAGACTTTCAAAATATTTTGGAAAGCAAGTTAACATTGTTATGCAAGGACATAAGTTTTACACTGTTCCTCAAAAGGAAAAAGAAACTGTCGATCAAATAGTAACTTGCTTGACGGGACTATCAGTAAAGAGTTATTTTGGTGCAATGACTGACCAACTCATCAGAGATCAATTAATTGTACAGTGTAATAACAAGAGGGTACAACAAAAACTTTGGGCAGCGAGAAATCCGACTTTATTGGAAGCAATTGCTATTGCTAAAGTGGTCGAAGAATCAGACAAATGCATGGAAGAGATGCGTGCACTTGAATTAAAGAAGGAGGACACAGTCAACGTGATCAACAAGCATGACAAGACTGATAAAGATTCTTCTCCGGCCTTCAACACAAAATCTACTGATGTTAGACCTAAGTTTTACACTTTCAAGACTAGGTCAAAGGGATCTTTCTCTGACAGTAAAAGCAAATTTGTTGGTTGCCTTCGCTGTGGGATAATGACTCAAGCTGCAGATTTTTATTGTTGTTTCGCTCGTGATAAGATGTGTAAGAAATGTGGAAAAAGAGGTCACATCAGCAAAGCTTGTAGAGATCCATCTATGAATAGGGTTGTTTTTATTGATGATGGCGTTGTTCCTCCTGATATAGCTCTTTGTATTGATGATAATTCTTCTGGTGTTCTTCAAAGGCCTAAAGCTGTCTTTGTTTTGAATGGGGTTTCAGTGACACTCTTAGTCGATCCTGGTTCCATGTTCACCATCATCCCCTTTCGCATGTTTAAAGATTGTTGGCCCGATATATCATTCACGCCGAAGGGGTATGGAGGCGAAATTATTAACATAAGGGGTGTCATGGAAACTTCTATTGAATTCAAAGGTAGGTCTTCGTCAGGTAAGGTATATATTTCTGAAGATGGTCCAGCTATTTTTGGTTGGATACAACAGCATAACTTACATATTATTTTGGATCGTAGATCTGTAGAAAAAGTTCTAGTCGTTGATGACTTTCCTAATGTTAATTTTGTTCTCACAAAATACAATGATATTTTTCGCTCAGATCTGGGTAAGTTGGTGGGGTATATTCATGAAATTAAATTGAAAACCAATGTCACTCCTGTCAAACATCCTCTTAGGAGAATTGAGGTAATATAAATTTTATGATCGATTGTGTCCCCTATCTTAGACCCCACCGACTCCATGTACTAGCTTGAAGTGCATGTAACTTCCCTCCTGTGCCAGCTATGAAGACGCAAATACATTTGCGTCCAACGGTAACGTGTTCTCTTTCAGATCCGCCATGAACGGATTGAATATTCAGTTCCTAAATATGCCATGCCAACGTCTTTATGTAATGTACTTCACACGCTTTTCAGCTCTGGCGAAGTAGGCCTGAAATCTGCCATCGAGCCTTTTCCTGCCTTCTGACTCTGAAAGCCTCAGCCCAGGCTGCCTCTGTACCAGTGACCCCTGCCTTACTTCTTGCGCGGCTCACGGCGCTTGGCTCAGACTGTTGCCTGCCAAGACTGTATTCAACCTTCGAATTATCTGCTCCACTCCTCGAAAATACATTCCTGTCTAGTAGATTCATGTCAACATCCTTCCAGCTGCAGAGCAAAGGGTTAGGCCTCACTGTCTCTATACAAGTAATTCATGGCTCTGTTTCCATGGTAGGCCCATGCCCTCCCTCGCACCCCTCGCATCTCATGCAGACACGTAGACGCTCATACACGCACTCACAGCCAGTATAGAATAGCCTCTTGTCCGAGAGACCTTTCCCTTCCAGATAATACAGTTCCTTAAACATGAGATATTAGATACGATTTGGGATTAGGTTGATCTGACATCCAGACTTATGTCTATACTTGTAGGGCTAAGTGTCAAGTCCCCCTTCACCCCTCAAGTTACACGTACATTACACGTCATGCTGCTGCGCGCGCATCTCTGCCATGTATTTCTGCTGACACTGCAGGATTCTCTTGTGGATCCACCTACTTGTGACCTCATGATAAATGACGTTTCTAGTACACGCCTTCATGCACGCCTATTGCAACGCCTTTTCTGTTACGTATGAGCATTTTATCTCTCTCTTCTCAGCTGTTACGCCTTCTGCATATGTCTTTACTGTAATGCATTGACTATATACATGAATGTCTTTCAATAATGTATTGTCGCATACTTGCATATTCGCATATTACCATTGACTCTGTCTGTCAGTCCCTTCCCGAACCTACGTGGTGACGGAACGGTATGCCACCTTGGCTCGAGCCAATATGCTAATCATCCAATTCCTTTTATAGGAATAAAACCCTTTTGAGAAACCTCAAATATCACGGATTTTGCCTCTTATTTATTATGAGTTATTCTTATTGCTTTTACCGCATAGAAATTAAGCATTGGTAATTAGAATTTACCACATTTTGGCGCCCGAACAGGGACCCCTCCCCCATCTCACGCGCCGGTGGTGCTTTGCAGGCTTAGTCCCCTGCCACAGCCGGACGGAAACTACGCATACCCGCAGGATTTCCTGTATCTCCCTCAGGCCAACGGAGGTGACTGAGGCCGCGATCGACACCCAGACGAGGCGGTGAGAAGTGCGGAGGATCCCGACCAGAGCCTAGCTGAGAGAGCAAGATCCGAGGTATACGGAGGCCCACCAGGTTCCGAAGTTCCGAAGTATCTGCGTCACGAGTCGAGTCCGAATCCAGTCCGAATCCAGTCCAGGGTTTCCGAGGCCTTCTGTTTCCGTGCTTCCCGGTGAGTACCGTTGCTGGGGACGCATCTAGACGTGCGCATTAGTTTGTGCCGGTCAAGACAGGTGTGGGTACACAGACCTGGTCTGCACTGTTTTAGACAGTGTATCTGTACTGTTTAGCAGTATATTCAGTCTGCACTGTTGAGCAGTGTATCTAGTATTATGCAGTTAGCTAGTTATATTCTAATTGTCATCATTCATGTCAAAATGTTTTAATGTGTCTCAAAATGTCGTGGTATGAGTGATTGTTCGATCGTCATTATTGTGATTATTGTGTTCATTGTATTCATATCTGAGTAAGCACTAAGTAGTCAGACTTTCAGGATGCCGTTATTCTCCAAATTAAGACAAATAAAAACTAGAAAAGGGGTACTAGAATAAGCTGTTCCCATTCCACCTAGGGACACTCCAGGGTACTTTATGTACCACAAGCACGGCCTAGATGCCGTTTTATTCCTCGACTTATGGGTGGACTACACTAAAGAACTATCCGAGAATCAGAGATGGCCCGCTGCTGGGACATGGGATGCAGATTGCATCATGAGAGTAGAAGAAGCATTGTGGAAAAAGAAAGCCAGACAGTCACAGAAAGATGCCATTGAACTATGGCGTAAAGAATCACATAGGCGTACAGAAAAAGCACTTAGAAAAGAAGAGAAAAGGAGGGAGGATCCAGAGAAGGCCCAAGAAAACGTATTAGTTGAGGAAGGTACCCGAGTAAAATTAGAACAAGTAGACAGACAGCGAAACACACTCATGAATGGCATGTATCCCCTCTTGACTGAGGGTTTGCCTAAAGCCACCCCGGAAATACCGAAAAACCTACCACCCCCACTGCTCCCGACTAAAATACACCAGAAAACAGCAAAGGACATTTTCCTTTCTTCCTATCTAGACGATGTAGCCCCAGAATATGTAAATCCTGCACCGCCACGCACACCTCCTCCTGGCGGCCAAGATGGTCAGCTCCTTCCTCCCCGACAAGCTACTCCTCCTCCCGTTCCTCCTGGTCTTCCAGCTGTCCTTCCACCTATTCCTGGGCCTGCCCCCCCCGCTTTACACCCAACGAACCCCTTCGGAGCTGGCGCCTCGGGAGGCGCGTCCGGAGGAGCGACAGGTTTCCAGACTCCGCCATCCGCCCATCGGCTGACCTATAGAGACCTAGCACAGCAACATACACCTAGAACAGGCGATATTACACTATATGGAGATCGTCTTGCAGACTGTAGATATGATCCAGTACCTGGTAAAAAGAATGACGAAAGAATGTGTAGTAATGGACAACACTACATTGAAGGTAAGTGAGTTCTTTATTTCTTGGTAAAGCTCAAGGATGTCGTCAGCTGTCTTCACTCGGTGGCGCTGCTCTGTCAACATTCCAGAGCGAGCGCCGCTTGACAATAGGAACATACCAAGTACAGTAATAAGGGAGGGGGTAAAGGGCACAGGGTGGGGAAAGGGCAAGGGGCAAGTTACAACACTTCATCCTCCCTATAGAACAGACAATAGAAAGGGAAAATTATGCAGGCCTAAACAGAGACCTAAAGTAGCTATCTCATTACAAACTGTTTTTGCCATTGGGGGGCGTGCCTTTGCCTACCACTTCTCCTGTCCACTCTGGTCTCCCCTCTGATGTCTCCACCCTCATACCTAGCGGTGTGTGGCCTGGAAACCTCTCTCCCTGCTGGCACAACCCTATCCTGGCTCCACATTCTTCCATC
This sequence comes from Lissotriton vulgaris, assembly GCF_964263255.1. Classification (NCBI taxonomy): domain Eukaryota; kingdom Metazoa; phylum Chordata; class Amphibia; order Caudata; family Salamandridae; genus Lissotriton; species Lissotriton vulgaris. The sequence goes on from NC_141691.1 coordinate 136,508,904, forward strand.
TTCCATGACTACTGAATTCTTGTTGAGAGTCTTAATAGTGCTGGGGGCATAGAATTTGTCTCCTCCAATTCTCAGTCTTTCCGGTTTTTTTATATACACTCTTTGACCTGGCTGGAATCCTCTCTCCTTGGCTCCCCACTTCTTGTCATACCAATCTTTGTATTTGCGTTGGCTGGCTTCAATCTTCCTCTTGATCACCTGGGGGTCAGCTTCCATTATTTGACTTCTTCCCATCCAACTAGGTGTGAGCTTAGTGCCTGCTTTCCTTCCTCTCAGTAGCTCGAAGGGTGTGCATCCTGTGGTAGACTTGGGTGTGGTATGGTAGGCCCACAGCATGTCCCTTAACGCTTCCTCAATGTTCCGTCCCGCTTGTTTTGCCAGTTGTATGCACTCTTTCACCATGCGGTTTACTCTTTCCACCTTGCCGTTGGCCTTGGGGCAGTACAGTGGCGTGCGGACATGTGCAATGGAACAGTCCTTGAGGAATTCCTTCATTTCTTCAGATATAAGTTGTACGCCATTATCCGTCACCAGAGTCTCGGGCACACCTTCTCTTGAGAACACCTCTCTCATGAACTCAATGATCGTTCGGGTGTTCACGTTGTGGACTACCTTGTAGGTCACCCAACTAGAATAGTAGTCCACCATGACAATGAGGTACCAGTCTTGGGACCCTCTTCCCTGTATTGGCCCCGTTATGTCCAAGCCGAGCTTGTTCCACGGGGCTTCAGGTACCTCCACAGGTGCCAAAGGTGCTCTTCTCACGGTCTTGGACTTGTCGCTCAAGCTGCATGCGTAGCAATCACGCACTTTGTCCTCCATCTCACTGTCCATCATAGGGAACCAGTAGTCCGTACGAAGTCTGGCTTTGCTCAGGCTCCTTCCTAAGTGACCTTCGTGAGCCAGCTCCACTATTTGGTTTCTCAGGGTTTCTGGAGGAACTAGTTTTCCGGACTTCAATATTAAGTCTCCCTCCACTGATAGATCCTCTCTCACGTTCCAATATGGCTGGATCTCGCTCTCCATGTCTTTGCATTTTTTCGGCCAGCCCATGAGTATGAACCTCTTTACTTTCTTCAGAGTCTCATCCTGACCCATTTGACTTTTCCATGTGTCCTTTTCTATGGCTGCTAAACGCAACTCCAGGACTGGGTCACCTCTAATCTTCTCCTCCGCTTCTTCCTCCGCCGGCGCTCTCGACAGGAAGTCAGCTACCCTGTTCTGCTGTCCTGGAATGTATGTCACTCTGAAATTGTAAGCTTGTAATCCTACAGCCCATTTGGCTATACGCGGCGTCATACTCTCCATATCTTTCTTTGTGAATAAAGAGACTAACGGTTTATGGTCAGTCTGCACTTCGAAAGGAGTTCCCCAGATGAAGAATTTGTAGTGGCAGACCGCCCAGTAGACCGCTAGTGCTTCTTTCTCTATGGTAGAGTAGTTTTTTTCTGATGTCGTGAGAGTTCTGGATGCAAAGGCCACCACCTTGATTTTGCTTCCTTCTCTTTGTGCTAGGGTGGCCCCTACCCCCCGGTTGCTGGCATCCGTAAAGATGATAGTCTCTCCATTTGGGTCAAACTTCCCAATGAATGGGGCTTCGATGATGGCCTTCTTGATGTCTTTCATTGCCGTCTCTTGATCCTTGCCCCAATTGAAAACACTGTCTTTTTTAATCAAGTCTCTTAGAGGCTGTGACACCATCGCAAAATCTTTAATGAACTTGGCCATGTATTCAGCCAGCCCCAGGAATGACAGAATGTCCTCTTTAGACTTAGGAGTAGGAGAATCTCTCACCGCCCTGATCAGGTCACTCTTGGGTTTGATCCCTTCTTCAGAGAGGGTGTGACCTAGGTAGTCTACGGCACACACACCTAACTTGCATTTAGAAGGTTTAGTGGTAAACCCCACATCTCTCAATTTCCTGAGTACCTCCTTCGCCATTTCGTTGTGCTCCACTTCATTGCCCCCATAGATCAGTATGTCATCTTGGAAGCAAAGGGTGTCCATGCAGTCCTTTAGTACATGTTGCATGACTCTTTGGAAGGCCGCAGCTGCCGACGCCAAACCAAATGGCATGCGCAAGAACTTAAAGTTTCCAAACGGGGTAGTGAATGCAGTGAGCAGTTGAGAGTCCGGGTGTAGTCTGATTTGATAATAGGCTGACGATAAGTCTAGCACACTGAAATATTTTGCTCCCTTAATAGTGCTCAACATTTCGCCTATTCTGGGAAGTGGATATCTGTCCACCAGGATGTTGGCGTTAAGGCTCCTCAGGTCCACACAGAGCCTAATGGTATTCCCTCCATCTTTCGCCGTGATCACAATCGGGGCCAACCAAGCTGAACTTTCAATCTCTTCGATGACTCCCTGACAAATCAGTCTCTGAAGTTCCTGCTCCAGGGGTTCTCTCATGCGCAAAGGTATGGATCTTGTCTTATGCACCACGGGTTCTGCCCCCTCCTTGAGAATGATCTTGTGCATATAATTCTTAAACACCCCTAGATTGTCACTGAAAACCTCTTTAAACTCTTCCATGAGGTTACCTGCTATGCCCAGTGGATCAACTAACAACACCTGTTCTGAGTTATTGGGATCTAAGGTGATGCCTAACTGTTTCTGATGCTTCCAGCCCAACAAAGTGGAGCCCCTGGAGGATACGTACACCTTTCCCACTGTGTGTCTATCCTTAAAGGAAATCTTCATCGTCACCATGCCCTCCAGTGGTATTCTCCCCTCATTGTACCCCTTGGGATTGATGTCAGGTTGTAACAATTTTACAGAGTGATTGGCAAACTTTTCTTCAAAAACATTTTTATCCACCAGGGTGTAGGGTGAACAAGAATCAGCATACATGCTAAATTTGACTCCATCTAGGAGTACATCACATTTGGGATACGAAATCACTTCATCTTCCTCATCCCCACTCAATTGAAAAACATATGATCTCTCCCCATCCTCCCCTTGGGTGGTTTCTTCAATGACATTCACTGACTTGCCTGGCGTCTTACACACTTTGGAGAAGTGCCCCCACCTGTTGCACTTCCTACACTGTACACTCCTAGCTGGACACTTCCAGTTACTTGCCAGGTGGTTGGGACTACCACATTTAAAGCACACGATGGGGCCTGACTTACTACGCCCCCCTTCTTTACTTTTGTCCCCTACTTTACAGACGGTCTCTCCCTCAGAACTAGACTTGTTTTCCGTCCTCTCCTTACTCGCCCCCTCAGTTAATTTCATTTCCCTGATACATCTCGCAGTATGTTCTAGGCCCTTGGCTATGTTAACAGCTTCATCTAAGTTCGGATTCTTGGTGAGTAACTCCTCCTGCGTCTTAGTGTCATTGGTGCATCGCACCAGTTGATCTCTAATTAAAGAGTCGGTGAGTTGCCCAAATTCGCACGTGGCAGACAGCCCTCTCAGTACCGCTACGTAATTGCTCACTTTTTCTTCCCTTTTCTGCACCCTCTTAAAAAACTTGTGCCTCTCCATTACCACATTTATCTTCTCCTTAAAATGTGCCCCCAGTTCCCTGAGTGTACTTTCATATACATTGACACCTTCTTCCACTTCCTCCTGGTCATCATCTACTAGCCTCCCTGTTATGTCTTCATAGATCTTTCTCCCATGAGTACCCAAGTTGTGGAGTAGTATGTGTTGCTTGCGTATATTGGTGTAATTGCTACCGCCTATGGCAATCAGATAAGATTTGAATATGCCTTCCCACCTTCTCCATGGAATGTCAGGTTCACCTAATTCATTTAGAAAGGGGGGAGGTTGACTCATGCCCGCCCCCGCCATTGCCATACAGGTGAGGTATACCTGAAGGAAAAACTTGCCTAATAAACAGACAGCAGAGATGCAGAGGAAATCTAAATAATAATATGAAAACACTGCAATTTATCCCCAGAGTGTCCCCGATAAATATTAATGACTCTCTACATTGTAAACAACACAAAAATATGTGAGAGAAAACAACAATTATGAAGGTTGTAGAAATAGTCCCCTTTCTACTTCTTCACACTGCCTCTCCTCAGACCAATGAGGTAACTGGCCCCCCCCCCCACCACTGGCGGGACCTTCCTGTTGAGGAGACTTCCTTCCTCACAATCCTCTCAAGTCCACCGGCAAGCTCGTGAAATTTCGTTATAAAGGCAGGTGAGCTTCTCCCCTAAATGTGCACATAGCTCTATGTAGCGTAGGCTCGGAACCAAAGGCTTAGACAGGAAATGCAGCGCGATGTGAGTCTCTCACGAGGGAATCAAACTGCCACACCTCGCAGCCCTGACAGAGAGTTCTGCTTTCACTTTCCGCTTCTCTCCGCTGACACTGAGGAGCGTGTTGAACACAGCGCGATGTTAATATTTTCCCTCACGCCGCTATCTGAAAACGAGGGATTCTTCGTAGAAGCAGCTGTTTTCACCAAACACAGCCTGCGCGCTAGACCGTGCCCGACCAGGCACCCGACTTTACCCTTAACGCGCTGAAAGCAAGAGCCCCACTAGACTTGTGAGGAGGGATCCCGGTGCCCGACCCGACACCCGACAATGGTCCCCACCACCCTATTTGACGCAGGGGCTGACTCTGAGGGTACCGACGCTCTTACTTGAAATTGACAAGAGTCGTCTCATCAATCGCTCGTGGTGCCTCAGTTCACTGCTTCAACGCTTGTCTCCGTCAAATCTTCCAGAAGACGTCAGTCACTTCAAATGACAGCAATCACTTCACCAGGGGAACGACATCCGCTGTCCCTGGCACAGCTTTCCCGGTCCTCGTCGCCAAAGAATGTAGTAATGGACAACACTACATTGAAGGTAAGTGAGTTCTTTATTTCTTGGTAAAGCTCAAGGATGTCGTCAGCTGTCTTCACTCGGTGGCGCTGCTCTGTCAACATTCCAGAGCGAGCGCCGCTTGACAATAGGAACATACCAAGTACAGTAATAAGGGAGGGGGTAAAGGGCACAGGGTGGGGAAAGGGCAAGGGGCAAGTTACAACAGAATGTTGCTCGCATCAGTACGTTTGCGACGAGTCACGAACTTCTTATTAACACTACCTGGAATGGTAGATCATCTAGATCGAATATATCAGTTTGTACAGACAGGAGTAGGGCCTGAAAGTATTAAGGAGGCCATGGCCTATCAGAAAGTGGATACTAAAGCCAAGATATTACGGTTTCTTATAAACTGTTTAATAAGGGAAGTGGATAGGCCGGGTATGAACCCGGAAGACGTAAAAGCACTCCACAGGTGGGGCCAGAATATAGCAGATGGGAATCACGATAAAGAGGCCTGTGTAGATAATATGTACTGAAGAATCAGAAATGCAATAAATAAGATGCATGAAAAAAGACAGCCACCACCGGAAATAGATTCAGACAAACTTGAATCCTCAGAGGAGGAGAACGAACAAGAACAGACACCAGAGCGCACACAATTACCAGTTAGAGAAACGATAGCATATGTAGGTAAAGGAAGACCCTTTAATAATTCAATGCGCCCAGTGCGTCCAGAAAGTAAAAGAATGTTCCAAGAAGCCATGTGTGATCCAAGAACTCCTGAACACTTATTCCAAGCTACTGATAACAGACTTCGAAAACGAATGGGGTACCATGTACTAGATTCTATGGATGAACAAGAATTAGCGAGGTCGGCCGTACAATGGGCTGACAGTTCAGAGAAATATAGTGATGATGCGTTAGCACATACGTTTTTGAACCTGACACCGAGTGAGCAGCGTTTAGCTGGTACATACATGATACAACACCTACTTTTATTGTACAGGAGCCAACATTCCGACCCAGGCCCCCTGCCTGATATATTAGCAGAACTACTCATGAATAAATGGAGAGGTCTGGGTACCGATCTAATTAAAGTAATTCTAGAACATCGACACAGATATAGTGCCTTCTTATGTCCACAGACCGACTCAGCACATGTCATGGAAAGAAAAATGTATTACCTGGATAGACAGAACCCGTTGCGAGAAGTGCACCCAGTTCAGAATGCAGACAATACGCTTAGACGCGTGTTTGTGTACACACCCATAACTAAAATAGAATTATTGGAAATGAAAAAACTAGTACCTAGCCATGATAAAGATCCCGCAGGTTTCCACCGTGAATTAAAAGACATGTTACTCATGGGTGACTATACTTATCCCGACATTATGAAGATATTGAAAGTACTACTGCCTCCTGGTATTTATGAGAAACTTAAAGAAAAAGAATGGGAAGTGGGAAATGCAAAGATTGATTGGGCTGCATTAGAAAACGAAGAAGATACTAGAATTCCAGGCCAAGGGCTCGGGGATAAGGTTAAAGCATTACCAGGATTGTTAGTACAAGTGTTGCCACGTTTATTAAGTACGAAAAAGGAAGATTGGGGTGCAATTTCAGCTTGTAAACAGAAACCCGATGAAGACACTAGTGATTTCTATACTCGATTTGAGAAATGTTTTGGTATTAATAGCGGCCTGAAACCAAGTAGCGAGTCATATCCACACCTTTTTGTAACAAAATTAGTTGAGAATTCACTGCCCCAGGTTAAGAACAGAGTACTGAAAGTCGAAAGCACTTGGCAAGCTAACACCCCTTCACAAATGTTACAAATGTTACAATACCACCAGAATAGAATTAGAGAAGAACAAGAACATGAACAAAGACGTATGAAAGACACGAAAATGAAAATGTTAGTTGCCCAGTCAGTTCCTGCTGATGGTCACAAAAAGGGTGTGACCCAGCCTAGTAATTCAACGGCTCCTGTTAAAGGGACATGTAACTATTGTAGACAGCCAGGTCATTATGTAAACGATTGTGCGGTTCTGAAACACAATATCTCCACGGGTAAGACCAAGGAGAGACCACGTGTACCTAGACAGGATCAGGCCCAGCAACAAGTACCACAGAATATACAACATATTCCGCCTATGCCAGCTTCATCACAAACTGTAGCAGTGCCACAGCAACAGCCTATTACTGCAACACAGAACACAACACAACAGATGTACCAGTACGCACAAAATGATTACCCCGATTATCAACGATACACATGAAACAGCCTAGAGAGGGAGTTTGGCTTGCCCCTTATTGAAGTTCCTGTAGATCAAGAGGGTCCTTATGTACACAGTCAAGTGTTAGGAAAAGACAGAAAGTTTTTAATTGACACAGGGGCAAGCAGGACCACAATCAGTCACAATGAGGTTCCAGGGGCACCCCTCTCAGGCTCACAGAATGTTTCCCTTGGATTTTCAGGAAAACCTATTATTAATGAAGTTTCACAGCCACTTCCCCTTGCAGTTGGTCCTTTGACACGGACTACAGATTTATTGCTCACAAAATCATGCCCAGAAAACTTATTAGGAATAAAAACATTGAAAGCTCTAGGAGCTATTATATGCTGTTCTCCGGAAGGAGTACGCTTATTTTTGCGAGATTTTAAAGGTCATTATGTATTAAGAGACATGGATCCCCGGTTACAGAGTGTACCTGCACACTTGTGGGCGAAAGGCCCCACTGATGTAGGTTGTATGCACATTACAGCATATCGAGTCACACTCAAAGCAGGAGTGGTATTACCACGGATTCGACAATACAAGTTACCTCCAGATGCTGTAGTGGCTTTACTGAGAATAATTGACGAGCTCATTGCACAAGGAGTGGTTGTGGAAACTGACTCCAATGTCTGTAATTCTCCTATCATTCCAGTTCTTAAACGTACTGACCCAAATGCACCACCTGTTTATCGATTAGTTATTGATCTGCGCGAATTGAATAAATGCATTGTACCACAGTATCCTGTGGTTCCTGATATCTCTTCATTATTGACAGCTATTGATTCAGAAGCGACGTTCTTTACTGTAATTGACCTCAAGAACGCCTTCTTCAGTGTCCCAATTGATCCAGAAAGTCAATACTTGTTCGGATTCAGTTTAAATGGACGATCTTTCAAATTTGCACGCGCACCTCAAGGATTCACAGAAAGCCCCAGCATCTATAGTCAAGCATTGAAAAGACAACTCGACAGTATTCACATGCCAGTTAACACTGCCCTACTCCAGTATGTCGATGATCTGCTGATCACCGCACGGAGCGAACCCGAATGTGAAAATGCATCACTGTCAGTTCTGAATTTCCTGGCCGACAAGGGGCACAAGGTGTCCCCTTCGAAGCTACAATTCTGTGTTCAGCAAGTTGTGTACCTGGGTCACTTGCTGTCCAAAGTGGGGAGACAGCTCACTCCTGACCGCATTCAGTTAATTGTAAACATGTCACCACCAAAAACACAAAAGGAGGTGCGGGCTTTCATAGGCCTCACCTCGTACTGCAGACAATGGATTCCCCAATATGCATTTCTAACAAAACCACTCATCCAGTTGACAACTCAGGGGGCAGCGATATCGACTGTCCTCCCATGGACTCAGGAACATGCACAAGCTTTTGAAGACTTAAAGAAAGCCTTATGCCAAGCACCAGTTTTAGCAACACCATGTTACAGTAAACCTTTTACACTTTTTGTCACAGAACGTGAAGGCACTGCCTTGTCAGTCCTCACTCAGGAACAAGCAGGTTCACACAAACCGTGTGCTTACTTTTCTTGCACATTAGATCCAGTAGCCCAAGCTTTACCTGCGTGTTTGAAATCAGTTGCAGCGACAGCTTTAGCAATCAGACAGAGTGATTCCACAGTGTTAGGACATCCATTGACAGTACAGGTTCCACATTCCGTGGAAGTCCTTTTGAATCGAACACAGACCCAACACCTGACCATAGCAAGACTGACAGGTTATGAATTGACATTGTTTCAACCACACATAGAAATCAGACGCTGCAGCACATTAAATCCTGCGACCCTATTGCCATTAAATGGAGTAGATCCATTGGCACATGATTGTATTGAAGTCATTACTATTACAACAAAACCCAGACAAGACTTGACAGATGTTCCATTATCAGACCCAGACCTGACACTTTATGTGGACGGTTCATGTATGAGAACAGGTACAGGAGAATTAGTGGCAGCTTACGCAGTCACAACAGACACCGAAGTTATAGAAACAAATTGTATCGACACCCTGTCAGCTCAAGCAGCAGAGCTCATCGCTCTGACACAAGCCTGTATTCAAGCCAAAAATAAGAGAGTTAACATATACACTGATTCACGTTATGCATTCGGAGTCGTTCACGATTTCGGAGTCCTCTGGCGAGAGAGAGGTTACCTGACTTCTCACAGTGCCAACATTCAACACGGTCCCCTCATTCAAGCCTTGTTAGATGCAATACATCTACCTACTGCAATCTCTATCATGAAATGTAAGGCACATACAAAGGTTACCGACACGATCTCCCAGGGTAACGACCTGGCAGACCGAACAGCTAAGCAAACTGCTCAGAATCGAATGCATGCAACTGACTTGACAAAGACAATAGTTCCGACATCATCACACTGCATGACAGTCAGGGATCCCGCCCATGATGTACTTGACATACAGACACATGCCACACCAGACGAAATCAAGAAATGGACTGAATTAGGAGGGATCCAAACAGATCAGGGATGGATGACGAAGGGAAAATCTACATGGTTTCTCCCCGACTCTATGGTTCAGGTCATCATTAACACAGTACATAGTCCAGCACACCTAGGAGAAAAAGCTATGCTAGACAGTATTCAGCACATATGGTGCAATAAGAACTTACGAGCAGCAGCCAAACAAAAAGTGCGTACTTGCATGATTTGTTGTCAGTTTAATCCAGGTAAAAGCATCCCTGTAGAGCAAGGTGGATTTCAGCCTCCCGATCACCCTTTTGAAGTCCTCCAGATGGATTATATCCAGATGGAACGTTGCTGAGGATTCAAGTATGTCCTCGTAGTCGTATGTGCACTTTCCCGATGGACAGAAGCATACCCAGTCCCAGATTATACTGCTCCGACCACAGCCAAGCAACTGGTTCGCGAGTTTTTCCCTTGGTATGGTTTGCCCCGTATCGTGTACTCAGATAACGGTCAGCCATTCTCATCCGAGCTTGTGAAACACATTACACTCCTGTTAGGATATCAGTGGAAGTTCCACTGTGTCCGGCATCCCGAGGCAGCAGGTCTCGTGGAACGCCATAATCAGACCCTAAAAATCCGTCTTTCCAAAATCTGTAGAGAGAAGGGCGTTGACTGGATAGTTGCTTTGCCGGTTGCCCTCTTCTATATGAGGATGGTGGCACATTCTCGAACCGGGCTATCCCCGTATGAAGTGGTCTTTGGTAGACCACCGAATATGTGGGGGACGCCTATTCCTCGTAAAATTACAGATGTTGACTGTATTATGCTGACAGATTACCTTGCCTCCTTGATGTCTGCACTACAATCTTGTCGTTCACAGGTAGCTGCGGCTTTTCCCGACAACACCGATGTGAAGCCCCACGAGGTGGTCCCGGGGGATTTTGTCTTCGTGCGCAACTTCGATCGGAGAAGTCCATTGGAGCCCCGCTGGCAAACCCCGAAATTGGTTCTTCTAACAACGAGGACAGCTGTAAAGGTTGAGGGCAGGAAAGGGTGGCTGCATTCCAGCCACGTCAAGAAATTCCACGGACTCCCTTCGGACTTGGACTCTAAGCCCTGCCCTCCTACACAAACTGATTCAAAACTCCCTTTGGTTGAGAAAACCGCCTCTGAAGAATATAGACTAAAGTTACGATCTAGCAAGTCAGACAGTTTAATTGTTTAAGTCCTCCCCTAGGTGAATCGGTTAAATTAGTTTCTGACATGTATCCCCTAGATCGAGATAGAGAGAGAGATAGACAGAGACAACTCAAGAAACGTGCATATCGTAAATCACTCCGTAGTCACTGTATAGTGACATTATTAGTTATGTTTTTTCTAAGTCTTCTGATTATTGCCGCTAGTATCTTGCTGCACATCTACTACCCTATTTTCAAGCATGTACAATCTGCTTATAACGTCACTGCCGAACATTCCTTTAGCGAGTTACCTCCACATGAACTTTCTTACAGACTTGCGCTGCGCAATAACACATTCATTAGTATGTTACATCACTCCCATCAGACTAACAATGCTACAAACTGTTGGATATGTGGCCGACTCCCTCCCTACCAGAAATACAAGGGAGTTCTGCCCCTTTTTCCGTACCCGTTCACTCACAATGGTTCCTGTGGGGCATGGTTTAGATTGATTAATTCCTTAGATTCTGACATTGCTGTTTACGATGGGAATTGGGTTTGGGGAAACCTGAACTCAGTTCTACTTAAAGTCTGTTACCCTGACAAGAAGGGACTTCCCACTAGAACAGGAACTGATCTAGAAAATGAAGTATATGGATTAGGAAATTATACAATTAACCTCATGATTCTTACTGTTGAATCCGAAGCTGCACCAGCATTGCCTGCTATGTCAGTGTTACCAGTCAAAGGTGAATTATGTATCAGAAAGAATGGTTCCATACACTTAGGTCATAGTAAATGTACTACTGTGATCGAATTCAGTGATCAAGGCAAATCCACGTTTAGAGCTACACGTCATTCCTACTTTGTTTGTGGCCATATCGCATACATACGTTTGCCTCCAGATTGGGATGGTACCTGTTATATTGCATTCCTTCTGCCACCTGTTTTCCTAGCTCCTCCTGATTATCACAGAAATACCAATCTAGTAAACAATAGACTCCGAAGAGACCTCCCGATTGTCGACTACACTGAAACGGCATGGGAGCAATACACAGACTTCAATAAAGGTTTCTTCCCCTACTTAGGTGCTGTTTTCAATAGTAAACTGATACGCAAATTAACTAGAACCCTTGAAGCAGTAGTGAATGAAACTACCTCTGCTTTAGGTAACTTAACAGAGGAGCAGTCTGCCATGCGGGTTGTTGTTCTTCAAAATCGTCTTGTTATTGACGTCATCCTAGCTGATAGGGGTGGAGCTTGTAAGGTCATCGGGTCAAGTTGCTGTGTTTTCATTCCAGAAAACGCGCCAACGGTATATAAAGCTATAACACGTCTCCATAAAATTGCAAGTCTGATACATCAGAATCCAGGCACCTGGACTTGGTCTGGTTGGTTCTGGACAACGTTGACCGCTTGGGGATGGAAGATCCTATCCTTCCTAGGCATTGGCCTTCTCATAGTATTCAGTTGCTGCCTGTGTCTACAATGTGGGCCGGCGATTTGCGGCCTGTGCGCCACATCATGTATTCCGCATCCTAATTCAAAACGTCAAAAGAAGAAAGAAGAGCAAATGATGTTACATGAACAGATTGATCGATTCATGCAGATCGATATATCATGAAGGGTCCGTAGGGGACAAGGAGGGAATGAGGTAATATAAATTTTATGATCGATTGTGTCCCCTATCTTAGACCCCACCGACTCCATGTACTAGCTTGAAGTGCATGTAACTTCCCTCCTGTGCCAGCTATGAAGACGCAAATACATTTGCGTCCAATGTTAACGTGTTCTCTTTCAGATCCGCCATGAACGGATTGAATATCCAGTTCCTAAATATGCCATGCCAACGTCTTTATGTAATGTACTTCACACGCTTTTCAGCTCTGGCGAAGTAGGCCTGAAATCTGCCATCGAGCCTTTTCCTGCCTTCTGACTCTGAAAGCCTCAGCCCAGGCTGCCTCTGTACCAGTGACCCCTGCCTTACTTCTTGCGCGGCTCACGGCGCTTGGCTCAGACTGTTGCCTGCCAAGACTGTATTCAACCTTCGAATTATCTGCTCCACTCCTCGAAAATACATTCCTGTCTAGTAGATTCATGTCAACATCCTTCCAGCTGCAGAGCAAAGGGTTAGGCTTCACTGTCTCTATACAAGTAATTCATGGCTCTGTTTCCATGGTAGGCCCATGCCCTCCCTCGCACCCCTCGCATCTCATGCAGACACGTAGACGCTCATACACGCACTCACAGCCAGTATAGAATAGCCTCTTGTCCGAGAGACCTTTCCCTTCCAGATATTACAGTTCCTTAAACATGAGATATTAGATACGATTTGGGATTAGGTTGATCTGACATCCAGACTTATGTCTACACTTGTAGGGCTAAGTGTCAAGTCCCCCTTCACCCCTCAAGTTACACGTACATTACACGTCATGCTGCTGCGCGCGCATCTCTGCCATGTATTTCTGCTGACACTGCAGGATTCTCTTGTGGATCCACCTACTTGTGACCTCATGATAAATGACGTTTCTAGTACACGCCTTCATGCACGCCTATTGCAACGCCTTTTCTGTTACGTATGAGCATTTTATCTCTCTCTTCTCAGCTGTTACGCCTTCTGCATATGTCTTTACTGTAATGCATTGACTATATATGTGAATGTCTTTCAATAATGTATTGTCGCATACTTGCATATTCGCATATTACCATTGACTCTGTCTGTCAGTCCCTTCCCGAACCTACGTGGTGACGGAACGGTATGCCACCTTGGCTCGAGCCAATATGCTAATCATCCAATTCCTTTTATAGGAATAAAACCCTTTTGAGAAACCTCAAATATCACGGATTTTGCCTCTTATTTATTATGAGTTATTCTTATTGCTTTTACCGCATAGAAATTAAGCATCGGTAATTAGAATTTACCACAGAATTCCTATTGCCATATGGAAAGAAGTTAAGGAAAGGCTTGAGGATATGCAGAAACAAGACATAATAGAACCAGTGGAAGCTTCTGAGTGTCTTTCTCCAGTGGTGGTCACATGGAAAAAAGACGTCAAGCTTTGTTTTTGTGTCGACCTTAGGTCTCTCAATCAGAACATCATTGTCGATAAATTTCTCCTTCCTAATATCACGGAAATGGTACTCTTGATGGACAAGGCTAAATTCTTTAGTGAACTTGACCTCAGGTCAGCCTACCATCAAGTAGTAGTATACTCTGATTCAAGAAAACGTACTGTGTTTCTAACTATTGAGAGAGTTTTTCAATTTAGAAGGTTACCGTTTGGGCTGGCCTCAGCGGCCAGCTTCTTTCAACGCATGATGCATTCTTTGCTAAAAGGTTTGAAGCATGTTCACTACTTCCAAGATGATAATCTTATTACTGGTATCGATGAATGTGAACATAATGCCAAGATGGCTAAAGTTTTGCATATTTTACTAAATGCTGGTATTACCTTGAGAAAAGATAAATGCAAGTTTCTAATGACTGAAATAGATTAACTGGGATATACCATCTCTCAATCAGGAGTCAAATCCAAAGAAGACTTGTTAAAAGCAATTAGATGTGCACCCATTCCTTTGAATAAGGATCAACTAAAATTATTTTTGGGGTTAGTTGAATATTACACTAGTTTGTTTCTAATTTTGCACATAAAACTGGAGCTTTACGCTTATTACTTATGAAAGGAGTACAATTCACTTGGGAAGCTCAACAAACGGAGGCTTTTGAAAATATTAAACGTGAAATTGTCAATGCAGGTATACTAACTACTTTTGAACCAGGTAAAGACACTTATGTTACTGTTGATGCAAGTGCTCATGGTATTGGTGCTATACTTTCAGAAAAATCAAATGGTGTTGAAAAAACGGTTGCTTTCACTTCTCGTACGCTCAGTTGCTCTGAACGTAATTATGCTGTTATTGAGCATGAAGCTTTAGCTGCTGTGTGGGGAATTTCACATTTTCATATGTATTTGTGGGGATCACACTTCTCTTTAAGAACTGATCACAAGCCTCTCATAAGGATTTTATCTCCAGGAGGAGCTAATGATGGTTCTCCTCGACTAATGAGATTTGTTGCCAAATTGCAAGAATATATGCATAAATTGGAACACGTTTCTGGATGGAGAAATATTCAAGCAGATCTCTTGTCTCGTTTGCCCATTCAGTCTGAAAATGTTGATTATCCAGAGGAAGAAAATATATGTTTGGTAGCAAATTTTGAAGATGCGTGTTCAGATGGATTTAAATCTATTTCCAAAGATGAGTGGCATCAGGCAGTTAACGAAGATCCAGATTTTGTTGAATTAATTAATGCCATACTCCTTGGTTAGAAGCGTGAGGGTGAGGTAAAACCTTCTTTATGTAGTTTTGTCAAATTGCAAGAGGAACTCAGTGTTGGAAGTTCAAATGATCTAGTGATGAGAGGTGAAAAATTTGTTCCACCAAATTCCCTAAAGAACAAACGTTTCCTTTGGCTCATGAGGGACATCTTGGACAAACCATGACCATTAAACGCCTCAAGGCTAACTTTTGGTGGCCTGGGATTGATGATGATGTTCAAGTGGGGGTTGAGAATTGTTCACTATGTAAGGAAAGCGAGAAAAGGTTGAAGATTGATACAGACTCAAGGTTCTATATCTTTTTGTGCAGATTTACCTAGGGAAAAAGTTTGTTTGGACTTTATTGGTCCGATGGATTTTCTTTCTGCTGAGTGTTGTTTTGCAATGGTTTTAGTGGATGTGTGTTCACGTTTGATGTGTGTAGAATTCATGAGGAATATAACTACTGACAGTGTTATTAAGCAACTTAGATCTATCTTTCTAAAAGAAAGCTTTCCACGGGTGCTTGTCACAGATAATGGTACCCAACTAACCTCTTTGGCTATGCGCAACTTTCTTTCAAATCATGGTATTAGATACACGTGTTCTTCCTTATATTACCCACAAGGGAACGGTATTGTGGAACGAATGAATAGAATGGTGAAAGGGACCATTCAATTATCTGTTCAAGGTCGTTGTGATGTTCAAAGAGCTGTGGAGGATATGATTTGGTCTTACAATACCACTGTCCATAGTGTTATTAATGCTATTCCTTTCGAGACGATGCGACGTAGGATTCCTAAAACCAAATTAATACCTCATTGGTTGAATGAAAAGGATTCTACTTTGTCTAATGGGACTCTTTCTGGTAAGTCGGAAAGGGTAGAAGTAGGAGATATGGTCAAAATAAAGTTAGGAAGAAGAGAACATGGAATAAATAAATTTTCAGATCCTTTTAGAGTTAAGGAGGTTCACAAATGGCATGTTGTGTTAGAAAATGGTCAATGTTGGAACTTCAGGAGAATTGCTCTCTATTCAAAGAAGATTAATGACACAAGTTCTGGAGAAGGTTCTATGAAAAAATCTTTTCCTTACAAAGAAATTTGAGAGATTAAACAAGTAAAACCTGTACGTCAGTGCCATCTTCCTAAAAAATTTGATAATTTTGTTACGCATTAACTTTCTCTTGTTTTAAGGAAGAATACCGGAAAGAATTTAATTTATGGAATGTGCATGTTCGTTTATATTAGAACATATTTTGGGTTTTACTGTTTCATTTATATTGTTGTACTTTGTTTTTCTATTTCTTATGTGCCTTGTGTTTCTTTTGTTTGCTGTAAGAAAACAAGATATGTTATGATGTTTTCTACTCTCTATCCTCATGCCTGCATGAGAATATGTAGTGCCATCTATGGAACTTCACTCGTTCCAGATTCTCTTGTTATTCTGAGGCTGGGGGTTGCCAAGGCATGAGAGTCAGAGCTCATCCAACAACTTTAACTACAATAAAGCCTTATTTAAATGAATTAAAGAATTTCCTAGTTGTCACCTACTTGAACACATAGTCAATTGGTAGTTACACAACTCCGTGTCAAATTCCAATGCCTCACCATTAGGACCATATGTATTCACCAACGCAACCTGTATATCTATCAATTTCCATCGCAAAATGATAAAGCTGCCCCCGCCCACATCAGTATAGTCTGCATTATCTTGAACTCAAGACGATTCTGTTCTAAAATCACCACATTAGTAAAGTAGATGTTTGGAATGCAAATAATCTATCACATCCCCATTTGCTGCTTCATTTTAGTTCTCCCCTGGGGATAGATGTGTCTCCTGCAGCATGGCAACAGTCAATTCATGTAGTTTAAGATAAAACAGTACAGTCCTAAAATGTTTGGGAGTGTTAATGCCCAGTCGATTTTAACATATGAGTCATGTTTCCTGCCCAACATGTAAACAATTGGCAGTACTAAGTGCCAGGGGTTCGGTTCCAGCGGTTCCGATGAGGGATACTGGCCTCAAAATTGCAGGGAGGACAGGTCAGGCCTCGAGGAAATTGCAGAACCACCACCTGTGTTGCTGAGCCTCGGGAAGTCCGTAGGAGCACAGGAGCAGCAGACCAGTCAGCTTCTTTGCTGTGCCTGCAGATGCAGGGAAGGGACTCTTTCACTCCAAAGGACATTACTTCAGGTGTCCTTGATGCCCACAGGTCTGTTGAAGATCCTGGAAGAAGCACAGACACAAACAATGAAGAAGACTTGCATAACAGCTAGACCAGGAGCAGCAGAAGTCTTACTTGGTGCAGTCTTGGGTCCAGGCGAAGTACAGCAAAGATGAAGAGTGACATGGTATGAGGCTTGAGTCTTGTCCAATGATGAATCTAAGGTACCAGGTAAGCCCTTAAGTACCCTAGGGAAAGGGTTTGAATGACTCAGGGGTCCTTCACAGAGGAGGGACTAGACACTAAGGGTGGGCGTAGTTGGCAGAGTGTCACTAAGTGGAATTCCGCGTAGTTGCTAAAAACTCAGTAGAATTCCGCCCCGCCCTACATGCAGGCAGCAGACCTGTAGGGATTCCTGACCCCCAGACTGCCACCTGCTTCAAAGCACTTGCCTGGGTCTGGCATTTTCGCCGTGCCCGGGCTGCCCTCCACCTGTCCTTGTCGCCTCGGTGCAAAAGCAAAACCCTTACACTTTATTACTTGTGAGGACTGCGCATGTGCCAACGCGCACGTATGCACAGTCCTCCCAAGATGTTCAGCATAGTGGGTTTGCTTTTGTACCAAGGAGACACGGGCAGGAGAAGGGCAGCCAGGACATGGCAGAGAACGACAGACCAAGGTAAGACCTGGTCCACCTCACCTTTAACTCTCTCCACGGGGTGGGCGGCGGGGGCAAACTCCACCACACTGCGGAATCAGAGTTTTTGCTTGAACGACGCTTTCACAGCGGAGCACGGAGTTGGAAAAACTACAAACTCCTCTGGCGGAGTAGAGTTCGCCACCCGGCCTCACTAGATAGAGGAGAAGATACTCCAATGTCCTTTGTCCAGTTTCATGGAAAAGCAGGAGCCAAGGGCTTCCTGAACTGGCTCAAACTGGAGTAGATCTTATAAGGCCAGCAGAAGTCTCCGTTCTGACGAGCTCCATCTGACTGAGGTTCCCAGAACCATGAGGTCTAGATCAGGTGGTCGTCTCCTCTCATTTAATTCTTCAAAGCTCTAGAATTCCCTATCCCTCTCCAATCGTAAAGAACCCAATCACCTGGCATTTCAGATACCTTCCATATCCCTCCTCGGTCCTGCGACAGCGCTGGGATGCCCCCGGGTAGCCATGCGCTATTAAAAAAACTCATTCATTCATTCAGTATGCAAGTAGACATCAAGTGTGCCCTTCAAAGCAGTGTGGTGGCGCTGGCAAACGCCCCCACCTCAGCTCATTACACTAACTTCTGTCTGCGAGGTGGTCACACCTCCCTGCGACAGGAAACCTATTGTTCTAATTTCCCCTGCTTGAGCTTGGCTCAGCAGCAGGAGGGCAGAATCGTGTCTGTAGTTGGCAGTAGCACTAGCTTGCTGTCAGACCCTGAAAGGCTGTTACAGGGAGTACAGGGGTTACCCTAAGGGAGCCCCCCCAGTACATGGGAACATACTTCCAACACTGGATCCATTGTTGGGGTATGCTTCCAACATGCTTGATACCAAACAAGACCAGTTTCAGTTCAGCCACTATATAGTTGGACATCTTGTATTTACTGATGTCCACTATATGTATTAAAATGGCTAACCACACGTACAAGGCCTGGAGAATCAACTGCAGGGTTTGTAGGGTTGTCCTGCTCCTTCAGGGGCACCCTCACACTTATATACAAGCACCCTGTCCCCAGGACTAAAGAGCCTGCCATAGGGGGAATATATAGGCTTAAAGTGCAGTGACCTCAGATATAAGGAAACATTTCTGTTGTGAGCGGTGCAAGCACCAACTCACACAGGCTGCAATGGCAGGCCTGTAGTCACAGTTTAAGGTTGACTCCCATGGGTGGCACACTACGTGCTGCAGCCCATGGGAGACCCCTGGTGTACCTATGCCCTGGGTACCTTAGTGCGGTATACTAGGGGCTTACAAAGGTACACCAGCAGCCAATGGAGGATGTCCAAAAGTACTTACCATGGTCAATTTAGAGAGAAAGCACAGTGATGGGGGTCCTGATTAGCAGGATCCCAGTCAGACTAAATCAAAAACATACTGACACCAAGCAAAAAGTTGGGGTAACACTCAAAGCAGATCCTACTTTCCTACACGCTGGGCTTCATTTCTGCGTGCTTGCATTGCCACCTCTTCTGTGTGCCCTTCTTGCTATATCACAGCTTTGCTAGATTTAGATTCTTGTGTCCCCTCTTCTCTCTTCTTGTGCATTTATTTCATGCTGCAGGCATTCCGTCTGCCACTTTATTGTCTACACAGCTTCTCTCACTGCTCCAACAGGGGCTATATTGGATCCAGCACACCAACTCTACAGCGCCCTTTTGAGTCTAGTTTTCATCTTTTGGAGCTGCTCTTCAACTGTTTTAATACAATATTATTTTGGCTCTAAACGTCTGTTTTAAACTGCGCTAATATATTGATTGGTTGGGTACGTTTTTGTTAGGTCTATGTGAAAATGTTCTTTCAAACAATTTATCCTCGTGCCTGCCCCAGTAACAGGGAAGTCTAGACTGTTGGGGACTATTAGGGCAGAGCTGGCCGAGCAAGGTGGTAGGTGAAGGTGCACTGTTGTGTAGCTTCCCAATGGTGTTCCGGTAGAGGTTAAAACTGTGAAATGCACCACAGTTGTAGTGCTTCACTTTACAAAGTGGCAATGACTCCTGGAACACCGCCATGGGCGGCTCTAGGCTCATGGTGGCTCTGGGCAAAAAGCATAGGTAGGGGGCCCCGGAAGAGGGGGTTTGGGTGGGGCGGCGGGGGTCAGGGTGTTTGGAAGTGGAACAGAGGCGGAGGCCACCAAATCCCTGCCAGGGGCCGCCACGCAAATATGTATCCATCCTCAGAGGATTATTATATTAAGGATATATATTGGCGTGGTGGCCCCTGGGGTTTGGTGGCCCTGTGCAGGTGCACAGCTTGCACATGCCTAAGGCCGCCCCTGACACCGCGGAGCCACGTGTGTGAGGAACAATTGGACTATTGGTGGATTTCGCTCTCTGTTGAGGAAGTAGGCTGGCTTAAAAAGAAATCCACCTAAGAGGATTCCACCGTGAACCGATAATTTGCGTGGACTTATTTTGGTTCAGGATGTTATTGCCTAATTCGGAGACATCAGAGGCATTAATCGAGCCTTAGTTTGCTCCGAATGGTCACTGGCGGAATGGCAATTTTATTTTACTTTTGCCCTAATGTTGATTCCCAGGAAGTGAGCAGTATTTTTTTGAAGCGTTGGTTTATTTCTTTGGCCATAAACGTGCAGTCTGGCTGTCTTTGTTTTCATTCAAAACCTGTGTGTTCTGTCCAGGAGCTTTCATTGGCATCTTTGTGGTGTGACGTGATTCCTTGTGAGAGTCAGAGACATGGCAAAGTCAAGACGATGTCAGCTACTATTGGCAGGATGAGTTTAGGCGTAGTCGCTGAGAGAGTTCCCTAGCACGGTCAGCACCACTGCTCTGGTGCTGACTATCAGCTCATATTATGGACGTGCGGCTTCTGGCACCCAGCAACACTTTGCAGGGATCACTGACGCTCACAGCTGAGACAACTTATTGTTTGCCAACACTGGAGGAGATTACAAGAGTGTGTCTTTTCTCCTCGAGAGACTATGGATTAATGAGGATGCAGATTTACAAGACATCCTAGCCATTGTAAGAAAAGCAGAGATGTCTAGCTGCAGTATGAAGGAAGTTAAGAGTGAAACTGGGCATAGATAGGAAGAGGAGGTAAGCAAAATCAAGGGTAGACACAAAAGTAGTACATCAGTAAGCACCACTGATAGAGATAAAGGAGCTGTGTCAGAAAAAACATATAAGTATGGACAAAACAAAAGAAAAGAAACTTTAAAGTGTTTTAGTTGTAACAGTGAGTCGCATCTTGTGTACAGTAAATCGCGTCCTGTACTTAAGGTGAAATGTGCCAATTGTGGTAAAGTTGGTCACTACGCCAAAGTTTGTAAGTCTAAGAAGGGTGCCACAGTTAAGCTTCATGAGGAGAGTGCGGACTCAGATGTAGAAGAGCGTGTCAACAGGATTCATTTGTCTCCAATATGAATGACAATGACAAATTAAGAAAGAAGCCAATTTGTCAAATGATGGTTGATGGTTAGGAAATCCATATGTGTGTTGATTCGGGTTTGACCTTTACTACCGCTAGTGAGGGTGTATGTAGGAAAAAAACTGTAAATCACATTGGAGAGACATTGCTTCCTACAAATGTTAGCCCAGAAGGATTTTTGGGTGAAAGGATTGAGGCGTTAGGGTACAGATCGCTACTCTTCAGATTTAGGGATAGGGAGTCAAGGGAAATTGTATATTGCTAGGAGAGGACCATCTGTCCTGGGGTGGCATGATCAGGGCAACTTTGAAATGAAGTTAAATCTGAATTGTTCTGAACCTGTAATGGTAATAGATGTTCGTTTAGAGTTTGGCAAGGTTATGCTGGAGAAGTTAAAAAATGTGTATTCAGGGAAAATTGGAAATCCCACAAATTTAGAACATTCTTAAAGAAACAGCACAGCAAAAGATTCATAAAGCAAGGAATATTCCTGCGTTGTTAAGAGATGAAGTGCCGAAAGAGTCTGACAAGGTATTAAGGGCTGATATTATTGAAGAAATGGAGACGTCTAAATGGTTGTCACCTGTGGTGATGGCCAGACGTAGTAATTGAAGGAGCAGATTACGTGGAGGGACAACTCTATCCCCTTCTCACTATGTAACCCTCTATGGCTTCTTCATTTTTACTTAATTGTTCTTTATTTAGTTTAGAAACTTTCTGTATATTGTTATTGTTCATAAAGGAGGAATATGTCTTATGTCTATGTGTGGATTTTCTTTTAATCGTGTTATGCTTGTGCCTGCTCCCTAGTAACAATGAATTCTACACTGTTGTGGGGCTGTTACGGTGGAGCTGGCCGAGCAAGGTGGTAGGTGAAAGTGAGTTGTTGTGTACCTTCCCAATGGTGTTCCAGTGGAGATGAAACTTTTGAAGTACACCACTTTTGTAGTGCATTACTTTACAAGTTTGATATTGGATATTTGGTCTGGTGTTGGGCCATGGGTCAGAGTGCTCACCACTACACCTTCAAGGCATCACAGACAGCCACACTCCCACCAGGGATTGTTAGCAGCGCTGAGCTTCTTAAACTACTACCACTACTGGAAATGGGGACTGCCAAACATCCGTTTTTGTCCAGGGAGTCTCCAGGCCTGATCGCCTGGATACTCTGAGGAGAGACGCTCCCTAGACCCTGCGAGCGCCTCCTCGCTGATTTCCCTGCTTCCTGTTCGTGTGTCTGGGTACAGCGGGAAAGCAGTGACCAGACTGCTTCCCAGCTCGCGGCTGCAGCTCAGTGCTGGGTCACCGCAAAGCTGTCTTTGGAGGAATTGTGCCTGGCTGGGGGAGAAGCCAGTCAGTGGGTGCATATTGTTTTAGGAAGTGCAGGGTAATCTACACTAGAGCCCCTCCCGGGTACATAAAACCTCAAGAATGATGCACCCTACAGTCGGCTGCAGCGAAATCAATCACATTTCTCAAGGCTGGGTAAGAGCACCCCAAAAGCTTCTGCCTGCCCAGGGCTATCGAATATGCGTATTGTTCTTTTGTGGTATTGCAGAAAAGCAGTAGCACCCCCAGAACAGTTATGTTGTGTTTGTGAGCTACCGGAAGAGCAGCAGACCCCACTAGAGCCCTCCACTTGCTTTTGATCGTTTGCTACCATAATTCGTCTGGGGTCTTGAGTTAGAAACCTCAGGGCAGGGTTGGCCGATTTCTAGCTCTCATGGGGTGGGTTTTTTGTATGCAAGGAGGGCATAAACCTTTTGGGATTCATTGTTCTAGGGAGAAAGAAGGCTTTTACTGAAATGTTCATTCTTCTGTACCGTTGTTATTAAAAGTATGCCAAAACCCATTGGCAGGGCTTTTTAATGTTAGGGGTCAAAATAAATACATAATTGTGTTAAAGTTTTAAAAACGTTTATTATTTTCAAAGGTTTCTTTCCTATTTGCAAATACATACTGACATTGGTGACAGCTTCAGCAGGTATGACTTTTTAGAATTGAATATCGCCTGCATGTCTTTTGGTTTTAGGGGTTAGGGTCTGCTAGTGTGCAAACTGCTCAAGATGCCTCCGACCTACAAGGTCTAATCTATATTATGGGAGTTATTTGAGTTCTGTGACTTTTCTTTAATGTCCTCTCCTGTACCTTTAAGTCCATTCAGAGTGTCTTTCCACGTTTTTCCATCTTCCATTTTCTATGTATTTGTAATTTTGTCTGTGGTATTTAATGTTGCTTGTATTAAAGTATGTTTCCTTTTTAAAAAAGATCACTAACTGAACTAGGCTGTATTTGAGTGTTACTCATTGCATTGCTGTATTCTAAGTTTCGAGCCTGCTGGACCTCCCTGAATAAGCCTTGAATGTCTTTTCTTCGCTACCCTGAGAGTCAAGTGCTAAAAAGGGTACTTGGTTCCTAGTTTGAGGGTGCAAAGCACAGGGGCCCAAGGACACCAGAAGCAAAACAACCTATTTTTCACAATTAGGGCTTTGTAACTCCATATTGCCCTTGGACTATCCGGCCAGAGTTCTCAGAGTGAGCTTACAATGACTGTGCTCAACATTTTACTACTGGCAAGATG
The DNA here is from genome assembly GCF_964263255.1 of Lissotriton vulgaris. Classification (NCBI taxonomy): domain Eukaryota; kingdom Metazoa; phylum Chordata; class Amphibia; order Caudata; family Salamandridae; genus Lissotriton; species Lissotriton vulgaris. The sequence goes on from NC_141691.1 coordinate 136,532,736, forward strand.
GTTATAGTGACAGCAGCTGCAGGAAGGGAGGCGGGGTTTGCCACACTGGTGAGGCCCATGGGGCAGATTTACAATAACTGGCGCTTCCCTGCATATCAACGGGGATTCGCCAGTTATTGTGCAGACACCTTTTGCGCCACCATGGATGGGCTGCTTTTACAATGCGGCGCACCATGTGGCAAGAAGAGACAGATGCGTGACGCATCTGCTGCCGTAAAGGAGACACATTGGTGGAGTCGCGTCGCAAGCGCAATGCAGCTTCAGCAAGGCTGGGGGTGCCCCTATGCCTAACATGCTGCATCAATCCTTACGCCTGCTTCAAGCAGGTGCGGGGTTTTGACGCAGCATGACCTTAAAAGTGACTGAGTGAAATCTTGTAGATTTCACTCAGCCACTTTTAGAAGGCGTTCCTGCGCCAGAACGCCCCCCACACCCTCTCCTGCGCCAGAACGCCCACATGTGGTGCAGGGCTTTACAACGTGACGCATCTCCCAGATGCGTCACGTTGTAAATACCCCGCTGCATGGCGCTGTCTTTGCACCGCCGCTGCGTCACAAAAGTGACGCAACAGCGGGGCAAATGTGGCGAAGCAGGGCTTGTAAATCTGCCCCCTAGTTTCCCTGATGTTCATGGGAAGCCTTGCCTGCCACCCTGCAGGATGATATCAGCAGGGTATGTCCTGACACTCTGGAGTAGGTGCATGCATGGGAGCACAATAGAGCCAAATAGAGAGAGATTGCATTCTTGCTGTTCAAGGCCTGACAGGGTTACCACAGAGCATCACATGAGGATGACCCTGCAGCAGAACTGGGTCCCAAACATGAAAAGGCATGTGGCCACTGGGACACTGGAGGGCAACACTCTCGGACCTCAGTAGTGTAAAGAACCACTCACCCACTCACCAGGTGTGACGATGCACCTGCACAGCGGAGACTGGCTCAGCGCTGAATGATAAGTGACTTATCGAGGTAAGGGATTGTGGCAGGCATGAGCCAGGCAAAAAAGAGACCAAAGACAACAAACCAAAATGCTACGTGGTTCACCAGAACAATGGTAGCCATCTTGAAGCAGGGACAGTGAAGATGCCACAAACAGAAAAAAACAAGTTGCCCATGCAAATTTATTTGGGCCAAACTATACAGATAGTTAAATAGGATGTGCCAACATCTAACTAAGAGTCATTGTAAATCTGGAAACACTTCCCTGGTATGTCACTAGATCAAAGAAAGCTAGAATGCAGATGACATTGACATGGCCTGACAGGTGACAGAGGATGCACCCGTGACCTTCAGGGCTGTCTTTGTACCTGTATTAAGAGCCATGAGAAATCCAGCTGGAGTGACTGTTTGCGTTCAGTCCCAACTGGACTCAATACATTCATAGAATGGTAACATTTAGTTACTTTGAACCCCTCATTTTTTAATTTATTGAATGTTCTGCTTTCTGTTTTTTCTTAGCCTTTTGTGAACCGTCCTATTTGCTGAGACAAAAAATATGACATTATTCTAGAATATCTCTATGACATAGTTGCTTTGGTCGCAAGCACCTCATAACATATTTTGGCCCTCAGTACAACTCAGGAGGGCATTCGGGATTACAACTGCTGTGATGACACAGCACCTGGGTGCTTGCAACCCCAGACATTTCACCAGCTCAAACAGGAAGGTTGCTGAGCATGGGCAATTGCACGGGGAGTCAGGTGCAGAAACTCCAATTCTTCACTGCTCAGGGATTGCTGAGGCTGCAAGTTGAAATACCGCAGCATTACTGCATGCTATATCTACTGTTTACCTGTGGTTTAATAGGAGTATTTAAATGTAGAACAACCAAACATCTAGGAATAAAAAAGCAATGAAATCAAGGCATACACTTGCCGAAATAGGGTTCATTCATCACATAATTTCCATCTGTTTTAAATCCCTAATCTGAAGTCCAACTAGCTACTCTGGGTCCTCCTTATTTAGCAGAGTGTTGGTCAAATGTTTGCACATTTATCTTGAGCACAATGTATTATGTTGGTACTCAGGTTTTCTCCCTAAACTTTCAGAACAGGCTGACAAAGTGCCTCTAACATGTACGTAAAAAGGTAAACGTGAAGACAGACTTCCCCTATCAACAGCAGAAATTCCCAAATCCCTTTACCATAACATATATACAGAATAGGATTCTTGCAGTCACTTTTGCGGTGGTCTTGAAAAACACCCCATTCCGCCACCCTCCCACCCCCCACACTGCATGAGCTTTCAGTCGAGACTCTCACTTCCAGCCAGTTGTTTGCACTGTATCGTCAAAATTTGTATCCACGAATTGTACATACACCATCACAAATAAATACTACTGCTTGTCTATTTCTAAGTGCAATCCATTGGACTTATAGGTTGTGCACAAAACAAAGAGATGTATCTTCCTATGTGCCCTGGATGCTTTGCTTGGTCTGGTTTGGCATCTTATTTGGCCAATTCTTTAGACTATACACTTGCACCTAGATTTGCTACAGATTTGTGCCGTCCTTTAGTGACACTAAGTGGTTCAATGTAATGCCTTGGTATTTACTTTCTAGCTTACAAGGTGCTTTGGTGTGGCAAGGTGCTGTTTTCTCAGAACAGAAAGCCGTGTGTACTGTTGGGCGTTGCTTGCGTCAGAGGGTCATTACTAGGGTGTTATTTAGGGAGGATTCCTTCAAACAATCATAAGGTGTGACCACAAAGACGATCTACTAAGAAGGCCACACAGGGCTTTGCATCAAACATGATTGCCTCCTGGAAGCAAACATTACAAGAAATGTTTTCATGATTACAGATATTCTATGCACACATCCAATGCATAGGATCCTTCTGAATTGTCTAGGAGTTTGTACTAGAAAGGTCTGCTTGCAGAACCAATGCCATGTTAGAAAGCTCACACTCACCTCTGCACCATGATGCGAGGCTCTGGGTTGTCTATTAGAGCGCCAGCACAGGGGGTGACAGCAGCAGACCAGTATTAGTAGACTTGGCTTTACAGTGTTTTTCCCTTTCACAACCCGCACAGCAAATGTGTTTGCGGTGCTGCTTTGTAAATTACAAAATCTGTCCCGCAGAGCGGGCTTTTACTCCCTCAAAGGAGTATTTGTCTCCCACTTATGGTACTGGTTGTTTGGCGTATCAATGAGCCAGAATATTTGCTTTTGCTGCTAGATTTTGACCTCTGCACAATGGGACACTGCTATCTCTAATGCATGTGCACAATAGAGGGTTGACCTTTCTCTCCTACATCTCGTCTTTTCACAAGGCTAGATGTGTGGCCTTTAATATTGAGTGTGCAATCCACACCCAGATGAATTAGTTTGATCGCCACATTTCTTGACTATATAACAAGGGCCACTCATCTAGCCGAGTGAAAAGAAGGGATTTAGGAGAGATAGGTCGACCCTATCTCGTGCAATTGTTCAGTACACATGGGAGGCTAAGGGTGTCACCTTATCAAAGCTTCTCACTCCTTTCTAGTGTTGATGTCTAGTGTTTGTGCTCCAACTCATAAACATGGGGGAATTGTCTAATCCCCAATTAGAATATGCAACTTCACAGTGAGGCCATAGTATATAGTGCTAGAACATACACCAATGGCATGAGACATTACATGCCACCACTGATCTGCTGGTTAAAGAGCAGAGGGAACCTGCCGAGGAGATATTAAGGGTGGCCTAGAATAGGTCCAAAATTTATGTATCACTCTGAGCCCAAAGGGATATTTCAAAGACGCATAGTAGAAAGAATTATATCAAAATATATTTTTATTGTACATTATGAAAATTCATTCTTTTTTTCTCATTTTCTTAGACAATTTAATGTTATAAATACACAGTAAAACACATTTCTTAAGTGGAATAACATAAATACTAGACAGCGCCCATACTCACGTGGTTACTCTCACCAACACTCACACAAACATTCATAAACAATCATACTACACTTCACACAATTGCCACCAATGTATAAGATGAACAAGAGACAGGGTGGTATACAGTCACAAAAAAGGTTTTTTGTAGGTTCCAGAAATGGAACAAGCGCCGAAGCGCGTTTCGGTGTGTCGGGCTACACCTTCATCAGGGCGGAGGGGAGTGGGGCAAGAGACAAATGGAGGCCACAGATGATAGCGGGTTTCCTGTTGAGGTAATGCGTTAAAATAACATTAGTCAAGTGAATATCCAAGGGGGTTTAAAGTGAGATCAAGTTTTCAGTAATAAAGAAACAAATTGGCCACAAAAGACGGTACAAGTTACACTCCAGGAGTTGACGAGACTAGATGGCCCGCATACAGTAAGGGCTCACACCCACAGACAACAGTTCTACATAGGGGGGAGCAGGTAGATAAGGATGGAGTCAAGAAACATGGAAGACATAATCACAGGGTAGAGAATAATTCACGAGGGAAGGGAATGTTAAATCTAGGGTGAAGGGAGGGAGTGGAGCATTTAGGGGTGAGGTCTGACACTTACCTCTAATAGAGGTCACACTACATAGGGATTCTGGAATGGCAGGAGGGAAGGCACGTTACTCTCAAAGGCTCCTGGGGTATAGATTAGGGTAGTGGAAAAACTCTCCTAGATATAAAGAATAAATACAGAGGCTATAAGTAGGGGGCTAGCTCATAGGGGTAGAGCGTTAGGGAAATGTGGCCAGGAGGATACAGGGGGAGCATCTTACCTATTAATTCAATACAATGCACATGTAGTTTAGGGGATGCACGCCATCTTAGGTTCCAGTGGAGACTCTCTCCTATAGGTAAAGAATAAATACAGGCGCTATAAGATGAGGGACTAGCTCCCCAGAGTAGAGCGATAAGGGAGCGTGGCCACGGAGACACAATACGGAGCGTCTTACCTATTCAATCAATAAGGTACACCTGCAGTTAGAAACGATGCACGCCGTCTTAAGTTCCAGTGGAATGTTCGCGGGAGGAGGGGGCAGTTAGCAGCAGGTCCGTTTTTCTCACAGAGCTCCCGGGGGGCGTAGTGGTTAAAGGGGACAGCGTCTCCTATAATGTGAACAAAAGGGGGCGAGGGTGGGTTAAAGCATAGCGTCTCGCCAGGTTCGAGGCTGAGTAGGCAATATCAGGGGAATCGATAAAGGAAATTGAGGCCCTCGAGGAAAAATTAAAATCTGATAATTCTGTAGAAATTGGTAAGAAAAAACTGGAAGAAATTGAGGCTGACCTTGACTCCTTCTCTGAATATCTACTTAAGAGAAAAACAGAGAAATTCCGTAAAGACATCCGTCTATTTTCACAAGAAAAGGCTTATCCCTATCTTGCAAGTAATTTTTATAACCCCCAGGATGGTCCAAATCAGCACAACCCTAATCCTAGATGGGGTAATCGACGTGTAACGACATTCTCTGAAACCACCGACTCTGATGGGGAAAGCCCACTGGACTCGCACTATGACCCCAATTTTGACTACGGTCATCAACTACCTACTAGACAGGATAACATCGATCAATCCTCCCGACCCAATCGTTTTTTAGGGAATCGACGGGGAAACAACAGACCAAGAACTCGGAACCCCCAAGGGGGGGATTACCATCAGGGTCAACCTCAAATATATGTCCAAACCAGACAACGCCAATACTGGACAAGGTAAAGAACATCCCAGTGTTTAATTTATCCAGCATCGAAACTGACCCCAATACTGTTGGACTACTCTCAAGGGGGTTGTCATTCGTCCCCACAGCCAACTTTAATAGATTTGAGTTCCTTAGAGATCTACATCTATTTTTCAGAAAAATAACATTAAAAATTGTTTTCCTAACCCGACCTTTTACTGACACATCTACCAACAAATCTGGCCTCAGACCCCCCTCCACCTTTACCCCTAACTTGGAGGAAATTGGAAATGAGGTTGACATGTTTGAAAAAACAGTCACCCTCAAAATAAACAAAAGCCTAAAGTTTGTTCCGATGGAACCTACCAACCTAACCAAAACTGAAGAAGTGACACTCAGATCTCTCAAAGAAAACAACACCCTTACCATCAAACCCTGTGATAAGGGGGGAGGCATCGTGATCTTTGATACCCCCACCTATATCGAAAAAATGAACACTCTCCTAGCATCCTCTGAATACTACAGAAAAATCAGTAAAAATCCTGAACCAGCTCTAAAAAATCGCATTTTGCGAATAGTTGAAAAAGGTGTTCAAGAGGGATTCATCTGTGAACAGGAGGCTGAATTTTTAACGCCTACCTACACCAGAATGCCCATCATCTACGGGGTCCCTAAGACCCATAAAAATCAACTGGACCCTCCTCTTAGACCCATTGTGTCTACTATAGGATCTGTGACTGAACCCCTCTCTAAATATATCGACCTATTTCTCAAACCCCTAGTTTCTTCCCTAGACTCATTCATCAAGGACACGGGCCACTTCATAGGAAAGATTGAGGGAACCCCATACCATCCTAACAGAGAACTCCTGGTCTCCTTGGATGTGGAGTCATTGTACTCCAACATCCCCCAGGATGGAGCCATTGAAGTCCTACAAGAAGTTCTTACCTCCAATCCTGAAATTGAGAACGCCACCTTTATCATGGAATGTATAACTATTGTTCTTCGAGAGAACTATTTCGAATTTAACAACTAATTTTTCCATCAGACGGGAGGAGTCAGTATGGGTGCCGCTTGTGCCCCCAGCATTGCGTGCCTATACATGGGTGCCTTCGAGCGAACCCATGTATACAATGAAATGGCCCCCTTCCATGAAAACGTGCGAGCGTGGTCTCGCTTTATTGATGACGTTTTCTTCATCTGGGAGGGGGACCACGTCTCTTTGGCAGAGCATGTCGCCTGGCTAAATGCTGCAGACCCTAATCTTAGATTTACATGCCACTCCAGCAGTGACAAAATCCCTTTCCTGGACATCTGGCTGGAACATCACAACAATGAGATCTCTGTCTCCTTATACACTAAACCCACCGCCCGAAACACCCTCCTCCAATCCAGCAGCTACCATACGCGCTGTCAAAGGGACAGTGTTCCCTTTAGCCAATTTCTCCGCATTAGGAGAAATTGCACAGAAATGCGAGACTTTCTCATGCAGGGAGACATTCTAAAGGAAAAACGTATCCTACGGTGATATCCTTACCGGCTGGTAAAGGAAGCCTTCAAACGAGCACAATACTATAACATGGAATCCATGTTTCAAAGTAAGGAAAACAACACCAAGGAAAACATCGTCTGTATCACCAAACATTCCGGGCTCAATAACAAACTACGACAGGCCATCAACTCTAGTTGGTATCTGCTCAACTTGAATCAGCCAGAGAATCCCCTACCTAAACCTATTTTTGCATTCGAAAGAAACAGGAACCTTAAAAACGACCTGGTCAAGGGTAAACTACCTGAAAAACCACCCTGTACTCAAAGTTCCCTAACAGGACCCAATCCGGTGATGGGCAACCACCAATGCGGATCCTGTCAAGCGTGCCCCAATGCCATCATAGGTCCCAATATTGACATCACATCTCGCACTGTCTGTCTTACCAAAATGACCAACTGCCGATCCTCTAACGTAGTTTATATCATTTTATGCCCATGCAATCTCCCCTATGTTGGAGAGACCAGTAGGGAGATCAGACTACGTATTGGGGAACATAAGTCCAATATTCGAATTGGAAGAAAGGGTGCCCCATTGGTGGACCATTGGATCTCCAAAAAACATCTAGAAAAAGACCTTAGGTGGTCCATTCTAGAGAAAATACAAGCTGATCCTGGATTTAACCCCATCACGCTAAGGAAAAAGAGAGAGGTGTTCTGGATTGTATATCTTGACAGTGTTGCGAGGGGATTGAATGAGGAATGCCCCTGGAGCAATGCCCTTACCTAGACCTCCCTGGTCTCGGTGGGGCCCCAGACCCACTTGCTCTTCATATGCTGTATCTTTTGCCTTTTATAAAGACCCCAGACCCACTTGCTCTTTATATGCTGTACCTCTTGCCTTTTATATAGATATGGACACCTTTATCTACTCGTCTAGTCTCCATCCTTAACTGTAGTCCTTAAATAAACCTGATTGTTTTCCTCTTTGAGGAATCCTAACCCCCGCCTTAGTTAGGTTTATCTTGCCTTAGGAAGACCCTGAACGCTATGTCTGAACCTTATGTCTAACCCACGCACCCTCCTTAGTCTCTATTATTAAACTTCTTTTTAATTACCCCCGTCTCTCACACCCTTTCCATAGGTTATGGTTTTCCCCCTATATGCTTTTCCCTCTATTGTAACTCGCACTTGGATTAATATCCGTTTGATCTGTCACTCTTTTCCATAAATAGGAACCCTTTCCTGATATTCCAATATGGATGCGTCTCGTCACCTAGACTCCCGTGATATCCGTTTCCTTCAGTCCTTTCTCCCTTTCCCGGCTCCTTGGAAAACCTGCGATTCCCCATCCGGGTCATCGCCCCGGCGACCGGTTTAATAGGAAACTGGAGCCCTTCCTTCAGTCCTTGGTCTGGTTCCCGGCAAGCGGTCGAGTTACTTCCCAGAGGAACAATCTCCCTGAAACAGGTAAGAAACCTCCCTGCTGCCACGCTACGTTATCGACCCCGACCACCCGCGATATCGATTCCCCTGATATTGCCTACTCAGCCTCGAACCTGGCGAGACGCTATGCTTTAACCCACCCTCGCCCCCTTTTGTTCACATTATAGGAGACGCTGTCCCCTTTAACCACTACGCCCCCCCCGGGAGCTCTGTGAGAAAAACGGGCCTGCTGCTAACTGCCCCCTCCTCCCGCGAACATTCCACTGGAACTTAAGACGGCATGCATCGTTTCTAACTGCAGGTGTACCTTATTGATTGAATAGGTAAGACGCTCCGTATTGTGTCTCCATGGCCACGCTCCCTTATCGCTCTACTCTGGGGAGCTAGTCCCTCATCTTATAGCGCCTGTATTTATTCTTTACCTATAGGAGAGAGTCTCCACTGGAACCTAAGACGGCGTGCATCCCCTAAACTACATGTGCATTGTATTGAATTAATAGGTAAGATGCTCCCCCTGTATCCTCCTGGCCACATTTCCCTAACGCTCTACCCCTATGAGCTAGCCCCCTACTTATAGCCTCTGTATTTATTCTTTATATCTAGGAGAGTTTTTCCACTACCCTAATCTATACCCCAGGAGCCTTTGAGAGTAATGTGCCTTCCCTCCTGCCATTCCAGAATCCCTATGTAGTGTGACCTCTATTAGAGGTAAGTGTCAGACCTCACCCCTAAATGCTCCACTCCCTCCCTTCACCCTAGATTTAACATTCCCTTCCCTCGTGAATTATTCTCTACCCTGTGATTATGTCTTCCATGTTTCTTGACTCCATCCTTATCTACCTGCTCCCCCCTATGTAGAACTGTTGTCTGTGGGTGTGAGCCCTTACTGTATGCGGGCCATCTAGTCTCGTCAACTCCTGGAGTGTAACTTGTACTGTCTTTTGTGGCCAATTTGTTTCTTTATTACTGAAAACTTGATCACTCTGAACCCCCCTTGGATATTCACTTGACTAATGTTATTTTAACGCATTACCTCAACAGGAAACCCGCTATCATCTGTGGCCTCCATTCGTCTCTTGCCCCACTCCCCTCCGCCCTGATGAAGGTGTAGCCCAACACACCGAAACGCGCGTTGGCGCTTGTTCCATTTCTGGAACCTACAAAAAACCTTTTTTGTGACTGTATACCACCCTGTCTCTTGTTCATCTTATACATCGGTGCCAATTATGTGAAGTGTAGTATGATTGTTTATGAATGTTTGTGTGAGTGTTGGTGAGAGTAACCACGTGAGTATGGGCCCTGTCTAGTATTTATGTTATTCCACTTAAGAAATGTGTTTTACTGTGTATTTATAACATTAAATTGTCTGAGAAAATGAGAAAAAAAGAATGAATTTTCATAATGTACAATAAAAATATATTTTGATATAATTCTTTCTACTATGCGTCTTTGAAATATCCCTTTGGGCTCAGAGTGATACATAAATTTTGGACCTATTCTAGGCCACCCTTAATATCTCCTTGGCAGGTTCCCTCTGCTCTTTAACTTGTTCTGTTTCCCGTCTACCTGTCGTGTATTGATGTGGGGTCCCCCCTTCTTTTGAAACCACTGATCTGCTGCACATGTTGCTGCATCCACAGGCTGACACAGAAAACATGGCTTCCGGCCTACCTGTGCAGCCTGACTGCTACCACTTTTACCCTGCAGGCAAACCAGTCAAAAACGTTTTTGACAGGAAAGAACCCTACTTTTAATTGCTAAATATTTAACCACTAAGAAGGCCTTGTAGCCTACAAGCATTTAAAAAGTGGAACTTGCAAGATGTGGTGTTGGTATATATCTACAGTGACAAACCCCCTAAAGCTATTTCCATCGTAAACAGCTGTCGCTGTCCCGGGGAAAACCTATTTTTACAATTAACTACTGTGTTCCTTCACTTCAACTCACTGGTGAAGGTAGACTGTTTATAAATATTTATGAGAAGTAACTTTTAAAAAGTAAGTACTTCTTTGCATGAACGTCCAGTTGACTAATAAGCATTAGCCTGCCAGCAGCGGCACCTTTCAGTGCTTCCTCTTAATGAGGTGTGAAAACTGCTACTAAAGTAAAAACAAAGGCTTGGATCTTATGGCAGGAAGACCTGGAAGTGCTCAGGAAGGGTAGCTGCAGTGGGTTCAGGAACTTCATTAACTTGAAAGGGACAGGGTGAAGCCTGCCCATTCATAGTTATGTGTGATATAAAAAAAACCTTTGTTCCCTGAGCCAACTGTAGTTAACTTGGCACCAACCCTGAGGATGGGCGGACTGGTCCCAGACCTAGTTTGTGGGGTTGAAGAAGAGGAGAACCCTCATTTCCCTAAACATGCCAGTGACTGGAACATTAGAAACCTCCAAGAGCGGAAGGGTGCTGTGATGATGGAGTTTAATAAAGATAGTAGTCTGTGAGGTGGTTTGCAATAAGGCAAATAGAATGTTTAAGAGCATCTATGGGTCACCTACCCCACTGGCTAGTGCATCTTACAAACGAGGGGCCTCACCACAGCTCATCAAAGCACATTTGGACCTATGGAAGATCAAAAGAGGTTTGGTTTGGATCTTCTATCTGTGACCTATGTGTCCTATGGCTCTGTATGGGACAGCACCGGAATATATTAAGTTCCGCCTGAAGAGATACGTACCGGGACAATACCTCTGATCATCTGAGGCAAGCCTGTTGTCCTGCCCACGGTTTGACAAAGTCATCATGGGTGGACGCCCTTTCTCAGTTCTGATCCCCAAATTGTGGAACAAGCTGATTGAGAGTTTGTGCAGGGAAGCCACTCTCCTTCCTTTTAGGAAAAAGCTAAAGACTTTATTGTTCACACAGGCTTTTGGCCAAGATCATTTCTGAAAGATTAGGCACTGGGATGGGAAACTCCTGGTATTATTCTGGATTCTCTCACAAGCGCTTAGAGACCGTTGATGATTTTGCGCTATACAAGTGGCAGGTAACATAACATGTGGAGACCTCAGGGCTAGACCTGCTCCCACTTGTACCCAACACCAAGTCCTGTGTGGCTACAAGGACAGAATAGTCTTCAAGATACTGGCTTCTAAGTGCAGGTCCTAGCAGCCTTTGAAGAGACCAAGAGGAACTGCTCCAGAAAGACTAAATAGTTGGGACTCGGAAACGATTTGGACTTTCAAGACCTCTGGAACATCAGTGGGACCTCACAGCAAAGGTGTCTGACTTTGAAAGGACTTTGTTGAAAACAGCTTCCAGTCTTGCATGCCTGGAGAATTTTAAGCACCAAAAAGAGACAAGGGCCAGATTTACTAAAATTTTGCATCAGGGTTAGTCACTGTTTTGACACAGCCCAACTCAAAATTTATTTTGATACTTACTAAGCTACGCAAAGCCCAACTTGTATATCTTTGTCAAAAAAAAGTAATGCAACACAGCGTTGCCTTGCCTTATCCTGCATCACCTTACCTCGACAAGGCAATGCATGAGTGGAGCATGGGTGTTCCCGTTTGTCGATCCATGTATTCGGATGCAAACCCATACTTCAGCAAATATGGGTTTGTGCTAGAATAGTGTGGCCACCCCAGGCTGGTGTAACAAGTAGAAATATCTTAATTTCTCCTCGTTACTCCCTCTTTGCACCACACACAAAAAGAAGAATAAATCTCTAGGAATAGTTTTGTGTGGACAAAAACTATTTTGAGTAAAGTGCAGGCACCCTTGTGTCATGGTTTAAGGGTGCTTTCATTGGTGCAAGGCAGCCAGAGGTGCGCCAGGCTAAGAGAGTAGAAATGTGCCATATTTGCCATATATTTAGAGGAGATGGCACGTTTCTGCTCTCTCCCTTTGACCCAATGCAGAACAGCAACTTCCTTTGCTGGATTGCATTGCAGCAAATTTTGGTACATGAGGGCCTAAGCCAGAAGGTAGAAATCTTGACTGAGTGAAGTTGTGAAAACTGTCCACCCAACAAGAGGTCTCCAGCGACTACAAAGTTTGAATTTTTCTGGTCCAGATCTTTTCCTTGACCTCTCTGCCGCATTCGACACTGTTAGTCATAAAAAAATACAGGAATGCCTTGAGAGGATAGGCATAAAATGAAACACTCTCACATTACTTAGATCTTTTCTGTCTGACCACGAACAGTTCGTAGCTCTTTCTGAATTCAAATCATCCAATTTTACACTGCCTTATGGGGTACCCCAGGGCTCATCATTGAGCCCTACCCTTTTTAACATCTATGTTGCACCCCTGGTGCGGCTTATTAGATCTTTAAGATTTTCAGCAATTTCCTATGCTGACGATACCCAAATTGTGGTATCAGTCAGAGGCTCGCCTTCGGACTCAGAACTGGGCCCTTTCCCCACTCCCACAAATAAAGTCAAAAACCTAGGAGTCACCTTCGATTCCAAGCTCACAATCGAAGGCCATGTGACCAGGTCACCTCTGTACCTTTTATACCTCAAAACTACTCAGAAAAATCCTTCCATTCATTCTTGTCAATCTACGCAAGCTGGTGATCTCTGCTCTGGTTTAGTCCAGAGATGATTACTGCAACGGTTTCTTCACCAATCTCAGGACTAAACACTTAACTAAACTACTGATTGTGCAAAATGTCGCTGCACGCATCTTGCCCAATATTCCCAAGCATAAATCTGCCACTGCTGAGCTAAAAGAATTACACTGGTTACCAGTGAAGAGACGTATTGAGTCCCAAGCCCTATGCCTCGCATTTAAAGCAACCCATGACATAGGACCAGCCTTCTTCGAGCAGAATCTTCATCTTTACGTTCCTAGGCAGCATTTACTCTCAGCTCAGTCTCACAATTTGGTGATTCCTAGGTTCAAGAAAAGCTCCTGGGGCGGCAGAAGCTTTCTGGTCGGTACGACCAGACTCTGGAACTCTCTTCCCCAGAGGTTAAAAGGCAAAACTCACCCATTGGCTTGCAGGAAAGCACTAAAAACATGGCTGTTTAATCTCTGACTCTGAATTAAGATCTCACTGCATTTCTTACCTGACGAGCTAGCGCCTTGACACCTTCAGGTAATTGTATTGCTCTTTATAAATCTCTTTTTTCATTTCATTTCCTGCTAAAATCAAAGGCGTAAGCAGGATGTCATTCATCCAACAGCTATTCGACTTCTCCAGTTACAGCTTGTAATTTTGTTCCACAGGCGGATTTCTAATTTGCCTTTTACATTGCAGCAGGTTTGTTTGTAATATTATAGTCATGACTCAGAAAAACTGTCTATTAGTATTGCCAACGCTTGCTTAACTATGTACAAATATATTTTAGAGACTAACACCCAGATTCATCAATGTCCCGATTTGCGAGTCCTTAATAGCGATTATTAATGAATCGCTATTAAGGACTTGCAAATCAAGATTCATGTAGAAATCGCAAAATAAATTGTGATTCCTACAGCCTCCTTATTTGCGATTAGCAAATTGCTAATCGCAAATAACGATGCGATTTCAAAGGTGCCAGGGGTGTCCAAAGGACACCCTGTAGCACCCCTGAAATGTCAATGTAGACTGATGTTGCACACACACATGTCCAAAGGACATGTGTGTGTGTAACATACCGCTATTTACCACGAAGTCAGACTTCGCGGTAAATAGCGGTAAAAAATAGCGAATTCGCAATTTTTCAAAGGTTCATGAATAGCATTTAAGGAATCTCTAATTGAGATTCCTTAAATGCGATTGCAATTTGAGAAATCGCAATTATTTGCGATTTTTCAAATTGCGAGTTCATGACCCATTGTTGAATTTCAAATGCCATTTTGCGGGTGCAAACTGCAGAATTTTGCGATTCGCACCGTTTGCGCTCGAAAAAATGCTTGATGAATCTACCTGTAAGGGCCCGATTTCATTTTTTTTGTTTTTTTTTTTTTGTTTTTTTATCCTCATTTGCCGTCTTGCCGCCCATTCTTCTCTCTAATCCACCATTGGGCTGTTGTTATCTCTTATGCTGGATTTAGAGTGATGGGGCGTAGACAACACATATTTTTGGGCCTGGCCTTCCTCTAACTTATCCTTCTTCCCCTCCTGACCCAAGATGTATGTCCTCCACCATCTTTCTTTACCGTCCTGGGATAGCTCAAATACCAGCGAGACAGGCACGGGCTTAATCATTGGACTTAACATAAACTTAACTTTAACCAAAATTTAGCAGGAAGGGTATCCAAAATCCTCTATTTCTTTTAGATCGGTCTAATAAATCAAGCTTAGCCATATACCTCATAGCTAAAACCCAGTCTAATAAAGTGGGGCTAAGTGGTGAGACCCACAGTTTACAAATCTCTCGACGTGCCAACAACATAGCATAAAAAATAAGTCTAACATTATCATTCAGAATTCTATTTTGTAAATCCAATCTCCCAGTAATAATTAATTCAGGGCTTACCTCAATGGGTTGATTCAAAGATTTGGAGAGAGAATTACTCACGTCAAACCAGACTTTCTTGATAATTGGGCAAGACACAAACATGTGTAGATCATCAACATTTGGAGCTTTACATTTTGGACATCCAACAATCCCTCCATCTTTAAATTTAGAAAGCCTGTATGGAGACCAATATGCCCTGTGGATAGTAAACAAAAGATTTCGCCTTAGGTTTGCCGGTTTAATAATTCTATATAGCATGCACATAGTTACTTGCCATTGGTCTTCTGTCGCGATCCTTGGCAAGCTCTCCTTCCACAAGGTCTCTGGTAAATCAAATGTTCCATCCTCCATATCTAGTATTTGCCAATACCAGAATGCTACTTCCTTCTCGAATGCCCCTTTCTCCAACTTTGACTCCAAGTCGTTTTCCAGCCCAATCTCCACTTCCAGGTGACTTGCCCAACTCTGAATCTGAATGTATTTATATTTTGAAAAAACTGAGCCCCATTTTTGCTGGCAAATACCCCAAGGAATTAAATTGCCATCTTGAAACAGGTCCTTCCACCTTTGCAAATCAGGTTCCTTTTTCAAATTTAAAGCCAGCGCATCTCTTGACCAAGAGGGGGCTCCAGGAGAATCCCATATTGGGGCACTATGGCTGAAATACGAAAGTTTAGATAATTTCCTGATCCTGTACCATATCTCAGCCAAGTCTCTCAACGTCTTGAGTTTCACCTTTTTGAAAAACTTAGGGTCTCCAAACTTATACAAAAAACCAAACTCATGATACCCTGACCGCCTCAGCATTATCGCAAAAAGGCCTCCGATCTGAGAGCTAACAGGGGTACCCAACAACATCCTGCAGTTTTTTAAATAAAACGCCCATGCATATATTCGTATGTCTGAAGCCGCCAATCCTCCTTTTTCTGCTTTCCTCCTTATTTTCTTCCATGATATTCGAGAGGTTTTTGACGCCCAGATAAATGATATTATCATGCTTTGTAACTTCGCCAGCCATTCCTTTTTAAAGCCCAGCGGAATAGTCTCGAACAAAAAGGTAATCTTAGGTACAATCACCATCTTTACAAGATTGGATCTTCCATATATTGACAGGGGTAAATTCATCCAGCCTTTTAATGTGTCACCAACCTCTTTCTTCACCCTATCAAAGTTAGTTTTAGCCAGATCTTCAATCTTCTGAGTAATCCTGACTCCCAAGTACCTCATTTCTTTTGTTATTTTGACACCTTCAGTATTGAGATTCCAAGCCATTATCTCAGTTTTATCTTGATTTAACTTATATCCAGATATCTTACCAAACTCCTTTGTCGTGTTCACTAAGTTGTCCAGAGTTCCAACTAAATTAGTAGAATAAACAATAATATCGTCCGCGTATAGCCCAAGTTTCTTGGACCAATCCATCACAACAAAGGGGGGTATCTCTACTGAAGCTCTAATTTTACATGCAAGAGGCTCTATATAAATATTAAAGAGCAGCGGTGATAAGGGGCATCCTTGTCGAGTGCCCCGCATTACTCTGATAGGAAGCGTAAGGGTTCCATTTACCAGAACTCTTGATGTCGGTGCACAGTACAAAGAAAAAATAGATTGTGTAAACTTATCTCCTAAATTAAGATGGTGCAAAAGAGTTTTTAAATATACAAAATTGACTCGATCAAAAGCCTTAGCGGCATCTAACGCAATAACTGCCAAGGGGTAATCATATTTAGTGGCTAAGTCTATCATACCTATCAATGAAAAAGTGAGATCTTTTAAGTATCTCTTCTTGATGAAGCCTCTTTGATCTTCTTGAATCAGCTTATGAATGATTTTACCAAGCCTGTCCGCTAGGATTTTAGAAAAGAATTTATAGTCACAATTTAAAAGTGAAATCGGCCTGTATGCATCCATGCTTTTTGGAGATTTCCCTGGTTTAAGTATTAACACGATAGTAGCTTCATTCCAAGAGCTTGGGATTGCCACTTCTCCTCTAAAAATTTTATTATACAACTGACACAGAGTGGGGACGACCGTCTTTCCTAAAGCTTTGTATACTTCTACGGGTAGACCGTCTGGTCCAGGTGCTTTCCCTCTTTTGCCTTCGTTGATAACTTTCATCAGCTCTTCCTGAGTTATTTCCTTATTTAATTCCAACATATCCTCATCTGCAAGCGGTTGTATTAGAGGCAGCCAGGACTCAATCTGAGCCTTTTCTGGAGAGAGGTCTTCTGTATACACATCTGCAAAGTATTGCTGAAACGCTTCTACAATCTGTTTATTATCTGTAATGACTTGATCTGTCCCTAATTTCTTAATCTCCTTAATTTGATTCCGTGTAACATCTTTCTTGGCTTTCCATGCTAGTAGCTTACCACATCCCTCTCCATATGAAAAGTGTGCCAACTGACTGGCTTCCCATCTCTCTTTAACTCTTTGGGTAAGTGTTGCAGTAAGTTGAACCTTTAAATCTAAAAGTTTTTTCTCACATGGGCCGTCTGAGATGGGAGATCCCTGAGAGATTCGGATAGATTCAAACTCTCGGATCTCTTTTTCTAGGTTAGAGACTTGACTGTAGTATAATCTACGTTTTTTTGCACCTAGAGCTCTCATTCTGCCTCTCATAAATGCTTTGCATGTTCCCCAGACTGTGTCTTCCCTAGCTGAACCCAGATTTATATCCAAAAAAAAGTGTACCTCTTCTTTAAGACTTTCTAAGGCTTCTACATCGGCTAAAATTGTGCGATCTAATCTCCAAACCTGAGTCGTCTCTTCTAGTTCCAAACTTAAGTTTAACCAGACGGCAGAATGATCTGATAAATGTGCCCCTATATGGTCTACCTTGATAACTCGCTCTTTCAGCCTACTATCTATAAGAAAAAAATCTATCCTTGAATTATGTTTGTATTTTTTATTATAAAATGTATATCCTAGCTGCTTCGAAGCTTTAAAGCGCCAAATATCGCACAACCCTAGCTGAGCCATCATTGACTTCACCTTAGCAGTCATTTTACTATTCACTATTGCCCTGGGATTGCCAGTTCTATCCAGCTTACCATCTAGTACTGTGTTGAAATCTCCTGCCATAACAATTTTACCTGAGAAATCCAAAAGTTCCACTTCAATTTTCTCTAAAATTGTAGGATCATCGGTATTTGGACCATAGTAACCAACTACTACTATCGTTTCACCCGGCAGTCGTAACTTACAAATCACCCATCTTCCTCTGCTATCTACTAGACTATTTTCGACTACTATATTCGATCCTCTTCTGATCAGAATAGCCACTCCTTTTGTAACCAAATCCTGAGATGTGTAGATAGCATTACCAATCCATTTTTAAGTAGTAAATATATCCTTACATTCCTTTTGTGTTAAGTGTGTTTCTTGCAAAATAATAACCTGTGCTGGCGAGTCCTCTAAATATTTCAAAATTAATAGTCTTCTTGATTTAACTCGGAGCCCGTTAACATTCCAAGTGAGGAACCTTAGCTCCCTTTTATTATTATCCCTGCTCATCATATTTATCATGTAGTACCCAGATTTCCCTTCTGATTAGGACATTGCAAGATAGCTCATGAGGAATATTTTTTTTTTTCTCCCTAAACCCCCTCCCTCCCCTCCCCTCACTCTCAATTCCCTCCCCGGAAAACCCCTCCATTACTCCCATGGCCCAGGCCAGTGGACGTCTCAGTGGTGATGTCACTTATTAATTTAACATATATCTTGGTCAGTTATCTATTTCTATGCTACTTTCTATGCTACTCGGATAACATCCAAGAAGGCATCTACTTCCTCAACTGTGCGAAATGTATACATTTTGTTATGCCACATGACTTTTAGGAAGGCAGGAAATTTTAACTGAGCCGTGGCTCCTAGTTCCCTTAAGGGTGACAACCGTTTTCCCATCTCCCATTGCCTATTTGCTGTAGCCGGAGACAAGTCCGACCTAATGTCGACTGATACACCATCTATCAATATCGTCTTTTTCTTTAAAGCAAGTTGCAAAATTTTCTCCTTCAGTGAGTATGTTGCAAAGTTAATTAGAATTTTTCTTGGCTTTACTCTATCTGGATTTAGCCTAAAGGGGTCGCGATGCGCTCGTTGAATGTCTCGGGCCAACATCTCCTCAGTTTCCTCTAGTGTCAGCTCTTTTTTCAGCATTTGCACAACAAAAGTCTTTATATCCGCTCCCTCTTTCCCTTCTGGAAGTTTAAGAATTTTGAGGTTGTTGCGCCTTTGCATGTTTTCCAATCTTTCTATCCTTTCGTCTAATTCCCTATCCTGAGAGTATAATGTCTCGATCTCCTTACGGTTGTCCAAAACTCTTCCCTGCACCATTTTCATCTCAGATTCCATCTGTCCTGCACGTATAGTTAGCTTATCGATCTTGTCCTCTAACAATGTGCATGTAGCACTTATACGCTCTTGATTCTTTTTAGAGGCTTCAAAACCTAAATGAATATCTTTCTCGAGCTTCCTTAAGAGTTCCATAACTGACAAATCTGCTGAAGCATGAATCTCGTGCTGGGCAGGACTAGTTTCATCTGAAGAAATCTTTTTCCCATTAGCTAAGGTTTCCTGACTCCTTGTAAATATATCCACATCTGCATTCTCTCGCAAATCAGTGGAAGCCCCAACTGGACTTCCCACTAATGGACTTCCCCCTAATGACTCCAATGATTCTGATATGTTGGATTGGAATATCTGATTAGTAGATGGTTCTGCTAGAACTGTATCGAGGCTAACCACCTTTTCTACCTCCATTTCCGTATTCAACACCTGGAAGGGGTTAGGAGTTAGGAGGTTTGACCAGTCTTGGTCGGTAGCCTCTACTACCTCCTCAGCCCTAAGATGGGGCTGGAGCTGGGAAGTGGAACCAGGTTTCAAAACCAAAACTTTAGGGACAGGTTTAAAGTATGAACTGAGTGAAGGGTTTATTGAGGTTTTAAGTCCAGCCTTTTCTTTTTTTTGTCTTTTTTTCCTCTCCTTTTTTGAGGGTGAAAAAGTCAATTTAGGAAAGGTTTCTCTTTTTATCCCCTCGTATCTGTCACCCTTATTACAGTCTACTGAAGTAGAGGATGGACCCCCTTGTACAGTGTCAGGATTATTCTCTTCCAGCAGACAAGCCTGTCCCCCTGGTCTATTACTCCTAAGCTGATATCTGTTTTTTTTACTGCCCTCTTTCGCTTCTTTTGCCCCCTTGCTTACTTGCTCCTTGCCGAGATCTGTGCCTTCAGTACAGGTGATACTGCAATACTGTGGAGGGCTGGACGCAAGGGACTCCACTCCTCGACCCCTGCCACCACTAGCCGGTGTCCCGATCTTTGCCAACACTCTTCTGCCTCTGCTCACTCCCAGCGCTGCTCTCCCCCAGCTCCCGGCCGGTGAATGGTGTGACTCCGCCCCCTCACTCTCGGCGGATTGCAGAGCTGAACTCTCCGCCATCCGCTGTAAGTTGTCTGAATCCAGCCGGCAGACGGCTTCCAAGATTCGCCGGTATCCCGCCGTGATGCCCGCTGTGTCTCCGCTGCGTCTCTGATCTCCGCTCGGGTAAGTGTATTTGAAAACAGCTGACTGCTGCACTGCTGCACGCGAGCCGAGATGCCGCGGCGTCTCCTATCTCCGATCTCCTAAACAGCTGACTGCTGCAGGCGAGCTGAGACGCCGCGTCTCCGAACTCCGCTTCGGGTAAATATATTTTTTGAAAACAGTCAGCGTCTCTGCTCTGCGCTCTCCTCGATGTGCAGACCCTGCAAATCAGCAACCGACCATCACTCACGAGCCGACATCACCACCGCTCCACAGACGTCCGCGACCCGCTACCTAGCCGGCCGCCATGTTTTCCCCTATTGCAGGCCCGATTTCATTTTTGGTGGTTGGGCCGTATTCCACCAGGGCAATGGAGTAAAATACTTCATTGCCCTCGTGGAGTGCTTGACTGTCAAATTTAGTAATGTCTAACATTCACAGGAACTGCAGTCAAGACGGTTCTTGTGAAGACATTGGTACTTTGCCCTATGGCTCCGTCAAACATGACACCGCCATACAGTAAAGTTTTTAAAGTTTTTTTATTTTTCAATACAAAAGTGTTTTTTTGTGCTTAAAAATAAAAAACACAGGATGGCGGCCGAGTAGGACGTACCTGCTCACTACTCTGGTCCTTTGCCTCGGCTTCATAGCTTCTTCTAGCGGACCACACGTAGTGCCATACGCCACCGGAACCCTCCCTGACCAGCTCCAGAGTATGATTGCGTGAAA
Organism: Lissotriton vulgaris; assembly: GCF_964263255.1. Classification (NCBI taxonomy): domain Eukaryota; kingdom Metazoa; phylum Chordata; class Amphibia; order Caudata; family Salamandridae; genus Lissotriton; species Lissotriton vulgaris. The sequence goes on from NC_141691.1 coordinate 136,553,906, forward strand.
GGGGCTGACTGCAGCGCCCGCTGGGCCTGCACCGCTAGGCCGAATCCCCTAGCCCAAGTTGGCAGGCTGGCCGGAGCTACGGAGACCTCACTGGAGCTTCTCCCTTGGGCAGCTGCGGGACCATTCTGGACTTCAGGTGACATGCTGCAGCGGTGACAAGCCTCCCGCGGTGTGCACCGGCCAGCCGCTAGAAGAGACCGGGCTGGCCCCGCCGAATGGTGGGGCCCGCTCTATCTTGCTGGCTGAAAGAGGTGTGACCGGCGCAGGGCCGGACTGGCTACCGGGCAGTTTTGTGTGCTTTCGAGCTGGGGGCTAATTCCTCAGTGGTGGGGGCTTATTTCGTTGATGGGGAGCTGCGTGCGCATTGAAATAAAAAAAGCAAAACGAATTTCGTTTTTCACACGCAGGTTCATATCAACGAAATCAGCCGCCAGCTCGGCAGCACACACAACTGCCCGGTAGCCAGTCCGGCCCTGGACCTGCGAAACGAGGGTCCTTGAACTACTGACGCTTTGGCCCTCCTCCGTTGCGGTAGCTTTGACGAGTGGTGGAGTTGACCGGGCAGAGAGAGTACAGGCTCCTGCCGGGGCAGAGGATCTATGTACGAGAGCTAACCACGTGGCGCAGAGGAGCTTCAAGGATGCAGTGGAATTTGCCTTTTCCGGACACCGGGGAGATACCAGGCCGTAGCAACACACGGAGATCTCCGCCATTTCGAGCAGGAGGCTGCATTGTGGAGCGAACTGGACACTTCCCCCTCGTGTGTCCCTGCCCTCCCCCCGGTGAGATAATCTGTGTACCTATAGGTGCATAGAAGGGGTGTGGGTCCCCGGGGCAGGTGGCGAGGGAGTCTGGTGGGGCTATGCAGCAACCGAGTAGGGTCACGCTTCTTGCCTTGCTGGACCCTTGAGGGTGCGATCGGTCTGCGTCCAGGGGGCAGGGATATGTGGTCCGAGAAGGGAGCTGGGAGTCCTCAGACTGATACCAATCTGGCCTACGGACACTGAGGGCCGCAGTATATTGCGCTGTGAGTACTTGCTGCGTGCTGTGGCTCGGGAGCATTGGGTGACTCATTCACCATCATCTGAGAAGGATCTGCGGCTCACTGGAACGCAGCGGATACAATTTAGTGGAGCGCAGAGAGCCTCTGATGGGGTGCTCAGTCAGAGAAAGCCAGACTGGGAGAGGTGCACTTGCAGAAGGTCTGCCAGGCTGCTTCGGGACCCTCGGACCTGCCGAAGCCGGGACCTGCAGGCCTCCCGCCCCCGATTGCTTGCTCACTCAGGCACCAGTGGGCCTAACACTTCTGGACTGTACCTGCATCTCTACGCTGCAGCGCGTAAACGGGGGTGAGCCTGGCTGCCATAGCTACCAACAAGTCCAAGAAGGAGAGATCAGTGAAGGATCTCCTAGTCAAGGCCAGCGAGGGAGGAACGGATGTGCCACCACCACCCGGGGGGCTCCCAACTGAACGCGACCAGGGAGTGGCGGATGGGCGGATTACCCGTGGCATCCTTGAGTCACTTTTTGCTTCCCTCACTAAGGAGTTTGACGCTATGAAGAAGGAGCTAACCTCGGAACTCCGCAAGATGCGCAGGACATATACTCGACCGGTGAAAGGATCGACACGCTGGAGACGCAAGTGAAATCGAAGGATGAGGGGGTACACCATCTTCAGCAAGAGGTTCTTCCCCTCCTAGATCAACAACTGGACCTTCAGGCCCATGCAGAAGACCTTGAGAACCGACCCCACTGGAATAACATTAGAATGCAGGCGGTTCTTCAGGGTCTTGAGGGGCAGGACATGGAATCTTTCGTAGCTGAGCTTTTCCATCCCATTTTGGCCCCACCCCCCCCCCGGAGCAGCAGATTAAACTGGACCGGACACATTGCGTAGGGCCTAACAGACCGGCTACGGCACCCCCTCTGGACATTTTAACATGCGACCATGACTTTCAACCTAAAGAATGTATCCTACGGGAAGCACGAGCCAAGCATCCACTTGAATTTCACTCAGCCAGGCCCCTCTTGTTCCAGTACTCTATAGAAAAAGCGAGAATTCCAAGCGGTTACAGCATATTTGCGCTCAAAGGATGTGTCCTACTCCTGGGGCCACCCCTTCCGGGTCATCTTTAAATGGGAGGGTAAGCTCCGCCTGATCCGCTCGCTACAGGAGTCTGTATCACTGCTTGACTTACCTGAGGAGGTGCCGAGTCCCCTGGATCCGGGGGACACCGATGCGCTTTGGGAGGGAGAAGCTGGATGGAGCAGGGTTGGGAGAGGCCCCCTTCGCCCGGATCCTGACACTATGGCCAAGGAGCGCAAAGCAGTCATTGCAACATTGGAGAGGACTCTCCTGCTGCAGACTGAAGAACTATGGGTCTGGTAATATAAGACACTTTTCCTAGAAAGGTCCTAGCTGGCTTTAGGGGTTGGGTCTTGGCTGGGGGTTGCGGGTGACTGCTGCTGTACATCCCACGTCTCACCATGGGGCTCTTAGCCCGGGACTTTGATGGACTTTCTTCATTATTGTTCTTTATAGTTTGTTTTCTTCTAGGGGTAATGGGATCCCTTCCTCCTCCTTCTAGATTTGGTGGTCTCTGGAGAACTGATTACCGTGTTGTATATATGAAACTGTGGATGGGGGGGATCCTGGGGCTCCCCGGGGAAGAAGCTTTGGGCCCACAGATATCCAGACTGCTCATTCATTTCCACTACAATGTCAGCTGACATTAAGATTCTGTCCCTTAATGCTAAGGGCCTTAATAACCCTACAAGCGGCACGCTGTCCTGTCCTTTTTCGACAATTCGGGCCTTCATATCTATCTCCTTCAGGAGACGCATCTGCAGGCGCAGAATACTCACAGGTTACGGTCTAAAGCATTTCCCTATCAACTGTTCTCCTCTCGGGCCACTAAGACAGCGGGAGTAGCGATATTGATCTCTGCCAGGTTTCGGGGCCAGATAGGCTTGAGACAGGCTGAGATCAAAGGTAGGGTCCTAGCTTACAATTTCACACTGGCGCTGCATAATTTTACAGTAGCCACAATCTACGTCCCCAATGGTGGCCAACAGGGGTTTATCCGTGAGGCTATACATGAGTTGACCTGTATCCCTGACAGATCTCTGCTCCTGGGGGGCTTTAATTTGGCTTTTGATAATGACCTCGACAGATCGGCCCAATATGTGGGGCAGAAGGGGGCCCTCTCTGGGCAAAGGGCACATCTGCTTGCTGAGGCGGGGCTCACGGATGTTTGGCGATCACTTCACCCGAGCTCCAGAGAGTACACATTTTATTCCCATTCTCACAAACCGTACACCAGGATTGACTATATATTGACTTCCGATACACTGATTCAGCAGACGCAAGAGGTTGAGATTCTCGCATGTCACAGTCTGATCACTCAGCACTGAGGGTGTCCTTATCATTACCCCTTCCTCGATCTTCTCGCCTATTACGCGAGACAATGCTGCAACGCCCCTCGGTGGTACACCAGATCACCAAAACCATAACCGATTACCTGGATATTAATGATTCTCCTGACATCTCGACAGCTACCTTGTGGGACGCACTGAAAACGTGGTCAGGGTGGAGTTTTTAGGGATAGCAGCAGCATATAATAGGCTTAGGAGGGAGAAACGGGAGCAGCTCACGAGAGAGGTTGTAGAACTAAAGTGCATTCACCAGAGGACCGGCGCACCCAGGGTCTGGAGACAGCTTAAGGTAGCTAGGGCACAGCTAGCAGGATTAGATGTAGACAGAGCTGGATATGCTGCCCTTTGTCTTAAGTATGCTTTTTATGTTGGGGGAGAAAGATGCGAGAAGCTTTTGGCTAATAAATTGCATGTGCAATGATAGGCATCCCACATTCCCATGGTATTAGATTAGTACGGAGAGGAACAAATTATGCATCACGATATAGCTGAAACATTCCAGCAGTTTTACACGACCCTGTACGAAGCTCAGACCCTGCCTGAGGAGGGTCCAGCTCAATATCTGCAGGACGCGTCCCCAGCCTAGCTAGTCCTGAGTCAAGCAGAGGAGCTTGAAGCTTCTATTAAATTGGAAGAGGTTATCTCTGCTATATCTAAACTAAAACTTCATAAATCCCCTGGCCCGGACGGATTCTCCTCTGTTTTTTACAAAACATTTTGTACCATCCGGGCCCCATTATTGGTAAGGGTTTATAATTAGATCAGGGCCTCTAACCTCTTCCGCCCTCTATGTTGGAAGCGCTGATCACGGTTATTCCGAAGCCGGGCAAAGACAAGCGCAGATGTGCCTAGGTCCGCCCTATCTCCCTTCTAAATGTTAATCTAAAAATCTTTACTGGGATTTTAGCGCAGAGACTCTCTCCCCATCTACCTGGACTGATAGACTCTGATCAGTCAGAGTTTGTCCCCGGGCGCCAGTGTTCGGATAATACCAAAAGACTATTGCACCTGGTGGATAGATCCAAACGTTTTTAGGCTGAGCGGATGATGTTCTCTGTAGACGGCGAGAAAGCGTTCAACTAAGTGCAATGAACGTACCTTTGGGCAACACTATCTCATTTTGGCCTCCCACCCTGTTTTATCAAGTGGGTCATGTCAACCCAACTGCCTCGGTACGAGTGAATGGAATAGTTTCAAACTCCTTTCCGATTCAAAGGGGTACGCAGCATGTGTGCCCTCCGTCTCCATTCTTATTAGCTTTGTACATGGAGCCCTTGGCTAAATGGGTGCTTGACGATCCCTCCATAACAGAGGTGACATTTGGTGGATCAGAACACAAACTCTGTCCTCATGCGGATGACTTTGTCGCCATGCTGGAGCGACCCAGAGAATCTGCTTTACTGGTGGAACTGGATCGCTTTACCTTAACATCGGGTTTCAAGATTAACATGCATAATTCACAAGCTCTCAATCTCTCCCTGGATCCTGAGACGTTAGCTCTTATACAGCGGTCTTATCACATACAGTGGGCCATTCCATCCCTTATCTGGGCTTGCAACTCTCAGCTCATATACAATCCACCAACTCGAAGAATTACACAACGTTGTTACGTCGGGTCCGGGAAAGTTTGAGACGGTGGCGGCCACACTCGCTGTGATGGCTGGGCTGCATTGCGGCCGTAAAAATGACGATCTTTCCTAAGATCCTTTATGTGTTCCAAACTTTTCCACTGGTACCTCCATCAGGAGTTATACTTTCGCTACAGAGGGATAAAGAGGTTTATATGGCAGAAATCAGCGGGCTCGCTTGCACAGAAAATTTTCCTATAGGGATCCTACCAAGGGTGGTCTGGGGGTTCCTAATCTGCAGGTTTATTGGTGGGCGGTCCAGATGAGGGCGCTGGTTGAGTGGTCCCGTGCAGAATCCGAGAAGCACTGGCTGTTCATGGACAGGTCCCTTGCCAGACAGCCCCTGTGGGGAGTCCCTTTCCTTACTCATACTGCAAGACTCCGGAATTTGTATCTTTCCAAGGTATCCCACCCTACGCTCATGGCCTGGGACAGAGTTGCTGGTTCTCAAGGGCTTACAACTTTCCCATCACCGATCACACCTATAGTCTCTACTTCTGATTTTACTCCAGGGCTGGATTGGGTGGAGTTCAGACATTGGACAAGGTAGGGACAACCCCCTATAGGGCATCTCTTCGCTACTACAGGGCCTCTATCCTTCTCCGAATTTCCTAGGGATCGGGATTTACCAGAAACAGAACGGTATCACTACACACAGATCCGTCACTGGGTTTTACACGCAGAGGTGAGGGAGGGCGCAGCAAGACCTCTCACTCCCTTTGAGAAGTGGTTACTTACGTGACACGCAGACGCAGGACTGACATCGGACTTGTACAAATTAATTAAACATATCCCTAGTATTGGGAAAACGCCGGGTAAGCTGCGGTGGGAAAAGGAACTGAATCGAGTGCTGTCATATGGTTACTACGTTTCAATATATTGTGTTAAGTTAGCATGAGCTTATTAAATGTTTAAACGCAATATTTTCTTCCAGCTTGAGTTTGCACACGACACCTAATTGTTATTGTAGCTTTCAACCTAGACGAAAGATGTTATTTATTTAAGAATAATATGTTATTTGCTCTAGTATCAGTCGTGCTTGGTACACTTGGTACAACTGTCTGTACACCAAGAACTGCACACTCTAAGAATAACCTAACACAAGGTTGCTGAAGGCCTGATCCTCGCACCGCGTTAGACATAACACAAATAATGTTGCTGCCAACATTGGGCTCTACGCGAGTTTAAGATACAGTTACAGGGAATGAATCAACACACTTGATGCTGAGCATGCAGAGAGCTGGTAGCTGTTGATGTGATCTCCTCCTACTGAGAATTAGAGGTATGGGTCCGCCCTGCTAAGAACCCAGATGAGACCTTCTTAGATATAATATAATATGCTAATTAGGGTGCGCGAAATATAGGTGATACAGAATTCTATAGATTTTTGCATCATAACATGCTATCACCTTTTGCTTACTATGGATTAGTGACTATGCTGCTGATTCTGATTTTTATAATATGTATGTTGATATTATACAAGATACTGCGTTTGAGAATGCTGCATTGAAAAATAAACATTTCAAACTTGCACGTGTATTCTTTGCCTCCCAGTTTCGGTTTGGAATGATAATATAACGAAAGAGTGTTCATGTGTTCCACGATACCTGAGGTACTCTAAGTTCATGTTCTGGATTGTCTAAGTCATTGGTAAGTTATTACTACCGATGAGACACTGTAGCTAGCTTGGTAAGGGGATTTCTGAAACAAAGGTGAGTTGTGGGTCACCCTAACTCACCCAGGTTCTAGATCTCTGTGCACAGTTCTGTGGGAGAACGGAAACCATGCTACATGGCACCAATACGTTGATTGGCCTTATATCATGACACTCGAGTAGTATATCATTCAAACCTGAACGCCTTCATTCCCGTTTCCGGAAAACGGCAGTGTCGGAAAAACCTACCTATTTTTGAAATAGGTCTTTTTCAAGCTTGAATCTATCTGTAAACGGTTTCTTTGAGTTACTACCCAGCTGTGCTACAAAGTAATCTTTGTGTTTTCACTTTCCTGTGCTGACATGGCACAAGCCGTGGACATCCCGCAGCATAGTCGCATTGCGGTGCGTGACCATTTGCGGATGTATGATGTTCCTGTGGAAGGCTTGGCTGTGGTTCTGGTGGTGAGTGCGGAACATGCTTACCCGTACGAACTGTTTTATTCGTGGGTGACATTTCCGCCAGTGAACGCTAATTCTGATGTGTTCCACTCATACACTGCTTCGGATGTACCAGTTGCGTACGCTCCGTACAGAGCACTGGAGGTTCCTATTGATGCTTGGCAGCATGGAGTTTGGTTTGGTGGCGCCCTACCGCACGCTTTAACCGCTCCGAGGTTAGGTCCTTTGTCCATTCCGGGCACACCTTGGCCCGCTTTGGCTGGATTCACTCCTCACCCTCAACGCGCCACTTGTAACGTGGCTGATCTGCGGCGGCTTCATGAAGTCGCGGTGGGAGTGATTAGAGCGCTTGTTCATTACACTAGCCGTAATGTTCAGGACGCGGCCCCTAGGGGCGCACAGCTTCGTGCAGAACATGCTTGTCTGAAAATCAATCCGGTCATGGTAAATTCCGTGATGGGTAAAAAGCCCCAGGACAAGGATGATTTTCCGTTCTGGCTTGCTGAGAAATTCGGCCAGCTGGAAGCTGTGTTTCCCAACACGAGTCCGGGTGATAAACACTGTATTCTTACACTAAGTTTGCCGAAAGATTTGGCTCCTGAACTTGTTGACTGTGAGACCTGGGGCAAGACTTTTGCAGCGGTCTATTCGAGGTGCTATGGCTCCCCGTCTGTGACCAATCTAGGTGGGGTCCTTAAACGTGTTCAAGACGAACACGGACCGGAGTCGGCTGTTGAATTGGGTATGCGCCTGTGTGGCTCCTTTGATGTGGTTTGCGATCTGATCCTTGCGAATGTCAAGGGGGATGCAGTGAACTTTCAGGTTGCTAACGCATTGGCGTTGGGTCCCGAGGCCGAACGACCCCGACGGTTAGCAAGGATAATTGTAGCTGCTTACAAAATGGTTGGCCGCAATGCAATGGGGGTTAAAGCTTTTCCTGATAAGGAGAAGAAGCAGCCCCAGGGTCAGACATCGGAAACTAGTGGTCAACAAAAGTCCAAGAAACAAAATTGGCCTAAAAAGCAGAATCAGGGTAAGCAACAACAACAACAAACACAGGTTTCTGCTCCTGCGTCTCCGTTGCCTGCGCAGTCGGATCGAGTTTATGATTTGCGCGACCGCGCGATGATTAAATCGCCTGAGAGGTTTCAGGCTTCTGACCAACGCTCTCCTCGTTCCTTTCAGGACTCATCGGCTCCGTCAACCGGTGGTGGAGGGGGTGGCAGGGGCCGGGGTGGCCAGCAAGGACGTGGTCAGCCCCGCCCGCGAAACAGTGGAGAGCAGCAGGAAGGCTCTACGCCCAAGAGACCACAGTTTGCCACGAAGAAAGTCGCCGCCCTGACCGCGCATCGTTATGCCCCAGATAGTGAGAACGCGGCTTCGGAATCTGACGTGGGCTCTGACCTTGCTGGACAGCGCAGCAGAGATTACCATAGTGAGAGAGGCCCTCCGTCCACTGTTGAAGGTGACAGCGACTGATTCTTATGTTGTGATTGAAACTGCTGATACGCATGTTGCTCCCCCTGAACGTCTTTTTGAAATTGTCCTGCTAATTGAAGGTGACATGCAGCGAACTGTAAAAGGGGTATTTTGGGAAAATCTCTCGTCTACGTATGACATTTTGCTTTCGGAGGCTGACTGGCCCCCACCTTTTGTTCTCGCAGCTCCGCGATGGGAGGAGGTAATCCTACCCAGCTTCGCGCACACTGTGCCGAGAGTGGAAGCGCTGCATTTTGCAGAAGAGTGGGCTCTGGCGCTTGCGCCGGCTGTGTACCATAATCAGTGTGGCTGGGATAAATTGTCACCAAGCCACGAGATTCCTTTACGGTCTCAGCCACAGCCTCAACCTCAATATCCCATGCGGCGTGAAGCCAAAGCTTTAGTCGCGGCTATCCTTGAACAATTGGAATATCAAGGTGTAATTGAAACGTGTGTGTCACCGATGAATAACCCCCTTTTTACTGTAAACAAGCCGGACGGCTCATATCGTTTGGTTTTGGATTATAGGCATTTGAACTCGCATTGCCGTAACTGCGCAGTACAGAATACTCATGGCTCTGCGTTAGTGAATAGTCTTGAGCGTAAACGGTTTAAAACCACGCTTGACATTTCCAATGGTTTTTATGCCCATAGGCTAGACGGTCTAAGTTCCCAATGGACCAGTTTTACATGCGGCGGTGTGCAAAAAATGTTTCGGCGACTCCCGATGGGCTACAAGAACAGTCCTGGAGTATTCTCCGCACGCATTGTCTCTCTGCTGGAGAGCTTCGACCCAGTTGCTTGTTCGTATGTGGATGACATTTATCTCATAGACGACGATCTTTGGGAGCATCTGTGTCGAGTAAATAGCATAATTTGTAACTTTGCTGACATAGGTTACAAGTTTAACTTTGCAAAGTCGCACATTGCAGAGTACACAGTGTTGTTTCTAGGTTACGAGCTTAACAACGAAGGGAAGGGTTTAGCACCCCACTTCCTGGAGAAATACACACAGTTGCGTTCTCCGACAACACTGAAAAAATTACAATCTCTTCTGGGCTTTTTGAATTTCGGAAGGACTTACATTCCGGAATATGCCCAGCGTATCAAGCCTTTGTATGCTTTGATACAACCATCTTTTTCCAAATCATGCTGGCTGCCTGAGCATTCAGCCATTCTGCAGTCTTTGCAGGCTGATTTGCTCGCTTCTGAATACTTACCGACTCGTGACAACCAAACCAACCTGGTGATAAGAATTATCCCTGGGGCGGTGGGTTTCACGTACCTGACTTTTAATGAAGGAGATACAGTACCTATTGCTTACAAGTCACACTTGTACACTTCGGCTGAATTGCGTTTTTCCACTGTGGAGAAAGTTTTAACGGCTGTGCAGATGGCAATTCTTAAGGAACGTGCCCTGTCACAAGGAAAGCGCATGTTGGTTGTTACCCCGTGTCCTGCCTTAGAGGCGGTTACGAAAGCCAGTGTACCTAATTCCAAAGCTTTGCACCCTCGGTGGATTCAATGGGCTGCGTCCTTGACGTCCCAGGATGTCACGTTTATTTTTGACGCCACTTTACGGTCGCAGGAGTATTTACAGTATGAATTTGTTCATCCTGCTCCATTAGCAATGCGGCCGTTGGAGGATTTCCATTGCATCATTTACACTGATGGTTCGGCGCAGGTTGCGCATGGCTCTAAACATGCCTACGTTTCCGCTTGCGCCATTGTGGTTGGTGCCATGGTGAACGATGAGTTCAAGTCCAGCGCACAATTAGCAGAGCTTCGTGCTCTGATGCTTGCATTGGAGTACGCAGATCCTAGTGTGACGACTTTGATCGTAAGTGACTCTTACTACTGTGTCTAGTCTTACAATGAAAACTTGTTCTTTTGGATTCAGAATGAATTTCGTGATTCCAAAGGTAGCACAATAAAACATAAAATGATCTGGGTCCGAGTGGCGGAACTTAAAGAGAAGTTGCCACTGGTGTTTGTGATTCATACTCTCGGTCATCAGCGCGTGGGGGTCCACGCTGTTGGCAATTCGCTTGCTGATGAAGCAGCGAAGTCAGCGGTATCAAAATACTTAGTTGCAGCGGTCACGAGGTCCAAAAGCAAAATAGATGATGACATCTTGGCAGCAGTTGCTGCAACAGAGAAGGGAAGTAAATATCCTGCGGGGTTCCCTTCTAAATACACATACCACTTAAGTCCCGATAAGGTTCCTTATGTGAAAATCCCTGATGTTGGCGAACGTCTAGTTCCCAACTCGGATCGCAGGGCTGCTTTGATTGCAGCGGCTCATGAAGGTGTGGCGTCTGCGCATGCGGGCGTCTCAGCCACTGTAACTCAGCTACAACAAAGATTCTGGTGGCGGGGACTGTACAAACAGACGCGCGATTATGTTCTGCAATGTGACATTTGCCAGCAGATTAAGCCTTCAACTGCTGCGCGTCCGCCTCAGACATGGTTGTATATCTCGAATAAACCGCTTGGATGCGTTTATTTGGATCACTGCGGTCCATTTTCTTCTGATACTGCATACAAGTACATCTTAGTAGCAGTAGATTCATGCGCACGCTTTGTGTGGGTATGGCCACATCAGAGCGCTGATTCACGTACTGTCATTAAGGATTTGCGAGTCTTTGTGGGAATTTTTGCCTGTGGTACCTTCCATTCGGATCAGGGTCCGGCTTTTGCCTCTAAGGCGTATAAGGATGCTATGGTTTCGATGGGGGTCCAAGTCAAATTTTCGAGTCCCTACAGACCTGAGGGTAATAGTGTAGTTGAACGAATGAACCGCGACTTAAAGCAATCTTTGACAGCTGAAGTTATAGGCACTGGCAGAAACTGGTTAGCCCACCTCATAGGCGTGCAGCGTGCACTTAATAATCTCCCTAGAAGGTCTCTGGGTGGGCGGACCCCATACGAAATGCTCTTTGGTATCAAGATGTATGTCCCTGACCTCGATGGGCTGGACTGCAAGGCCCAGACCATGGCCTTTGACGTAGATGAACATTGCAATGTTTTACAGAATCTACAAAAGACCAGAGACAATCTTGCAAAGGAACATTTGCCCTCCACATCGGATGATGCGCTGCAGGTCCCGGTAGTAGGCTGGCTACCCCAAGTTGGAGAACTGGTTCGAGAGAAGATCAATAACAAGAAAGAGTTTGGTCCCTCATATCGAACACCGGTTCGAGTTCTTGGAGTGAAGGGCACAAGAACAGTAATTTTACCACCACTTCCAGGTCGTAAGGAAAACAGATTTATTTCTATTGACAATATCAAGACACACAGGGTGGCCGATTCTTCATAGCATGACACCGGCTGTCTCCTGTCCTTCCATGGTGAGGCACTCTGTGCTAGCAATAACTTCTGGTGCAGAACAGGAGGTGTCCCTCGAGATGCCTGCCATATCCAGTCCTTTATTAAATACTATTCCTGTTACTAACATTGATGAGCTGAATTACACTTATTCTGCTGATTTATCGATGCCTGATTTACAGACCCGTTTGGCAGACCAATCCAGATTCTCTTTTGACTCTGTTTCGGAAATTTCAAAGAAACCCTCAACTGTTGCAAAATATGCCAAGTAATTTAAAAAACATTTTTTGATTCCCCCATGGACATACATTTGGTTGATCCTATTTTCATTTTACCTTTTTATGTCAATTGGTTTTGTGTTTTATTTTTTCCGTCTGATTGATGGTCACTACGTTAAAGAAAGAACAGGAATTCGGTACCTAAATGGAACATTGGCCCCTCTTTCCTCTTCACATTCAGCGCACAGACTGAAACGAAACTTAAATACAGTCAACATTACTGCTTGGCCTGTCCTTGATGGGATTGTGTGGGATGCGGTTAGGTTTCAGATACATGGGCCCACTGAAGTGATTAATGTTCCAAATGTGCTTAGAGTAAACATGGGAGATGTGATTAAACAAAATATACGTTCTGATGATTGGGATATTCAGGCCGTAGAAGCATTATTTTCTGATTTGAAGTATTATGCTGCCTTCGATGCTGAGGATCTGTATTCAGATTCTACTAATTATGATGATTTGTTTTGTTTTCAACATTATGGTAATCATTTTTTACATAAGACAAATTCCAGGAGGGTTGCTGTAAATTATACACAATGGGAACATTGCCCTGCTCCATTAGGTAGCAGCTCCAATACGTTTCTGAAAAAATACACTTATTTCACAGACTTTAATCAATCTAATCCCGAGTCATTTTATTTTAAAATGACACAAAAGTCCATGTCCAAAGTTAGACTTACCAATACAAAATTGCTGTATTCGAAGTCCTTTCTAGACAGGTTGGCTGTAGATGGCTACGAGTTTTGGAAAGGAACAATTGACCTTAAATCGGTTTGGGGTACCAAAGATTGGCAGGTACAAGGCACTGAGGCTTTGCACCGTGCATGTCTCGTCCCGAATCACATGTTGTTTTTAAATTCATCCATTTCCAAACAACATGCTTTGGATTGGCTACTTCTAAAAAATTAAATACACCGACCATCCCAAATTTAGAGGAATATTCAGGTTGGGGTAATTTTACTGATTTGTCCATTCATGAGTTACAAGCTCTTTTGCACAATTCATCCTTTAACATTTCCGGGTTGGATTCCAAGGGTTGGCTGGTATGGCAGAAGAGTGCTGATTCTTGCCAACGCCGTTTTCTGGGTTTGGCTCTAGGGTTCACAGAAGTCAGACCCGATCCCCGTTTTGAAGGAGACTATACTGTCACAACTTATTCTGTGGGGAAGCTGTGTCAAAATTGGTTACAACATTCCACATTAGCTGCAGTTAAACTACATCTGTCTCTATTAAATGATAATGTGGATTTGAACGATTTTATAAAAGGCCCAGCTAAAGGTAGATCTAAACGATGGCTGTATGCGATTTACAATGAAATTTGGAAAGTTTCACAAATTGAGGCTGCTAAACGCCTGAGAGCTATTGATCAAGCAAATTTAGAAAAGGTGCTTGCAGTTGTCGATAACAGTATTAACACGCTTTCTTCCCGAATTTAACAATATTGTGTCCTCTGTTGTGGACATTGTACATGATGAAGTGTCCGTGTTATATCATGGTCAAAATCAATTGCGTTCTGTGATGCAGTTTGCTTGGACACTACAGACTCTTAAGTCTGGTCGAGTGCCTTGGAATTTTATGAACGTTTCATCACTATTTGCCCCATTTAATTTGACTGAAAAACAGCGCATGCTATCAATGAGAGATGCAACATTTTCTGTTACATATTGAAAAATTAGAATCCTTGCCCTTTTCTGTGGCTGAGGTGACTGCTGCTACATGGCTTATCCATGGTGTTATCACCTTACCTTTTGCTTTGTATAAATTTACAAATTGTATGAAATATATAGCCATTGGGTGATATGAACCATTAGGCAGCGCTTTCCTCCATGAGACATGGTCTTTACCATACACTTACAGATGCCTAAAGGAGGGAAATTAAGTGAATCTGAATGGTGAAGAATGTACACAGTCGCCTGACCGCTCACTAATGTGCAGACACATCCAGTTGCATGGTTCTTGTAATCAGGACAAACCTAATTTGGCCTGTGTTTTGAAAGGGACACCAGTTCCTGCAATAGTTCCCACGTTCACTTTATTGTCCAACGGTAGTTATTTACTTTTGAATAACGAACTTTGTTGTGGGTTACAGGCCGGTATCGCTTATGTGGTTACCGTTTCAGAGAGGGTGGTTTGCTGCAAAAATGTGTTATATCCACCCACGCATGGGAATTCAGATGTTTTAATTTGGCCAAGAATATCAACCTTGAGAGCTGAGTTCAATGGTTTAAGCCGTGTAAGAGCCCTTTTGTCTCAAAAGCAGGTGGCCCTGAGCTCTGCCCGCGAAACTATTGTCCTTCACATAGCAAACACACGCACAGAGGTGCAAGCCCTTTTAAGTACTGATTTGCCGTTTCATTTCTGCGAGCTGGTTCATCAAATCTTCAATGCCTCCTCCACAGTAGGCCTGGCTCATTTTTTTAAATTGGTTAGCAGTGGTCTCGTGACTACGTTTGAAAAAGTATTTGGTATTATCCCTGCGTTCTTTCATTCTATATTCCCAAGCCTGTTTGGCGGATTTCCTGTTTTGCTGGCTTTGGCTGCAGGCGTCCTGGTGATATTTTACTTTATAAAACATGGATGCCCATCCTGCGCAAGGAAACGCTCAGCCCCTACTGATGCAGTTTCGCAACCGAATGCTTGATTACTATGGCTCCTTGCCGCTTGCGACTTTAAGCACGGCTTTTGGATTATCGTTCCGATTTTCCTATTTCACATGCGTCCAGCCCGTGTTTCATTGCCTGAGCTGTGATTTCGACTGGGCCATTGATTTGTGTCTCTGTTTACCGACTTCTCCTGACGTCGACTTTGATCAGCTGATGAACCCCGTAGTGGCTCACGAGTTGGTCTGTTCTGGCGAAAGGGTTATGGCTGTGGCAGCGATGCATGGACTAATGGGTCAGTGGGGCATATTCGCAGCGGCGCATGACTTTCTGGCACATAGCGTTCTCGAGAACCCACTGAGTTGTCCTCTGATGTTGCTAGAGGAATCGGTGTTGGAGGAGCACGTATGTTCTTTCCCATTGCTTAATTGGATGGCTGAACTGTTTTCGGATGATGACAGTGATTTCATGTTGGAAGCTGTAGCTACCTATTTTGCATATTCATTCAACCCATGAGTGACTTTGAAGACTTTCATTATTATGGCACGTGACTTTTTAGTAATTCTGAATGGTGCCCTTTTTCAATACGAACATTCGATTTTCATATGTTCTGGGCCTATGAACTGAGAGTAGGCCTTAAGTTCCTCTTTTAAATTTTGTGTGACCACTGTAGGCATTCATACACATTTTTGTTTTTAAATTTTACATACATTTGCATACATTTAGCTTGGCTCAATATCATTGAACTCTGCTTTCATGTTTTACCTTTCATATGGTATTAGCTTGTGTTTTATCCTTTTTAAACCGTCCTCGGATTATTGGGGGGGTGTCATATGGTTACTACGTTTCTATATATTGTGTTAAGTTAGCATGAGCTTATTAAATGTTTAAACGCAATATTTTCTTCCAGCTTGAGTTTGCACACGACACCCAATTGTTATTGTAGCTTTCAACCTAGACGAAAGATGTGATTTATTTGAGAATAATATGTTATTTGCTCTAGTATCATCCGTGCTTGGTACACTTGGTACAACTGTCTGTACACCGAGAACTGCACACTCTAAGAATAACCTAACACAAGGTTGCTGAAGGCCTGATCCTCGCACCACGTTAGACATAACACAAATAATGTTGCTGCCAACATTGGGCTCTACGCGAGTTTAAGATACAGTTACAGGGAATGAATCAACACACTTGATGCTGAGCATGCAGAGAGCTGGTAGCTGTTGATGTGATCTCCTCCTACTGAGAATTAGAGGTATGGGTCCGCCCTGCTAAGAACCCAGATGAGACCTTCTTAGATATAATATAATATGCTAATTAGGGTGCGCGAAATATAGGTGATACAGAATTCTATAGATTTTTGCATGATAACATGCTATCACCTTTTGCTTACTATGGATTAGTGACTATGCTGCTGACTCTGATTTTTATAATATGTATGTTGATATTATACAAGATACTGCGTTTGAGAATGCTGCATTGAAAAATAAACATTTCAAACTTGCACGTGTATTCTTTGCCTCCCAGTTTCGGTTTGGAATGATAATATAACAAAAGAGTGTTCATGTGTTCCACGATACCTGAGGTACTCTAAGTTCATGTTCTGGATTGTCTAAGTCATTGGTAAGTTATTACTACCGATGAGACACTGTAGCTAGCTTGGTAAGGGGATTTCTGAAACAAAGGTGAGTTGTGGGTCACCCTAACTCACCCAGGTTCTAGATCTCTGTGCACAGTTCTGTGGGAGAACGGAAACCATGCTACAGTGCTGATTCAGAAAGAATAGTCAGATATCTATTATCAGGCCAGACACACGGCTTGCAATGTCGCCTTTATTGAAACAGCCACGAAAATAGTTACCTAGTGGTACTTGACCCCTTCACCGACTCTACAAGGGTAGGGTAACCCCTGTTGAGGCCCACAATTTTGGAGGGCATGTGGCTCGTTGGGTATTCTTACCCACCTGTTATGGGATTGCCCCTCTTTGGCAGGCTATTGGCAGCAGATCCTGTATTGGCCACAGCGGAGATGGAATAGTTTCCGTCATAGTCAAACTATGGTTGGCAGTGGCGTAGCAAGACCAGGTGGTACCCGGTGTGGAAAATTTCTTGTCAGCCCTGCTTGACAAAATGGCAAAACTATGTGTTGAAAACACATATTTTTGCCATTTTGTCACCCCCCTCAGTGATGACATCTGGGGCAGCCTGCACCCACCGCACCCCCCCCTTCTTCCGCTACTGATGGTTGGTCCACTTTAAAAATTGGTGGGCCAACCGTCATGTTGGTGGTAAGCACACTCTGTTGCAACGGAGTTGCTTACCACCAACATTTACATTGGACCTTAAGACAGAGGGCAATAACTTTGGCCAGATGACCCACTTGGGGTAGGTGAACTCCTCTCCCTTGTAACTGTTCTGAAATTGCCCCAGTCTGACTAGATTTATTTCTATCTTTTTCCCTTGAAATGAAAAAACTCACATCTCCGGTTCACTTTATTGGATTTAGGGTTCATATTCACTATTTTTAGAACTTGGATGTGGGATTTTGATTGTGTTGTGTTTTGACTTTATAATTGTTTAGGGACTGGTAAATAATTTACAGACTTTTCCTAAAGTTAAGCATGTCTGCTCAGTACCATGGCTACCAGGTTTGGATTCCAGGTTTATTTAACGAACTTGTGTGTTGGACCTGACAAGACTTTGAACCAGGGAAGGACTCACATCATCATCAAATAATAACCAATTTTCTAGGAATGAGCGACTGTTTATGTCTCAAAAGTACTCATGGCATATCAAACTCTTTATGTCATTGTTTACTGAAAGCAATTGTTTTTAATTTCACGTTTTCATTGCAGCAGGTTTGCAATAATATTTTACTCATGACTGATATTTACATGACGTACCAACAGTACTGGCTGGTGTGCCGCAAGGGGGGTGGGGTGGAGAAAACACAAGAAATAAAAAACAGAACTTACCTGCCGCATTGCTGCCTGCCGAAATAATTCTCTTCTGCTTCTTCCTCACTGCAGCACAGGCTCCCAGCCTCTCCTACTGCCAATCTTGATGCTGCTCTCATGCATGAGAGCAGCATCAGGATTAGCCTTAGCGCCCTCGATTTGAGCTACCAGGGAGACTGTGCCTGCTGTCTCTAACCTGGCAACGCAGCTCGGATTGGAGATAGCTTCAGTGCGCATGTCAGTTTGGCCATCCAAGAAGGCGGGCCAAACCCACATGCACACTGAAGGCAGTGCCCAGCAATCCCCCTAGTGACTTGCCCAGCGATGGGTCCACCCCAAAGATGCATTCAATGGAAGAAAAATAAAACGATAACAAACATGTTTTATTATCATTGTTTTTGTTCGAAGTTTGAGGCTGGCGGGGGAGGGGGTGACGATGCTCCATAGCGGAGGAGCAGCCACTGTGTACCAATAATACAACTGACAGAAGTGCTGATAAACCATTCCTATAAAGCCCTCATTACTCTAGCCTTGTAATTATCTAGATTACCTTTTTAGAATACAGGAATACTTGTTGCCAATTCGTTGTTCTACAGTTAGCTCATTGAGAAACAATAAGTGTGTCAGGAGAGTTACTAAATGAGAATGTCCTCAAGCCAGTGCAAACCTGGGAACCCCCTGCCCTGACCACCGCCCCCCAAAAACACAGGGTTGCAAAATATATTGTAAACTAACTTTCACACAGTGTCTTTGGAGACCTCCATTGGAATAAACAAAGCGAGAACAGCTGTTATTACCTTTATTGCGTCTATCACATTTCGCATATCCATATTTAACTTTCTAGAAAAATACAGATACTATGGATTACATTGTACTACAAAATATATTTTTTTTCCATTTGCACAGAGACGAACTACAAGCAAGATAAGGCAGTGAAGAAGGTTCAATATACAAAAAGTTGGCAGGATAATCACCATTAATTTATACAAGAACATTGTGGACCAAACAATATAGAAAAAAAAGCTATCATCATTCAATCTGGAACAGTGTCTCCTTTTATTACATGTATTCGGTATTTAATGGCGTCCTATGTTGACAAGTTAAAATCAAACATTAGCATTGCAAACAATTATTGTAGGTTCATTTGCTTGAGCCATGTCTGGTTGGTTTGTTTACAGTGTGTCTGTTTTTCCTCTTCAAAGTGCTCATGAAGCAACATTTACCACCTGGATGGCACTGGTGCTAGACTAGGAGCTGAAAGAGGAGAGACGGTAGGAAATGTGAAATCATGTCAGTGGCTCTTTGGGAGCAGGCACTAGAACAAACACCTACAAAAAGGCCCCAAATGAAGTCACTGCTGCGTTCACTTTTTAAGAGTTGCTTGAAGTGCGCCGTTTGCCCAGAAGGGGGTGCTCTTCACTACGTTGCCACGCAGTTTGCATTTCTTGGACTGCTGATCTTTTTCGACTTTCTGCTATCCAGAGTATTAGTAACTTATTTTTCTGGCCAACAGTTTTCTAGGGATGTGTGTATACTGCCTCTGTACGAGAAACCACAACTCTAGTGATTTAACCAATCCAAATAATGTTGTTTCAAAAGCAAATCCACTTTTAGCAACTGGTTGTTTGTGCCAATTTGTAAAGCTAATGCTTGCTAGCATGCTGCAGCATAGTGCAAATAAGATTAACAAATCACGGTGGCTCTTCTTCGAGGTCCATAGACTGGGTGATGTCACTTCCTTTTTGACTACCGCAGGATAAAAGAACCAGACTTCCATTACCACGATGATATTATTGAAATTACACCACTGTTTCTACGGAGTACAATATAGGGCCTGTGTACAAAAATGTATTTTTACATCAAATAATACGCATCAAATCTCTGGGCAAACACCCATTGTCAGGAAAGGCAAAAATGGTCAAGAACGGTGGGTACAATTAACTAAGCTTTTTGAACATATAAATTACATTAAAGTGTACACGTGCAATCTTTGAGTGCAAAGGATGGGCTTGACCCAAATCAATGAGAATTTGCATATCTACAGCTTCTGTGTGCGCCTTGAGTCTTGTTGAAGACCCCTGATGCAGCTCTTTGTGGGAATGTAGATGAGCAGAGGGAATGCTGCTTCTCCCTCACATGCTGTACTAGGTACCTATAGTGGATTTCTATTCATCACTAGATTTACTCACCATTATTGTGAAATTGTGTTGTGTCCAAAGATGCAGGGAGCTATGAAAACACTCTACTAAAATGATCACAAATGGGTTTTTCAAAAAGGCATGGGGTGCTTAGATTGTCGTTTTGAGAAATATTAAGAGTGTAAAACTGGGAGCTCCTGCAACCGACATTGCAACAGTGTCATTAGTAAGAAATCCATGAGTCTTACCAGATCAAGGCATTGGTCTTTCCATACAGGTAAAAAGAATTCCATCCTCTTGTTTTTTTTGCATGAAGCTGCCACAAAAGATCCTTCTGCTATTGCCTTCCTCAAGCCCCAAGTCAGAGATGCAGGCCCTTATATTATCTCGACTAATATACATGGTATAGTATCTCAATACCTGTTTCTAAGGCTATATGTAGTGCAGGATAAAGTAGCAGGTCCAATGTTGGATCTCCATCATCGTGAGTTACGAGTGGTCGCTCTTTTTACTTTCAGACACTCAAGCGTAGGCACTTTCTTCCCCTTAGTTCACATTTGCAAGAGGGTGACTTAAGGTTTAATTAACTTCTGAAGACCCGGCTCTTCACAGGCATTGGATAGAAGGTGTTTGGACTTGAACTAAGTGATTTAGTGCCAGGATACCCTAAGGTGTAATCACAATGCGTAATGTTTAATCGGGTCTCAAAGAAACTCATAGCAAATTAAATTAAATGTAAATTGTGCTTCGATTCTCACATTCACAATGATTTTGAAGGTGCAAAGTAAGGTCGGTTGAACGCTATGTCAGTGTATCAGTCCTACTGAATACTTGTGTATTTATGAAGAAGAAAATACTGCAGGATTTAAAAACATTCACATCAACTCAGCAAAAAGATCAAATAAGGTGACTGATTAGCAGCTTCTACAAGCTGTTTCCTTTTGATGGTCTAATTTTCAAACAAATTAGTTTCTTCTAGAGTCCTTTTCTTATGCCTACAGTTTCGTAAATTTACGGATTTTGCGGATTCACAAATTCGCTTTCCTTCAGGTTGGAAATTTAAACCCATTCTAGATTCCTTGTAGTGGTGTAACTCTGAGCAGGTGGATTTTTCACAGATGGAAATTCTTCCAGATCTCTGTTATGTGAGCATACCTTCACTTTTTTCTCTACATGTAAATATTTTCCCACATAGGGAAGTCGCTTCAACCTCTGCATCTCGAAAAACAGAAAGTTTTTGGTGTACTTTCATGCATTATGAAAAATATACAAATATTTAATTACTTGTATTGTTTATATATAATGTATTCTAATTAAACTGACCTTTTCTTATGTACATCCTAGTGTATAACTATGTCTTGAGTATAACCATGTCTCAAAGTCCTTGGCTGCCTCCATCCCACATTCACCATAATTGGTCAAATCCAATCTAACTCTTAATATTTCGCCAGGTACAGCCACCATCTTTGATCCCTATGGGCACAGCTATCTTTCTTCTGGGCTTCCTTAAATCCCAGGATATATGCTTCCTCTTCTGCAAGCCACAAACCAAGGTATAGATCAAATGTAAGTCAAATGTCAAATGTGGTACACTGATATTCGTCTCTGCTATTTGGTAAATAATATTTTTTTTCCACTAAAGCTTGTCTTTACTTTAAACAGCAACTTCACTGTTAATCAAATGAAAAGTACAAATTTCAGTATTACAAGGGACTAAATATATGACTTTAACAACCAATTCATACAATCCATGTCCATAACTTCAAATCTCTCTGCCATTTTATCCTCTTTCCTTGCCGCTGGTAGGTTAAGGTAACACTACCCATTTATATTACTTTTATTGTGATTATTAAGGTTCATTGTTTAGCCTATTAGCATCTACAGATGTTTTGTATTCAAATATTCAGATTGGCTGATATTATTTAGCAGTGACTGCACTACACATGCACATGCGAGAGTTTCTAGAGAGCAGGGTGCTCAGCAGTCATTTCTCTTAAGTGAGGGCACAGTACCCACTGTGTGTGCCTCTTTGGCTCTGAGCCTTCTGCTTAGCACATACCAAAGTTGGTCGGAGGCTGAAGCACCCCATCTCCGGGTGTGGGTTGTAAACTTTTAGAATTCTGTCCTGCTGTGTTTCTGAATGAGTAGGCACAGCCTGCTGACCACTGTCAGCCATCCTCAGCCAGTCACCACTCCCTAAGACCTATTTCAGGTCCACTTCTTCATAATGATTGAGTGAGGCCCCCACTCTGGACCTAGCAGAGAACAGGCATAAAAACTGCTAGTAGAGGGCATATCAGGCTTTGCCTGCGGTCTTTTCTCTTTCTCTTACAATGGCTACAGGGCAATATGTTCAGGGGCCTGAGCAGCTAATGTTAAGGAAAAATAACTCCCAGGTTATTGGTGCCACAATACAGGACAATGTGGAGAAAGCCTGTGCTCTTGCACTACAACATCTGGACTCAGCATGGAACTGGCCATTCAAGTACACCGAGGGCTAAAAAATGCAGAGGAAGCAGCAGACTCTAGAAGACAATTCATGTCAGACATGTGGGTTCTTTTATATGTCCATCAGTTGCACTCTAATTATCTTGATTTTAACTTCTGTTTAGAATTTTTTAACGTTGTGCGACTCCCTTCCGAAGTGTTTTGTCTAGAAACACTGTCTACGTGCATTCAAAATAGGTGAGAGCAGAAATTCTACACTCTGTTTGAGGTGTGCACATTTACACTTGGACCTGAGGTGGTCCTATTCTTTAGTTCACTAAAGAATAGGACCACCTCAGGTCCAAGTGTAAATGTGCACACCTCAAACAGAACTAAAGAATAGGACCACCTCAGGTCCAAGTGTAAATGTGCACACCTCAAACAGAGTGTAGAATTTCTGCTCTCACCTATTTTGAAGACATGTGGGTTCCACAGGGAATATAACGTTGTAAAATGAAAATGTATAGCTCTCCTAAGCAGGCATCTTGGCCTTACAATATCTTCTTTGCTCATCAGAAACAAGCATATGGCAGCAGCTCTGTTCTGAAAAAAGAAAGTTGTGAAAAAGGGGCTAATAAGCAATGTTTTTCTAGTGATAAAGAAAGATAAAGAACTCTAATTGTATTAAATATGAAAGAATTTAATTCCTGGATCCTACGTTGATATTTCAAAATGGAAGGGAGTCGTCATTTTAAGAAATAGCCTTTGAAAGAATTAGTGATTGATCTTTTTAGATCTCAGAGATGTTTATCTTTCCATTTCAAAGTTTTAGCCTCATTTCAGGTTACTTTGGTTCATTTGGAACCATCAAATCCATATGTTCTGTGCTCCTCCTTTTGGACTATCATCTGCTCTGTAGTGCTTCACCAAGATGATGTGACTAATGGCTGAATAGTTCCAAACACAGGGTTTGAGACTGAGCATCTATCTAGAAAACGTTGGGCCTCATTGATGAGAAGTGACGCATTGATGCGTGAAAACAGCGATGCGTCACTTCTCAGCGCGCCCTCCTTGCGACATGATGGATGTGTCATATTTACTGTATAACGCATCATGTGGCAAGGAGGTACAGATACTTCAGTATTTCTGACGTATCTGTAGGCGTAAAAGTGACGCATTGCTGGAGTGTGGCACAAAAGTGACGCAACTCCAGAAATGTGTCCTTTCACATGGGGCAAGCCCCACGTGAAAGGGCCTGCGTCAGCCTTACGCCTGCTGTGAGGTAGGTGTAAGTTATTGACGCATTTACACTCTATAAGTGGGGGAGTGAAATCTCGTAGATTTCACTGCTTCACTTCTACAAGGCATACTTACGTGGGAACGTCCACCCTGCATACATTATACCTGACGCAGGTATAATGTAGCGCAGGGGTTCACAAAGTGATGCATCTGCTTTGATACGTTACTTTGTAAATAGGGCGCAACAGGGGACATGTTTTACGCCACTGATGCGTCACGAAAAGTGACGCAACGGAAGCGCAAAACTGTCGACAGGCCTCATAAATAAGGCTCGATTTTTTTTTATAGAACAGAATTGTCATTCTCTGATGGCTCTGGCATCTCTGGCTACGAACACCTGCCAGAACTTGGGTTTTTATAATCAACATTCTGAAGACAGAACATTGCCTGAGGAAAATAATCATCATTCTCTGTTTCAACGTTCAAAGCCAGTATATTAGACTGGGAGAAACCAAGCCCAGAATTCTGGCAAACCGGTAGAAGGACGTCTGGACCTGTTGTCTAGAGTGCTATGTTTCAGTGACAACATCCCAGCTAAAGCAATATAACTGTGGACTGGGACCCCAGAAACTTGGTAGATTACATTGAATCGGATTGGAGATTGGAATCACATCATCAATACAGATAAGCCTGGTCACAGTGTGATTGTTGGTAGGTGACCAACACCTGAACACCTTTGAGATAGGTGTTATAAATGTGGTTAATTTTATTTCACAGCTTATCCACCAAGGGTTAGATTACAGGACAATCAGTTATTATAACTGTACTATGTCAGCAACAAGACACTGTTCTGTACACAGTCTAACAACTGAACAACAACAGCCTCTCATGAAAACAGTTCCGAAAGGCATACAACTCTCCATTCATACAGAACTTAGATATTGTTCTCTTTGGATATCAACACAGTGCTGAGGTTCTTAGATTTCCGGTCAACCAATGGGAACCTATTTCAAAAACAGTTATCAGCAATATATAACATGTTACACTGCCTAATTCCCTGATGATTGGTTTCGGATGTTAAGGCTTTTGACCTGAATGGTAGAAGATGTACCCCAGTTTTTTGGGCTGATCGAAATTTCTGCAAGATTGATCTCTTAACTAAATTTTACTGAAAATACTCGTCCATACTCCAGAAGTTTCTTTATAAAATTGGGGGTTGATCTAGGGAAATTAGACTTAAAGTGCTGTGAGAGTTCTTAATTTCCTACTTGAAATACATTTGCTGCAGTTTCTACTGCTCCACTAGGCAGGCGAGTACAATGGATTATGGCAGAAGCCAAAATAAACATTGACAGAGTCATAGAAAGCCATAAAATAAGCCATGGCCACACAATTGTACCTGGTAAATGTTTGCTTAGTAGATATTATGAATTCAGTTGATTGAGGCAAATATTTAACTTTTAAATTGTTTATTTTTCCTGATATTGCATCTGAGATCATTGCTAAACATTGAACTAGCATAATACTTGCCCTAGTGGCTGTCATAGAATGATACTAATTCATTTCTTCATATTTCTTATATTGATTGTAAAGTAGAAATAATGTTTGAATGGCCTGCTTCACAAATCTGTTTTGTTCACAGTTGCAGAGAACCAGCAAGTTCAATGAGGAAAGATAAACATCAAATGAAGAAGCTTCTACCAAAGAGAGGTCCTAAAATGGCAGTATGTTTGTTATTATGGACTTGGTTTACATGGATGTTCATTAAAGTCATTTGTTTGTGTTGAATTCCTAAGAATATTTCAAATTAAAGTTGCTATCAAATATAAAGAACCTCTAAAAGCATGGTACTCGCCACCATGCTCTTAAAAGAATTACAAATTACAGTCTTGAAAGCTAAGGGATTTTACAGTCTCACATCACTGAATGAGTGAACTCACATTCGGTAATGGCTGACAAATGTATGTAGAACAGACTAAGCAGAGGCACATATGATGAAGTTGCGTTGTTGACATGCCTTGGCGAATTGGAAACTGTGCTGCTAGCATCAAGATGTAGAAATCATGAATTTTAGAAATTTAGTGAAGTGGCGCACATTGTGTGCAAGCGCACAAATCGAATATGATGTAAACATTAGTTAAAAATTAAACAATAATCTACAGAAAAACCTGGCCTGCAATCAGAAATATACACAGGATTTATATTTTTACCTGCAACTAGAAAGAAAAATATTCACTTTTGTTTTAATCTGGTAAGAGTCACTAGTAATCCACTAGACTAGGGCACAGCCGAGCAAGGTGGTTGTCGCCGCTTTTCCAAGAAGAAATGGGCACGAGTCCTCCATCTTTAGTTTAAGCAATTGTTTTAATTAAATTATAAGGCACAGATCATCCATGTTGGATTTGATTAGAAAAGACAAGTATCATAGTGCATTTGAGTAAGAGAATATTGTTAAACCAGAGCCATACCAATAATTGAGGCACCCCAATTTAGGACAAAAGTGAGCCCCCTTAGCAACTCATTTGGCAAGAAGGATATCGGTTCAATCACTGACGAAAAGTCATGTTCTATAGTGAGGAAACTTTTAAATCAAGAAACAGGCTGCTAGCCCTGTTGTCAGTGTCACTGTTTTACAACTATCTTCTTAGGGATGAGTGGCATTGGTGAGTAACGATGAGGACTGAGTTTCTAGGCCTATTTGAGGGGGAGGGGGGCAATTCAGACATATTTCAATTATCATATTTGTGGTAGACAAATTATGCTTTCCCTATTTTGGGTAAACTTCACAAAATGCAGTTTGCCTGCTTCTCAATTAATGCTAAGAAATTGCCCTTACTTTATCAGAAGAGAACTGAACAACTAGAACCACAGCGTGGTTGATAAATTTCACAGGTGTTGGGGTACCAATTTTGTACCAGCATTGGGACTTTATGATAACCGCCAACCAGTGCTTAATTTGTGCTGGTGTTCAGCGATGTTCGCCAGCGGCACATATTTCAGAACACCGGCACATATTTTTGACAGTCTACCACATGGTGGCAATGTTAGTTTGTTTTTCAAAAAGCACAAGTGCAAAGTGTTCAAAAATTAAAAAAGTAATAATAAAAAATACCAGGGTGCTCAGGGCGATTCTACTGCCTTTGGTCACATAGTAGAGTCCAAATTGTTATGGGACTTTAATGGTACATAGGTGTCGTTCAGACTGGTGTTTGGCAGCGCTGCGAGTGACCATATGTGGTGCAGCTGCAGTGGCCTCTTGAGAAATATTTTGGACGCTGGTACTTATCACAGAAATTAAGCCTGGCTTCTAACACACCTCCACAGACTAAACAACACTTTGCACCTGGCAGGACAATTGTAGGTCCAAACAACTGTGAAAAATCTACTTGTGCAATCCATGTAATCAGGACTGTTGCAGTGGGACTGGTGCACTCTTTGTAGTCTGGCCTCTGTTTTTATTGCAACTAAACTAACTTCTGCAGCAACTCTGAAAATTGAAGGCAATCTTTTTAATGCTGTGAAGTCAAAATAGTGGATTCATGTCAGCCTTCCAATAATGTTTACTAGAAACTCTTGCTGACCACAGATGTTTTTGGTATATGCACTGCAGCTCCTTGGGCACAGTTTGCATGAGACTAAGATGTCAACCTCCATGACCAAGACTTGTGAGGAGGTAACTCCTAGAAAGGACACTTGCTGGACTAAAGCCAATTCTTGTATCCACCAAAGAACAGACAAGTTGAGCCTAATGAGCAGCAACCTTTTATGATCCATATCCTTAATATTTTGTGATTTCAGGAAATAGTTCCCCATCATGTATAAACATGTGTAAATCAAATGTACTCCAAGTGGTTCTGTGTTGTGCTTACTACTTCTGTGCAAGTGAAAGTGAGCAATCAGTGTGATTAGTGAATACTATGCCGGCTCCCGTCTTCAGCTTGATAGTTATGTCCATGTGGGGTCAACTGGTGACACAGTACACTGACATGATAGTGACCTGTTCAATAAAGTGCAAGTAGAAATTAATTTCAAGGCTCTCTTCGGGCTATCCTCAGTTTTTTGGATCAGTGGACACAGAAGAAACAATTCTGTGCCACATGATATAATTACTTCTTTCCCTAATAACATGAATGGTAAAAAAATAATTTGCAATGCAAAAAAGTGTTCTCAGAGAGTCAAGGTTTACACTGGCCAGACACAAGTCACTGCAGGATCTTTAGTCTAGCTCATCGGGCAGTCACCGAAGATTCAGCAAAACCACACTAGGGCGGTTATTTACTAAGGTTTTGTGCATGATGCAAGGATGCACAAACCATTGTGGCCATTGTTACTTACCATTATAGGGTCTGATGGTGAGGAACACAATTGTGCAGCACGACGCAAGCCCCATCAAACCTTTAGTAAATAACTCCCTAGATATTTTAATATGCTACTCTTAGCAAATGTTCTGGTATGGTGATCGTTTTTGGACACTCCGGATACTTTGTTAGCAGTTTCTTTGCCACTATTTCACCTACATCTCTGATGAAACCCCATAGGTACCCACCAAAGACGTTCCCTCGCATATTTTTCTGCACCAGTACTTTTCCATTTGCTGCTTTGAGATCCTAAATTTCATCCTCCAGATTATCTGATGCAAATAATGACTGCATAATGACACCAACCTATGAAGTCACAGACACAGAAAGAACACATAAAAAGAGTGAAAATGTACAATAAAGCTCATAGCTGCAACGTCTTTGGCAATCATTTTGATGTCAATATATTGCAGATGTACTCTGTGACCACACTGCGATACTCTATGCTACCAAATGGGGCGCAAAAGGATATTGAATTTGCATAGGCTGAGGCAATAAAGGTTCCTTAATTTTCCAAAAAAGACAAGTTACAGGTGTATAGCTTCTACACAAGCCAACCAGGAAAAAAACAATATATATCTTATATATAGTATTATATTGATTAAAAAAAAGACATTGTAACACTTTTATGTTGAAGGCTGCAAAACACAAAGCTTCCACTTTTGACTTTCAGTTCATTGTTAGAAAAGTGGTAAACCCACAATTCAATAGACTATCCAGGAGCAGCCATAAACCTTTCCTACAAGAGAAGCGATAACATTGATGGCTTAAGCAAGCCATGTTCATGTTGAAGACATTTTTGCAACCATAACATATTACTATGCCAAATAAAAAAATATATTTCTAAGATCCTTATGGAACGATGAAAACCAGTAAAATCCAAAAAAAGTCTCCTCGAAAATATTTCAGTCACTGGAGGAATAAGATCCTCCCCTTCCCTGCAGAAAGTATGTGAACATGGGGAAAAGAGCAAAGGGTTTGGTGTGAACATGGGGGAAAGCGGGTGTTGGATGGGGGAAGGGATTTGGCCCCATTTACAAATACAAGGGGGGGGGGGCAAGGTTGTGGGTATCCGCCACTCTTAACGAAGAGAGGCCAGTGCTTGACTAGCTAGTGAGAGGTGAGGCAAATGTTATACCCGAGCGTCTGTAACAGGACTGCCGGGCAGAAGTTCCCCATTCATCACCGTCTCAGGACTCAACATCTTGGCTTTGCCGGATTCAATCTTTTGCCTCTTCATTTCTCTTTCGTGGATGAGCGGAACAAAGGAGATGACCAGGGCACCGACGATTGGAGGAACTCCGGCTAAGTAAAACGACACATTGTAATTTCCAGTATAATCACGGAGCAATCCTGCAAGACAGAAGAAATACTGTCAAGTAGTGTATCCCATTATGACGCATAGGTCTCAGAAACATTTAATTTACTGGTACATTATGCAGCACACCAAAGTGTGTGTCCCGCGTCATGAAAAGTACATTTCAGATGCACATTGGAAGTTTTGACGTAAATCTAAGTCAATCTAATAGACCCATCCAACATATTGCTATTTCACATATGCCCCTCAACATGAAGAACCTCATTTAAAGACTGAAGGTCCAGCCACTGAACCTCCACTGGGGGAGGGGGGGGGGGGGACATACGGAAGCTGGAATGCCAAATCTAGACTTACCTGCTATTTTAGCCAATGTTTCGTCTCCCACATACATGGCTGAGGTCACATCCTGGGCACGTTGGTATGATGGACATGTTGCCCCTTATGTTACTCCTGAAGGTAGACATTTAAGGTGGTGGTCTAGTTTTAGGAATAAAATGACTAATATCTCCCCAGTGCATAGAGTTTTTCCCAGTGAAACTAGGCATTGCAGGACATTTTCTGTCGCGTACCACCATGGTTTACATGCTGGTCCCAGATACAAAGGACACTTTGGGAAATTAATTTAGTGGGGGTTACCCTAAATTGTGAGGCTGTTGCCCAGCCAGTTTTACTTGTGTCAGGGCTGTCTTAATGAGACTCCCATTCACGGAGTCGGTGGCATCACCTCTTTTGAGAACTTTGAATGTCTACACACACTAAATGAGGTGAATAAAAAATACATATGTTTCGGTGGATGTCGTGTTGCAGCGCTCCTGCAAATGAGGCCAATAGTCTAAAATACCATGTAGGTAAACATAGCGCAACTTCCATTTTATATATAATTACAAAACATCTGAACTATAAAAGTGTAACGTTCACCATCCATTTAACTATTAGAGCAGAACACCTTGATTGGCCATCGACTTGACTTCCAGCCCATTCACTGACTATCATTAAAAACTATTCACAACCTTTTCTATATTCTATGCTGTTCCACATTTCATGGGTTTTTGGTCCCTCCAGACCTGCACGACTTCAGGGCTTCATAAAATCATATCGACATTCTATGACCATCATCAACTGCTTAAAGGTAACTGCGTTTTCACAAGTTCACATTTGGCTCCCATCAATAATCCCCTTTCTTGAAACTCCATGTCAAATTGAAATTGTTTTTATCCTGTCTACCTTTCTTTGAAAGCTTTCATGCGCCAATGTATAATTGTGTTCATTGTGGTCAATCCCCGATCAATGTTAGATGTCGTTTTCGTCTCTTTGACCACAGAAACGTGTCCCCACAGTGTGACCTCTCTATGTTTGCTGACTGTGTACTCAAAATGAAATTATCCAAGATAGTCATTGGCCTGCAGTGTTCTGATCTAGCCATTAGCTTTCTAAGAGTACAACATCTTTCCTGAGAGCCAGTGCAACTGATGGCCCTCTTATGAAAAATGCACCATTTTTGTAAAAAGACTGCAACAGAAATAGTTTAGAGAAATCACTAATAAGCAGGAGAAAGGATCTCACTCACCGATGGACAAGGGACATTCAATGTTATCCTAGACCAAGGCCCTCTTGAAATGACAATGGCACCAAGTGGATTTCACCTCCTTATTATCTTACTATTGTTTGTACAATGTAGACACCCTTAATTAACACCCAGCCATCTTAACCCTTTCCAGCTATCAATAATTGATTCTCAGGATATGTTTGGGTTGGGACATCCATGAAGGCACTTTGTAAGCAAGCCCCAGCACCCTTGAATAACATTAGTAATCTTAGAGAAAGTTGATCGCTCACATGAAAAAAGTAATTTTGTCCAATTTGAACATATTCTCATGCAATCACTTATGTATTACTTGTCTGTAACCCTGGCCACCAGTCTGTCTGCAGCCAATGTGCTACCCATCTCATTCCATCCTGGATCTTTCTCCTTGGACTTTTATTCTATCCTGTTTGTGATGGAAGCCACATAGAGACATTGCTTCTTATCTCTCTCTGCTACACTAATCTCTGGACATTCTTTTACTTCATTAACTTTCACTGACCTTTTTCATTCACACTTCAGGACTATTTGACCTCACACACGTGACGAGTTTTATAACCTTTTCACAATTGATCTTCTAACTTTGCACTTTCACAGCTTGGCACTGACACTTTTATTTTGTTCCTTGTGCTATAACTCTTGCTATGCATTCCCCCCTTCGCTGTCTTTTTTGCTATTTGTTTACAGACTCCCCCTGACGAAGTGCTATGCACGAAATGTTCACGATTTTGCAAATGCTTAATTATTTTGGAACCTATATAATTGACACGAGTTCATCTAAGACCAACTAATCATATGATGGAATATGATGAAGATCTCACAGGAAGATGCTACACAATAAAGCATTAATTCTTTGAACAATTTATTGATTCAATTCATCTTTGACTACTGCACCCACGCGCTAAGTCGCTCGAGTGTGCTCAGTGTTTGCCCTTACACGGTGTAAGGCTTTTCATTTTGTACTTTAGACACTTGTCAGGAATGTACAATGGATAACCTTTTGATTCTGTCCCTGCGATTAAGTGAATTCGCGCTTCGGTGAATCTATAGTACCTTGAGAGTAAGACTTTTACACTCTTGGTAATTTTTATGCTGGTTGTAGGGACTGTATTTTATATACTGTATTAGAATTACATTTTCATACTATAGGAACATACATGTACTGTTTATTTGATTTAACTGAATAGATTGTGAACTATTTGTAATAAGAAATACAAGTAAATCTCTGAATGTTTTCTGTTTGGGAAACTGTCAACAAAAGGTTTGTGAGTACCCACAATCTTGCTAATTCGCAGCTGTTCACCTCTTTTTCTAGTTTTCTCATCTGTAATGCCCTGGTTTGTCCCTCTGGGGATATTTGCGCACATGTAAAATTACCTCTTAGTGGTGTAATTAACCTTCTGAGTAAATCCATTTATTATTTATGTCTCCTATCTATGCACCACAAAACAAAATCATTGTACATTGCCTTAATCGCCCAAGTTATATGCCTTTCTACTTTTATCCTTTTAAAAAACATTTCATATAGAAAAATCGCTCCGCTCAGGCAAGCACACAAATCAAATAAATCAGTGCAAATTCATGTTTTATTTATCTTATTTGAAATTACTCTCTTAAGGGTTACTATTTTATTTGAATACATAAGAGAACAAATACCCTTTTCTGCATTTGCCAAATTTTTTATCTTGCTGCTGTCTCAATGGAGACGCCTGTGCTAACCTAAGGGGGAAACTGTAGTTTAAATAAATAAAACTTGGGAAAATATTTACATTTTAAACATTTCCAATAGCAATGTATGGTCTGTCCTGAGTCCCCCACTGTGCCCAAAACTGGCCTGGCGCTTTGAGCCGCATGACTTCTGGCAGTAGAACCCCATGATAAAATAGACAACAAAAATTGATGAAATATGTGGATGAAATCTAAGTATGCATTTCATGCCAGGATTAATGTAATATTACATGACCGCCAGGCATATTTGTTTAATGCATGTGATGACGTAGGTAATTCAAAATGTATCCCTTAATCTGATTGATTCATAAGATTCTGGTGCAATAACCAAGTGGAGAGTATTAAGGGGAGATTTATCAAAAAGTCACACAACGCAGCCAGACAACTTGCTACGCTGCCTTACGTAACAAGGAGATAGCAGATACGCGCCCTATGTACTATGATATCACACATTCCTGATCTCCCAGGGCTGGAACACGGAGTGCTGCCTAGCACCAACGCTGGCACCCTTGTGCCATCGTGCAAGGGTGCCTGCGTTAGCTGCAGGATTGCTTTAGTGAAGGATGAGACGGCTTCCTGCACAAAAAAAAAAATTCTCTGAGGCATATTTCTCTTTCTATGGGTGCTGGACAGTACAACACATATGTATAGAGGAAATAACGAGGGGAAATAAAAATATTTCACGTTGCGCCTCTGTTGGGAAGGTGTACCATTTGACACAATCCCAGGTTTATTATCCTTAATAAATCTCGGATTGTGTCACAATCCATGAGTTCATACTTGGGAACACCTATACTCCACTTATGGAACACCTTTCCAACGCAGAGTAACGGAGGCAGCGATTTGCGCTACCTTGCGTTACTCTGGATATACTAAGCCAGGCAGAGCCACGCAAGGTGGTTTTGTGTGGCTTAGTAAATTCCACTAAAGGGCTTGCGTTGCTTGCATCACCTTGCGTGACTTAAGGGCAAAGCAACCCTTTGTAAATGTGGGACCAGTGGCGTAGCTTTAGACCCTGTGCTGCGGGGGGAATAGGAGGGGGGTCGAGCTCCAGGGATCTCCTTCAGCAAAAGGGGCAGGTGGTAGGCTGGGGAGAGGGGGGCTCCCTCCATGTACAGTGCAGGAAGGCCCCCTCAAGTTACTGGCTTGAGAGAAAGTGCACACCCAAAATCCATGCACAATTTGCATGAAACCTATGACATTACCACAGGGTACAAACTCTGTGTGTGACCCATAACACAATTTCCACATCAATGGGTATGATGCTGAATGCCCTTAAGCAGACTAGTCCGGCAGATTTTGCTTCATACAATTTCTACTATGCAGAAGAATTGAGACTATATTGTTTTCAAGTTGTGTCAGTTAAGTACAGAAGAACTATTTATCTAGCAATGTAGACACTTATATCGCATAGCCCATCTCTTCTGTAGTTCATAGAACCTTGATAGGAGAGATCCAGATCTATAAATCACTGGGTGTACGTGATGGTCTGCCAAACATCACGTATACCCAGAAAAAGCCTTCTTCTATTCAATCTGTTAGGCTATAACTTGCCATAAATCCTGCTAAAGCTACTACTTTATGAATCAGATTCACAAGGATTAATTTGAATAGTTGTGTCTTATGCCTGTCCTGGAGGTGAATTACTCCTGTAATTCCACATCCCATTCACAAGCTTTACCTGTCTCTTTTTTCGAGCAAAGATGTGGCTTATGTATTTCCAGGAGTAGGGCATACTTCCTTACCGAAAAAGGTTTTGAGAATCACAAAACTTTGTTTCCACATGTCATCCTGACAAATCCTCGCAGAGCATGCTTGGTGATTCAGGCCTGGATATTCATAAGTAATTGACCTCTCAGACAAAGACCGGTATTCCCCATTTTCAGCTACAAAAATATCGCCCTACACAAATATTGAATGTTTAATATCGACCACCACTATATAGTCAAAGTAACTACGTATAGACAAGTGTAAATGTAATATTCTAACTCAACATCTACTTACAGTATGACAGTATGGTACAGGTCGATATTGTGGAGTCAATATTCTACTCATCGTAAAAACTTTGTGAATAAGGCCCACGCGTTACAGGCGGCATGATGATGCCTATAGTCTCTGTGGCTCATGCCCTATAGGGCCTAACCTTATTAATAATCGTAATATATGCAGCATGCTTGCTAGAAACATACAAGCATCTTCATTCTCAATGGCAATCAGTCAGTATTTAAGAAGTTATGGAAAACAAGGATTTCACAAAGGTTTCATGAGCAAGGATCTGCAAAAAGATGCTCCAAAAAATACACAAAGCATGTATGTACTTAGCTGAAACAGCCCTACCTTTACTTTTATCTGTAATTATCTAGGTAGCTTAGTAGGTGTGTTCATGTCTTTCCCTTATTAAGTCTCTTTCTAAAATATGATTAACCAGGCAATTTAATCTATTTAACTATCACAACAATCTAATCTGAAAAAATCGGGTTCACTGTTTTAATAATTTATTAGCTTTTTTTGAGACCGTTAGTGCAAGGGTGTCAATTCATCAAAATGCCTCGGGAAGCAGAAGTGACATCACATACCCTTTGACCTTAATGGCTTCACAGGAAGTGATGTCATATGACCCATGAGCCTTTTTTTCCCCAAGCTACTCATGTCATATGACCCATGACATCACAAACATCTTTGTTAGATGCCACCTATGCTGATTTGATCTTGGAAATTTCCTGGAAGTAAAGCTCGCCCTGTATTGCAGTGAGCAAGCAAAGCCAAAAAGCCAGGCTTCTACCAACAGGTTACTGCCTCACCCAACCCAAGAACATTGTGGAAAAAATGTGGTCATATAATGCATTTTAAAGCACAATTTTCAAATACATTTGCTAAAATGTCATAGGTTCTAAAATGGCACTTATTACATTTTCAAATCCTTTCATGGTGTGCCAAGCTAATGAAACCTGACACTCCCTAGGAATATATTTTTTTCAAAATGTGCAATGGATACCACCTCATGCCAACAATTGTATCAGGACAGCATTTAGTCATTGAGGCACCATATGCCATGGGTGCCCCCAATATACCAGTGCCAGAATGTTTCCATGTGGGCCATCTATATATCATAGGTGACCCTTATTGTAAAAAAATTCCCTCAGTATATCATGATGGCATTTTGTCATAGTTTCCCGTCTCCCATAAGTCAGGCTGCCCTCCTTTTAGCCAAGACGTACCCCCAATGTACTGGCAACGGCAATACATCTTCGCCACTAACAGTCTTTTATTCGTGGGTGCTTATTATTCCAAGAATTGCCTCCAATGTGCTGTCCATATTTTGTCAGCGGCGTCTGTCAGGCTGTGAATTGCCGCAACTATGCCAGCACCATTATTTTACTACAGGCTGTCTCTGTCTCTATGAGACAGGAATTACCATTAGTACCCCAGGGTCTAAGACAGTTTTGCCAGCATAACACCACGTTCTCACATTCAATTAAATTCACTCACTCCCACAAACACTGTCGCTCACATAAACGCATGCTCACCCACAAGCACATACACAACATACATTTAAATGCATTTTTTACTTATGTTAGCTGCTATCAAAGGTCCATTCCAGGTAATTGTGCTCCATTTTTAATTACATTATTAGTGAATAATGAAATATTGTTCACTAGTAGTATAGTGAAAAATGCACAGAAAATAAAGAGTCTAGAGTCACCCT
This sequence comes from Lissotriton vulgaris, assembly GCF_964263255.1. Taxonomy (NCBI): domain Eukaryota; kingdom Metazoa; phylum Chordata; class Amphibia; order Caudata; family Salamandridae; genus Lissotriton; species Lissotriton vulgaris. The sequence continues at coordinate 136,590,224 of NC_141691.1, forward strand.
TGTGTTTCTGGTACTGATTGTGCCACCTTTGAGGTCAGGAGTCACAAAGCCAGTGCCAGGGGTCCCAGAGAACAAGCTAGGGGTCGCAGCAGCAACCACTGGCGACCTCAAAATGGCGTCCATGCATTATTGTCACTTGATAATTGTTTTTTTAATTTGTTTACATAGTTTATTTTGTTTTTGTAAACCTAAATAAACTATATATTTAAATTAAAATCAACTAACATATTTATTGTTTTGTAGGTATAGGTATGTGCGAATCACACATTCAAGAAATGATTTGTTCAATTCATTATGGGAAAATGATTGCTTTGTTTAGAACCCAAGAAGCATTAATGGAAAATAAAATAGCTCCCAGCCAAGACGCTAGAAAACCCTTCTGGAATAGACAAAGAAGGTCATTAGTCTGGCAGGTCATATTTTGCATATTTATGTAGCGCAAACTTGTTCCTAAGGCATTACAGCACCAAATAGCCAGATTATGTAACCTCTTCTTTAGCTGCAGAGAGATTTAGTGATTTGGCCAGACTCACAAAGTGTTGAGCCAAGGCCAGGATCCAAGCCTGGTTTCCCAGTTCCAAAGTCAGCAGTTCAAGCTGCTAAACCTCATTTCCTCCTCGCCTTTGGCCGCGAGCAGCGATGAGTTGATCACAGAGCTTGGCCTGCAGCCAGGCCCTGTGGCCAAACCTCCAGCTACCTGCTAACCCCACACCAGCTTTGCCATGCGTAGCCCCGGGAACCCCATCCACTGGGGTCAAAACATACAGAATAAGGGGGTGAGGGACCTCCTTCCTGACCCTTAATTGGCCCCTCGGACACCATCTCCAATGGCCAAATAGAATAGAAAATGGGAGCGGTGCCCAACAGGTAGGGGCTTGACCACAGGGCCTGGACATTAGCCAGGCCCTGAGCACAACCCACGTGGAGGCAGTTAATCCCCCATATGCTACCAACCTCATGCCCCATACAGCCTTTGGCAACACGGCGTAAGGTTGGCCTTCAGGTCCCGGGGACCCCAACCCCGGGGACAAAACATATACTAAGGGGAAGGGACTTGCGGCCCTTCCTCCCGAGCCTTAATTGGCCCCCACCCCCCCAAGACCAATTCCAATTAAAATGTGAGGGGGCAACGTGGACCCCATCCCCGGGGCCACATACAATTAAACAAGGGAGAGACATGCATTACTCGTCCCGAGTCCTTCTTTGGTCCTGGGGACCCCATTCTTCATACTAAAATTTAAGGGGAGAGTGGTGTGCAACCTCCCCTCCCTGAGCTTAGATAGGACCCAGGTACCCCATCCCTCAGGACCAACTACAAATAGGAAAGGGTGGGGCACGTGGCCCACCTACCCAAACCCTTTTAGGACTGGAGCAAACATGTTTCCCTGCCTGTGGTAATGTGGGCAGGGAAACTACTATGTCCAGGGGTGGGGTCCCCATGACACAGTAAGTGAGCCGTCCCCAGGGGTTGGGGTCCCTGAGGAAATTAAGGCTCAAAGAGGGGGTGTCCCCTCTTTTTTACATTTTGGCCCCAGGAGAATGGGCTCCCCAGGAACGAGGAAGGGTCAGTGAGGGGGCCACGCGACCTATCTCTGTTTTTTTAAAATCTAACCCAGGGCCTCCAGAGCTGCGCAGCCCCCTCCCCATTTTTACAAAATCAGTCACAGGGGATGGTGTCCCCGGGGGCCACCATTGGCTTAAGGAGGGGGTCCAGGTGCCCCCTCCAGTTAAATATACCGGGAGCTGGAGAAAGGGGTTCCCCGGGCCCTAAATAAATGGGATGGGAGGGGTCCTACTGATGCCCCCTCTCCAATAATATATTAAAAAAATGTCTGTCCCATTTTTTGTTGCCGCGATCCAAAAGAACTTGAGCAAAATCATGGCAAAAATTGGCTGTTTTATTTTCTTTTTTGGGCAGAGGGAGGGGCGTACCTTTGGGTTCTCTCCATGGGTCATAGGGGAACAGGGTATCCTGTGAGTTTAGAGTCCCAATCGAAAGAAAATGCCCCCAGTATTCCAAGCATCCTTCAGCACTTTACCTTCTGGATTTCAGGTTTAGTGTGCACACCTGGGTTTATTTATCTTTAATCCCAGCACTGTGATAGATGGACATGGATGTTGATGTGCAACTGTTTTTTCTTGACTGAACTAAAATGCTGTCTCACATCTAATAGCAAAGCGGTGGTTCTTAGCTTTAGGCAGAGAGCGAGTTTCTGGGCAAAGCCCAGCAAAACAGCGCATAGCTCAGAGCAAAGGAGTCAAACTAGACGAGACAAGAAAGAACGGCGGGAGTGAGGCTAGAGAGAGAAGTGTGGGTAGGTACAGGGCACTCACCAATGAGTCAACACAGGAGAGTGGCTGACCAGGAAATAAGAGACCAGGGCAGTCTGATAGTAACCCAACCAAGACGCAGAAAAAACAAGATGGCACCTTTGCGTGAACATGAGGGGAGCAGCAACGAGGATGCGCGCTACTCCACATGAGCTCACAACAAAGAGAAGTTGAACTGAAGCAGATTGTAGCAAGAGAGGAAGGTGAGATCTTGGCAGGTCTGGTCTGCCACCTAATGTCCTGCTGGACTGAGGAAAAGGAACATTATGACAGACCTTGGCCCGAAGAAAGGATCATTTGAGCCTGAGGACATGGCATTCAGCATGGAGGAGGAGAGCTCAAGTGGAACATCCCCTACATGCTAACAGATACTGAGCATGACGTGGGACCTTTGCCTAAACACCAGATTACCTGGAGGACTTTGCTGTTTTAAGATCTTCACTTTTTAGATAATTTTTATACATACGTATTACACTGTGACCTCGAATGATGAAATACCTGGATATTTTGTGATATAACCTCTAAGCCTTGAGAAAGCCCTGGAGCCATTCGCCACATAGAGTGAAACACGTGTCGGCTGTGCTCTATTCTGTGTTCAATAAAGCTATGAAAATTTATATCGAGAATGGAATTCTTAAAGGAGATGAATGAATAAAGCATGTTATAACTGAGTAATAACCACATACAAAAGGATGGATTTATCCGTGCTATACTAAACACCAGTTATTCAAAATACAAAGGAACGTATGCTCAAACCCAATTTCAACTGAGCATGACGTGCCACATTCGATTCATACACATCGGATATGGACAGCCCTGAGAGATATGTTCCTTGACTGCCCAGATGTAGGAGGGTTAATGGCAGAGACTATGAAGACAGGGGAGAGCATAACCGGTTTCTTGAATAGGATGAGGGAACGATGGAGACAAGAGACAGGACAGCCATGGATCGATACAGGCCCACAGGTAACATTCTTCTACTATATTCTCGAAAAGGGGCTACCCACTGAGGTATAGAGCGGGTTGGACAGCGTGGTTAGGTTAGACACCAACGCCCATATATTACATTACCACAAAAAGAAGCAAAAAAAGGACAGAGAAAAACAGGAGCAAGCCCAACGAGACACAGCTAAATTGGTCCAACATAAACTGAAAAAGACCGCCCTTGAGGGGGTAGCATTGGTCACAATAGTGCAAATGGCGCCAGTCTCCAGGGGAACTCCAAAGAGGAACTCCAGGAGGGTCAAACCCAGCTATGACAGTAAAAACAAGGAAGGTCGCCCACAACCAGACCCTCGGGAGTGTTACTATTGCCACAGGCTTGGCCATCTGGCAGACAGGTGCCAGTTAAAGGCATACCATGAGCAGAGATTGATGGGCCAGGACCATCCACAACAAAACCCCACGAATGTCCATCCACAAAACCAAGACCATGGGAATCAGAATGCACCCTATACTCACCCACCATCTGCCACACCCCCGCAACAGGGATGAGGTAGTTGGACAAACACATTTCAACAACAACTTCAGACAGTGAATTTAGCACCTCAGGGACTGGAGCCACAGCAGGGAGGGGGAACGATATCGGGAAGTAGGGCCCTCAGGCAACCTCAGACCCAAAACCCACAGTAGACTAGACAAGTAATAACAATACTGCAGACAAAATCCTAGCAGATACAACCAATATCCCCCTACCTTTCTCAAAGTGTAAAAAGGTAAACCTACAACAATAGAGATCCATAGATTTTGGTCCAGTAGCTTTGGACCGATATGTGTTCTGTCAACCTGGTATACTCACTAGAATTTGAAATCGAGGGTGCCTATGAGAGCCAGGCCCCACTCTACTGCTGATCCCGGAGGGTGGGTTTGGCTGGCAACGCCCCAGGGGAATGGCAGGATGACGAGAGGACGGGTGGCTCCCAGGGAAAGTATTTAACAAACAGACACCCAGGTCCCTACGACCAAAGGTCAATAGAGACAGGTTCCTATCATGAGGTCAAAATATCCCACTTCTTGGACATCTTGCCCGGGACCAATGTTTCCATCATGACGTGTATTCCCTACAGCTGATTACAGCTATTAAACAGCTAATTTTTTCAGTCATCAGCTGTGCAAACCACACTCAGATAATCATTTCTGCGTCCAGCAATCCAGAAGTTTCAGCCAATAGGTTCTTTGGCGGCAGGCAGGTGATCAGTAACTGGATGTCCAATAATTGCCTAGCACTCAATTCTGGGAAACCCGAAGTGCTATTGTTGGGCAATAATGCATCTTTCTGGTGCCCTGCTTGGTGGCCACAAGAATTCGGCATTCTGCCCACTCCAGTTTCAAAGCTAAAAACCATGGGATTATCTTTGATGACAAACTGACCTTAGAGAAAAACAATCAATGCATTGACCTCCTCCCCCACCTTTTCACCCTAAAGATTCTAAGGAAGATCTTTCCCTTACTTTTCCAAGATCTACAAAAACTGGTGGTTACCGCACTCGTACCCTCGAAGCTAGATTATTGCAATGCACTTCATGTCAACCTGCAGCAGAAACTTTTAAACAGGCTGCAAGTTCTGAAAATTGCTGCTGCACGTTTGGTACTATGAACCCCAAAATATCATTCTGGCTCACTCACCCTAGTCTAGCTTTACTGGCTGCAGATACGTATACTGATGATAATATTCAAATCTGTATCATCTTCAAAGTCCTTAATGGCATCGGTGCTGAATACCTGAAACAAACATTTAGTTGATACCATCCATCCAGAACCTTACGTTCCTCGTCAGCATGTTATGACTCCCAAAATAAAAAAAAGTTAACTGGGATGGCAGAAGATTAATCTACTGTACAGCAAAAAGGTGGAACTCCCTGACTCTCTCCCTTAAGGCAGGGACAAGCCTTTATGCTTTCAGAAAAGATTTTTAAAAAATGTTTTTTCAATCAGTAATACCTTGTGGGATTGAACCTCCGCTTTGCAATATGTTCTTTCATTTTCCTCTACAGCAGGCAGCGCCTAGATGCCTTTGGGCAGTAGTGGACTTTATAAATATTAATTTCATATAATTTCCAAAAAGTTAGAAGTCTCCGCCCAATGATGGCCCCCTTTTCAGTTCTAAAACAAAGTTGTTCTCAGTAGCGGGAACCAGGATTCCCCTGGGTCTGGGATGGTAAAAAACCTACAAACTCCACAGCACATGCACAGAGCCAATAAGCTACAAGGAGGCCGCATAATGTCGAGTCCAAGAACTTCAGTTGGGAGGTTCACCAGGGTGACCAGGCATCCTGGAATTGCGGAGGCGGTCCCAGTTCTTCATCTGCACCTGCCAGACTTGGGCAAATGTAAGTAAAATAAATTGTAGTTTCCAGAGAAAGGGCAGGGTGGAGATATCTGGTCTATCAATCAAAGTGAGGGAGGTAGAAGTATGGATCCATTCAGCTTCCAGGCTATATATTCAAAGATCAGTTGAGGGGAATGGATCACTTGAAACTACGATACCAAGGTTTTTTATGCTTTTGGGTGACCCTCATAAAAAACCCTCATACACGCACATAGGTGTGTGGCGGTATATCTTGGTTCTCCGCCAATTTACGTTGCGTGAGTGCATCATCATAGGTTTTTTTTTGTTGTTGTATGCAAACCTTCACCCGGAGGTAACCACTGGATGCGTAGTAGTGTCCAGAGACCAAAAAAGTGCTCATAAAATAGTGAGTTAAAAAAGTTCTTTGAATCATTACAAAAAGGTATTTTATTGAGAGAAAATGATTTAAGAATTATTAAAAAACTTTGCTGTGTAGATTTGGATCATGTTACTGCATCCTCTATACAAAGAAATAGGCCGACATGTTTCAGCCTCACTGTGTCCAGCCGGGTCTATGGGGCTTTCTTCAGGACCACAATAAAATTTAAAATGTACTCACACAATTTGTGTAGCACCTAGAGGTGGTTCAGTACTCCACTCTCATTAAGTTGAGGTCAGCAGTACCTGTAATTGAAGAAAAGAAAACAACAACAACACATAGATATCTGTTTATCTATTGACCCTATCTTTAGGTTTATATGATTTATATTTGCCTTATTAGCTTTTAGCTATCTTTCATTACATATCTAGGGGAGAATTGGGAAGGTTCTACTAAGGACTGTAAGTTTTATCTCGACTCTAATTTACATATTCTGAACATTCCTTAATCTTGGATTTGTCTTCTCAGTGATTTCACAATCATGTTTTGCATACCGATTGCAAACCCTGGAATTATTGCTGTACCGATGGAATTGTACTGTGATAGCATGCGTGATTCCTTTTACATTGATATATGGTTGTCGTTTACCACTCCACAAATACATTTTGCACTAATTTAACCATCCAGTTAGGTATGGAGTGGGGGTGGGGGGGCTCAACAGATCATAAAAAAAAATCATCTGACTTATAACCAATAATCACCCTTACTTTCCCCAAAACTATCAAATGATACCCTGACAGGAGCCACCTTTTGGTGCCTCACTAAAATAGCACCAGAGGAGTGTGGAAGACACACCCCTAGGGTAAAAATACAGGAACTACGAAAACCATAGATTATGGCACACATGTAATATTTTTTGAGTCAACAATGAACCAAGTTGGGCGCTAGAGGGCGCGCTTACGGAATGGCTGCCTAGACACGCAGCTCCCGTTCCTTGGCACATAATCCTTCACCGATCCTGCGCCACGGGGTTCTAATTCACCCCAAAAAGGTCAGATCCTGAGTCCAGCATCGTTCCCCACACTCGCTCCAAGTTTGGCGGCTCTGCGTGCTCCGGAACCGGAGATACGGACGGTAGCAGTTTGATCGACTCTGCCACTGGAGCTCGGGCAGGCGCCGGACCGGCTGCTGTATCCACGCGACCCTGGGGATCGCCACGAGACTACAGGCCGCACCTCGCCGCCACGGCCTGCGACCCTGCTGGGAAGGCGTGCGGCGATCGCCGCGAAGGTAGGAGACGTCTGGCCGCCCTGCCTCGAGCTAAGTCCCCCCCCTCCCATCGCTGTTAGACCCTTGTTGTTGGTGCTAGGGGGGGGGCTGCTCCTCCCATGCTGGACGGGGCTGCGGCCTGCCCGGACTGATTCCCGCCTCGCTACCACGACTGGCCAGCACAGCGAGGCTTGACGGACCTGCAGGGTCTGAGGCCTGGCCCCACCGCGCTGGGACTTACCCCTGCACCGTGCTCCCTGCCGGCGGGCCCCTGCACCGTGGCCACACCAGAGGATACTGTCGGGTCGGGGCTTGCTGTGTCTCCGTCCTGCGTGGGGGCCCTGGATTGCCCCCCTGTGTGGCGATCCCCGGGGGGGCTCTCTTCCTCGCTGCTGGCCGACGCTGCCTGACCTGCTGGCCCGGATCCTACTAAACTGGAACTGCCACGGGCCCTGAGGGCTGGGCTTTGTCTCGATCAACCCTACGCCACTGGTGTCCTCTAAGTGCTTTGCGCATCTTTGCTTGTACATCCACTGACGCTTCTCTGGAGCCTGGGGGGGCGCAAACCGACAGGGCTCACCGACATCTCTCCTGTTCTACTCTACTAAAATACACTGCGGTGGGGCCATCCTGCCCCCTCCCAACTGACCACTCCTTCTCAAGACCATTGAATTGCCCTGCTACTGCCCATCCGGGTTTGTGGACTGTCGCTGGGAGCTGCCATGGGGCGACCTGAACACCGCCAGCCTAAACTGAGCTTCGACAATGCTTGCAGAAGCACTAAATCGACGCAGATGAACCCAGGACCTAGCACATCTCCTCCACAACCCACCCCCGGCCCCTGAGGCGGATCTCACGAGTCTGATCCAAGAGATGCGACAGGGCTTTGCCACTGTCGTGGAAAAAGTGGATGGAGTAACGGCTCGATTGGATGCCCTTGTGCACAAGGTTGACCGCCATGAGGAACGCATTACGACTGCGGAGCAGCGGATTTCCGACAACACAGACACCACCGCGACCCATACGTCGCCATTGGCCAGGATGGACAATTTGCTACGCGTCATAGCGGCGAAGAACGAAGATTTGGAGGCGCGCAGTCGCCGCAACAACATACGCATAACGAATGTGCCGGAATCCACAGCCACAGGCAGAATGGAGCTGTACGTGGAAAAGTTGCTTAGGGGTTCCATCGGAGAGGACGCTTTTTCTCCTCAGTTTATAGTGGAGAGGGCCCACCGATCACTGGCACCAATGCCCCAGCCTGGCTTACCTCCTAGGCCTATAATAGCACGGCTATTGAACTATCGGGATCGCGACACGGCCCTCCGGGCGGCCCGCACTCAGAAATCACTGCAGTATAATGGGGTCGCTTTTTCAATATATCCTGATTTTACACCGATGGTCCAGGACGAAAGGCGCAAGTTTCTGCCCGTAAAGAAAAAGCTGCGGGAGGCGCAAATTGACTACGCCCTCCTATATCCGGCGAAACTGCGAGTTACCCATCAGGGTAAGCAACGTTTCTTTACTAACCCGCAGAAAGCAGAAGATTTTTTGAAATCTGTATGTGCAGCGCGCAGGGGCGGGAATGTGCCTGCAGAGGACCTGGAGAATGCTGATTTACCCCCTGAACAACGAGATGACTAACTGTACTTGCAGGATATGTGCACAACGCCGGCCACGCCTGCTGTCTCTCCGACAGTGTATGGAACTTTGGTAGCTGGAGTGATGAGAGAATGATGGACATGCATGGACACTGCACCCCAGTGGTAATGTACGCCAAGGACCACTCCCTTGGCCTTAGTCTCCACCGAGGGTAGTACAGTACTGGAGCTAAGGACCAGGTGGTGGCAGTACGCACTCTATGCTTTACCCCTACTGGGTGCTCCCCATTACATGGTTGTGTTTTTTGTTGCTGCTGTTGCGGTTGAAAGGGAGGTTGGGGCGGGACTACGAGGGGGGGATCCATGGCTACTGGCATGTTTGGGATGCTGGGGTGGGTGGGGGGAGGTTGGATTTTACGAGGCTTTTGTTGCTTAGACTGTATCTTTATCTGCTGATATGGTGTTTCTTTGGGTTCGGGCGGGATGGCTGTGGCTATATCACTAGGGCCCCTCGGGCGCTTTCACATATAGACTTGCTGTATCTATGGCGGTATCGAATGCAAATGCGAGATTGACATGCATATCGTGGAATGTCAGGGGTCTAAATAATGCTAAGAAATGCAGAAATATAATTGCCTATCTGAACAGACATCATGTGCAAGTTGTTATGTTGCAGGAGACGCATCTGCCTGCTCAGGGCGTTGCCACGTTTGCGACAAAATGGGCTAGTACCCGTGTTTTTTCCTCATACTCGACATATGCAAGGGGGGTTGCGGTGCTCATTGCCCGCGGAGTGCCTTTTCATCGTCTCGGAGAGGCGGTGGACAAAGAAGGGCGTTATGCTTTACTGTGGGGAAGAATTGGCCGTGATGTCTATGTATTTGTATCTATGTACGCACCGAATGTTGATACTCCTGCCTTTTATTCCACGTTGTGGGGGAAGATTGTAGCTGTTGGGGCAAGACATGTTGTGTGGGGTGGAGATTTCAACCTCGCACTAGTGCCCCCCATGGATAGGGCGGATGGTGCCAGCTCCTACAAGCCCAAGTCTAGGGAGACGTTGGAGGGAATCATGGAGGAGGGTGGACTCTTAGATGCCTGGAGACACCTGCATACCCAGGGGCGGGAAGGGACACACTTTACCTCACACACCGGGACATGGGCGCGTCTCGACTATTTTCTAGTTGACAGAGAGGTTACTGCAGAGTTGGTAAGAGTAGAGCACCTGCCTAGAACCTTTTCCGATCACAGCCCTGTGTCTATGCAATTCAGCATTCCTGGGTGGGACGATCCACGTCCTCAGTGGCGACTGCGTCCTGATGTGCTTTTGGACAATGTCTTCTGCACTGAGCTGGGTGAGGAGATAGCAGATTTTTTCCCAAGAAATAAAGGTTCGGTAGAGTCAGTTGAACACATCTGGGAGGCTTTTAAGGTCACCATTAGGGGCTTCTGCATCTCCAAAAGTCACGGGGTGCTGCGTGATATCCTACAGTCCATAGCTGCACTGGAGCGCGACCTGCGGGCTCTGGAACACCGCATGATCACAAATTCTGACCCACACCTTCACGCCACCTTTAGGGAGACACTATCAAAGTTTGAAGAGGAGGCAGCCAGGGAGGCGAAATATCGGGGCAAACACTGGGTGGCTCGGAAATATTGTGAGGTTGATAGGCCTGGAAAAGTGCTCGCTGCAATCACACGACCATCACGGGTGCACAACACTATACTTGAGCTTACTGACGACACCGGCACTGTAGTCAGGGACCCGGCAGAGGTACTGTCCACCTTCACAACACACTACTCTTCACTTTATACTTCTACGGCAGTGGAACACACCTCATACGCTGAATACCTTAACGAGGTGGCATTGTGCTGGCTCAGCGATGGGGACAGGGAGTTTCTTGCGGCTCCTTTCGAGCTAGACGAGGTTCGTGAGGCCATCATGTCCCTTCGGAATGGCAAGGCGCCGGGGTTCGATGGCTTACCGGCCGAATTTTATAAAACCTACGTCGACATAATGGCGCCGGTGCTCCGCGAGGTCTTCACGGAATCCCTAGCCGATGGGATACTTCCCCGCTCTATGCGTGAGGTGGTCATCACCTCCCTTCTGAAACCGGATAAAAACCCCACCACCTGTGATTCATACCGACCACTATCCCTCCTAAACTGTGATGTCAAGATTCTAGCCAAGGTCTTAGCCACCCGACTGTCGCTGCTCATGACCAGGCTGGTCCTACCTTATCAGTCTGGCTTTGTGGCGGGAAGGTCTACGTCCCATAATCTTCGCACCCTCTTTGCCTTGCTTCGCACGGTTCACCCCGACATCCCTGTCGCAGCCGTGTTCCTGGATGCCACTAAGGCATTCGACTCGATCGAATGGCCTTACCTGTTTTCGGTTCTAGCCAGCATGGGTTTTCCCAAATTATTTCTCTCTTGGGTTCGACTTTTGTATACGGACCCCACTGCGAGGGTGCTAATCAATGGCCGCCTGTCACTACCTATTGCACTTACTAGAGGCACCCGGCAGGGATGCCCGCTCTCTCCCCTACTTTTTGCCATCGCGGTCGAACCGCTCGCCTGTCGTTTACGGCAGCTACACCGAGAGGGAGCAGTGCAATGTCTGCAACGGCAAATAGATGTGTCCCTATATGCTGATGATATCACATTATACGTTAAACATCCCGAGACGCATCTCAATCCCCTGCTTCGAGAATTCATAATGTTCGGAGGGGTATCGGTGTCCACATCAATTGGGCAAAGTCGCAGTTTTTTCCCCTCACGGATGCAGTGCATGTCTTCCCTCTCGATTACCCACTAGAGTGGTGTAGCGATGATCTTAAATATTTGGGGATTCGTATATCTCGCGATAGAGATAAGACGTTACGTGCCAACTATGGAGTAGCCATGACCAAGTTAAATGCTTCAGTGGACAGATGGATCGCATTGCCGCTCTCCATGGCGGGTAGAGCCTCACTCATTAAAATGGTGATCTTACCTCGCTTCCTGTATCTTTTCCTTAACATCCCCTATTACCCTGGCGCTTTTTTCTTCAGGACGCTCCGCACGGAGCTGCGCAGGCTTTTCTGGGGTGGCAAATCCCCCCGCTTAAAATGGTCGACGCTGACCCTCCCCTACGATAGAGGTGGCTTTGACGTCCCTGATTTTGAAACTTACTACCAATGTGCACAGGCGCACTTTGCCTACCGTTGGATGGCTCCGACTCCTTTCATGCCGCACATAGCGGTAGAGGACTGGATCGTACACCCTATACCACTCAACGGTCTGCTGCACTGTCCTGAGACGTCCATCACCACTGCGAACACCTCAGTTTCCTGCACATTAGACGCATGGCGCCGCATTGCTAGACACCTGTCATGCCCATTACCCTACTCTCCTAAATTACCACTTTCTTACCACCCACAACTATCTCTCTTGTCGGAACGAGGTTTCCGTCAACTATGTGACAAATTACTCATCGCCTGTTGGGGCGACCTGTTCCATGAGAGTAGTTTCAAGACTAAGGAACTGTTCTTTAAAGCACAAGCGCACACATCCCTTGAACTCTTTTACTACATTCGGCTACGTGAGGGGATGCGGGACATCTTACCTGATTATCCCAATGAACCTGAGACCCTAGCGCCACTGCACTTCCTGCTGGGATCACAAGACGGGACCCACTTGGTCTCTGGTCTTTACCGCCAAATCCGCAATGCTGCCCCGGAGCCGGTCTCTAGTGCTCGGTTGCGCTGGTCTGCTGAACTCGCCATCGACATTACCGATGAGCAGTGGAAATACTGTTGCACGCTCACCTCTCGCGAGTCTGCTAGCAGCAGATTGAAAATTATTCACTACAAATTCCTTCAGAGGATATACTATACTCCGACTCGGAAATATAGGTTCGGTTTGGCTGACAGCGACCGCTGTGAACGCTGCCGTGCTGACCATGCTGATTTCCTGCACCTGGCATGGGACTGTCCTCAGGTTGCTCATTACTGGCAGCTGGTTGTAGAGGCAATTGCGGAGATGGTGGGTGAGGCGGTGCCCGCAGACCCCTTGGTCGCCATCCTCGGATACACGATGCAAATGCCTAAAGGGTGCCGGAAATTTGTTGACACCGCCTTGCTCTTAGCCAAGCGACGCGTTGCTTGCCGCTGGGGTAGAGGAAGAGCGCCTAAGTTTAAGGACTGGCTTACAGATTTGACATATTGCCAAGACCAACACACCACTTTTGCCGAATTGATACCCCTCTCTTGCAGGCCCAGAGATATTTGGGAACCACTAATGCACTATCTGCTCACGCGCCCGGACGACGATGCACGTTCGGGCGACCTGCCTGCCCCTCCTCAACGCGCTGGCACCCCTCCCGGATCGCAGCCCCTTGATACCTCCTGCGACATCTGACTCTCCTCGTCCCCACACGCTCTCATGCCCCTGCAACGTCCTGAATGAACTAGGCCGCCCTCTCTTGGCCTGACCCACACCCCCCCTCCTCTTTGGGCATGAATGTTCTCTTTTTTCTGCATCCACAGCCCGTTTCACACTCTTGCTAGATGACACCCCGTTTTATTTTCTGCATCTATAGGACACACCTTTGCAGACTTCTGCCACACTGGGATAGCAGTCCCGGACATCAGTTCCGCCATGGGCTGCGGCCTGCCTGACCCACCTTGCTGCACCACTCTTCATTTGCACTTTAGTACAGTCACATACGGCCTCGTAGTTATTACCTGAGTTGGGAAGTTTTGGGTTCCTGTTTTGGAAAAAAAATAAAGGAGAGGGATTTCATCTCTCGACTACAAAACCCTGTTCAACTGCTGCTCATCCTTGCTTGTCCTACTCCCCGGGCTGCAGAACCAGCATCATGTATGTTTTTCTATACGCCGCCGGGCCCCCGGGATGCCGGCTTCTGGGCTGTGTACTGTTCATAACTTTTGCTGCCAGCCTCCGGGTTGTAGGCGGACCAAGCTGTGTACCATACTCTGTTTACTCCAATAAAGCAGGTTGAACCCAAAAAAAAAACAAAAAAAAAAAACAATGAACCAAGTTCTTATCCGAACAGGTCAACCACCAAATATTCAAGTGCACCAACATAAAGCTGCCACAGCAAAAACCCCAGCCCAGACAAAAAGTTTACATTTGAAAACTTTGAACTAACACTGCAAAAGTTTTGTTTGAACTGATGCCTCCCAGCAGACTCATACCAAGACCTACAATGGGAAATGAAAAGTTATGTATTATTGCATTGTAATCTACCCCCTGTCTACTATGGGTGCTACCGCACCTATTCAGCGCAGAGGAACTGCAGAGTAAAATCGAGTTTATCCAAATGTTACTGCAGCGCTTGTATAGGGACCGCTCCGATGTCACCTACAATTACACTAAGCAGAACACCAGCATCCCACACGCACTACACAGCGCCCTTTTGCACAACACATGGTACCAGCACATGACCCCAGTTCGCTCCCACAAATCTGCCAGATCATGTTACGTCTACTTGCTAATTCTGAAGGCAGTGGGAGCAGACAGGCTTTACTTAGCACAAGAGGTAGCCTCAGAGAAAGCAAAATGCCTTATCCACCTATATCCATGCAGGATTAGGGCCACGTTCCAGCTCCAAAAATTTAGAACCACACCAGGTAGTAGTAAACTTGACCCGATATCAAACCATCACAACTGCATTGTACCTTTTCACTGGGCTACTGACATTCAAACTGAGCTAGATAGGATGCGCAGAGAGGGCACCATAGGGAAGGACACTGTGTGGCCCAGAGAAGAGATTCTTGTAGGTAGAAAAAACCCTAACTCAATGCACAAACATGTACACCCCTGCATCCATCTGTGGACCGAGGGTGGCCCTTGGCATATCTGGGAGGTTTTCTTTAACATTAATTAAGTGGTACCCCGACATGGAGTTCTTGTGTAGGGCTGCCCAGCTCAATGACAGGAAGGGGACTCAGTTGCAGTGGGGGTAATTGAATGAGAGCATAACCACCCCCTGTCAGGAAAACTTAGACACCAAGGTGGGTGGATACTCTTGGGTAGAAAGGAAGAGGCATCCCCTAATTGTACAGAAACATCCAATGTATTCCTTAGGTTTCAGAGCAAAAGGAACACTTCCAATGGGCACAAATGCTAACTGTGGCACGAACATGCACATTCAGATATGCAATGGGCACCTCCACGCTGATGGATTTCTACTGGCAGTGCGGCGAGTTTGCCTATGCTCAGCTCGTCCCTGCATGGCGCTGAGTCTGTTCCATGGTCACCATACACACCCCGACCCTGGTCCTTCCTGAATAAGATCTATCAAACTTATATCAGCACCCATAGCAGACAACCTTACTGCACCAGTCTCGCAAGAAGAGAACTGATGACTATTTTGGCTGGGCTCAGTACAAGGACATTCGAGAACATTTCAACTGTTTACTGATACACAAGTGTCAGCAGGAGGATCGATACCGTTCTTCACCCTGCAGACAAAAGCGAACACCTGCTGGTTACAGGTAACCAGGTGGGAAATGCTCAAAATGATGAACATCACGGAGCTCGGCTTCAATTCAATCAAGGAAGAACTGCGAGCAATCTGCCTCATGGTTATGCAACACTGATGTGTATTGGAATTAATGACCGCGATAGAGGGAGAGTTATGCACCAAAATTGGAGCTGCCTGCTGCTTCTTTATTCCAGAGAATGATATGGAACTTTTACTCTTGCCATCCAAGCACTGCACCATTTACAAAGAGACATGCGTGAGGAAGTTGGTGCCCCTGTGCACGAGTGGTTTTCAAATTGGTTCTCCTGGCTCCCCTGGTGGATCTCCGGTTTGTGCAAATCGCTGTTGCCAGTTTTCATTGTGTTTCTATTTGTGTGCGTGTCTGTACAGTTGTGGATTACCGTCTGTAAAAACATAGTCCTCAAACTTGGGAAAAATGCAAGCAACTAGTAAGGTAGTGGTTGTCGAAAGCGAGCATGAAGAGCAATAGGTCCCAAATGAAGTAGTGGATTAGATAGTGTAGTTGAATAATCAACTAGAGGGGGTCATTTTAATATGGAAAAAGTTGTTGCTAATATGCAAAATAATACATTCATGTATAAGAACGAAATCATGTTTTTATTAATGAATTCACCCGTTGTGAATTCCACATCTCGCAAATACATAGTCAAGCAAGCACTCAGAACTAGGTCCGAGGTCATAAATTGATAGTCACAGGTGGGGTGGCACATAAATGGCAGACAAACGCGCAAACAGGAAACCTTAGCTTAATCCCACATATAGGTGCAGTGACACTACAAAGATCAAGGGAGATTGGCCCCAGTAAAGCACACATGGTCGGGGTTATATATGTGCTCCTAAAACACAATAAAGTTAGATGCCACATGAGTCAGGAACACATAGCCAATCAGGACAGAGCACACACAGTGATCACGCACTCCCCATACCAGACATCTGGACACGTTACCCACTGGCCACATTGGGCCCATGCAAGATGGAGGCCTACTTGTATTGCCCATTAGACAAATTATTTTTTACCCCAAAAGAAGCAACGTGCATTCCTCACCATACAAGGATCACCAACAATGTTTCTTACCTACGATGTACTGTATATAAGAAAGTTGCAGATCGATTGTAAATTGAGGCAGTCCTCAGACCCTGTGCCTGCAACTGTTCTCCCGGCCACTGCGTTTAATTAAGCAAACTGTCCCTGTTTTGCCAAATGCCTCTTATCTCTTGTTTTTTCAAGGTATTTCATGTTCAAGCAACAGTGCAAAGCTAGACAACACTTTGAAGCAACTGTGTGGGGTGGGAGGGGGCAAGGAGTTGATAGGAGAGGGGAAAAACGGCCTGCAAACACAAGCAATCTTATGCAGTGCTGCAACTTAAATACAATAAGAAAACAGCTTCACCACACCCCCATCGACTTTGGGAGGAGGTTCAGTGTTTTTACCTTTCACAAACTGACGTTAGCTGGACTTTTAGTCCCCACTGGTTTAACAAACACCTAAAACCCTCCTAATGGACTGTCCTAGCATGTGACACAGGCTTGACCCCGGAAACTGTGCGTCCATTAGAAAATACCTCCACATGCTGTGTAAAACACTTAACAACCCTTGGGACTTGGCCCGTGCTACAGTAGCCTGCCAACTGAAATAATTTAAAGTAAATGATTTAAATTATATAAACAGGATGTACATAAGAAATGCCTCTTAAATAGTTTTCACTTCAGCTGCGACTCTCAGACATTCTTGTCCACACAACAGCAGAACAGTATTACACAGTCTTGGTAAAAAGCTTTTCATTACGTATTTTGAGCTAAAACAAATATATTCATTATGGGCATCATAATACCCTGTATCTGTAAATGTGGAATATACACTAACAGACTCTATATTAGGGGTAGAGCAAGACAAAAAGAAAGTCAGCAGGAGGCACACTAGCGCCTCGCCCACTGACATACCCTGTGATCTTGGACACATCGCTATTTCAGCTGTAAAAGTTTAAGGTTGTGCGTGCGAGCTTCTGGGAAGAACTGAGGCAGTCGTGTGGTAGGGGCTAAGCATAGTGTATTAAGGAGGTCCACGCAGGAAGGTTGTATTTAAGGATGATTTATTCAAGCAATTAACATGTTTATTAGTTCCATACAACAGGTAGTTGAGTTGTGAAGGGGAGCCCCACCAGGAGCAGCCTGTCAGCTGCTCCGCCCATGCTCAACTATCACTTCACCTCTCTGTGTCCCAACATTCCGAGGCACATCAAGACTCTAACATTCTATTGAGCACAGAGCACCAGCACTGGCTGAGCAGGAAGTGTAAAATACATTACATTACAAAGGCAGGATACTAGATATCCCCTTTCCTTCCAACAGAAGCACAAATCCAATATGTGAATAAACTATAACGAGAGTAAACAAAGAACAGAAAACATAGGAGGAACAACGGTGTGACAGAGAGAACGTCAAGGAAAAGAGCTAGCAAGGCAGAGCGAAGGGAAAGATGGAAGAAGACGAGGAGGAAGCAAAGAGCAACTATACACAAGTGGGAAAGAACCAAACTCTCCAACAACGAATGAAATAAGGAAGCAAGGAACTGACCGAACAAGAGAGACCGTAGAGATAGGTGAAAGAAGAAAAGAGTAAATATACACAAAAGGAAATGACGCATACCCTCCAACAAAGAGTTAGAAAGGAGAAGGAAGCAGAGTAGAAGCGAAGTAAAACAACAAGAAAGCAGAAAGATAAAGGCTCTCCAAAGGCTACCCCTACGCACACCCACTGGCCAGACAGGCTGCTCCTGGTAGGGTTCCCCTTCACAACTGACCTATCTGTTGATTGGAACTATTCAACGTGTTACCTGCTTGAATAAATCATCCTTAAATGCAACCTTCCTGCGTGGACCTCCTTACTACATTTATTTGGCAACGAGTTGGTGACGAACCAAAATGAAATAAGCTGATCTCAGGAACCTGGCGTACTAATTAGGACCTGAAGATGAAACAAGCTACACAACAGACAATCACAGGCAACAAAAAGGAAAAGAGGAGGTATCCACAGGAGGGGAAAACTGCAACCAAGATACAAGGGTGTTATTCACACAACAACAGCTAAGTCTACATCCAAGAAAGAATTTCCTCACAGAAAAGAAAAGGAGACCACAATATTCAAGTAACTATGACGCACCACGCCTCTCAGCCCCACCAGTGTCATTTAATCCATGTGCATTCTGCCACAGGAGTGCCATCACACGCCTCCTCCCTGCTTTGAAGGGAAGGGGGCTGGGGTGGGGGCTGAACACAGGCAGCAAAGAGAGTGCAGCGAGTGGGAATAAAATGAAAACAAGCACAAAGAAAAAAAAAAACATTTGTTGTACTAGAAATGAATGTGCTGAATATAGATTAGCCCTACTGAGAGACATGACTAGTCTTAGTTTATCACAGAGGTATTCTTTCAGCTCAATTGTTGCCATACCAATATGCTCCTGGATTGTGATGCAGCAGTAACTACTGACGATCTGTGGTGGAGGTGGCAGAGAAAAGTGGGGGTGTTGAAAGAATAACAAGCATGGGCAAAGCAAAAGGTTTTGTCTATGTGAAAACTATTCGCTTTGTTAATGTTTTTTTTAGATATGATGCACTGCAGCGTGGGCTGCTGTGCAACATGGCTTACAGGAAGGAAAATAATAGTGCTACCACCTGGCCAGTGTTGACCACACCATAGGCCTATTATTTACTTTACTTTCACCCACTTTGCACAGCAGCGTAGGTGCTGCTGTGCAACTGCATGCCCAAAAAACACCATTGACAACACCACTATATTTCGAATTGGTACAACCTCATTCGCTTTGCCAATGCTTGTTTTTTCTTGTTTTGTTTCTCTTTACTTTGGTCTGCTGGCCTCCAGGTGGACTTTCTCACTTCCTGTCAGTGAGGCCTTACACAAGTGCTCCAATTCGAGCAGACTGACATCTTCCCTGGAGGCGGGAGAAAACTGCACAACAATAGACCTAGTGAGAGTGTAGTGGGGACAGCGGCGGTTCCCCCGCACTGCTACAGAAAACTTGAAAAAAAGGTAATAAAATTATTTTTATTTTTTACTCTCTGCCGAACGGAGTGTGTGGGCGGGGCCTGCGCATCATTGCTGCTGATTGGCCACTACAGTTTGAAGTGCGCATATCGGTTTGGCCAGCTATCTTTATTATGGCCCGCCCGACAAGCGCAATTCGAATCTCTCCAACCTAACTGTTGACAGTAAAAATACGGCCGAGCCAAGCCAGGCTGATGTTTTGCTCCTTAAGATAAGATCTGCCACATGGGGGCTTGTATGCCTATTGGCACTGATGAGGAGCTAAGGACAGATATTTTTCCTATGTTTCACCTTGGAGGAAAACAGCATTGGCAAAGCCAAAAGGATTTGCCTAAGAAAAAACCATTGGCTTTCAATGCTGTTCTACATTTTATTTTTGCAGTTTTATATAACACGAACTCGACCTGAAGGTATTGGAGCACTTTACAAGAGTACCACTTACATTGCACAAGGACATTCATTTTTGTGTTTTTTAGGCACATGGAGATTAAGTGATTTGTCCTGAATCTCAGGATGCTGAGCCGGTGCTGAGACTCGAACCAGGTTTCCTGGTTCTAAAGTCCGCATCCTAGGTGTTACACTACATCCTCTGCATACTAACATGCAGGAACCTTGGATACAAACCTTGAGAGAGCAGGCAGCACCTCAAGAGGGCACAAGGACACTAAGGGGGGGGGGGGGGGGTTGGGTCTGAGGGCACCAACAGTGAATGCCTAGGGACAGTACAGAGTGTCAAAGCACAGCGATGAATGGCACCAGAACTATCCAACATGCCTTCATGGCGTATACAGCGCCCATGGGACAGAGAGAACTCTCAGGACAGGAGTGTCTAAAGAGGCAGGACACACAGCATACAGAGCACTGGCAGACCACAAAGGAACAGAGGAGAGAAGGCATTTAAACTGGCTAACAGGGTATTAGTAAACGAAATACTACAACCCTGAGCACAGGCAGGCCTTACCGTGTGTGCCGGCAGCCAGGCACAAGACGCAAAATGAGTGGTAATTAGCAGGAGAAATACTTACTTATAAAACACAGATGTCCATGTGTTTCCCCCTATACAGCCACAGTAAGGAGTAGAGGGGTTCAAGTCCAGCAGTTGTTCAATCACCCTCAGAGGGAATGCTCTGGCTCAGAAGCCCATAGATAGACCAGCTATGTCTGCTCTTTTACAGCCTTGAGCCAAAGACTCATGTGGAACAGGGCGGGCAGGAATATGCACAAAAATGCCAAGTGTGAAGGGATTAACACATTCACAAGCCCCTAGGGAGCACAGCTGACTAGGGGAAAAGATGGAAGGGCGATAGATGGAAGCGAAGGATAAGTGGAAGTAACTACCTGGCATCAATAAGGCTCTTGTGGACATTGCCCCCCAACCCTTCTCCAGGTTTGCACAGCACTCTGAAAGAGTCATGCCCAAGGTCACAAGGAGCGACACTAGCATGAAGGCTATACATAACTAGGCACCCAACTCTAGTAAGGAGCCAGCAAATCAGCTCAGCACTCACCATTTAATCCCTATCAACATTACTGACCCGTCAAAGCACCCATGCCTTCTAAGGACTTAACATACAATAAAGAGAACAACAATGGACAAAAGGGAAAGGAAGGCGGGGAGAGGATTTTGGACATAAGGGAGAGCGAGGGTGGGTTTTGGCACAACGGAGGGCTGGGGAAGTTTAAAACAACAGAAAGGGAGAGCAGGAGGGACTGGGGGATTGTTGGTTTGACAGGGTGGGTGGAGGATGAAAAAAAAAAGAGTACCAACCATGAAAGAAGCAGCGAAGGAAGTTTTCTTAGAGGAAGAAGTACTTGGTCCAAGCTCCACAGAAAACACAAACTCACGAGGGAAGAGGAAAGGAGATAGGAAAGTGCACATAATAACCAATAGAAAGGTAAGAAATGAGAGTGACAAGCAAGCAAACAAATGCTAAGTAATGGACAGGCTTTAAGCCCCTTTTAAGATTTTTTTTTACAGGAGATTTCAAGAACATATCGCAAGCGCTGTGTTAGCAAAACCTAAAAAGGCTACGGAGGTAGCAGCAGGCAGGGGGACTGGGTGGGAGGAAGAAATAGTACCTGAATAATGTCAGCAGCAGTGGACGGGCACTGATTAAGTTGAATTAAGCTGTGTTTGGTCCCTGCTCCACAGCAAGCATCGGAACTGGCATTTCATCTGCACTGCCCAATTAAGACAGCTGCAAAGTATAGTGATGCTGAAGCAAAGAAATGGTAAACAATAGAAGGGTTCCAAGCCCTTTTTGAAAACAATAGTATCTCGCAAGCAGCACGCATACACAAGCGCATTGCTAATGCAGGCGCAACCCTAAAAAAGAGATGAATAGAATGTATCACACATTTTTATGGAGTAAAAGTCTACTGGTTGTGCCGTAGCCACCAGGGTTTGGACAGAGTTTTCTCAGTGAACTATGCTATAACCTAACAGGTTTGTGTTTTATTAAGTTGGTAGGGGCAACCTATGTTAAATGAATAATTACATTTTGCCATTGCTAACAACATTGGTATAGAGCTGGGTTTAGCAGTAATCCGATCGGCTCCGGCCAAGGCCCCAAGACATAAACGGCATTAAGGGTGCTAAACGTTTCAAGGCTCACCGTCTCGAAGGAATGTTCGGTGCAGTCTACGGCACGCAGAGGTAATCCCCCGTTCCCAGATATTGACGGCATTCGAGGTTTGCTGGCGAAGCTTGTGTGCAGATGCAGCGCCTCACAAAATGGCAACCGGTTGCCAGCGAGACCCCTGGACCTTGTAAGACCGCTCCTCCATCGCTGGATCGGCCTTGACATCCAGGGGTTCCCAGCGGGTGGCAATGTGCTACCGGCCCCCCGCCCCCTGCCGAAGACGTTCAACGGTCCAATGAGGGTGACACCCGGACGGATGACGCTGTGACGCGCGAGCAGCATCTGGACTGCTCCCCCGACAGCTTCACTTTGTTCTGTGTAGCGGCGGACCCCCGGTGGTGCGGCATGTACGGGGGGGGGGACAGTATTGAACAGCAGCGCATCGGAAGGTGCCTGCCTAAACCCAACATGGCGGCGACCACACGCAGGAGCCCTTCTTTTCAAGGAGTAAACCCCATCCAATTTTGAGTACCCACTCTGAAATAACCCGCAGGAAAGCAGTGCCATCCCTGTTCATCGCAGCTAAGGCTCTTCCTGGTGGCGCCTCCGTGGAAGAAGATCCCCAAACTTAGCGGCGAAATGATATATATGTTTGTATGAAGTGCCTCTTAAGAAATGCGCCTGGTTCCAAAATGGCCCATGCAGTAGATTGGCGCCTGGGGTCTTAGCAACACCATAAAGGATTTCCCCCGTTTTGCATCTACGGCGTAAATGCCACATAATAGAACGGAAATTGCATCTACTGTCCAGACCTATAAGAATGACCAGATTTGCTCCCTGACTATGCGAGAATGACTCTGGAGGCATCACTCACCCCCTCTGAAGACATGCGGACACTGGCCCTGTCCTCCTGCCGCCTCACTGCATAGATTGCACCCCCTATGCTTTTGAGTCATTGAGAATTTTGGGGACCGACTGAACTTAACACCAAGGTCACAACCCCCGTGCCAGACCTCAAAATGGCCGCCTCAGTTAGTCTCTCTACGATGCTCCACCACTCCTGGACAATAGAACTGGTCATCGACCTGATCTTAACCACATCCCTCACCTGACCTTGATCCTGCTCTCCCTCTAGGACATGTACTCTTCTAACTTTTCCTCGACCGTGGAGACCCTGCCATTTGAACGATGCCCGGTGGTACCACCTGTTAGCTGAAGAGGAGACGTGCTGTGGATCTCACCTACGCAGCCGGACATTGGGCAGACGTTCCTTCGTCTCTCTGTCTTATCTCCCTCCTACCCCTTCACCCTATCCCCTACCCCCTTCCCCCTCTACGCTCCCTTCTTCTTGCCTTCTATCCCTTTTATCTTTTTCTGTTGAGACCTAGCTATTTGACCGATGTCCAATGGTGCTACCTGTTAGCTGAAGAGGAGATGGGCTGCGGATTTCCCCTCCGCCGTCAGCTACCCAGCCGTACCTTGGGCAGACTTTCCCTTTGTCTCTCCGTTGTATCTATACCCTACCCCTTTCTCCCCTACCCCCTTGTCCTTTTCACTCCATTTTCCTTTTCTTCGATGCTCCTTAAATCTTTTTACTGGTATCATTGGTAATATGTAACTGATGTAAGTTTGCAACTATGTGGAACCTTCTGTAAAGCGCTCTCATACCTTCGGGTCTAGCCAGCGCTATATAAAACTCTTGAAATAAATAAACCATTCAGCTTTAGCAGTGGAGAATTGAAAATCGCTTGCCAGAATCAGGCACAGAGTTATTTTTTTTTTTTTAACTGACTAAATTGTTTTTGTTCTTTTTTGGTAATATAGTGGATTTGTCCAACCTTGATAGCTTTTACAATTGTGCAGATGGAGCTAGTGATCCTAGAGGTCTAAAATGAACTAAGAGTGCATAACCCCACCGTGTTTGTCTACTGTCCAGATTGACTGATACCGTGTGTTAATCAGCACATTACTTGCATGGTACCCTAAAGAAGACTGCAGAAGGAATAATGTTTTGCACATTTGGGCAGTTCTGTGATGTCAAAATTGAAAACCCAAAAAGGGTTTATGGAAGTGAATCCACCCCTAACAAAACTAAGCACAAAGATAATCCTCCATGTTGGATAACCCACTACTTCCATTCTTCTACATATATCTACCATCACAATACCCTTCTTCAAGGACTCAAGAACCAAGAAGAATCACTGTCCTTTCATAGCCCTACTGACCAAGTCTATACCCCTCCCAATGTCACATCTACTGCGCCTCTGGAATTCAGGCCCAGTCTATTAGCCTAACAACTGGATAAAGGTGTTGGTGGGACAAGAACATTCAGAGTATTTAGTGACCAATGTACATAGAAGGAACAAGCACATCTGTTCAAAGGATCTGAAGTTGGATGTCTGGTAGAAACAACATGATCCACAGTAGGATCATTCAATCTCTTTTCATCCATTACGATGCAGGAAGATCAGAAGATCAAGACCTATTACTTACTTTCTCAAAGTCAATAGGAAAACAGGGGCGATGTCAGCCTACAATCCCCTAAAGAAGTACTAGCTCAGTGAATGTTCTTGGTAACAAATGTACAGGGCAATGGGAGTCAAGATTTTGTAAGGCAATATGATGACTTTGCTTAGAAGATGAACAACCCTCTCTTCACGCTATATGATTCTGGTAAAATATGCAGAAACACAAGTTATTTTTACCATCTCATCAGAATTGAAGAAACAGAAAATAATTACAAAAAACATTTGAGATTCCAATTGTTCCTGTCTGACAATGTACATGGTCCAACATGGAATTGCTGCAGCACTGTGTGCCAAGCAAAACGGACTCCTGTAGCAAATTCCACCCGACACTATGGCAGTTTAATAGGGTTGAAACATATTTATGAACTACCTGGAATGGAAGCTAGGGTAAGGATAAGGGAACAAACAATTCAAGCCAAACTCCAAGACTGGCAAGCCACAGAGCATGCAAGACAAAACCAAAAACCCACAGCCTTCTAATTAAAAATGACTATTTATTAATCATGAATGTGCCTCAACACACTAGTGTTTTAATACCCTACATCATGACACAACTGGCCTCAGTGTAAAGTAAGATTAGGGTTTTTTCAGGCCATAACTTGAAACAAATAGGGAAGATCTCAACTGTAAAGTGAGACTAGAAATGGCACACCTACCTCGCATTTCATTTGGAAGAGCAATAAGGACTTTACAAACAGTAGTTCTCCAATGGAGCAATCTAAAAATTGAGCTCAGTTCCCAAATTACTCATTATGATAAATAGCAATAGGTATTGTGCCCAGGAACTCGAATCTAATCATTACTGATTGGTCAGAAGGGCAAGAGTTGTGTACAGTTGATTACTCACTTACTAAAATTGGCGACTAAGAAACATATACTGCTTTATTCCTGGATTGGATTTAGGGAAGGCTCTCAATGATACCTTATATGATGGGTTGAGGGATCAAGGGCTGGATAATGAAAACAATGCATTGTATGGTTCCATTGTTTTTTCTCCATGGCCTTCAATATAGGTTATTTTCTTAGTTCCCTTCCATTTACTGCATGCGAAGTGGTACTTTGACATGAAATGCTACACTTGGCAACCGAACCACAGTACACTTTCCTGTCTACGAAAATTGAACAAGCTGGAAATAGCAGCAAGGAACTCTTTAAGATAGTAAAAGGCTTCTCCTCCCCAGGCGCAAGTGATAGTCCATTTACCCCCACTAGTGAATGGATGAATCACATTGCCCACTATTTCCACAACAAAATTAAAATCTTCCAAGATTCTTTGTTGGAGCCACCTCAAACAATAGAAGTTAATAGTGGGTCAGCCCCTCCCGCTTTAGCCAATACGGGTGGGACCCTCTTGCATTTGCCTCCCATCTCACTGGCTACACCGCTTAAGATAATGAAAGCCCATAAATCCGGATCATCCTCTGACCCTTCCCCCAGCAAAAATATTGGTGTCCACCGCTGAGGTGATCTACCCCAGTTAATAGGGTTTTGAACACTGCCCTGTCCAAGGGATCTATGCCGGAAAGCTGGAAACACCGAAAAATGATCCTGCTCTTAAAAAAACCCTCAGCAGATCCGTTGGTAGCCAGCAATTACAGACCTATATCACTGCTGCCTTTTTTTCCAAGGTCCTAGAAAAATATGTAAACTCTGTCATTACTGATTTTGTAGAGTCTAATCAGGTACTGCATCCGAGCCAGTCAGGGTTCAGACCTAATTTCAGTACAGAGACGGCCTTACTGGAAGTTTCAGAAACGATCAGAACAACACTCGGCAGAGGGGGCAGGGCGGTACTGATACTATTGGACATTTCAGCGGCCTTTGATACCCTGACCCATGATTGTTTCCTGTTAAGACTTCAGGACTGCGGTATCGGGGGCACGGTCCTTAGATGGCTTGCCTCCTTTTTGGGTAAACATCAGCAAACAGTTTAGTCCCCTCCTTTATCAGCCCTCATTCCCCCTGAGAAAGTACCACAGGGCTCAATTTTGAGGCCAACTCTGTTTAATGTGTATATGGCCCCACTTGCGCTCCTAGCAGAAGAATACGGCGCAAAAATTATATCCTATGCTGACGATACACAGTTGTTGTTTACCTGCGAAAAGGACAACGTGCTTAGAGGTAGCGAGATAAATGCATGTTTGACGAAGGTGTTCGCCTGGTTCAGACAGAACCAACTGATGTGCAATTTGGAAAAATCTGAAATTATCTTCTTTGGCCATAGCCCTGGTGAGGAATGGCAACAATGGTGGCCCCAAAATATGTCACCCCCGGTCAACCATGAAAAACCTTGGGGTTAAACTGGACGCTGACATGTCCATGAAGTTGCAGGTCCAAACGGTGGCCGGCACATGTTTCGGGCAACTGAAAATGTCGAGAAACTTCCTACCTTGACTCTCAGTCCCACACAGGAAGAAAGTTGTCCAAGCCCTGATTACATCCAGGTTGGACTACATTAATATACTGTACCATGGTCTACCTGACTACCTACTAGGTCGCCTGCTGGTCGTTCAAAATGCGGCAGCCAGAGCCATACTCATGGTTGACCCCAGGATGCGCATGACCCCCCCTCCTGAGGTCCCTGCATTGGCTACCGGTGCGAAAGCAGATCCATTTTAAAGCCTTGGTTTTGGCCTTCAAGGCACTTCACAACACAGGGGCTCCTTACATTAGGAACAGGTTTCAGCATTATGCTCCAGGACCTTGAGATCCTCCGAAAAGCAGCTGACGACCATCCCAAAGTTTGCCCGCTCACGCATGGGTGGTCCTTCCTTTCAAGTGGCGGCTTCTCAGCTATGGAACAGTCCGCCACCCTCCCTAAGACAGGTGCAGGATCTCATGGTCATTAGGAGAAAACTAAAGACCTTGCTTTTCCAATATTAGAATGAGGTCTACCTGCTTTGTTGCACACTGCCGGTCCCGTGGTCTTTTTTAGCGCCGGGACACTCTGTGGAGTAGCCGCGTACTTTATAAGTGCCCAGTAACTTAACATGACATAACATAAGGCCATTTGTATGCTTTCCTCCTTCTGGGGCTGTGCCATACACCACTTGGTTACAGTGAAATTAAAATGGATTGCAACTTTACTGACAATTTGACCCATCAATCCAGGAAGTTGGTGGTGATCTATGAATATTTGTGAACACACCAGGAACCGCAATCGCCTTCAGTACATATATGAACTCAACTGTTAAGGTGAGACTTTTAACAAGAGATTAGGTGTTGAAAAGTAATGAAAACTCAGCTTGTAGGGCAGCACTGAAAAGGGTTAGGGTTACTCATCTAATATCTCTTCTAAGCCCAATAATAACAGCAGATCACGTTACAATAGAGGCAGCCCGCGTTATAAAGCATCGGTTTGGGGTTGACCTTTTCTCAGTTACCTTCATTACGTAAGGGGTCATTTATGAAGGACTTGTGACCTCATTCAAGTAGGTGACACTTAAAGCCACAGAAATTCACGCGACTTCATCTGTCCCTTAAAGATTGTCAGAATACAAACATTACTGTCATTTATTCACACTCTTGCCCTCGTTCTGAGTGGCCCAGTAATCCCTTTGTGGCCAAGAAGTGTCTTGAGGTCCTTAAATTGGACTGATTACAGTGAAACCAAGATGGATTCAGAGGATGCAACTGAGTGTACCTAAAACCTGAGTGGTTTTTCATTCCAAATCTCTCTGTGTCCTACCTGCACATAATAGGAGTGAGTGGCTAGTGCAGGAACCCACTGCCCCCTTTGGTTTGGATTAGACTTTAGCAGTTGGCAGAAAGACTGTAAAAACTGAACTCCAAACTGTGCAGACTTCAGGCACCATACCAAATTCACCTTAGGATCACTAAAGCCAGGATACAAATGTCTTCAGTAAAACTAGGGTGTCTCCTATGTAAACTGTAAGGTAAAGTGCCAATATATATGTTGTTACAACATTTCCCCTGATAATCTGCTTTTACCAAGGTAGCTGACGCTTATCCAGCTTCATTGGATTGTGTGAACGCTCTTGGCACGCTGAATGACACTGCTGACTTAGTCCCCAAGATTACTTTTGTGCTAAACTGATAGTTAATCTGCTAAACGAGTGATCATGGAATTGTTAAATTAAAGAGACTTATTTTAATGTTGCTTTGTGAAATATATCATTGAATTTTAACCATCTGTGACCAAATAGATCTAAGAGATTTTATACCCTAAAGGCTGTTTTGAAAATCCTCTTCCCTGTTCTCATAATTTATAGGCCACTAAGATATTGGTGTATCTCATCTAGAGAGTTACGCGGGGTTACGCCCACTCTTGCTTCTCTATATGGTGAAAGCACAAGAGCAGTTATAACTGTTTTGTAATTTCTGAATGACTGGATCACTGTTGTATTGTAATGCAATATATGCTGTATAGTAATACTTACAGTAATGCAGTCACTTATTGGGATAATGTTTTCCATTGTTCCCGTGTTTCCCCTGCCCCAGCCATCAGAATGGTTCCTCCTAGAACGTTAGGCTCGGGAGGATTCTAAGCCGAGCGCCTGTTCGCTGTGAGTGATGCCGACCCGCGCGAGGAAGTAAATAAAGTGCCCTCTACAGCAGAAACGTGCTGTTTCTTTAATTGTCTGCATTATAAAACTCACACCGATGTGGATTCTCTGGTTGCTATGTCACAGAGGAATTCACCAGGCTAGGCAAACCGGAATTTTTTAATAACCCAAACTGCATTAACTCATCTACAAAATATCTTATCAAGAATCTCTTTCCTCCTCGCATTACCCCTGAAAGAGAAGAGTTGGAATCCCTGAAGACGGCTGTGAGAGGCGATAAGTTACAGATCTCACGGAGCCTTATTTTGGTGTTCTTCTCACCACACAACCTCGGTTCCACTTCACACGGTTTCGTTTCAACACAACATTTTATCGGGTAAGTTATCGCAACGGTGTTTATAGGACATCAGATCTTGTACCTTGCCCATGTGACTTTTGTTCTTGCTCAATGCCACCTTGTGTCTCCTTCTGCAAGCTCCAGGCCACACACAGGAAGTTGTCCCTGGTGGCCACACTCGGGGCTCTCCATATAAGGCAATGTGGAGTGGCATGCCTTATCTCCAGCTACCTACAGCTACTTCCCTCTGAGTCTGTCTGCTTTGCGGTGTATGGGTGTGTTCAGGCTGCTGTGAGGTCGAGAAATGTGATAGAATTACAAAGTGTATACCGGTTTGTCATTCATATTTAAATATGTTTGTATTGCATACTATTCGATCGTGTTCATCTTTTGCCACTCTCCACACTGAGCCACTCATTCATTTTGCTACTTTCCTTTCAAAGTGTTTGCTTTGTGGTGTATACATTCATTTCGGCCACAGCTGGGTCGAGAATTATGCTAAGGCTTTATAAAGTGCATATTGACCTGCTATTGATATTGTAATCATGTGTGTATTGTATGTTGCTATATTTAGGCCCATCTTTTATGGCTTTGAGCCAAATAAAGCATCATCTGATCTGATCACTTCCCTTTATCATTTTCATCAGATTTTCTTTTTATGCCTATTAGATGATAAGGGTATTTTGTAAAGGTACTTTTATTTTCATAGATTGGTTTTGACGTTCCATGTATAACTTTGTATGTGTTTTGGTGCATCTCTGCATCCCCAGACACCACATCAGAATATGTCTTCAACCTCTGCTCAGATTAACAGTAGGTGGGATATGGGTACTATTTAGAAGCATTTGGTTTGCCTCTGTAGGGTTCTCTTCACCAGGCTTCCTGTAGAACCTTTTAGCTTTAGTGGCCTTTGCTCACTGCCCTGTCGCTGCCTTCTGAGTGCAAAAATCTTCAGAGACAGGGCTAGGACACAAGACATGTGAAAGAGGGGACATTACAACATTACCTCAACGCAAAGTTTTGCAGATTGTTTGAAACAACCTTAGCACATCTGGTTCCAAATACTGGTACTAATCATTTTAACTCAAATGCTCCTTCAGCGTCCATGGATTGCTACTGATTTATTTTTGTTCACACTGGCCAGAGCACTAACAGTCATATGCTTTATGTGTCCTAAACCTGCAAGGGGTAAAAACAAATCTGATGTTGACGAACCCAAGTACCTCCGTGCAATCCTTCAAACAGTGCCTGCCCAGCCTCTTCCCTAAAGTGCAATAACTCAAAAGATTTCACAAAGATTTCAATTTAGTAATAAATGTACCATATGTAATCAGTAATGCAATAAGGGCTTATTATCTATGTCACTTCACCGCAAACCTCACCTGCCCGTGTCATCACTCGCTCCTCTCTTACTAAATACAGCTCCTGAGATCAACTGCAAGAGTCTCCCTCATGCCACCCATTTCCCAACCCCCCCGATTTACTGTTAGAAACACCTTACATGTTTCTAGCCTTGCTGGCTCCCTGGTGGAGGGTGTGATCCACACTCTAGACTCCTGGTGGCTTCCCTTCATTTGCTGTTATTCCTCCTATGTTTCACCCGACTTCCCCCTAGTTGTAAAGTTAGTTTCATTTTCTTGGCATGCTCAGCTTCTTTAATTAGGTTAGTTAGGTGTTTCCAGTTCTTGCATTCCTGTCTCTGTAGATATCGAACACTCTCCCGTGCAGCAGTATTGTTCATGAGATTATCAGTTTACTTCTTGGAATGTTTGATAACCCTTGCCGACACGTCACTGAGGATGCTCTGGTGCACGCTCTTCCACTAGGTTGCTAAGGAGGGCAGAAAACAGCAAATCACTTGGAAATGTATGGCTTCTTAGACCAGCCCAAAGGTGTACATCTAGTTCAACACAGGCTGAAAGCACCTGTCAAAGTATTTGGTGTGAGATTACATGTTCAACCAGTCCTGAAAGAGCGGATTACATGTTCCTGCAGGATTGACCCAGGGGATCACATGTTCAATCAGTAAAGAGACAGTGGATTACTTGTTCAAGGAGGTTTGAGCTACTGGATTACATGTCCAACCAGTCCTGCGATAGTGGGTTACATGTTCTTTCAGGCTTGAGCTACTGGATTACATGTTCAACCAGTCCTGAAATAGCAAATTACATGTTCCTGCAGGCTCGAGTTTCTGGATTACATGTACGGAGAGTAATGAGAGAGTGAATTACTTGTTCAAGCAGGCTTGAGGTTACACACTATGGTCAAGCAGTATTGAGATGACAGATTACATGTTCAGGCAGGTTTGAGCTTCTTGATTACATGGTCAAGCAATATTCAAAAAGTGGATTACATGCTCGAGCAGGTTTATGCTACCACGTAGCATGTTCAAGCCCTCTCGGAATTGTGTACATATGCATTTTCCTAATGCCCTATTAAGGAATACTACAAATGTATGGGCCCGATACCTTGAACGCAGATATGCGAACTCAATATTTAGGTATGATTGCAAAGTAATTATGCCTATTTAAATGTAACGATAAAACCGCTTACAACAAATGAAAAGCGGGCTTGTATTACGACGTCTTGGTGTACTCGTTTCTCCAGAGACCCGGGAGAAACGAGTACACCAAGACGTCGTAATACAAGCGGTCCTCGCGAGAACATAGAGCTACCTCTATCGTCTTTCAATATACCATTAATTTACCGGATACGGAGGTTACCAGCACCACTTAGCCTTCACTGTATCTCCCGGGTGATTCTTAAGCGCATTTCGCTTTACAGTCTTTTAATACTATTGAATATTGGAACAAATACTGGTCTTGGGCCCTTCCGGGTCGGAATTATCACCGGAAGAGCGACCTATTGGTTCAAGCACAACCACTCAGAGCCCTGAAGATTCGCGAGATGCGATGAAACACGTGTCGGCTGGTTGTTGTCAAGCTTTGATATATTAAACAAGGACACCAAGAAGCTTTCTTGTCATCATATTTTACTTGTTTTTTTGATATCCTTGTGCTTTATTGTTGTTCCTCTGCACTTATATGTTATATTGAATTATTTACACATTGACCTACGTCTTTAATCTCACCGAGTGTGTGCATTGGGTACGTCTCTTTAAATGAAAAGCAGGCATTTTGAGTGTTAGGTTCGGTCAACCCTCTCTCCAGCAGCTTACCCTTTACTGTCTTCTAGATCACACCTATGAAGTTTGATACTCCTGACTCCAGTGAATCGGCTGAGATGGTCCACGGTGGCCGCATGTGCACAGACAGAAAACTAGCAAGCAATGGAGGCAAACCTCAGAAATCTCTTGTAGCAACATCCTAAAAGTGTGTACTTTCTGGCTTCTGAATAGCAATTTAACACACCACCCAAAAGATGTTGAAAATGTAATCATGATCTTTGCATAGTAGGGGCCATTTGAGGGGCTTATCGTTTCACACACCACCATTACATTGCGAGGGCCAAGCTGTTGATGTTTAAAGAATACCCATGGCCTTGTAGTGTTGGGGCATCTCACTGGGTCTAATACTGTGCCATACTGTGCCAATCTAGAGGAGCATGGTGGAGCATCCATGTACCACTGAGCAGAGCACCAATCTGAAGGCCGATTAACAATCTTGAACATGGTAAGAGGTGGGAAGGCGGTTGTTAGTAAAATCTTATGGGACATATGGAGTAGGAAAAATCTTATGCATGTGTGCGTAAGTACATTCCTCTCACATGCTAAGCCTTTGCCAAAGCTCATTCCAACAGTGTGTACCAACACAAATCAGCACAACTGTTGGAAATCAGCAGAACTGTTGGAATGTCAATATAACTGTGAAGTTTAGCTTATCTCCCTGGTTTAATGAGGAATTGCAGTTTCACTTTTTTCCATTATAATGATGGGCTTCAACAGGCAGCACTCAGAATTCTCCTGCCTAAAACTCATAACCAGCAAACAGAGCCACTTTGTTAGGCTGACACCTGCATTCAATGTCATTAAGTGCACTGTTTCCAGTTCTGGGCTTTCATTTGACAACCTAAAGCATCCTGGGTATTGTAGTTTTGATTTCTATCTATTGGCCTAGTTAGACTAACACATTTGATTCTAATTATTTGCAGATTAAAAACCTCAGACAGGAAACTCTGCCATTGATGTCATGGAATGAAGTGTTCACCCTACACTTGGCTACTATAAAAGACATGAGTGGAGACGTCCTTCGCAGTAGCAGCTAAAAATAATATGGCTTCTTTCAGAGCATTAATGGAGGTTAAGTAGAGGAATA
Source organism: Lissotriton vulgaris (assembly GCF_964263255.1). Lineage (NCBI taxonomy): Eukaryota > Metazoa > Chordata > Amphibia > Caudata > Salamandridae > Lissotriton > Lissotriton vulgaris. The sequence continues at coordinate 136,623,917 of NC_141691.1, forward strand.
TTACCTTGCGAAGTGTTATCCTCTTATGTCATATACAGATGTTTGCGTGCCTGTGCACTGACCCTAGAGTATGTATTACTGAGGCATTAGACATTGTTTCTAGAAAATGTTACATTGACAACAACTGCTTTTCTGTGGAAAGAGGAAGTGTCCATGGAGACCTCGTCCCCATATTTTCATCCTCATCAATCAAACAAGTTGTCCTCCAGGACACCATCTGAGGCCTTAGTGAGGCTGGCCTAAACTGTTTAGGAGTTAGTGTGTTATTTCTTGTTGAGCTCCATGCATAAACATCAACTTGCCACAAAAGCAGCATAAGTGCACTGCTGCCAGGTGGAACCAGCACAGCTAAGGGTAAGGTGGCAAGACAGATACTGAGCACATCACCCTAAATGCAGCACAACCTCCAAAGAAAAAGCATAGGAGTAGGAGAAAACACTCAAAAATGTAAGAAAAATAATCAACAGAAATCTCCCTAGAGGATGCATCCGGATGCGCTGAGCCAACAATGTTATACTCTCTTCCCCTGGAGGTTCCATGATGTGGCGTGGCGGTACCTCCACAAGGGCATCTGAGCTCTGCCCTACCACTTTTTTGACAGTTGTTTATACTCAGCGAATAGTGCAGCAGCTCCATGCACTATTTACTCAAGAGAAGCAGGCTGTCACTGCTGCCTGCAAGACCCCTTCAGAACCACCTCAGCATGGAGCTGAGCCCCCCAGTACACATGTGTGGGGAGAAGGTAGGGCACAGCTTGATATAGTTCTCCCGGTACCCCCAGAAGCACGCAAGGCCATGGTCAAACATTACAGTCTGCTTTGGCGTGGTGCTGTGGAGTCTTTTCTGAAGGAGGAGGGAAGGCCATAGTCTGCTCTTCCTGTTACTCCATCTTTTCCTGACACGTCACTGGATTGGGTGAGGTCAGTGGGAGTGTTGACCCCCAACCCGGTCTGTACCGTGGCAAGAAAAGGTGTAGTCAGAGGAGGAGTCTCAGTTCCACCCGCCTTGTCCCAAGATACTCTGTCTCAAGAAGCACAGATAGTTGGGTGTATCATTCTTAAACTCCCTGTGTCTCTCCAAGCCCCCTTGCATTCCTGCACTGCACTTTCTGGTGTCCACTGGATACAGGAGCTTGGCTGTCCCATGGCTCTGGAGACAGCTCCGCTCTGGAGTCCCAGAGCCCTAGTTCCACAGGGATATGCCAGCGCCTAGGGCTGCCGCTGCCTCCTCCTACCACCAGCTGCAGCTGAAGAGGAGAGCCAACCACAGCCAGTCTCAGGTGCCGAGAACACAACCCTTTGTATAATGGCAGGACACAGCTCTCAAGACGTGGATTGTCCATGGAAGGCCAAACAAGTGGATATTGGGGCGGGCATTGAAATGCAGCAGATGAAAGGTATTTGAAGGTTAGGGAATGTGTCCGTGAAGGTGTTCCCAGAGAAGTCTAGAGGAGACCATTACCTGGTTATACATTGAAACCTAGTACAGGCAGGCAAGGAAGTCTGCACCCTCTAAATGAGGGGAAACTGAGAATTATGGTATGAGGGGGTGTGATTATTGTGTAATAACTTGTGTTTTGGCATTGAAGAAAAAAACACACACACTGAGGGTCTTCCCCCTGCTCCAGACATCGGTTTGTTTCGGTCAATTTCTTTCAGCCGTTGCTTGAAGAATGTATCAATCACATTTTCCACCAGCCCACAATAGTCTTTCTTCTTCACCAGTCTCCAGCAATTGTGTTGTTTGATACAGCCCTCAGAGGGCCTCCTGCCTTTTCATAAGCTTCAAATAACAGATGTTACTATTACCTAATGTATTGGTACACAATTTACCTACCTCTGTAGAATGAAGGGCTGCGTTGGTCATCTAACTTAACTAGCAAATACAGCAGACATTATTAGTGGTAATCTTGAACTCACTGAGCCACCTGGCTGGCTTGTTTGCCTGCTTCTTGAGAAACACACGAGGCATGACGTGCGAGGCCCTTCCAGTCACCCAGAGTACTAAAACATTAGAACATCTGGATTTGAATTCAAGCAAAACGTGGAAGTCATATTTAAAACCTGGAAACGAGCACATATGCATTTAATAAGAAAGTTCATAAGCTCTCCGTTAATAGTCCCAGATGTTCGCCTGACTCACACGAGTTTATAAGGGACTAGAAAACAGAACAGTAGCCAAACGTCCACTTTCCCAACACTCTCTGTCATTCCTGAAAAGGGAAATCTGAAAGATCCCCTAACCCCCTACAATGCTTTCCCTTTTGTAAACATGCTTGAATGGCCCAGGCTGAAGCTGCAGTTCAGGCACAGGGAGACAGGCAAGTAGTGTGGAGCAAAAATTACCTACCCACGAAGATATACAATTACACTGCCCTCAGCGCAGCTGCCCGTCCAGTGACATCCCACCAGGGAATGTGCACAACCTCAGAGCCTTTAACAACACATTTGTGTTGCAAGCATTGACAGATGACAGCAGGACCGACTTTTGAGCTGGTGACGCCTGGTGCGACAATCTTTTTTTCCCCCTCCATATGACCTCCTTCTCGGATTCTCTCACTACCACCCTACAAAAGTGCCCCTCATCTCTCCATAGCCTCTCTCTCAAATACATTTCACTTGTTTTGAAGCACTGGTTAAGGCTGGCTTTCAGTGGCGGCTCCTCCGCTGAGGCGGAGAAGCATTGCCCCACTGCTCTCGGAGCAGTGGAAAGGAAAAATAAAAATACAATAACCGAAGTTATCATTTTATTTTTAGTTTCAGCCAGGTTAGGGCGGGGTGGGGCTGGGCTCCGGTGAGGTCGAGGGAGGAGTAGTCGATGCACCTTGGGTGCGCATGACAGTTTGGCCGGCTGTCTTGGTCGCATCAAACAGTCATGCACACTTTGCATGTTCTCCTGTGGGCTGTCATACACAGCCTGGGTGGAGACCATGCCCAGCCTCTCAGTCCCTCTCTCAGTGCCGAACCACGTTGCTCAGACCAATCGCGAGGCTGCTGTCATAGTGCATTGTGACTGGCTTAAGGGAGCCTGGGTGCTGCCTGGAAGAGAAGTGGAGTAGAGACGACGTGGGAGAGACGGCGGGCTGAGGTAAAATGCAGATCAGTTTGTTGCAGTAGGCACATTAACCATCTGCTCTACTTTATTGCGAGTCAAAACTGCCACTAGACAAAACCCCAATCTCTCTCTCTAGCAGGAACATTAATCGCAAGAGTTATCTTGACATTTTCATTGCTGCCTGAAAGGTGGACTTACACGGAACGCTACAGCAGGGGCTTTTAAAGCCTACATTATTGCTAAACACAGTGCCAGCCTGAAGTCAGTGCCCCCTCCAGGTCAGCGCCCAGTGCGGCTGCACGAGTCGCACCGCCCTAAAGCCTGCCCTGGATGGCGGCGAATGTCTCTCTTGATCTGCCACTCTCCGCACCCTGGGCTGGGTAGAAAACAGAAGAAGCAGAAAGTAAAGAAGGACGGTCACGGGAACCATTGGCTGCCATTACAGGGACTATGCCGCTGGCCGCGCGACACAGAGGGGAGCATGGGCGAGACAGCGCCTTAGTACCACACGACGCGCGAGAGGAGCCTACAGCGCACCAACCCCCCCCCCCCCTCCCCACTAACGGCCAATGGGAGGGCGCTCCTAGGCGGGGGGGCGTGCCCGGGGGTTTGTTATAGCAGGCCCAGCACGTTGCTCGGTCTTTCCTGCTGCGTCGGTGCCGTGGGCTGCTCTGCGCTGTTCGTCGTCTTTAGGCGCTGCGCTGATCGTCGTCGTTAGGCTCTGCGCTGATCGTCGTGGTTAAGTGAGGTAGGAGCGACCTTCTCGCCTCCCCCCCCGGCCTCGTCCCTGGGCATGACCAGGTCGCACGGGGCCCCAGTTGTCAGGCTTAAGCATCTGAATAATGGGCTTAAATTAAAGGGTTACAACGGCAATGGTGGGTCCAAGGTGAAGGGTGCATCTGTAATAGATCCCGATTGTGATGTGCGGGGATAAATAACGCCACCAGGTTAACAAAGACATGAGGTAGCTAACAGTGCATTCAGAAGGGGAAAGTGACAAGGGCCAGGTTACAAGAGAAACAAAGTCTGGTTTCATTTCCTGAAAACTGATGTGCAACCCCCGTGTTTTGGGTTAAACAATCACAATAATGTTCTTAGGGAAGTATTCCTATAGCCCTAATGGAAGATTTAGTAGCTTCCCGTGTGTATTTTGCTGTATATTTACATCTATTCATTTATTTTGGAGAATTTGAGAGGACTTTCACCGACGCACTTTATAAAACAGAACAATATTATTTGAATGTCTTTGTTGCGACGGGAATTGTCCCTTGCATGATGTACAGTCGAGTCACCGTCCCTGCATGCCCGACCTGCAGACCTGTTTTAAGATTGTTGTTGATGCCACACACTAATCCTGTGTGCACGCATTGACGCAGGCCGGATCTTTTGACAATTCTGGACCTTGGCCAGAAGTGAGAGGTGTGCATTAGGAGCACCTTATAGTGTCAGAGGACTACCGTCCCTGTCATAGGTTTCATGTGTTGAGCGCGCTGGTGGAAGCGTAGTGTATTACTGATTTATGGTGACAGGCTTTTACCTGGAAGACATTAATATGCATTCACTGGCCCATTCATCTAAAGTGCTGCTTCTTGCGATGAACCCGGAACCCTCAACGCGTCATCCAGTGCACTGTTTGTGCACCTGTATGCTAGGTGTGATAGTGTGCTGTGCATGAATGATACAGGCCTCTGGGTTCCATTTTGGAAGCCCACAGCCTGGACCAGAGTACAAGATGGAGAAGAGGCTGCTTTCTCCAAACAGCAAATGTGTATTGCTAGACATCTCCTAGATGGGAAGTTGGAGCACCAGGCACTATGGTGTTAAAAGAGGAGACCGGCCTTCCTTAGAAGGGCCAGGTCCATTCCTGATACATTGGGCTGCAACGATTCTGACTGCAGGTGCTATTAGGCAGTATTCCTTATTGCTAGGGAAAGGAGTCCGTTGAAGGGGCGCAGATTATTGTCTCTCTTCCTTATCTCTGTGAGAAGATGTCGTAAATAGCTGGGTGCAGCCTGCTCTCACCTCTTTTTACTTCTGTGGGGGGCACTCCACCTGGAGACTGTCCTGCTGAGCAGAGCATCCTTGCAGACAGAGGCCAGGCCTGGAATGTGGCCTGACAATGACACATGAAAGGGGAACTGACCCACACAGCTTTCAAGGAAGTAGACCGTAATATCTTCCTTCTGTGACTTTGGTATAAAAGATAGGAGTTCAAGACCCATCTATTCATTGTTGGTCTCTTGTGCCAAGGAGTGGGTACTCTGCAGAGTACTGAGGGGCTACTAAGAAGCCAAGGTTTAGTGTTACACTGATAGCCAGCTTCCCAGAGGCGAGGGAACATTGTCTGGAGTCTGATCTGAAGGAAGATGTACTGGGCTGTCTTGGGTGCCAAGATATCCTGCTCTGAGCGAGGGATGCTAGTGCCAGCCCTGCAAGAGGAGGGGGTCACGGAGGAGACTGCTGGGATTTACCCTGATGTAGGGTCCGTTCAATAGAGATTCGCTAAGTGCTCCGTAGGACTCGCCATACTGCTTGCATTGGGCAGTGCAACCTCTGTTACTTGTGGGCCAAACTGAACGGGATATCACCACACTGCCACAGACCGGGCCAAGGGCGACGTTGAGTGTGTTTCCTCCGATCTCTGCTCCGGACTCCCTGGCTCTAATGGGCAATTTAAAATCGGGTTCTCCCCTTGACCCATGCCCGGCTAAATTTCTAGCGAAAGTCGCGGAGGTGATCAACCCGCTGGCTAATCCGCTTTTGAATCTTTCGTTGAGGCTAGGTGTGGTCCCGCAAACCTGGAAGCAGGCGATGGTGATCCCCTTGCTTAAAAAATCTGGCCTAGACCCGAAGGCCCCAGTTAATTATAGGCCCATCTCTTTGCTGCCGGCCCTCACGAAGATTCTGGAAAAGCACGTTCAAGGCGTGCTCTCCAATTTCCTTGAATCTAATGAGATCTTGCACCCCACCCAATCGGGCTTTCGTCCCCATCTTAGCACTGAGACGGCGCTCCTGGAGGTTTCGGAAACCATTAAAGGGGTTCTGGACTCTGGGGGCAAAGTCATGCTGGTGATGCTAGACCTGTCGGCGGCTTTCGACACCGTTCCCCATGATGGTCTCCTCGCAAGACTTCGCGAGATAGGCTTACGGGGGACGGTGTTCGACTGGTTTTCTTCCTTTCTTGCCGGCCGCCGGCAAACGATCTGGGCCCCGCCTGATTCCGCCGTGATGCCGCCTCTGGGAGTCGGGGTCCCTCAGGGCTCCATTCTGAGCCCGACCCTCTTTAACATCATTATGACCCCGTTGGCGGCACTGGTGGAGTCGCATGGTGCCCAGATCGTATCCTATGCGGATGACACCCAGCTCCTCTTCTCTTGTACGAGAGGAGGCGACTTTGACGGGGAGAGTATTCGGGATTGCCTTGGGGCTGTTTTTCATTGGTTCCATCTAAACAGCCTCAAGTGCAATTCCGACAAGTCCGAAGTACTTTTCTTTGGGTGCGACACCGAGCCTGACTGGCAGACTTGGTGGCCACAGGATATGTTCCCTCCATCCTGCTCCTCTCAGGTTGCAAAGAATCTGGGGGTGAAGCTGGATAACAGGTTAACCTTGAAATCGCAGATCCTGGGGGTGTCTGGCATGTGCTTTGGCATCCTCAGGATGCTGCGGAGGTTTCTTCCTTTGTTATCCGTGGAACATAGGACGTTGACAGTTCAGGCTCTGATTGGGTCCAGGTTGGATTATTCCAACATTCTCTACCTGGGCCTTCCAGAGTACCTGCTGCAGCGCTTTCAAGTGGTGCAGAACGCCGCGGCCAGGGCTATCTTCGGCCTTAGTAGGCGCTCCAGTGCCTCGGGCTTGCTGGTAACGTTACATTGGTTGCCCATTCGCAAGAGGATCGCCTTTAAGGCTCTGACCTTGGTCTATAAAGCTCTTCACAAGGGGGGAGCTAAGTATCTCCAAAAGAGAATGGTCTTTTATCATCCGACCAGGTCTCTGAGGTCGGAATCCCTGCACCTTGCTGTCGTCCCTCGGGTAAAGAAAGCGCGCCTTGGTGGACGCTCTTTTGGATTGCTGGCATCTCAGCTATGGAACTCTCTGCCGCTGGCCCTGCGGGGTGCCACTAGCTTATTGGCTTTTAGGAAAGGCCTTAAGACGTGGCTTTTTATTCAGTAGCCGTTCCTTTTGGTATTTCTGGCTCACTACTCTTTTAGTCTTTCATTTGGTGTTATGTTATTATGTTGCAGTTTTCTTGCCTTCTCCAATAAAAGCGCCGGGACACTCTTTTTGAGTAGCCGTGCGCTATAAAAATGAACCAATAACATAACATAACATAACATAACTTATGCCCATCAGACTCAAACACCTGGAGCAGTGTGCCTGTGCGGTAGGAGCGACTGATTCTGTGACAAGTGCCTGCTGGTGCCGTTTAACTGCATGATCGCAGCACTCCCAAGTGTGTTGTTGAGACTGAACCAGTCCTGAAGATAAACAACCGGGGAGATGCCCTGGGGCCACCTCATGAAGATGCGAGGTTGCCCCCTCGAGGCACTGTGTGATGAAGATAGCACCTGATTTCTGCCATGCAAACGAATCATCTGTGAGTGCGGGGCAAATGCCCTCAAAGAGAACATGCAAGTATCGAAGAGAGATGAGCTGTGTGTCAAGTACCCACTGGAGTGCAAGAGTGGGTCACAATCTGCAGCCTGCCACCACCTGGAAGCGGGCCTATGACCGACAGCTCCGCTCCTGCCGTAACCCACTGAGCAGTATGCTGCACGGCTGGCTGCTGCAGAGCCACAGCAGCGGTAAAAGGTCTTAACCCGCATGGTTGTGGCCCAGTAGCCTCTTGCTGCCTCATGGCATCCTGAGCAGAATCTGACATTATTTGGATATTATTAAAAAGAATCAGGGGTAACTAACAAGCTTAGAATTAAATGAGCATAACATGTTTAAATAAAGGTCTCAATTGCTGCCTCAAAATGAGGAGAGGAGACAAAGCAAATTACATAAACAGCTCAATTAAGTGATGTTAACAAACTACAGAAAGAGCATTTTGCTTGTTGTGCGTCCGATGAAGAGAAGTCTTTCACATTTGCAGAAGGCCACAGCCTAGGACTGAGAACAGTAACAGTTAAAAGGGAACACAGATGGAGTAGTCTAGGAAGACTGAATAACTACTACCACACTAGAACCCAAAGTGACTTCCCAGCTATCCCGGTAACTCATGGCTGAGGGGTGGAGAACATGCTGCAGGCAAAGCTCTGCAACCTTACCCCACCCTTTCCCATGATCCCAGAACATGTAGGAAGATCATGACAAAAGGAATAGATGTCAGCAACAGTAAAGCAAACCCCACACCAGAGTTTGCAACAACCCGGAAGTATAACAGCTTCAGCATTTGTTACATGCGGGTACCAGCCAGGAACAACCTAAAAGATCCAGCAAAGCCAACAGCCTTCTACGGTGGCACAAACTACAAACATCACATCGGGACCACTTTTTTAGAGGGCCGGTCGCAGCAAGTATTTCTTCGCCCCCATGTTTCCACACCTAAATCCCTTATGTATGGGGTGCCCCAGGGCTCTGCCCTGAGCCCCACCTTGTTCAATGTTTATTTGGCCACGCTGGCTTCTCTTGTTGAGCAACGGGGAGTGAAAGCTGTCTCCTATGCTGATGACATCAGCTGGTGTTCACTTTCAAAGAGCTCTCGGAAGCAGCTTTCGACAACTTCAAGAACTGTTTGGCCAACATCTTGACCTGGATGACGGATTGTTGCCTCAAATTAAATACTGCTAAAATTGAGGTGATATTTTTTAATCAACCTTCTCCTCCGACTCCCAGTCTCTGGTGGCTGTCGGAGCTGAACCCTCCGCCCATTCCAGTCGATGCAGCTAGGAATCCTGGCTTCAAATTCGATACGCACCTCTCTTGTAAAGCTCAGATCTGCCAAGTCTCTTCTGCTTGTTTCTGGAAATTAAAAGCCTTGCAGAAATGTTTGCATTTTCTTCCAATGGATTGTCGGAAGACTGTAGTCCATGCCATGGTAACATCGAGGTTGGACTATGTTAATAGCTTGTACCTGAGTCTACCTGCCTATTTGACTCAAAGACTACAGGTTATTCAGAATGCGGCGGCCAGACTCATCAGAAATGTGCAGTTTCGTTATTGCATCTCCCCTACCTGCAGAGCCTTCATTGGCTGCCTGTCCAAAAGAGGATAGAGTTCAAGGCACTCAGCATCCCCTATAGAGCGTCCAGGGATAGGGGACCAGTGTACCTGAGATAGAGACTCCAAGAAATACCACCAAGCAAGGACCTTGAGATCCAATTTTCAGCAACTTCTCAGGATTCCCAGCTTCTCTAAAGCTAGGATTGGTGGGAGAGCTTTCTCAGTGAGAACCACATCCTTGTGGAACTCCATGCCTGACTATCTTTATAAAGCGGTACAAAAGGGGGTGGTGATGAACGGAGCATCTGAACCAATCAAACACTCACACCCAGTCAACAGATCTGGGTTTAATCCATCACCGTTCTTTATCCCACTTTGCCACCCCAGTTCAGACATGGCCATATGCAAATTAGTCAGACCCTGTGCCTCATGGGAACAGTCCAGCCCGAACTGCCAAGCCATGCCTTCCCTGGACCGGAAACAAGCTTCCTAGGATCGGTTTCTGGCATTCCAGCCGTCTCCAGCCCGGCTTGCTTGAATCCAGTGGCAAAGTGAGCAAGGGACTCACGTCTGAGCATACCCTGCCAACTTATGGCGAACAAAGCGGTGCAAAAGGGTGTGGTGACTATCTTTGTAAGGCACAGACTGAACAAGCATTTCGGAAAAAATTGAAGACCTGGCTGTTTGCCTGTCACAAGTTTGTAGTCCTTCTTCCTCCTCCTATTCTGCAGGATCCATTTCAGAGCTAGGACACATCCGTTGGAGGTAGTCGTACACTCTAAAAATGTCTTTGAGTTGAGTTGTGTTGAGGACCTACATGCGGACATATCCAAGCACCAGCATATCCGCAGGTGCAGTCAGCACCCTACGTAGCCCAACCACAGAATAAGTAAGGCAGGTAGAACAAAGGAACCCAGCACGCACCACAGATTATCAAGAAGCAGCCAGGAATGAGCTTTGAAGATGGAGCCAAGTTGAGTGAATGGCCTTGAACGCAATTTGCTCCTAGCTTTGGGTAATCAATGTAACTTGTATAGAATTCGAGAAATATAATTGAATTTGTTTTTTGACATGATGTGTTTGCACTGGAATTATAGACTTGAATAGAGCCAGTTGTTACTGGCAGCCTGGACCTCCCACCAGTACTCGAGTTTGCGCTCCCTGAAAGTGGATATTTTTAACCGCATCAATGCTGATGACGGAACCGCTCCGTCATCAGCCGCGGTGGCGCTGTGCTGATGACGGAGCGGTTACGTCATGGCCCGCCTGACGCGCTTGCGCGGCGTGGATTCCGCGCCTGCACTGAGTGTTCTATTGAGCGGGCGGGGCCATGACGGAACCGCTCCGTCATCAGCACAGCTCACCCAAGGCTGGTGATGGAGCGGTTCCGTCACCAGCGTGTAAGCGTCGCGTGGCCCCCCCATACCGTTATCGCTGCGGCGGAATAGCCGCCGCAGCGAAGGGGTTAAGACAATCAATCAATCAATCAATCACGGCATTTATATAGCGCGCTACTCACCCGGGAGGGTCTCAAGGCGCTGGGGGAGAGGGGTGTGTCACTGCTCGAACAGCCAGGACTTGAGTTGCTTCCTGAAGGAGAGATGGTCTTGGGTACGTCGAAGGTGAATGGGGAGGGAGTTCCAAGTCGTGGCTGCCAGGTAGGAGAAGGATCTTCCTCCGGCGGTGGCTCTGCAGATGCGTGGTACGGTGGCGAGTGCGTGGCTGGTTGATCGTAGCTGGCGCGTGGGCGTGTAGAAGGTCATGCGGTCATTGAGGTACTTGGGGCCCAGGTCGTGTAGAGCCTTGTGTGCGTGGGTGAGGAGTCTGAACGTGATTCTCTTGCTGATGGGGAGCCAGTGCAGTTCTCTCAGGTGTCCGGTGATGTGGCTGTGTCGGGGGATGTCCAGGATGAGTCGTGCGGAGGCGTTCTGGATGCGTTGGAGTCTTCTCTGGAGTTTGGCTGTGGTTCCGGCGTAGAGGGCGTTCCCGTAGTCCAGTCGGCTGGTGACGAGTGCCTGGGTGACGGTCTTCCTGGTTTCAGTGGGGATCCATCTGAAGATCTTGTGGAGCATGCGCAGGGTGTTGAAGCACGAGGAAGAAACGGCGTTGACTTGTCTGGTCATTGACAGGGAGGAGTCCAGGATGAAGCCCAGGTTGCGTGCGTGGTCCGTTGGTTTGGGGTCGGTGCCCAGGGCCACCAGGAGTCGTCCCAGGCGGAGGGTTATGATCCCAGGATGAGGACTTCCGTCATGTCTGAGTTCAGTTTAAGGCGGCTGTTCCTCATCCATTCGGCGACGTCTTTCATCCCTTCGTGTAGGTTGGCTCTGGCGGTGGTGGGATTGTTGGTGAGGGAGAGGATCAGCTGGGTGTCGTCGGCATAGGAGATGATGTTGAGGTGGTGTTGGCGTGCGATGGCTGCGAGGGGGCTCATGTAGACGTTGAAGAGGGTCGGGCTAAGAGAAGATCCTTGTGGTTCGCCGCAGATGACTTCGGTGGCTTCGGATCTCAACGGAGGGAGGCGGACTCTCTGGGTTCTTCCGGTGAGGAACGAGATGATCCATTCCAGCGCTTTCTCTCGGATTCCAATGTCGCTGAGGCGCTTCACTAGGGTTTGGTGGCAGACCGTGTCGAACGCTGCGGAGAGGTCCAGGAGGATGAGGGCCGCTGTTTCCCCTTTGTCGATCAGGGTTCTGATGTCGTCGGAGGTTGCGATCAGGGCGGTCTCGGTGCTGTGGTTGGCCCGAAATCCGGACTGCGAGTGGTCGAGGGATCCGTTCGTCTCGAGGAAGGCGGCAAGCTGTTTGTCGACGGTCTTCTCGATGACTTTGGCCGGAAAAGGAAGGAGCGAGATGGGACGGTAGTTCTTGAGGTCGGTGGGGTCCGCCGTTGGTTTCTTCAGGAGGGCGGTCAGCTCGGCATGCTTCCAGCTCTCCGGGAAGGTGGCGGTGTGGAAGGAGGAGTTGATGGTGTCTCGGAGATGGGGTGCGATGGTGGCGGCGGCTTTGTTGAAGACGTGGTGTGGGCACGGGTCGGTTGGTGATCCTGAGTGGATGGAGTTCATCGTGCGGGTGGTGTCTTCGGTGCTGATCGGGGTCCAGTTGCAGAGGGTGGTGGTGGCGGGCGTTGGTTCGGTGGTAGGGTGCGTTCTCTGTGAGTCAAAGCTGTTGTGTATGTCGGCGATCTTGCGATGGAAGAACGAGGCGAGGGAGTCGCAGAGGTCTTGCGTAAGAGTGATGTCGTTGGTTCTGGCGCTGGGGTTGGAGAACTCTTTGACGATGCTGAAGAGTTCCTTGCTGTCGTGGGCGTTGTTGTCCAGTCGTTCTTTAAGTGCCGTCTTCTTGGTGGCGCGGATCAGCGCCTCCAAGAAGATGGTGTTTGCGGGTGGCGTGCTTGAGGGCAGTCCAGTTGTCTGTGGTGTGGTCAAGCCGCCAGCGCTTCTCGCGGGTGCGGCAGTTCTTCTTGGATTCCTTGAGTTCGTCGGTGAACCAGGGGGTTTTCTTGCTGCCGGATCTATTACATCCTTATATTGGAGCCTTCTTGTCACTGGTGACCTGCATGCAGCCCTCATCTTGCTAATTGTCTGCATGAGTGCCTGAGCAGATGTCATAGACGTCTACGTAAAGGTAAAAGGACGTGAGCCATCAGTGGGAGGGCGGTGAATAAACTTCTTGTGACCAGTGCTCAATAGTGTGGCTGGAGATGAGATCCCCATATCGAATTGGACGAATCCTTCTGGTAGCTCCTTGCACTAATGGCAAGAATACACGAGGTCCTAGAGCATTTTAAGTTACTCGTTATCATTAAAAGGCATCCAGGGATTAGTATTATGACAAGTACTGGGGCATACTTCTAACCTGCTAGGATTTTGCACACATTTGTTGTTAAAAACATAAGAAAGAATTGCTGAGAAAGGAGGTTGTTGAGTATCAAATTGAATACTGGAATCGGATACTGGCAACTGGTTTACTTCAATATTTCTAGCAGTAGAACCCAACTTTAAAACGACTACTTGTTCTGTTACATGTATGGATGCCTTTTGCTTGATATGCAATATCCAACTACTGCATACATGCATTCATTAAAACATTCATACATACATGCATACATACATTCATGCATACTTGCGCACATACACATACATACATACATATGTGCATGCATAAATATATGCATGCATACATGCGTTAATACAAACATGGGTGCATACACACATGCACGCATGCATACACACATGCATGCATACATACATGCATACATACATACATGCGTACGTACATACACATACATGCATGCATACATATATGCATACATACATACATACATGTGTACATACATACACACATACATACATGCATACATACATACATGAATATATATACATACATACATACATACATATCTATGAGTGAATGGAGGAGTGGGTGTTCACAACATACCCAGTGTGTTGTGAGTGTGTGATGGGGACATTCTTGGTGTTGGGTGTTACATAATTGTCCAGACATCTACTAGTCCAAATGTGGGTTGGTATTCCAGTTTTGCATACTTTGACCGCGGGTTAGGCCATGTACAGGTCTCGGCTGTGTGTTGAGTTTCCATGTTTGTTGTAACCGGGCTGAATGTTACTCTACCGCCTTCTTCCAGACAGCACTGTAGGAACTTCTATCAAGAGGAACAAGTAGAAGGTCTTCAGCCACTGTGCAAGGGTCTGCAGGACCGGTCTCCCAGCAGAAAGGAAGACACCTTTTCTCATGCACTGCTTGGTGAGGAAGGGACAGGCGGTGTTTTAAAATCTGGCTGATCAAGAAACCAACCAAGTAAATGACTAAAAAGAATATAAGATATCTCTACTAAACCTGAATAAACATTATTTGCCTAAATGAGTATGATTCTAGAAAGTCATCACTTTGCTCAAATAGAAGTGGAAAGTGTAGAAGGGTATGTCACAGCTTTACGGAAGCCAGCCTCATTGTGTAAATTTGGGCCCGCCACCAATGAAAAGATAAGGGACTGATTCATAAAAGGAACCTCCGCTCCACTGACCTCGCCCTGGCAGAGACCCCACGCCTCCGCAGAACCAGAGCAGGTGGAAAACCTTCTCCTACATCGTTGCAAAGACCTGGAACGAGCGCCCAGTCAACATCAGACACTCCCCGACTCTGCACACCTTCAGGAAGAGCATCAAGACCTGGCTCTTTGACTGATCCATAGCTGCCCCGCCCCCCAGCCCTTTGAGACCCTCGTGGGTGAGTAGCATGCTTTATAAACCCCCGATTGATTGATGTTGAAAAGCATCAGTGAAAAGGTCTGAAAGGAACGGCAGTTAAATGCCCACCCCCCAAGTAAAGTTTGGAGGTGACCAAGAAAATCGAACATTCTGAAGCATGTATGGAGGCCATTAAAAAGATAACGGAGGTGGCTAATATACTAGCAGATAGAACTAGCAGCCAATACAAATGGCCGAAAATGAAAAAAGGACCTCTTACCATAAAGCATTAGGCAAATTCAATGGGAGCATATAACACTCAGCACGAAGACACCACAAAGTTGGCAATCTTGACCTTGGCACACGTTCTAAACGCCAGGAACAAATAATATTTGCACTCATAAATCACTTGCTTCTAGGACACAAGTGCAAATATCCGCTGCTCTTACCACCAGTAGTTCTGTGGGTTAGTAATTTCCCAACAAAACTGTGCTATGGGTAATACCAAATGCAGATATTGTGTTTATACTATTTCTACACCCTATGCCCCATTTATTTATGCTTAAGAATAGATTAACACCTGAGTCTCAATGCAAATGATATTTGTGCTTGGGTGTATTTGGACCCATCAATATATATATATGAATGCAAACAAGCAGGTTGCAAAAATGACTTGCCCCAAATAAGGAATAATACAGAAATAAAAAAAAACCAACTATCATTTTAAATACTTTGTATTTGAGGGTGAGATACTGACCTGCTATTGGCGGGCCAGCTGTCATAGGTATTGCCATTAGGCCTAGGAGAAAACCAATGGCCTGTGATGCCTGGGCGGGGCCAACCAGCTCAAAGGCAATTGGGCCCATGATGCTGATGAAGAATCCATCACAAAGTCCAAGGAAAAGGCAGACGACAACCAGGGCGGCGAACACTTTGCACAGGGGTATCATCATGCTCATGAGTCCGAGCAGCGTAAAGGCAGCAACCTGGAAAACAAGATGGAAATTCAAACTGTGAGAGAAACCAGGTGCTGGCATTCTTAACAAACATAGAGGACATTTCTGAAATTCTTAAAGAACAGATTGCTATTGTCCTCAGTGCAAATCCTTTCCAACTTATCGTGTCTCCCGCGGGCAGCCGACACACACAAAGCACAGACTGCCACAAAAGATTCCAGCACAAAGTTTCATGGGAAACAAACAAAGCTACATTTACTTTATTGGTTCGTCTCCATGTCCTGATATAGAGGAAGACTACAGAAATGTAATCAGCACAACCTGATTAGCACAGATGGTGAAGTCTGATTCTCAAATTTGCAGGTTCTTTGGGCCCACTTCACAGCGCGTTTTGATGTGACAGGTGCTCAATTAGGGTCTTAGTTACTGCATTTCCAGTGGTTCCTACACGCCATCTCTTGCAGGAACATTGAATTTCAAGAATAAGATCAGATATAACCCTCAAATGTCCCTGCCAATGCTCGTACGCTGCATTTCCAATTGGTATAATCTACTCTATTAGTGTTCAATACCCCAGGCCACTACACCTACTGGTTTTGCCACAACCCCTCGCTACTCTAGTTTACTAGGAGGTCTACATTCATAGTACTTGTCTTAAATACCACCAGTGTCCTAATTCTTTCCACATCTTGCTCCAGCAGAAAGAAGCCCCATCTCAGGGTTCTATGATAACAAGCTTAACCATGCTCAAGCCATTGAAACTTGTTTTCAAATCTCAGAATGATTGTAGGCTGTACGGATCCACCCGGAGACAAAACTGCGGCTCTCCGATTTTCAGAAGCAGGTAACTCAACCATTTGACATACCAGATGAATTTACCACTGTATGCTGTTTAGTCTCTTTCATCCAAATCTCTTTTTTGATTTCAGTTTTCTTGTTTGTACTCTATACGGTCACATTATCTCCAGCCCGCAGTTATTATCAACGTTTTATTCCCCCGACACAACACTCCATCCAGATCTCTTGAATAATAACTCCAATATCTCCTCAGCCACACCTCTCCCCATTCACAAATCTTCATTCAGGCCAGCAGTGCCAAAATGTTGGTCCATTGGATCCACATCAAAACTAGGTTTAGATGATATCCAATATCGAACACAGCTATTATAAGGAGAGTCCGTTATGCTTATCTTGAAAATATAAGATGACAACCTCATGCACCAATTTTAGGCAATTTTGCTTTAGATCTTATTTTCCATACTGCTCCTCTGACAAAATGTTCGGGAAATTCTCAAATACTCTTAGTTCCCCTGGCTTTTTTTTCCTTCTTTTCTTCAGCTCTCAGAAAATATGTCTCCCACAGTCTATTCTTCTAACTTCTTTCATTCCTCTCGGTCTAATCACTTTACTCCTAGGCTTCTTCTGATCCACAAGATTCCCAGTGCCTACCCCCAGTCTACCTTTCCATCATTTCTTTAGCTTCTGCCTCTCTGCTGTCCCATCTTGGTTCCCCTCATAACTCCTGCCAACCTTTCCATGGCCTAGCAGTTCAGTCACTCAAAGGCTCCTCTGACTGGTCTTAAGCGGTATAAACAGATGAGTATGATACAAAGGACCTGGAGATGACTTCTCTAGCGCAAGGGTCTGACGTTGAGATCTCAGATCCTTGGTCTAACGGGAACATGTTTTGGTCTTCTCAAGATGCTCCGGAAGTTTTTGCCTCTTCTCTCAGAGGAGCATAGGAAGATGACAGTGCAGGCCCTGATTGGCTCAAGATTGGATTATTCCAACGTCCTCTATCTGGGCCTGCCAGAATATCTATTGCAGCGGCTGCAAGTTGTTCAGAACGCGGCCGCGAGGGCCATTTATGGCCTAAATAGGCGAGCCAGCGCTGCCGGCCTGTTGCAGTCGCTTCATTGGCTGCCTATCCGGAAGCGGATTGCCTTTAAGGCTTTGACCTTGGCCTATAAAGCCCTTCATGCTGTGGGAGCAAAGTATCTCCAAAGGAGACTTGCCTTTTACCATCCGGCTCGCTCTCTAAGATCAGAATCTCTTCTTGCGGTGGTTCCGCGAGTAAAAAGAGCCCGTATTGGAGGCCGCTCCTTTGGGCTGCTGGCGCCACAGCTGTGGAACACTCTGCCGTTACGCGGTGCCACTAACTTGCTTGCCTTCAGGAGGGGCCTTAAAACTTGGCTTTTTGCCCTTTAAGCCATCACCCCTCGGTTCTGTTTCTTTTAATCTGCTCTTATATCACTGTGTTGTGTTATTCTGCTATAGGCCTCAATAAAAGCGCCGGGACACTCTCTTTGAGTAGCTGTGCGCTATACAAAACAAAATATAACATAACATAACATAACAAATATAACAAGATATAAACATGTGCTACTCTTCCATGTATTCAAATAATATGATGGACAGCGACTAGATATGTTTGTACATTCTATGATTAAGCTCCTCAAATCACTGAAGCAAACCAAACACTCCTTAAATGTAGTGGAGCTCAAGACTTTACATTGAGAGTGATGCTGGAGAGTGCAAGAGTTACCAACTAAAAAAAAGAAATACCACGTATGAATTGATTTAAATTCTTTAAAAAGAGAGGAGAATTATCTAGTTCCTACAAAAAAAGTTGAGGAAAACTGATAAAAAAGTGAAGGAAAATGGGTTTTAATATTGAAATGTACCTGAAAGGGAGCACCAATTATTATGGGCCTGATTGCAAGAAAAGGGATCCATTAAATGACAGACGAAATGACAGCCTCTCTCAGAGTTTTCAGTGGTACCAGGTCGATTTGTGATTGAATGTTGTTGTATATGTTTAGTGGGTTAGCCACGATGAAGAAAGGCACCTTTAAACCCAGACTCTTTGCTGGATCCCAACCCTTACCAGCATACTGGATCTAAGACATCATGTGCCAATGACTTCACAAGGTCAGATAGGGTCTTGGATGTCAAGCTGAGAAAAGCAACAGCTTCAATGGAAGGTGCCTCTTCACAGTGCACCTAGATACAAACCTGTAAGATGGCCTGGATGGATTCCATCAGTCAGTACTTTTTAAGGTGGAGTGGTGTTGCCTTGCAATCTAAGGTTATTAGGACTAGTGGTCTAGGCAGGGCTCCTAGGCTATATGAGGTGCTGGGCTGGGGTCTCAGGAACATCATTTCAATCTCTTGTGATCTCTACATGAGACAATTTCTTATAAGTCATATAGTTATCTAACCACCTTTAGGTTTGGAGGTAAGTCATCTTTTGCTCTTCAAGATTTTCAGTTTTTCCCACTGTCTTTCTTCATATGCAAGTCCATCCTAATGCACTTAGAATAGGTCTCAAAGAGGCTGGGGTTATAATTTACATCACTAAATCACAATGCAATATATCGTGTGACAAACATATTGCTTCCACTACATCAACCTAACGCCTACATTGTGGAGTATATCTCGTTATGTAGATGTGGAGATAAGTAGACATATAGAAGCAAGCGATGTAGTGGATACAATATTTATCCAATCATGTACTATCGATACATAGTGACGTACAAACATTAAGGGGTTTCTCATTCTCAAAGTCATCTCCTGGGGCCTGCCAGTATCCCTCCTAAACTCTAGAGCAAATTTCAAGCTCCATTTCCTTGATAATGGAGTCATGAGGGAGGCCGCTAGCTTTGCACAGCTTCCTACTCTGTGAACAACCACTGCTTAACAGAGAATTTCCCAAGGCAAAACAAAGCATATCAATATATTCTTGCACCTCGGAATTACAGATCTTGTGAAATATGAAATCTTGGGTGCCAGACAAACAACATGTTGTTCCCTGACAACTTCCTATGAGTGTCTAAGTTAGGTGAGGGGCCGTACAATTTTATGAATGCTCTAGCTATGGTTCCAAAACAATCTTAATAGGGAATGTTACAGTATCAAACAAATGTAAACAAAGTCAATACCCTCTTCTCCCTCAGTGGCTTCTGCCTTATCTTTGGAAGAGTCTCCCTAACATCTGTCTTTGTTAGATCCCCCTGACAAAACTGTTATGTGGACTAGTCCGCGCATATGAAACATCTGGCTACTCTTATCCCTAAGACTGACAGAAATATGCCTCAGAGCTCAAATGAATACGCAATGGTACAGAAGCAGATTGGCGACAATTTGCAATAGACTCGGCAGTCACAGGTAGAATTAAGTTAGTGGCACCAGGGACCTTGAAATAACAAAATGTAGGCACTTGAATGGCTACAAAAAAAATGGCCTGGTGCCAGTGTTTCTTCAAGAAAATTACTTCTGAACTGCTGTTCAAGCTCTTGTACTCCTGCATCTCGATGGTGGCAATACACAGCTCCATGGCCTTCTGGACTCCACTCTGGCACCCCTTAAGGGCAACCTACATGCCACAGCATGTCTCATCCAGGGCCTGAAGAAATCTGTCCCTATCAACACTACTCTGATAGAACTCCATTGCCCCCCCTTGCCAGCCCCCATCTTCAAAACCAACGGTATCAATTACAAAGCCATAGCAAACCAACACCACCGCTTATCTTGTAGACAGGCTCACCATCTCACGAGGCCCTTGCCACACTTGCATCCAGAACACCATCAGACTGCAGATGAAGAAGAAGCACCAGGAAGCAGGGCTTTTCCTGATCCGCTTGACCTGCCTGACCTCCGCTCCATTGAGGTCGGCCTGAAATCACACCTATGCCCCAGTAACCAGAGAACTGAACATTGACATTGGTATTTTACTTTATTTAGTGTCTGTTTGCTCATCAAACTTGCCTCTATAGTTAGAAATGGGTTTAGTAATTTTATTGTGATGTTTTCTTGACTTTAAAAGTATTGTTACTCCTTAAACTTAACACACATTTCTCTGGGGAATTACTTTTGCCGCAGTTACCAGAGGTTGTGCGGAGTTTCCCTGAAAAATGTATCTGTGAGTTTATTCGGTTAATAAGGGCATCCCTTCTGCAAATAACTTTCCTACTTTCTGGCACTGCTCTTTCTACTCATATTGCTCGTTAGTATGTGCTTAAACTCTATATACATACTAATCTTTATTACTCAGAAATGGGTCTCATCCCCTTGCCAGACAGGCACAATACATTTATGACTCCTAATAATGTGTTCAAATGAGTTAAAGGATGAATTAGTGAATGGAAGCAAAATATTTTTTGTCTGCCATTTTATTGTCCTTTAATTTATATATCAATGGTGGTCATTTGTTATGTGGTCAATGTATTCAGTCTTCAGAGAATCTTAAGTCACAGTGGTTTTTTAAAAAGGCGTAGTGAATGAGACGGCTATGATATTCCATGACTGATTGACAGCTTTGGAGCGAATGAAAATGCAGCATTTTCATATTTGATTTACATTGTCTACCACTGTAATGCTTTGGTGGAAATAATATATGTTCACTAGTCCCCACGGTTATACCGATAAAATATTACCAGGCACTAATTACCTGAATTACGCATGAGCCGTACATTATGAACAGCTGAAGATCTGATTGCAGGGTACCACATGACAATCAGTGGGGCGATTTCTTGGGGAATGTTTCAACACTTGCAGTGCTGACAGCGGAATTTGTATGGGACAATATACAAGCATATCCATATTTAAGAGTTTGCAATGGAAAGTTGTGATGTTAGAGGTCTATCTGTTGTAAATCAACAGCGATTAGGTTAAGCATTAGCAGAAGACAGCTGTGTTTGACCATTATCGTAACAAATGTACCGACTCCATTTTGTATTTGTAGTAGCCATTTTTTATGCCATACATCGCCATGTGCTCATCGTGTGCTTTGTCCTACCTCCTTGTTAACTGTGCCTGAAGTCTGCCCGGCAACAGGCTATATTTGGCATCCCCCGCTTCCAGCATGTCCAGACATGCGCAGTAGGGTCTATGGCCATTACTAATTAGTTCCAGATAGGAATGTGTTTACTAGTTTCTGAAGACTGTTAACACCGCCCACCTATCGATTGTGCCTTCCAAAATCTCCTTGTATGGTCATGAAACTGCTCTTGTCTTCTGTACCGCCTTCTTTTGAGCCCCCTCATTGTGTATAAAAGGGGCCATGTGCTTTAGTTCGGTGTGCTACTCGATACAATACTCAAGGGTATTGCGTGGACTGTAGCACCACCTTTAAAGGTTTAATAAACTTTGCTTTAGTATTTTCCAGTTTCATTGCCAACTTCTTCCTAAGGTCTGAGGACTCCGTGCAGAAAAGGGCAAACCCCTTGCACTAAGTAGGCCTAGCTGAGGTTTGCTTACTACAAATCTGCCTCACTACCATGCCAGGACAGGCAATATGGCTTACAAGGAAAGTCAGTTGAGGGCTGGAGGACAGTGCTGCGCCTTTCAGGTCTGGATAGGCTGAGAAGACCTAAGAATATCCCTGAAAGCGGGACTGTATGTATCATCAACCTGATTTGCGATTCTGAAATAGCGATTTTTTTAGGAATCGCTATTTCAGAATAGCAAATAGGGATGTATGTACAAATTCGCAATTATTTTGCGAATTCCTAGTATTCCTTATTTGCGATTAGCAAATTGCGAATCGCAATTAAGGAATACTTTCTAATTCATTTATATGGGCCAGGAGGCCCATAGGAATGAATGGGAAGTTATTCTCAATTTGCGATTTGCAATTTGAGAATCGCAAATTGAGAATAATTTCACGAGTGCAGGGCTGTCCAATGGACACCCTGTTGCACCCCTGAAATAAGCAGGGGTGCACATGTGGCGCACATACATGCCCTAAGGGCATGTATGTGTGTCACATGGAACTTTGAAAAATGCAAAAATGTGGATTTTTCAAGGAATTCGCAAATTACCACCAACTTGAAGTTGGTGGTAATTTGCGATTCTTTAAGGACAATTTGCATTTTTTTTTGCTTCATACATTGCATTTAAGGAATCGCTAAATATGCGATTCCTTAAATGCAATTGAAAAATAAGGAATCGCAAATTTTGCGTTTCCTTGTTTTGCACCAGATTTTCCGTAATACATACCATTTGGCAAATTCGCATTCGCAAACGCCGAAATTCTGCGAATTTCGACATTTGCGAATGCGAATTTGCTTGATACATATGACCCTGAGTGAAAGGCATAAGCTTCTCTATTATGCACTTAAAAGATTTGCTGCTGTGGAGAATTAGTGCTCCCAGGTGCTGTGACAAGCACTGGAGCTTTGGAAACTTTCATGGGTTCACAGATGAGTCCAAAGCCAAAGGCTGTGTAGGTATACATGTGTAAAACGGTGTTGTAATTTGAATAATGTAGTTCTATCGCATGGGGACACACCTGAACACACAAGGAGGGACTTCGACTTGATCACTGCAAACCCTCTGCACCAGTGCAAAGTTGGGTTGATGCCAAAACATTTTCCATGGCAGCTTTTTAGTTGCCAGTCTACCTCTGCCCAGCACTATTAGACACCCTGCTCTGGAGACTGTGCCAATGACTGCATTTAATTTACTCATTACTGTATTGGGGAGGAGAACAGCCACCCAGAACTGGGGTTTGTGGTATCGGATAGGCTCTACCACAATACAGGAAGAACTCACATTCTTGGTTACATAACTTGATGCAATCTTGCTTTTGCTTGCATTCTTCTCAAATATTGCAGAGTTTTCTGACCTATAATGAGCAGCTGAATAAAACCTAGAAACCTCTGGAGTTTGCAGACATGGACAATTCGCCAAGTTTCCGAGGTTTGGACCCGGCCAGTGAAATTCACTTTTAAAGAGCTAAACTTGCTTGCGGTTCATTATGTCCTCTTGAGTTCAATTATTTATCGCAGCTGTTTCCCAATTGTTCTCAGAGGGAATATGAATACAGACAGCCATGGCAAGCATTATTGAACAGGACCCAGTAACAACAAAAGCTCCACAAACAAGCTGGATTAGATACTCTGGTCAAAACAAAACATGTCAGCCACATCCAACTCCTCTCTTGCAAACTAGAACTTCCTTCCTTTTACATTCCTGAAAAAGCCATAAAAGTTATGGGGTGTTTATTTCATTGGCCTTCAAATTTCCATCACATTTTCACTACTCAGAACTTTCCCAGTTGGTCACTTCATTGTTGACCTGCAAGGGTCAGTAATTGCTCTGCTATTTACATTTTTCTAACAAATCTCCAGAATATTTGGTGGGCCGAGTGAAAGTATGGTCAGGAGTTACCATGTGAAGGCTTGATTATGATCATCGTGTTGATGATGATTGTGCTTATAAAGCTATATATGCATGGCAGAGGGATTCGCAGATCCAGAGCTAGGTGGAGCAGGATCCGCCACACGTAAGGTTTGAATAACATAATGGCCGAGTGGCGGCTTCGTGGATCCACACCCTAAAACTAATAGCTGATATGTTACAGTCATATCAACTCTAAAAGCATAACAGAAGTGCACGTAAAGCTCTGTATATGCCTGGTGCTCGCACTGTGTGCCCCTGCATGTATATTTGTGTCTTGCTCTAAATCATATCCAGCCGATCAGCGAGGACCAGTCTGAACGAGTGATATAGGGAATTGGATCGTTTTGGTCATTGGTGACTATGAGTTCTGAAGATTTACAGTACTAGATCGATACCTAAACTTGCTTACATTCTGCACCATAATGTTCCTCAACCTCGTGTGGCCAACGGTCAATTGCATGTACAACTGGAAGAGTACTGTGCAGGCCAGGGAGAACAACCTGCCGGCATCAGTATTCTGTTTCAGAGTTTACACTGCAGGACCAGTGTTGCTTAAAAGATCCCAGCCGTGTAAATGTCATGAGCTAAGATATCAACTTGCAATACTCTGGATGCTGCCCTGGCTCCAGAACATTCAGAGGAGGTCCTCACGGAAGAGTATGAATGGTACATTACTAAATAATCCAAAACCTAATTCAGTGTCTCGCGTGACAATGCTAGCAGGAGTAGAGCAATAGGCATTACACCTCTTCTCTAAACTGAGGAAAATAGGGATAAGCGAGCCTTCTTGGAATCTGTAGTTTCAATAGATCACGATCAGGCTTTTAGAAAAAAGCAAGAAGCATGAAATACAGGTTGATATGGAAATCTGACACTGACATAGATTGATATGATGATAACGGCCATAACATTTTCCTTGGCGATCTCAATCTACACTGGGATGACTGCAATGGCAAACTGGTCAACGCGCTCAAGGGCTTCCTCCTGGAACTAAACCTCACACAAGTATGCACACAACCTACACATGTGAAAGGTGCAACGTTAGACTGGATTATATCTAGAAATGAAGGTACATCAATCCTGTCAATAGACCCGTGTGACTGGTCTGACCATCATGCCATAACATTTGTGATTCCCACTTTGAAAAAAGCAAGCCATCTCAACCCACCAGGCACAAAAGATGGATTCGAGAGACTAAAGAGAAGAATATTGAGTTACTAGTAGAATGCTGTGAGAGAGACATACAGCCACCCAGCAACTTGCAGACGGTAAACGATCTAACAGACCACTACACTATGTCAATAGAGAAAATTATCAATAACACCATGCCGCTAAAATTGAAAAGAACCACAGAGAAGATAAAAAATCCATGGTTTAATGGACTGCTAAACGAAGAAAGGCGAAAACTGAGAATGGCCGAAAGAAAATGGAGACAACACCCATCGTCTCCAGAGTTGAAAGCCCTCAGGAATATCAGGAACCAATATAACAAAAAGGTCATCAACTCCAAAAAAGAATTTATAAGATCAGAACTTGATAATGCCAAAAATAGACCGAGGAAACTATTCGAAATCTTAAAGCAACAATCAAATAAACTAGCAAAATCTGCCCAAGAGAACACAAATATACTACTTGACTGCGAAGAATTCTCATAATTTTTCACAGAGAAGGCCAAAACCCTCGAGAGAGAGCTCAGGAGCGCTGCAGATAACCTACCCTCTCAACCAGTATCGACAAAAGATACCAGCCTGAAAACAAACTGTAAGGAGGCCAAAAATAAGGCACATTGGGACACCTTCGACTTATATGACCAGAATACCGTCACCAAAACGCTCTCTGATATCAAACCTAACAACCACTATCAAGACCCGCTACCGGCTAAATGCCTAAAAGAAATCAGTCATGTTGTGGAACCAATGTGGACCAAAATTATAAATGCATCTCTAACACAAGGGATCCTCCCAGATTGCCTGAAAACAGGACAAGTCGTACCCATAATCAAAAAACTGACAGCGGATGCAACAGATCCGAATAATTTCCGTCCAGTGACCAACATCCCTCTACTCGCCAAACTAATTGAGAAATGCGTGCAAGGCCAACTGAGTCAACACATTACCAACTTTTCCCTGCTGGACGATTACCAATCAGGTTTCAGAGCAGGCCATAGTACAGAAACAGCGATCCTCCATATAGTTGACGACGCCCTACATGCCCTAGATCAAAACCAAGCATGCCTACTGATTCTCCTGGACCTATCTTCCGCGTTTGACACTGTAAATCACGAAGCATTACTGACCAGGCTGCAAGAGAGGATGGGAATATCTGGAAATGTGTTGAAATGGTTTGAATCATTCCTGCATAACCGAACACAAAGATTCCTGGTCAACCAAGCACTCTCACTACCATGCCCTAACTCTATCGGAGTCCCTCAAGGATCGACCTTATCCCCAGATCTATTTAACCTGTATGTTGAACCTCTTACAGAAATCCTCCGTAATTCACAGATATCCTATCACATGTACGCGGATGACACGCAAATATACATAAAGATCGTGTCCTTGGAAGACATTGAACGAATGAACGAGACATTAAAAATGACATTGGAATGGCTAACAACCAATCATCTGAAGCTAAATGCGAGCAAAACTGAGTTCCTACTAATCGCGCCACCAAGAAACCACACAGAAATGAAGGAATGGACCAAGCTGGTGACTGCACTAAACTGCACCCCAACCCTGGTCAACTCAGCAAAATCGCTAGGAATCACTTTAAATGAGAACCTCGACATGCAAGCCTACATTAAGTCAATGGCTAGAAATGCTTGTTTCCACCTGAACTACCTGAGGAAACTGAAACCATACATATCAGAGGTGGATCTTAAACTGGCAGTCCAATCTTTAGTTGTTTCAAGAATTGAGTATGGGTGCTCCACCTTGGCCGGTCTACCAAAATTGTCCACTGCACCGCTAAAAGCATGTCTCAACGCAGCGGCAAGACTTATCACTGGATCGAGGAAATTTGATCATATTTCTCCCCACCTGAAAGCACTAAACTGGCTACCATATGAAGCAAGAATTCAATTAAAAATAGCATGTATCACCCATAAAGCGCTCCACTACAACACCCCCAGTTACCTAGCAGGGAAAATTGAGATATCAGGGGGAAAGAGACCAGCCAGAAGTGCCAAGGAGCTGCTGCTGCGACCAGCCTCTTTCCGGAAGAAAAAAACGTACGATCGAGCATTCTCGGGCGCAGCCCCCAGAATCTGGAACTCATTACCTCCAAACATTAGGAAAATTCGGAATACAGGAACATTTAAGAAGGAAGTGAAAAGCATCTTGATGAGTAAATACCTACATAGTGGAGGATGATGACCTCTGACTGGAACTATTGTTCATCCTAATTCACAGCATCAACGCGACTATAAGGGAAAGATGCTGACTTGACCAAAGATAATGCAGAACACTGACTCGGATCAGGAGACCCTCCCGAGACCTAGCTGTATCCTTACTAGTACCTATTGCTGATACTTATACACATAGGTTTTATCCTCCTAGGACATCCTGCTATTATGTATACCCATATTTATCTAATCTACCTCCGATATGTATTATAACTACCTACCTCATAGTTACTCAACGAATGACCCATATGCTATATATCCTATTTACTATGCTAACTCTTAAGGTAGACGCCCATGCTATGTAATTTTGTATATACTCCCAACACACAATAGCATATAAGGTTCTACCTCAGTAATTCACACAAGTATCTACCTCATTTATGGACTATTTTGAAGAAAAAAATAAAAATACATTTTTTTACTATCTATGTGAACTATAACCAACCTCATACTGTGAAGCGCTCTGATACCCACGGGTCTTGTTCGCGCTATAAAAAACTCTATAATAAATAAATAATAAATAAATAAACGTAACACTTATTTTCTAGAGTACTATAATAACGGTGGTCACTGGAGTTAGATGAATAATAATATTACCTGAAAAGAAGACTGTGAAATGCTATTATGAAACAACGCATATCTGGTAGTCTGATGTCTTTGAACCTTTGCTATTGAAAACTGCAGCTGAGATGCTAATCTACTATTAAGGTTGACATCTAGGTGGTCTCTTGCTTTAGTGGACGTGTCAAGTGATGAGAGATGCAAAACAATATTGCGGTAACTGTGTCAGTGGGGGATGTTTTTAGCTCCAGTTAAAAATTGCTGTAGGGCTAATAGCAATTCTTCAGGGCAGGTTTTGAGTAGCAGAAAAAATCAGCAGGGAGTTACAGTCAGCAGCCATGATGTGTTTGTTACTCACACAATGATCAGCTTGAATGCAACAAAGACTAAACACCAGGAACCAGTATTTGTGAGTGTATTAAAAGCAGCTGGATGTTTCATGGCACTAGAAAATCATCAGAGAATGATAATTGAGCCATTAGCCAATCAGAGTAATAATGTAATCTAAGCAAGTAAGGCAGCAATTTTTAGTTGCTTTACTGAATTCCAGATGATACCAATGTGCTTGAATTGCGGAATTGGATACTCCGCACAGGCCAGAAAAGAGAAAGTTCAGCTATTTTCATGGCAACAGTCATTTGAAGACCAGTTCCGTAAAAAAGCAGGTGAGATGCAAGGATGCTAAACCTCAAGAAACACATTGCTAAAACAAAACAAAAACAGCCTGTTACTAGCTCTCCCTTCTAAAGAAAGTGAAGCCATTATTTCGAGAGAGTGACTTCAGAACTGCTGTTCAAATTCGCATACTCTTGCATCTGGATGATGAGAACACCTTTCCACATAGCTTCCCAGACTTCACAATGGCACCCCATACGGGGCATCATACATGCCTCAGCACGTCTCATCCAGGGCTTGGAGAAATATGATCATATCACCCTAAACTGATTGAACTCCATTGTCTCCACTTGCGGACTTGAGGTGTTGATTGTTTGAAACCGAGGAGACTTTCAAGTAGAGTTGTGGTAGAGGTTGATCCTGCTATATGAGAATACAGCACCCTGTACAGCTGCATGTAGAGGCTGAAGAGGACAGAGGACAGTATGGAACACTGGGATACTATGCAGGTGATAGGGACACTTTGGGACCAAAATAAACGAAGTGAATGGGTTGCTGCAACAGGAGTAATGCTAGTTTACCTTTAGAAAGGCCTTGAAAACCTGGCTCTTTACAGATTAGGCCCTATCAAAAGTCCAGGTTTTCTTTCCCAGCACTAATCAATAGATACTTTACCTTAGCGCCAGGACACCTCTTTTGGTAACAGCAGCGCTCTACAAATGCATAAAATAAATAAATAAATAAGTATGTGTGTATGGCAATGGTACGTCTACGGCGTGAACCTAGCCAAAAGGTAGGCAGCATTGTACAGAGTAAAAGCAAAAGCATGAAGTTAAAAGCAAAGAGGTGCCTCTCTTGGGTGCAATGATGGACAAGGCCTGCTGCCTTGTTTATTTTTTTTTATTTTTACCACTTCTTAGTCTTCAGTCTGATGGTGTACTAGCTGTGTGTGTGTAGAGAATCACCAGAGATGGTGAGTCTGTCTACAACATAAGCAGGGGTACTGTTGTTATGGCTCTGTAAATGAAGATACCGGTTTTGAAGATGGTGCAGGTCTGCCAGGGGAGCCAATTGAGTTTGATCAGTTTAGGGTGAAGTGATCATATGTCTCCAGGCCCTCGATGAGACATGCCAATGAGAATGTGCCCTTAAGGGGTGCCATTGTGAAGCCAGGGAAGCTATGTGGAAATATGTTACTATCATCTAGATGCAAAAGTTCAAGAATTTGAACAGCAGTTCTGAAGTCACTCTTCCGAAGTATTGGTTTCACTTTCTTTAGAAGGGAGAGCTGGTACCAGGCTGTCTTTGCTTTTTTTAGCAATGTGTTCCATGCGGCTGAGGTTGGTGTTCAGGGTGAATCCAAGTGACATAGCATTCAGTAAAAATTTAGGTTTGAATGCTTCAATGTTCACATCAATGAGCCAGATTTGTACTGTTTCTTTTTGTTGTTCTAAGCAAATAACAGGAATTGTGTCTAAACGAGGTGCAGGGAGTGTGTGAGGTGTTGGATGTTTGAGACAGAGGAGACTTTTAAGTAGAGTTGTGCACCATCGGTATACTGGTAAATGTTGATGCTGTTATCTGTGAATAGAGCACCAAATTTCTTCTTGTAAAGGCAGAAGAGGAGAGGGGACAGCATGGAACACAGGAGTACTCTGCAGGTAATAGGGATGATTTGGGACCTGGAAATACCCATTTCAAGGAACTTGTATAATCAGAGAGGTAGAAGGCGAACCAGTGAAGGACATTAGCGTTGAATGACATTCACGACTCCCTGGTGCCTCTGAGGTTGGTATGGTGAACTGTAGCAAAGACATCCGAGAGGCCCGGCAATATCAGGAGGCAGCAGCCATCTTCATCTGTGGTCAGGGGCTCTGCAAGGACACTTGATAGTCAATATACAAGACTAACGTTCGTCTCAATAGAGAGTCCAGGTTAGACCCAGTGTCTCCTTAGCTCTACTTGGGTTTGTGGGTGTGTTTTGGGAGTAAATGCTCAAATCCCTTTGAAGTGTACTGCCCTAACTGGTTAGTAATGAGAGGAGTGGGACGAGACACAAGGGCTCCATTGCATCAGCGTCCTTCAGTGCTACTTGGGACTTTATGGTCCAAACACCTAAAGGGAGGCTTGGATGCTAAAATCTTAGAAAAAATAGTCCAAGAACAACTCTCTGACTATCTAGAAAGCAATGATCTTCTTCATGATTCACAATCAGGATTCAGGAAAGGGTATAGTACCGAGACAGCACTTTTAGAGGTCTCAGAGACCGTGCAGGAGAGTGTGGACAGGGGCGAGGTAGCCATGCTTGTGCTCCTCGACCTGTCCGCAGCTTTCGACACGGTCTCCCATGCCATCCTCCTAAACAGACTCCTCGAGATGGGGATCTGTGACACCCCTTTAGCCTGGATCACTTCTTTTTTAATGGACCGTACACAACAAGTATGGTGCCGACCTTTCTGGTATAAAGACAAGAAACCACTTGGCTGCGGGGTGCCCCAGGGATCTGCTCTCAGTCCCCTCTTTTTCAACGTATATATGCACCCCTAGCAAAGGTGATTGAGACAACTGGGGTTAGAGTGATCTCATACGCTGATGATACTCAGCTCATCTTTTTCATCAGAGACCACTCACCCCTTGGTTTTAAAAACCTTAAAACCTGTCTCTCGAACATTGTAGCGTGGATGACCTTGAACACGCTAAAACTTAATATGGATAAAACAGAGGTACTGTTTTTCAATCAAGCAAACCCCATGCCACATACCACCTGGTGGCCAGCAGAACTCAATCCACCTCCCTCTCCGGTAAAAACGGCTCGCAACCTTGGCGTTCAATTCGACAATGAATTATCTTTTAAAACCCAAATCCAGAAAGTCACTTCGTCATGCTTTGGTAAACTACACATGCTAAGAAAGATCTACCCCTTTCTCCACGTTGAGGATATGAAGACAGTGACCCACGCCTTGATCACTTCGCATCTGGACTATGCGAATAGTCTGTATTTAGGACTCCCTGCCTACCTACTACACAGGCTGCAGATCGTGCAGAACGCCGCAGCTAGGCTGATCTGTAAAGTCCCCTACCGCCACTCCATTTCACCCCATCTCAGGAAGTTGCATTGGCTCCCAATCACTGCTTGCGTCAGATTCAAGGCCCTCATACTAGTCTTTAGGGCTCTGAATGGTAAAGGCCCCAGATACCTTAGACAGCGATTGAAATTAGTCCATTCGTCCCTCAACCTCAGATCTAACCACATCCGGCTTTTACTCCCCCCCCACATTCCGCCTTGCAAGGAAGGGTGGCAGAGCATTTGCAGTAGTTGTATCAGAACTGTGGAATTCCCTACCCATCAGTCTCCCTCTCATTGATACTGAATCTCAATTCAGGGACAAATTAAAGACCTTTCTATTCTCTGGCTGCTAATTCCTCCCTCCAGCCGCTCGCAATCCTTAGCGTAGGAAACACCCCCGTTGGGGGTAGCCGCGCGCTCAATAAATGTCAATAATAATAATAATAATAATGCCACAAGTTAAGAGCACTTTATCCTTTGCAGTTAAAGAACAGATGTCTGCGGGATGAGTTTGCGGTCACCAACCTATTGTATTCCAGATCCCTTATAAAAACCTGTGCTTGATTCACTTGCAGTCACAATTCACTTCCACTTCTACTTCTTGCAGACATAAAAAAAATCGCCCACTCCTAGCTGTCTCACCTCCACCGAACCATCACAATGCCCTGCTGTCCTCATGGAGCCCACTTTAGGTAATCAGGACAATTTTCCTGTGCCTTATGTTTTATTCAATTTTCTGTTATCTCCATTATTTTGTCCAATTCGTTAATTTGCTCTCCCTCAGTCTTTGTCCTTACCATCCAGTCTATCTTTTGTTTAATACAGTAATTACTTTTTTAATTAAACATGTTTGACCCTTTGCGTTATTTATTAACAATGTTGTTCTTTGCTTGAGATATTACATACAGCATCTCACACAAATCAAGTACTAGCACTGCCACATGATTATTCATTTATGTATTTATTTATGGAGATTTGTAGCATGACAAGCATATCCCATTGCGGCCACTTACCCTGAGAGTGCGAGCGCCAAGCATATCCCATTGCAGCTGCTTACCCTGAGAGTGTGAGGTTTGCCGCAGCCCAGAGCCTCCTTCTGGCTTTGTGAATCTTGCTGTCTGCTGCAACAGCCCTTGATGAATACGTGCCTGTTGGAAATGGCCCTTTTTGCAGGGTCTTCCCTAAACCTTTTGCCTTCCTCCTGGATTTTCCTAACCTATTTTTGTTGGTTTTATGACTCTGGGCACATTACCACTGCTGATCAGTGCTAAAGTGCATATGCTCTCCCTGTGTAAATATGACTGTGAATTGGTATATCCCTGATTGGCTTAATTGGTTTACCTGTTAGTCCCTAGTAGTGTGGCCTGTGTGTGTCCAGGGCTGGTAATCCAAATGCTGCTGGTGGGTCTGCAGCGCTGGTTTGCGCTACCCACAGAAGCAGCTTGTAAATGGGACCTCAGACCTGCCACTGCAGTGTCTGCGTGCAGTCCAGAACTGCCATCTTGGCTGTGAAGTGCCCACACTTCCCAGCCCCTGAACCGTCCCTTAGCATCATGTCAGTCACCCCTATGGTAGGTAGGTGCATTGTGTGTGTAAGGTAGGACATGGCTTGATATGTGTAGCATGTCCTGGTAGTGAATCACCCTCCATTTTGTTTTCACTGCTGCAAGGCTACCTGTTCTCCATAGGCTAGAATGGGCAGACTGGCTATTACATCTTATAGTCCTATCTGACTCTGGGAACATGGTAGAAATTCGAGCTTAGTATGCCTGAGCTCAGAATAATAAAAAACATCTTTTAGCAAAGTTGGTTTTAATATTCTGTGTTTGGCAATATCACTTTTAGAAAGTAGGTATTTTCTTGCCTAAGCCTTCCAGTGTGCTCTGCTGTTATGTGTATTGACTGTCTGGGTTTAGAGGGGCAAGGCAGGCTGAGTCAGACCTGGGTTGAATAGAGAGATCTGCATTGAGCACTTTGGAGGGGTAGCTTCGGGACCTGAATAGGGCTGTGCCTGGCAAGGTGATTGCTGGCTCCACCTCCTACTGTGCATCTGATAGCAGACCCCCTCTTTCTGAAAGGAAGGATGCAGCCTGGTAAACAAAGTGCTCCAGGCCTGAGCAGAACTGGTTCTGGCTGGGTTCAGTGACTAGAGACTTTTGAGAACAAAGACTGTTGGGGTATAAATATCTGTGCCCAAATCCCTGATTTTTGTATTGCTCCTAGGTGTCAAGAGGAACCTCTGTCCGTGTTACTGAAGGAATCTGCAGGAGAGGACTGTCCTTGTGTGCTGTTTCTTGGATTGGCCTGCAGTAGTTCCCCTTGGACTTGGAAGAAGAAGGAAAAGGACTTTTGAGAGACTTTAATTTTGCTAAGCAATTACCCAAGGGCTAGAAGAGAGCTAGCCTCCTGCTGGAGTCACAGGCACATCTGACTCCCCCACCAGCCTCCTGATTCCTCCCAGCGAGGATTTCTATCTGCAGGTGAGGCTCCTGTGAGTTCCACGGCCTCTAGTTCCACTACAGAGAAGAGAGTGCTGAAAATCGTCGCTAACACCCGTTTGCGAGCTGCCGCAGCTGAAGAGCGTAAGAAAAATCCACGAGCTGCTGCCGCCGAGCGCTCGCAAAGCAAAGATCATCGCATCGCACGTTTGCAGGCTTTTCGAAGGCTCGCTAACCCCGGATCATCGCATTGAGATCATCGCAGCGCGGACGGCGTGCGTCCACCATTTTCGTCGCATTGCACCCGGATCATCGGTCTCTCGCGGGGCGCCATTTTCTTTCATCGCACATGCAACAGGATCAACGCATCATTCTCCCTAGCGGCAATGATTCAACTCATCACTGGGCTAGCGTGAAGGAGTCTGTCGCTTTGTCCCGCACGCACCCGCAGACCGGCGCATCGTCCTCCCTTGCGGCAAGGATTCAACGCATCGCCGGCCTAGCATGGGGAAAATCATTGCTACAGCTCGTTTGCGACTTTTTGCTTGTTTTGCGACGAAATCCAGGTACTTTGAAAGTAAAAGGGTCGCAGAGACCACTGCTTTGAACTGAACCCCTATTTGAACACTTTGAACTCTTTTTCCAGATTTTCAAGAGTACCCCCATTTTTCAGTATTGTGGCTTTTTACTGTTAATGGTCTTGTGTTAAGTCTATATATAGAGACTTCTTTTTATAACTACTTGTGTGGTGCCCCTTTGTGGTGTTCTTCACTGTGTTACTGTGTATGATCATATATGCTTTACACACTGCCTCTGAGATAAGCCTAGCAGCTCGTGCTACGTTACCACAGGGTTGAGCAGGGGTTATCAAACGGTGTAGACCCCTTACTCTGACTTAGGAAGAAGGGTCCCTACTTGGACTGTGGCCTGCCACTGCCAACTACAGACCCCCATTTCTAACAGTGCCCTATTGTCTAAGTTTTTTGGGCAACTAAATTAACTTCATTTGTTCAAAAAATCAGCCCACAGATGGAACTTTTGACTGAGGAAACCTGTGTGCTTGAATCTACAAGATCGCTGGATTATGGTTAGGGATGGCAGTACAAATCTTCAAAATTGTGCCATTTACACCCATAAAATATACAGCAAAAAAATGTGTGTAAATGTGATGGAAATTTTCCACAATATTCTTCGGGTGTAAGTATAGAGATTCCACGACTAGAAAAAATGCTTATGGGTGGAAAAAAGGAAAGAAAATGTGTTGATGCACATTTCCGTCACACTTACCCCATTGACTTGTTGTGCCTCGTGGACAACCTGCAGGAGTAAGTCTAGGCCTAGGGCAACAGGAAATTTTAATAAATCTCAGTAGCGGCTGCTGCAAATAAAAAGTGGTAGGGGAGGAGGAATAATAATT
Source organism: Lissotriton vulgaris (assembly GCF_964263255.1). Lineage (NCBI taxonomy): Eukaryota > Metazoa > Chordata > Amphibia > Caudata > Salamandridae > Lissotriton > Lissotriton vulgaris. Next base: position 136,658,986 of record NC_141691.1, read on the forward strand.
TTTTTTTAACACTTACCTGACACAGTGCACCTCTGCTCCCGGCAGTCCATGGGCCACACAGCACAGGCTCCCAGAGTCCCCACACAATCCAGACGCTGATCTCATGCTATTACCAAGCATGAGAGAAGCATCGGGATTGGTATGAGGGGGCTGGTTTTACACTCGCTCAGGGACAGGGAGTCTCTGTCTTTTCTTCACCCGGCTGTGCAGTACAGCTGGGTTACAGAAACAAGTGTGCATGCCTTTTTTGCCGGTGTTGTGTAATATGTGGTATCCCCTCGGGATCGTGTATCCCCCAGCTTCGGCACCCTTCGGTCGGCCTGCCCTATTGGACAGCTCAGACGTGCCCACAAGCAGCCCCTCCCACCTCAGTAGAGGCAGCCTCGGCTAAAACAGGGAGAAGCAGCAGCGCACCGAGCCGAGAAGCAATTCACACTTCTAACTGCTTTAGCGTTTACTGGGACGACACGCAAAAGGGTGTCAATAAATAACTTCACTCTTTCATTTGTTTAATCTGCCGTGACCTCTGACTATTTGAAGGGATCGCCTAATACCTAAATGTAAATCAAAGGACACACATAACGGGATATCTGGAATACAAAACGAAACGAAAATATTACTTTGACCTCTGACTATTTGAACGGACAGCCTTATAATAACAACTAAATGTGAAACAAAGGACAAAAATAACGGGCTATATGACGTGCAAAACAAAACAAAAACATTACTTCAGGGAAATGTGATGAAATATAGGAAGAGGTGTGGCGCCGCGGCTAGGGCGACTGACTACGCAAGCTGGGGATCACGGTTCGATCCCCGGCGCCATGTTTACAAATGTGATTTTTTTTTTTTTTTTTTTTATTATCAAACACGAGTTAACCATAATTAAAAGGGAGATAAAAGTTTCACAGTGATGGAAAAAGCAAGGAAATAATGCAAAAAAAAGTGAGAGATTGCATGACAGGAAAACGGAGAAAGAAAATATTTTGGCTTTTTAATAAAAAAAAGATTCAAAGTCTTAAAGATACTACATGGACAGAAAAGCCCCTGCATGAGCTGGACTTAGAAAATGTTTGTATTTAACATTTGGAAGCTTTGACATTAATAGGTCACATGACAGTGCTGCACTAAGAGATACTTATTAAAAGTGATGGTGCTTTCCACATGGATTTGGAATCATTTCTCCCCCGCCCATACACTGGTGACAGTGCCATGAGTAAAATAAGAGGCAGGACAGTTTTTATTTGAACCCTGTCTGCATCCCAGATCACTATAAAGCAGCATTATGGTCTATTAAGTCAAACACAGTAGGCTTTTGTGCAGCTGGTATTCTGAAATCACATATTTGAAAGTGCTATGCCTAGGATCACAAAATGTAAGCGGGGACGCCATGATTTATCCAGGCCTACTGGTTTCTCTTTCTGAAAATCGGTCACTAAATGGGTATTATTTTGTCTCCTTATTATGTTAAGGCTTTGTTTTGACCTCTTTGTGCATTTTTCTGTAATTTTTATATAACGCAAACTTAACGCCAAAGACACTGGAGCGCTTTATATCAGCAATATGTACATTAAACATGGTCACATTTCTTTTGGCTTGGGTAGGTTGGGATTTGCCCAGACCGTTGAGCAGATGTTGAGACTTGAACCTGATTACCCATTTCCAATGCTGACAGCTCTGGCCGTAAATGTCAGGGTAGAGCAGCGACGAGCAGAAGGGTAGGGCATTTGGTACCTGCTATCTATGTCCTGGGTCACACATATCTGCCAAGGTTTCAGACTGCTTATGTGCGACATTTTCATAATTTCAGTGTAATTGTGAGTGACATTTAACGACTATGAGGGACATTTTCTTGGGAACAAAATCAAGCAATGAAGATAAGGGAAACATATATAAATATCAGAAACGACACCCATTTGAGCAACAAGAAGCTCTAAAAAGATCTGAAAACTGCTGGAAGGTACCAGAAATGGAAGGGTGTTAGTGACCTTGCAACTTGATTGTAGTTAAACAAATACGTAAGCATGATATTACCAGACTGCAGGATTGGTAATGTGAGCACATCAGGCGGATCGAATGTCTTCTAAAAAATGCAAATATAAACTGTAGCATAAAGTCAAACAAAAGCTGCATTGCTGATTTCGATTACATTCGGGAGCCGGGTGCAAATATATGAAGGTTAGGGAGTTAGACCTCAGCTGATGGCTATAAAGCAACATTAAATCGTGCCAAGGCAGGTGAACTGCTTTCCAAAAGTAGCCCTATAATGTGTTGCATTTTCACCCATTTATGACATTTCTTATCCAATGTAAACTTGCATTCTTGGACATCTAGTTAAACTTTTCTTTGTACTGTTGACTGAAAAGCCAGACCTTACTGAAGATGTTTGATACGACAAATTATGCAATGATAAATAAAAGTTGCTTTAAAAACAAGAAGATATATAATGTATTCCGTTATTGAAACATGATGCTCCGCATGTTGTGTACTCATTAGAGAGCCCATTTGTACATGTTGCTGACACCACAGCATTATGGCTAAATCTTTGGTTCTTTAAAGCGTGTGTATCCCTTATTCTGAGAAAGAATTCACCCAGCATGTTCCTAATGCCTGTGCATGGGCCCTTATTACCTAATTATCTCCTGCTAGGTCACCGTGTTATTAATTAGAGTACGCCGTTCACCCTTCCTGCACATATAACATCGCAGACAGGTCACTGCCTTTATATATAGGTGCTACTGCTTGCAACCCTTGCTACATCTGTGGCATCTTTCACCTTTTTAGGGTTTGGAGGGATCCTGCCGTTGGGGGCGTACACATGTGTACAGACTGGCCCAGAGTTGTGCTGATAGCTTCGGGCAGGTGAACCCGACCGCGGGGGACCCAGTGCTCCACAGTAGCGGTTCTCGCCCATCAGAGGCAAGCAAGGTTCCTCTAGACCATCCAATGGCACTAGACTAGGCTGCAGGATCATGCACACTGCCCCGGAGCACCTACTCTGACAGAATGAGGAGGTGCTACATTACACCGGGGTTTCAGAAGCAGAGGGCGAACGTACTGCGCACCCTCCCAAGGATCCCCTGCCACTGCCTCCTTCTTCTTTTGGGCTCAGCCCAATGCCTCTGAAGTGTATTGCAGCACCACAGTGACTAAAATCACATCAGGGAGCATTGCCCAAAGGAATGGGTAGCTTTACGAAAGACACAGGACCTTGTACCTTTCTATCAGAGGAAGAGACGTGAATTACAAAACGAATGACATTACAGAAAGCTGCCAGACTCTGAAGCTGTGAAAATCACATACCTGGAGGCGAGATTGCAGTGCTATAGTACCAAAACACCACTCCAGAGCCGGACGCAAGTACGATGGGAAGCCGTCCGGGTGATCATTACACTGCTGAGTCCCCTCCGGCCCTAGAGGTACAATGCGGTAGGAGTTGCAGCACTGGCAGCAAGCTCCCAGCTGCCAGTAGGATTCCAAAGTTAAGCTATGCTGCACCTGCTGATTGGAGTTGTGGGTATCACAAAGTGGGTCCTGCAAGGTTTTCTCAGCAGTAGCGATTGGGCAATGGCGCTCATGACGTCCTAAATTAATCAGAGGGGCGACGCCGGAGAGACGGGTGAGTGTCATGTTCTACTTTGTAGGCAGCAGAGTGAGTTGACACAGCCACCAAGCCTGCCACAAACAGTGCCGACGTGCTGCTGCCAGCTAACAGGCTTTACTGTGTCAGTGTTGTTTAATTAGCAGCGCACACCTCCGGCTTGCTAACCACACTGAAATGCCTTAATCTACTGCCGTATGCATGGAACTTGGCTGGGCACATGACTGCGAGTTACTTGCTGTTGGTCTTTGTGTATTCCTCCCATGAGAACAAAGGGGATTAGGTGTTGGAAGACTTAGCCAGCCTCCCTGGATGGCTGGGGGCAGAGCTGTTCCCTGCCCACCTACAGTTGAAAGGGCTGTCTCCAGCACACACACTAAGGAACCTGGTACTGGCCTTCCCCAGACTTCTTGGAACCTTGGTAGGTTAAGGGATGAACTTTACGGAAGCAGATGTAGGGGTAGCAAGGGAAATCCCCCCATTTCATAGACTGGCACTAGGTATAAATATTGCACCCCAGAACACCTCTTCAGTACATTTCTGACCTTGTGGAAGACTTTAGAAGGAATTCCTGGACTCCTAGTGGACCACCCTGTTGCTTGATGCCTGCCTTGGTTCCGGAGGTCTGCACTGCTGCCACTAGAGGACTGCTCTGCTTCTTGAGGACCTTGCTTCCCAGAGGACTTCCCTGCTGTTAGAGGGCTGCCTTGATGCTTGAAGGAGAACTGGACCAACGCCATGAACGCAGGACCACCAAACAGGAGTTCAAGAAATAGTTGGCTGGCCTTCTGTGTGAGCTACGGGGGCATGATCCAGCGACCTTGAAATCTACACCTCATCTCTGCTGGAGTGAGTTTAAACCCCTCCCACCCACCAAATGGTGCCTCCCAGGTTTGGCACTCTTGAAAGTTGTGTTACAGGTCATTCTCCTGCCTAGCCGTAAAACGTGGGACTTCTAAAAAGTTTTACCGAAAGTACTAGAAGAACTGACAGAAGACAAGGAGCTACCTTACAGTGGATCCACCCAAGGTGAATTGCTAGTTGGTCTGACTTTGCAGTAGCTCTTGCTACACTATTCTATGCAGCAGCAAATCCTGCTCACCAGGACCTCTCAGTGACAGTGTCTGGCCTCATGGAGCCCTCGTCTGCTACAGATTGTTGCTCTATCACGCTGGAGGTTTCTGGCTTCCAAACCATTGTCTAAGTCCAAAGGTAAACATTTTCACAGGGCTCGATGGTGACTAGCTCCCCATTGATGGAGACTGTAGGAAGCTGGCTCTAAATATAGTATACCAAAGTGAGGTATAGTGTGCACAGAGTCCAGTGGATCCCCAAAAGTAGGCAGAGGTAAAAGTAGATAGTACCTTACTCTCTATTTGTGTAGCGTGGTTGAGCAGTAAGGCCTTATCAGAGGGTAGTGCTAAGCCTTTATTGTACACACTCAGGCAAGGAATGATTTCACACACAGAAGGACTGAACACAGACCAATTTGTTTATATAAAAATATTATTTAGTTGTAGTTTATTTTTCTAGAACCAAGCCAGGCCTGGAACAGGTTTGTATAGGAATACTTTGTAGAAATATATGCAATCCAATGACACTTCAAATGCAGTGTATCAATATACAGTCGGATTACTTTGTAAGTACTTTTCTTACTCAACCAGGTATCGGACAATACCAGGCTGGTACATTTCCTGTGGGAAGGAAGAAAACGGTCAATGTTTTTGCAAATTCGTTACAGTTTTTATAATGTACTCACAAGCGAATATTTAGTTCTCTGAAAGCAGAACTGGGTTTTATGGGTCCGCGGGTAAGAGTTAGTACACGGGGGTCGCAGCGAGTTGCATTACCAGCGGGTCCGAGGCGGCCGAGTGCGGAGTGCCAGGTCCGTTTGTTAGCCAATGGGCTAACATGGCTGTGGGAGTGGGGGACTGTGGCAAGCAGGCCACCATGTTGGATAAACAAAGACTCCTAGAGTTAGGGCAGCACAGTGGCCAAATGGCCCACACAAGAACTACACCGCCAGCGGCACAGAGACAGCTGGGTGTAGGATGCGGTCCTGGCTGTGGTTGCAGGCATCGGTCAAGGATCCCTCTGAATCGGTCATTGGCTGTAGGCGAATGAGATCTTTGGGAGTGGCTGATTTTGGGTATGCTACTTTCGATGATGGAGTCAGTCGGACGGTTGGGGTTGATTCCTCTTCACCACTTCTGCTCAGAGTCGTTTGGGGTGTTTGCCTTTGGTCACGGTTGTGGGGAGTTCTTCCGTTGACGACTGTAGTTTGGTTTTTAGGAGCTTGCTTGTCGGGGTCACTATGATCCAGGCATGGATCGCTGGTAGGACCTCGTTGAGAGTTTGATTCACTCCGGCTCAGGCTCGAGTTGCCAGTTGCAGAGTGGAGGTGAGCCACAGAGTCTGCCAGAGTCAGTGTTGGTTTGGCTTGAGCAAGTCTGAAGCTCACATGTTGACAAAAGTCCTTTTGGGATTAGAAGGCAGGGCGAGTTCTTTTGGTTTTTGGAGGACTGCTGATTGCAGGACACACCAAGGTTTTTTTTTGAGGAGTCTGAGGACGGGAAAGGCCAGTAGGGCTGGAGCCAAGTCAATAGTTTTCCTCCTCTTCTTCACTCCGCATGGCTGTTCGGTCCTTCTTCTTTTCTCCTATTTGACTCTGATCTGAGGAGGCAAGTTTTGGGGTTGCCCTTAAATACTAAATTTAGGGGCGTTCCTGGTAGGGACAAGTCGGGCCAATGGGCCTCTTCCTTGGTGTGGGTACACCCCCTATTGTGCCACCCTCCAGTGGGAATGGGACCTAGGCCTCACTCTGGTTGGTGGGGTCCCCCCATCTGCAAGATGGCGAGGACTCAAAGTTGTGCTTCACCTCGCCTGCCCCCGAGTGGTGGGGTTGGCAATGGTGGGCACAGCTCTGTTCCTGTCTAGGTTTTCCCGGCAATTCTACGGTCCAGAGTGGAGGTCAAAACCTGTGGGGGCCGTTTGCCAAAAGCAGCAAATGGCTGGGGTAGCTCACCAAAGGCTGCAGGCCTTTGAAGATTCACCTTCGTGGATCTGGCCCTTCATGGGGGAGGAGGCTTGGCCCCTCACCCCAGGATGTGCTTTGTTTCAGGACTCAAAGTGCGGCAGGCACCCAAGGGCCCAGAACCATGTCTGGTGGTGGCAGATGGCGAGGAGCCACTCAGCCAGGACACTAGATTTAGGTTCTTTTCAGGGAGCACCTCTAAGATGCTCTCTGAGTGCATTTCTCAATAAATCCTACACTGGCATCAATGTGGGTTTAATGTGCTGAGAAGTTTGATACCGAACTTCCCAGTTATCAGTAAGGCCATTATGGGGCTGTGGCGTTCGTACTGATGACCTCCCATACTATATACACTTAATGGCATTACTGCACTTACAATGCCCAAAAATGGACTTGGACCCTCAAAGTTATTTTACGCTTCAGTCTTCCCATCCCTCCCAAACATGGCCGGCCACCTTCACCCTTGACTCAGTACAAGAGGAGGTACGACCCACCCCAGTTCCTGTTTTTGTTTGTTCTGCGATGCAAGCTCTCTTAGCGCAATTTGCAGTCCATTGGGTGAGGTTATGTGCGGGGTGGAGGCCCCGCAAAGTGGGCTCTTGTTCATCTTATTCTACTGGGCTTTATTGCAAGGTTCGGCAGAGCGAGCTCATCGTGGAGGTTGGAAGCCCTGCTACAGAGGGCTCATTCTGGGGTGTGTGGGCCATGCATCGCGGCTGGTGGCTGTGGCACTGGCCCAACGCCTGACCATTTTTACCCAGAAATTCCCGACTATCCAACGGGCCCTGTAATTGTTGACTTTCGTGGAGACTTGGGAAAGGTCTTCCTCTTCTTTTTCCAAGGGGGCTCTCAAGTCCAGAGGGTCTGTGAGAGTCTGGAGCAGCGCAGCATCCTAATCAATCACAAAGAGTTGCATCTGGTTCTCACCCAGGAGGGAGTGTTTATTGGGGGTCACCTGGACATGGTCAAGACGCTGGTGTTTTTGCCGGCCGTGAGGAGGGCAATCTTGAGGAGGGACCTGGGTTGTCTGCTGGCCTTGGGTTCTGCCCCGGTGCATCAGTGGTTGAGGTTGCAGGGTTTGATGTCAGCAGCTATAAATGTACTGCCATGGGCTCGTTTGCATCTGTACCTGTTGGTAAACCATCTCCTGCCCCATTGGTCCCCTTGTTCCCCTGCTTACGATCTGCCAGTGGTAGTGTCCCCTCAGATTTGGATCGGCCTGGGTTGGTGGATGGTGGATACCAATCTGACCAGGGGTCTTCCTTTTCAGGTGTCACCGTGCCAGGTTGTGACAACAGATGTCAGCCGGTTGGGCTGGGGGGGTGACGTTGGATTCCTGGTCCGTGCAGGGTCTCTGGGATCACTTTCAGGCTGGCTCGCCCAACTTCCGGGAGCTGAAGGCAGTTCAGATGGCTTGTCTGGAGATTGCACCAGCCGTTCGGGGCATCATGCTCTGGTCTGGATGGACAATCAGTTGGTGATGGGTTACCTCAATCACCAGGGGGGCTGCAGGGTTTGGTCCCTGTGGCTCCTGGTTCAGGAGATTCTGCCCTGGGTGGAAGGCACTGTATAGTATCTTTGGGCGGTGTGTCTCCCAGGTAGAGAGAATTGGGGGGAAGATCACCTGAGATGGGCTTTTCACCCCCATGTCTTCGATTTTACTGTCGGCGGAGGTGTGTAAAGGCAGTTTGGGTGCCCGACAGTGGATTTGTTTGCGGGCAAGGACAATGCTCAGCTGCTCCGCTTCTGCACGATTATTCCCTGTCCAGAGGCATGGCGGTGGATGCGATGTCATTCAGGTTGCCTGACACCCTGCTTTTTCCATTTTGTCCGATCCCTTTGATTGCCCGGGTTTGGTGCAAGATTCGCCTGGACAAGGCATTTGTTCTTTTGATTGTTCCGGGCTGAGCTCACCACACATGGTATACTGAGCGAGCTAGCCATTCAGGATGGGTTGGGCGATTTACAATCTTTCTTACTGTTGGACTTGGCCCTTTTTGCAGGGTCAGCCCTGAACTTTTTGCCTTACTCCTATATTTTTTCTGACCTGTTGTTGGCTATTTTATGACTCTGGGCACTTTACCGCTGCTGACCAGTGCTAAAGTGCATATGCTCTCCCTACTGTAAATGAATGTATTAATTGGGTTCCATGACTGGATGTTTGGTTTACTTGTCAGACCCTAGTACAGTGCACTGAGTGTGCCCAGGGCATGTAATTCTAAATGGTGCAAGTGGGCTTGCAGCACTGGTTGTGCCACCCACAAAAGTGGCCTTGTATAACGTGGCTAAGGTCTGCCATTGCAGAGCCTGCGTGCAGTCCGGGACTGTCATGCTGACTGGGCAAGCGCATCCACTTGCCAGTCCCTAAACCTCCCCTTTTCTTCATATTAGTCACCGCTATGATAGGCCCACGGGCAGGGTGCATTGTAAGTGTAAGGTAGGACAAGCCCTGATGTGTGTGGCATGTCCTAATAGTGAATTACAGCCATTTTGGTTCACTATTGCAAGGCTACCTGTTCTCCATAGGCCAGAACTCAGAGAACATGGTAGAAATTCGAGTTTAGTATGACTGGACTCAGAATAATAAAATACATCTTTTAATGAAGTTTATTTTAATATTCTGTGTTTGCAAATACCACTTTTAGAAAGTAGGTATTTGCTTGCCTAACCATGTAAGCCTGCCTTTGCTAGGTTGTGTATTCCTTGTCTGGAGTTTGAGTGACAGGGCTGGGGGATTCCAGGAGACAGAATGAGTCAGCCCAGTGGTGAATAGAGAGATCTGCATCTAGATGGGAGGGAGGAGTTGCACCTGGTATCTGAATAGGACTGTGCCTGCTCCCCACAGTGCTAGCTCCCACCCCTGTGGTGCGTCTGATGTCTCTGCCCTGCACACTGAAAGAAGAGAAGGAAGACTGCCAACAAAGTGCTCCAGGGCTGTACTTGCCTTCCACAATGCTGGCTCCACCTCCTGTGGGGCGTCTGATGTTCCTGCCCTGCACTGTGAAAGGAAAGGAGAAGTCTTGTAAACAGAGTGCTTCAGAACTGGTTTGGACTGGGCACAGGCCCCTCTCACCTCAGAGAACAAAGGTTTTGGGGGTATAAATATTGGGACCCTGATCCCATGAAATTAGATCACTTCTGGACTTACAAGACAAAACCTCTGCTGAGGAGAAGGAACCTGAAAGAAACTGAGGAGAGACTATTCCCAAACTGAAGTGCTGCTTGGGGGATTGGTTGCCTGACTGCCAAAGAGAAGAAAGAACTTTGTGAACTTTTCTTTCAACCTGTGCAAAAGATCTCCAAGGGCTTGGAAGAGAGCTTGCCCCTGACCGAAGTTCCAGGACCAGTGGACTTCACCAGCCTTTGTGAATTGCTGCTGGAAACAAGTGGCTACAGAGGCAGGGAGCTGTGACCGACTCTCACGACCGGCCCGGTGTCCTTTAGGCACCGCATCAAGCAACGTCTGCCTCGAACAATGCAAGCTCTGTGCTCACCGACTCCGTCCTGACGCCGTCACTGAGCCGTAGCCTGCACCGCGACTGGTAGACACCGCAACGTGCAACGCCTCGCTACACCGAATCGAACTGGTCAGACCGACACGGTCACTGCTGCTGACTTTGAGTCCAGTGACCGCCCCGGAATTGGGCCCCACCTCTCACGCTTCGCAATTCCCCACCCGACTCGCACCGCTGTCCGGACTGATCGACGCCAGCTCCCGAACTCCAGCTAATTCACCGCACCGCAAGCTGCAAGCACTACATCGAAGCACCGTCTCGCCCTGCAACACAGCCTTGGATCCACCGACTCTGTCAATGGGCCACTGCCTGCACCGCATCGAGGGACAGCGCATCTTGCAACGCTTCCTTTCTGCACCACGACAAACACCGGAACCGACTCGCACATCCGTGCTGGCTGACTCAAGTAAAAGGTACTGAGACTGAGTCTTTCGACATTTGAGTGGGCCTGTACCAACGCGTCTGCTGGATTTGCAAGACTCTGTGTTATTTCAACAACGCTGTAGCCAGACCGGGCTACCGACTCGCACAGAACCTTGAACTAAGCCTTTTAACAAGAACTCGTGAAATCTAATAGTACTGTGGATTCTTTTTGTCTTTTATTGGTCTTGTGGTAACTCTATATAAAATATATTTATTTTTGATATAAAACCTTGTGTGGGGTCAATTTGTAGTGTTGACACTGGGTTACTATATGTGGTCACAAATGCTTAACTTACAACGCCTCTGAGATAAAGCCTTGCTGCTCGTGCCAAGCTACCAAGGGGGTGAGCAGGGGTTATTTTAGGAGTGTAATCCCCCTTACTCTGACTTCAGGCGAGGGTCCCTATTTGTCACAAGTACCTACTTGTGCCAACTAGAGACCACCAATTCTAACACTTACACACTGAGGGGTTTGTATCTTCTTGCGGAGGTTCTGTGGTGGCTCCATCTTCAAGCCTCGCTCTTGAAAGGGTGAGACACTTGTCCAATGGCTACTCCGAGGAAATGGTTGATTTCTTCAGGGTTCCCGACAACTGGCGATACTTCAGTGCTAGTCTCGACATTGGGGGTCCTTTTCTAGGTGGTGTGTTTCTAAAGGCCTGGAGTCTGGTTCAGTGGACACGATCTTGGTGCTGGAATTTCTGTTGGATGACATAGCATTGGGCCTGGCTCCGTCTATGTGTCGGGCTCAGTTGAGGCTTTGCGGGCGTTCCCCAGTCCTTTAGATAGGCTGGATCCATTGATGGTTGATACATAGTTGTTTTCTTCAACGTCATAGAGTGATTTGTCCTGCCCCAGCCTGGGATGTCCCGTTGGTGTGACAGACCCTTCAGGTGACTCCTTATGAGCCCTTGGGGTCTGTGGACATTAAATTCTTGACCATGAAGTTGGTGATTCTGATGGCCATTGTGTTCTCTGGTCGGATTGGAGAGTTTGGGGTCGTTTTTGCAGTCTCCTTCTTTCTTGCGTGTCTTGCCGGATCATGTTGTCCTTTACCCCGACCATAAGTTCTTGCCCATCAGTTGCTAACCATTTCAGGGGGGCTTTCTCCTTATTCCCTTTGTCTGGGGTGGATGCTGATCTCCCCCTTCTTGAAGTCAGGTATGCGTGATGGTTTATCTGGTGCGGACTTTGGCTTTTTACAAGTGTGATAGTCTGTCACTTTTGGCCTGGTGAGATCGGGTCACAAGCCAACTTTTTCTACCCTGAGTAGATGGATTAAGCAGACAATCCTTTTGACCTATGGTTCTCAGTGGTCGGAGGTGGCGGCCTGGATCCAGGGTCAGTGTACCCGGGGTATTTCTGTCTCGTGGGCCTCTTTCAAGGGGGTCTTGATTGTGAATATCTGTGGGGCCTCTATGTGGGCCTCTCCACACATATTCATGGACCACTATCGTGTGGTGTTGGGTGGTCCTGCTGCTAGGGTTTTTGCTGCTGAGGCTGGTCTACAGGCTAGCTCTGCCTGCACTTGATTGGCGCTCCTTCTGTTGGGTGTCTGTTTTTTTCCCTCTGTTTTGTTGTTTGGATTAAAAACTTGTGGGTATAGTCTCAAGGAGCTATCACAGACAAAGCTGCTGGCTGTACTGCACCTGTTGTCCTCTGGTACCTTCCAACCAACAACTGCCAGATTCAGCGGAGTCTCACAGCCAGCCCTATCAAAGTTCCTCAAAGCTGTCCTGAATGCCATCATCAGCTTGGTACCCCAGCACCTATACTTCCCCCACACTGTGCAGGAACAGCTGGAGACCAAGCAAGGATTCTATGCCATGGCTGACTTCCAGCATGTGTTGGGGCAATTGACCCCACACATGTTCTACATGTGCCCCCTGCCAGCACTGCACACAATTACCACAACAGAAAGCACATGCATTCCATCAACGTGCAGGCAATAGTAGACCACGGGGGACTCTTCACCAAAGTCGTCGCCAACTACCCAGGCAGTGTGCATGATTCCTACATCTTCCAACAGTCCATCATCAACCGGCGCTTCCAGGATGGCATCTACAGAAATGCACTGCTCGTTGGTAAGTTCCAAATGAACACACCACACACCTAAACTTCACAATCATGCAACTCACAACTCTAGGAATACAAACGTTACAAACTCCCAAACATGCCAAACAACATGCCCACCTACCAGACACGACAGGACAACTCACTGTGGGAACCTGGGCTAGCCATGTACACAAGCCATCAATGGCATGGCACCTCAGCCACACAATAGCAGATTGTGGGGAGAGGTGGGAGCCAGGCATGTGCAAAGGAGGCAAGTGACCCATGAATAAGCATGTACACACTGCTAAGTGTGGTGTGTATGTGCTGGCCAGACTGCAGTATGCAGACCACAGACATGCCCATGTCAACATATACTGCTGGTGTTTGGAGTGCAGTGGACAGTGGATGCAACCATGTCACCCTAGCCAGTGGGGGAGATCAAGGAAATGTAGCTTGTTACATCCCCCAACGTGAGTGGAGTGGGCTAGCATGGCATACACCAGGCCAGCGTAGGGGTGTGAATAAAAAGCACATAGCCCTGGGCGTGGTTCTCTACCGGAATGCCCAATGTGTCTGCCAGGGCGACGCCTCTTACCCCCCACCGAGGCTATCGCCGTGATCGGGGTTGCCTGCGATCCAGTGCGCCTGCAGCACCCCGGGACGCTGGTCCCCGAACCTGTCTTACCCGCCCCTGCGCACCCAGGCCACAATGCCCACCTGCCGACACCGGCGTGTGTTGAAGAGGGCTCACCACGTGGCAGTGCAAGCTCCAAGCCTGAGGGTCGCGATCCTGGCAGCATCCTCAGACCATCACGGCCTCCGCAAACAAGGGCCGCAGACCTCCTCTCTCGTTGACGTACTCCACCGGCATACACAGCGGTCTAGTAGGTCACACATTTGGAACTGAGTCTTGATTACACCATGGCAGAGTACATTATTTAAGGCTGAGGTTATGTCACCATACTCCCTTCAATGTGGTGCCACCAAGGCTGTGCATAGGATTTGCACCAAATGTCTGTGGGCACTTTCTGACTGTGGCCCTCGCCCTACACTGCACTCCTGAATGCCTCACACCAATCCAATGCAGTCTGTCACAGGCAGGACACAGCATCATCGCTGGCTAAACACCCGCTCAGCTCTGTTGCCACTACCTATGTCACCCACAAATCTAATACAAATTCTATTCCAACATCGTGTGTTAGAGATCCAGGAGGAGATGGCTGGACAGGAGTTAACCTGCGCTGACTGCTGCCTCCGTCCGACCCTGCTGCCAACTAGGTCACATTATTGGAACTGAGTCTTGATATTTTCATGGCAGTGTACATGTCACAGTACACAAGGAGATGAGTACGTGGGAGACGCGCTTCTGTCCAGAGGAGAAAAGGCTCACCTATACGGAGGTGATGGGGCACTACCAACAACTGCACTGGTGCCATTGACTCTGTGCAGCTCATGCCTACCACACATGGCTGTGGGCCCCTGATGACCACTGGCTCCGGCACAGACTGCGGTGGAATAGGTCACACATTTTGAACGGAGTCTAGCCCGCTAAATAGCAGAGATCATGTCATTGTACAGGCCTCATCGCAGACTGCATGCCCTTCCAGCTCTGGTGCCCCTGAGTGTGCGCCCTGCAATTTGTGGTCGATCTCTGTTTGTACGTCCGTGGCATCTGGGCCCATGGGCTGGAGGTTGTGTCCCTCTACATGTACCTGTTACTGACAAGGTGGAAAAGTGGAGTATGTAGCATTCAACTCCACCATTTGCCTGTTCCACATTACCTTGTGCTGTGCATAGCGTGTGAAACCATGTCACCACAGGCAGTGGTGTAGACCTGGGACATGTAACTGTGTCATATCTTCATTTGAGGCTAAGCGGGGTGAACAGGCGTACAACAGTACAGCGTAGGGTGGTGGCTCCTCCACACGTGGATCTGGGTGTGGTTCAGTGTGGCCCTTGCCAAGGATGTGGCTGATGCGTGTGTCTCTTTTGTAGTGTCTGCTCCACCCGTCCCGCAATCTACAATGTTGCTATGTGGCATGCACCCAGTATGTGTGCTCGCCAAAGGGTTACATGGGGGAGGGCATGCCCGCTTTGGGTCAGGGATCACACATGCCAACGGTTGTGTGTGCTGCTATTGCACCAGCATGAACCAAAGATGTACGCTCAACTGCATGTCGAGTTCAGCCAGGCAGGTGCTCTGTATCGATGTTAGGCCTGTCCTTGCAGTGGGCCTACACACACTAGGCCAGCCACATTATGCACATCATCATCACTGTGTCGTGCTCAGGCTTGTAGACATGAACAGACAGGCATGTCAATGGTGTGCTATAGTAGTGCATGTGATATAATCGCGCTGCGCACACTAGTGAATGTTTTCAGGGGAGGTGCAGCAGTGAGGCTACATAGTACACAGTGATGCAGCTCATGTGCAATACACAGTACATGTCATACAGGAATCACTGAGTCCCACACATCACACACCAATGAACCATCATGCAGCACGTAGTCTTGACTCATGTTCCTCTGCACTGTCACAGGTGACGAAGGATATGCACTTGGATGATGACACCTCTCCGAGGCCCGACCACAGGCCCAGAGGCAATACAATGTGGCACACAAATGCACCAGGGGCATCGTGGAGTGCATATTTGATGTGTTGAAGTCACATTTCAGGTACCTGGACGTCACACGTGGTAAGCTCCTGTACAGCCCAGACCTCGTGTGCAAGATGATCGTTGTATGTTGTGTGTTGCACAATATAAGTGTACACAGCAAGGCCTCATGGATACGAGTGCCAGATGCACCAGACAATGATGATGAAGATGAGGCAGGTGGACAACACCCCACTGCAGCCACAGCAGGAATAAGCCGTAGGGACTACGTCATTGACAGTTTATTCTGTGGTTGATGTCACATTGTGTGGGTCCTTAGCAGTAATGGCACAGTACGTTAACTGACCACAGGCACTGCATGTGCTAATCAAAGCATTCCGATACACATTCCCTGCGTGCATGTCACACATCTGTACAGGCTCTTCACTCAGACACATGTGGTTGCAACATGTTGTGCTGTCAATTGAGGGATTTGTTATTGGATGGTGATTGTGTCACCTCTGTGCAGTGAGGCTGTTTATGGTGTCACGTATTTGTACTGCCAGTTCTGTGTGTCACAGTTGTTACGATATCCCACTCTTCGGCGTTTCACATGTGTCCCAATTCATTCCTATTTGGCTGTCATTTGTGGCCTACAAGTGTCAACAGGGATTCTTTTGTGCTCATTATATGTGCTACTATGATGCAGGGATGCACCCTGTGTCTCAAGTCCCACGACTTGGGTAACATGTAGGTAAGGGTGAGTCACTGCCCCTACATTGGTCTGTACTTTCATTCTTGTTTGATTATGGACATGGCATTTCGGTGTGCATGGGGTGTTGTTTGTCCCTCTGTAATGTGAGGGGGAGATGCGGTTTCATGGTGTGTACCATGTTTGTTTCCGCATTGGCGCAGGTTACATACTGAATGCATGTAAATGTACAATGTGGCTCTGTGGGGAAATGCCTATCTGATTTGGACAATGGTAATTTGTTCTGTGTCACAGCAGTGGGCTTGTGCTCGCATGTTGTAATCTCACCATTTATTTACATTGCTTTTATGGTGCATTTTCCCGCCAGACACGTAGGATTTGAAGGCAGGTCGCTGGTTTTCGCTGCTTTTTGAATCGCGATTGGCCTCATTGCAAGATATTTTGTGTTCGTGTGTCGCATTTTTGCGCCTAGGCGTTGATTTTACCACAGTCAGTTGTCACGTTATCTGGAGACTATTGCATGGTACCGCCTTGTTGAGAACGCTTCGTTAACACAGCGTAATTTTCCCGCAATACACTGTAATGTTAAAAGTTGCTTTAAGCAAATTTTGCGATGGTTATAACATGTTCTTGAGAATATGCTCCTTGGTGTTTGCCTCAACCATTCATATGTGCTTTCTTGTTGGTGACCATGATGCCGCTTGGCTTTGGGATATGCTCACTGTGTAAGTTAGGCGGCGAGGAAGACTTACGAGGAGGTAATGCCCCGGCTGCTTACCAGTAATTTTCATTACTATGAATAGTCTTCCCTGCTACATGTGTCCCCATCCCTCCCTCCCTGTTTGACTATTAGCTTCATGTGATTGCTTGCTGGTCTTGGGAATTGTACAGGAAGTGGGGTTGGTAATGACTCCTCTCGTACTGGGTCAAGAGGGAAGATGGTCGGCCATGTTGGGGAAGGATGGGAGGACTGGAGCATAAAATTGCTTGGAGGGTTCTGTTGTGGAGCTCACTGTGTAACTCATGTGGTGAATATGTCTATACACAGAGTAATGAAGATTACCAGTAAGTAACCGGGGCAACAACTCCAACTGGGGCTATCTAGTAGTGCTTCACTGGGGCAAATCCAAAAGTTCAGTCTGAACGTGATGGAAAACAGGCCAAAGACAGGAGTCGAACAGACCCGCTGACAGTACCTTGCATACGTCGATGTTTGGGGACAATGCGATGCGCAATGGAGAGGATGCATCTCGAGTGCAGGTGATGTTTCGGTTCTGGAGGAAGTGCAAGGTAGTTAAGTCATTGGCACTCGCGGGCGATGCACTGTGCAAAGCAGGCGATACCCCAGTTGCCGGTTTAAGGGCTTTGGTTCCAAAGGCGGTGCAGCATCAGTGATGTGTCAATGTTAAGAACGCAGTGAGTTGAATTTGTGGTGTCGTAGTCCCACCACTGGGCTGAGGGCGATGCGCCAGTCGACAGCCCTGCAGAACCGGGAATACATCAGAGTCGGACAGTGTACCTCAGATGTCGGTGATGCGGTGTCTGAGACTCACACAGAAGCAGTTCTTCGGAAGTGCTGCAGCAAAGTCGGCGCTTGGTTGAAAGTCAAGGTCAAGGTTGTTGCGTTGTTCACTCGGTGCGCATTGTCCATGGCTTCAGTGCAGGCAGCGTCGGTTTTGCAGGGATGTGCAAGTTCCAAAATGACGCTTTGGAGTCATAGCCATGGATGGGGGTGGGTGCGGGGCCCGGCCAGGCCATGATGTGCTCTGACCCCCCAACTGAAAACCCAGATCTTTCTCTATCTGTTATTTGATAAACATATGGGTAAGATTGACATTTTTGACAGTGCCCATGATCTGCGGCCTCAACTCTGCCTTCATTACCAAAACTGAAAATGAAAGAATCATAGCTGTCTCCATAGTAAGAGAGTGGGGCACGGAGACAGACAGAAGCAAAGTTGGGGCTGGGCTGAGCCTGTCATGCACACCCTGGTGCACTGAATGATACTAATATGACTTATGAATCATAAGAACTGCCTCTCCTGGAGCCTCACTACCATCAGTGAGGGCACTGCATGCAGGCAGCAGGATGACATGCAGCGTGAACACACTGCTTTTGGGCCTCTCTTATCTGTCCAGCAAAGACCGGGATGGTAGAGGAGCCTATCATATTTTAAAGCATTGTCAAATTGGGCAAGTGCCCAGAGCCCACACAGGGGGCCATCTGTTATGTTGTAGGGACAGTCCCATTTTCTATGTAACAGCTGTTTATTATAAGAGCACATCTAAAACAAAACAGATAAAATAACATACTGTCACCGACCCTCTGTTGTAAAGCCATTGTAAGGGTTCACATGTTGGGCTGCGTATATGCACTATGTTTCTATTAACGGTGCAAGACATGTGCACATTGCGTTTCAGTCTGAAGTCAGCTCATTAAAGAGCTTACTTCAGACTGATAACAATGGAAGAACAGTGTACATGTACATGGACCTTATGAAACCCTCACTCATTCTGCTGATCTCACGTAAATAGTATACTTCAACCTGCTCTGTCATAAAACAGTCAGGCAGGCAGTAGTGGGATCCCAATGAGGCTGGTGGTTTGGGGTCTGAGCCTCAGATCAATTTGGTATACCACCTTGAGCAAGAGCCATGCTTTACATCTTTTAATTTTACTTCCCTATCTTGCACGGAACCTCTGTACAACTTTCTCTAGAGACACCAGATATAGACACTTACGTAAAGAAAAATATGGACAGACACACACACATACATAAAGCCACCTGTGTAGTTAGAGCCACAAACAAAAGGTATCCGTGCACACAGACCAACATGCAGTACATATAGTCACGAATACCACCCATGCAGACGGACTAACAGATACAGGCCCTGTGCACACCTGCCGACAGTCTGATCAGTGTTAGCCCATGTGGCTGTATGCACACTGCCTCTAGTAGCAATTTCTTGAGGAACTGGAAGTGGTATTTAAAAACCTTCAATAGTCATTGTTTCTAAAGGATGGAGTCATTGGTTTGAAAGAATGCCATACTGGTTAAGAGGAGTGTTGGTTTAAAGTTAGAGGTCCGTCTGTCCATCTATAAATTACGATCTTGCCAACACCTACAGCTAGAATCTCTTCTCTGTTAAAATCTAATGAAGGTCATGGATGGGTGGTGCAGTATTTCCTGTCAATGAGAGAAAGTATTTATGTTTGCTGCTGATTAACAAGTATATAGACACTCATGCACACAAGCATGCAGACACACATGCTCCATGTGCACAGACCAACACCCATATATACTATTTTGTTCTGCAGAAGGCTCTGGACGCATACACCCAGCACACACATTCACCGTTGACACACTGCACAACACTGTTTCCTTCATGTACTGTACTTCTCATGGAAACACATAGACCCAGTACATGCATTCACCATGCATGCAGTGCACAGCACTACATCCTCATGTACTGTTCTCCTCGCAGGTACACACAAACCCAGCACATACACCGACCATGCATGCACTTCTCAGCCCTGTCTTATCCCTGTATTGTACCCTTCCCAGACACACATACACCCAGATCCGATTCACAACTCTTGCGCTGCGTAGCACTTCCACATCAGCCTGATGTATGTTAAGGGTGTGTTCAGCACACAGCTGCAGAACTTTTAAACCTGTAGGCCTCACTCCAATGACAGCGTAAAAAGTACCTGTTCACTGCTGTTGATTACTACACAGTATACTGCCACCACCGCGTTGGGTTGCTTAACTCCTGGTGAAGGTGGTAGCCTTCCACCACTATGAGGGTAGTGCATTTGGAAACCTAAGTCCAACAAGCCCAACAAGACCACAATCCATGATTTGTGTGGAGGGTGTAAGGAGTGTAGATGTCGTACATGTAAATTCTTCCACCCCTGTGGGAGTGGGGCTTGGGCGTGGTGCCCTGAGAGCCACCATTAGGGAAGCAGCAAATGGGCAGAGCGGAGCTAAGATGCAATATTGTTAGCTCCTTAACACCAGGTGGCTCAACAAGAACAAATATGAATTTGCAGAGTTTCTGAACCAGCATAATCCTGACATTCCATTCCTTATGGAAACCTGGGCTAATAGTGGGTCTGACCCAGACATCAAGACTGCCAATCCCAGAGGGTTTTACTATTAAAAGGCTGGACAGAACTGGGAGGGG
This sequence comes from Lissotriton vulgaris, assembly GCF_964263255.1. Taxonomy (NCBI): domain Eukaryota; kingdom Metazoa; phylum Chordata; class Amphibia; order Caudata; family Salamandridae; genus Lissotriton; species Lissotriton vulgaris. The sequence goes on from NC_141691.1 coordinate 136,679,106, forward strand.
GGGGCTGGCAACTGTGTATCACGGCTCACTGGAGGCGAGTTTCACCCCAATCCATAATTTAATACGTTCCATAGAAAGCTAGTCTATCGACCTGCAGGCCCTGGTACAGGTTTCATTATGTTTCATTGACAAAATGCCTATACTTCTGGCTACGGGCCTGCCAGGGGAGGTGATGCGTTGGTTCCTTTCTGCCAGGGGAGTTAATGCTCCATTCCAAGCAGCAGGCCAAAACACCAATGCACTCATCAAAGTGGTAGTCCATCTTGAAAGCTTTTCCAGCTCTTTTTCTTGGAAGAATGTACTCCTATTTCAGACGTGTTCTGAAGTTATGGTATCACAGCTCCAGTACTTATACCAGTTTCTCCCTTTTTATTAGGGACGCTTCAAAGGATAGTCATTGTAGTGCAGAAAACCCTGCACTTCCCTGACCTTCCTCCAGGCAAACTCAGGGGGTTAGGGGATGGGGGAGGAGACAGCTATGTGTAAGACCCTATTCAGGTTTTCAGAGACAATTCCTCCCACCACTGTAGCTCAAGAAGATCCATCAAGATATGCAGGGCACACCTTCTCTCCCTTTGGGTGGCTGTCTGGAGTGAATGCACAAACAGCCTAACTGTCACCCTCCCTCAGACATGGATTTCACAAGCAGGCAGAGGCAGAGAATGGTAAAGCAAGAAAAAGCCCACTTTCTGTTTTAATGAAGTTTGTCCCTACTACTAACTTTACCTAACCGTTAGTGTTCACACTTAATTACTAGTGATTGCGCAGTTGTATGCCTCACCTACCAGCCTTAATTCCAGTAGAAGAACTCGGGGCATCTAAGTTCTTATGTTGGTGAGCCTATATCACTCATTGTGTAGTGGTTTTTCTCAGTAATTGTCATATTCTTTAGGGATGTATGACATTACAACGCATGCTTTTACCACGCATGCCTATACAACGCAGTTTTTACTACGCATGCCTTTACAACGCATAGTGCTTAGGGGTGCTGGATAGTGAATAGTTTAATTTACTATTCCAACTCCAGTCCCCGTGGATAGTAGGGAAGGTGTTGGATAGTAAATTAAATCTATTCCCTATCCTAGAGCGCCACCCAGCGCTATGCGTTGTAATGACATGCGTTGTAATAGTTGCGTCGTAAAGGCACTGCGTGGTAAAAGTTGCGTTGTAAAGGATGTTTCCCATTCTTTAGTAATGTCCGTTAATCATTTATTTTTAGTTTGAACAGGACATATTGTGTCCTAGCCCTTTTGATTCTACGTTGAGTCTCAGCTTCTTAGGTATGGCAGCACTCCGTCATCAGAATTTAATTTTGGATTCTCTATAGTTATCCTTTTGGGTGCCACTGGTTGGAGTTGTTGCGATTCTTACGGTCTCACTGTTGTTGATGGTTATGGTCTCAATCTGTTAATTCTTCTATTCTTTATTCTTTATGGCTTTCATTTCTCCTTCCTTGTAAAGCATGACTAGATATTGGAATTCTGTTAAAAATCAAGTTATTTTGCTTTGTGACAGCAATGGATCAGCACCCCTTATGTGCATGTACTGTATTTCTTATGATGTCAGAGTGTTTGTTCAATTAATCTAGATGTATAGTTTGTTCAAACTGTAGATTTTTCCCCGATGAAGGGCAGAGTAATACGCTGGAAATGCATTGGGATTCTGTGACAGCTACAAGAAGCTCACACATTTGAAATAATTTATGCACCACACGTTGAAATTCTCCAAGGGAGGCTATTTATATGACGCCGCTCAATAAATGAAGAATTTGTTTAGCACAGCATCTGCAAATATGTTTTTCTTATAATGTTTGTTTTGATTGCATTTGGTTCCCATTGTATTATTGTTCATGTGTTTATATGATATACTTGAATAACTTTGAAAAAGTGTTGCACACTTTTTGAGTGCTCAGTGTAGTGCATTTGGAGGCTATAACCTTTGACCTAGTTTTCCCACACTTTCTAAAAGTGGCATTTTCAAACACGCAATCTAAAAGCCAATTTCTCTAAAATATGTTTTTCATAAATTGTGAGTTCAGGGACCCAAAACTCCAAGTCTATACCTCTTCCCAATTGGAGTTTAGAGGTTACAAGGCAGCTCCAATTATAACCTATGTCCTTGCAATAGTGAAAAATAAATGTAGAAGTATTTCACTATCAGGACACGTAAAACACACCATTACATGTCCTGCCTTTCAAATACATTGCACCTACCCACAAGGGTACATTGGGCCTACCTTAGGGATGCAGTAAAAGGTTTGGGCCTGGCAAAAGGGTGCGCTTGCCAGGTAGACATGGCAGTTTAAAACTATCGACACAGACAGGTGTGTCATGGTTTCAGGCCAACTGATGTGTGTGGGACAATCAGTGCTGCAGGCCCACTAGTAGTATTTGATTTGCAGACCCTGGGCACACACCATGCTCTACGTATGGACTGAATTTAAGGGGGTCATCTCCAGATTTTACTCTACACATTTTGAAGAGATTCACTCTAAGGCAATGAGAAATGCTCTTAAGACAAGATGGCAAACTTTTTGGTTCAGAGTATTACAGTGACGCATGGCCATCCCTCTTGCAATCCCATGGCCGAGGGATGAGAGAAACCAAACTAAAATGTAGCTATTACAAGATTCTGCATAACTGGAACTGGCCTCCCCACAGGTTTCACCATGCAAATTTATTGAATTCCTCTAATTGCTGGAGGTGCGGAAACAGAGGAGGACATATGGCACATTTATTATGGTCTTACCATGCTCTTCATATTTTTTGTCATGAGGTAGCGGTGATCATGAATCAACTGATTCTATCCAATTCAGGCTTTTCTAGAAAGCGTATCCTGTTACATTATCAGACGATTTCTCAGACCTGACCCGTCATCTGAAGAGCTGGACTGATACTTTTTTGGCAGTGAATAAAAGGTGAGGTGGTGTAAATAATCACCCCTACCTACATGCATTATCTATTGTCTGCAGGACCAGCAATCTATTTTTTAGTCTAAATGGTCAGCTTGGCTTTTACTGTCTATCTCCTAATTTTCCTTTCTTTTGAACATATCAGCAGCCTTTGGTTGACAGTCACAACCAGAACTTTAGACTTTGAATAATGAATATGCTCCAGGTGCTGAGGAGGTAAAGAAGATTGATATAAGATGCATATTAGGGACTTATGATACTATTGAACAATTCTATCTCTCCTAAGTAAGAGGAGGAAGGTGAAATATGTTTAATGGTAATATTTTCCTTTGTTTCTTTGTACTTTGTGTTTATACAATTCTGATAACCATGATTAGCCATGCTTCAAAAACATTTTAAAAACCCACTTCAGAATTGAAATACTAAGAGCACTTTCTGGACCTGTGGAAGATCAGAAGTGAACTGGACCTTCTGTTTGTGACCTGAGAGCAGCCCTAAGAACTGCACCCTCTTCATCTTGTACCCAGGATAAAAAAGTGTACTTCATGGGTCAGTTGGTTGACCTCCTGTGTAGATCCAGACAGACAACAAGCTGCAAGAGGCCTTTCCTGGAAGTGCCCAGCTGATCAGTGGCAACTGAATCTGGACTGGACTCTCCTATTCACCTGTGCCTGCCACCCTGGGCATCTCTAAGTGCCTGCCCTGACTTCCTGGGGGTTTTAAAGTGTATTCAGTAGCAACTCCTACAGAGGAGCTGTCCCCCAGTGCACAGCACCAAAAGACCATGAAAGGTTCAAAGCTTCATTTGTAGAATATACCCCTGATGAAGGGCACAGGCGATGCCCGAAATGCATTGGGATGAACACGAATAGTGGGATACTTGTTTGCAACATTTGATGATTTGGTTGCCGAGTTATTGAAGAGTTTTCAAGATGGACTTTTCCATGAACACATTTGGCATGAAAAATAATGTCATGTTGATGACAGAGAATGCTCATTAACCCCTTGCATGCGGGGCATATTTTCCGCCTGTGCTGACTCCGCCTTGCGCGGGCGGAGTCATGACGGAACGGTTCCGTCATCAGCACAGCTCAACCGATGCTGATGACGGAACCGTTCTGTCATCAGCACGCAAGGGGTTAAACAGTTAACAGTGAACTTTGCATAATTTCAAGTCTTATGATTTGTTTTACTACTTTGAACCTTTCATGGTCTTTTAGTGCTGTGCACTGGGGGACAGCTCCTCTGTAGGAGTTGCTACTGAATTGACTTTTCAACAACGCTTATTGGAACAGAAAGTGAAGCCCTGGTAGCACGCCACACCCTACTTCATCTTAAACAAATCAAGTTCACACCGGTTGTGCGTGTCCTTTTCTTATGGTTTTAAAAGTGTACTCATTTGGTTAACTGGGATGCAAATGATTTGGGGCCTGATTTATACTTTGGCGTATGGGATACACCATCACAAATGTGATGGATATCCCATCCGCAGTTTTACAATTGCCAATAGTCTTGTGTAGCGGACACGTACAGGCTGAGGCAAGCGAAGCTCTGCCAAATTTGCTGAAATAACTGCTTTTAAAACTGAAAGTCACTGTTATTATTTGAGCCGCATTTTAAACCCACTACCCTCCTCACAAACCGCACTGCTTCCCGGTCCACCAAGGGTCATCTAGATTGAGTAGAGGAAGTACTCGCCATTGATCCACACCCACTTCCGAGAAAGACACCGGAGTGGGCGTAGCCTCGTCACCTCTTAAAAATCGTGCCATAAGCCTCGCGCAGCAGACACATACAGGCTGAGGCAAGCGAAGCTCTGCCAAAGTTGCTGAAATTCGACACACTTTGCAGATAAAACACTGCTTTTAAAACTGAAAGTCACTGTTATTATTTGCGCCGCATTTTTAACCCACATACCCTTCTCATGAACCGCACTGCTCCCCGGTCCACCGCGGGTCATCCCGATTGAGTGAAGGGAGTACTCGGCACCGATCCCCACCCACTTCCGGGCTTGACGCCGGAGGGGGCGGAGCCTCATCACCTTTTATAACTCATGCCACACACTCTGCACAGTGGACACGTGCAGCGGGCGCGCCGCTGGTGCGCTGAAGGCGCACCTAAGGCAAGCCCGTTGCGTCTCTCCGTGTCTGGTCAGGGCCTGGGGGTACAAACCCTGTCCCAAACACGAGGGATTATTATAAGCTACTCACAAAAAAACAACTGATCGGTCTCTGTCCAAGCACACAGCATGACTGTAATATACTAAATCCAGAAACACCAGGGTCCAACTGCCCCAGATGCCACAATGCTTTTGACATTCGATCTTGTAGGGTATATACCAATAATGTTACTGGTTCCATCAACAATAAGACTCAGAAGCTTTCCCCTTTTACTATTAGGGTTGCCACCCCCCCAAGGACTTTACCGTTTTTTAACATTAATTGCAGGTCGCTTCCAAAACATAAGGATGACATATTTGACCTCCTGTGGAATAAACAACCCAACGCTATTTCCCTCACTGGAACGTGGCTACACGAAAGCTCTGCCCCGACATTGCTTCAGCTCTGCCCCCCAATTACACGATTATTAGAAAGGATCGTAGTGCCAAAACAGGAGGAGGCATTGCAGTAATTTTTGATAAGTCTTACACCTATAAATGGGAAAAACTGCCCTTTAAGGGTTGCGAGGCAAGCCTATTCAAACTCACCCTGACAGCCAATTTTCTCTCTCTGGGATTCTGATCTACTGCCCACCTGGGCCAGCAGGGCCATGGGCAGCTGCCTTTCTGAAACTTATTGCCCCCTATCTGCTGGACGCTGCCAGGTTCACTATTTTGGGCGACATGAACATTCATTGCCAACATGCACTACGAGCACCTCGCTAATGGCTGATCTAGCAGTAATGAATACACTACTCTGCAATGCAGGCCCCACCCATGAGGCTGGCCACTTGCTGGATCCTATTTTCTCTAACCTATCCAATATCTCCTGCCTGACAGCCCACCCGCTACTCTGGTCAGATCACTATTTGGTCGGTTTCAGGGTTAAGCAGGAGATTAAGGTACACTCCAGATTGGTTACTGGGTTACCCTTGTGAATCCCTAGTATATGGTAACTTGGGTACTACCGGCATAGGTACCCCAGAGGCCTACCAGGGGCCGAAGCATGTATTATGCCACCCCTGGAAAGCCTTTCAAAATGGCACCACAGGTCTGCTACTGCAGCCTGGGTAAGGTGGTGCATGCACCCCTTACTAAGATATATGCTACCTATATCTACCTTAAATAACAGACACATATAAACCTATAAGTCACTCCTATGGCAGGCCTGAAGGCAGAATGATTGGTTTTGTGTGAGAGGGTGCCCAAGCATGACCTGAGCCCCTTTGCAGCTTTCGGAATCACTTCTCTGTAGCTGGTATGTGATACAGCCATACCATTTACTCTTAAGTGCATTATAACCTCGCTATAAATGCTAACTTTGGGATGGCTGCATCAAAACATGTTGTGTTTGGTGGCAAACACTTTAGAATCCTATCCCCCCCGCCAGTCATGGCGGCGGGAGTAGAATTCTACCCTTCTAGAGGGAGAAGACATGTGCACACTTATTTAAACTGTAATACTTTTAAAGAGCCCTGGCATCACAAAATGGATGCCACAGACACGGGTATGACCTCCTGCTGCTGGACGAAACTCTGGCAGGGAAGGCTAGGACAATAGGTTTCCTGTCACAGGGAGGTGTAACCACCTTTCAGACAGGCTTTAGTGTATTGGGGCTGGGTGGGTGCATTCATAGAATGCTTTTCAGACAGTGCTGGGGGCACACTTGGTGTCCATGTGCATATCCCAGTTCAAACCGGTTGCAGGGGCACTCAGCCCCTGATCTGGTGTGAAACTGGACAAAGGGAAAGGGGTGTAACCACCCCATCCTGGGTCCTCCCATATGTGGGACCCTAGAGTAAGTCCAACCCCTAAACTTAGCATAAGTATAGGAATCCAGTCCTTAGGACTTTAGATTACCATAGACGAAACTCTGCAACATATATCCTGGAACTTCGACATTTTATTTCAACTAGAAGATGGAAGAATTTCCCTTGGGGTGAAGGAGTGACTCCCCTATTCAAACAGGCACCAACGAAGCAATTTGCTGGTCTGTATTTCCAACGCTCCCACAAGAACCCGAAGGTTTTGTGACACAGGACATGGACTTCCAGACATCTCCAAGGCTGACACGAGATCCCAGCAAAACTGAGACCTGTAGCCATCACAAGAGACATGGGACCGGAACTCCTGGACACTGTGCACATTTGCTAGTGCACCTACTTCTCCAGCTTTCCCAAAATTGTGCATTAGGCTATTTGTAGTCCAAGCCCTGAGCACCATCTGCACCGAAGATTGTGGACCTTCACTCCACAAGTGATCCGTGGTCCCACTTCTAGCATTTCTGCTCGAGGACCCTTTGCAATTGCTGGTCTGTCTACTGGTGGTCCCCATGAAGGTAACTCTTCTGTTTCTTGGGCTTTCCTGGTTGCTCCAGGCGTGCCATGACTCCCCTCCAAAGGCTGAGTCCCTCAGACCTTGCTGGTCTGCACCAAAGCCAACTTTTACTTTCTGTGTGAGTTGCTGTTGCCAAGGCTTATTGGGTCCAATTGGATACCGACGCTGCAGCACTCGGCATCCTTTGTGGGACAGCTCAAATCCAGCTCCTGGTTGTTATCGAGACCTCCTGGTCCTCATGGCTGAAGAGTCAAGGTTCACCTTTTTCACCTGAAATCACCCGACATTGGTTGGCATTGTCTCCTTGCCTTCCTGGTCACTGGCCAGTGATCCAGACTATGTTCCCTCTGCTTTCAGGGTCTTCAGATCTTCGATCCACCCTTGGATCCATCCGGGCACTTTCCACGTGGTCTCCTGCAGCTCTTCTTCACAGCTCGCCATAGGAAACAACGACAAAACCCGACACCAAAAGACACCTATGCACCAGCTTCCCTGGGTGAGGTAACATGAGTACTCCTGTGCTCCCGTGGGTCTTGTCTCTTGAACTGTCTAGTTCTCAAGGGGTTTCCTCCAAGTCCACTCCTAAGTGTCCTTAATCTGTAATTTTCCAGCAGCGACTTTCCCCATAGAAGTTAATGGTGATTCGCGGCTGTGTTTAGACACTGCACGCGTCCCTCGTGGGTCCCCACTGTCACTACCGTGGGTGGTTCCTGGTGGTCCCAGTGGTTTTAAAGGCTCTAGGCCTTGTACCTATGTCAGTTGTGGTTCTTATACCACTTTCTTAGTATATGGTTTGCGACGCCCCTAGGGCTAATCATATATTGTGCTAATTTTCTGTGTGTTGAATAAGTTTACTTGTGTACTTTTGCCACTAGCCTCATAAAGAGACTAGGGGGATGTGTTTAGAATAAATATATATATTTTATATATACCTGGTGTGGTTCTCCTTTCATTTGGACATTATATGAGATTATAGACTGGTAAAACAAGCTGCTTTACATTCCTTCAAGACTTAGCCTGAAAGCTGCTCTCCACAGCTACCACTTAGAGAGCTTTCTATGATGATCTAAACCCTAAAAATCACCATTAGGGTCGCCCATGTTAGTGCAGGGTGCTACACTTACATTAGTGAGCACCATATACTGACCTGGCTTCTCACACGTCCTATCACATAAAAGGTAACTTTAGTTGGTCAATGGCTAAAGAGTAACTCAAGAAAAGTAGGGGATACAATATATTACAGACCATGCAAAAGCCATAACATTTGAATGAATGAATGAATTTTTTGTAATTTTTTTTAACGTTTGGTATCCCCATACTAACAGATGTTACAAAACTCAAGGAAGGGTGGTAGTTGGCAGAAAAATACTGTACTTACCAAGCCATCATAAAACTCATGCCCAGTTGAATCCTGGAAAGTTATAACCCTAGAACCCTAGGAGATAACAGATATTATAGTCCATATAGGCTATTATATTTGGTATCCCCTAAGGGTACCGGAGGCCAAATCTTGTAGAATGATGTGCAAAATGTGTAAAGATACTGTAGTCTGCTATCCAATAAAATACAAAATCATTTGGCCAATGGCTAAAGAGTAACCCATGAAACATAGGGGATACGAGATATTACGGCAATGCGTGAGCCATAATATTTAGTATCCCCAAGTGAATGATGTTTGAAAGTAAAAGGAAGGGTGATATTGTTATAGAAATACCTTGCTCCCGCATCCAACATAAGATGAAGTCAAATTCATTCCTGGTAACTTTTAACCCGAGAAACACTAGGGGTACCAAATATTATAGGACATAAAGGCTATTATAGTTTGTATCCCCTAAGGCTATGGATGCAAAATCTTGTGGAATGATGTAGAAAAATGTGAAAAGATACTGTAGTCTGCATTCAAACAAAAGTCAATTTCAATTAGTCAATGGCTAAAGGGTAACCCATGAAACATAGGGGATACAAGATATTACAGCAATGCATGAGCCATAATATTTAGTATCCCCAAGTAAATGATGTTGGAAAACAAAAGGAAGGGTGCTATTTGGTATACAAATACTGTGCTCCTCCATCTATTATAAGGCAATGTCAAATTGAATCCTAGTAACTTCTAACCCGAGAAACGCTGGGGATACCAAATATTATAGGCCGTATAGGCTATTATATTTGGTATCCCCTAAGGGTACCGGATGCAAAATCTTGTGGAATGATGTACAAATTGTGAAAACATACTGTAGTCTGCTATCAAACAAAAGGGAATTTCAACTATTCAATTGCTCAAAAGGTAACCCATGAAACATAGGGGATATGATATAATAAGGCTATGTGTTAGCCATAATATTTGGCATCCCTTTAGTTCATGATGTAGTAAAGCAAAAGGCAGGATACTATTTGGTATAGCAATACTGTGCTCGCGCATCCAACATAAGGCAAAGTCAATTTGAATCCTGGTAACTTCTAACCCGAGAAACACTGGGGATACCAAATATTATATGCCATATAGGCTATTATACTTGGTATCCCCTAAGGGTACGCAAGGTAAATCTTATGGAATGATTTACACAATGTGAAAAGATACTGTAGTCGTAGTCTGCTATCAAACAAAAGGCAAATTCAATTGGTCAATGGCTTAAGGGTAACCTATGAAACATAGGGGATACGAGGTATTACAACGATGACTGAGCCATAATATTTGGTATCCCAATAGTAAACGATGTTGGAAAGCAAAAGAATGGCTGCTATTTGGTATAGAAATACTGTACTCCTCCATCCAACATAAGTCGATGTCAAATTGAATCCTGGTAACTTCTAACCCCAGAAACGATGGGGATACCAAATATTATAGGCCCTGTTTGCTATTATATTTGGTATCCTCTAAGGGTGCCGGATGCAAAATCTTGTGGAATGATGTACAACATGTGAAAAGATACTGTAGTCTTCTATCAAATAAAAGGCAAATTCAATTGGTCAATGGCTAAATTGTAACCCATAAAACATAGGGGTTACGAGATAATATGGCTATGTGTGAGCCATAATATTTGGCATCCCTTTAATTAATGATGTGGTAAAGCAAAAGGAAGGGTGCTATTTGGTATAGAAATACTGTGCTCGCGCATCCAACATAAGGCAAAGTCAATTTGAATCCTGGTAACTTCTAACCCGAGAAACACTGGGGATACCAAATATTATATGCCATATAGGCTATTATACTTGGTATCCCCTAAGGGTACGCAAGGTAAATCTTATAGAATGATGTACACAATGTGAAAAGATACTGTAGTCGTAGTCTGCTATCAAACAAAAGGCAAATTCAATTGGTCAATGGCTTATGGGTAACTTATGAAACATAGGGGATACGAGGTATTACAACGATGACTGAGCCATAATATTTGGTATCCCAATAGTAAACGATGTTGGAAAGCAAAAGGATGGCTGCTATTTGGTATAGAAATACTGTACTCCTCCATCCAACATAAGTCGATGTCAAATTGAATCCTGGTAACTTCTAACCCCAGAAACGATGGGGATACCAAATATTATAGGCCCTGTTTGCTATTATATTTGGTATCCTCTAAGGGTACCGGATGCAAAATCTTGTGGAATGATGTACAAAATGTGAAAAGAAACTGTAGTCTGCTATCAAATAAAAGGCAAATTCAATTGGTCAATGGTTAAAGGGTAACCCATGAAACATAAGGGATACGAGATATTACAGCAATGCGTGAGCCATAATATTTGGTATCCCCCTAGTAAATGATGTTGGAAAGCAAAAGGGAGGGTGCTATTTGGAATCGAAATTCTGTGCTCCTCCATCCAACATAAGGCGATGTCAAATTGAACCCTGGTATCTTCTAGCCTGAGAAACGCTGGGGATACCAAATATTATAGTACGTGTATGCTATTATAATTGGTTTCCCCTAAAGGTACTGGGGCAAAATCTTGTGGAGTGATGTACAAAATGTGAAAAAATACTGTAGTCTGCTATCAAATAAAAGGCAAATTCAATTAGTCAATGGCTAAAGGGTAACCCATGAAACATCAGGGATACCAGATATTACAGCAATGCGTGAGCCATAATATTTGGTATCGCCCTAGTAAATGATGTTGGAAAGCAAAAGGACGGCTGCTCTTTGCCATAGAAATACTGGGCTCATCCATCGAACATAAGACCATGTCAAATTGAATACTGTAAGTTGTAACCCCAGAAACACAGGGGATACCAGATATAATAGCTGGTAAAGGCCATTATATTTGGTATCCCCTAAGCGAACCGGATGTAAAATCTTGTGGAAAGATGTAAAAAATCTGAAAAAATGCTGTAGTCTGTTATCAAAGAAAAAACAACTTTAAGTGATCAGTGGCTAAAGGCTAACCCATGTAACGTAGGTGATACGAGATATTACAGCAATGCGTGAGCCATAATATTTGGTATCCCCATAGTAAACAATATTGGAAAGCAAAAGCAAAGCCTCTAGTTGGCATACAAGTACGGTGCTCACCCATTCAACATAAGACAATGTCAAATTAAATCCTGGGAAGTTCTAAACTAAGAAACACAGAGGATACCAAATATTATAGCCGGTATGGGCCATTATATCCCCTAAGGGAACCAGATGTACCATCTTGTGGAATGATGAAAAATGTGAACGGTTACTGTAGTCTGTTATCATGTAAAAGGCAACTTTTAGTGGCCAATGACTAAAGGGTAACCCATGAAAGGTAGGGGATACGAGATATTATAGCAATGAGTGAGCCATAATATTTAGTATACTCCAAGGGAACCGGATGTAAAATCTTGTGGAATGATGAAAAATGTGAACGGTTACTGTAGTCTGTTATCATGTAAAAGGCAACTTCTAGTGGCCAATGACTAAAGGGTAACCCATGAAAGGTAGGGGATACGAGATATTATAGCAATGAGTGAGCCATAATATTTAGTATACCCCAAGGGAACCGGATGTAAAATCTTGTGGAATGATGTGAAACATCTGAAAAGATACTGTAGCCTGCTATCAAATAAAAGACAACTTCAAGTGGTCAATGGCTAAAGAGTAACCCATTAAACGTAGGGAATATGAAATATTACAGAAATGCGTGAGCCATAATATTTGGTATCCCGATAGTAAATGGTGTTGGAAAGCAAAAGGAAGGTCGCTATTGGTCAAGGAAATACTGTGCTCACCCATCCAAAATGAGACCATATTAATTTGAATACTGGTAAGTTCTAACACCAGAAACACATGGGATACCAGATATAATAGCTGGTAAAGGCCATTCCATCCTGTATCCTCTAAGGGAACTGGATGTAAATCTTGTGGGATTCATGTAAGAAATCCAAAAAGATACTGTAATCTGCTATACAATAAAAGGCAATTTCAACTGGTGAAAAGCTAAAGGGTAACCAATAAAACATAGGGGATACGAGATATTACAGCAATGCGTGAGCCATAATATTTTGTATCCCCATTGTAAACGATGTTGGAAAGAAAAAGGAAGGCCACTATTTGGCACAGAAGTACTGTGCTCGCCCATCCAAAATAAGGCTATGTCAAATTGAATCGTGGTAAGTTCTAACCCAAGAAAACACAAGGGATACCAAATATTATAGGTGGCATGGGCCATTATATATGGTATCCCCTAAGGGAACCAAACGAACAATCTTGTGGAATGATGTAAAAAATATGAAAAGATACTGTAGTCTGTTATCAAATAAAAGACAACTTCAAGTGGCCAATGGCTGAAGGGTAATCGATGAAACGTAGGGGATACAAGATATTACAGCAATGTGTGAGCCATAATATTTAGTATCCCTATAGTAAACGATGTTGGGAAAAAAAAAGGAAGTGTTCTGAACCGCATAGAAATACAGTGTTTACCCATCCTACATAACACCATATCAATTTGAATACTGGTAAGGTCTAACACCAGAAACACAGGGGATACCAGATAATAAATCTGGTAAAGGCCATTATATCTGGTATCCTCGAAGGGAACCGGATGTAAATCTTGTGGGATTCATGTAAGAAATCCTAAAAGATACTGCCATCTGCTATACAATAAAAGGCAACTTCAACTGGTGAACGGCTAAATGGTAACCAATGAAAAATAGGGACTACGAGATATTACAGCAAAGCGTGTGCCATAATATTAGGTATCCCCATTGTAAACGATGTTGGAAAGCAAAAGGAAGGCCACTCTTTGGCAAAGAAGTACTGTGCTCACCCATCCAACATAAGACTATGTCAAATTGAATCCTTGTAAGTTCTAACCCAGAAAACACAGGGGATACCAAATATTATAGACAGTATGGGCCATTATATATGGTGTCCCCTAAGAGAACCAGACGTACAATCTTGTGGAATGATGTAAAAAATATGAAAAGATACTGTAGTCTGTTCTCAAATAAAAGACAAATTCAATTCGCCGATGGCTAAAGGGTAACCTATTAAACATAGGGGATACAAGATATTACAGCAATGTGTGAGCCATAAAATTTGGTCTCCACCGTAGTAAATGATGTTGGAAAGCAAAAGGAAGACCGCTATTCGACACAGAAGTACTGTGCTCACACATCCAACGTAAGACTATGTCAAATTGAATCCTGGTAAGTTCTAAACCAAGAAACACATGGTGTACCAAATATTATAGGCATTATAGACCATTATATATGGTATCCCCTAAGGGAACCAGGCGTAAAATATTGTGGAATGATGTAAAAAATATGAAAAAGTACTGTAGTCTGTTATCAAATAAAAGACAACTTCAAGTGGCCAATGGCTAAAGGGTAATCGATGAAACGTAGGGGAGACGAGATATTACAGCAATGTGTGAGCCATAACATTTGGTATCCCCTAGTAAACAATGATGGAAAGCAAAAGGAAGGGTTATATTCAGCATAGAAACTCTGTGCTCGCCCATCCAGCATAAGACTATGTCAAATTGAATCCAGGTAAGGTCTAACCCAAGATACAAAGGGGATACCAAATATTATAGGCCGTAGAGGCTATTATATATAGTATCCCCTAAGGGAACCGGAAGTACAATCTTGTGGAATGATGTAAAAAATGTATAAAGATACTGTAGTCTGCTGTCAAATAAAAGACAACTTCAAGTGGCCAATGGCTAAAGGGTAACCCATGTAACGTAGGGGATACGAGGTATTACAGCAATGCGTGAGCCATAATATTTGGTATCCGGATAGTAAACGATATTGGAAAGCAAAAGGAGGGACGCTATTTGGCATGCAAGTACTGTGCTAACTCATCCAACATAAGACTATGTCAAATTAAATCTTGGTAAGTTCTAACCCAAGAAACAGGGGATACCAAATATTATAGCAGGTATAAACCATTATATATGGTATCCCCTACCGGAAGTACAATCTTGTGGAATGATGAAAAAATGTTAAAGGTTACTTTAGTCCGCTAACAAATAAAAGGCAACTTCAAGTGGTCAATGGCTAAAGGGTAACCCATGAATCGTAGGGTATACAAGATATTACAGCAGTGCGTGAGCCATTATATATGGTATTCCCATTGTAAAAGATGTTGGAAAGCAAAAGGGAGGGTGCTATTTGCCATAGAAATACTGTGCTTACCCATCCAACATAACACCATATCAAATCGAATACTGGTAAATTCTAATCCCAGAAACACTGGGGAAACCAGATATTATAGCTGTTATAGGCCACAGTATTTGGTATCCCCTAAGAGAACCAGATGTAAAATCTTGTGGAATGACATAAACATTTGAATATACTGCAGTCTGCTACCAAATAAAAGGCAACTTCAAATGGTCAATGGGTAAAGGGTAACCCATGTAACGTAAGGGATGCAAGATATTACAGCAATGCGTGAGCAATAATATTTGGTATCCCCATTGTAAACGCTGTTGGAAAGCAAAAGGGAGGGTGCTATTTGCCAATGAAATACTGTGCTCACCCATTCAACATAAGACCATGAAATTGAATACTGGTAACTTCCACCCCTAGAAACACTGGGGATACTAGATATTATAGCTGTTATAGGCCACTATATTTGGTATCCCCTAAGGGAAACAGATGTAAAATCTTGTGGAATGATGTAAATTATGTGAAAAGATACTGTAGTCTGCTATCAATCAAAAGGCAACTTCAAGTGGTCGATGGCTAAAGGGTAAGCCATGAAACATAGAGGATATGAGATAGTACGGCAATGCGTGAGACATAATATTTGGAGTCCCCACTGTAAATGATGATGAAAATCAAAAGCAATGGTGCTATGTGTCATACAAATACTGTGGTCACCCATCCAATGTAAGAACATGCCAAATTGAATATTGGTAAGTTCTCCCCAAGAAATACAGGGGATACCAAATATTATAGGTGGTAAAGGCTATTATATTTGGTATCCCAAAGGAAATCAGTTGTAAAATCTTGTGGAATGATGCAAACATTCTTAAAAGCTACTGTAGTCTGCTAACAAATAAAATGCAACTTCAACTGGTGAAAGTCTAAGGTTAGCCCCTGAAACGTTGTGAATTCTCGATATTACAGCAATGTGTGAGTCATATTATTTGGTATCCTCATAGTAAATGATATTGGAATGCAAAAGAAAGGGTGCTATTTGGCATAGAAATACTAAGTTCTAACCTGAAAAACACAAGGGATATCAAATATTGTAGCTAGTATAGGCCAATACATATGTTATCCCTTAAGGGAACCAGATGTTAAATGTTGTAGATACGATGTAAAAAATGTGAAAATATACTGTAGTCTGCTATCAAATACATGGCTAGGTATCCCCTTAGTAAACTAGTTGTAAAATCTTGTGGAATGATGTATAAAATGTGAAAAGCTACTGTAGTCTCCTAACAAATAAAAGGCAACTTGAACTAGTGAATATCTAAAGGGTAGCCCATGAAACATAGGGGATACGTCATATTACAGCAATACGTGAGCCATGATATTTGGTATCCCCATTGTAAAGGGTGTTGAAAAGCAAAAGGAAGGATGCCATTTGCCATTGAAATAGTGTGCACACCCATCCAACATAAAAACATGTCGGGGAACATCCTTTACCACGCGGATTTTACTCCGCAGTACCCTTTAAACGCGTCTTTTACAACGCAAGTCGTAACCACGACTTGCGCTGGAGGGCGCTACAGGACAAGGAATAATTTAATTTACTATCCAACACCTTCCCTACTGTACATAGGCTGGTGTTGGAATAGTAAATAAAAAAATTCCTAAGTCCGCACCCCTCCAACGCAAGTCGTGGTAACGACTTGCGTTGTAAAAAACGCGTTGTAAAGGTACGCGTGGTAAAACCATGCGTCGTAACATCGTACATCCAAACATGTCAAATTGGATCCTGGTAAGTTCAACTCCAAGAAAAACGGGGGATACCAAATATCATAGGCGGTATAGGCCATTATATTTAGTATCCCCTAAGGGAACCGGATGAGAAATCGTTTGGAATGATGTCAAAAATGTGAAAAGACCCTGTAGCCTGCTGTCAAATAAAAAGCATCTTCAAGTGGTCAATGGTTAAAGGGTAACTCATGAAACGTAGGGGGATACCAGATATTACGAAAATGCGGAAGCCATATTATTTGGTATCCCCATTGTAAATGATATTGGAAAGCAAAAGAAATGGTGCTCTTTGCCATAGGAATACTGTGCTCACCCATCGAACATCAGACCATGTCTTATTAAATCCTGGTAAGTTCTAACCCGAGAAACACAGGGAATACCAAATATTGCAGCTGGTATAGGCCAGTACATATGGTATCTCCTAAGGGAACCAGATGTTAAATGTGGAAAGATACTGTAGTCTACTATCAAATAAATGGCTACTTCATCTGGTCAATAGCTGAAGAGTAACCCATAAAACGTAGGGGATACGAGATATTACAGCAATCTGTGAGACATATAATTTGGTATCCCCAAAATAAATAAACACTGTTGGAAAGGAAAAGGAAGGGTGCTGGTTGGCATACCAATACTGTGCTCACCCATTCAACATAAGACCATGTCAAATTGAATCCTGGTACGTTCTAACCCGAGAAACACAGGGTAAACCAAATATTATAGATGAAAGAGGCATTATATTTGGTATCCCCTAAGGGAAATGGATGTCAAATCGCGTGGCATGATATTAAACATATGAAAAGATACCATAGTCTGCTATCAAATGAAAGGCAACTTCATCTTGTCAATGGCTAACAAATAACCCATGAAGAATTGGGGATAGGAGATATTTACAACAATGTATAGACCATATTAATTTGTATTCCCATACCAAGAGATGTTAGAAATCTCAAGGAAGGGTACCAGTTGGCAGAAACATACTGTGGTCACTGAGCCAACATACGACCATGTCCAAGTTATCCCTGGTATGTTTTAACACTAAAATCCTAGGTGATACTAAATATTATAGTCTGTATGGGCCATTATATTTGTTATCCCCAAAATTAACTTGATGTGAAAGCTTGTGAAATACATTCAAAAGTACTAAAAGATATTGTAATTTGGTGTTAAGTAAAAAACAATTTCAAAATGTCAATTTCTAAAAGGTAAACCTTGAAAAGTAGGAAATGCCACATATTATAGCAAAGAATGAGCCTTAATATTTGGTATCCACATAGAAAGTGACTTGGTTTACGTCCAGGCGATTTCACTCATTATTCCTTCGGATTGGCCAGCATGCGTTCATGGTTCCTCCTGGTCAGCCATCGCAACGCGTGCTTCCTCTGCTCTTTCCCCCTTGATCAGCACAGCACACAGCACTTTATGCATTCTTCTGCATGGCACGTCAACTTTAAGCATTGATACATTTGCACAATAAACTGCATGCTTCAAACAGATCCACATCTTGACCACTGCGTGTTTCTCTGTTTATTAGGCACGTTTCTGCTCAAGCAGGTTAGGCTTCATTTCTTTTTCACAGACGGCGATTATGAGTCACGTGGGGGGATCTCCCAGTGTGGTTGTTAGACTTGACATCCTTGGCGTGGTTTTCGCTGATTTTTTGCCTCAACCTCCTGTATTTTTGATGCTGTGCTGGCATTTGTTGTCTTAGAGGCTTTAGGAACTTTGCCTCTGCTGATCAGTGTCAAAGTGAAAGTGCTCCCAGTATAAATTGCTATTGCAATTGGTGATTGTATATTTGATTTACTGGTAAGTCTCTATTACAGTGCACTATGTGAGCCCAGGGCCTGTAAATCAAATGCTACTAGTGGGCCTGCAGCACTGATTGTGCCACCCACAGGAGTAGCCCTAAAAAGGTATCTCAGACCTATCACTGCAGTGTCTGTGTGCAGTTTGAACCTGCCATGCCGACCTGGCAAGTGCACCCACTTGCCAGGCCCTAACCTAACCTTTTCTTAAATGTGGGATCACCCCTCAAGTAGGCCCAAGGTACCCCCAAGGGCAGGGAGCAGTGTATGTGAAAGGTAGGACATATTCCGACTGACGCTCCGGCTCTGTTTGTCTGTTTGAGCACGCTGCCTCAGCCTGCGTTACAGACGAGGAGCACTGAGATCCATGTCCTCCCACAGCACACGGCACATCAGGCATCCTGTGGTGGCTCTGCTGCATTCTCTACAGGCCCGCTCGGTTGACAGGGTAAGTGGCACCCTGATCTCCTAACTCTGAGGCTGGCGAAAGCCCCCCAGTTTTTGAGGATGGTTGCTGACATGCTATGGTCTCTGCTGCTTAGCCTAGTTAGCTGACACGACACTCTGACCCTATGACGACGATGGAAGTTTCCCATCATCGGTGAGCTGAGGCCATGGCTCATCGCAAGCCATTCCAGGTGATTGGTGCTACATTACTTCTCTGGCTGTACACAGTATTTCCCCATCGCATTCTTTTGTAAGCGTTCCTTGATGCCGACATTGATGGACATAACTCAGCCCTCCTGGGGACGAGCTGGAGGGCGAGGCGGGCTGTGCTTCCCAGTAACACCGGTACTGGTGCGACCAATGGAACTATGACAATGCTCCCTAGGCGGAAACCACGAATGTTGTACTAACCGCGGGGCCCGAGCTTGCATGGCTGATGCCCGGTGAAGCTGTTCAGGCAACTATAGAGGAGATTGGCTCTTGTTCCACCCCCTCGGCCGTGACATACCCAGCCGGACTTTGGACATAGTTTTTCCTTGTCTCTCAGCTGTTTTTCCTTCCCTTCCCCGCCTCCTTTCCCCTTACCTGTCTGCCTGACTTGATATGCATTCCCTACCCCTTTTTGCCATTCTCCCTCTCCCTTCCATGCCCCATTGGACATGTGTCTTCACTATGCTAGGCACTAACTCAGGTTATTGTTTAATCAAAGTTTTTTCACTTATTTTATACTTTGCTCATGTAACTGATGTAATTCTTTGTAACTTGTAATTCACTGATCCTCATGTAAAGCGCTCTGATAACTCCGGGTCTAGCCAGTGCTATATAAAACTCTGCACAAAAAAAATACTGGTGTGTTTTTCATGTCCTGATAGTGAAATACTGCCAATTTAGTTTTTCACTTTTGAAAGGTTATCTGTCACATAGGCTAAAATGGGCACTGCTTTATACCATCTTAGAAGCATACATTTCCACTGGGACAAGATATAGAAATAGAGTTAAGGTTCTCTAAACTTAGAATTCAATAACACATCTTTTAGTTAAGATGTTTTTTTAATTATGTGTTTGAAAATGCCATTTTTAGAAAGTAGCGAAAACACAAAAAGATGATGGAGGAAACGCTGAATCCTTTCAGGCACTCACCCTAGTCACAGATCTGAGTTGAATCCATCATCTTACTTTAGCTCACTTCGCCAACCCAGTTTTTGAACTTTTAGAAAGTAGGCATTTTCTTATTTAAACATTCTGCATGCCTCTACTGGTTTGTGCATTGACTGTCTGGTTGTGCAGTGACAGGGGCTAGGTATGTGCATTCACTGTAGAGCCACTCGGGGGGTGTTGATGTGTGTCCTGCCTTTCCTGGGAGATGCATTGCTGGGCTGAATAGACCTTGGCTGGCTTTAGAGGGGTGGAAAGAGTTTCCCTTGCACCTGAATAGGCTGTGTCTCCTTTACACAATGCTGTTTCCACCTCCTGTGGCCCTGCTGCACCAGAGAAGACAGAACTGATTAGACTAGGCTCAGAGACCCTTGTCACAAAGACAAATAGAGTATGAGTAGAGGACCTTTAACCCCAGAGAATTAGATCACTTCTGTATTCAGGAGGAACCTTCGCCTAGAAGAAGAGCTGGAGCGCTGTGAGTGGGAGTACTACCCCTTTGCTGTTGGCTTTGCTGGGTTGACCTGCAGTTGTTGCTTCTGCCAAGGAAAGGGCATAAACTGGACTTGTGTGTGCTAGCGTCCTGTTGTGAAGTTTCAAGAACACCAAGACTTCACCTGCAACTGACTGACCAGCACCTCGACTACTGTGTGGACTCCTGCATTCAAAATAGCATCAATCCCAGTTGTGTGGTTGGTCCTGCAACACAAAGAAAACCAACTCCGATGCTGTCTTCACCACCACAACGATCAGCGAGGCCTGGGGCACCACCCATTAACTGCAAGATGTACCACCCTGTCTACACTGCAGCTCCGATGCCCTTCGACGTCTGCAGTTATCAGTCTTTCAGGTGCTCACACAACGTCGTCACCATCAGCGCCTGAGTCCCAATATTGCTGAGCCAGTAACCGACAAGGGTGAGTTCACAAGTCTATGACTTTGCATCGCTTCACTAGAACTAAAGCCTCACCACCGACTGAACTGACTTCCACTGTCTTGGACTCGACGCATCGACTCCTTGTGGACATGACACCTCACCTCAGCCATGACAACCAGGGAACGGACCTCAACCTCGGCACCGATGCCTCACCTCCATGACACCGTGCATCATCCAAAGACTTCGTTCTAAGGTACATCTGCTTGGGGGTCCATGTGACTCCATGCCCTACGCCGCGCATCTCGCATTTGACCCATTGTTTGAATTATTGCCTGTCACAATGTCATAATAGACCCAGGTTGAGCTATTTGTTTTCTGCAAGTTCTATTTTCGAGATCATTGTTTTAAAGTCGTATTTGAATTCATATAGGTTGGATTTTTGTTGTTTTGGTCTTGTTTGGTTTAGATAAAGTTACTTTATTTTTCTAAACAGGTGTGGTGTCCATTTCTGGTGTTTTCACTGTGTTACTGTGAGTTTGGGTACAAATACTTTACACATTGCCTTTGGGTTAAGCCAGTCTGCTCATGCCAGCTACCAAGAGGGTGAGCAGGCTCTATCTAAAGTGTGTATCCCCCTTATCCTGACTAGAAGCAAGGGTGCCTACTTGGAAAAAGGCGCATTCCTCTGCCAACTATAGACCCCCAGTTCTAACAGTGCTCTTATGTTTAGACCTGAGAGACCATCACCGGAAGCACAAAAGATGATTAGAAATGTTACTGGAGAGATTTAGACTGAGGGAGCTCTGTGCCTCGCTGGCTTGTTAGTATAGACGGCTTCTGGAGAACTGATACTGTACGTTGTTTCAGAGCTGTAACTATTAACGCACATGATCCCTTGTTTCTCCAAGATATAGTGTGGAGTTGTTGGAAAATGTGTGTTCCGTTAAGAATTCACACCCCACCATGTAAGATGCATTGTGTAGTTCACCCTAAAGGGCTTTGTAGTCATCTCTTCTCTACAAACATTCTCCAAGGCAAACAGTGAGTACCACAGAAAGTAACTTTTTGCGCCTCTTCATCTCCTATACTCTTTGCTAATTTTACGATAATGCTGATGGCCTTCAGCTCCTCTAGACTTAAGTCAGCGACCTGCCCTTGCTTTGTTCTTGAAACTGAATCTGGAAAACAAGACCTTTTTCACACTGAATCCCCACTCCATAGCATGCCCTCCACTGTGGCTAGAATCTGTCCATAGTAGGGATTATGTGGCTCTTAGCTCAGTCTATTGTCAGACAGGCTTCTGTCTCCTTCCAACTCTTCCCGAATGCGATTCCTGTTACCCTTCTGATTCACCATCTATTTTCTGCACTATTGCCGGATAGCCATGTAAGCAAATTAAACCCACACATTTCTTCTCTGTTTGAGTTTGCAGATAGAAGAGCAGTGGTGATATCTGAGGCAGATTACCTGCTAGGTGCACTTGTTGGTCTTACTATCAAATAAGAAACTGGTTATTTTTATAGTGCACATGTTTACGTTTTATAGCGCTGTGAATAACAAGGGGTCATTATTACCCAACTCACTTATCTGATTTTCTAACTATGAAATGGTCAGTCAGCCATGCCACTATCAAACCTGTGACTAGAAGGTTTATAATAATGATGATGATAAATAGTTTTATGTAGTGCGTAGCGTAATACCAGGGGTTTGCATCTGTAGGCGCTATTATAACAAGTGTTACACAACTTGATGCTTCTCATTTTATCCATGCTGGATGGATGCACGGCGGAGCTGGTCCTCCTAGATTTCAACCTGACAGGTCACACAGTAATATCAGCAGCGAACACATAACCTACTGAGCAGACACACTAACTAGGGCAGAAAGACTAGAAATCCACTTGAATATGACAATTTCTCAGGAAGTACAGTAATAATACAACCACAAGTCTTCCAAGCCCTCTGGAAGAAATTGTAATTTATTGTATTTGGTAGTTGATCTAAGTCATTAGTGGCGAATGACCATCCCAAACACACCAGCCCTAAACACACGAAGTGATCACATTGGCGTTGAGACAGGTCAGCATCATTATAAAGAAAACCAGACTGCCCCCAGCGAGATCCAACCCCCATCTCATGTCTCAAAAGTTACACAAGGTAATTTCAGATTGAGAATGCAGCGAGGAAAAACTCAGGAATATAACAGTAACCCTAGTCTGTGCAGCCAGAAGAAATGATGCAGGTGTCTTTACTCTTTAATGTGATATAAATGTTCATGCTTTTTTTCTTACCTCACTCAATAGCTATCTAATGCTCAGGCATTTAATATGTTTACAGTTTCACAAGAAACCCACTTGCTGCCTGCTGAGCAGTGAATTAATCCAAAATCCCATGAATCACATACACATGTATGGGTGCTTTGTTTGGACCGTTGGATTCAGAATTCCTGTATCAAATGTGCTAGACTGAGTTAAGATGAACATTCCCTCCGCCACAGATGTGCAGAGCCCTAGCACCATTAGCAACCCAAACAGCACCCCACATTGTTCAAGCCCTCCCTAAAATTCAGCAACACAAATGTCACTGAGCATTCAATTTGCATGTTTTATTTGAAATATTTGGACAAATCTTTGCATATTATAAGATTTTGTAAATTTGTGCACAACGAAAGGCAACCTTTTATTCTAATTGTTTCATCATTTTGAAACTTGGTAAGACAATCTACACAAATACACTCCATGCCATGCAAAATAATTCCATTCAGCATATTTCCACTCAACACCACACACCTCCACTCCACACAATTTAACTCTACACATTTGCTTTCAACCCCACATAATTCAACAACAAACCACATATTTCAACTCAACAACACAATTACACAACACACCACATACATTCAAACCACTCCACAGAATTCCACATCGTGCCAAAAAATTTAACAGAACACCACATAATTAAAATCCACAACAGTCAACTCCACAACACAAAATGCAATTCCACATAACTGCACTCGATGAAGCACAATTACACTCCACATAATTCCAGTACACTCAATACACATAATTACTATACACATATTGCAACTGAACACCATTCCACTTAATTCCACTACAGAAATCTACTTTACACCACACAATTCCACATCTAACAATTCCAAGCCAACACACAATTCCACTCCACACCACATATATCCTCTCCCCACCAATCCACAACACAAGGGAAAACGACATTGTCAATTACATCTCCAATACCTCTAACTCTCACAAATGGGAGACCAATTTGCATTGCAAATGCTTGTTTTACTTTCTTTCATGCTGCTCTACAGCCATGCTGCTACACATCATTACTTAAAAGCATAAACAAATAACTCTATCATAGGCAAACCATATTGGTTCTGCTAATGCTTGTTTTAATGGGCTCAGGCACAGAAATATAATGCAGGCTGGTGATATGTCAGTAAGATAGCAGCCTTATTATTGCATGTATAAAATGAAAGAATCATTGTTATGCACTTACAGTGCCAGTGATGTTTTGAAAACAGATTTGCAAATTGTTCATTATATAAAATCTGCAATGTTTTATTTCTCCTTTTACCTCGTCTGCTTTTTCTCATTGCCTTTATCTATCCATCACACTTTAATATTGTGTCTGTATTGATGTGTTTTACCCTTTTAGTTTTTTTTTATCTCTGCTATTGTTTCCCTTCTCTGTCATTCTCTCTCCTCCTGTTTTAGTTTATTATATGATTCCATCTCTCGCAATTGTAATTGTAATTGTATCAATATAGCGCTTACTACCCCTGATAAGGAGTCAAAGCACTTTTTAGCGAGTAGCACGCTACTCCGGAACCCAAAGCGATTAGTGGTGGATTAGTATAAGGAAATATGAGCATAGTATTAGTATTAGCATTAGTATTTGTACTCGAAGGTATAAGCTAATTTGAGCGAAGGACATGTAAATCGGTTAGCTGGATTGAATAGTGTAATGGAGGGATAGAGAAGGGAAGACATTCATGAGTCTTAATTGAGAGATCATAGTAGTAAGTTGAGGTCTGGGATGAGTAAAGGAGAGAGAGAGTAGGGAAGAGCCTGTAGTAAGGATTAGGGAGAAAAAAATCAAGAGTAAAAAAAAAAGGTCTTGAATGAGACAAAGGAGAGATATCATCAGGAAGAATTTTGTAGGGTTCTTTGGGGGGAGATCCTAGTAGTAAACTGATGTTTGGGGTGAGCCAGTAGGTGTAGAGAAGGGAGGAGTTGCAGGTCCTCCTGGCTGCCGGTAGTCCAGCATAATGTCATCAGGGACAGGAATGTCATGCCCTAGGAGATGAATGAGACTTGTAGGGCTATGTAGCAACATCTTTTTCCTTGCACTCAGTTTAAATGTGTATCCAAAACAACCAACCATGGGTGGCTTAAGAGAAAACTGTTTTCTGTGCATTGGACTCATTTCACACACTTGGACTAGCAAGAAAGGACTGCTTTCTTTTAATAACACACAAAGTACTTAATAAGTCCAGGAGGCAACTTCTGAATATAAATTAATGAACTCTAATCGTGTTTCTTGATTTTTCAGCACAGGGTGGGAGTCCACTACAGAGACTATCATCCTACAACATGCTTTATTAATGTATGTCTATGTACTTTGTTAACATCACCATCAAAATAAACTTTATAGTACAGCTTAACTTCTATGCATGTTACTGTGAAAAAAACGGCTAGAAATTTAGGCTTAGTACTGACAACTAATATATTTTTTAAGTGGCCGAATAAATGTTTTTGTTGTCTTTAACCATATGGGATGGGCCATTTAGCCTGTTTCATAATATTAAATAAAAACAACATAAATCCGAAACTGTAGAATGAAGTGGGACGTTGCAGATAACAGTGTGAGATATTTCCATACATTATTACATTTGGTTGGGTAGTTCTTTTGAAAATCCTACAACAGGAACATTTTTGGGTCCAACACTACTTTTTAATTGCCTCAAATGCATTTTTTTCAAACTGGAAAATGCAGGTGTTTGTGGTATCAGATCCACTTACTAATTGCAGTAGTCTGATTAACTTAAATCACAAAAGACAAACAGTAAATATGAACCCTGAACAGAATATACAAACATAAAACAATGCATTAGATATTTCTTGAGCTGCATTCCAATCATTAATAACACACAAAAAGGCACAAAGTTCCGTGACAGGATGATATTTATTTTTTTAAGAGTAAGAAGCGGATCTATTTGAAAGTCTCAAGAGTAATGTCCAGTTGTACTTTAGTTCTGCCAACATTCAGGTCATGGCTAGACACAGCCTCTTGTCCATCAGGGCATTATCACTATTGACCAGGAATCTGTCTGGTTGCAAATTTCAAAATAGCACAGTTTCATAGATGCAAAACCAACAATTGATGGACAGAATGCAGAACAATGTCATACATTCACCCCAGTACAGAGATCTGGGCCTAAATCCATCGTTTTCTTGCACTCCACACCACCCCAGTTCAGACATGGTTCTATCAAATCAGCCTTGACCCTGTGCCTCATGGGAACAGTCCAACCCGAACTGCCAAGCCATGTCTTCCGTGGACCGGAATTAGGCATCCTAGGACCGGTTTCTGGCTATCAGCCGTCTTCAGCCAGGATAGCTTGACTCCAGTGGTGTGGAGAGCACAGGACTCACGTCTGAGCATATCCGTCCCACTCGGGGTGACAAATGCAAAACCAACAATTGATGGACAGAATGCCGAACAATGTCATACATTCACCCCAGTACACCACTGGAGTCAACTATCCTGGCTGAAGACGGCTGATAGCCAGAAACCGTCCCAGGATGCTTGATTCCGGTCCAGGAAAGACATGGCTTGGCAGTTCGGGCTGGACTGTTCCCATGAGGCACAGGGTCAAGGCTGATTTGCATATGGCCATGTCTGAAATGGGTTGGTGTGGAGTGCAAAAAACAATGGATTTAAGCCCAGATCTCTGTACTGGGGTGAATGTATGACATTGTTCTGCATTCTGTCCATCTACTGTTGGTTTTGCATTTGTCACCCCGAGTGGGATGGGTATGCTCAGAGGTGAGTCCCATGCTCTCCACACCACTGGAGTCAAGCTATCCTGTCTGAAGACGGCTAATAGCCAGAAACCGGTCCTAGGATGCTTGATTCCGGTCCAGGAAAGATATGGCTTGGCAGTTTGGGCTGGACTGTTCCCATGAGGCACAGGGTCAAGGCTGATTTGCATATGGCCATGTCTGAACTGGGGTGGTGTGGAGTGCAAATAAACAATGGATTTAGGCCCAGATCTCTGTACTGGGGTGAATGTATGACATTGTTCTGCATTCTGTCCATCTACAGTTGGTTTTGCATTTGTCACCCCGAGTGGGATGGGTATGCTCAGACGTGAATTCCATGCTTTCCACACCACTGGAGTCAAGCTATCCTGGCTGAAGACGGCTGATAGCCAGAAACTGGTCCTAGGATGCTTGATTCCGGTCCAGGAAAGACATGGCTTGGCTGTTCGGGCTGGACTGTTCCCATGAGGCACAGGGTCAAGGCTGATTTGCATATGGCCATGTCTGAACTGGGTTGTTGTGGAGTGCAAAAAAACGATGGATTTAGGCCCAGATCTCTGTACTGGGGTGAATGTATGACATTGTTCTGCATTCTGTCCATCAATTGTTGGTTTTGCATTTGTCACCCCGAGTGGGATGGGTATGCTCAGACGTGAATTCCATGCTCTGCACACCACTGGAGTCAAGCTATCCTGGCTGAAGACGGCTGATAGCCAGAAACTGGTCCTAGGATGCTTGATTCCGGTCCAGGAAAGACATGGCTTGGAAGTTCGGGCTGGACTGTTCCCATGAGGCAAAGGGTCAAGGCTGATTTGCATATGGCCATGTCTGAACTGGGGTGGTGTGGAGTGCAAAAAAACGATGGATTTAGGCCCAGATCTGTGTACTGGGGTGAATGTATGACATTGTTCTGCATTCTGTCCATCTACTGTTGGTTTTACAGTTTCATAGATAGCACTCTCATAATCCAAACGCACTGCTAGAAAGGGTTCATGGAGGGGAATCAAAAGGGTTTGCTGTTCATTTCATTCAAACAGCAGCAAAGCCAAGAAATTTAACACTGATTAAGGTGGTTGATATATTGAAAAGGGTGTTAATCTTGCACCACAAAACAGTGCTTATTTAGTTTAGTACTGTAGAAGCACTACAGAGGAGCACAGCTGAGCGGCCAGGTATTCAAAGGCCTTTTTAGGTCGAGCCTGGGTGGTGCACGGGCTGCTCTGCGAGCCATGCTGTATTGGACTATGTACTTGAAGCCCTGCCCACTCTCTCCCGATAATTGTCATTGGCTTGTGTCATTGTCCTTCGTAAATACTGGCTTCTGATTCGTTAATAGGCTTGTTAGTCCCTCCTTAGTCCCGCCTTGTCTTCATTTGTAACCTCCCATGAGGACTGGCACTTTTCCTTCAGTTGTTACACAGTACGACTTTTTTAGTCTGTAAGCACTATTTTCTTTAATGAGTTTCTCTTGCTGCAGGAGTGACCACTGGCAGAGCAAACAGGGAGCTCTTCAGGGCCCATGGAAGACAGAAGGGGGCAACTCAGCGATGCCTTCAAGCATTTGGAATGCAATTGGTCTCAAATTTGCAAGAGTTGAAGCTATTGGCATTGTACATGGCAATGCCTTTTATTTATGTTTAAAAAAATCAAAACATAAATAAAAGGCATTGCCAATAGCTCAAATTTGAGACCTATTGCATTGCAGATGCTTGTTAAAACAGGGGCAGAGCGGCACTTGAACCATGAAAAAAAACTTGTATTGTCATCTGTAGGCCGGCTGCATGACGTTTTCATGAAGTACGTGCAGATGCATGCTGTTCTTATTAATCGGGTTTGTATACACCAAATGTGCCTGCTTCGGTATTAGCTATGAAAGCAGAGTGCAAATATGCTTACTTTTACCCATCGCAGGAACTTTGGCTATATACACAACAGATAGTTGCAAGTATTTATGGCTATTGCCAACTGATACAAGACTCAAATACGAAATATCCAGTCTAGAAAGCCTCCTCCAGACTCATATGCAAGACAGGTTTCACATGACTGCGCCATATAAATTCCGCAAACCCTCACCCCTTTCTACACAAGGGATGGGATGCATTATGCCAACAAGAATGCAGAGGTACTAAATCGTGCCAGCAGTCAATTTACTGACTTGCACAATACCCTTGCAATCACAATGCCCTGGGGTATCCATCCATAGCAAAATCAGACCTGTAGATCACTTCCCCTGCCTAATCACAACAGCTCCACCACATGTTATAATCAAACTCTTCAAGCTCAAAAACATCTTACCCTTTATGAACCCTAATCTTACTGGACTGCAAGGTCATTTTAAACTGGCCTTGCTTCACATCAGTGGTGAACGGAAGTCAATGAATGCACACTTACCCACATTGCCAACCGTCCATGTAAAAGACAAGCATGAGTTGCAAAACCAGCTCTGCCAAGTACCACGCATCAGCCGTTAGACTAACACATTTCAGTGTGGTGATCCGCTTCACCGCACTGAAAAGCAAAGTCACTCATTATAGTGCCCCCTCAACTGTTAAGCCGGAGTGTTGCTATATAATAATGTACCGTTATACAAGCTTAAGTGGCAGCATGCAGTGCACGCTGTTCCAAGTAGGCTTGTGGGCTCTGGCGCAGCTGCAAGAGCTGCACAGTTGTACAATGTAGCTCTTAGGACATGCGCTCAGCATTAGGGTTCACTGACTTCAGGATGTCAAAGTCCGTGCCTGCCCAGCCCAATGGCTACCATGAAGTTGTATTGTTTGAGGCATGCGCCTTGAACGGGCGGCATTTCGCAAAGCTTTCATGGGCTGCTGCCTGCACTAAGGGCTGCTGGGGCAATGGCAGCATAGATGGCCCCTTGCACCACGTGGCGGGTTCCTAGAGATGAACCCGACCCAACCAGCAGCTCATGTACCTGCTGGCACACTGACACTCTGCTGCAGCTGGCACTATGAGAAAGAGCTCGCAGCTGCAGTGCACGCACACGGTATCACGCAACCGGACCCAACCATACTGGCCACACCTGAGACGTGTGCGTGTGTGCTCAGGTCCTGGACGAGCCAGAATTAAGTGGCGCGAGGAATCATTGCCACCCTCGAAAGAAGTAAATGTGTCTAAGTTCAGTGTAGTAGTTGCTTATGGCAGGAAGGCCAGACTCCATTCAGTGGGGCATCTACAAGGTGATCTGCCCTCAGCAGCATTTCATGCATGGCTAAAGAACTGGCAGTTCCTCCTCGGGGCTGCAGAGCAATGCATGCCATAGTAAGCCCCTGGTGGACCTCTGCTCACGGACAAGCTGCACGTGAGGCCTGCTGTCGTTGTCAACAACTTCCACACTTCCTGGTCAAAGGCGCTCTGCAGAGGCAGAAACATGCCATGGAATCATTTGTATACACTCCCAAGCAGACATTCCACTTTACATCATATTCAATAAGAAGGATTTTATTTCTACAAGAACTGTAGCCCTTTAGGAGCGAAGTTTCTATGTGACAATGTTTACCCTGTGTGCCTGGAGCCATACTTTGTACAAACCTCGTTCTGCACACAGTAATCATAGCTCATGCTTGTAAGAAAATTGTAAAAACAGGGACAACATCCACAAATGAAGAATTTTAACTCATGCCTTGAAGTCCACTTGACGTACAATGACACAGATTCATGGTATTTGTAATAATAAATTTTGTTTTTCTACAGTGCTC
The DNA here is from genome assembly GCF_964263255.1 of Lissotriton vulgaris. Classification (NCBI taxonomy): domain Eukaryota; kingdom Metazoa; phylum Chordata; class Amphibia; order Caudata; family Salamandridae; genus Lissotriton; species Lissotriton vulgaris. Next base: position 136,709,926 of record NC_141691.1, read on the forward strand.
GAGGTGTCATCATCACTGGAGCTTCATAGCACTATAAATAACATCACACCACCCCACACCATCAACATCAGATAAAAATGAAGAACAGAGACCACATCCATTCATTGGCCTTGCAGATTTCACACCAATTCTTACAGCAGGGAGTTGAACCTATTTAGCCATATTACACGGTGCCTATTTCAGTTTAGTACCCCTTGCCCCTAGCAATGGAGGTCAAGTAAAAGGCGGCATTAACTTTTCCAAAAACCAGTAATAGTAGTTTTACATGGTAATCATTTAAAGTCAAACTAGGGGCTCCAACTGTTCGCATTAGTATAAAATATAAGTGCAGTACACCCAGTTTGGTTTGTTTACGGGTGAGAGACAAAAATTTTTGCAACAATAATCATAAATGAGTCGGGGAGAATGGATAAACTATAGAATGAATTCATCAGAAAGGAATGGAATTTGAGAAGAAGAAACATGTCCACTTAGATGGGATTCGGCTCTGCCTTTAAATGATAGGCAGTAACTCAGTACCTACAAGTTATCTAACAGCAATAAAGTGCACAGCATGTTGATTTGCAAGAAAGATGAAATATTGATGCAGACAAACAGTGTCACAGGACAGAAATACTGATCTGTCTTCCTAGTCAACGATTCCTGGCAAGTACCATTCCTAAGGTGTAACGCTTTTCAGTGCGGTCATCCCTCCTCTGTATTGCTTAATTCTGCTGGCAAGAAAGTGTCACCCATAGTCATTCAAATGTCACTCATACTTACTCTGACATTATGAAAATGTCACTCATAGCAATCTAAAACCTTGGCTCTATGAAATACTTGTTAAAAATTAGAATGTATGGGAGGAGGAGCTAGGCTAGCAACCAAGATGGCCGCGTAGGCTCCCGGCTCCGCCGACCTCTTTCTCCAGCCGGACGATCCTTGTTAATATCCTGAATTTCCGCCCACCTTTCGCGTGTCTGAACCGGTACAGAGTCTGATGGTGAAGTCCGGAGAATTTTACCTCTCTGAATGACGAAGATACGTTGTGTTTTAATCTACGGCCTAACCCAGATGGTGAGCCGGGGCCTCGAGTACTGACCCAGCCGGGCTTCAGTTGATCAACATCGGCCGTGGGACACTGGTGGGGTCCGGTCTCTCGCTGTGGAACTTGTTTTTGCCCGATTTCGATGGCGGTCATTTGGTAGATTTACTACCGCAAGAGTGGTGACAAAGCACGTCTGGGGCTGTGGGTGGGGGTCTCGGTCCCGGGGACCCGGTTTGCGCCACCGGGTCCGCTGGGTAGGGATCCTCACTCGCGGTAGCAGACTAACGGAGTGCTGCTGTGATAATTGACAAGTCACCCTCTGTAGCCGTCCGATTTGTTCATGTCAGTTCACCTGGAGAGACCTGGCTCTCTAGGGAACGTGACTATGTTCGAAGATGATGGAGAGGGGAAGATTCGGACGGAGTCTGAGCCATCACTGAAGACCATCTTAGCCGCCATCGGGGCACTACATCAACGAGTGGAACTTATAGTCCACAAAATGATCGCCAGTCCATTAGTAACGAGAAGTATGAGACCGGACCCAGCGCCATTGCGAGATCAACAGCGAGCCATGATCCCCACAGTGACTATCATGCCAACGAATATGGGCCCCGTGCAGAAAGAAATAATGAAGTCCCTGGCCAGTGTGTCTACAAACAAAAATGAGCCCGTGGCCTTGGGAAAATCACCATCTTTAACATCGCTGCCGATCGAGGGAGGACCTTTTGGGTCTCCGTCCCTGGTTACTGCTGGTACTTTTTTGCGGATCACAATGCCATCTTTCCCCTCCCTGACTGATTCATTGTGGTCGAGAAGGAAACAATATCTGGTATCGGACTGGGCGAGGGAGATCGTCAGGGACGGAGTAACCCACGAGGGCTTAACACTTTTGACTCTTTCCAGACTTAACTTTTCCGAACTTTTGGTGCTCCTTGACTCTCCTGTTAATGCGGTGGTTCGTATGGAAGGGGTTCGCATGAAAGATCGAAAGAGCCAGGGATGAGATTTACGGACTGGGTTCAAGATTGTGGCTTCAATAAATGGGGGATTTGTCATCACTATGATCAAGTTGGACGGTGTTTACGGCTTACCCTGCCTGTTTTGTTGATGTTTCTTTTAAAATTATAGCTAATTCACAGGGGTTGCTTGTTTCTGGCGGAGGGGAGGGGAGACTGGGAGCCTTTTTGAAGATATCCTCCTCCACACTTCCTTTTCTTTTTCTACCTTTAGAACCTAGTTAGATGGGGCGACAGGCACACTGCTAGTTGGGGTTAGGCGAAAGTCATATGCAGGGGTGCAGGGTGGGGGTTGGGGTGTTTTGTATTGTCTTTGTTTGTTTTTGTGTTCAGTATCCTATTAATATCCTGATGTCGGGTACCTTCCTGTGGGGTAAGCCTGTTCGATGGGTCTCAGGGGTGATGTTGTTCACATTGATTTGTAGAATGTATCGTGGGTTGGTTTGCATGATTTTTGCGGTCGTAGTTTCACTTTTAGTTCTCTTGCCTTACGCACTCCTGCCACTAGGAAATATCCTGTTTGTAATGCTTCGGTCTCTTGGGGTGGTGGGGTTTGTGATTAATGCTGGCTGATCTGGAAAGAACGTCTCTCCTGTTTTAATGCGACCGCACGATAGTGACTTTTCATAGCATCGTCTTTGCCCTGGGGAATGCCCATTGATTTATTCTATGTTGGTATAATTGTATTATGTTCCGTGAAGTAAGGTACCTGTAATTGGCTTTTATGTTTTTTCACTTTAATAAAAAGAATAAAAAAAAAAAAATAGAATGTAAGGGACCAAGCTCCCGCCTCTCCACCTAGTTCAGTCCCAGGGTCAGGTCTCCTCTCTTTCGTCCAAAACCCGCCGCCTCAGCGGCATCATGTCCGAAGTCCTGGCGCCGGAGTTGCATGGCCTGTCCAAAGAAGACATGGTCGGCGCGTGCACAGACCGGGACCCCAGCATTAAGGATTACTTGATGGAGCAAACTATGCTTAGGATAAAAGATCCCAAAAAGTCATTAGAATTTTACACCAAAGTTCTTTGAATGACACTCTTGCAGAAATTTGATTTTTCATCTATGAAATGTTCACTTTATTTCATGGGTTATGAAGACAATAAGGACATTCCCAGCAATACAAAAGAACGAACAGCGTGGACTTTTTCCAGGAAGGCCACCATAGAACTGACTTATAATTGGGGAAGTGAAGAGAGGAGCTATCATTAGGGGTGGGTGGAATTTGCGTAATTGCGTTACGCACATCTCCGCAAAACGGTAAAAAATCTCTGCGAACATGCAGAAATTCCACAAACATGCAGTATTGCTTGTTCGCAATGCTTTTTTCTGGTTCGCAATCTCTGTTTGCGTCCTCGGGGGTTAATATCTTGCGAACACGCATTTTGAGAACGCAAACAAGCAAAACATTTCGTGAAGTCGCGTAACGCAGTATTTTGGACAATTTGGCGTTCTCTGCGGAACCCGAAATTACCCAAATTCCACGAGAGAAACAGAATTTACCACCCAGGCCTAGTTATCATAACGGAAGCTCTGACTCTCGAGGATTTGGGGACATTGGCATTGCATTTCCAGATGTCTACACAGTTTGTAAAAGATTTGAAGATCTAGGAGTAACATCTGTGAAGCAACCAGATGATGGTAAAAAGGAAGGACTTGCTTTTATACAGGATCCTGACGGTTACTGGATTGAAATCCTTAGTCCCAACAACATGTTAAATATAATATAAATATCTTAGCTTTTGGGTCCGTGCCATCAAATGTTCGAAGAGATTGCTCCAAGAGGCTGAAAATGAGTATGTACGATAAAAACATTACCTGTTTACAATATTGGAATTCTATATCTTTGTTGTACTTGACATAACACTTTTTTAAAAGACTAACTCCCTTTTTAGGTCTTGTCTGAGACAGTGCATAGCTGTCTCTTCGAGACATTTAGCAAGTGGCTTTTAAAAGTGCCATGAGAGGCTTTTGCTGGCCTACACCTTACATTCACGAGCTCGAGCACGTGCACAGCTGCCATCTGTGTTTTTATTGCTGTAATCATGCTCCTCTGCTTGCACCACCCCCTTCGTTTCCCCCTCCCTCCTGGTCAGCTTCATTTGTGTCTTCTCGCTTTGAATCATGCTCCTCTGCTCGCACTCCCCTTCCTTCTTCGTCAGTTTCATTTGCGTCTTCTATCATTGTGAAGGCTCCTGCTTCCACCAGGCACACACACGCCACCAGCCATCAGTGCACGCTTCCACCAGGCACACACCCACAAGTTCAAGTTCAGGGATTTATATAGCGCACTACTCACCCAGAGGGTCTCAAGGCGCTTGGGGAGTGGGGATAATTTTTTGTCGAATAGCCAGGTTTTAAGTTCTTTTCTGAAGGAGATGTGGTTCTGAGTAAGGCCGAGGTGAGTGGGGAGTGAGTTCCAGGTCTTGGCCGCCAGGACGGAAAAGGATCTGCCCCCCATGGTGGATTTTCGGATGCGCGGGACTGCGGCGAGGGCTTGATTGGAGGATCTTAGTTGGCGGTTGGGTGTGTAGAAGGACAGTCGAGTGTTGAGGCATTCGGGTCCTAGTTTGTAGAGGGCCTTGTGTGCGTGGGTGAGGAGACGGAACGTAATTCTCTTGTTTACGGGAAGCCAGTGGAGGTCTTTTAGGTGTCTGGTAATGTGATCTTGGCGAGGGATGTCCAATATGAGTCTCGCTGATGCGTTTTGGATGCGTTGGAGTTTTTTTCTGTAATTTTGCTGTGATTCCGGCGTATAGTGTGTTACCATAATCCAGTCGACTCGTGACCAGTGCGTGGGTGACAGTCTTTCTTGTCTCAGGGGGGGATCCAGCGGAAGATCTTTTTGAGAATACGAAGTACGTTGAAGCAGGAGGATGAGACTGCGTTGACTTGTCTGGACATTGAGAGAGAGGAGTCTAGGATGAAGCCAAGGTTACGTGCGTGGTCTGTGGGTATGGGTGCTGTGCCCAGAGCGGAAGGCCACCAAGAGTCGTCCCAGGCGGAAGGGGAAGATCCTAGGATGAGCACCTCCGTTTTGTCTGAGTTGAGTTTTAGGCGGCTGTGTTTCATCCATTCGGCTACTTCTTTCATGCCTTCGTGAAGATTTGTTTTGGCGGTGTTAGGGTCTTTGGTGAGGGACAGGATTAACTGGGTGTCGTCGGCGTAGGAGATGATGTTAAGGTTGTGTTGGCGCGCGATGGATGCGAGTGGGCTCATGTAAACGTTGAAGAGGGTGGGACTGAGTGATGATGCTTGTGGTACGCCACAGATGACTTCAGTGGCCTCTGAGTTGAATGGGGGGAGTCGGACTCTCTGAGTTCTCCCGGAGAGGAATGAGATGATCCAGTCCAAGGCTTTTCCTTGTATGCCGATGTTGCTGAGGCGTTGTATAAGGGTGCTGTGACAGACTGTGTCGAAAGCGGCGGAGAGGTCGAGTAGAATGAGGGCTACTGTTTCTCCGTTATCCAGTAGTGTTCGGATGTCGTCTGTCGCTGCAATGAGGGCGGTTTCGGTGCTGTGTTTGGCTCGAAATCCAGACTGAGAGGGATCGAGGGAGTTGTTGGATTCAAGGAAGGCGGCGAGCTGGCTGTTGGCGGCTTTCTCAATGACTTTGGCAGGGAATGGGAGGAGGGATATGGGTCGGTAGTTTTTAAGTTCAGAGGGGTCTGCTGTGGGTTTCTTCAGCAGGGCGCTGAGTTCGGCGTGTTTCCAGCTTTCTGGGAAGGTGGCAGAGTTGAAAGAGCTGTTGATGACATCACGGAGATGGGGTGCGATGATGGAGTCAGCTTTGTTGAAGATGTGGTGGGGGCAGGGGTCGGTTGGCGAGCCAGAGTGGATTGAGTTCATTAGGCGGATGGTGTCTTCAGTGGTGATTGGGTTCCAGGCGCTGAGGTTGTTAGTTGGCGGGGTAGGTTCTGAGGGGGGTGGGGAGGGTTGTTCGCAGGGAGTGTTCTCGAAGCTGTTGTGAATGTCGGCAATTTTGTTGTAGAAGAAGGATGATAATGCATCGCAGAGGTCTTGGGAGGGAGTGATGTCGTTAGATGCTGCGGTGGGGTTGGTGAATTCTTTGACGATGTTGAAAAGTTCCTTGCTGTTATGGTCGTTGTTGTCGAGTCGATCCTTGAGTGCTGATTTCTTAGTGCATCGAATCAGTTGGTGGTGTTTGCGGGTGGCTGCCTTCAGGGTTGCCATGTTGTCGGTGGTTGGGTTTTTTCTCCATGTTTTCTCTAGGGTGCGGCATAGCTTTTTGGATTTTTTAAGGTCATCATTGAACCAGGGAGCCTTTTTGTTGCCTGATTTGATCTGGTTGTTTTTCAGGGGTGCTAATTCGTCTGCGCTGTGGGTGATCCATTGCTTGAGTTTGGTGGCTGCTTGGTTTGGATCCAATGAGAGGGTGGGAGAGTTTTCGTTGAGTGATGTGAGGAGTTGGTCGGAAGTGATTTTGTTCCAGTTTCTCCGAGGAATAGGTTGTGGGGGGTTGTGGGTCAAGGTGGTTTTGTATCTGAACTGAACACAGCTGTGGTCGGTCCAATGGAGAGCTGTGGTGCTATCGAAGGAAATGTGCTTGCTGGAGGTGAAGATAGGGTCGAGCGTGTGTCCGGCTACATGGGTGGGGGTGTCAACAAGTTGTTTGAGTCCGAGATTGGCCAGGTTGTCCAGAAGGGTGGTGGTGTTGCTGTCATATTTGTTTTCAAGGTGGAAGTTGAAGTCTCCTAGTAGAATGTAGTTCTCGGAGGCGAGGGCATGTGGGCTGACGAAGTCAGTGATGTAATCTCTGAATTGTGTACGGGTTCCTGGAGGCCTGTAGATGAGGGTGCCTCTAAGTGTGGTCCTGGGGTCGGTGTGGATCTGGAAGTGGAGATGTTCGGCGGTTGTGAGATTATCGTCGGAGCTTGTCGTGATTTTGATGGTGTTCATATGGACGATGGCAATGCCTCCTCCTGTTTGATTGGTGCGGTCTTTTCGGATGATCTTGTAAGCGTCCGGGATGGCTATGGCGATGTCGGGTCCTGATGATGTGTTCATCCATGTTTCTGTAAGGAAGGCGATGTCCGGTGACGCAGTGTCGAGTAGGTCCCAGAGTTCAGAGGCGTGTCTGTGGACCAAGCGGGTGTTCAGCAGGATGAACTTCAGGTGGTTAGAGTCGGAGTTGTGTTTGGGGGAAGTGGATTTGGTGTGGGTCCTGATGCAGGTGAACTTGCAGGAGTGGCAGGCGAAACGACCGTGGGTGCGTCCTGGGGTAGCTTCGCAGCATTGTGAAGTACGACCGGGGTTAAGGGCTAAGAGGGTAGCGGCGTCGTACGTTATGCGGGTGGAATGGGTTTTGCGGGGACCAGGGGGTCTGGCGCTGGGCGCGGTCGAGGCGCAGACGGGCGTAGACGGGCTTACCTTTGGCGCACCTTCCGCGCGCAAGGGGCGCGACCGCTGCGCGATACCGCTGCGTGTAAAGGCATCTGTCATATGTGGATAGTGGAGGGGGAGGGGCAAGGGAGGGTCAGCTGGGAAGGCGGGAGCGGGGTGGAGACCCGGGCAGGGCGACACAACAACAACAACAACAAAATGGCCGGTGGCGTAAAACCGAACAAGCAGCCAATATAGTGCAAAAAGGCAGTGTCCCCGGTCTACTCGGTCACGCCTCGATGTCACAAACACATAAATTAAATGGCAGCAGCACAGCGACGACACAGAGCTTCATGCAGTCAATTAGCAGGCGAGGTGGTTCAGCGCTATTCTGCAAATTAATACAATTCATTCAGCATAAAATGGTTTAGCAGTATGACACAGTGCAATACAGCAATTACAATGTAAGGCAGCAATTAAAATCGGCAATTTCTGTCAGAGCAGCGGAGATGCGCAACGATACCAGGCTGTGAGGCGAGGCAGGTCAGGGAGCAGCGTTTGGGAGCGACCGCGTCTGTAGTGAACAGGACGGTCACAGCGCAATCTAGTCAGAGCGGGTCAGGTAGTATTAGTGGGAGGGAGGGTCACCTGGAAGGCGGGAGCGGGGTGGAGACCCGGGCAGGGCGACACAACAACAACAACAACAAAATGGCCGGCGGCGTAAAACCGAACAAGCAGCCAATATAGTGCAAAAAGGCAGTGTCCCCGGTCTACTCGGTCATGCCTCGATGTCACAAACACATAAATTAAATGGCAGCAGCACAGCGACGACACAGAGCTTTATGCAGTCAATTAGCAGGCGAGGTGGTTCAGGGCTATTCGGCAAATTAATACAATTAATTCAGCATAAAATGGTTTAGCAGTATGACACAGTGCAATACAGCAATTACAATGTAAGGCAGCAATTAAAATTGGCAAATCAGCCGTCAGTGCACGCTTCCACCAGGCAAACACACCACCAGACATCAGTCCACGCTTCCACCAGACACACACACCACCAGCCATCAGTGCACGCTTCCACCAGGCACACACACCACCAGCCATCAGTGCATGCTTCTACCAGGCACACACACCCCCAGTTGTCAGTGCATGCTTTCAACAGGCACAAACACTACAAACTGTCACACACTACCAGCTGCCGGTGCACGCTTCCACCAGGCACACACCACCAGCCGTCAGTGCACACTTTCATCAGGCACACACACACCACCAGCAGTCAGTGCACGCTTCCACCAGGCACACACACCGCCAGCCGTCAGTGCACGCTTCCACCGGACACACACACCAGCAGTCGTCAGTGCACACTTCCACCAGGCACACACATCACCAGCCGTCAGTGCATACTTTCACCAGGCACACACACTACCAGCTGTCACATACTACCAGCCATTGGTGCACGCTTCCACCAGGCACACACCACCAGCCCTCAGTGCATACTTTCACCAGGCACACACACCACCAGCTGTCAGTGCATGCTTCCACCTGGCACACACACCACCAGCCGTCAGTGCACGCTTCCACCGGGCACACACACCACCAGCCATCAGTGCACACTTCCACCAGGCACACACACCACCAGCCATCAGTGCACGCTTTCACTGGGCACACACACCACCAGCCATCAGTGCACGCTTTCACTGGGCACACACCACCACCAGCTATCAGTGCACGCTTCCACCAGGCACAAACACCACCTGCCGTCAGTGCATGCTTCCACCAGGCACACACCACCAGCCGTCAGTGCACGCTTCCACCAGGCACACACACCACCAGCTGTCAGTGCATGCTTCCACCAGGCACGCACACCACCAGCCCTCAGTTCTCGCTTCTACCGGGCACACACACCACCAGCCATCAGTGCACGCTTTCACCGGGCACACACACCACCAGCCGTCAGTGCACGCTTCCATCGGGCACACACACCACCATCCATCAGTGCATGCTTCCACCAAGCAAACACACCACCAGCCGTCTGTGCGCACTTCCACCAGACACACACACCACCAGCCATCAGTGCACGCTTTCACCGGGCACACACACCACCAGCTGTCAGTGCACGCTTCCACCAGGCACAAACACCACCTGCCGTCAGTGCATGCTTCCACCAGGCACACACCACCAACCGTCAGTGCACGCATCCACCAGGCACACACACCACCAGCTGTCAGTGCACGCTTCCACCAGGCACACACACCACCAGCCCTCAGTGCTCGCTTCCACCGGGCACACACACCACCAGCCATCAGTACACGCTTTCACCGGGCACACACACCACCATCCATCAGTGCAGGCTTCCACCAGGCAAACACACCACCAGCCGTCTGTGCACACTTCCACCAGACACACACACCACCAGCCGTCAGTGCACGCTTTCACCAGGCACACACACCACCAGCCATCAGTGCACGCTTCCACCAGCCATACACCACCAGCCGTCAGTGCATGCTTTCACCAGGCACACACACACCACCAGCCGTCAGTGCACGCTTTCACTGGGCACACACACCACCAGCAGTCAGTGCACGCTTCTACCCGGCACCCACACCACCAGCCGTCAGTGCAAGCTTCCACCAGGCACACACACCACCAGCCGTCAGTGCATACTTTCACCAGGCACACACACTACCAGCCATCACACACTACCAGCCGTCGGTGCACCCTTCCACCAAGCACACACCACCAGCCATCAGTGCACACTTTCACCAGGCACACACCACCAACCATCAGTGCACGCTTCCACCAGGCACACACACTACCAGCCTTCAGTGCACACTTTCACCAGGCACACACACCACCAACTGTCGGTGCACGCTTTCACCAGGCACACACACACACACCACCAGCCATCGGTGTACGCTTTCACTGGGCACACACACCACCAGCAGTCAGTGCACGCTTCCACCAGGCTCACACACCACCAGCCGTCAGTGCACGCTTCCATCAGGCACACACCACCAGCCATCAGTGCACGCTTCCATCAGGCACACACACCACCAGCCATCAGTGCACGCTTCCACCAGGCACACACACCACCAGCTGTCGGTGCACACTTTCACCAGGCACACACACCACCAGCCATCAGTGCACGCTTCCACCAGGCACACACACACCACCAGCCATCAGTGCATGCTTCCTCCAGGCACACACCACCAGCCGTCAGTGCACGCTTCCCTCAGGCACACACACAACCAGCCGTCAATGCACGCTTCCACCGGGTACACACACCCCCAGCCATCAGTAGACGCTTTCATAGGGCACACACACTCCCAGCCATCAGTGTACGCTTTCACCAGGCACACACACCACCAGCCATCAGTGCACGCTTACACCAGGCAAACACACCACCAGTCGTCTGTGCACACTTCCACTAGGCACGCACACCACCAGCCGTCAGTGCACGCTTTCACCAGGCACACACACTACCAGCCGTCTGTGCACGCTTCCACCAGCCATACACCACCAGCCGTCAGTGCATGCTTTCACCAGGCACACACACACCACCAGCTATCAGTGCACACTTTCACTGGGCACACACACCACCAGCGGTCAGTGCACGCTTCCACCCAGCACACACACCACCAGCCGTCAGTGCAAGCTTCCACCAGGCACACAGACCACCAGCCATCAGTGCACACTTTCACCAGGCACACACACTACCAGCCATCACACACTACCAGCCGTCGGTGCACGCTTCCACCAAGCACACACCACCAGCCATCAGCGCACACTTTCACCAGGCACACACACACACCACCAGTCATCAGTGCACGCTTCCACCAGGCACACACACTACCAGCCTTCAGTGCACGCTTTCACCAGGCACACACACCACCAGCCGTCGGTGCGCGCTTTCACCAGGCACACACACACATACCACCAGCCATCGGTGTACGCTTTCACCGGGCACCCACACCACCAGCAGTCAGTGCACGCTTCCACCAGGCACACACACTACCAGCCTTCAGTGCATGCTTTCACCAGGCACACACACCACCAACCGTCGGTGCACGCTTTCACCAGGCACACACACACACACCACCAGCCATCGGTGCACGCTTTCACCAGGCACACAGACACACACCACCAGCCATCGGTGTACGCTTTCAGTGGGCACACACACCACCAGCCGTCAGTGCACGCTTCCACCAGGCTCACACACCACCAGCCGTCAGAGCACGCTTCCATCAGGCACACACCACCAGCCATCAGTGCACGCTTCCATCAGGCACACACCACCAGCCGTCAGTGCACACTTCCACCAGGCACACACACCACCAGCCGTCAGTGCATGATTCCACCAGGCACACACACCACCAGCCATCAGTGCACGCTTCCACCAGGCACACACACCACCAGCTGTCGGTGCACGCTTTCACCGGGCACACACACCACCAGCCATCAGTGCACGCTTCCACCAGGCACACACACACCACCAGCCATCAGTGCATGCTTCCTCCAGGCACACACCACCAGCCGTCAGTGCACGCTTCCACCAGGCACACACACAACCAGCCGTCAATGCACACTTCCACCGGGTATACACACCCCCAGCCATCAGTACACGCTTTCACGGGGCACACACACCCCCAGCCATCAGTGTACGCTTTCACCAGGCACACACACCACCAGCCATCAGTGCACGCTTACACCAGGCAAGCACACCACCAGCCGTCAGTGCACGCTTTCACCAGGCACACACACCACCAGCCGTCAGTGCAGCAGGTAGGATCTTCTCAGAGTTTCTTGGTAAATATGTGTTTGATGCCTGGGAGGGAGTGGGTTGAGTTTCCTTAAACCATGCTGAGTATGCAGGTGCAGTGCATGAACTCCTGTGTGAGTGTGTCATGCTGCCTGGGGCTCACTCACTCCACACTTGTAAATTGCGCCTGTACCAGGCTTTTTCTCATTTGCAAAATTTGGCGCATGCGCACAGCTAGGCAGCCCCCACTTCCCCGGGAATGACTGCTTCCTACAACCATAATGGAAACAGCATTCAGAGCAATGAAAACAAGTTCATTTGATGCAAAGACCTGTTAACAAAAGACATGTACAGCTAGTGTAGATCTGGCAACTTAAACAAAACAGCAACACAAAACAAACAAGCATTGGCATAGCCAATAGGTCTCGCTTTTCGGACCCCATAAGTATTTAGTTATGCAGCAGAATATCCTTGGTGCAACAACACCAACTGCTTGGCTAAACACTTATAAGGTCTCAAATGCGAGACCTATTGGCTATGCCAATGCTTGTTTTTCTTTTGTGATTTTTGTCATCTTTCTTGAGTGCTGTGAACATCTTGTGTAGGCCAGCCTTCTGCTGAAAAAGGTAACCTAGTGTCTGTATATTGTACAACCTCAGGAACATGGTGTTGCTATATTTTTCTAATGTTTTGTAGAACAGTAACAGATATATAAAAATGCAAACATGTTTCCGAGTGGTGGTGGTGGTATGCGCATTACTTTACGCAAATGTGTCATTACAGCATGCAGTTCCCCACAGCACATCAGTCATCAACCTATTTCACATGTTTCAGAATGTCGTCTGACATTTAAGCAGAAATATTCTTATTTCGGGATTAAGCATTGTTTTCTCTTGTCTTTTGGCCTCTTTTAAATCCAAAACTCGAATGGTGGAAATTGTTCACTTGAATTTTTGATGCTGCAATATGTTAAATCTGAGTTCAGCCACAATGCACACAAAGATGGGCAGATGTTTTATCAAAAAAGTGAGTGTTGAAAGCAGTGTCACACTAATTGTACTAATGACAGAACGCTCACAGAGATGAGCCACAGTGTGAGCACATTTTAAAGATTCACAATAAATAACCATTATATATTTTTTAAACTTAAAATCCATGAAATAAGAGTTTATTTATGTAATTTAGCCATTAACTGCGCTTCCATACAGTGTCACATCTTTGTTTTCTCCTTGAAAATGTACTCTTTCACTTCGTCCATGCCTCGTGTGATTCTGTCACTCCGTGCATGCCTCGAAAACGTACTCCATTATTTCACTCCGTGCATGCTTATACATTTTTATTTCAAGTTTCTTTCTTTGTTCTACTCGAGATTTGCGTCCTGTCTGTTCATGTGCAGTATGACTCTTTTAATAAAGACATGCCGGGTAATTAATTGCTTCCTGTCTCTTCATTTGCAGCATTGACTCCTGAAAGAAACGTGGGCAATTAATAGCTTTAGCTCCGTTTCGGATCCAGTGAAACCGTGTATTCCCGCACTCAGCCCGAGCAGAGATCGACTGCTTCAGTCTGATCCTGCCCGGGCTGAGTTTATTCTCCGAAGAAAGCCGAAGTGCAGGGGATACACGATACCAGGGGGATACCACATATTACACAACACCGGCCTAAAGACACTCAAACTGACATGTGCACTTACAAGTGCCCGCCACTCCTCACTGCCACTGTCCTATGAGGATGGCCCTGCCCCGCCCTAGATGTGTGATGTATGTCAGAGAAAAATAAAATGAAAATAAAAAATGTGTATTATCATTTTATTTTTCATCTGCTGGTCATGAGCAGAGAGAGATGCTCCTCCGCCATTAAGCGGAGACACCGCTGATGAATTCCCATGCCTCCTCTTGGGAATTGTGGAAGCTTAGTGAAATCAGAGGAGGAAATCTAAAAACCCTAAACCCATGACTTTAAAAAATATGTTTGTGAATTTTCCCCATTGAGAACTGCCTGGACACTAATTGTGTATGTCAATTCTGCTTTTAAACGTAGAAAAAATACAAAGTAATTTTGACTTTTGTGGACTTCCTTTATTTTTTTAGCACTTCAAAGGACTGTGGATTTCTACACACTGTGCCGGGTGCCTCCAGGTGATGGTAGTTTAGATAACACAATGTGTGTCCATGTCGCAGGTCCCAGACAGTCAAGGCCATCTCTGGCACAAGCGCACATGTAAGATGAACTTGACCTTAAATTCGTCTAGTCAAAATGTGTACTCTAGATAATCCATAGGACACGAGCAGCATTGTGAAATATAGACACCATTTTGCAACCTGTCATGAGCTCCCTATGTTTCGAGTAAATAACAGGATTCTGTGACAGCGAAAGAAAGGCGTAACACCTCAGTGTTCATATATGTTAGTAAACGAAGCTATTTACATTCACCTGTGCATTTTCTTGCCTAAAAACACAATCAAAACAAAAAGGAAAGAAATTACATGGGACATGTAAAAAGAGAAAAGGGAAAACTAAAAGAGTGGCCGACCAGCCCTCACTAAAGCGCACTCATTTCCAGGACCTGCACCTGTGATCCGACAAAGAGCCCGATGTGCAATGCATTTTACCGGACGCAAACGACCCGCGATGGGCCGTTTGCGAACAGTAAAAAGCAGTTTCCTATGTACCAACCCCATTTTGTGAATCAGTAACCTATTACCGTCGCGCAAAATAGGTTTTGTGTGTCGCTATCAGGAAGGTGCTTGTAAAGGGCTTCCTTTACTAATAGCCAGTCGCACTGGTATGTATGAATGTTTTGCGACCGGGAATGCGGTTGAAAAACATTCACAGATTACCATCAGTTTTAAATTGGTGGTTAGCCATTTGGGACCCCTTCCCATTTTGTGAATTGAGGTGCCAACATTGTTTCTGAGCAGGCATTGGTCCTACAGACCACTGACCACTCTAAATAAATGAAAAGAAAACTTTTTTGTTTTGTTTCTAAAATGCATCCTGTTTTCTTTAAGGAAAACTGGCTGCATTAAAAAAAATACTGCTTTATTTAAATAAGCAGTCACAGGCATAGTGGTCTGCTGACCGTACCAGGCCACCATCATTGTGATTGCCGGCAATTCCCAATGGGTCATAAATAGCGACCTGCCTCATGAATATTAATGAGGCAGGAATCTTGCTATCCATTTGGGAAGCGCAAACAGTGTCAGAGACACTGTTGAACATCAGGTTTTGCAACTCACAAAATCCAAATCACTGAAAATAGCAATTTGCGAGTCGCAAACCCTGACAGTCATACATGTGGCCCAAAATGTCATCAATCACATGCCAATATAGCCAATGGCTGAAGCAGGACTCATTGCCCAATGCAGTATGCTGCCATGGCAAAAGCACGGTGTGTATATCACTCCAATAGTATGTATGTATGTGTTTTATTTTATTAATTGTTTTCATTATAAAAGCCTGACAGGCAGCAAAACCTGTCAGTATGCCGAGGTGCAATGTCATGCTACGCTTGTGACAGGAAATGCCCACAAATATGACATGACACAACATTGCGCTAAATGCTGTTTTTGCAGTTCACTTAATTTTGCATATTTTCAACGAATTGTGCCTAGTAATGCAAGATCAAATTATGCAAATTTCACACAGCCTTACCTGTCAGGCCTTCCTAAGAGAATGTATTCAGTATTATCACAGTGAAAATGATCTAACCCCAGGGTCTGTAAGATGGGGCAGCCAACCTCAAACCCCTGTCTGCTGCATGAATCAGTGAAATTTTAACATGGCATAATAATAATAATTCACCCTTAAAGCCTTTAATATATGCTTTTCGTAATCAAAATGTCAGGCTACTGCCTTTGTCATAACTTTTCATAATAAACAGATCAAGCCTATGATAATTTGCATTACTTTTCCAATTAACTAATGTGGCCCATATCCTATATCGTTATTTTAGCACTAGTACCATAAGCTTTTTCACAAAGTTCAAGCAAACATAGGTAGAATTACAAATTGTGTAAAAATTACAGTTGGAGAATGTTACACTATGCCTTCTAAAATGGCTAACCAGGGATTGTCAAAGCGCGAGTCTTCTACTCCCAAGGATTGTCTGAAGGGGCACCAAAACTTGTCTTGTATGGTAATCTATGTAATTGGTTGAACCAAAATACACGTGTACAGGCCTTCACATAGTGTAACCCACCTTTAAAAGGTTGATTGGTTTTAACATATGCTTTTACAATAAGTAAATCAGGACTACTGCCTTTATCATAATAAACAGATCAGACCTAACGTCTCCCAATGAACTACTTAGGCAGAACTAATCTTTGCTTATCACCACAACTAACTCAGATGAACGCTTGTGCAACGTATGGAGCTGTAAGATTACAAATATGTACAGGATTGTAATTGGAAAATCAGAATACAATGTCAGTTTAAAGGGTTTAATGAGCACTATTACTGTGCAAATTCTTAACAACTTCCTTCTGCAGCAATCTGTGTGGTTCCATGAATCAAAATGCTGGTTTCATCCGATAACACAGAATAATACCAATCCACCATTAGAGGGATATTGGCTTTAACATACACTTTTCACAGTAAAGTAAGTCCGGCTTACTTATTTAGCAATGTGCTCCCTAAGGGTGAGGATTGGCAGCCAGGGTAATCCAAGTGGCTTGGCATTCAGCGAGAGTTGGAGTTCAAAACCGTTCGTGTCATTGCGCCAGGTTTGTACTGTTTCTTGTTTGTTGTTCTTGGCAAATAACAGGAATTCACAAGTTGATTATGAAAAAAGTAAGTTAAGTTATGTATTAAAAGATATTGACAGACGTGTGTGCCACATAGAAGAGGGGGCACATGGGTAGGTAGCAGTCACTGATGGTTGTTTCATTACCTTGGGCAATGGTGTACTGCTGCTGCACACTGGGTGCCTGCTCTCTGAGGGTAAGGATGCACACACCGCTGCCACCTCTCATGTCAACATTGCTTGTGTCAAGAAAGCTGCTGTTAACCCCTTAGCTGCGGCGGCTGTTCCGCCGCAGTGCTATGGGGGAGGCGGGGCCGCGCGGCGCTCCCGTACTCATGACGGAACCGCTCCGTCACAGCCCTCGGGTGGGTTGTGCTTGTGACGGAACGGTTCCGTCAGGGCCCCGCCCGCTTTTTAGAACGTCAGCGCAGGCGCGGAATTCAGGCCACGCAGGCGCGGCGAGCGGGCCGTGACAGAACCGTTACGTCACCAGCACAGCCCACCCGAGGCTCGTGACGGAACGGTTCCGTCATGAGCACGGAAAGGGTTGAATTGTGCTTGTGTTGTCTGCTAATGCACCTTGGTGAACATATTTCCACTGTATAAGATCCAAAATGCATGATAGTATAAAAATGGGAAGTTCAGTGTGCACATGGGATAAGGGGATGAAGTTTGCAAGGGGATGCACAGGAGGCAGCAGCGGATGTGACACCAGTGCAGGGTTTGTTTGCACGCCCAGAACTGGCACAGCACATACAGCAGCAGTGCATTCGGACACGCACAGAGAAACACACACACAGAATTAACAGATACAAAATTAGAGATTGCTCAGTCTATCCACATTCCAAACAACTGTTTTGCTCCTGAAAAATCTTTCCTGCAATTTCAGGGCCAGGACTCTTAGCCGCAATCTACAATTAATTATTAAAGCAAATGTCATAATACACCGAGGACCACGAAGCAGAAACAATAGTTTGTGACAGTAAGAACATCTCACCCATGTAAGACTGGGACTTGTTAAAGATGGTGGCCCAAGGCCAAAGCCTCTAGTGAGCCGCCTCTCCAAAAAAAGTACACAATATGAAATTACAACCACTTCAAAAATGAACTGAGAACGTGCACTTGACCTACCACTACAGATGTAGGCCATGGTGATTGGCTATTCTAAAACTTTGCTGCAAGCCAATGGCATCACATTTGCTCAACCTTGGTAAAAAGTCATTTATGACACATTGACTTTGCTTATATTGTATATGTAAACTATGTTGATATGTTTACTACGTTGTAAAATCTTTGACAATATACTAATTATGTCATGTAGAGTATGTTAATATTGATTTTACATAATTTGGGAATACGGGTGAGATCATTGGACAGCTATCATTAGGACTTCATGTAACAGGCCCTTCTAGCAGCGGACTTAATCCAATCGATGAGGCGACCTATCTTTGGACTCACTTTTCAGGTCTTCTTAACAATGAGGGGCATATTTATGAAACACTTGCGCCGCTGGAGCATCACTTGTTCTTACGTTCTGGCGGCGCAAACCTTAAAATTATATCAATGAGGCCCCGCAAAGCCCCTTTGCATGGCCTTGAATGGCCTCATAGACATGGAGCAAGGCAGCGCCAATCACTGCGTTGTCACTACTCTGTGCTTGGGAGGCGTTCCATGGACATTGCTGTGGGTGTTCGCACGCAACACCCATGGATTTTGAAGATTCCCCGGATTTACGAAACCAGGTAATCCTGGGAATGTGCCAAGACCTTATGCCTACCGAGGTGAGGCTTAACATGGAGAAATAACTTTGATTTCTCCTCGTTTATTCCTCTTTCCATGTGTGCTGCATTGGGAAAAGCCTCCCTGGAATGTTGCACAAAATCAATCCTGCAGACAGGATTGTGCAAGGGTGCCAGCTGGGCTGCGAAACGGCACCGACGCAGGGGGAAAGGACAGGAATATACCATATTGGATAAATACAGTGCAATCCTGCCCTGCCACTTTGACGAACAGCAGAGAGGCAAGGTGACTTTGTGCTCTGTCCTACGCCAAAACCCAGCAAACGAGCGCCTTGGGTTCTTGCTCCTAGGGCTTAGCAGCGGTCTCAACCAATTGGTTGGTGTGATGTTGCTGCATTAGGTTCTTACTGATTGTTCTGGCTATTTAGTTGTCACCAGTTTACATTTTATAAGCTGTTGTTTGGATACTAACGATGGGATGTTTGCAGAGCAGCGGGCTGGGATGGCATCTGCACACACCTATGAGGTTGTTTCAGCTGCGCAGCTGCTGCTTTCTGTGAACACAGGTGCAGTTGTACATGTTGGAAGAGGGTCTCGAGCTTGGTAATGCGCTAGATGGTTTAGTAAGGTTTGCAGATTTGGTTTTAGGCTAAGAGGTTGATGAACTACAGGGGCTATTTTCCATGGATTACACGTGGGAGTGTGTCTCATCACTGTGATAATATTGTGCCATTATTGTGTTGGGTAAGGGATTTGTGCTCATGGGTCCTCTCCTTGCATTCTCGTCAGTGAATGTTCTGACAGCTGTGATCTGAGAGTTGATGGTATTAATATCTCCCCCATTGTGGTTAAATAGGATGAGAAGTCTGCACTCTGAAGAGGATAATGGAATTGTTGCATGAAATGATGAATTATGTAAGAATAGTTCTACTTTTTACTAATGTGCATGGTCTTGGGATCGTCTTCGGAATCTATGGAATAATGACACAACATACATGTCATTTTGCAGTCTCACTTTACTTTTTAGGAAGAGGCATGCTCACTAGCGCTTTTGGCATGGGGCCACTATCTTTTACAAGTGACACTTGAGCGTGGGTGAGATGTTCTCACTGTTATAAACCATTGGTTCAGTTTTTTGGTCCCTGGTGCACTTTACGTTTGCCATTATAATTGTAAGAAATGATTAGGAGTCCCAGTTTCGTCTTGGGAATTCACAAATTATATATATTTTTCATTTATTCCCTAGCCCTGATGAAGTTTCAGGAAAGATTTTTCAGGAACGAAACGTGTTTGGGGTGCGGGTACATTGAACTATTTCAAGTGCTTGAATTGTAATTTAGGTTTGGGGTTTTAAGCAATCCAGCATCCTCTCCTGTCCCTAGTGGTTGTTAAATAGTTATCATACAATATGCAGTCTAGAAACACTGAAGCTGGGGATCTCGTGAGGTGTGCAACTATTTACCTGTGATTGCCTTTTCCTGTGTTTGCATAAGCACATGATTAGCATAAACAGTGCAACTTTCGATTGCAAACACAGAGGTGTGCAAGGGTGCCTGCACATGTTTCCTGCATTCGAGGGTGCTTGCACGTGTGCCTCTCTGCACCTGGAGGCTGTGACTGTCTTACTGTGCTGGCACGCATGCCTGTATCTGTGCATGCGCTGTACCAAAGCCAAACCTGTGGATGCCATCAATGCATTTTTTAAGCCATGGCAACAGGCAAGGACTTGCTCTCCTCAGCCCTACTGACCTGTCAGAGACATGCCTGGCATGTGACTGCTGCTGGTGGAAAGTCCACTCTCCTCTGACTGCTACATGTGTGCCTGGCTTGTCACATTGTGTATGCTCCACAGTCTTCTCACATGTATACCTGGAATATGCCAGACTCTGCCCCTTCCCTCCTGATCGTTAACATGTGTGCATGATATATATGGGTAACGTGTCTAATTGTATCTCTTCCTTCTACCCTCACAGTGGTTTGCTCTGCATCATACACACACTGCATACACTCTGACACTGCAATGGCACCACCGTCCTTTTAGAGATGGACCTGACATGGGGCGGCTGACTCTTCCCCAGCCCTACAGCCTGTAATCCTGCAAGAAATGCACGAGCATGTGGCAGACTCTCTTCCAGTCCTATCAGCTTTCAGCGGTGCGCCTGGAATGTTACTGACTCTGCCCCAGTCCTACAGCCTGTAATCCTGCAAGAACTGTCCTATCAGCCTTTCAGCGGTGCGCCTGGAATGTTACTGACTCCGCTCCAGCCCTACCGAGCACGCATGTACCTGTTATATAATTGACACTGGCCCGAGCCTATAAGCTCTACAGGATTATTTCTGGCATGTTACTGACAGTACCCAGCCCTACCACCTTCTCAGGCATGACTTACTCTGCTCCAGCCCTACAGCAGTGCACTATATGTGATTGATTCCGCCCAGGCCCAACTGCACTACATGGAGGTGTGTCTGGCTTGCGAATGTTTCTGCCCATGCCGGGATATCTTTAAAGCCATACCTGGCTAGTGTGCCTGAATCTTCCCCAGCCCGACACGCCTTTCAGAGGTGCGTCCTACATTTGACTGGTCCTGTCCTGGTCCTGCCCTTGGAAGGGCAGTGGGCTGGCAGAAATGACCTCACTCCCCCCAGAGGTCAGCTTTCCACCCATCACTATCTACTCGGGCGACCATTTAAGTCCAGGTCACTATCGACGTCTCCTCCAGTCTTGAACTTTCACCTCCAACAGCTGCTTCCAGGCGTGTTACTCTGATTAGTTCAATTAAAACTAAGCAAGACTACAACACCCAGAATGCATTAGGTTGTTACATGAAAGAGCAGGAACGGAAATAGTGTACATAACGACCTGAGGGTGATGGCCACCCTTCTATTTACACCCTGAGTCTCGATGGCGGCCCTGCCAATAACAGATCTTGGCTTGTTCTTTGGTGGAAGATAACCACAGTTGGCGCTTGGACAGGTTCTGCCATCCTTGGCACGGACCAAGGAAAGGGCAGGGTACAATCACCAAGTGGCTGAGCCCAGGCGTCCCTAATGCAGGACCTCTGCGGAAGAGATCTTTAATTTCATAATATTCAAAAACAGACTGAAATCCGGCACGAGCGGGCCGGGTACAGAAATGTCTGTAATTGCTCCCAGATTCGGAGCGCCAACTCCTTTGCTCAGTGACTGGCATTGCTGGGGTCCCTCCTATTACAGAGTGAATGAAGCCCTCCCCGTGTTGGAGAAACATGGACGCGCGCAGGGATCCGATGCAATCCGATCTGTGTTAAAAGGACGCGCCGAGGAAACGCCAGGTGGGAGAACGGGAACTTCCCAGCACCTCCCATTAGCCCTCCCTGTGGTGTGTGTGGGTGCGTGAGCGGAACAAGATCCCTACTGCGGCTCTGGCCTTCTCTCGCCAGGTGTTGGAGATGCGCCGCCTTATTCCGGCATGGCTGGCCGTGCTGGTCCTGATGCGAGTAGCAACAGTTGCCATGTTATGTCTTATGCTATGCCTTGTTATGTTATTCAAGTAATGTTATTCCACGTTATCTTATGTTATGCCATGCTAAGTAATAACATGTTAGGCAATGTTACATTATGCCATGTTATGTTATGTTACGTTATTCCACGTTATGTTATCCCATGTCATGCCATGATATGCAATGCCATGTTCTGCTATGTTACCTTATGTCATTCCATGTTATGTTACACTATATTGCGTTACGTCATGTTATGTTATGTCAGTCCACGTTATGCCATGTTATGTTATATTATGTTTTGTCATGTTATGTTATGTGTTATCAGTTGTTTCTACAGAGCACGGGCACCAAAGTGTCATGGCGCTCATATAACAGAGCTACCAAGCCGGTCACTTCATCTATTGAGCAGACAGGTCTTCAGCTTTCTAACCGGGGGCTTGACGAAGAGATAGCGCCTTGGAACTCCATGTCTTGGCTCCCACAGCAGAGGACGGTGGGATCCTAACTGCTCTATGCCACCTTTTTTATTTTATTTTATACGTTTTTATATAGCGCAGACTTTACCCGAAGGTGTCAGAGGGCTTTACAATAGAAACAGTAATGATACACGAGGAGAAAATGACAAGTGAGCATGTTACAAAAGCAAACGTTACGTTACATGAGGCAATAGTGACACTTGTGCATGTATCGAGAGCAAACAAAATGCAAGAGGTAGCAAACGATACGTTACAAGAGGTAAAGTGACATGTGTGCATGTTACAAAAGCGTACAAAGTAAAAGTAGAGGTATAATACTGCAATAAATGGCAGACACTCAAAACAAAAGAACAAACGTTACGTTGCATGCCTGGTCTTGAAGGCAATATATCAAGGAATGCCCTGGCGCACAGCCCCATGCACTATGGGGCAGATTTACAAGCCCCTTGCGCCACTTTTGCGTCACTTTTCCCATGTAATAAGTGACACAGAAGTGGCGCACAGGGCTTATAAATCTGCCCCCAGGACCATAGACTTGAAGATGACTTTGTTTCTAATAGGAAGGCAGTGGAGTATATCAGAACAGGGGTGGTACGCCCCCACTTTGCAGCATTCACGGTGAGCAGGGTAGCTGCATTCTGAACTAGAGGCGGATACCCATATCGCATTGCCAGAGCGCAGTCGAAACTGGTTTAGAGTGCGCACAACAGAGACACGTAAGGTCTTGTCCATAAAGGGGAGAAGGTGACGCAGTGTCTTCATTTGGGGAATCAGGTCCTAGCAGCTTTGAATATTTGGATTTCAAGAGACATTGATATTGTATATGTTTGTAGAGCGATCGACTGCCCTAAGGCGTCTTGGCGCTGGCGTCCGTGATTAATAACAGATCTATATGGCATAGATGATGGTATTAAAATATTCAATGGCCATCAATCCAGACGCAAGGATTTCAGACCACTAGGGAGCGAGCTGGACCCGGACCCACCACCTTAGGCCACTGTGGGTGAGGCTCTCTGCCAAAGCAACCAGTAGGTAACTTTTGAATGGTTCATTTTAGTGTCATTTAACACCTTCCATGCTCAGGACGGCTCCTGGCCGTCATGAGTCACAGTAGGTGTGTGTTCATGACGGCCAGGGGCGGTCCGAACGTTACCGCTCCGCCCACGTGTGATTAATTCCCCGCCTGTGCGGAAGAATTCATCTGTGGGTAGAGTTGGAACGGCTCCCGGCCGTCATGAGCACACGCCTACTGTGACTCATGGTGGCCGGGAGCCGTCCCGAGTACCCGAGCGCCACGCCCAGCCCTGCTCCCCCTCGCACCGCATCGGAATTTGCAGCGCGGCAAAGGGTTAATGGCATCCACCAATGCGTCCAAGAAAGGCTAAGAGCTGATGAAGAGGTATCAGCATTCTAAGGAGAGAATCCCATACTTATCTGTCATTATCATGGGAATAGTATCTCGTTCTCAATTGCTTCAAAACGTGGCCAAAAGGATGTATGTAGATGTTAAATATTAGTAGGAAAAGACAGAACCTTGAGGAACACCTTAGTTCATTGGTCAGTACGCAGATTTAAAGGGCCATAGTTTAAATAAGTGTTGTCAACTAACCCGATAGGAGGTCAAGCAATTTTGTACAGTGGCAGAAATACCTGCGAACCATAGGCTGGTGGACAGGATTTTGGGTTGAAGGGATCAAAGGAAGACGAAAAACCAAAGAGGATCAGGGCCCCTACCTCACCTCTGTTCACCTCTTTGGTGCCGTTAGTAGCAATTCTACATGTTTCACCACAATTGTTGCTCTTCATCAGAACAATATTAAACAAATAACCTGGACTCTGCCATACGAGCTCCGCCTGTGGAAGTGTTGAACAAGTTACTTACCTTCGGTAACGATACATCTGTAAGAAACATTAGTTAGTATTAGATTCCTTACCTTAGAATATCCCCAGGCGTCAGTCTGGATCCGGAAACTTTTGCGTAGCAGTACCCCTGCGCGTCGGTAGGCGTCGTCTGCAGGCGTCCCCTGCGGTTCCGCGTCCGTCGTTGGCGTCGTGCGCCGTGATGACGTCGCTGGAGTATATAGACGCCGCCTCCGCGCGCTGACGTCAGTTCTTTGCACACAGCTTTTCCGCGCCAGAACACGCAGAGCCATGTGAGAACCAACACTGGTGCCACTTGAAACTAGGGCCCTGAAAGGGATTGTCCTTAACCCTAGGTATCAGTTCGCAGAACGGGGAGGATGGGTGGGTCGGTAAGGAATCTAATACTAACTAATGTTTCTTACAGATATATCATTACCGAAGGTAAGTAACTTGTTCATCTGAAAGAAACACGTTAGTATTAGATTCCCTACCTTAGAATAGATACCCCAGCAATACCAACCCCGGTGGTAGGTCTGCGAACCAATACATTCCTACACCAGAAAGTCCTGGAGGACAGAATGGCCAAAGAAGCCATCCCTCCGGACTTGACTGTCCAGGCAGTAGTGCCTCGCAAAGGTGTGCAGCGAGGCCCACGTAGCCGCCTGGCAAATGTCCTGCAAGGGGACTCCCCGGCCCAGGGCAGTAGTAGCCGCCGTGGCCCGAGTGGAATGGGCCCTCAGCCCAACAGGAGGTTCCTTCCGAGCCAAAGAGTAGCACGCTTTGATGCACAGAACGACCCATCGAGAGATGGTCGGTTTATGTACCGCCCGTCCCTTCTTCGCACCCACGTAGCCAACAAACAGTTGGTCATCCACCCGGAACTGGCGTGTGCGATCCATATAAAATGAAAGCGCACGTTTTGGGTCCAGACGATGGAGCCGCTCTTCATCCTTTGAAGGATGCGGAGGCGGAAAGAAGGAGGGGAGGGTGATGGACTGCCCGATGTGAAAAGCAGAAACTACTTTGGGCAGGAAAGAAGGTCTAGTCCTTAGAACCACCTTGTCAGGATGAATGGAGAGGAAAGAAGGTTTGACAGAAAGAGCCTGGAGCTCACTCACTCTCCTGGCAGAGGTGATGGCAACCAGGAAAGCCGTCTTCAAAGTCAGGAGACGGAGAGGACAAGAATGAAGGGGCTCAAAGGGAGCACTCATCAAAAAGGTTAGAACCAGGTTCAAGTCCCACTGAGGCATCACAAACGGAACAGGTGGATACATGTGTGTGATGCCCTTCAACAATCTCGTTACAATTGGGGACTTGAACAAAGAAGGCTGATCAGGAAGCCTCAAAAAGGCTGAAAGGGCCGAAAGGTAGCCCTTGATAGTGCCCAGAGCAGAGCCCTGCTGGGCAAGAGAGAGAAGAAAAAGAAGAACCTCGGAAAGAGGGGCAGAAAGGGGATCCACAGCCTTTGCTGTGCACCATGCCACAAATCTGTTCCACCGAAAGGCGTATACCGACTTTGTGGAGGGACGCCTGGCTGCCAGAATTACATCACAGACTTCAGGAGGCAAGTCAAATGGCCTCAACTGCCGCCGCTCAATCTCCAAGCATGGAGGTGGAGACTGGACAGGTTCGGGTGGAGGACCGTCCCCTGCTGCTGTGACAGAAGGTCCTCCTGAAGGGGCAGGCGGATCGGGGGACCGACTGACATGCTGAATAGCTTGGGATACCAGTACCTTCGAGCCCAGTCCGGAGCCACAAGGATAACTTGGGCCCGGTCGCGCCTGATCTTCTTCAGCACTCTGGGCAGAAGTGGTATAGGCGGAAAGGCGTATAACAGACCGCAACTCCACTCGCGCCGAAAGTCGTCGCCGTGCGAGTGCCGTCTTGGAAACTCCAACGCGAAGAACTGATGACATTGCGCGTTCTCTTCTGTGGCGAATAGATCTAACCAAGGCTCTCCCCATTGCAGAAAGAGGCCTTGCGCCACGTCCGAGTTCAGACGCCATTCGTGATCCATCGAGCACCGACGGCTGAGTTTGTCCGCCCTGGCGTTCAGAGAACCTGCCAGGTGTTGAACCGTCAAAGTCACGCCCTGACGTTCCAGCCACTGCCAGAGGCGCAGAGCCTCCTGGCAAAGGGTCCACGACCCCACCCCGCCCTGTTTGTTGCAGTACCACATGGCGGTGGTGTTGCCCGTGAACACCTGCACTACACTCCCGTTGACAAAGGGTAGGAATGCCTTCAGTGCTAGACGAATCGCCCGTAGCTCCAACAGGTTGATATGGAGCCGGGACTCCGCCGGAGACCAGATGCCTCTGATCTCCGCCTCTCCCAAGTGGCCTCCCCAACCCTGGAGGGACGCGTCCGTCACGACAACGTGCTCCGGTTGGGGAAGGGAGAGGGATCTGCCTCTGACCCAATCGCGGTCCGTAAGCCACCACTGCAGTTGTCTTGCAGTGCCCTCCGAGATCAAAACGTGGTCGGACAAGTTGCCCTGATGCTGGGCCCACTGAAACTTCAGGTCCCACTGCAGAGCCCGCATCCGCCACCGGGCGTGATGCACCAGAAGGATGCAGGAAGCCATCAGCCCCAGAAGCCGCAGCGTCAACCTGACCGAAACCCGGGATAGCGGCTGAAAGATGGGAATCAAAGCCTGTATATCCCGGACCCGCCGTTCCGGAGGATAAACCCGAAACTGCGCCGAGTCCAGAACCGCTCCGATGAAAAGGAGCTTTTGAGAGGGACACAGGTGTGATTTCGGCACATTGATGGAGAACCCCAGCTCGTGCAAGAGGTCTGCCGTCATCTGAAGGTGGTGGACGACTGTCTGGGGCGAGCCCGCCTTCAACAACCAGTCGTCTAGGTAGGGGAAGACTGAAACCCCTAACCTGCGCAGATGGGCTGCGACCACCGCCATCACCTTTGTGAACACCCGTGGGGCGCTGGTAAGGCCGAAGGGGAGCACGATAAACTGAAAGTGCTCCTGGCCTACCGTGAACCGCAGGTAACGCCGGTGGGCCGGCAGGACGGGGATGTGAAAATACGCATCCTGCAAGTCCAACACTACCATCCAGTCTTGTGGGTCTAGAGCAGCCAAGACCTGAGCTAATGTCAACATCTTGAACTTCTCCTTCCGGAGGAAGCCGTTGACGTTCCGTAGATCCAAGATAGGACGTAGGCCCCCTTTGTCCTTCTTGGGCACCAGAAAGTAGTGGGAATAGCAACCACGCCCTACTTCTGGCCCAGGAACGCGCTCGATGGCCCCCTTGGCCAAGAGGGCCGTAACTTCCTCCTGCAGAAGTGTCAAGTGGTCCCCCGACACACGGTGGTTCTGCGGTGGCATGGCTGGAGGATTGTAGTCACATGAAAAATGGGACCCTCTCTATGTTTAGATTAATGACCAGGGGAAAGAGAGAAAATCGACAATATGAGCATACAAAAATCCCCCCTTGGCCAGTTCCTACTTACACAACTTGTATCATCAAGCAATTTTATTCACCTTCTTAATAGCATAGGTAAGGCAACGACAAAAATTTCATTTTATATATTTTGTTTCTTTTTCTTTTTTTTAAAGTGTATCAAAAGATATATATATTTTCTTTATTATATATTTTCCTTTTTTAAATCATTTTTTGTACATACATCAATTTCATAAATATCATTCTCAATTCAGTTCAATTTAAAATTGTAGTACACAGTACCATGATCTTCACAGAGTTGTTAGAATTTCAATCATTTATATAAAGCAAAAACAATATATCCCTGCCATTCACACATCACCCAACAATCACACTGACACGTTCATACATTCTCCACATTT
The DNA here is from genome assembly GCF_964263255.1 of Lissotriton vulgaris. Classification (NCBI taxonomy): domain Eukaryota; kingdom Metazoa; phylum Chordata; class Amphibia; order Caudata; family Salamandridae; genus Lissotriton; species Lissotriton vulgaris. The sequence goes on from NC_141691.1 coordinate 136,738,186, forward strand.
ATTCCAATCCTAGCAAAAGGCTGATTCTAAGGTTAAAGTGACACAGATGTCATTTGTGTCTTGTCCATGCCAGATTGAAATTCTAACAACTCTGTGAAGATCATGGTACTGTGTACTACAATTTTAAATTGAACTGAATTGAGAATGATATTTATGAAATTGATGTATGTACAAAAAATGATTTAAAAAAGGAAAATATATAATAAAGAAAATATATATATCTTTTGATACACTTTAAAAAAAAGAAAAATAAACAAAATATATAAAATGAAATTTTTGTCGTTGCCTTACCTATGCTATTAAGAAGGTGAATAAAATTGCTTGATGATACAAGTTGTGTAAGTAGGAACTGGCCAAGGGGGGATTTTTGTATGCTCATATGGCTGAAGGATTGGTCTCGAAGGGGAGGGAGTAGCCCCTTCGGACGAGTTGCAGCACCCACCTGTCCGATGTTATTGCGCGCCAGCGGGCGTGGTGATGGCGAACCCTGCCACCCACTGGCGTCGCATGGGCCTGAAAGCACGGACTAGGAGGATTTGGAGGCTGATGCTGCGGGGGGAGGTGTGGCCTGACCTCGCCGTTGACCCCGACCGCCTCCGCGGCGGTTTCCACGGCCGCCACCGCGTTGATAAGATTGTTGCGGCGCGTGGCTGGCAGCACGTGTGGGGAGGCCAATTCCTTGGCCACGAAAGGAGCGAAACGAACCCGTTTGCTGGCGCTGGGTCGAGAGACCCAAGGACTTGGCCGTGACCCTGGAGTCCTTGAAGCGTTCCAGCGCGTGGTCCGCCTTGTCACCAAACAGGCGACAGCCATCAAACGGCATGTCCATCAAAGCATTCTGGACATCAGCCGAAAAATTGGCGGATCTCAGCCAGGCGTGGCGACGAATCGCCACCGTCGTGGACATCGCTCTGCCCAGCGAGTCGGTCGTATCAAGACCACACCGTATGGAATATTTTGCTGCGTCTCGGCCCTCAGCCACAGCCTTGCCGAGGTTCGCCCGCACCTCCATGGGGCATTCTGGCAGCAGTTCCGCGACCGTATCCCACACAGAGTGGGTGTAGCGGCCCAAGAGGCAAGCGTTGTTGCAAGACCGCAGTCCCAAACTCAGGGACGAGAAGACCTTCTTGCCATACTGGTCGTACCTCTTGGATTCCCGGTCGGGCGGGGCCGACGGGAATGCGGTCTGGGAAGTCGAGGCCTGGATCACCAGACTCTCAGGGGTGGGATGGGTGGACAGGAACTTGGGGTCGTCCGGACACGGACGGTGGCGTCTGGCCACGTTCCTATCAACAGGCGAACCTGAAGAGGGCCTGGACCACGTGCCCAAAAGAACGTCCGACAAGGCTTTGTTAAACGGCAGCAGTGGCTCCTGTGGGCATGACTGCGGTTTGAAGACCTCAGTGAGGATGTTAGGCCTCACGGCCGCGACGGGGAGCTCAAGGTGTAAGGCCTTGGCAGCCCTCATCAACACCACTGAATAAGCAGCCCCCTCCTCCGATGCCACGGTAGGAGGCGAGACAAAGCCAGGGTAGGAGAGTCGTCCAGACCACTGGCATCCCCCAAGTCACCTGACCAGTCCACGCCGTACTGACATTCACGGGACAGAGGGTCCTCAGACCCCTCCCAACCCTCTCCATGCTCTACATCATCTCCATATTCCGAGTCAACAATGTAGACCGGCTGGGCGCTAGAGGGCGCACTGCGGGATGGCTGACTGCTAAGTCAGCTCCGCCGGACGGGCGCGATTCCTCGTACCCCTTGGCCCTAAATCCGCCCCAATCCCTGTGCCAAACGGCGGAATGGACATCTGAGGGACCCAGCTCCGCGGTGTGCAAACGACAGCCAGCAGACAGGCAGCATGCCGAAGCAATCGGCGAAAACGTCCCGGCGCTAACAGGCTAACCAAGATGGCGGCGCGCTGCTGCGGCGACCGCAACGGACCTCGAGCGATGTCGCCCTCAGACGACCACAGGGCCGGACTCCTCCCGACACGCAGACAGTAAGGAGCGGCGGCCGGCGAAAACCGGGAGCGATGTGCCTGTCCGGAGAGCGGAACTTGGGGTATACACTGTGCGTTCCACGGCGGCCAAAATGGCGGCGGCGCTGAAACGCATGACCAACGGCCCTGACCTGGGCTCTGCCGGCTCTCTGATCTCCATTGCCAGCGAGTGACCAGGCGCGGAGACGCTCCACAGCGCAGCTGCAGAGGCGAGAAGAGGTGCGAGGCGACTGGGGGCTCACCGGGTGAGGTGCGGTACTGCCGGGCTGCCCGGCGCTGTCGCGCTCCGCACCGGAGGGCGCGAACCAGACCCGCCACAATCCACGGGACTGCCTCACACGCACAGGACCGTACAGGGACGATCAGCATTTCCGCTGTCTCCGGGCGCTCCGGCACTACACCGTGCGCTGCCCAGGGCCATTATGGGCCATTCTGATGACTAGACCGCCAAAACAGGGGGCAGTTGGAGCGCATCTACGACGCACACGGTCTACAATCACACCGGCAGCCCCGCTGAGCCCGACTGTCACTAGCCCGGCTACACTCACGGGCACCATGGGGAAGCCCGATAAACAACAATCGAAACTGCCCTTCGAGACCAGAAAGCAGACGGCGAAAACGGGAGCTGCGCAAGACGCCGACGGTGACCAGGTCCTGGGGGACGGCGCCGGCATGGAGGCAGTGCTGCGGGCTATCCAGCAGAGCTTGCATGATATGAATAGCAAAATGGACAGTGTCGTGGCAAGGGTGGACTCTTTGTCGAACAAACTGGAAAAACATGAGGAGAGACTGGTGGAGGCGGAGCAGAGGATCTCCTCGGTGGAAGATCACTCCAGAGACATCGCTAAAACGCACAGCGCCATTGCAAAGACCCTGGAAACCCTGACGGCGAAGGTGGAGGACCAGGAAGCGAGGTCCCGCCGCAACAACGTGCGCATCTCGGGCCTGCCGGAATCCACCAACACAGGCAAGATGGAGACGTACGTGGAGACCATGCTGAAAGACATCTTCGGACCTGGGAGCTTCTCTGACGTCTTCCTGATTGAGCGGGCACATCGCTCCCTGGCTCCCATCCCGAAACCGGGGGCAGCGCCTCGGATAATCATCGCCCGAGTGCTCAACTACAGGGACCGGGACACGATCCTCCGCATGGCGAGGGAAAAGGGCGCCATTACCCACCAAGGCAACTCACTGGAGTTCTACCCAGACCACACCATGGCGGTGCAGCAGGCAAGAAAAGAGTTCGCCCCAGTGAAGAAGAAACTCCGAGAGATGGACATTGGGTACGCAATGCTGTACCCAGCTAAACTTAAAATCCTAACAGATGGCAAGCCGGTGGTCCTCACGACGGTCCAAGCTGCGCAGGAGTACGTCAAGAACCTCACCAAACGCCGGAAAAATCAGGAGTCTGCAGCCAGAATGAGCGACAACGATTGACGACGCAAAGGCCGCCATGCGCCATGTGCGCACCACTGGACTGCTTCTTCAACACTAGGAGCGGGCGAAGGACACTTCCATATAAGTGCATCTCCACGTTGAGCTCCACAAGACTATGGACGTCGCTGCTTACGAACTATGTAAGGGAAGCGCTACAAGGGGTATCGCAGTGAGTACACTTGGGGAATGGTATGGCAGGACCCGCGCACGTGCTCAGGGCCTCAACTGACTAAATACATGTGGCTGGCAAGCTGTATTGACTGCGTTCCCACTGTGGAACCCCCAGGCACTAACTACGAAGGCGTGCGGCATTGACTGCATGGGTTCTGCAACCTCGAAGGGGGGTGGAGGAGATATCTCTGCCCGTGTTATCGTCACAGGGAGATGGAAGCGGGAGGGGGGGACTAGGGGGTAACTATTAACATTGACAACGTCTAGAACTCGCGCTCGTCCACATCCACTATGTGGATGGAGATGTGTGCTTCGGGCGGCACCCCCAGGAGGGTGTTCCCCACAACAAGTTCAAGCACAGTTCTGAAGTTTGGGAGGGGATGGCTTTGGCAAAGTTTGGGCGCTGAAGTGGGAGGAGGGGGGTTGGGGGAGCTGAGTAGAAGTTATGTATTTGCACTGTGTCTAAGAAGCATTGCGACCTCTTTTATTGCCTGTAGTACACATGTTGAAAACGCGATATTTCACAGATGGCTGCATAGTTCACGCGACGCACGATTTCACCTGCTCACGTTCTAATGGCATGCTCTGACACACTTAATTTCATAACATGGAACGTCAGGGGACTGGGGAACCCAAAAAAGAAACGGCAACTGTTTGCATACTTTGACAGGCTTAAGGTGGATGTGGCATTTCTACAAGAAACACACATGGCACCCACTTCCACATCCAAGCTGGGCTCCAAATGGGCAGAATCCGCCACAGGCGCGTACTACTCGACGTACTCCCGAGGCGTCAGTATTCTGGTCAAAAAAGGTACACACTTCAAGATCAATGAAAAGTACACTGACTCCGGGGGGAGGTATGTTGTGGTGGTGGGTGAGACGAGACACCAAAGGCTAGCCCTTGTAAATGTGTATGGCCCGAATGTAGACGATGCGGGTTTTTTTGAAAGGTTATGGCATATCATAGCGGATATACAAGCGGACAATGTCATCTGGGGGGGGGATTTTAACGTAACGCTAAGAGACGGGCTCGACAGAGCAGCACACACACCCGAGCAACACACCAAGGCGAGGGACATGCTACTTGACGCAATGTCTAATTTGCACATGAATGACCTGTGGAGGCTGAAGCACCCGGGGGAACAAGTCGCCACACACATTAATGCTGCAAATAAGAGCTGGTCCAGGTTGGACTTTTGGCTGGCCACTCAGGACGTCCTTACATGGGTGGAGCAGATAACACATCTCCCTAGAACACTATCGGACCATGGTCCCGTACTCCTGAAACTGAGGATCCCAAACTATGTCCCTCCGCCCTACACTTGGCGCTTCAATGCACAGGCCCTACGTGATCCACTATATGTTGACACGGTCCAGAAGGCGATCACTGACTACTTTGATTTGAATGCCCCCACCACGGAGGACCCGTGCCTCCTGTGGGAAGCTTTCAAAGCAACGATACGGGGCGTGTGCATTGCAACGTCCGCTGGCATACTGAAGGATATTCGCCACCAATTACAGAAAAGGGAGGAGATGCTGCGAGACCTCGAACAGAAATACACAGACACAGGGGACACGGCACTGCTAAGCGATATTCAGACGCTACTGATAGAATACAATACATTTGCTGATGACGAGCTTAGGTACATTTTCAAGAGAACGACGGCCAGGAGATACGGGGAGGGGGGCAGACCGGGCAGAGCACTAGCAGAAAAGATTTGCTCGGGCAGGGCGCCACAACACATAGCGGCTGTGCACACCTCACAGGGTACTCGGGCTCACGACTTGCCGACCATCATGGGGGAATTCAGAAACACATATGGGGCACTCTATGAGGCCAGGGCACAAATTTCAAGGGAGGAGATTTTGGAATACATGGCTGACATTGAGATCGCCTGGCTGGCGGATGGACACAGGGAGTACTTAGCAAGACCCCTCACGACACAGGAAATCACAGACACTATCAAAAGACTCCCCAATGGCAAAGCGCCGGGCCCGGACGGCTTCGTCATAGAATTTTACAAAACGTACGCAGACACGCTAGCACCTCATCTGATAAATCTGTACGAGGCTGCGCATGAAGCCCAGACACTGCCACCATCCATGAGAGAGGCGCTGATAGTTGCTCTACTGAAACCGGGCAAGGACGAAGAACAATGCGACTCATACCGCCCACTTTCCTTGATAAACATAGACACCAAAATACTGGCCAGCATCCTAGCGGACCGACTGAAGCCACTAATGCCGATGCTAATAAGGCCGGACCAGGCAGGTTTCATTCCGGACCGGTCGACCACGCACAACACTCGCACCCTCTTTGCACTGGCACACTACTTGGCCCCTGATATTAAAGCGGTTGCTGTATTGTTGGATGCAGCAAAGGCGTTTGATACGATTGACTGGCCGTTTCTTCACGCAGTCCTAATCCGGATGGGGTTCCCCCCATTATTCACCGGCTGGATCTCAATGTTATACTCGGGCCTGACTGCCCGCATACGAGTAAACAAACATCTATCGTCCCCTATACCTATCGAGCGAGGCACTAGACAAGGATGTCCTCTATCGCCAATGCTGTTCGCCCTTATACTCGAACCCTTGGCGTGTAAAATAAGACAGCATCACCACTATTCGGCTATTCAGTTACCTACGCGACCGATACACATAGCATTATATGCGGACGACATGGTCCTGTACGTGAAAAACCCGGAGACAAATCTCAACCCACTGCTCAGGGAATATATTAAATTCGGCCAATACTCGGGTCTCCGTATCAATTGGAGCAAATCACTGGTACTCCCGCTGACAGACGGTACCCGGCCCACAGCGCTGGATTACCCCCTGGAATGGCAGGATGAACCGACTAAGTATCTAGGCGTCTGGTTCCACAGAGATCCGGAGTTGGTCATTCGCACTAACTATGGGAGAGCCGTCTCGACACTAGAAGACAAGGTCAAAAGATGGATAGGTTTGCCACTCTCACTGGCAGACAGGCTTGCCATTGTGAAGATGGTGCTCCTGCCCAAATTTCTATATCTTTTCAATAATATACCTATTAAGCCGCCGGCTGAGGTTTTTCGCAACATTAAGTCCCTTATACTCTCCTTAATATGGGCGGGGAAACAGGCTCGATTAGATCTGCAGACCCTGACTCTCCCGTATGCTAAAGGGGGCTTCAAGGTGCCAGATATTTACCTGTACTACCAGTGCGCCCAGGCGCAATTTGCGCACTACTGGTTTCATGAGATCCCTTTTTTGACGCACGTAGCAGTAGAACACGGCGATGCTAATCCCATTCCACTCACAAGCATATTAACGCACAAACGCCCCAGACTGCACGATCATGACATCAACCCGGTCAACGCCACGATAGACGCATGGAGGACACTAAGCAAGATGGCGCACTGCACACCACTCTACGCACCAGCACTCCCCTTGGCACACCATCCGGCACTATCGGTCACTCAAGAACAGGTGGGAATGGACCTTATTAAACGCGCTGGTATAGACACCCTTGGGGACTTATACAGAAATGGGCAATTCGTAACACTGAACCAGCTGACATACATTCAGAATCCAACTCTGCTGTTTAGTTTCAACTACTACAGGCTACAGAGGGCAGTGAGGGAGCACTACGTGACGTTTCCGGCAGAACCACAGGCACTTGCACCACTGACACTTGTGCTTAACACCCCCTCAGCGTCACACTTAGTGTCCCGACTTTACCGCAGCGCGCAAGCTAGCATTGGGGGTAACACTACCAGGGCAAGGGACAAATGGAACGCAGCTCTGGGGGAAGACCTCACGGAAGAGGAATGGGAGGCATCCTGCATACTCACGGGGATGCTGACGCCGAACGGGAACCTTAGATTGATTCATTACAAATACCTGCACCACATGTACCACACACCTGCACGACTGCACAGGTATGGCCTGAGGGACAACTCTAACTGCACTAGGTGCGGGCAGGAACATGCGGATTTCCTACACTTGGCGTGGCGCTGCGATGCGGTGGCACAATACTGGGAGCAGGTGATGCGAACGCTCAACACTATATTGGGGGCGCAATTGCCGTGTACAGCTAAAGTTTGTCTTCTGGGGTTAGTGCCGCAGTTGAGAGCAAGGCGCCGTAAACTATGCGTGATCGCACTACTGGTGGCGAAAAGGAGAGTCTCTATACACTGGAACAGTAAGCGAAAACCTACAGTAAAAAATTGGCTAGAGGATCTGACCTACTGTAGAGACACTTTACTTACATACGAGGAAGAGTTGCCTATGGGTTCCCGCCCCAGGGACTTCTGGGAACCATTTCAACATTATCTGGTGTCACTGACCGCTGCCACCGACACGTGCTGAGCGCTCAACTGTTGCAGGATGTTTGCCACTCTGTGATACTATAGACGGGGCGGTGAGGGAGGGAGAATGTTGTGACACAGTGCTTTGAGTTTTTCTTTTTAGGGGGTTATTGAGTATTTGTTTACCTCATCCTCCCTAGGTTCTGGGAGCTTTGGTTGAAAATACTAAAATGTAAGACCGACCGAACGTGTATACCATACGACTGCATTGTCAAAACAAAACACTGAGACTGCACTGACACCGCATAAGCGCCGCCGGACCTATGGTTGTCGGCTGATGGGCTGTGTATGGATGAACCTTTGATGTAAATTTACGTGCAATGCACAGCTGGCCTTCTCAGGTTGAAGGCGATATTGTTTGTACTATTTCTGTGACAATGTGCAATAAATGTCTTACCCCAAAAAAAAAAAAAAAAAAAAAAAAAACAATGTAGACCGGCTCCTCGGGGTTCACAGGCCCCATCGGCGTCGAGCCCAGCGTCGAGCGACGCCGGTCCGACTCCGCGTCCGGATTCGGGGAGGGTATGGGGACGACGCCGCCCGGAGCCGGCACAGGCGAACCGGCGCCGCGAGGGGCGGCGTCGGGGGTAACCCCGATGGAATCGGCGCCGGAGAGGCCGGTAGACCAGTCGGCGTCGACCCCGAAGGCCCCTGCGGCGCCGGGGTCGGAGCCGTCGGCGGCACCGGGGCCAGAGCACCAGATGGCGTCGAGGCAGGGACACCCGAACCGCTAGGGCCCCCAGACGGTAGCACTGGGCCCGAAGGCGCCGGAGGCCCCGTCGGAGAAGTGAGCGCCATGGCCATGAGGAACGCCTCAATCTCCTCAGGCGTCGCACCTAGCCCAGGGACCGGAGGGTATGGAGCAGGCCGCGCCGGCGACTCTCGCTGAGCCGCGGGGGTGGGGTCACCCGAACCCCCGGCCGCGTCGCGCGAGCGTCGGGGGGAGTCGGGGGTACGATGACGACGCCCCGACTTCTTGTGTTTCTTACATGAGGAGCCCCACGAATGGTGACGACTTCCGGAGCGCTCGGCATGGCTCCGCGACCGCTCCCTCGAACGCTCCCTGGACCTCCGGCCGGACCGGGACCGCTCTCGACGCGGGGCCGACACCCGGAGCTCGAGTAGCTTGCGGGACCGCTCCCGTCTATTCTTATTAGTCAGAGCCCGGCAATCGACGCAGGCGTCCACGTCGTGGTCGGGGCCCAGGCACCGGAGGCAGAGTCGGTGATGGTCCGTGACCGACATCGTGCGGTCACAACCGTCACAATTCTTGAAACCGGGCATCCTACCAGGCACCAAAAAGATATAGGAAGTTAACAAAACTTGGTCAAAGACCGGAGTACTGCTCTTCGGATCTGCGCTTACTGGCGCGGAAAAAAGAAGAACTGACGTCAGCGCGCGGAGGCGGCGTCTATATACTCCAGTGACGTCATCACGGCGCACGACGCCAACGACGGACGCGGAGCCGCAGGGGACGCCTGCAGACGACGCCTACCGACGCGCAGGGGTACTGCTACGCAAAAGTTTCCGGATCCAGACTGACGCCTGGGGATATTCTAAGGTAAGGAATCTAATACTAACGTGTTTCTTTCAGATCAGGTGTCTACAAAGTGGTGGAAGAACCACTACTTTTACTCCTGTTATCCTTTGCTTAGCAGTCTTAAGATTAGTGCTTGATTTGAGCCGGTGGTTTCGGGTGCGCTGCATCGGCATTTAATTGTCAGCACCGGTACCTATGACGGGAAACAACCTTTACATTGCAGTAATTAGACCGCAATGCCTTTACAACGTTGTCGTTGCAACGACCTCGTTGTTACAACACAATGCCCTTACTATGCAAGTCATTACATCAACTTGCGATAGATGGCGCTCTAACATAACCATACATAAGGGAGAGTATAAATTACTATTCCAACACCTTCCCTACTGTTGGGTAGGCTAGAGTTGGACTAGTAAATTACACATTCCTAATGTTACAGCGCCATCTACTGCAAGTCGATGTAATGACTTGGGTAGTAATGGCATTGCGTTGTAACAAAGCAGTAGTTTTAACAACCGCGTAGTTAACTACCGCAAAGTAAAAGCACGCCTTGTAACGTGCTATATTTACCTATGCCAGTCTGCTACATGGTGGTGCTGATTTCTGAATTCAGAGATGAGCACAACTGCTATTTATTACTTCAATATACATTAAGATTGACTAATACCTTCTGCCAAAGCTATGCTTTCTAACTCTGGGGTCTTAAAATTGTCAGAATTGTAACACTTGTAGGAGTGTTACTTATTAGTTATGTTGTTACTTTGATTGACAGCCGCAGTGGGCAGTGCAAGCAGAAGTTGCCTTCTGACTAGAGCACTGGCTCTTTTTTTTTTTTTTTTACAAATTAAGCACTGCTTAGGATGCCACATATTTGTGGCTCAGTGGGTTAGCTTGTGCACCTACTCTCTTACTCATGCATTTTTTGAGCCCCTCTTTGCATGAAATGTCATCTTATACCTCATTCCCCTTTGGCCCACCGAGGGGTGGTAGTCACATGACACACTTACAAAAGCAATGCACACAAAGAGCTGCATAATCTTTCTGGCACTTTGCTCCAGCCACCTGGATTACACTCCCTGATAAATTCCAAAGGTAACACAGCCTAGTGCTTTTCAGTGCCTCCCCCAGGATAGAACAGCACCCTAAATCCTAAAAACTAAAGTGGAATATGAGTCCCCTGTCACCTTACAGAAAGGTCCGGATGCACAAAGCCACTTTACACCTTAGAAATACATTAACAACTGAACATGGCTTCATGTATGCCTGTCAGAAATTAACAGGAGGATCTCTGACACACATACGTGGTTTTACAGATGTGCGTTTTTCGACCAGGAACCCGGAGAAATCTGCAGTAGCAAACCCCACGGAAAGGGTGGGAAGCGGGTGGCTTCTTGCACAGCTATCCAGGTGTACTACTGGGAATTTTTGTGAATTCTCAAAAGTAGTCAATCTGCACCAGTTTGTAGAACTCCCATGAAAAAAAGATTTACTACAGCTCTTTGTGAATATGGCCCAAAGTAACTAGTTGCCCAGCGATGTTTTTAGCACATGTAAAATGCAATAACAGTCCCAATAATCCACTAATGCCCTCACAAGGCATCAGGTCAGCTTCACCTCCAAAGCAGGGATAAACAAAAATTGATGCTGAAGACCACAGCCTAGATTTGAGGCACAATAATGAATTTTGTGATGAAGAAGATTTAAAGTGTCTTGACGTACAGGAGGTAGTTGGTACCTTTACCAGGATAGATGCCTACTTCAGTGTAAATTTGATGGAGGACAATATAGGCAATTAGTCGTTTCTCTGACTAAGCTCCTTTCAATGAGAAGCAACATTCGCCAGGTCAGTCAGGATTATGGTCTAAGCGACGGGCCTATTTTAAACTTCTTTAACCTAGATGTCTTAGACAGCTACCTTAGAGAAAGCACAGACCTCCAGTGCTCTTTGAAACGCCAGGAGAGCCTGCTCTAACCAATCCAGGCGCTTCTTTCATGTTGTGAACGCAGCACCAGGATTGGTTAGTGCAGTTTCCTGCATCAAGAGCTTCAAGGAAGACACCCGAGGGAGGACGACGACGTGAAGCGAACGTTGGTGTATTCATTTAACTTTTTTTCTGACTGCCTCACCACCCACAGAACAAGCCAGCTGCCACTAGCACTTACCACATCTATTAAGTCAAGATATTATTGGAAATTAAGAGCTTTCAAGGTGTCCCATCTGACCTTGAAAGCTTATGCAGGCCTGCTCTCAATCATTCAAGTCTGGTACTTCTAGGTTTTGTTTTCCAATTCTAAATGCAGGACTACAAATCCCAGAAAAGAGGATACAGAATGCCATGCCACACTCACTCCCTCATTGCTTTGGAGGGACAGGTCCTCCAAAGGAGTGAGGCAGACCACGCTGCTCAGGAGACATAAGAGAACATTTTCACAGTACCTGTAGGTAAATCTTCCTCAATCCAGGAATAGAGTCCCCGATTCTACCTGAAGCCAATCTACCGATTCCTGAGGTTGCACCAATACACACCAAAAGAATCCAGTCTTTGTTGGCTTCTTGGAGCTCCATCTCAACATGTTTCATCTGAAAAACAAAGATATGGAAGCAGAGGCAATCAGCACTTTTTATACAATGTTGAACAACCAATTCTTTTAGTATGCGAAGTAGTAATACGGTAGGTTGAACTATAACTCAACATTGAAGACACAATAAATTAAGGCCCTTAGTGTCATACTGCTTGGAGAAATGACGTACTGACAGGGGAACTAAAATGGTGCACTCTTGAGACGATTGTAAATGACAATAAAGCTGGTTATATCACCAAGAAAAGAGAGGGCAGCACTGGATTCCTTAATTTGGGATTCATACAGATGGTCTCTATGACTGACTGTCTAGGAAAGCTACAAAACGTTTTTGAGATTTCATATGATTGATCACTATTAAATTGTTTTTGATTTATTTCCTTCTTCTTCAGGATGCCAGGGGCATGTCTTATATCTTCATGCCCTCCTGTATTGATTTTTACTTTCTGCGATTTGTTAATATTTTTGCGTAGTAGCATTAACTATTTGTTAGTTAATTGATGTTGCATGTGTGTGAGTGTAATGTTCACTACAAGACTGCCCCTACAGAAACTTCAGGGACTTTGTATTAGGTTTGTCGCCACAGCAACTCACTTACCATTCAGTGCAATTCTCTAACTGTATTGCAGTACATTGGTGATGCCATTACGCTTGTATTACAGAGCCCACAAGTAATGTCTTATTTGAGTACATCTACATGCACTAACTAGTGGGGCGGAAAACCTTTATAAAATTAAGTTTTCCACTTTTCTCCTTCCAATCTCCTAAAATGTCATTGTTAGACCTGGCATCTTTGGTGTGGTTTCCCCTGTCTTTTTGCCTCTACCTCCTGTATTTTTGACGCTGTGCTGGATTTCGTTTTTGCTGGTTTAGATACTTTGGGTACTTTGCACTGCTGATCAGTGTCAAAGTGCAAGTGCTCCCTAAAGTAAATTATGATTGTGATTGGTTATCCATGATTGGCATATTTGTATTACCAGGAAGTCCCTAGTAGAGTGCACTGAGTGTGCCAGGGCATTCAATTCAAATGCTACTAGTGGGCCTGCAGCACTGATTGTGCCACCCACATGAGTAGCCCTAAAATGGTGTCTCAGGCCTGCCACCGCAGTGCCTGAGTGCAGTCTGTGGACTGCCATGTCAACCTGGCCAGTGTCCCCACCGGCCAGGCCTAACCCTTCCCTTTATGTACACATTGGACACCCCTATGGATGGCCCTAGGTACCCCACTGGGCAGGGTGCAGTAAATGTGAAAGGTAGAGCATGTACTGATGTGTGTGACATGCTCTGGTAGTGAATTACAGCCATTTTCGTTTTTCACTACTGAGAGGGCTATCTTGCCCATAGGCTATAATGGGGAATGCGGAGTATAATGGCTGCCTGCATATCTTCCCATAGGAGCAAGATAGGACATAAAAGTCTGGTATCCCGGAACACAGAATTTAATAACACATCTTTTAGGAAGGATGGTTTTTAAATCCTGTATTTGAGAACAGCACTTTTAGAAAGTGGCTGGTCTCTTGTCTGACCTTTCTGTGTGCCTTGGCCTGTTTATATACGTTTCGGAATAGTATTGTTATAGATGACAGTTGTAAAAATTATTTCATTAAGTTATGAATTTCTGTATAAGAAGGATTATTATTGTTCAAAAGATGCAGTTTATTTTTTCAGGAAATATAGATTTCTTCCTTCCGTTGCACATAATTGTGATCATATTAGATACAATGTAATGATTCACATTGCATATGTGTTTATTTTTTGCATATCTATAGACAACTGATGATTTATGTCATGTTTATGTTTGCCTTGGACTTAAAGATGACATAGATCATCTCTGTCTGGAGAAGGTGTTTTTCTACAACATTAGTAGTGAACCAAAACATGTGGTGTTTGTACAAAATACTGGAGAGAAAAATATCACAAATGACAGAAATTTACTTATAAAAGGTAGTATATATATTCTATACAAAAGCATTTCAAATGTGTATTTTGAACTTGTATCCCTCTCTGTTTAAAACTTGTATGTGGTTATTATGTTATTCTATTTCCATACACCCAATCACAAATATATAGAATATATGCTAGAAATTATATAAATGCTCTAATGGTTTCATTTTATACATGCACGATTTATCATTCTTACGATATCCGTCATTGAGTTTGTATGACAGTTCTTCATGGATCTCCATATATGATTTACCGGGCTTAGTGCCCAGGCAGCTCATGCGCATACGTACATAATTTATTTGGCTTAGTGTCCATATTCTATCACCCATTTTCTTCTCTCTTTTTCATTATGTGTTGGGTTTCTGTTCTATAGATTTGTGTCCATCACATATGTTTTGGAATACAGTTACTTTTATACATGGCAGGTCAATTTGTAAGTCATTTACATTTATGGTGTGTTGGGTTGTATTTATGCTTATTAGTTCACAGGTGAATATACAGTTCTTCATACCCGTTCACCCCTTGGGGGTGCTTAGTCCTGAATCTGATGATGAGATGCAATACCAAACATCTAAACTTTAGAGGTCTGTCTCCTGCTCTTTCACTTCTAGGTACATGGGCTATCCCATAGAATCTGATCTGTTTCCAGTCTCATCCTATGGTTCCAGTCTCATCTTTCAAATGTTTGGTCATAACATAATTCATATCCTTGTTTTGTATTGCTCGAATGTGTTCAAGAATTCTCTTTTTCAAAGGGCAGATGGTGCTGCCTATATATTTTAGACTGCGCAGACATTCAATCATGTATACTACATACGTTGTTTCACATGTTATCCTTTCATTGATTATAAAAGGTTTACCTTTGAAGTCTGTAATATCTCGAATACTTTGCCCATCCGGCATGCTTTACATTTATCACATTGCACAAATCCGGTTAGCTAGTGCATCAGCCATGATTTCAGTTTTGGCTGCTCAAAGTGACTTCTCATTAGTTGATCTTTAAGTGACAGAGCTTTCCGATATGCTATGTTTGGTCTCTCTCCCTGTGTATTCCCAATGTCAGGGTTTTTCTTCACTATATTCCAATACTTGTTCAATATGGGAGTGATTTGTTTATTCTCTTTCCTAAAAATGAGTATCATTCTGATTGTGGAGTCTTCTGTGTCTGAGATTTTGGATGCCTTTTTGTCCAACAGAGTTTGTGCACAAGTGATAGATTCAGCCCTTTTCCTTCTTTCTTTGATGTCCGCTGGTTTATATTCTCTTCGTTGGAATTTCTGTTCTGTTTCTTTTATTTTGATTTCCAATTCCTTTTCATCAGAACAGTTGTGTTTCATTCTAATGAACTCACCATAAGGAATGCTTATCTTTAAAGAGTTTGGGGGAAACCTAGTTCCGTGTAGTATACTATTGATGTATGTTGGTTTGCGGTATACAGTTGTGTGTATATGATTATCTTCAATGTAGACCATTACATCCAGAAATCGTATTGATGCTTTACTGATGTTGAGATCGACATTGTTGGAGTTTCGTTTTTCAAAGTATTCCATAAATTCTTCCTTTGTTCCATTCCAAATTAGGAATAGGTTGTCTATAAATCTAAACCATAGCACTATTTTGTCAGTGTACCCCTCATTCTCCTCTCCCCAAGCCAAGGATTTCTTCCACCAACGGCTGGTGAGATTTGCATAGCTTGGAGGAGAGAAGGAAACTCCCATGGCAGTGCCACAGATCTGTGAGTATATCTGATGGTTGAACAAAAAGTCATTTTGTAAACATATAATTCTTTAATTTCCATGAGAATCCTCGAATGCTTCAAGTTTTGTACATTTCTCTGTTAAAGAAAATATTTGACTTATTGAAGTCCCACTTCATGATTGATAAATGTGTATAATGATGCAACATTTATGGTGACTAGCGGATATACTTCCTGCCATCCTGTGGACTTTTTACTGACCGGGATATCAATTTCATTAGTCCCAATAAAAGTTTGGACAAAGAAATGGAGGAAGAAGTTTCCAGTCTGGAATGGGTTTCTATCCGTAACAACGACAATAGGTGCTTGAGAAACGAGTCAGGCAGGTGCAGGAAATCAAAGGGAGTACAGTGATTTCTTTTGTTTTTTTTCCAACAAAGAGTAGTTGGTCGTTTTAAACATTTCATGGAAAGATGGAAGGATATCAAAAAAGAGCCTTGGATTATAGAAATGATTCAAGGAAATGAGATAGAGTTTGTAAAGATAGCTCACCAGGTTCAGGAGCCAAGTGAGTTGTACTTAAAAAAGGATAAAAAAGACATAGTAGAGGAGGAGGTGGTAAATTCCATGTTCGAGCAAAGGAGCAATGGTCAAGGTAAGAGAGGATGAAAGAGGATTTGTAAGTACACTTTTCCTAGTACGGAAGAAAGACAAATGTTGGATGCCTGGGATAAATCTGAGAGATCTTGACAGGTTCTTGGAGGACAGGCATTTCAAAATAGAGGGTATCCTTCTTTTGAGAGACATGCTTTTGAAAAACAATTGGTTGGTGAAATTAGATTTAAGGACACTTATTTCACAATACCATTGGCAAACTGGAGTCAGCCTTCTCTACAATTTTGATGGCGCAGACACATTTATCAGTTTCAATGCCTTCCTTTTGGTCTCTCTTCAGCACCTTGGTGTTTTACAAAGGTATTGAGAGCGGTAGTTTCTTACCTGAGAAAAAGAGGATTTGCATGATTATCTTTTTGATGTTGCAATGTGTTGAACATCTGCAGAAGGACTTGACATTGATGTAAGGTGTGTTGGAAGATTTCAGTTTCATTGTGAACCAGGAAGTCAGTTTTGGTTCCAACCAGGGCCGGACTGGCCATAGCGGGCACCGGGCGTTTCCCCGGTAGGCTGCTAGGGTTGGGGCCGATTTTGTTACCGGGGGTCAGCAATGTCGGCCCCCGGTAACAAAATCGGCCGAAACCGGACGTCACAAACTGCTCACCTGCACTCCCCTGACCCCAGGGGGGGCCAGCTGAGCAGTTTGCCAGGGCCGGTTTCTGTTCTCAGTCCGGCCCTGGTGCCAACACAGACTTTGGACTTTTTGGGTGTCAACATAGATACCAAAAGAGTGATTCTATTCTTGCAAGAAAAGAAAATGAACAAGATTAAAAAAGGAGATTTGATATGTTTTGAGGAAGAACCTTTTGACATTAAGGATTTGGAAAGATTGATAGGAATTTTGTTATCCTCCACTCAGGCAGTGTTTCCAGGGCTTTTGCATTATCAGGCACTTCAGAGTGAAGGGACAGGTTATGAGAGAAAGTTTATGGAATGCCAACACGGTCTCGTTGGATCAAGGGTCGAAGATGGAGTAATGTTGGTAGTTGGAGAATTTAGAAGTTTGAATTGGTGGAGCCATTTTTGGGTGCATACTCAATTTTGTATTAGAGACGGATGCAAGGTGCACTATTGTGTAGATAGTAGACTGGGTATTTGTGGTCAAATCTAGAATGGAGCTGTCATTTAAATTGTTTAGGGATGAAAGCTGGGTTTAATGCGCTGAAAAGTTTCAGAAACATTTTGCAAGGCAATACAGTATTGTAGAAGATGGACAATTTCTCTGCTTTGGCATATATAAATCGCTTAGGGGGCATCAGGTCCCATTGTCTGTCATATTTAGCAGAGGAACTATATTTTTTGTCTGGAGCACAATATAGGTTTGAGGGTTGAGAATTTGCCTGTGTAGCAGAATTTAACTGCAGATTGGTATTCAAGGTACTTGAGAGATTTTAGTGACTGTAAGTTGGATTCGGTATGTTTCAGGAAGATAGATTGGGCTTGGATCCCATTGCAAGTGGATCTTTTTGTGAATTTCCAGATAAAGAGGTTTTACAGTTGGATGCCAGATCCGGAAGCACTGGCAGTAGGTGTGTTTCAGCAGGCTTGGAAAGGAATAAGAGGTTATGCATTTCCACCTTTTGCAATGATTCAGAGAGTGTTGCAGAAGGTTCAGAGGGAGAAGCGTCAGATTGTTTTGATAACTCCTTTTGGGACTTCACAGGCATGGTTTCCAATGGTCATGGAGTTGACTTTCGAAGTACCTTTTTTGATTCCACAAAAGAAAGTCTTTTGAGCAACAGAGATGGAGAGGAGCATCCTGAAAAAAAGACTTTGGTTGTGAAAAGATGGGCCTAGTGCAGAGGTCTTCAAACTTTTTCACTCAGAGTCCCTCTTAAGCAAAATGTTTTGAAGTCAGCCTCCTTTGAAATTCATGGTAATACTCGGGGGAGCTATAGGGTTGGAACACATAGACTAATTTCAGTGCTGCTTTTTTATAGCTCATAATCCACACTGAATGTGAGATTTATAAAAGAGCAAAAATATCAAATGAAAACAGAATTTGACCAAAAGCACGGCTACCCATAATTTGGGTTATGTGACCTCCCCTCGCACTACTCGGCCTCAATGTAACTGCATCAGCTGCACGAATAATAGTTGTGGCCATGAGTAGTAGGCTATCTCTTATGGCCCTTTCACCCCTTACACATCATGCCTGACCATCACTCCAATCTTGAAACAGAATATCTGTGGTTTGAGAAAAAATGAGCTCCCATGTGTTGTCTACATCTTTGCATCAAGGTTGGCTTCAGTCCTAATGCAAGAGAGTATAATGAGCCCTCATGCCTCTTCCGTAAAGTAAGACAGTCATAAATGTGATGCAGTGAGCCCCTCAAAGTCCTGAATCCCGGTGTCACTGCAAGTGCTTCACTAAAGAGAGCTACGGCCTTGGAAAGAGGAAAGTCTTCTGGGCCTCCATTTTGCCCCATTCCCCGCTATGCATTTCTCTGAGACCTCTCAGGAAGCTGTCTCTGTCCATTAACAAATGAGTCCCCATATTACGCACACTTCCTTAGGCCATCTGCTACCTGAAAGGAATGTAAATATGTGCAATTGCTTAATCACCAAATGTAAAGGCTGGCTAGGTGCAAATATAGGCTTTAATTTCTGGAGTCACTTGAAGATTCATAGTGGCACAGGTGTGTTCTTTAGGAGAGGTGATGTAAAGGTGCTGAGTTTTGTAAGCATCCTTTTATTGGACATAAGCATGCTTGCAATGGGTACTATTTGTTACTAATATGTATTTTTTTAAAGTGCTTGTTTTTTCATCTTAGACACTGGACTTAATCAGTTTGTGGCAATCTATTTTACATTGTGTGTAACACAATTTTAAAATAATGACTTACATATCCACGCTGCTTTTTGTTACAGACTGGGCCTTAATAGCACTATAAATGCACAAGTAACTATTCTGAATTTCCCCAATAAGGATACAATTCTGTGACTTCCTGGTCTCACATACACCTGCTGGGATTGAATTAACCAACTAAGGTTTCATAACTCAAAAGAGTGTATTTCCCACTAATTATTTTGATTTGCATTTATTTTTTTATTCAAGGTGTTTAAACTATGTTATATGCAGTTGCTGAAGGTGTTGTTTTTAGCCATGTCTTTGAACCACAACTACAAGTACTTTTTGTACTTTCCTTTTGTTAAAAGCAGCAATCTCTGAATTATCAATGAGGACCTTGCTGCGACTCTTCGTGAGAGTGGAAGGGAGACTCAAAATAAAGGCTGCACTTCAAAAAGCTTCATGTAAATGAAGGCAGCTTAGAAACGCGAAAAATAAACAAAGTCGTGCTTCCAGGCCATCTTAATTTACAAGTTCCAAATTAGGTGTTTGCGCCCCTCTGGGAACGCAGCCACAGACCCGCAGTGAGGGTGGTTGTGGTGGTGGGGGTGGTGTAGATACGCTCCACATGTTGAAGACCTCTGGCCTAGAGATAGTTTACAACATAGCTCTATAATGCTACTAGAACATTCCACCACTGAGGGTAGAGAGACTGTAAAAAACGCGTTGGAATGTTGGAGCAGAAAGTTTACACCAACCACTGCTGGCCATGAGCCTCTTCTGTCTTGTATGGAGCAACCAACATTATTAAATATGAATAATAACGCATACAAATGAACCAACTGTGTGTCACACAAGAACAGCACAGACCTCACTGTTCAGCAGCACACGTGTGAGTCGGCGCCTGCCAGGATTAATATTGCAGTGATTACAACTGTAGGTGGTAACGTGTGTTTCCGGAGCTTGAAACATGAAAGAGTTCATGAGTTCCTGTTTCAGGAGAATAAAGCTTGGAGGTCAAAGATCATGCGGGAGTGAAATGACTTCCAGATGTTTGGAGAACACCCTGGGAGGGACTTGAGTGTTGCGGTTATTTGACCCTTCGGTGATATGTGCTCTCTACCAAGACAGCACATACCTCCTGAGTTATAATAATAATACTGATGCTTGTAAAGCGCGAACAGCTACCTCTCGAGGAGGTGTCCCGGTGCTGACAGAGCACTTCAGCAATAAGCAAGAGGCATGGAGAATTGCTTAGGTTTTTTTTGCATAAAAAGCCAGGTCTTTAGGAGCTTCTTAAAGCTAGCTTCTGTCGTAGCAGATTGGATGGCAAAGGGCAAGGCGTTCCAGAGTTTCGCCGTACCAGCAGAGAAAGACCTGACCCAAGTCTAGCTTTTCTGACTCGTGGGACGATTAACTGAAGGTAAAAGAAGACTTGACCACGATAACAGATGGAGCCATGTCAGTGCTTAATTTGTAAAAAAAAAAAAAAAAAGAAAAAGTGCCAGGGCACTTGTCAGGAGGCCACAGCAGCTTGCTCCACCCATTGTGTCTGCCAGTGATGCAAATGACAGTACTAACTATCACACTCCAACAAGTGTGACACTTCAGACTATTCCAGGCCCCCAAACCTATAAGAGTGGTTTGGGGGCAGGGGGGGGCAGGTATTAGCTATTTTAATGTACATTGTATTATTAATAAACTGTAATTGTGCTAATTTAGAAACACAATGCCACCATAAGGCAGACTGCCACAAGTGCCGGTGTTGACAATCAATTGCTGGCATCAATCCCAGGACAAAACGCAGAGGGATACATTAAACACCCGATCCCCTCAAAAAAAGAGAAACAATGGCTAATATTAAAGCACAATATTACATGAATGACTGAGTATATCCACTGTCCTTATGTCCCTAAAAATTAAAAAATTAAAAAAATACGACATGAAAATCCGCTGCTCGAGCATGCCCCCACAATATCTAGAACACAAGTAATGCCATAAGTACGGCACAAGGTCATACGGAGGAATGAATATATCTACCGTCCCCTGGTCCCTAAAAGCACACCCGAAATTAGGACACAAACACACAGCTGTCCTTAGCATGACCCCACAATATAATCGAGAACACCAGTGATGCAATGAACACGACAACACCAGTGAATAAAGACCATTTCTAAGACGCCTGTAAGAAGTGGCAACAAATGTAGAACACCAGTGATGCCATGAATATGAAGGCATCAGTAAGTAGAGTTCCTAAGGAGCATAGACTATTTCTTAAGACATCGGTAAATAGCGGCATAAATACTAGAGAACGAATAGATAGATACCTACATTTAGACAGACCACGTGATTATGTTTTCGAATTAGCAAATGAGCCTTCTAGCTGTATAATGTCTTGCCCAATATTTGCAACTAATATTTTGGTAATTATATAAATAGGGGAAGACATGTCCCAGGAGGCATAGAGAAATAGGGAATTAGCTGTTTACACACAGCACTCGACACAGTGGCATACAGTTACCTTGGCAAAAGAACTATATTTATCAAATGCCCGGCGGTTCACCAGAACGTACACCACACAACAATGCTGCACAAAGTACATACACACACATAAGGGGCAGCCCCCGCCCCTCCAGGAAGCAAGGTCGAATACCGTTCACGCAGCTCTGCACCAAAAGCGGGAAAATGAAATTGAAAACCTTATTAAACGGAGCAACCTTGACAGAGTCCTCCATTACGGGGATACAAAGATCCTAAAAGGTGTAACTGAGGGTGGGGCACCATGACAAACGACAAGGGGGAGCCTGATTTGGTGGGGTAGATGCAAATACCTCGGACATAATTTCCTCAGGGGGATTTCTATAAACAAGCATTTCTTCCCACCTATTACAAAACAGCATACCAAATAACGTCAATATTTGTGCTTTCCTAACAGTAATGTTTAGTCACAGTTTACAAGCTTGGGCACAATCGTGCGCGTGCTAAAGGCAAAACTGAAACATTTAGCCCGGGAGTTGTGAAAACACGCGAGTGGTGACGCAATCTGTGGTGGGGGTGGGGGAGGGAATTGAAGCACAAAGCAAGCAAGCGCTAAAAGGCAAAACTGAAAGCACTAAAAGCTGGCCTGGCGGTTGCGCGCGTGAGCGCAAGCGCTAGGCCAGCCATGGTAGTACTTTGAAAAGCCACTAACCAGTGGTGATGCAATATGTGGTGGGCGATGGGGAGGGAATTGAAGCACAACACAAGCAAGCGCTAAAAGGCAAAACTGAAACCATTGAAAGCTGGCCTGGCGGTTGCGCGCGCGCGCGCATCAACGCAAGAGCTAGGCCAGCCATGGTAGCACTTTGAAAAGCAACTAACTAAATAGCTCGCCAGACCAGCGCATGCGCTGGCTCTAGCGAGACCTAAAAATGACACAGTCAAAAAGGTGGCGTTTTCTTGTCCCAACCATTTGGGGTCAACTGCCTGTATCCTAGGTCACATGAGTAGGTGTAGTTGGCTGATGATATTTGTGTATTGTTCTCAGACAGTTTGAAAAAGGGTGTTGGCAGGATGGGCCACTCGGAGTTAACAAGGGGGAGACACTATCCCCTATTACACTTTCACATCACAAAGGCACTGCCTGAGCACTTTCATAAAGGGGTTTGATGCTAGTCTTTTGTGATCCCACACAATCTGGGGCCAGGGCAGGGCGGCAGTAAATTCCACGTGCCTCTGGGGGATGTGATCCTCTGGAAGCTCCTTCCACTTCACAGTGGGCACCAGGTATAAATATTAGACTTAAGACACAAACTCTTTAGTACATGTCTGTACCCGAGGACTCTGCCATTGTGCTGCTAAAAGGACTGCCACTCTGCTGGACTGATGCTCTGAAGGACTGCTACCCTCTGACCTGGGTGAGAAGGACTTCACCTGCATCTTTAAACCCAGGACCCCAGAGTAACTCCTAAGTCTAGGTGGCTGGCCTCCTGGTTAGGCGCCTCAGGTACATAGCCCACAACCTTTCACCAGTTCCTGGACTCTGCCATCTGTGAGTCCTATTCTGCCAAGTGGTGTCACCCCAGTATCGTATCGTATTTAATCTATACTTATATAGCGCTACTGCCACCCTACGGGTATCCTGGCGCTTTTAGATATCCAGACACTTGGTCAGCTGGCTGATGAAGAGAGAGAATGGGACATAGATCAGAGTTTTGGGAAAAGCCAGGTTTTCAGGCCTTTCCTAAATTCGATAAATGAGACACTCTGTCTGATCGTTTGTGGTATCTTGTTCATAACTGTGCCCCTACCACACTAAAAGCCCTCCCCCCCATCCAGGAGCGTTTAAATTTCCTGACTGCCAACAAGCCGGTAACCGAGGACCGGAACTGTCTCTGAGGGAGATACCAGGAGAATCTATCCTGTAATGGGATTAGGCCCATCTCATGTGAGGCCCTAAAAACCTGGCAGAGTGACTTAAAAAGAACCCTTTCCCTGATTGGTAGCCAGTTGAGCTGCCTCAGTGCGGAGGTGGAAGAAGAGTCACGTCACAACCCCAGTACCAATTTTGCTGCCGCAGACTGGACTCTTTGCAGCCCCTGAAAGATGTACCGGGGGGCTCCAAAATATAGAGAGTTACAATAGTCCAGTCTGCTCAGCACTGTGCTTCTTACTACCATAGCGCGCGGTTCCTTTGGTAGCATGGGGAGTATTCGACGAAGTAAGCGCAGCAGACCAAAGCAGTCCTGCACCCTTGGAAGTGTGTCTGAAGGTTCTCTGCCAGTCCATCCGTGATCACAGCAGAACCAAGGCATTTCCTCTCCTGAATGGCACAACTCCAAGCAGAACTGACGCATCACCTGAGCTGTGTGGACTTTCCAGGCACAAGGATTTCCCATCACCCACACAGCCTCATCAAAAACAGCCACTGCACAACAAATCCCAACACAGGCCCTCACATTGAAAGCCTGTTATTGATGGCTGCCTGGACGATGATGCAGGACATCTACATTGCAAGCCTTACAGCTTCTTTGAACCCACAGGTATGGGACGCATCTTGGACACGGGGCTTTGCATCACAAGCCCCCTTGTTGACAACCTCCTGATGATGCAGGACCTCGCATCACAGCCTTACAGTTTTTCGGAACCAACGCTGCATGATGCATCTTCGACCAAGACGTCACATCGCCTTTGCTGCACAATGCATTCTCGATGCAGGATCCAGCAACTCTTTGCAACCAGGATTTAAGGTACTCTTGTTCTGCGGTACTAACTGCATCCGTGTAGGTGGCATGTGCTCCATCATTGTCAGCCAGAACTGATGCCTTTGTCCAGGTCTAGGGCAACCAGATATACACAGTTGCCGATTTGTGCTTTTTGGAGCTATTTTCACTTAAATCTTAAAAATTGCATATTTCCAAGTTCTACTGATTGGATTGTTGTCATTCTTGTCTTTATGAACAAGTTACTTACCTTCGGTAACGATATATCTGTAAGAAACATTAGTTAGTGTTAGATTCCTTACCTTAGAATATCCCCAGGCGTCAGTCTGGATCCGGAAACTTTTGCGTAGCAGTACCCCTGCGCGTCGGTAGGCGTCGTCTGCAGGCGTCCCCTGCGGCTCCGCGTCCGTCGTCGGCATCGTGCGCCGTGATGACGTCGCTGGAGTATATAGACGCCGCCTCCGCGCGCTGACGTCAGTTCTTTGCACACAGCATTTCCGCGCCAGGAGACGCAGAGCCATGAGAGAACCAACACTGGTGCCATGTAAAACTAGGGCCCTGAAAGGGATGTCCTTAACCCTAGGTATCAGTTCGCAGAACGGGGAGGATGGGTGGGATCGGTAAGGAATCTAACACTAACTAATGTTTCTTACAGATATATCGTTACCGAAGGTAAGTAACTTGTTCATCTGAAAGAAACACGTTAGTGTTAGATTCCTTACCTTAGAATACATACCCCAGCAATACCAACCCCGGTGGTGGGTCTGCGAACCAATACAAACTACACCAGAAAGTCCTGGAGGACAGAACGGCCAAAGAAGCCATCCCTCCGGACTTGACTGTCCAGGCAGTAGTGCCTCGCAAAGGTGTGCAGCGAGGCCCACGTAGCCGCTTGGCAAATGTCCTGCAAGGGGACTCCCCGGCCCAGGGCAGTGGTAGCCGCCGTGGCCCGAGTGGAATGGGCCCTCAGCCCAACAGGAGGCTCCTTCCGAGCCAAAGAGTAGCACGCTTTGATGCAGAGGACGACCCATCGAGAGATGGTTCGTTTACAGACCGCCCGTCCCTTCTTCGCACCCACGTAGCCAACAAACAGTTGGTCATCCACCCGGAACTGGCGTGTGCGATCCATGTAAAACGAAAGCGCGCGTTTTGGGTCCAGACGATGGAGCCGCTCTTCATCCTTTGAAGGATGCGGAGGCGGGAAGAAGGAAGGGAGGGTGATGGACTGCCCGATGTGAAAGGCCGAAACAACCTTGGGCAGGAAAGAAGGTCTAGTCCTCAGAACCACCTTATCAGGATGAATGGACAGGAAAGGAGGTTGGACAGAAAGAGCCTGGAGCTCATTCACTCTCCTGGCAGAGGTGATGGCAACCAGGAAAGCCGTCTTTAAAGTCAGGAGACGGAGAGGACAAGAATGAAGGGGCTCAAAGGGAGCACACATTAGAAAGGTCAGAACCAGGTTCAAATCCCACTGAGGCATCACAAACGGAACAGGTGGAAACATGTGAGTGATGCCTTTCAAGAATCGAGTTACAATCGGGGATTTGAACAAAGAAGGCTGATCAGGAAGCCTTAAAAAGGCTGAAAGGGCAGAAAGGTAGCCCTTGATAGTGCCCAGAGCAGAGCCCTGCTGGGCAAGAGAAAGAAGAAACAGAAGAACCTCCGAAAGAGGGGCAGAAAGAGGATCCACAGCCTTTGCTGTGCACCATGCCACAAATCTGTTCCACCGACAGGCGTATACCGACTTAGTGGAGGGACGCCTGGCTGCCAGAATAACATCACAGACTTCAGGAGGCAAGTCAAATGGCCTCAACTGCCGCCGCTCAATCTCCAAGCATGGAGGTGGAGACTGGACAGGTTCGGGTGGAGGACCGTCCCCTGCTGCTGCAACAGAAGGTCCTCCTGAAGGGGCAGGCGGATCGGGGGACCGACTGACATGCTGAGTAGCTCGGGATACCAGTATCTTCGAGCCCAGTCCGGAGCCACAAGGATAACTTGGGCCCGGTCGCGCCTGATCTTCTTCAGCACTCTGGGCAGAAGTGGTATAGGCGGAAAGGCGTATAACAGACCGCAACTCCACTCGCGCCGAAAGGCGTCGCCGTGCGAGTGCCGTCTTGGAAACTTCAACGCGCAGAACTGATGACATTGCGCGTTCTCTTCGGTGGCGAATAGATCTAACCAAGGCTCTCCCCATTGCAGAAAGATGCCTTGCGCCACGTCCGAGTTCAGACGCCATTCGTGATCCATCGAGCACCGACGGCTGAGTTCGTCCGCCCTGGCGTTCAGAGAACCTGCCAGGTGTTGAACCGTCAGAGTCACGCCCTGACGTTCCAGCCATTGCCAGAGGCGCAGAGCCTCCTGGCAAAGGGTCCACGACCCCACACCGCCCTGTTTGTTGCAGTACCACATGGCGGTGGTGTTGTCGGTGAACACCTGCACCACACTCCCGTTGACAAAGGGGAGGAATGCCTTCAGTGCCAGACGAATCGCCCGCAGCTCCAACAGGTTGATATGGAGCCGGGACTCCGCCGGAGACCAGATGCCTCTGATCTCTGCCTCTCCCAAGTGGCCACCCCAGCCCTGGAGGGACGCGTCCGTCACGACAACGTGCTCCGGTTGGGGAAGGGAGAGGGACTTGCCCCTGACCCAATCGCGGTCCGTAAGCCACCACTGCAGTTGTCTCGCAGTGCCCTCCGAGATCAAGACGTGGTCGGACAAGTTGCCCTGATGCTGGGCCCACTGAAACTTCAGATCCCACTGCAGAGCCCGCATCCGCCACCGAGCGTGATGCACCAGAAGGATGCAGGAAGCCATCAGTCCCGGCAGCCGCAGCGTCAACCTGACCGAAACCCGGGATAGCGGCTGAAAGATGGGAATCAAAGCCTGAATATCCCGAACCCGCCGTTCCGGAGGATAAACCCGAAACTGCGCCGAGTCCAGAACCGCTCCGATGAAAAGGAGCTTTTGAGAGGGACACAGGTGTGATTTCGGCACATTGATGGAGAACCCCAGGTCGTGCAAGAGGTCTGCCGTCATCTGAAGGTGGTGGACGACTGTCTGGGGCGAGCCCGCCTTCAACAACCAGTCGTCTAGGTAGGGGAAGACTGAAACCCCCAACCTGCGCAGATGGGCTGCGACCACCGCCATCACCTTTGTGAACACCCGTGGGGCGATGGTAAGGCCGAAGGGAAGCACGATAAACTGAAAATGCTCCTGGCCTACCGTGAACCGCAGGTAACGCCGGTGGGCCGGCAGGACGGGGATGTGAAAATAGGCGTCCTGCAAGTCCAACGCTACCATCCAGTCTTGTGGGTCTAGAGCAGCCAAGACCTGAGCTAACGTCAACATCTTGAACTTCTCCTTCCGGAGGAAGCCGTTGACGTTCCTTAGATCCAAGATAGGACGTAGGCCCCCCTTGTCCTTCTTGGGCACCAGAAAGTAGTGGGAATAACAACCACGCCCTACTTCTGGCCCAGGAACGCGCTCGATGGCCCCCTTGGCCAAGAGGGCCGTAACTTCCTCCTGCAGAAGTGTCAAGTGGTCCCCCGACACACGGTGGTTCTGCGGTGGCATGGCTGGAGGAGAGGTCTCGAAGGGGAGGGAGTAGCCCCTTCGGACGATTTGCAGCACCCACCTGTCCGAAGTGATCGTGCGCCAGTGAGCGTGGTGATGGCGAACCCTGCCACCCACTGGCGTCACATGGGGCCGAAAGCACGGACTAGGAGGATTTTGGGGTAGATGCTGCGGGGGAAGGTGTGGTCTGACCCCGCCGTTGTCCCCGACCGCCGCCACGGCGGTTTCCACGGCCGCCACCGCGTTGAAAGGATTGTTGCGGCGCGTGGCTGGCAGCACGTGCGGGGGCGCCCCTTCCTTGGCCACGAAAGGGACGAAACGAACCCGTTTGCTGACGCTGGGTCGAGAGACCCAAGGACTTGGCCGTGACCCTGGAGTCCTTGAAGCGTTCCAGCGCGTGGTCCGCCTTGTCACCGAAGAGGTGACAGCCATCGAACGGCATGTCCATCAGTGTATTTTGGACGTCTGCCGAAAAATTGGCGGATCTCAGCCAGGCGTGGCGACGAATCGCCACTGTCGTTGACATAGCTCTGCCCAGCGAGTCGGTCGTATCAAGACCACACCGTATTGAATATTTCGATGCATCTCGGCCCTCA
This sequence comes from Lissotriton vulgaris, assembly GCF_964263255.1. NCBI lineage: Eukaryota > Metazoa > Chordata > Amphibia > Caudata > Salamandridae > Lissotriton > Lissotriton vulgaris. The sequence continues at coordinate 136,766,746 of NC_141691.1, forward strand.
GCCACAGCCTGACCGAGTTTTGCCCGCACCTCCATGGGGCATTCTGGCAGCAGGTCCGCGACCGTATCCCACACAGAGTGGGTGTAGCGGCCCAAGAGGCAGGCGGTGTTGCAAGACCGCAGGCCCAAACTAATGGACGAGAAGACCTTCTTGCCAAATTGGTCATACCTCTTGGATTCCCGGTCGGCCGGGGCCGACGGGAATGCGGACTGGGAGGTCGAGGCCTGGATCACCAGACTCTCAGGAGTGGGGTGGGTAGACAGGAACTTGGGGTCGTCCGGACAAGGACGGTGGCGCCTGGCCACGTTCCGATCAACAGGCGGACCTGAAGCGGGCCTGGACCAAGTGCCCAACAGAACGTCTGACAAGGCTTCATTAAACGGCAGCAGTGGCTCCTGTGGGCATGACTGCGGTTTGAAGACCTCGGTGAGGATGTTAGGCCTCACGGCCGCGACGGGGAGCTCAAGGTGTAAGGCCTTGGCAGCCCTCATCAGCACCACAGAATATGCAGCTCCCTCCACCGATGCCACGGAAGGAGGAGAGATCAAACCAGGGTTAGGAGAGTCGTCCAGACCACTGGCATCCCCCAAGTCACCTGTCCAGTCCGGGTCATACTGGCACTCGCGTGACAGAGGGTCCTCGGACCCCTCCCAACCTTCACCGAACTCTTCATCTTCTCCGTATTCGGAGTCAACGATGTAGACCGGCTCCTCGGGGTTCATGGGCCCCATCGGCGCCGAGACCGGCGTCGAGCGACGCCCGTCCGGCGCCGCGTCCGGCGTCGGGGAAGGTAAGGGGACGGCGCCGCCCGGAGCCGGCGCCGGAACCCCGGAGCCGGCCGGAGCCGGCACCGGAGAACCGGCGTCGCGCGGGGGCGGCGTCGGGGGTAACCCCGATGGCAACGGCGCCGGGGAGGCCGGAAGACCAGCCGGCGCCGATCCCGAAGGCCCTTGCGGCGCCGGGGTCGGAGCCGTCGGCGGTGCCGGGGCCGGAGCACCCGACGGCGCCGAGGCAGGGACACCCGAACCGCCAGGACCCTCAGACGGTAGCACTGGGCCCGAAGGCACCGTAGGCCCCGTCGGAGAACCAGCGCCCTCATGGCCATGAGAGACGCCTCGATCTCCTCAGGCGTCGCACCGTGCCCAGGGACCGGAGGGTATGAGGCAGGCCGCGCCGGCGACTCTCGCGGAGCCGCGGGGTTGGGGTCACCCGAGCCCCCGGCCGCATCGCGCGAGCGTCGGGGGGAGTCGGGGGTACGATGACGACGCCCCTACTTCTTATGCTTCCTACCTGACGAGCCTGACGAGTGGTGTCGACTTCAGGAACGCTCGGCGCGGCTCCGCGATCGTTCCCTCGAACGCTCTCCCGACCTCCGGCCGGACCGGGACCGCTCCCGGTCCCGACGTGGGGCCGACACCCGGAGCTCCAGTAGCTTGCGGGACCGCTCCCGCCTAGCCTTGTTGGTGAGGGCCCGGCAGTCGACACAGGAGTCCACGTCGTGGTCGGGGCCCAGACACCGGAGACAGAGGCGGTGATGGTCTGTGACCGACATCGTGCGCTCACAGTCATCACAGTGCTTGAACCCAGGCATCCTATCAGGCACAAAGTGAGTAATTAACTTCGAAAAACTTGGTCAAAGACCGGAGTACTGCTCTTCAGATCTGCGTCCACTGGCGCGGAAAAAAGAAGAACTGACGTCAGCGCGCGGAGGCGGCGTCTATATACTCCAGCGACGTCATCACGGCGCACGATGCCGACGACGGACGCGGAGCCGCAGGGGACGCCTGCAGACGACGCCTACCGACGCGCAGGGGTACTGCTACGCAAAAGTTTCCGGATCCAGACTGACGCCTGGGGATATTCTAAGGTAAGGAATCTAACACTAACGTGTTTCTTTCAGATTTATGCAATTGCACTCTACTTTTCTAAATTGGTGTGGGATTTTATTATGTTGTTTTTTCAATGTATTACTGTTTGAAGTGCTACATAAATACTTCTCATGTTGCCTCTAAGTTAAGCTGCCTGACTGCTTTTGTGCCAAACTACCATTCAGCACAGGTTAATTTGGGGTTGCTGGTGACTTCACCCTGACAAGGATTGTGGTTGCTGCTTGAGTAGGGTTTCCCCCCTCAACAAGTAGCCCAATTTTTTACGGTGCCCAATTTACCAACCTTGTAAGCATGAAAGGCTGTGTTGGTATTGTCAGGGATTCAAAAGATTGACCTTAGGTTCACAGATATGTTAGTGCTGAGCTTTGATGCACTGAGCCATCTTTCCAACATCGTACATGCATGTTGCTGCAAGAGGTGCTGGTCTAACCTATGGGAGACCTGCCAATTTTCTATCTTCATGTATGTACAAGAAAAGAGCCACATTTTTTCAGGCTATCCATTACCTATGTCACTGAGTACCTTTTACATGCATTGCCTATACATGTATCTCATGTGGAAATCTTAAAACTCTGGCATGGTTTTGGTGCTCATGGACACACATTTAGAGGATGCATTTTTTCTTCTAAACAAAAGATGCAGCTTGAATTGAGTTCTGTAAGCAGTGGCCTTTCTTGATGTGGAGCTGGAGATCGAATTGCAGTCTGAAGTTCAGCGCGAGCTTTGACCAATGGTTGGAGTGACCATGTGAGATTCGTCTGGCCCTGGAGAATGCAGGAGCATTCCCAACATCCAATATTGGCCCCACTCTGAAGCCTCCACCATCCAGCCCTCTGCTTCGGCTGCAGCCAGTAGACTCCGTCTCCCTCTTGCGCCCACAATGCACCAGCTCATCTTGCGTATTCGACAGACTGATCTTTGATGTTTCACTCCTTATCGTGAGAAGCTCAGTCATCCTGGATGCACAGCTGGAATGACCTCACCAAGAAGCCCATGATGTGTCCACAGGCTCAGTCTCAGATTTGCTTGTGCGACTTTCTGTCGACACCATCTCCTGCTCGCTGGCTTGCACTACAGAAAAGTTCTGCACCCAAGAGAAGGGACACCTTCTAGAATTTCAGCAAATGTTTCTAAGAAGCAAAACCAACAGATGTTTGCGCTAGTGGGCTACATCTGTGACGTAGGAGCCCTGCCTCCTCCCACCCACAGTGGTTACTGCCGTTCAAGCGACTCACAGCCTGGGCTGGCTGTGCGAGTCAATATCCCTGGACTGTAAATCAGATCACAGTGTGTTGTTCCTGGTCGCCTTCCAAACAATATTTCCTCCCCTCTAAACCGTGACTGACCCTGCCTTCTGTAGCCAAGGAGTGAACTCTTAGCTTGATGTGGCTTGTGTGCTTGCCAGCGGCTAACAGAAGGGCCTTGAGGAAACACAATCTCTGTCTGACTAAGGGTTGTGAGTACATTGCTGTTATATAATATATGTTTCTAAGTATGGAGAAGTTATAAAGCACAAAAGTAGCTACAAAGCAAAGGAGAGCTGTTCAAGATGGGGGCCCTATAGAAAGGAAAGCAGCTAGGTACAGTTGGTCACAGTATGTCGGGAGTCATTGGTGACTTCTAGGCCACTGCAAGGCACCTCTTGATAAGCACAAAAGCAAAGTCGATAAATCTCACGGCATATTTGTTTTTGCGTGTGCGTACGAGAACTCCTAGTATACATTGAGGGTGGTCAGGGCCTAGTATCCTCCCCATAATCCTGTCAGAAGAGAGAATGCTGTTGTCCACAGCTGGGTTATAATGGGGCAGTCCCACACCCCGTGGTAAAAGTCAGCAGTAGGGCATGGACAGCATGGACATTTGGGAGCATACCCGGCAAACTTGCGGTATTTAGGCTCAGGTGTAAGATACGTCTGGTGGAGATAGTTAAGCTGAGTATGTTTGCGGCAGGTTTCTGAAAACCCCACGGACATACCTCAGCACCATGGACCATTGTTTGTGAGAAATATTGTGGCTCACGATGTCGGCCCAATACGCCATCAGAGCGGGAAAGTCCACACTATTACAGTCTAAGTGGGTGGAGTAGAGTTCTGTAACCGCTCGTCTATCTTCCCATGTGTTAACAGTGCCTGCAAATGAGGGTGGATCTATGGTTCCATCGGTCAAATACTCATACTAGCACATGGTAGGTCAAAAACTGACCCCTATCTATAGACCATACTGTTCTATGAATTCCTGCAATGTCAGTATGGTCTTATGAGTGTACAGGTCACCTAAGGTGATTAGACCTGCCTCCGCTCACTTTATGATCGGAGGTCACAGTATGGAGGGCGGGGAGCGCCACCAGTGGGAGTAGCAGCAAATATTGCATCCAGCCGCATTGATGTCGGATGTATGTCCAACAGCAGTACTTGGCCATTCTGGCCATGCAGCCGGTGCCCCAAAGAGGGTCTAAGAACCAGTCCACCACTTGGCAGCCTCAAGGTTCCTTAGCACTACTGATTACTCTGGATTGGGAGGTCCAGTCAGCCATCATGTCAGCTACTGCAACTGGGCCATAGCGTAGTAGAGTTCAAAGTTGGGGACACCCAGCCACCCTCGCTCAAGCGGAGCATGTAATTATGCAGCACTACTCTCTTCTGTCCCGTTCCCCAAATCAAGTTGGTGAGGGCAGAGTTCAGGTCGTGAAATAAGCATTTAGGCAACTAGACAGGCAGTGCTGAAGAATGATACAGTAGCCTAGGCAGGACTAGCTTTTTGGCTAGCACTATTCTATTCATGTGAGAGAGGGGCAATGATCCTAGAATACCAGAGAGTTGTGAGTGCTGGTCAGCACCTTCCCCAGGTTTCCTTGTGCTAGGTCATCCCCGGAGTGGTATATATTAATCCCCAGGTACCGAAATGCATCACACTGCCAACCCAGAGCCAAGGAAGGTAGTGCCTCACTCCTGGTTGGATCTCCTAATACCCAATGTACCGGATGTTTTTAAAAACTGACAGCTGCCAGAAGATGAGCTTTTAAGAGACAAACTGTTATGTGAATCTGATATCTCAGGTTTATGTACTTAAGGTTGTTAATGGATACTGGGCCGGCTTTAACGAGGTGCGGCAATCACTTTTGGCGCCCCACGTCCCATGACCGCCAACTCGGATTCTCTCACTACCACCTGCAAAAGTACCCCTCAGCTCTCCTATCATAAGATATTGCCAAGCACAGCACCCCCCTGAGGTCACAGCACCCCCCTCCACAGGTCAGCGCCCAGTGCGGGCGCACCAGTTGCACTGCCCAAAAGCCGGCCCTGAATGGATACATCACATTAATACAGTTTTTTCTCTATAGAATCTCGTTTCTTTGAGTTGATGAATTTTTTCTATCTTTTGGAATCAATATTTAACCAAGCTTGATTGTAATTTTCTTACAAGACCAAATCAATATTATTTTGATCCGTTGTCATGGGGCCCCTAACAGGAGTGGGGCCTACTTTGCCTATTTGGTAATCTGGAAGTGGCCGCAGCCCTATCACGGCGCAGCTCGGGCATGCCCGAAGGAGGCCGCCAGGCCCCTGGACCGGGAAGACCGAGGTCTGGATATTGTGCGATGGCCACGGGTACTGAATTTAAAGGCGAAGACCTGGCTGGATGATGTGTCTGGCAAGGCATGGAGCTAACTCACTCCGCGTCCATCCCAGTCGCCATCTTGTCTCCGCCACATACTATACAAATGTTAGGATACATTCCAACTTAATGCAAGGAATATTGATTTATTTTCCATTCCTTGTTGCAGCAAAAGCGTGCATAGCACAAAATCAATTTGCACCGTGTGGCAAATCTCGATGTAATATGGTCATTCTGCAAAATTCGTTTAATTCGTTCCTTACAGCAAGCACGTGCAGCAAATGTGGTGCAAAGTCCCTTTGATATTGATGCATTGATTCTGATATGTTCCAGTTAGAGCTTTAACTCACACTTTTATTACCAGCAATACTCTTGAACCCCTGCAGAGGACACCAATCAGTTGCAGCCATGGGTAGCACATGTTACGGACGGCTATTATTGCAGCACGTGCTCTCAGGAGTCCTACAAGCAGGCACAGATCCAGAAAGTACGCTGGGCGTCAGTAGCCATGTTTACTTTCAGTAGTGCACACCCCTTGCCCTTCAGTCAGCCTGTCAGCAAAGCATGAGAGGCTGCTGAAGGCCTGAGCGCGGGACAAGATGTCAATTTCGTGATGTCAGTGGGATTTAAAACAGAGCATGATGTCACTTACGCGACGTGAAGAAATGTCCATGTGCCTAGACCACAGCAGCTGGACTGCTGGTGCACTGCATTACTGCACCTAGCCGTCTGCAGTAATTTACTGCAGGTGACCAGTGATGTCACAATCGCCCTACTACATTGAGACACACTACTCCAGAACAGAAACTGAACGCCTGCCACAAGCACAGGTGCAGTCGATAGAGACAGACAACCCTCTTCATTTCATAAACGAAAAAAGACTCGCAGCTGAGAGGCCTAAAAGAGTATGTTTGGATATTGAGAAAAGAGAAAGCCCCCCTTAGAGGAATGCAGCCAGGGTACAGAGAGGCATGGCTGTCAGGATTCCAGACACGGCAGAGAGGAAGAGGCCAATGGCACTCTAGTGGGCATGATACAATGAACCACACAGCTGGCGCCGGCATTTTACTTTAGAACAGAAGTGAGGGGCATTTTTATTAAATCAGCGAAGCTCAAAAGCAGGTAACTGTGCATTTCTACAAAGGTCTTTAGGGACCATCGTTTAAACAGGATCAGTTTCATACCGTGACGCATCTTATTAAACTTATCATTTTGCTGTCAGATGTTCTAGTTTTAATGGGAATAACGCCATGTATCCAGAGAACCTGGTGGTGTCTTGATTCTAGAATTAAATAGTAAATCTAATGATACCACAAAAAAATGTGTGACAACATGGCATTAGACGTGTACGGTTTACCCATGAAACGGGAGAACAGTGTGCCATCACAGCACACACATAGGACACAGAGTATTATAAGGAATAAAGCACCCCAACAGTATGTAATGAGAATCCTACAAATTGGCTCTGAGTTTTGCAGCCTCTCAAAAGCACTCGACCTGAGAGGATAGTTACTGAACTTTTCAGAGACTTGCAGTATGGCTGGGGTTGTGTGAGAACCACCAGAGATTGTGAGCTTGTCTACAATATAATGGGGTGGCGGTCATGATGTCTTTGCAGATGATGGTTTTGAAGATGGGGCGGGCGACAAGGGGACGAATGGAGTTCCATCAGGATGGGGGTGATGGAATCATATTTCTTCAGGGTTCTGTTTGAGACACGCTGCAGCATGTCGGATTCCCTTAGGGGGTGCCAGTGTGGAGTCTAGGGGCATAGGGAAGGGCATACCATCATCCAGATGTGGAAGTATGTGGACTTGAACAGCAGTTCTGAAGTCCCTTTCTGCAAGAAAAGGTTTGACTTTCTTTAGAAGTAAGAGAGATAATACCAGCTGACTATGTTTTTGGCAAAGTGTTCCTTCAAAGTGGGGCTTCTGTCCAGGGTTAATCCAAGTGACTTGAAAGACGAGGCTTGAAGCCATAAAGGCTCATGTCACTGAGCCAGATTTGTACTGTTTCTTGACTCCTGTTCTTATTAAATAACAGGAATTATGTCTTGGTTGAGTTGAGCTTCAGGTGAGTGCGGGGCATACAGGTGTGGATGATGTGCAGGCAGTGTTTGAGGCATTATATGCTGCTGCCTGGGCAGTGTCGGGTATAACCTTACTCCAGTGCCAGTCAAACAGTATCCTGGTGGTTCACTTGTACTCCCAAGGAGAACTGGGTCCACCGCTCCAACCTAGTGCCATACCTTAGTGAGGGTTTGGCCTCAGCAAAACAGGCCATGCGTTTGGGAATCCTCCCACGGTATCAGAGCTACTCTGGAGGTCTACATGTTGCATGTCTGGAAATTAGCAGCCCCTTCCCTCACACTCTCCTGGTTAAGACACATTTTCCTCCTATTCACTTAAACACACTCACCTCTCTCTAGTTCCTACACTCTATGATGTGATCAAAAATTCTCTGTAGTTTCCATGCAATAAACAGTCTTCTCCGATTCTTAAATAGAACACAAAACAAAGTTCAATATATACCTGCACATTTTTCCATGAACATAGAAAAGGGAAACCCATTTGTACCTCAGGCCCAAAATCCCCAGTTAAACACACTGATAGAGAAAACATGACCAGGCCTGCGCTATGAAAACATACTCATCCTAAATGAAACCAGTAACACTGTGTCAAACACAGAGGTCTCACTGATGCTGAGCAGCTTCCAGAACAAAAGGACTAACTGCACATCTCAAAGGTGTTACATGTAAGTTTTGTAGTGCTTTATAGTTCCTGGTTTAGCATTTAGCAAAATGGTTATTGTGCAGAACATAATGTTTTACCATCAGTTTATAATTAAAATGACATATATAGCTTGATTGCAAAAAAGTCAGTACATTAAAGTATATGAATATTTTTTTCACAATGTGTTGATTGGTCAAAAGACATACATAGCCAAACATAAGAAAAAAGCAAACACAGAATGTTCTTACCAGGTGGATGTAAGGTACAAAATATCCCAGGACCACCGTAGCTATTCCAAATGCCCAAACCCGATATGTCTTTATGCGGAACACTCTCGGGTTGAAGTAGTTCCGCGTGGCGGCAAGGCACCCCCTTTTGGCATCTTTCTCCTTGTCTCCGCCATGACCGACTGAGGGAGGCATGATGGGTTTGAAGGTGAGGGACAGCAAGACCTGAATGAACATGAAGGCACTCAGCACCTGGAAGGTGTGTGAAAGGCCGATGGCTTTCCCGATGGTCTTCATGATGAAAGGGAGGGACATGGTGAAGAGGCAGCTCCCGCCCGCCACTATGCCATTCACCAAGCCTAGGCGCCGTCTAAAGTAGTGACCAAGGATAACCAGCGAAGGCTGGAAGGCAAAGGAACTTCCGCATCCAAAGAGTATCCCATAGGTGAAGTATCTGACCTCAAGAGACCTGTGGAAACAAAGGGTTCAAGAGTCAGCATCACTTAAAGATAGAGATTAATGAATGTGTGACAGCTTAAACAGGTACACAACCCTCACCTCTGTATTGCCCCTTACTTCTTACACTACACCATCCTTTAAAATTAAAATTGAAATCTTCGCATACTTGCATGTGTATGCATATATGTGTGTGTGTGTGTGTATAATTACTAAGACACTGTTAAAAGGATGTTATAGTTCCCACAAAAAAACGAAAATCCCCCGACAGTTGCTAGCAAGTATGGTTCTCAGTACTCGATACATAATGTTAGAGCTGGCATCCTTCGTATGGTTTTCTCCTAACTGTATTCCTTCAGGCCTCCTGTTTTGATGACTTTGTTTTTTTCTGGCCTTGGGACTCTGCACACTTTACCACTGCTGACCAGTGCTAATGTGCTTGTGCTCTATGCTTAAAACATGGTATGATTGGCTTGTATCCAATTGACATATTACATTTTCTTGTAAGTCCCCAGTAAGGTGGCACTATCAGTGCCTAGGGTCTGCAAATTAAATGCTACTAGTGGGACTGCTGCACTGAATATGCCACCCACTTAAGTAGTACTCTAAGCATTTCGTGCCTCGCATTGCAGCCTCTGTATGCAGTTTTAAAACTGCAATTTCGACCTGGCAAAAACAAACCTTGTGCCAGGCCCAATACTCCCTTTTTAATACATGCAAATCACCTCTAGGATAGGCCCTGGATAGCCCAGAGGGCAGGGTGCAATATATTTAAAAAGTAGGACATGTACTGTTAAGTTTTACAAGTCCTGGTAGTAAAAAACCTTTACATTCGTTTATCACTACTGCAAGGCCTGCCTCTCCCACAGGATAACATTGAGGTTATGATATTAAATTTAATAAGCTGTAATTTCCAAATGGGAGCAGGTAAGGTAACTAGTTCATGTTTGGTGTCTTTGGAATTGTAATGAAAAATCCTAAATGATGGTGTAGTCAGACTTTAAATTACAATTTTGAAAATGCTACTTTTAAAAAGGTGGCCTTTTCCTGCCATAGCCTTTTAGTGCCTGTAGCCTGCCTCTGGGTCACATGACTGGTTGTAACTGAGCACTGTGTATTCCTCCTAGACATCCACACACAATAGGAAGCTTAGTTGTCCCTGGTTGAGCCATCACTAGCAGAATGGGTGGGAGGGTATGGGCACAGCCATACTTACATTTGAATAGGCTGTGTACTGCCTCCACACAAATACACAATGTAGTTAATCTGGAGGCAAGACAGGAAAGGCAGGATGCCTGAGGAGTTCAAAGGGAATTCTAGAAGCTTCTTCCACTTTCCAGAGGAAGGGCACCTTGTATAAATATTGGACCTCATACTCCACTTCTTCAGTACACCTCTGGACCGGTCAATATTCTACACGGAGCAGGACTGCTGTGCTGCTGAAAGGACTGCTGCTCTGCTAGGCTGCTGCTCCGAAGGACTGTTGCTCTGGAGGACTGCCCTGCTGTGCTGACATGCAGCCCACTGCCCCCTTGCCTGGGTTAGAAGGACAAGACCTGCAACTCTGACTTCATGGGCTAGTTGGCTGGCCTCCTGATCAGAAGCCTGAGGGACACAACTTCCATCAACCTTGAACCCAGCACCTGTACTCTGCCATCTGTGAGTCCTGCTCTCCCACGTGGTACCACCCCAGTTATAGACCCTTGGAAGTGTGGAGGCAGGACAGGGAAGGCAGGATGCCTGAGGAGTTCAAAGGGAATTCTAGAAGCTTCTTCCACTTTCCAGAGGAAGGGCACCTGGTATAAATATTGGACCTCTGTCTGCCCAGCTGTGGTCCCCATCGGAACTGATGCAAGGTCCCAAAAAGCCTCACTGCACAGCTGTCAGCCTCATCAAAATCGATGCTGAGCGATGCAATTCCCCACCAAGCAGTACCGCACTGCTCCCCGTAACTGATGCAAAGCCTTGCAAAGCTCTGCAAATCATGCTGCACAGCTTCGTCGGAACGGATGCCGGATGACGTGAAGTCTTGCAAAGCAACACAGAGCAGATCACGCACAACGATTTATTGTACTCTGTTCAGCGGGCTTAAGTGTGTCCCTGTAGCTGGACCGCCTTCCATTGCAGTCGGCCTGAACTTGTCTCAATGTCCTGATCCAGCGTGACCAGATAACCACAGTTGGCTCTTTGTGCCACTATTGTCACAAAAGTCTTTAAAATTGCACATCTCCGGTTCTACTATTGGATATGCATCGTTTTGGTGTTGTTTAATTTATTAAACATTAGTCTTATTTTTTAACTTGGTATGGAATACTTTTTGTGTACTTTTTGTTTTTTACCTTATTGCATAAATACTTTACACATTGCCTCTAAGTGAAGCCTGGCTACTCTGTGCCAAGCTACTAGAGGGTTGAACACAGTTTAATTCCTCACACATACCATAACTCACTCCCTCACCATGAAAACCATAACTTGCATCAAAAATAGACTGCTTATGACTTTATACATGATATGATAATTGGCATCACAAATTACGTCCACAATGATATGTCTGGTGACACTATACTGCATATCACTTTACTATTGACATTATTTTTGGCATCTCTCTGCACACGCTGTGATTTCTTTATTTGGATATGAAGTCCAGTAGTTTATTAGTAAAAGTAGCACAAACAACGCATATATGGTCAAACACCTATGCATTAAGAAATTATGCAAACAGCATATTTTATTATGAGTCTGTTCTATAAATTTAATTCAAACCCACATCATGAAAATATTTTCATATTTGCCATGACTGATGAATGGAATGATACCAAAGGGCTAATATTTAATACCGATTGAACTGCTAACAAATATGACAGGATTCACCACATGATTTAAAGATGGAAGAAATTAGCTAATGGATTATGTGGTAATATTGTGCTGTTCAGTGATGGAGCTGAGAGTAGGCTGTTTGAAGGAAGTATCAGGGAGTCAGTCTTTCACATTAAAACTTTCTTGTATTCTACTCTTACTCATCTGGAGAAATACAAAGGCTGACTAGAAATATATATGTGGTTATTTACTACTTCACAGCCATTTATCTACATATACAACATGTTTTGGTGTTTTATTGCACAGCATGCAGTGGGATAAAAACCCATATACATCACTGGGAACCATGAAATATGAAAATATTTCCCCCTTGCCTAAGAAATGCTGATTTCATCGTGATAATGACTGCACCAAACCAATCTGGAGAGTTTTAATATGACCAAAGCTACTAGGATCATGTAGAATTTAGGAACAAATTATGGCAAGAGATTATCTAAATATCTAATTCATTCAGCAAAAATGCTAATAATGCGGCACATTGCCTGGAAGTAATATTTTGATCCATTTGAGCTTGAAACAACATATTTAGTGAAATCTGCAGATTTTACAAATATGTGGAACTTTTTGTGACATATATGGTAAATCTATAATTACGTGGTATACACTGCTACCACAGAAACGCCAAAATCCACTGACCCCCGTTGTGTTATCATCAGTGTAGGAATGCTCTCTTTTTGACATGGTCAACCCCCCGCCCCCCACTTTTTTGCCTGGTATTTAAAGTGATTTCGAATGAAAGTGCACTGGGTCCTTGCTATCCAGGTCCCCAGTGTTGGATCTCTTTCCCAATACTGTACAACTGTTTCCCCCTAGTGGCAATATCTTTGGTACCCTCTGAAAGTCCCTACAAGCATATGCTGGACACTGGTAGAAACGAGTTACCCAGCTACAGGATGGCTTTACTGAAAATATGGATTTCTGGTATCGAACATCTCATATTAATAAACCCCACTGAGGCCAGTGTCAGATTAAGTAGTACATGCACACAGAGGGACACTGTGATTGGCTGACTGACTGGTTCTAACCAGCCTACCACCAGAGAAGGGCTTGTGATCCCCAAGGGTTAGGTCCTTTGTTCTCCAGCAGCCATAAACTAAGTCTGCTCAGGCAGGGTGTATGGTACACCTCCTCCCACAGGATGACCTGCAGATTAGCATTTCAAGGCAGAGGAGCTTCAATAGGGCCTACCAACAACAAATCTGGTTTCTCTCCCTGGAGAAGAAAACAACCCATTTTGTTCAGTCACTTGGCACCTTGACAGGTGGGAAAATCAGCAGTCAGACAGGCATACCCACCGTCAGGGTAGTGCCACACTTATGGTGGGCTACTTGGAGTGGAGACAACTATTCGGAGTTAGCCACCTTGGTTATGAAGAAATAAGGAATTCTGGGACAGGGTTATGACTATCTCACCCAGGAAGTGGGCATACAGGCGGTGTAATGACCCTTAAGGGTACATAGCCCATTGGCTACAATCCTACACTCCCCTCACACCCCAAAAGTCAGTATTTAAAGGAGCCACTGGCAGCAGAGACTCAGATCCTGCTGACCAAAAGAAATGGAAGGGCCGGCAAGCCATGAAAGCAAGAACTGCAGAAGAAACAACTGACTTGGCACCTGCCCTGCCGGCCTGTTCGCCTTTCCTCGCCAACTGCGCCAAAGTTGTCTCGCTCTGCAAGCTGCCGATCCTCCAAAGCCTGGGAGGACTGCCAGCACTTCTCCAAAGACACGGGGACTCCAGTAGACCCGCGCAGCTGTTCCCCTGCATTTTGCAGGTACCAAAGACCAAACTGTGAGACTCCGGACCCGAAAAACCTGCGCCGCAAACCACCACTTCACCTGAGCCCCCTATCCCGAGTCGAAGTGGGCCAACTGTGGCACAGTGGTCCCCAACTTCTAGAAACAGAGTCCACCATGGTTTCATCCTCGAGACCTCTCCAAAGCCACCTGCAGCCTTAGTGTGCAGCGCACCTCTCAACGGCGAATGCTCCCGGACGAGAAAAACACCTCAAAGACCACCCTGCACCTGGCCGCCCTGGCCGGGGGAGAAGAGTACCACTGGTGTCCCCATGTCCCCTAGTGACTCAAGATCTGAACCTTCTTGTTAGTTCAGCCTGACTAGCCTTCGAGTCGGACACTGAAGCATCTGTTGAAGAAGACCGACCCCCATTGACTTGCAATGGGCACCCAATGCTGTTTGTCACCACTGCACCCGGCTGCCCTCGTGCCGCTGGAGGTGATCTGCTGGTGCTACCTTGGACCTCGCCCCATACACCTCACAAGTCCAGAAGGTTGGTCTTCTAAGTTGCTGCCAAGAGGTCTTATGCCGGACCCTTTTGTCCTTTCATAGGATACATTGCAGCATCTGACAAATGCACTAAGTGTCGACTGTTTAAATGCAAAAGTATTTCTCTTGAAAATGTACTTACCTGATTGTATTGACTCTGGTGCCGAAACATATGTAAATATACATGTTATTTTTATAAATTGGTTTGGATCTCTTTATTGAGTCGTGCGCCTTATTTATTGACTATTGTGTGTATTTGCAGAGGTCTCACACAATGCTTTGATAAGCCTAAGGTCGCTCAACCACACTACCCCCTAAAAGAGCAACAGGGATTGATAGAGCAAGCCCTGTCCACTGTCCCGGTCGCAGACTGTTTGCACAGTATATCTCGGTTTGATATACTACATAAAGAGCTGGATTCCTACACTCATTTCGTTCAAGAAAGACAAACAAAATGTAAACATTCTACATTCTATCAGTGCCTATTGTTAGCTGCACTTTGAAGAAAAACGTTTTTTCACAATAAATACCAAAGTGAACATGCTATATAAAATATGTACAATGGGTATCATATGTAATATGGACCAATGTTGCCATCAAGGGGTTCTGCTGACAGTTATAAACTACTCTGCCTTCGCCTTGTGGTGTGTGATGTCTCCAGAACTCCTCAATTGTAATATCACATCATATTGCAAGTTACCTGTGCACCATATAACATTCAACATGCACAACCACACTTGCCTCCAAGGGCTTGGGACATTTCCATTCTAAGCACCCACAAGTGTCCACACATTAACTCTATGCTGTAAATGACTACGATGCTGTCAGTGATGTCATTAGTGATGCCAATAAAGTCTTTTGAGATAATATCAGTGATGTCATCAATGATCTCATTTAACATGTCATGAGTGATGTAATACTTGAAGGCATAAGCAGTGCGTGGTAAGGCCACAAATGATAGTTTTTTTACTAAACTATAACTGATGGATTTAAGAGCTTTTCTGGTCTTTCGATATTAGTTCCTATCTCATTTCAACACCTAACTATATCTCTCACTTTAATCTTTTTTTCTGAAAAGTTTCATGCACATTTGTCAAGCAGTGTCAAATTGTTTGCAAAACAAAGAATTCTCTTCCTATGGAAACGCTCATTTAACTTCAACTATATACTGTGTAATAATATACACACACACACACATCCTCAAACTATGGATTTCCAATATGGTTATACAAAAAAGATGGATTAAAAATATCGAATTTTCAATTGTAACTTTCTTTTTTGCTCTCCACTACAGAAAAACACTTGAACCAAATGACACCAATATGGCATGAAGACAGGGGCAAAATAAAGGCCCCCACAACCCCTGCGGTGCGGGGGCCCCAAAGGCTTACCCATACTGGAGGTGGTCCCCTCAGCCTCTACTGCTGTGAGGGGCACCTTAAGCATATCTTTATGGGTGGCCCTCTCACGTTTTGTTGCGCCACTGAATGAAAATGGTATTGGTTGAGGTTGAAAGGGGTTAAAGTTAGAGATATACGGACCTTTAGTCCTGGGCCAGTCATTGAACCCAGATATGGGCACTGTCACTGGACCTATTTGTAAAAAAGAAAACTTTTTTTCTCTTCACCCTTTTCAGGCCGAGGGTCCTAAAGTTAAGTCCATACACTCTAAGGGTCGGATTAGGGTTTGGTTTAATTCCAACAACCTGTAGCAAAAACTGACACACGGCGCGCATCTCCTGGCCCAGTGGCTTATGTGTAGGTAGGCGGAACAAAGAGAAATGTAAAAAGGACATTTTGCTGCATCATTTCAAGGTCAGGGTATTTTGTCAGTGGATTCCAAGCAAAAGCTTCTTGATCCTAAATGGTCCCTTCTTTTGGGTTTGCAGCCCTGTGTCCAGGGTCGGAAACTTTGCAGGGCTGTCCTTAGGGGTCCAAAATATTTATACTGAATATGAATACAGTAATAGTTATCAGTTTTAGTATGTGTTGCTATTTATTGATGTTGTTCTTTTAGGTGTTAGTATAAATATTTTCAGGCAAATAGCATTGGCTATGGATCCCTCTTCACCCGAATTCAGTTAATTGCTTCCTTTTGGACCACCGCTCTGTTTATGCGAATGGCCAGGGTTTAAAAAGCCGAGGACCTGGCTCTTCCAATATGCCACCCCTCACACTGCCCTGGCTGCCTCTTATGGTGTCAGGATACCTTCCCAGGTGATATCCAAGTCCTACAAAAACTAAAAATATAACATAACAAGAACAACATGCAGTAGCAAAGTCACCAGGACTCAGCACTTGGCTTTGCTACTGCAGATCTATTGGGTTTACCAGTTCTTTTTGTTGAAAACCAAAATGGCTATGCTGAATAGCATCACAAAAGAGAGCGATGATATCTAATGCATGGTAGCATCATGACACATATGCACATAACTTTCATGACACTACTGCCGCCCCATTGTGATCAAGCATGCACTCTCATGCGCCACCACGTAGGTGCGTACATGTGTCATGATGTAGCTGACCAAGATGGCAGATCTCCATCTTGGAATGGTAAGTTACAAAATATGAAAAAGGGCACTAAAGTGCTTTTTTAAAGAATAAAGTGGTCCCAGAGCAAATTACGGCAGCTGGTCCCTCCAAAAAAAGATAAAAAATGTATTAGAAAAAGAATGTGATGGGATTTGGAGGAGCTTATGTGGAGGTGCGGGAGGGGGAAAACTGATAAGTGACAGGTAACAGCACAGGAGCTGGGTTAGGGGTTAGTTGCATTTATTAAAACAGCAGAGTGGGACTAGGGGAGACAGGGGAAGCAATGGACGAGCTCTGGAGAGCAACAAAGATCTCGAGCGGTGAGATATGAGAAGGGAAGCAACACATGGAAAAATAGCAAGAAAACACATGTACTTCTATGACGTGCTAAAAAAAAAATAATAATTGTCGTTGATGTGGAACTGTGGAAGTATTCAAGTCATCAGGTCAAAAGCATGGTAAAGAAGCTATGCTCTAGGGTAGGTACAAACACAAAGAGAGGAAGGCAAGTCATTGATAAGGAAGCAAGCAAATGAAATTGACAAAACAAGCAATGGAATGACCCGAAGCAAACTGTAAGCACTGATATTGTCCACAATAGGCATTCTACAACAGGGAGCTAAAATCGGACTGTAGGTGTTACCTAGAAAGAGAAATAGGCTTTTAGGACAGATTCAGTGTGGGGCAAGATGGATCCAGAAGCAGAGGATTGTCAGGACTTTCTAGAGGCTGAGAAGACATGGATATCTCATGTTAAACAGTTCAGGGTTGACTCACAAAACATTTTGCACACCGATGCTCTTTCGTTGTAAATGAGGATTAGAGGCGTGACCAAAAGTATTAACAGAAGAGGGAATCAATCACAGACAAAGTTGGAACTTTGAGAATAATTACAAAACTTCCAACTTTCAGTGAGTGCTAAAAAGGTCAGCAGACATGTATGCAAGTTAGGAGTATAGAGAAAGTGAGATTTCAACCAGAAAACATTGTTTCCAGGCGAAGAAAACAGTGTTAAGAATTCTTCTTTTTAACCCTGACTGCAAACTAAATTCTTCACCAGTTAGGAGCTAGAAGTATTTATTTAAAACTACATTTTTCGTAGCTTTTCATGCTTAGGTTTTGGATTTTTTCTGAATCTTAAAAAACTAATAAAGAAAATCATTGGTTTGACCCCATCCCACCTATTCTTAAGGATCTTCATTGGTTTCCAGTAGAGGCATGAACAACATTTTAAAGAAGTAAGAACTAGGGCTGGGTGGGGAACTCCTCCGTTTGCGGAGTTTTCTGCACTCTGTGCTCCACGGAGCATGCGGAGTTCTGAAAAACTCACAGGGCGGAGTTTTTTCCTCGCTCACCAATGTCAAGGTGGTGAGTGCGAGTGAGGAAAATCCACCTTCCGGAGAGATTTCTCAACGCAGGTGTACAGATTACTCAACGAGGGAGGTCACAGATGGTAGCGATCGCTCACGTTGAGAAAGCTGCAGCTCAAATAGAAAATCTACTCGAGCGGCAGGAAAGAAGCAACGCCCTCTTGTAACAGTTCGCACTGATTTTATAGCGCGGGTCAAACACCCGACACTGAAAATCAACGCAAACAGCGTGACAAAATGCACTCTGCCACTTGCAGACATCCGAGTAGCGCGGCATCGTTTTTTGGTCACTTCGTGGAAACGCTGAAATTACAAACAACTCAAGTACTTGGATAATCATTCTTCATTGCAACTGCAAATAT
This sequence comes from Lissotriton vulgaris, assembly GCF_964263255.1. Lineage (NCBI taxonomy): Eukaryota > Metazoa > Chordata > Amphibia > Caudata > Salamandridae > Lissotriton > Lissotriton vulgaris. Next base: position 136,785,091 of record NC_141691.1, read on the forward strand.
TTGAAACTTCTTGCAAGTACAAATAGGAATACTGCTTGACATCCTGCCATTCAGTAACGATCCGACACCCAGCCTTTTTAAGTTATACTTGGGGAGATGGTGCTCCTAACAGAACTATTAAGATATAATAGGTTATATAGTCCCACCTAATCACACTGCAATAAGACACCACAGCAACAGCTTTATCCTGGTCTCCATTCTACACCCCTGGTCGCTACTACATTTCTCTTAATTTATGCATAATTTCTGGTCCTCATTGACATACAGCTTTCTATGGCTAGTTAACTATTTTTCAGTAGGTAATTGACCGTTCTTTGCAAAGTGCAGCAATACAGCAGTTCTATAGAAAAATAAACATAGACAGTTTGTATCACAAACTGCATTCCCATGTGTGAACCTGTCGGAATCAAAATTTCACATCCTGGTTTACAAATGGGTGTATGTACATCTGGTCCAACGTCCTTTGAATCTGTCACTCAATACACATCCGACTGACCATATCTTTAGAATTAACAGTTGATAAGGCAGCGTTCCCATGGCAATGCTCCATATATATTATGTTATGAAGGTATGAATTATTGAACACAAGTCTGGGGATAAGGCAGTGCTGTCTTTGGTTCACTCATTTCCACCAGTTCCTCTTAGTACAAAGCAACATATTTTCATTGATTCCAACACGGGGATGCACACAATGTACCATTTTCAGATTTACATTTCCTTTCTTCCCTAAACATCACCTGCTTCATAAAAGTGAGGTGGTCATTAGTCGTACGAAACTTGCCAAGTTCTAGGCCTCTAGTAGACTCAGATGCCATTGTATTTGTTGTTGTACCTTTCCAAATTTCTCACTTATTATGGTACAAGTGAAGCCTCATTTTCAAAGTTGGCAATCATAGATATGATTTTGAAAAGTAATGATGTCAGCAGTAAATCCATCCATACTAGGTCTTCTTCATGTGAGCATCCTACCACCTGCTTTATTAAATACATTCCACTAAAAGTAACACGTTTCATCCATGTGCTTAAGTTCCATAGGCGTGTCTTGAGTAAAAATCCATCTAAATTGTTGGAATGTTATTGCTTTGGCTTTATGCTCCAACTGGCTGCATTTTGAACAAGAGCTCTGGTTGGTTGAAAGGACAGTTGTCTTTTCAATGCTTTGCTAAGCTGCTTGCTACTTTTGCATTAAATGCAAGTTTGACTGCTGGGCTTTGTGACGTGCTGGGTTTTGTTTTATCAACAGCAACAACTAAACAATATTACAGTAAAGAATAATAGAAGTTAAAGTACTCAAATCAATATAATTAAAAATTATACAACCTAATGGTTAAAATTGAGTCCTAGAAATATTAAATAGTGTCCATAGAAAACAACAAGAAACTAAACAAGCATTAGAAATGCAATAGGTCTCGCAGCATTAGAGTTAGTGCTTTTAGAATTGTTTATGGGTTTTTTTGTAAATCTTTAGCATTTTTGTTTCCTGTAGCCAATGCTAAAGAATTACAAATAAAAAAAGCCATAAACAATTGTAAAAGCTCTAACTCAAATGCTCCGAGACCTATTGCACTGGGTGAGGGGTTTGAGGGTGAGTGAGGGTGAGTGAGAGTGAGGGTGAGTGAGGGTGAGTGAGGGGTTGAGGGTGAGTCAGAGTGAGGGTGAGTGAGGGTGAGTGAGAGTGAGGGTGAGTGAGGGTGAGTGAGGGTGAGTGTGATTTAGGGTGAGTGTGAGTTAGGGTGAGTGAGTTAGGGTGAGGGGTTGAGGGTGGGTGAGGGTGAGGGGGTGAGTGAGAGTGAGTGAGGGTGGGTGAGGGTGAGTGAGGGTGGGTGAGGGTGAGGGGTTGAGGTGTTGAGGGTGAGTGAGGGTGAGGGCGAGTGAGGTGTTGAGGGTGAGTGAGGGTGAGGGGTTGAGGGTGAGGGTAGGTGAGGGGTTGAGGGTGCGTAGGAGTAAGTAGAAAGGAAAAATAAAAAGGAAATACAAGCTTTGCACTACAAGTGAAGTGCTTCAAGTAGCCAAAACCGCAGACCTCCCACCTACATCTCCCAATGGGACACGGTTGCCATCTTACCCCTGACAGGACAATATATTTCAAGTTCGGGGCTTTTCTATTACAAATCTTTACTGTCGAGTTATCTTAATTGGTCACTGTAATTGCCAAATAAAAATAACACAAATTGAACTAATAATACAAATTCGATAATGCAATAAATTACCAAATGTACGCCCGGGCCTGTAAGCTGTTTAGCAAGGTGTCAACATCAAGAGAAGATGTGCACAAGGAATTGTAAAATCCTCTGGAGTGTTCAGAATGACCAATAAACCAGCAAATAACCTCTAATGGAATGAACTGTCTGCGAATCGGCCTCATGCATATTCATAAGGAATATGCTTGAAACATGACTGGACCTCCCTATTCAGTGGCTGGCCAATCCTGGCCCTGTTTACGCTGGAGAGAAACATGCCTAACACATGGTGAACGAGTAAGAACCGGGGTGGCACAAGAGAGAAGTTACATCAACAGAAGGCCTAGCTAGGGCCCAGAGACATGCGACATTAAGCAAGCCCACAAGCTGGAAGCGGGTTCTACAAGCGACCCTGGTTCCTCACGGAGTCATGGACAAACTGATCCTGTTTATAAGAGAATTAAGGGGAGGGTGATCGTGTGTGTGACCATGTATTAGAAGGAATACAGTAGTCCTTACTGTACAATGCGCAATGATAACGCTGTGTATACAAGTCTCACACTACGGCACGTGACGCAGCACCATGACGAATGCATGCCTTCTGCTGAGTGCTGTGACGCAGTGTGATCCTTCAGTGTAAGTACATCCTATGACATGTGTGAGTCCATATGGGCATGATTACATGAAGTCAAGAGTGAGACGTCACCCAGCACTGTCGCGTCCATGAATTAATGCAGGATGCGGCTCAGCAGCAGCATGAGGTATTTGCGCATTGTCTGCATGATGTAATAAGGCGCTTATTCTACTGGTGACGGAACTAGGAACAAACATCTGTTGCACTTGCATCTTCCGCATGATGTGACGCAGCACGAATGGAGTCCATTAAGGGTTTTAAATGACTGACGCACTTCAGCACTCACATCATAAACGGGATTCTTTTGAAACAAGAAAAACCTTTCCCGTTAGGCAAAGCCTCATCTGCTGCACTTTTAAGAGGACGGAAGGGAAGGCACGCTTTCCTGAAAATCATGTTTTACTTACTTGACCGTCGGGTTGAATTGTGTGGGAAAGCTGCGCTGGCAAAGTTCCTTGCCGAAAACGTGCAGGCGAGGTGCGACACGGCAGGACGGAAGGAAGAGAGGGGAGGGGGAGGAGAAATGCGACACGGCGGGAGGGGGCGGGCAGGGGAGGGGGCGGAGAGGGGAGAGGTGCGACACGACGGAAGGAAGAGAGGGGAGGGGGAGGAGAAATGCGACACGGCGGGAGGGGGCGGAGGGGTAAACAAAGACGGACGTGCACGCGCCCGTGACTTTTAAGGTCAATGCGCATGCGCATAAGCTTAATGCGCATGCGCATTGACCTTAAAAGTCACGGGCACTGCAAGGAATCGCCACGATTCCTTGCAGTGCAGATAAAGTGTGGATAACTCGCAATAGTCTCGCTTTGCTCGATGCGCATGCGCATCGGCAAAAGGCGAGACCTAAAAAGCAAATGTAATCCAATGGGGTACATTTCACCAGACGGGACCTTTACTCCCTCCACAGCCAACATGAAACGGGGTGACGTTAGGAATTATCCCTTCTAAGTTAGTTTCTTGCATGGAAGTCAACATCGTTTTCTCGGGCAAGAAAAGTGCTGTGATTGCACGGGGTCCATTTAACAATCCCACTGCAGCCTCCAACACTGCTTCAAACAGCTCAGAATAGATAATCCTAGAAATCTCAGCCATCAAGGGGAGCAGCCCTTTCAGACACACTTTGACACTTTTTAACTTGGGACTCTAAACTTTCTGCGGGTTGGAATTTCTCAGTGAGACAAGGCTGGAAGCCAAAGCTTAGCAAGACTCCACTTGAGGGAACCTCAGTCTTTGTAGGCCGGTCAAAGCGCGAGAGTCTGCCTGTAGCTCAGTGCGGTATTGCTCTTATGATCAGTAAAGGTCAAATCAAATTATTTGTTAAATACTATTCTAAACCTCAATAATAAAATGTATGAATTGTTGAAATCTTGACATAATCTGAACTGCCTCACACTGACATCCTTAGAGCTGGAGACTCCAAAGCAAACAGTGTGCTACTTTCCTATAGAGCCTGGCTCCATCCAGTACTCGGCAGATGCACTTAAGAATCTTAGTATATGGTTCAAAGAGAAGTCTATCAAATGCCTTGCAAATGATCGAGCTGCTCATGAACAACACAATCTACCTAATACTGGTAGGAAAAGTGCTTCGTCTGGACCAGAAGTGAGGAAATTGATCCTAAAATGAAGAAGACCATCCGCAAAGTTACAAAGGGTGAACTGAGATGTCATTTGTATTTTTTCTCTTCCCATAAATTTAGCATAATTTTGAAACCCTTTGATTGATTTAACAAGATCAAATATTCTTGAGAAAAGGCATAGAACCTGCTGTCAAGTACAGACCCCCCTTTCTGCGATTTAAGAGATTATACAACTGCGCTAGACGGCCACACAACGTCCCTTAAAAATGCTTTGCTTATTGGCAGGGAGGACATAGACAGATTTAAAGTCGATTGCAATCTTCTTCAGGTTACCATGTTACACACCTCCAGCAGGGCTTCTCTGTGGCAGTGACTGTCAGGCCTCGCTTATCGGTTGTTAGGCTTGGCAGGCTAAACACTCTTACAGTCTGCAACTCAGTTGGCATTTGTACAAGACCGGCTCATGGCAAATAGGGTGCCTGCTGAAGCGTAGCTTCAATGGGTGCAGCAGGTGCAGTGGCAACGGAGCACAAAGGCCTGAGTGGCCCACTGAACTTTGATGAACGCTGCAATTCACAGTTCAAACAGCAGCCAAAGGGTCCATTCTCTTTCTTGCCATGACACAGTGGCCATGCCACTGGGTGTAAGCATATGGCATGGAGGTGGATCCTTAAAGTCATTGATACAACAATGCTGCCAGAATTCTTAAGACGAACAGCAAACTAATTTTGAGGATGTCACATGAATGGTCAATTCCATTATTAATGCTCTGGATTGAACATTCAGTTATATATTAGATTCGCACTGTATCGAGATAAGTATAATCTAAACGAAGCAGCCTTAACCACCAAGGAATTTCATTGGACTACCCGTTTATACACGTTAAAGCATTATCCAGTTTCAGAAGAAAATTTTTCAATTTATGATTACCAAGAAATGCTCATAAATTTTCTCTTACAGCAAATATATCTTAGATATGAAATACTAAGACATAGAACAGACAAGACCCCTTAGGCATCTGCAGTGGCAGATGGAATGCCGTTATGCAGATCCAAAGTATCCATGAGAAAAATAAATCATTTTGACAGTAGGAATCTTTGGCATTTTACCACTTGCTGCAAGATGATGTAAGCATTGATAAAATAATTACACAGACTTTTTCTAAAGAATTCATAACTTGGAGATATAGGGAGGCAAATTAAAGTAAAACCTTAACATACCTGGACTACCACTACTTGATACAAATGGAAGGGCAGAGTTTGATGTAGTTGCTGTCCTTTCTACATTAATAATTTGTGAAAATTCTGGATATCAGAAAAAGATAAAAGCGATGACACATGATACTGCAAAAATCACAGGATTTTGGATGTTGATTCACCAAATAGCCATAGCTAGAGGAAATGAGATGGAATTGACTTATTGTTACATAATTAGAGCTGGAGTACTAGTTAAGCGAATTTGCACGCAGAGATTCCCACAGGCTGAAATTACTATTGTGGTTAAGAGAGGACCTGGCTTGGCAGTTCGAAAAGGACTTCTCCTGTTGGAACCCATGAATGTCCATTCACCAAAATGCAAGGAGTAGTGGAAGTGACCTCACAACTCAATGACATCACAGCAAGTGACATCACGTTATCTTTAACCCTGAATCCTAACAAAATATGTCACAAGACCTTTATCCTGATGGCATCAAAATAAACTACATCACTGACGCTTAGTGTATACCTCAAAGGAAAAAGAGTTGCTTAATCACAGGGAGATGCCCACAAAAAAAGCTATTTAGAAAACAGTAATGGTTAGCCCCACTAATACTAATTCGAAGGGACTATGAATTGTATATGAACAATGTTGTTGGCTTGATTTACTCCTTTTGATTGATAATAAGCTTTGATTTTTCATCGCTTGTGAGTAAATGCAAACCGCAGAGGTGACGGTTGTCTTTAAAAAGATATATTTTTCAAATATTCACAGTAATGGAATGTGACAACAATTACATTTTTTAAATGTATTTAATTTTGTTTTGTATTATCAACAGAGCACATTCCACTTCGAAATATATTCATTTATAACTTAAGTGTAATCTTCCAGTAGGATCTGCAGAAGATAAGCAGTAATCATAAGAACATTGTTTACTTTCTGTGCTTGGTACTGCATTTGCCACCTCTGCATTCAGGGTTTGCTAAAGCAGAGGCTGGTAGTCACAAGGTACAAGCCATAGGTCACAGCTGCGACCCATAGAAAGCCCTAAATGACATATATGGGGACCAAGACTGGCTCTAATATGATGGAGCATGGTGGGCAAAAGAATAATCGGTTGGGATGCTACCCTAAGTGATTGCCAGGGGTTAGACAAATTGTAAGCATTCCTCCCATCGCTTTTTGTATGTTTGATGTAACACCCTAGAGTTATGCCCAGATATGAGTCCCTTGCTCACTGTGTCACTGGATCCAAGCTGCACCCGCCTGAAAAGGCCCAGTCATGTGGAAAGTGTTCTTGGGCTGCTTGTGTTCCAGTTCAGAGAGGACCTGGCTTGGTAGTTTGGGATGGACTGTCCTACTGCAGCTCGACCAATGCTGATTTGCATATACCTGGGTCTAATCCCAAGTGGCTGGTGGGCAAAAGGATGATGGTTTGGAATGCTACCCCGGGCAATTTTGAATGATTAGACAAATTGCAAGCATTTCTCCCATCACTTTTTGTGTGTTTAATTTAGCTTTATGCCAGTGTCTATAGATGAAGCATTATTTGCTTCATTTCAAATCCTCCCATCTTTCAAGTTAACTCTCATTCCATGGGCCATCTTCCAAGGGCACTACATTTATGCTTGAAGCATAAAAAATGTATGCCCTGCCTGCCCACAGCACACGTTGTTAGGAGAACCATAATACTTCACTTCACTTTTGCCCGTGCAGCCTGAAACAGCAAATACATTGTCTGCTATTATCAGGTATAGGCTTTGCTATGAAAAAGCTTGAAGTTGAAAAAATTATTAAAAGTGGTTTGCTCACTAGGGTGAAGAACACTGCATATGAGACGGGAACCTCCTTTTGCAGATACCAAAGCAGCTGGAGGTATCTAGCCGTATTACTCCAACGGCCCGGGGTGAGCAAAGATTTGTGCACCCCTCGGCACTATGGTATTATAGAAGGGGACGCAAATGCTTGTGTGGCCCTTTCAGTTAAACTGATAGCACTGGAACACATGAGAAGCCAGCGCTATGTTGAGCGTGTGGTCCCTCATTTGTTCGTTGCCATGGAACCCAGCCAATAAATAAATTATTTAACATCTGCGCCTGCGCCATATTTTGGACACAGGCGTAGAGGCAAACAGGCCCTTGCAATGGGCACTAACAGTGTGCCATAAAAAGGTGGCACACTGACAGTGCACCTCTTTAAGCCAGAGTTCTGGTATGTGAAGAGCTACAATGGTTCTGTCGGGAATGCACAATTGCTTTGCAAGTAATGAACAAATCAAAGAGTAGTTGCTTTATACATAGTAAACAAGTCAAAGCAAAATATAATTTGCTTCAATCAAAGAATAGCATGCATGTTGGAACACAAAACAAAACACTGACTAATAGGTGCTTGCAAAGAATATTATTTTAAGTAAATTGAAGCATTCATGTATATTTACAAATATCTAAAGGCTGCCAAAACAAGATGCAATATAGGAGTGACATATATTATAGTGACATTGGTGTTGTGTTGTCTTCGCCTGACCCTGATGTTTTGACAGGGCAGGCGGAAGGGGAAGGGGCGGGACAGGAAATGGAATGGGGAAAAGTAGTAAGGTTGTGGCAGAGCAAGAATAAAGACGTGCCATACCGGAGCTCTGATCCGAATTTTCCTTGGGGGCGGGAAACGCTTCACTGGTGACGAGGGTGGGATTGTGACACCCACCGCTCATGCCCCCCTGCTTTAAGCATATAGCCGAAGAACGGAGCACCTGCAGCGTCGGAACAGCCGAGGGTTCGAAGGCACGAGTGAACTCGCGGAAAGTTCTGAGCGCTACCCTCTTGAAGACAGGAGCCGCCACCAATGCTGATTCCCCCGCCGTGAACGCGCTGAATACACAGCAGCGCGAGAAGAGCGTGAAAACGTGAGAGGGAGCCTGGATGCTGCCTGAGAGTCGAAAGCTGAGACAGAGCTGGCGAGGCCTGAGTCTCAAACACTGATCCTGCATGAGAGGAGTAGCAAAGATCCTGGGCATAAATATATTGATGAAGAGAGGAAGCCCATTAACTACTATGAAAGAAGGTTTTGTCCCGAGTGGCGGCCATTTTGAAGTCAGGCGCCGGCCATAAACCCACATTGACTTTTCTGTGGCGACCATTTTAAAATCAGGCTAATCTCCAAAAGTCACCAAAAGTTCTGCATCTCAGGCAGCAGCTGGCCAGGAAACAGACATCTAGAACTAGAATGACGACAGAACCTGATACCTAGCGTCCAGCAGACATGGGAACAGCGCTGCAACCTCAGCAACCACCCCAAATACTAATGGGAGTGTCGTATCTACGCCCGCCAGAACCGTTGGAGCTGACGTCAGGGAATAGCATGGGACCCAAGTGGAGGAGCTGGGCAGAGGACTTCGAAGACTTTATGACAGGATCTAAGGTGCAGGATCCTAAACAGAAAGTAATAGCACTGCGAAACCTGATCGGAAAGGACGTCGCACAAATCATCAAAGAACTGCCTGCCGCCAGCGCCACCTCATATGATGACATAAAAGGGGCCCTAGATCGGAAATTCCTGCACAAGCACAATCTGGACTATGAGCGGTACACTTTCAACCTCGCGTCACAAGAAAAAGATGAACAAATGTGTGACTTCATTGCCCGCATCAGACGCTTAGCCCGACATTGTGAGTTTGACGCATTTACCACAGAAGACACGCTGCGACTACGTATAATCGAGGGATGCCAATCAGAATCGCTATGTCGCCGTCTATTGAAAAAACACTACACCCTTGAAGAGATAGAAGAACAAACGCGCATAAACGATCAAGCGGAAGATCACGCCAAAAAAATGGAAGCCAACAAACCTGAGAAAAAGGAACAAGCAGTCAGAATGCAATTACGCACAGACCCGAAGTGCCGATTGGACCACCACAAATCAGGAAGGTTCACGCAGACCTCCCGGGGCAATGAAGCGCGACACAGTCGGAACAGCAAACCCGCATCAAAGTGTTATAGATGCAAACAAGAATACCCTCACTCAGGACAATGTCCCGCCATCGGCCAACAGTGTCACCGCTGCAGGAGAGAGAACCACTTTGAAGCAGCCTGTCAAACGTGACGATCAGAGCAAAAAACAACCACGTCAAGGTCAGGCACTCGTCATCACGCCTGAGCGGTGACAGGAAGAGAAGGTCGCTCCTCCAGCTCGTTGAGGTCAAGCATTCGCTCAGCTGGCTCCTACAGGTCCCGAAGATCAACATCCAGCGAATCATCGTCTCCCACGCCCGTGTCGCAGGACAGCAATGAGTATATAGGTATGGTGTCAGATACTGACCGGCTAAAGAAATATCCCAAACTGGACATTCAGATAGGGAATCACCCCGCCAAGTTCGTGCTAGATTCAGGAGCGTCCCTGAATTACATCTGCACTCTAGAATATCATAGCATGAAACCCTGACCGAAATTGGAACCAGCGACCGTTCGAGTCTACACATGGATGTCCAGGACGCCGCTGCCATGCCTGGGACATTTCAGCACAACCCTAGCCTATAAAGACCGACAAATCCAAGCCTATGTCCACGTGGTTGAAGGCCCAGACGCGGCAGATTGCCTTCTCAGCCTGCCAACCGCAGAACGCCTCAAGCTCGTCGAACTTCTCTACATGATAGAGGATGCCCCGGACATTATCAGCAAGTTCCCGAATCTCTTCAAAGGCCTAGGGAAACTTAATCAATTCAAGGTCAAACTGCATATTAACGAACAGGAAACGCCCATAGCGCAGCACCACAGAAAGGTACCATTCCACCTGCAACAGGCAGTGGATGATGAGCTACAAGACCGGTTGAGAAGAGACATCATTGAACGATCCACCGGGACCACCCCGTGGGTATCGCTGGTAGAAGTAGTGCCCAAGAAAGGACAAGGTAACAAAGTACGCCTGTGTATGGACATGCGCGCACCCAACACGGCCATCGAAAGGGAGTGGCATCCAGGACCTCATATTAGCAACATGATCGCTCGCCTCAATGGGGTGACAGTCTTCTCAAAGTTAGATCTCAACAAGGGATACCATCAGTTAGAATTACATGAGAAATGGCGCTACAATACTACGTTCACAACTCACCAGGGCCTATTCCGCTACAAACGCCTCAACTTTGAGATATCCTCAGCTGCCGAGATATTCCAGGAAGCTATTCGACAAGTGATTCAAGGCATTCTGAATGCTTTCAACTATAGTGACGATATCCTAGTATTCGGAGAAAACCAAACAGAACATGACACGGCCCTGGATAGGGTATGCCATGCGCTACTAAATGCCAACCTCACACTAGACCCAGACAAGTGGGAGTTCCACAAATCGACTTTAAAGTTCAATGGACACATATTTTCCAAAGACGGCATGAAACTCTGGAGAAAGTGTCAGCCTTGGCGGATACCCCACAACCACAAGACCTCAGGGACCTTCGATCATTTCTAGGAATGGCAAGCTACTGCGCTCGCTACATTAAAGATTACGCGACCATCAGCTACCCACTCAGAGAACTTACTCGTCAAGGTCAACAATTTCTATGGACACCCACCTGTGACTATGCCTTCAATAAAATCAAGAAGGCTGTGAGCTCTGCCATCAATCTGGCTTACTTTGACACTAAGAGGAAAACCGAAATAACAGTTGATGCCAGTCCGGTGGGGCTAGGTGCCATCCTTGCGCAATACAACGAGGACCCTGTCCAACGCCATGTAGTTGCCTATGCCAGTCGCAGTCTCACCGACACGGAGAAGGACTACTTGCAACCTGAAAAGGAGAGCCTTTCCGTTGTATGGGCCTGCGAGCACTTTCACCTCTTCGTGTACAGGAAGCACTTTACCCTTATCACAGATCACCAAGCCCTCATCACAATATTCGGCAATCCCAGAGCAAAGATGCCTCCACGCATAGAGAGATGGGGACTGCGTCTCCAAGACTATATATACACACCATTGTCCACAAGCCCGGGAAGTCGGAGAATCCAGCGGACTACATGTCCCGGCACCCACAGCCACATACCAAAAAACAATGCTCCCTGGCAGAGGAATATATCCACTTCGTCATTGACAATGCATGCCCTCCTGCCGTACCATTGGAGGCCATCCATGAGGCGTCCACTCAGGATCTCACACTTCAAGACGTCATGAACCGAATACGTACCAACTCATGGAGACACCTGAAGGACAACCCTCAAAACACAACCGGTGATGTCCAAGAACTTGTGGCATTCAGACATGTCCAGGAAGAACTATCACTCAGCGCGGACGGTTTACTGCTAAGAGGAGGGAGAATAGTAATTTCTCAATGATTACGGCAGGGAATTATCAACCTGGCCCACGAAGGTCACAGAGGGACAGTCGCCACCAAGAAAGCACTCCGGGAACGCGTCTGGTTCCCATTGCTTGACCAGATGGTGGAGACTACGCTTAAGGACTGCGTCTCATGCCAACTAGTGGGTCGCGACGAACCGCTAGCTCCTCTACAGATGTCGGAACTACCAGATGGGGTGTGGCAGCAAGTGGCCATTGACTTCTTCGGTCCGCTGAAATCGGGCAAGTATATCATCGTCATCATGGACGAATATTCACGGTTTCCCATCGCACATCAAGTATCTTCCACCAAAGCGACGGCAGTGATTCCAGTCATTGACAAGACTTTTGCAGCATGGGGAATGCCCATAGGAGTAAAGACAGACAATGGCCCACCGTTCAATGGTCACAAGTTCACCGAATTTGCGAAACATCTCAATTTCAAGCACAGGAAAATCACTCCCCTATGGCCTTAAGCCAACGGCATGGTTGAACGGTTTATGGGGACTCTCAAGAAGGCGGTCCAGCAAACGGAACACGCTTACCGGGATATACAACAAGTCCTAAATGAAGTACTGCGAGCATACCGCACCACGCCTCCCAGCACCACAAATCAATGCCCGGCCACTCTGATGCTTGGACGAGTTCCCCGCACACGGCTACACACCTCAAGTATCATCTCACGATCCCGAACCGTGACCACCGATTATGACACGCTGGTAAAGCTGGACCATGACAAGAAATTGAAAATGAAGACCTATGCCGACCAATGCAGACATGCGAAGCAGACAGACATTCAGGAAGGAGACTGGGTGATGGTCAAGCGCGACCGCAGAATGAAAGCAGACAGTCGGTACCTTGCTCACCCCTTGCGAGTCTCCAGTCGAAATGGGACTATGATCACAGCAGAGGCCGACAACAAACGAATAACCCGGAACATATCATACTTCAAAAGATGTAAGCCCACTGTTTGCGACAGAGCTCAAGTCCAGGACTCCAGCACTGACTCGCTGAGCCAAAGTGAGAATAGTGACCGAGAACATTCCAGCCGGTAAGACATGAAGAAGTCAGGGACCACCAGACACAGGAACCAGGGCGGCCCAGCCGTCCTCGACGGATCATCAGACGACCGGCTCGTCTTATTGAAGAACTCTAAGAGACAGTAGCATTATTATACAAAAGGGGGAGGTGTCGTGTTGTCTTCGCCTGACCCTGATGTTGGGACAGGACAGGCGGAAGGGGAAGGGACGGGACAGGAAAGGGAATGGGGGAAAGTAGTAAGGTTGTGGCAGAGCAAGAGTAAAGACGTGCCATACCGGAGCTCTGATCCGAGTCTTCCTTGGGGGCGGGAAACGCTTCAATTTGGTGCTCAGTGATAGTGGTGCAGTGCATTTCATATTTACAAGTTGAAATGTATTTCGGTTCACGGAACAAATGTAAAAACATATAAAAGTATTATAAAAACATACAGCTCTAAAATACAAAATTAATTACAGAAATAGCAAAATGATAGCAGCTTACAACTCTAGGATAGTCATTAGTAAGAATAAAATATACTGGACTTCCGGCTGTTTGTTTATCTGGACTTCCAGATAAACAAAAACCTCAAGAAAAATCCAAAGAAGGAAGTCGAAAAGGGTCCACAATGCTATTTTTGGAAAAATACTGTTAGAGCTTAATAGAATTAGATGATAACTTAAGACACTTGTCTGGTTCCCCAATGGCTAAATTGCACAGTACATTGAAACTAAAAAACACCAGTTTTTTGGGGGATTTTGTAGCAGCAATCCTGGATCTAATATAGCAAATTGACTGCAGATAATTAGAGATCGAGTAGATAATGCCACTCCTATTGCCTGTCTTTTAAATTCTTAAGGGACTGGAATGATCTTAAAGCCCAAAAAGGTGCAAAAGAGGGCAATGCACAGGGCCCACTGCTTGGCAACAGAATAAAAGTGGACAGTCACTGGGGCATAGATTAGTGAGATTAAAACGTTTGTTCCATGAACAGGTAAAAGATGCTAAGGACAGAATCTGTAGCCGGAAGTTAATAAATAAAGCTCTTGTGAGCGGCCGATTAACATAATCCAAGAGTTCCTCAAATTGCAAAACACACTTAAAATACCAATAGCAATTTGAAAGACTACCCGAAGAAACAGCAGCTATTCTACTACTTCAAATAGAATTCCAATAACAAGATGTTACAGTTTCTCGACCACTTAAGGCTATTGCTGTGGGGTGCGACCAGTATTCACACAGGCCTAGTGAGCCAAACTTTTATAGAAGAAAGCCAAGGAACTGTGTGCAACAAGTGTTTAGCCAGCGTCTCTCTAAGACATTCTTTATAAGGTGCCAGTTCCCCTGTTGTAAACAATCTAATCCAATGTGAAACTGATTTTGAGTTAGCTATGTCCGAAATTGGTTGTAGGTTTAAATCAAATCCTAGTGGCAGTAGTGGTGCACTAGTGGGAAATCTCAACAGTGATTTAATAAAGGAGTTCTCATGTCTCTCATACAAGACAAGCTTGTAAAAGGCCCCACAAGTCTGCCCCTTACAGAGCTGCCCCACATGCTTGCACCGTATAAAACTCCCAGGCTGGTGAGATAGGGTATGAAGAAGCCCAACTGGCAAAAGCTAATGATGGTCCCAGCTCTGTGCCTTAAAGTCAATGAGGTTTTCTCAATCTGTGCAATGCATCTATGGGAATCAGTGAGCCTCACCCCTAGGTATTCAAATTCAGAACCCCGTTTCAATATGGAGCCTTCCAGACAACATTCTGCCCAGCTTTTTTTCTGAGGATTGAGTACCATGTATTTGGTTTTGCCACCATTTGTTTCGAAGCCATGGCTACTAATATACATGTCCTCTGTGGTTTCCCAACCTGGTCCCACCTACCTCTGGCAAAGGTATCTGCGAATAATTGCTGGATCAAGGACAATAGGCCAGCAGGAACTCCCATTTTACCCCAAACCTCCCAGAGTTTTACCCTTGGGACAACTTTGAAGAAGGCTCTCAGATCCACAAATGCGACAGACAGGGAGCTCTGATCTATGTCTACAGATTTTATGTTTTATAGTCAGGAACTGTAGGGCCTGGTCAACCGTACTTATCTTAGGTTTGAACCCAGCCTGGAGATGCAAAACCATATTATTAGCCGATATCCACTCCCAAAGTTTTGTGAGGAATTGCTTGCTATAAGGATCTTGAGAATATTATCAATAAAACTTATCGGGCAGTAGTTGGCAGTAACTTGTCCAGCTGCTGTCTTAAAAATGTATATAATTTCAGCCCCTTTCCAGGAATTGGGAATTGGGGCTCCTGCACCTATGGCATTGGACAAGTGTTTATATATGATCGCCATATCGAAGGTTCGGAACAATACAGATCAGAGGGGATCTTGTCAAGGACAAGTGCTTTCCCAGCGTTTTGAGCATGGATGGCAGTAAGGGGTTTTTGCAGTGTGAATAGCACTGGAACTCTTTCTACACCCTTGGGGACAAGTGGGGACAGAAGGGTATCCTTGGCATTCCTGTATGTTAAATCTGCATAAAAAGCTGTAAAATGCTCAACCCCCTGCCCTGCGGGAAATGTGGTATTCTGGCCGAGTTCGGTCCCATCACGTGTAACAGATGCCAGAATCATCTGCTGTCTTTCCCCTTTACTGCTTCCAGCAGGTCCTCCCATAGCTTGACTTCCCACTGGGACTTGCTGGATTTGATAACCTTGGCATATTTTTGTCTGCAAGTAATGATGTCAGGCCTCACCTTACATTTTGGTTTACAAGGTCGGTTTTAGCCTTCCCGCAGTGGTGGTTAAACCATAGGTGCATTTTATGGGGGCTATCGTGGTTTTTGACATCTTTCAGAAAGAGTTCTTTCAATCTTAAAAACAATTCTTCATGAACAAGCATGGTGTGGAGAGATGTGCAATCCTGGTCCTCGAGTGCAGTTAAGACTATACTTAGAGTACTATAAATCTCTTCTAAGACATTCGCAGAATTGGATATGTCCACCATTCTCACATTACGTCTGTTGTTAGTCAAGACTGTTAAATTAGGTGCAAGTGTCTCTGGGAATATCATATCCCCAATTTGGGACCCTTTTAATTCAAGTAGGAGTGGATGGTGGTCATTTTCCTGGTGCTCAATGACCTCCATATTGGAGATTTCATGCCAATTTTTAACATTGATTAATATATAACGAATGTTGCTTTTCTATAACCCCTCTTGAAAGTGAATTTGGCTCTGAGGTCCGAAACGTAGCGGCCATTGCACACTATTAGGCGATTGGACACAGCTATGTCTACCATCCGTGAAGCGGCCCTCTCATTCTAATATTTCCCTTCGGATTAGACAGAGATGGAATTCTCCAACACTCATCCTGGACTCTAATCAGCTCCGGCATTGGAGGTTAGGGCTCAAAAGAGGGGAGAGGATGTGACCTAACGGCTAGGGAGGCTGACCTCAAATCTGGGGAACCAGGTTTGCGTCTCGGCAACGACGCTCAACATCCTGTGATTCTGGGAAAATCGATCTCCCCGTGCCTAACAAAAAAATCATGTGTCCTTGTGTAAAGCAATTGGTGCTCATGTAAAGCGCTCTGATACCTGATACCTTCGGGTCAGGTTAGCGCTATATAAAACTCTGAAGAAAAAAAACTGTAGTTAAAGACTTCCGAGATGATCACATTGTGCTTGGCCTAAAGGGCTTCTAAGAATGTATTCTGAGTCTGGGAACCCTTGTTGTGTGGGGAAGACCTATTATAGATGTTTATCAGGAGATTGGGGATCCCTAGCTTCGGGATCAGACTAAGAACAAGCAGTTCAGGTGAATCAGTATCAATTTCCTTGACTGTACTGTCAAGTGCTGTTTTGATCCACATGGGTGAACTTCACATAAATTGGGTCTTACATTCTGTGGTGATAGGCAGGGTTCTTATTTATTACTACCTCCTTATAACAAGCTTAACAAGAAAGGACTCCGCCCGTTTAAAACGCCAATTTATGTCAGCGGAATTCATCAGCACTTGGGCATCTCTATAAGTTTCCCCTACATCGCATTGGTTCTATACTCAGGTAGGGGTCACTGCATATGACTAAAAGGGAAAGGAAATGTAAACATGACTTCCTTGTGTGGTTCACCAGGGGAAGAGCAAGGTATTGTTACCTAAAGGAGAACTAGTATTCTCACCTCTCATTTGTATAAGAATCGGCTTATGATGTGAATTGGTGAAATTAAAACCCTCATTGCGGTAACAGAGACACGCACTCACCAACATAGGTGAACAAACAGTGCAGGGTTTATACTATCAATGTATTATCACTTACCAGCTTAGTATCTAAATTAAGCCTCACTCATCTGGAGGCAGTCAAGGTGTGTCAAGGTGTATCACATGGATTAATGTTTTTGCAAGTTTTTTAAAAATAGTATAATTTTCAGGAAGACTACCTACAACATCACACTTCTTCAGCACCATCCGCGCCAACTGAGGCTTTAACCCACTTACCTTTGGTCTGCAGAGACCCAGGGCGGCAGTAAACGTAAGTGCAGACTCAGTGATGACCTTGTAGTTGCCACCAGCTGCCAGAAACACTTGTTTCACATAAGGATTTCCAACAATTCCACAGGAAACAAAACCTTCTCAAAGAGCTGCTCTCATGGGGAAATTATGGAAATATCATGGATAACTTTGAGCAATTAACACCTTATGAAGGGTAGATCTGATAAAGGATGGTTTAATACGCAGAACACTGATCCCACCACCAGTATTACAGGCACCAGTAAACAAGGGGTCAGCAAGATTCTATGTAATGGTTGATTTGTAAATATGTGTTGGTTGTAAATTGGGTTAAACTTATTACCATAAGAGTAAGGAGAGCTGCTTCTTACATTTCTAGGAAAATGTGACAGATGTATAAATCATACTCAGGAACCAATGGAAACTATTAGCACCCTCTGTTGAGCATTAAGAGCAGCTAAGGCAATCAGAATGTTTAAATTGCAGGCAATAACTTTTGTTACTGGTCACAAACTAAGGTTTTTCTTTACCTTAAGGTTGGAGACAGTGCAGAGCCTCTTGCCTCGGTCACCTCCTGCTGCCATCTCCTTATCCTTTTATCATGCCAAGGGCACTGTGCCCAGCAGGTGCGGGAAAGGGTGTCAGCAGGAGGGGTGAGGAGAGGTGGGCAGTATCGGGAAAACAATTCAGGGGAGGCGGTGGATCCGAGAAGATGTCAAATCAGGGTGATGACTTGGGGTGCTATGACTAGATCATAAATGCAAGAATATCGACTGTCGGCAGCATCGCCTGCAAGATATCAACTTCCACAGTAGAGTCACATTGGTGCCCATGTAATATTCTAACTCCATAGCCAACATGCGCCTCAGTGATACTGTGCCAGTCGGTATCTTTCAATGGATAGTGTTGGAGGTCAATATTTAAAGATCGATGTGGCGGTAGCACACTGAAGCAGGATAGGGCTATGGTTTGGAGAAAAACAACTAGACAACACTAGTCACCAGGAAGGTGCAAGGCCAAATATTTCTTGGGGTTGTGTGATGGAACAACGCATGCTTCAACCATGACCTCATCTTTACCACACATGCCTTCACCACGCATGCCATTACCATGCAGTTTCATGGTGAAGACGCGTTCGGTAAAGAGACATGTGTGGTGAAGATGTGTACTCTACCTGCCCCAGCCCTATAAAGTACCTGACCCCCTATCCTGAGCCCTAAACCACAAACCCTATCCCCAAAAACTATGCCGGCCCCAGTACCCCCACCCTGAGCCCTAAAAATGTCCCCAAGCCCTGAAAACTGCCCCTTTCCTGCATGCCCAGAGCCCTATAAACTGCACACCAGCCCTGAAAACTGCCCCTTTCCACCCCCTGCCCTGAGCCCTAAAACGTAGTCCCCTAAAAACAACTCTGACCCCAGCCCCCATTCCTGAGCACAAACACCAGCCCCCCGCCCCTAAAACCTACCCCCACATCCTCCCGTCCCCCAGCTCAATTTACCCAGCCATGTCACAGTCCGTCTTTCCTGCCGCATTCCTTCCGGTTCCTCTCCCATCCATCCACTGAGACAGCTAGAACGCTGACTGCCTGTGCTTAAGGCATATGCTCGGTTAAGGCAAGCATTGTTCAATTTGCAGGGAAATGGCACTTGTGCTTTAAGGCCACGTTGTTAAGGCCGTTTCCCAGTTGTCAGAGATCCGCAGAGATTGTGGCCTGCTGTGAGGAGAAGCTGACGTGGTAGAAAACAGGCGCGATAACCGACCCAGGTGGGTACGGTGAAATGTATGTGTGATTTTGTGAATACAGAGAGATTAGCATGGAGTGAGCATGAAATGGCTGATCAAGGAAAAACATCAAGCACTAAGTATGAGGCCAAAAAGTTTTTTGGGCGGAAGAAGTCAGAGGAGTCAGGGAAGTTTGGGTCTTGATAGTGTTATTGCTCTTTGCTGCTGGGCAATAACAGCGGTTAATTGCCTCCCCATTGATCGCTCCCAAGCTAAGCATTCCTCGGATTGCAGACCTGAAAGTTGTTATCCTTCTCATCCACCCTTCACTGACTCCCTTCAACCTTTTACCTGTTGTAATAACGCAGGCCAGCAGTGATTGGGCGCTCAATTAATAGCTGTTATTGCCCAGAGCAGTGAGAATTTACGCTTAATGAGCATCCTACATGTGAAGAAAAATGTTAAAATTGGGAAGGAAATGAAAACAAGACCCTTGCTAATTTAATTCACCCCGCATGCTCAGCATCTGTACAGCTTTCTCAGGGAGAGCGGATTGCAGTGTGATTTGGACAGGTCACTTTGCGCTCTGTGTGATGGAATAGAATTTCTAAAATGCTACTGGGCTGCACAGCAGATCAGGTCAGAGTGCTTCTAGATGTCTGATTTTGTCCAGCAGGAGCAGGTAGTCACTGGAAGACGTGTACCCTTGACTTCAATTTATCAAACATCTGCACAGAGACTAACAGCAGTTCATGTTGCAGCTCATCAGTAAGGCCTTGTTGAAATGCGGTTCATGCTCCCCTCATCCAGGCCCGGACTGGCCATAGCGGGCACCGGGCAATCCCCCGGTGCGCCAAGAAACCTCTGGTGTTAGTGCGCTTAAAAAGTTTCATTTAACATAACATAACATAACATGGGTGGGGGCTGGTTTTGGGCCCCTGGGGGTCGTTTTTGTTACAGGGCCGTACCAAAATCGGCCGAAAACCGGCACCGGCAAAGAGCTACGCGGCACCTCCAACCCCCCACCCCCCCCTTCCCCCCAATCCCTCTTCCGCCCTAGTGGGGAAGGGGGCCGGCTGAGCACTTTGCCAGGGCCGGTTGTGGTTCCCAGTCCGGCCCTGCCCTCATCAGAAAGGGCCCTGATGGAGTACAGCTCATGCCGCAGCTCATCAGTAAGGGCCTTGATGATATTATTTTAGACAATGCTACCTTCAGCCAGTGGATTGCTCTAGTAGCATTATAGCTTTTCTGCCTTGGGCTATACCAGTTGTTAAAGGCTCCCACCCTTGTTATAGGATCTTGTCACTACAGAAGTGGGCCTTTAACAGCCGATAGCACTGGGAGTTGAATGTTTGGAGTTGGTCAGCCAATCAGAATGCTCTCTTTGCTGACAATATTTAACACTACAGGCCCGCAAAGGTAGAATTCTGCAGCTGGACAGATCACAATGTCCACAATGTGGGCGAATAGGGAGCACTGGGGGACTGTGAGCAGCCTCCCCTCTAAATGCTCAGGGGATAAAAACAGTTCTGTCCTCCTGCAATACTTATTCTGCCTCTTCTAAGCGAACTGCATGTTCACAAATTGCTGCCAGTGGCTCGTGGGTGGCATGACGGGCACAAGGGGGGAATAGGTGGGCAGGGGGCGGGGGGTAGAGAGGTGCGCAGGTAACAATAAAAATTTTAAAAACGTACCTTCCTGCCGGGTCCCGCGCCTCTGCTCTTGCTCTTGGCTTCCAGGAACAGAAAGCACCCGGCACACAGGTTCCCTTGACTAATCACAATGCTGCAATGCAGCGTTGTGATTGATCTGAGTGCAGTGACACGCACTCAGCAAGGGGCTGGAGGGGTGGGCATGTTCTCCATGAAAGCTGTAATGCAGTCTGCATGGAGAACGGGGAAAGTGCGCATAACTGGTTTGGGGGGGGGCCGAGAGGTCCAACCAAACAGTCATTGAGCAATTAGGAGTGGGCAAACCACTCCTCCACTGCCTTGCTCAGAGAGCAGACCCGCCGACATGCCCGCCCGGCGGCAAAAACATCAAATGATAATAACTGAAAATTATAATCATTTTATGTTTGTGCTTCTCGCACAGCTTGAAAGCAGTGGGCTGATGCTCTACCGCCATAGCGGAGGAGTCGCCACTGTTTGGTATGATAGTCTTGGTCCCTTAAGTTGGCTCCCTCGGCCCCATGATACCCATGGGCGGACATATACTTCATAAAAAAACTAAACATGCCTAATCTCCCCTCTGCATGGTGCCCGCCTTTTTCATTGATATGACTCTCCCTGGGCCCTTCTCCACACTGGGTCTCTTCATTCACAGGGGCTCTATTTCTTGTTGTGGATCACTTCGCTCTCCCCGCTTACATTTTACGTAGCTCCTTTCCCCTAGCGGGTCCCATCACCATCAAGCCCCTCCGCACATGTTGGATACCCTTTTTTTTTCTTTTTTATTTCTCTCCCAGAGTACTGTCCTTCCATGTTTGACATATTTGTAATGCGCCATCGCTTTGTCCCCTGCGTTTTCATTTGCTGCTCTTCCGGAGTTATTAACGATGCAGCCCTTCCTTCCCTTGTTTCATTGGTCTTCTCTTTCGTTCCTTTCCTTCCTCTACTTTCTTCCTTTTCATGATATCTTGATTGTTGTATTGTTTTGATTTGTATTTTCAATAAAACAGATTTGAAATAAAAAAACTAAACAAATAAACTTGTGATTCCTTTGATTTAACTGAACACTGCAGTCAGTTGTGAGAATACCTACCTCTATATCTCAATATTTGACCATTTAGCAATCCCCGCTTTGCACTCTCGCTTGCTTTAAGTTATATATTGCGTGGCAGTGGCGTTCAGCGAAGGGGTGGAGCATACACCACAAGCGGCCCAGTGATTGGGCAACACTGCTTCAAATGGAACTCTGACACCAGAGAGGCACTTTACCTTGTGGCCCCTTTGTTTTAAATACACACTGTAGTCACTTTATGAGATTATGTGCTGCTATGGGGTTGGGCAAGAATTAGGGTCAACAACAGACGTGCAATTACGGCACGGCTGCTGAGGTAGACTGTGCTGGGTTCATTCGTTTATCTCATTTTGACAAGTACTGCTGTTTATAGATTTTTCAGCATTGTTATTTTGGGGATCCGATTGGCTTTCACAGAAGGCAGGAAGAGGAGAAAGTTAGTGAATGATTCAAGGAGAAGGGTGGCCTGTTGGTG
Source organism: Lissotriton vulgaris (assembly GCF_964263255.1). Classification (NCBI taxonomy): domain Eukaryota; kingdom Metazoa; phylum Chordata; class Amphibia; order Caudata; family Salamandridae; genus Lissotriton; species Lissotriton vulgaris. The sequence goes on from NC_141691.1 coordinate 136,807,460, forward strand.
CACGCGGCCAGTACCTTTGAAGTTTAGGATGCTCAATACCAAGACTACAAAGTCTTGATCCCACCTCATGTCACTTTAATCCACCAGCAGATACTCCATGCCTCTTTACTTCCCTCTTGCAGGTTCTTGTTCATCCCTGCTTTCTTCCTTTGTCAGTTTTTCTGCCTTTTCTCTTCCTCTTTCCTTCTCCATTTTGTGTTTTTCTCTCTCCTTCTCTGGATCAAAGTCCGATGAGGAACAATAAGGGCTGGTCCTTAAAAAGGAGGCCTGGTGGGCCCCACCTGCAACCACCCCCTCAAATTAAGCACCAGTGCACAATTGTCCAAAGAAATGCAATGAGCCACAAGGAGCTTGGGTTTGGTGTGTAGACTAGCTGGAGTGTAGAGTCAGGGAGCTATGTCCATCACAGCACAACAAGAGGTTTTACTGGAGACCACACTCGCCTATATTGTTCGGGGAAATGAAAAGAGGCAGAGTTCAAGGCACCCATTATTTTAGGTCTGAAAGTACATGACTTTGAGTGAGTGCAGAAGAGTAATGCGTTTAGGAGATGGAAATCGCATTGAATCAAAGGCTAACTGAGGCCTCATTGGTAGGCAGACACAAAGCCCATTTCTAACCTTCATAGTTTTTCTCAAGATGGATTAACAGGCGATAGGAATATAAATGGGGCCAAAGATGGCAAATGGACTGCGGGAGTTGTCTTTCCTTCGTTCCTCCAAGGGCTACTTTCAGTTTGTGCCAGAGGAGCACAAATCAATCGACAGCAACGCTAACCCTAATCTACCTCAGAGAAGGCAGGTTCATCTGTGTATTTCAGAGGGGTGGCAATATGTAATGCTGCAACCTGGCCCTCACCTCACACCTTGACAACCTTTTCACTTTGGGAGCGGGGAGTTCAGAGTGTAGATTTCAGTACAATACTCGGCTCAATTGTTGTTTGAAGCTAGAATTTGTTATTACATCTTATTTCTTTCTGAATAAGCCTAGAGGCATGGCAATCACAAAGTCTCAGTGTCAGTCATTGGTGGGTCTACTACCTGGCCATATTCTCAATGTCAAAGACCAGGACGAGGAAGATGGATGAGATGCAGTAATGATCGGCCCGATTCACAAAAGTAGTCTGAGACAAAATCCTAACTTTACGACTTTCGGTATTCACAAAAGGCATTTAGGAGTAGTAAATATAGGATTTTGTCTTAAGTTTTTTTGAAGTTTTGGTCTTAAAGCAAAATCCTAACTTAAGTTAAACTTAAGATTTGGTCTTAAGACAGAATCCTAACAATACTACTCCCAGATGCCTTTTGTGAATACCGAAAGTCGTAAAGTTAGGATTTTGTCTCAGATTACTTTTGTGAATAAGGCCCGTTGTGGTTAGCTACCAGCCATCTCCGCAGCAGCAAGTCATCACATCCTCATTCCAGTACTTCGCGTCTGGAGGCTCCAGGGCTTCTTGTCTTCTGTGAGGAGGGACTTAGTTTGCTGGTTTAAGAAATGACAGAGTGGGTCAGCTCACTGCTTCCCTAGTGGAGGGAGAAAGGGCGAACTCTGTGGAATGAATATTACCAGTAAATAATCAATTCTTTACAATCACATAAAATGCCCAATAGCCACCACCGGTCTGTACATCCCGAGTGAGCGCACACATGCTATAAGACGCTGTCATGCTGCTGCCACTGTGGCACCTCTCATGAAAATGATGAGCCCCACCGCTGAAATGTCACACTCTATAGCCGGAAATGGCCAGTGGGAGGTCCTACACAAGCCAGCATTGCTCCAGGGGCTGCCTCCTAGCAGGCCCCCGGTCTTTCGAAGTATTTTTCTTTAACCCTTTGTGTGCTCGTGACGGAACCGTTCCGTCACAAGCCTCGGGTGGGCTGTGCTGGTGACGGAACGGTTCCGTCACGGCCCGCTCGCCGTGCCAGCGCGAGGCGAATTCCGCGCCTGCGCTGACGTTTTAAAGAGCGGACGGGGCCGTGACGGAACCGTTCCGTTACAAGCACAGCCCACCCGAGGGCCGTGACGGAGCGGTTCCGTCATTAGTACAGGTGCGCCGCGCGGCCCCGCCTCCCCCTTAGCGCTGCAGCAGAATAGCCGCCGCAGCTAAGGGGTTAATAGGATATATCTGTGATATATCTGTGATTCAAGGTTAGACTAAGATTAAACAGAATATCTAGCACCAACCCATTTCGCCTTTAAGGCATTAGTTGCTGGCCTTCATTAGGGATAAGAAAATGGATCAGGTCACTGTCGGAAAAACATATTTTGTAAAATGACCCTTTCTGAAACTCGTAGACCGGAGCCTGATTCCCCATGGTTGGCTTTACCACGTAAAGGAAAAATAGTGGTCATCGTAATACTGCTCATTGCATTCATTGTGGTTCTTGGAATATTGTTTTTTCTGGACAAAGTCTATCCTGTACATGTGTTTGCTCCCACACCTTCTGCCATCCCCGAACATAACATGATTACTGTTGATTATGGTGAACAAAGTTTACGCAAAGGCTATAGAGATAATGTTTTTATTAAGACTCTACATCATGCTCATGCAGTATATAATGTGACCGATTGTTGGGATTGTGGATTGTTACCTTCTGCTGCTTATAAAAAAGATAGATTCCTAGCACTTCCCCTGACACCGGTGAATAGTTGTGTGGGGTGGTACACTTTGATTGGTATGGTCAAATATTTCCAACAACCGGATTTTCTATCTCCCCGACTATCAGACGGAGGATCTACTATGACAATGCGGGTACGCCCTATGCCCGCTTCTTCTCTTGGACAGTTGTTTACTGACGGACGTTTTGATCAAACATTTTTGGAGACATGTTCGAAGAAAGTAGGACGATTCGGTGAACAGGGTCCTCCACTCAGAATGGATCATTTGTGTTCTCAGGGGTTAAGAATCTCAAATAAAATGCAATGTCCTGCATCGAAATAGATGGGAGTATTGCTTTAATGATGTGCGATACCTGGTGCGTGCTGGTGAATGGTGGGGTGGCATCACCTTAGCCTACCTTCAAGGCTTCACAGCTAATTATGCCTTTCAGGGCCACATTGAGGACAGGGCAGACACCATTCAGCTGGGACTGATCGCCTGGCTAGACAGGACAGACATCCTCTAGCTGGGATTGATTACCAGGCTGGACAGGACAGACACCCTCCATCTGGGACTGTTCACCAGGTTGGACAGGACAGACACCCTCCAGCTAGGACTGTTCACCAGGCTGGACAGGACAGACTCTCTCCAGTTGGGACTGTTCACCAGGCTGGACAGAACAGACACCCTCCAGCTGGGACTTTTCACCAGGCTGGACAGGACAGACACCCTCCAGCTGGAACTGTTCACCATGCTGGACAGGACAGACACCCTCCAGCTGGGAATTTTCACCAGGCTGGACAGGACAGACACCCTCCAGCTGGAACTGTTCACCATGCTGGACAGGACAGACACCCTCCAGCTGGGACTGTTCACCAGGCTGGACAGGACAGACTCTCTAAAGTTGGGACTGTTCACCAGGCTTATACCCGCAGGACGGGGTAAATGTCTTGGTGGGCATAATATAAGCGCCGGTGGCGCCCATCGGAAACCACTAGCTCAAATTAACCACTGACGCACACAAATCCTTACGTCCAAATCTAATTCGGCCCTGAGTTAAATTTTGTTCTGCACCCACCATCTCCACGTCAGGTCTCTGCATTTTTATCTCCTTGGACATTTGTTCAGACACCGAGTAAGATCCCTTGGGCTCAGTGCATGAAAATGTCATCAGCCTGGGCAGACAAGTGTCTGAAAAATAACGTAATGAACTTGGAAAAATGACAGAAAGTGTTCACACCAAAACCCTGCTGCTTGGGAAGATTCACAAAGTATAAGGCGCCTTCTTTATAGGTATGAATCATATGCATCCCAATACGTAAATTGTATTTGTTGACCTAGTGTCCACTTTGTGGTCATAAAAACAGGGAGTAAAACAAATGAGTATATGCACACTTTCACAGATAATTCACTCGACCTGCTTAAATATGTTGAAAGGTCCCTATTCACCCCACACTTGTACAGATTATGAATTTCCCAGTGCTTAGTAAATTAGTAACAAACACGGAAATTCACAAGCACGCAGTAATTTGCACAAGTGCAGGTTAATTTGTCTCTCTTGAAATGCTTTGTGAATCTCTCTCATTGCCTCCGTCCTTGGTGTTTTGGGCGCCTAGAATTAAGGCACGAAAAGGTCTGGTGGCACCCTATGACTTGTTAAGTACCAGTGAGCATTTCAGCTTTTTTTAAATAACAAGATAAATCATACTTAAGATAAAACATGCATCTGTAAAATGATAAGCATAACTAAAAGCAACACGTTAAGACTTGCCCTGCAGGAAATAATCACATGTGCGTCCTACTTTAATTTAAACGATCAACAATGGAATATAGAGTAACAAGTTGCCTGTTGCATAGCGCTTACTACCACATCTCTTATATCAAGCGCTATGGAATACATGACAGAGATTATTATTCAATGTAAAGGTTCTCAATGATCAATCTCAGAAAGATGAAAGGTTGAGTTAGCCCTGCAGGAACTGGAGCCTATAATCTGGTGGTCACAAATCAATAGTAATAAAACAGAAGTGAGACAAAGGTGAAGGAGTGCAGTGCCTGCCTCCATGCACGAGTCCAGCAGTGAGTCGATGGCGGGAGCCACTGAGCAAGAAAGAGCGCACAAACAGCAAAGGCGATGAGAGCAAGAGGCAACATCTGTAAGATCATGATGCTAATTCATGGCTGAGAGAGCACTTCCGCCTTACTTGGTGAAGGAACTGGAAAGAAGTCCAATGAAAGCCACTGCGGCGCCGCAAGATGACGTCAAGCGACAGCCAATCCTGTCGGTGAATATGCTGACGATGGGGGAGCAGAAGAAAATCATGCCCATGGCCAGGGCGCCGACCCATGCTGTAAGAGAAGGAGGAGGTTTGAGAAGTCTAACGTACACAAATGAGGGAGAGAGCTCAGCACAAGAGTCTACACAACACAAAACAACATAATTGAGACTCTCTTCACAACAGTCAGCATTGACACCACAAGGCCCCACTGGGGATTCAAAAAGTGAAATAGGCATTTCAGTACTTATCATTCCATACTTGGTGGTCGTGGGTGTCTTACCTCTGAGGGGCTCATACGCTCCTTGAGTGCAAATAGTCTGCACCTCCAAGTGCTTGCACTCTTTGGCGGTCCTTGGAGGAATACATGAACCTAAGCGCTCAAGGTTTAGTGGCTTAACCTTCGTTTTTTTTTTTTGCTTTTACTTATATACATTTTTATTTGCTTTTACAGTGAATACAATGTAAATTGTAAATTGATACTTTTATAGCGCACTACTCACCCGCAAGGGTCTCAAGGCGCTTGTATGAATACCGCTGTGGAACCCATCCTGTCTTTCCCAGTGAGGCTCCACTCCTGGGCACCCCCAGGGTGATGGCCAGGCATCCTTAGCGTTGTGGGGGCCGTTGTGGAGATTAAGCAAGCTATTGCTCAGAGTTGCAGAGTGGGACTCCATGATTGGAATGATTCAAGCATTTCATCCATCATCTCTTGTTGCAGGTGATGCCCTAAGAGTGGTGGGTATGTCCAGACATGGGTCCTGTGCTCACTGTGCCATAGAACTCAAGCTACACTCTACTAACAAGTCTGGGGTTGCTTGTAGTCCTTTCTGGAGGGGGCTTCACCTGGAAGTTTAGGGCAGACAGTTCTTATGATGAGCACGGTTGTTTACGGTGGGCCTTTGTTTAGTGTAACATGGTGAGTGACAAAAGATGGACCGGAATGAGGTTTGACCAATTACCAGTGACTGAGATTAATTCAGGCATTCAATGCATCACCTTGTTGTTGCAGTTTGTGGCAGGCAGCATACTTGTGGTATGAATAACTCAATTGAACTTGTAGTACGAAAATGTAAAAATGTATGCTCTACTTCTCCCAGTCCTCTACTTGTGCAACACAATATCCCAGTGTTGCTTTGTCATACTAAACATTTATAAAGTGAGCCAAGAAACTGATTACCTATCCAAAAACTTATTTGATATTTTTTATTTATGAAGCACAACGAATGCCTGAAGGCATCTTAGTGCTATCGCCCGGGAGATACTGTATTGAGAATGACAAAAATCAGAAAACTATAGAGGGAGCAAGAAGAACCAAGTTCTAAGGTGTTTTCTAAAGATCATCAGATTTGGTTGGCATCAAAGATGCCACAGCAGATGGTTCCAAAGCTGGCAAGTGGAGTAGACAAAGCTCCTGGGATACCTTGCGGATTTTGGATGTAATCGCACTGCTTTAGAAGCAGCAGATCGCAGACATCTTCTTGGAGTATACCATGAGAATTTTCTCTTTAGATAATCTAAACCTGTATGGAGGAGAGCTTTGTGCACTATGGACAGTGCTTTGAAGACTACTATTATTTTACTGAAAGCCAGTGGAGCTCCAATTGTGCACTAGAGATTGATTTCCATTTTGGAATGTTTTTGAGGAGGCGTTCCACTGCATTCTGCAACCTCTGAAGTTGCTGCATGCCCAGATAAAGGGCATTATAGGAGTCTAATCTCAACAGGACCAAGGAGACAATGACTGTGTTATGTAGTTCAAAGGTAATGAAAGGCAACATTTTCTTCAAGGTTTTTAACATGAAAAACAAGAAGAGATAAGCTTTAGTCTGGTCAATAATGGAGAGGTTGGAGTCAAAGATTACCCCAAGATTTCTCACTCTGGGTACTAGTGTGGGAAAGTGGCCCAAAACCTGTGGCCACCAGGTTTGGTTCCAAAAGTAGGTGCCTTTACCAAAGAGGAGCACGTCAGTTTTTTCTGAGTTTAACTCGAGGGACTGACTGCTTATCCAACTGATGACAGATTGCATACAGGTGTTGAAACGATTCGCCACCTCCTCAATGCTACTGGTGATTGACACCACAATTTGAGTGTCGTCAGCATTGGAAATGATTGAGAAACCAAAAGATCTTTGAAGTGATTCTGCTTGCCCTAATGTAATGCTGTTGCGTTCTTCTGTTAATATGTTGCTTTTCTATTTTGTATTTGGTGATTATCTGCTATGTATCTGCTGTAAAGCGCTCCAATACCCTAGGGTCAGGCCAGCGCTATAGAAAACTTCTTAAATAAATAAAAAAAATAAACAATAATGCCATCACTCTACCTCCTCTCTCCCACACTGGCAAAGCAACATTATTAATACAATAATAATACAGATGTTTGTATAGCGCAAACAGCTACCTCTACTAGGAGGTGTCCCGGCGCTGTAAATCATTATTCAATGAGAAATTTTAAATACTGTGATTTTTTTCAGTGATGACCTTAGTTATGATATTGTTAAATAGATCAATGATGAATCCATCATTGATACATTTACTATGATGACTTGTTGTTATGATGGGCAGTCACAATGTCATCGTCTTCCCTTGTTGCTTTGTAATTTATTTAAGGTTCAGAACCCCAATCCCCCCTCTTGTAAGGTCTTCTCTCCAAGTAGTGTTCAGGTTGGTATATTAAATATTTAAATAGCTTGATGTGTATGGTGTTTATGCTTGATATTAGTTGATCATTGTGGCTGGAATGGATATCCTATGTACTTTGGTGGGATGTTGGTCATTAGCACTATTATTGACTTATGGTCTTTCTTACAACAATACCAGTGAGATTGGGCATTCTACAGCCACCCATTGAGGCACAAAAGTGGCTCTCCCAGTTAATAATTATCTGAAAACCAATTGACAGTAATAGAATATGCATTGACCATGGAGATATTATTAATGGCAAATATGTTATAATACGTGTTAGGTATACTGGATAAAGCGGAATAGTTACCACCAGGCAATCCTAAACCCTTGACATTGTTCATGATGGAACATTGGCATGGTTCCATTTGTGTGTGTTTCCTTTGGATTGGTAACTTCAACAAATTTCTTTAAATATTAATCAATGACACGTTTTAAGAAATCCCAGGTATTACTTATTTTCAAGACAATTCTTAAAATTAAAAATGTCACCTAAAAGTAGGGCTAGCTGGGTCATGCGTTCATTAAATATGGGATACAGCTAAAAAATACAGTTACATGAGGTCATACCTAATAATACTTGGTGTCAATTGAGTGCCTTGCCAAACCTAATGAGTTATTTCCTGGTGTTATGAAGAAGTTAAAGATACGTGGTACTCTAAGAATGAAATGTACAATACTCTAAGAATGACATGTACAGTACCATGAGTGCTTTAATATGTGAAACATTTTATTAATAATACTATATCTCTAGTGAGTGGCAAAAGTATGAGCTACATTGATTGTGAAGGAGGAATGGGTGAAGGAATAGGAACGGAAAGATTCAATGAGATTAAGAGAGAAGCAGTGTGAATTTCAGGAATAACTGGCGGTAAAAATGTGGTACACAAGGAAATTGTTACAGAACAAGTTCGACCAGTTTCAAGAATTACATAAAGTATTAATGCAATTGTAACACAACTGGCTTCCAGTTTATGCTTTCCTGGAAATAGAGATCAATAAAACGTTACTTAGCCCAATTGTGTCTTTAGAGGTCTTCACACCTGTGTCCTGTGTGCTCCATACCGTGGTTCCTAAAACTGTGGAATAAGTATTCCTTTTAGCACTGGACTATGATTAGTGAGGCAAAGCAGTAGAAGGCTGACTTGGGGTACTGTTGTAAGCTAGAAACTCAGAAGTCAGCACCACACAAAATAACAACCAAGAGTGCTTAATTTGTAAAAAAAAAAGTTTTTCCTCTTCACTTTTATCTATGCTCTGCTCTCTCTTCTCTCGATCTTTGCTCTTTACTATCACTCTACTAGCAGTGATTAGCCGTGTCTCTGTTCTATCATTTGTCTGCTATTTTTACTCTGTTCTGTACTCTACATCATTTCTTTCTATCTTCTCTCTTCTTAATGCTCTCTTCTTTACATCAAGGCTGCTTATTTTTTGTATCTGATTTACTCTCCTTTTCTTCTACTTAGCTCCGTCTTATCTCTCTCCCCTCCTGTTGTTTCTTTCTTCTCTTTACTCCTGCTCTCTCTCATCTATAACACTGCGGCTGCCTGTGACCCCTGTCGTCATCCTGTACATGTCCCTGTTATTTTGAACTCTGCGTTTTCCTGTTGTCATTCCTAAAGAAGTGGAAGATGGCGTGTTTTACTTTCTTACCTACACCGAGTGCAAACACAAAATGTACACCAAATGAAAATGCATTTTTTGCATATATTAATCAGTGCGGTATGACTGGGTTTATTGCGGAGCAGACAGCTACTCCAGCACAGCAGATGATGTCACTGCTAGTGCTGCCTGTTATTAGTAGGTCCAGGTTAGGCGACGGGATCAGCATCCACTGCTCAGCTTGCTGTGACCCTGCCGGATACAGCACAGGCATTGTCCCCAACCGTAATGATGCCAAAGCCGGTAAGTATGGCTGTGGTGCCTACTGGACTCACGCACGCTCAGCAATTACCACAGATTCTACAGGTGATGCCATGGCACACAAAAGTTGTGTTGGGCCACAGCCGCATCGAGCACGTTGAGGATAGCAGCAATGCAGGGCTGCAGGATATGCTACTCTGGCTACAAAGCAAGTGGAAAGTCCACACTTACTTTTGTTTATTCTTCCTCAAGAGCCCTCACCCCCAAGCTCCAAATGCGCTTTTGCAGCTTTCCAGTGGCGTCACTAGTAGGGTGTGGGGTGTGCGGATCGCACCGGGTGACACTATCGCCTGGGGTGACACCAATCATGCACCAGGTACGATTATCCTCTTTGGAGAGCTTAACCTGCCCCTACTCTCCAACGATAGATCATTGACCCCCATTATTTAGAATACTCCCCTTCGGAATGGAGAGGCGGTTTGGGAGTACTCCATTGCTCACTTCCTGTGCGACCCTTAGCAGAGGTCGTGAGACACCCTGACCCAGTGCTGCGAGGCCAGACTGGCGACGCCCAGTCTTTGCGATAAGAAAATGAGCATGCTTATTCACGGCTCGGGCCCTCAAACTCTTGGGTGTACAAGTGGATTGGTGTAAACCTTTTACGGGACCCACACACAATAAACAGCACGTCCACCGGCAATGACTTGAAAGCTCTCCTCTTTTACTTCTAAAATGACTCAGTTTAAGTGTGTGCACGTATATTGATTGAAACACACTGTCTTCATGAACAAGTGTCCTTGCGTCCTCTTTCGATCCAACAGTGCTTTTCTTTTTCTGCTGCTTCCTTATAAACACTATTTGCTCTTGCACCGGTCCCTGTGAATTTAATTAGTGATCGTGAGGTGGTTAGTGTGGCAAAGAGGCTGCGGCTCACTGAAGCTGCAAGCCCGGACAAAGCTAAGGGGATGGGTGGGTGGCGCTACGGCAGTCTAGAGTTGACTGACAGCCTGCAAGCAAGCTCAGGGTAGCCCAGCAGCAAATAGTGTGCAAGTTCCGTTTTCTGGGCTGAGACCGAGGGTTGCTTCCTGCAGTAACCCCCGGTCTCCTATGGGCAGGTAGTAGTATCCCTGCTCTAGGCAATCACAACGCTGCCATTGCAGTGTTGTGATTGGCACAGGGGAGGGAGGGAAGTTGGAAAAACGGAGCAGCCCAGGACCGGTCAGGAGCACTGAGGCGGCGCGGAGCGGTCCCAGGCAGAAAGGTACGTTTTTTTAATTATAACAAACCCCCGCCCCTCTCCCCCCCTGCCACGACCCCTACTGCCATGCCATTGCACTCCGGTGCCGACAGTAATGTGGGAATGTTAGGCAGTGACTTTAACTCACTCACCTACTCCTCCCTTTCCCTCACACATTTACCTGTACACACCCTCTGCCTGTCTTTCCCTCCATTTAATTTGCTTGAAGGAGATCTGAAATAAAGAGCTCTTGTTTGTTATTTAGCAAGCCCATGGGGTAAGTCGTTAGGGGGTGACACCTTTACCCGCACTGGGTGACACTAACCCTAGTGACGCCTCTGCAACTTCCTTGCCTCAACTCCGTCATGAGCCAGCCCCCAGCTACAATTATCCAATGAGAGGCCTAGGCTCAGGCAGTGGCAGGGTGCAGCAGGCTGGGGGAATAGAATGCAAGCCATAGTTTGTCGATGACTTCTTGGACTTGTCTTCGGCGTGATGACATCATCACTAACGTGGCGATACACAATCATGCCTGCCTGGACAGGCGTATCCTGGCCTGTCTATGAACATTTACCAGCCAGTCACCATGCAACAAATGTTATTATTTTGATTTTGAATGTGAACAATTACTATAGAGACCACCACCTGCAGGGTCAGAAATTGTAGCCCCTGTGAAAGAAGTGCTGGTGCTGAGCACCTGAAAGCATCTGCTCAAATTAAGCACTGATAAAATCACTGACTGGTCATTTTTTTTTAATAAGGAAAAGTACTTTAATGCACATACAACAAAATACTACACATAAAATTGCAAATATTTGCAAGCGCTCAAGTAGAACTACAGATTGCAACTCCACAGAAAGGGGGCTCGCACCAGGATACAAATCCTGTACCCCAAATAAATGTTTTATGGGCCAACCAACTCCTAAATCTAGTTCCCTTTATCTGAAGTGTACTATGTAACAGTTCATGCAAAAGCCAGCCCTGTCCTCAAAACAGTAGTACCCGTATATAAGTCAAGGAAAAACAATAAAGCTTTTCACTTTAAAAAAGTCATGTATATTGGCTTTGTCAGAGGTAGTCACAATCAAATTAACATGATATCGACATTCGTCAGCATTAAAAACAAAAAGCTATTTGCTTTAGCTTCATAGGAATTCATTTGTTTTTCACATTATCCAAACCAAGCCTAGTATCTTTAAACATAAGCTTCTGAATAAAAATACATGAAGCCCATTGCCTTAAACATGAAGACTTTCCTGTTTGGCTGGCTGCATAACAACCACACCTGATCCTACAACACAGGGCCTTACAACCTGTCCTCAAGCTTGTTACTGTGGGTGTCCTACCCCTCCTAGGCCCTCCTTCATCCTTCCTGGGAGACTTGAGAGTCAGACACGTATGTCCTGCAACAGGGGCCTTATATGTGTGTACTGCTGCCTTCCAGCAACCCCAACAAATGGTCAACATTATGCAGGTGGCCCTGTTCTTAGGGGTAGGTAAATGCTTGAAAAAGATTCAAATTTGCATTTTCTCTCTCCTTACCTGCTTATGGAGCATGCTGATGCTCCTACGACTGTCCACAGGGGAGGCGCTGTTTCTTTTTGGTTTAACGCCAAAAAATAGGCCTTCACTTTCCATCATGGGGCACCCGCACACACACTATCTCCCTACCCATCAGCTGGCACGTGGGGACTAGATTTTCCCTTCAACTTTCTCAAGGGGATACTTGAAAAACGGATATTTGCATTTCGACCCATTGGCCCCATTGCTGCTTCCACAACGCTGTGCATAAGTGGCGACTGCAAAATGAGACAATTCAGTCACTACTAGACCGTTCTCTGTGGTATTGGTAGCACTGTGCTGCTGATGGTGGGTTCCAGCCAATTGGTTCAACCGACAAGTGGTCTCTCAACTCTCAACATTTACAATAAGGATATCCGGCAGCCTTCCAACACCCCCTGACACTGCTGCTTTCTCCTTCTTAGCAGGAGCATGTTTGTAGAGTTAGACGCCATGCAGGCAAATGGTAAGATCACAGAGTGGTTTGAATAGTTGCTGGATCAAGTTATTCCCCTCAAGACCCACACTAGACGAGGGAAAGACAAATCCATACTGTGATATACTCCCAATCTCCGAAAGCTTAAATAATCAATCAGGGGTTTGTAGAGCACAACTACTCAACCGTGAAGGCCTCAAGGCTTGGGAACTAGCATGTAAAATAGCAGAAACAATCTGGAGAAGAGATTATTGTGAGAAAACCATGCCGAAATACTGTGATACTATTATAGTATATCACTCTTAAACTTGTCAAAAACAGAAGTAACATACTTTGATGGAAAAATCAACTGCACTGCTAATTCTTCGAATGAGATGTTTCGTACAATAAAAACCGTCCGTGAATCCTCCTCTAAGTTCCCCGCTTTGTAAACCTAATCATCACGGTGTAACGCCTTAGCAAATTATTTCCTGGAAGAAATTCAGATCTATAACACATCCCTCTGAAACTGGAAATAATAGATCTAACGATAGCCCGCCCCCCTCAAATCCGTAGTCACTGGATGTGATCCCTATCATGACACTGGACAATCGCACAAATATCACAATGTAAAAAAAAATCTGGCTCTTCTAGCAACCTGGTCCCCCAAGGGTCCCAGCCAGAGTATTAGATGAGTCAATCCCCACTCTGATTGAAATTGTAAATCTGTACCTAACTACAGGATGGGTTCCAAAGGCATGGAAACATGCCATGGTCATAGCCCTTTTACAAATGCCTAATCCGGACCCTCTCGAACTGGCAAAGTATCGCCCTATCTCTCCTTCCAGGGATAAGCAAAACCCTAAAAAAACATGTGAATCTAACGTGGTCAATGTTTTTGGAAAATCATGATATTCCTTATTCCATCCAGAGAGGATTCGCCCCTACCACAGCACAGAGACAGCCCTTCTAGCTGTGGTAGAACAAGTTAAAAGGCTGCTAGATCAAGGAGGTTCGGCAGCAAATATCCTTCTTGATCTACGCTCAGCTTTTGATACAGTAAGCCACAACATTCTTGCTAAAAGACTACAGAGTGCTGGACTCTCTCGAACCACTTTAGCCAGGCTGAAGTTCTTCCTTGAGAAGAGCACCTTTTAGGGCTTCGATGTGGGCTGGACATCAGAAATTCTTTCCCTAAAATGTGGGGTTCCGCAGGGCTCCTCGATGAGCCCGACCCTTTCTAACTTGTACATAAGGTCAGTTGCTGAGATCATTCTTCCCTACGGTATCTCACTAGTATTCTGCGCTAACGATACGCAACTGGTCTTCTCTCTCATCTTAAGTCAAGACTCCCTCTATCCATCATTAGGCCCCTGTTTAGAGAAGGTGACCACGTGGATAAATAGCTCCTGTCTCAAATTAAATGGAGACAAGATGGAGCTTAGGTACCAAGGCAACAACTTTAACTTAACCTTGGACCTGGGCTGGCCAAGCTGTATGGGGAGATCCTCCCCAAGAACAGCTGTAAAGAGCCTCGGAATGTGGCTGGATAAATCTTTTAAATTTGACTCCCAGGCAATAAAGCTCACAGCCACTTGTCATGGCATGCTGAGAATGCTTTGGAAAATTCTCCCCTATCTTCCTGCCAAAGCAAAAAGGCACAAATTTTTACTTGCCTGCACCACAGTAATTCACTTTACCGGGGAAAACTGCAGATAATACAGAATCCCGGGACTTGAATACTGTACAACATCCCCAGACATCAATCTGCTAGACAAGCCCTGTGCTCTCTTCAGTGGCTCCCTGTGACACAGAGAATAAAATTCAAATCCCACAGGGAAAATTCAAGTGCCCACAGGGCACTTCTTGGTAAAGGCCCTATGATTTCCTGTTGCCTGGTATTTCTTTACACTCCCGGGAGATCTCTGCTCTCTCCGAATACCCATCTGGCCAAAATTCTCATCATTAAAAGGGTAAACGATGGAGGGCGATCCTTCGGTTACAATGTGGCCTAATTGTGGAATAGCCTCCCCCACTCCCTAAGACTGATCAAAAAAAATAACTCCATTTTAGGAAATCATTGAAAACCTGGCTTTGTCTAGCCTGGCCCTGCTAAATCCCCTTAACAACTTATTTCCACACTATCAGCGCTGGGATGCCTATGGGTAGCTATGCGATATACAAGTGTTATATAATAATAACAAATAGGGACCTGGAATTGCCCTCTCGTTCAGCCATGGCGATTTCCTGACATGGTTCTTCCTAGTAGCAGCCCCAAAGCCTTTTGCAGCAGATCAATCTCCTTTCTTGTATTACTCAGTCACCCAGATCTTTTGCCGCTTGTGGGGTGACTGTGCTCAGTGAGAGACTGATGTGCCCGCTCCATAAGTACCAGTAAGCAACTGTGTTACTGATTGAGGGGGTGGAAACCCTGCTCAAACAACAACCACAATCCTTGTCAGGGTGACCCACAAAAGTCACTAGATTATCCTGTGCTTCGAGGCACTGTGTTAAGTATTTATGCAGCAAACAACCAGTAATAAAGTGGGAACACAACACAAGAAAATCACACAGCAACTATGAAAAATAGAGAAAAAAATAATAAGTAAAATGACACCAAGCTGAATTAAATCCAATGATTAGAACAGGAGTTATAATTGTTTTCAACATTTTAAGTGAAAAAAGCACCAATTGTAGGTATATGGTCGGCCGAGACTGGGGCAAAATCAAAAGTTAAGGGTTACCGTGATGCACCATGGGTCGAATACAGGAGGTGAATTGAGCTTGGTCTTGGCTTATCTGTGGGCGTAAAACAGTTTTTGAAAATAAGTTCTTATGAAGGTAGACTTCTGCAGGTAAAGGCAGCCTGCAGTGTTCCAGGAGGAGACTGTCATCATGAGGATTTTTACCTTCAGACTTTTTTACTTTTTTGGAAGTTGAAAATCTCCAGCTGGATGAAGCTGCAGGCTGTAGCCAATGAGGGCGCCACAAGGCCTGATATGTTCGCTGGGTGGTCCCGCAGAACAGGAATTGCTGCTGCTGAGAAGAGCGTAGCTGGAGCTACTGTGGAGTCAGGCCCACGAGCAATTCACCTTGGGTGGATCGCCTGGTAGTAGGTCCTGTTGGTTTGTCAGTTCTAAGGCCATTTCGGGTGAAAAATGTTCTACATCCCAACTTTTAGGGTTTGTCAAGAGCAGCATTTCCAACACCACTACTAAGGGTCCAAGATTGTAAAGGTACTACTTAGGGGATCAGGACTCACTCCAGCAGATGCCAGGTGCAGAGTTCAAGGTCTCTGGATCTTACTATGTCCCTGAAGCTCACCCAGGAGGCCAACCAACTAGGCCTGGAGCCACGCTGGTAGTCCTGGGTCCCATTAACAAGACAGGACTCAGGCAGCAGAACAGGCCACTGGGATACAACGCAGGTGTCAAGCAGCAGGGTAATCCTCTGGGGGTCCAATGCACTCTCTCTGAAATCTTCTGCAGGCCCAGGAGCGAACTGAAGAGTTGGTCTGAGAGTGGAATTTTTATACCTGGTATCAGCTTTTGAAGTGGGGAAGCTCTACCGTACCCCCACATCTAGTTCTGGAAAGCGAAAGCTCCTTCCATCTCCTGACATGGCTCCAAGAAATCTAGGTTCACAAAACACTACTGTTAGGTTTCTTGTGTGCTTTAATTAGCCCCTATGGAACTGCAAGTGGAGCAGGGAACAGCTCAGTTCCACACATCCTGTCAGAATGGCTTATCCTGCCCACACCTAAGCCATTTTGCATAACTGTCTGGGAGGAATATACAATGTCTAACAGCAGGATCGGGTGACCCAGGACATTGTCAGCAGGCACCAAATGGTTCGGACAAGAAAATGCCAACTTTCTAAAAGTTAATATAAGGAGGTTGGAGACCCAATATACCCTTGGAGTCTTAGGCAGAGTTAACTATATCAACAGATTTGCCTACAAGGGATTTGGTTTAGAGAGAGAATTTCTACTTCATAAGTTCAAAAGCTCCAATATCATAAAATTCTGTAAACTCCTGACTTGTGAAATTGAGGTTTAAATGAGATATATCCCTTTTTCATTTGTATGCATTTGCTATCAACCATAAAGTTGAATGTACCCTATGAATTTTTGAAAATCATAAAGAAAATATATTTTTCATAAAAGATATCCCAGTGTTTGTTTTGTTGTTCTATACTTCGGATTGAACATTTTTGTGCATTTAATGCTTAAATTCTATGATAAAGACTTTAATGATGTTGGATCTGTTGAACTTATGAAGTAGAAATTCCCCCTTAAACAAAATCCCTTGTAGGCAAATCTTTTGATATAGTTAACTTTCTAAAAGTGGAATTTTCAGAATTGTAACTAAAAATACAACCTTATCATTAAAGAGGATTTGAAATTACAATTCATTTGAGCCCAAGTATTACATTTCTACCTGTTCCTACTCAAAAAAAGTTAGCACTTATTAAATGTAATAATATAACCCAATGTTACCCTATGGGAGAGGTAGGCCTTACGGTAGTGAAAAAACGACGTTAGGTGTTTTTCACTACCAGACATGCAAAACTTAGAAACACATCCTACTTTTTAAATGCAACACAACCTACCCTATGGGCTGTTTATGGCCTACTTAGGGGTGACTTTAAATGTATTACAAATTAGGGTTTAGACCTGGCAAAATGATTATTTTGCTAGATCGAATTGTCAGTTTAAAACTGCACTACAAACTGCAAATGGCAGGCACGAGATATCTTTAAAGTGCTATTTTCGATGCAATCCTGCCCAAAGGACATCAGAGGTCCATTCACTAGTTGGCTAGGTTCCGCAGCTGAAGACGACCCATGACATAATAAACACTGGGGATTGGACCTCGGCCTGTTTGGTGCAAGGGGTTGGGGATAAACTTATGAAGTAGAAATTCTCTCTCTAAACAAAATCCCTTGTAGGCAAATCTTTTGATATAGTTAACTTTCTAAAAGTGGAATTTTCTGAATTGTAACTAAAAATACAACCTTATCATTAAAGAGGATTTGAAATTACAATTCATTTGAGCCCAAGTATTACATTTCTACCTGTTCCTACTCAAAAAAAGGTAGTAATTATGGCTGTAATGCATTGTTTGTGACCTGCATGTCATGAGTTGCAGGAGACAACCACTGGTCGGCACTCTATTTACGGTGAAGTTGAAGCATACCAATGATGTGTAGTATGCTTTGTATCCCTGGAGGGCCGGCTCTCCCGATAACAAAATAATGTACTGCAATTTTGTTTTATTGTCTTATACGAAATGCCAATAAAAACGATTTTTTAAAAGTGCTATTTTAGTGGGTGGAACACTGAGTGCAGCAGGCAAACGAGTAGCATTTTATTTACAGGCTCTATGTACATGTAGTACCATATACTAGTTGTTTATAAATAAATTAAATGTGCCGATCAGGTGTAAGCCAATTTTACAATATTTAAGGAGAAAGCACAAACACTTAGGCACTGGTTAGCAGAGGAGAAGTGGCCAGACTCCCAATGCCAACAAAAACACATTCAGAAACCACGAGTGGTGAAGTACAAAGTTTGGGGGTGAGCCTGCAGAGAGGGACAAGTTCAACAGTACCTAAAACTGGACCATTCCAAAAGAAGTTCTGGGGATCTCCTCTTTTCATGGTCTCCAGCAAGTCCACCCTTTCATGGCTCTGAGAAGGAATCTGGGAGCCTTTAAATGGTTCACAGTTTCAAGAATGCAAACCAAGAGTCCCCAGACGGCTGACAAGGGTTCATCAGTGGTGCTAGTCCTTCCTCTGCTCTTTCAGGCTCCTTCTCAGCCTTTTGTCTCTGTGGAGTGATTTAAAAAGAGAAGTGGAGTTTCCTGTGATTGGTGAGGCACTCACCCAACATAGTAATGCCACAACAGGAACCAACCAACAGCCTGTCCCAAAACTGTGATCCATTCTGGTTTGGACTGCAAATGGCCGATCAATCCAGAGCAGAAGCACATCTCCCTATGGGCCAGCCCCCACTCACCCAAATCTGTGAGTTCCCTCCCAGACATTTCAAAGGGGCTCACTGCTGGGAAGCAGAAACAAATGTCTGGACCCTCTTATTTTTGAGCCATGGATTAGCAAGTAAGGTCAGTGTGATGGTTATAGAGATTCTGGCTCCATCACCTTTGTCCAGAAAAACATGCTTAATCTTCTTGGAACTTTCCCATTGTTTCCTGGGGGTCTTTGATCTGCCAGATGGTGCACCAGAGAAAATCACTCACACAGCCAGGCTGCTCAAAGAACAGATCTTATTAAGGTCTTTCTTTGAGAAATATGACAAACTATGAAGTATTTTAAGGAATTCATATATTTCTAAAAGGAGACCTGATATTTGTATTCTGGGCCTGAGTATGTATATACAAGGCAGAACGTAGACGTTTGAACCTTTGTGTTACAGGACAATCTGGAGTTACAGCAAAACTCATAATTTACCTATATAGCCTCCAATTCTGAGACAGCAATGAATTTGACCCTGCCTGATTAAGAATGGGTAAGTATTTCCACACTGGTTTTATTCTGGGTGTCGGAGAATTATGCTCCAGTATCCGGCTGTCAATTCTGACCAGAAAAATCACGAGGCTTTCCCTGCAAAGCAGCCAAGCCTCTATCCCAGTCTATTTTACCCCACCAGAAATACTTTCCAATTCTCTCCCATAAACCTCATCCCCCTCCCCTTCCCACCACCCCACCCATAGGCTTCCAAATACATTTGACAATGTGCTAAATGTATGTGTTAAAACCCCATGGAATTAGAAATTCAAAGTGGTTTTACAATTGGGGAGGGCAGAATATTTTATTCTGCCCGTGGTATTGGCAAAACTTGGCGACTCTATGTTAGTCGTGTAAAGCGAAGTTCTGACAGAATTTAGCCAATTGCCCCATGGTGGAATTTTTTCACATGACGCTCCAGAAATGCAAGCATGAGCGAGAGTTGGCATCCCCAAGCACCATTTTCTAACGCAAGAGGTTGGGTGTGGTTGTGGTCAGAGGGTTGCATCTTGAGTAGATTTGCCTTGGCAGCAGAATCAGCTCGAATGGCTGCGTGCTCTTGTGCACCGCATGGGGCCACTCACCCTGATTTTTCAGTGCTGTTCGCGCTACTGACACTGTATTGCAGCGAAACATGCATATTTTTCACTGGTTGACAGTACTCTGAAGAATCTTGCTGAGTTTTTATGTTTCTCTGAAGAATTCCGTGGAAGGCAACTCTGCAAGTTCCGCCCACCCCTATTTTTAAACCGGAAAAATCTGTTCCACACAGTTTCAATTGTATGGGGTTGTACTGAAAATTGCCCAATACTTGTTTAAGTTTACGATTACCCCAGTGCCATGCACCTTGTAATCATTCCCACAGTGTACAGTGGTACATTACACATGTCACTCTATTCCCAAAACAGAATAGTTCAGTCCCTTTCGGTCTCTAATCTAATCAAACAAATGTATTCAGGGCCCTATCAGTCACAGATCTATCTGTGTGCAGATGCTAGGCTTAGTTTGATAACAGGTCGGCACATGTACACATGTGTAC
The DNA here is from genome assembly GCF_964263255.1 of Lissotriton vulgaris. Lineage (NCBI taxonomy): Eukaryota > Metazoa > Chordata > Amphibia > Caudata > Salamandridae > Lissotriton > Lissotriton vulgaris. The sequence continues at coordinate 136,827,659 of NC_141691.1, forward strand.
ATTTGTTCACACCCAACCTGCTAAGAGTTGTTTGTCCAAGTTAACCAAAACATCTTACCTTTTTTAAAAGTCACCCACTGAAGGTTACAGCTCAAAACTATTTTACCAAGACCATTAGCATGGGGGAGACTCCATTAGGGGCTCCCACACCACAGCAGTGATCCAGAAACCAGAGTTCCAAAAGAAACAAATACTACTAGAACCGATGCCGCTACGAATACATGCAGTGATATGTTATATTCTGATATACCTTTATTTGTAGGAGTGTTTGCTCGGTACTCATAGGGCTCCAGCGCCTTGAGACCCTCACAGGTGATTTGCCGCACTTTATAAATCCTGACTGATTGTACAGTATTTCACTCACTGTTTTGTTCTGGGTGAAATGTAGAGAATAGACTGTGTAAATGGAGGGGAGGTTTTGCATAGGTAGGTTGGTCTCTACTTCTGGCCGGAATGAACTATGTCATTTGCTAGGGTACTGGATTAAAAGACTTCAGATTATTGTTGTCTCCTGGTCTTCTCCACACACAGTACGTTTCTCTGTCACTCTCCCCTGTAGATGCCAGCACCGGTGAGGTGGTGAATCAAGTGACCAAAACCAGCTCAACATTCATCCTCGTTGGCACAGAATCGTGCCCTGATGACTTCTCTGTATGTTCCTTCACAGTAGAGTGTTGTGAAACTTTAATGCCCATCACCGTCCCTTCGGTTCCTCTTTGAATGATTCCCATCCTTCTGTGCCATTACCTTTTTAAGTATCTTGATGTTATTCCTCATTTAAGATGAATTCTTTGGCCATTCCCGTTGTTCTTAATACCTTTTGTTAAGTTAGATTTGTCTTTTCATTGCCATCATACGTATTTTGCTAAAATCCCATAATCCCCATTTATTTATTTATTTTATAAAGCGCTTGGTTACACCAGCAGGTGTGTCCCCGCGCTAGTTGCTGCAGTTGCTTCATTGGAGTCTATTGGAGTCTGGGCCTGATTGTGGAGAGAGTCTCAAGCCTAACACTGGACTTTGGGGAACAGGACTGTTTTAAGCTCTCTTCGGAAAATGAGCTCCGAGGTTTCCAGGCGCAGCCTTTCTGGCAGCTTGTTCCATATCCTGTTATAGACAAAATTGCTTACAAGGGAATTTTTATTTAGTTATATTCTGAAACAGGAGGTTGGTCTGAAAAAGATTTTTTGTACCAACCTCCTGTTTCAGAATATAACTAAATAAGAATTCCCTTGTAAGCAATAACATATTTCAGCCCAAGCTCGCAAAGGTTTATTGGGTCACCCACCCTTTTTCTAATTGTTCCATATCCTAGCAGTCATGACTCTAAAAGATTTTCCACCCATTCTAGCTCTTTTTGCCTTCGGGACCTGCACTTGCCCCGTGGCCATATTGATCAGCTTAAAACAAACTCCCCACCAGATCCCTCCCAGGATTAAATTATCTATGGATAGTCCTAGAAAGGCTATAACATGCCCCAGCAAGCTGACAGTCTGCCCCCTTCCTCTCAGTAAAATATCAAGACGTCTGTAGTGAGATTATAAAAAGTAGACTCAAAATACATTGTATGAGGCTTGTTCCACTAATTGTGGAAAGGTCTCACGTGGAAGATGTGTTACTACTGCAAGAATCTACTCCTTTCATAGTCTATTTTCCAGTGAGGGTCCCAAGAAGCCATTTCTAAATGTGCAAATCTAAAGGACCACTTTCCAGGCCACTGCAGTCACTTGTGGCCAAAAGCCATCACAGAGAGGCAGATCCCATCAGCCAGAGCCTGTCCTCACAGCTCCCCGGGCTCACTACAAAGGGTTGTGCTGTACCTTTCACTTACAGAAAACAGGAGTACTGATCATGCCCCCTGGGCTCTGAAGGACAGAAAAGAGGAGGTTCAAGATCAGAAATGGCCATCAGCTCAAGAAAGTCGATGTGCCACTTCTGCTCGCCGGCTTGATAACAACCTCAAGGTTTCTGACCAGGGGCAGAGCGCCCGCCCTTCATTTGCCAATTTCCAGGTTTTTTTTTATCAACACATCCAGGTGGAAGGAGAGCCACAAGCTACTCCTTGACCACTGTGAACCACTGGGAGGAATCCAGACTGAACATTTGGGACTTGATATAAAGGGAGAACAGGAAATACCACTGGCCATCTGAACTTGCAAGCTTCACGACAAGCTACAGCAGGTTCTCTAGCCCTGAGTTTCTAGCCATGCTGATGTTTCCTTGTTGTACCATTTTATGGCTCTATGGGAAAGCTGCCAATTCTGAGAGATTAGATTTTTATAGCTTTTTACAGATGTCTAACCAAAGAAACCAGTAATAAACAGCAACAGCAGGGAGCAAAAGAGCAACAGTGACGAAGGCAAGATGCAAACACTACAACCTGATGGCAAGCAGAGTCCGTTGAACACGGGTAGCTAGCATCATGGCGAGGTGTGCGTATTAAGCCTTTACTTGCACCGTGAGATCAGAATGTGCTTTGCTGACATTTTCACTTTTAATAAAACATAGTGGGCACTTTAATGTTAGGCTGCAGTCACTTGTGCCCTCCTACGCACTACAGATCGGTCACCGCTGTAGTAATCTGCCACAGTGGCATCCACGCGTTAACAGAGATAATAGAAATGGAGAACTGGCATTACTTATGAAATGCTGGCAATCAGAAGTATAAGTATCTTGTTGCTGTGGTGTAAAGAGCAGTAGTTTAAGTAACAAAAGCCACAGGCTACTAAACATTCCAATACTTTGTCTATCTAATAGTGTAATACATTATACCTCTGAAGATTTTTATTTATTTATTTATTTTGAGGGTTTTATACAGCAGGAACAAGACCCTTGCGAGTATCAGAGCGCTTTACAAGTCAAATGTAGACAACAAGATGTAGCACACAAAGATATAGGTGAAACAACTATCCATAGCTTATACATGAACACATCCTCTAGCGTGAAAGACAAAATGACAGCTCTTGAGCACAAAGACATAGATAATTATAATATACAGTGAAGCTAGTAGAAGGACATCACTGCCAACCTGATACAACTCCTTTGGCGCCGCTTGCTGACCCGCAATGTTTTCAAAACCATCTGAATTATTTAAAAAACAACCACGACCAACACCAGCCCTTATCTTGCAGACAAGTTCACCATCTCTGGTGGTTCTATGCACAGCCGCAGCCAAGACACCATCAGACTGAAGACTTAGAAGTGAAAAAAACAAATAAACAGGACAGCAGTCCATTTCTCTCTATGCACCCGGGATCTGGAACAACATCCCTGTATCCACCAGGACCGCCCCAACACTGCTCCAATTTAGGAAAGAGTCGAAGAAGAACTTCTTTAAAGAACACTTCATCCCAATGCACCACTGTCCAAGCCAGCCACCTCTGCTAATACTCATTTACTTGAGGCTTCTCTTTCACCCTACACAGTGCCCCTATTGAAATACCACATACATGCATCCTTACACGGCCCTAATTGTGTGTAGAGGAAACAATTCATAAAGCTGCATTTACACTTGAATTCATTGATTATCAAGACAAAAGGTTGAACAAGGGAGGGGATACCGAGCATATGTCTGGCCATCTCAGGGGTCAGACTATACTTAAGCACTGAATTAGTGCAGCCCTGCTCTCGTACAAAGAGAACATTCACAGTGTCAGAGCAGTTTCATGGATCCTCATTCACAGCGAATACAAAAGTGGAACTCTGTGGAACGCAGGTCTTCTCATTTGATTTTCAATTTTCAAATTTTGGGCATTTTTAAGAAATCTACACTCATCATCATAGGTTTCCTAGTACTGCTACTGCCTTACGCTTACTCTTTCTGGTTTTCTGTATTTGAAGATGTATTTTGTGCTATTTTTTACCTTGAAATATTGTTTCCAGTGCTAGTGTCACTTTTCCCTAGGCTTGCAAACCTAACGTTGTTTTGGTGTGTTTCACACCAAATTGGCACAATTACACCAGTTTTTCTGTCACCAAGTTGTGCAAACTGGATGGAAAAGTCATAGGAAAGGTTTGGGGGTGCCCACAAAGTTATGATTTTGGCAGTGGCGGTGCGTTCATTAGGGCACTGGGCGTTGCCCCACTGATATATTGAGGCCACATTCACAAGTCGCACATAGTCACTAACAACTTACTTTAAAATTAATCCAGGCCGGCTGGCCGGCCACCGTGCCAGGCCAGAGGCAGTCAGGAGTCAGCGGCTCTGAAGGGAGCAGGGCAGCAGGGTCAGTGAAGTCATCATCATGATGACCGACATCACGATGATCGCAAGGGTGGTCTAGCGCACAGCAAGAGTGTGCATGTTCGGTTTTGGCTGATAATTTTTCCGACCTGCCCGAATGTGCCCACTAGGCTGCACATTAGGAGAGGGAGGGTTTATTCATGCCACAGACCCCGGTCTCCTAATAAGCGGCGAATATTCGTGATCAAGCCAATCCAGGCACTGCTAGAGCAGCGTCTGGATTGGCTGAGATGCACACGTTTGCTAGGGCTCTCCTCAGTACTGAGCATTGTTCGCCGCGCGTGAGTGGCACTAACATGGTGTATGACCAATCACTGTCATGGCTTATTATGAAGCCATGTAGGGATTGGCCATTTCTACATTGCTGGGCTGTTCAGCCTGCCTGCTGCTGCCTGTCAGTCCCTCCCCCTCAGGGCGGGAGCGAGCGCGACCTTAATGTCAGAGCCTCGAGTCAGAGTAGACGGCACTAGCGGGACAGCAGGAAGGGCCAAATCCATGTTTTTTTCTGTTGTGGGAGAACCGTGGGACCCCGGGCCGTGCGGAGAGGAGACTCCCCATGAGAGCAAGTCTGAGCCAACGAGGTAAACTGGAGAGGGCTATGGGAGGAGTGGAAGGCGACAGCACTGTATGAAGTAGGCCCAAAGGGACACTAGGACGAGGAATACTATCGAAAGGGCAGCATGTTCCATGGTACCAGGCCCTAAAGTCGGGAGGGGCCCCCTGCACCCCATTGTGATGTATCCCACACCTTAATCGGAACTTGGAAGACCATTTTCCATGCTTACATGAAGACCCATGGTACCCCGCTGCGCCATTGAGGGACGTGTCCGGAGCACACAAAAGATACTCAGGCATCAAAGTAAAAGGGGGGGGGGCACGTAGATTGGCACAGTGGGTGGGGTGGGGTCACCTGTGTCGCTGGGGGTAAGACTAACACTTGGTTGCTTGACATTCCCCCAGAGCAATATTCTTGGGGAAGGTGCTTCTTAGGTGAGCAGATGTGTTTGTTTGCGGGAACCCGGCTAGAATGTGAGAAAATCACTGGAATGCAGAATGAAGTAAAGAAATAAATGAAGAGATTTGTTGGGGTTGCCCTCAGGGTACAAGTCTGGGTAAATCGCTATTAGGGAATCGCAATTCCTTACCTTGATGCATGTGCCCCTTTCATTTATTTTAAGGGAAGGTGTAATTCCACATATAGAAAAGGAATGGAGAGCGCTACCATCATTAGTGAGGTTGTCATGTAATGGTTTTATCCTTAATGGGAAAAAGTTTTATCCATGGAGGCAAAGAACATGAGCCTTTGTAAATGCACCTACTAGTCATGCACGTGCAAATGTACTCCTTTTACATTTATGCAGGTATAAAGGCAAAGTGTGGGCCTCTTGAAATGCTGCAAAGGTTACAGGTTCACAAAAGTACTCCGGCCATATTACAGAGAGTGCCCCGGGGGCGCAACTGTCATGTGCGCCCGCTTTGCGCTGCCGCGGGGTACTTTGGTATTACAGAAGGGGCTGCAGACGCTCGTAAAACTGAAAGCGCTGAAGCAAATAAAGCGCCAGCGCTACGTTCAGGGGGCATTCCCCATTTGCATGGGGTGGTGCCCCATGCAAATGAGGGAATCCCTTTGCCTGTGTGTCCGCGCCCTATTACAGACGCGGGCACGGGAAAAAAGAAGCCCTCAGGAGGCGCACTGACAGTGTGCCATTTAAAAGGTGTTGCACTGTTAGTGTGCCCTCTGGAGGGAGGGAAGGGTGTCTCTAATTCCCCTACCAAGTGCAGAAGGGGGACGCCTGCACAGTGAAAACAGAGTGGCTTTAAAGCAGCCGCTCCCTTTTTCACAGGAATGCGCGGACCCCAGGGTACGGGATTAGGGTGTATTTTTATTGTTTGCGCCCAGCGCACCTTTTAAAAGGTGCACTGGGTGCAAACAGTGAAAATGCGCCTTGAGCGTAATATGGCCCCTAGATTCTTTCTTAAAATTCCCAAAAATGTGTAAACCTACACCAAATGCACTGTAAGCTTCCAAAAGCTGTCTGGCAACTTGTACCACTCTATATGGGAAGCAAATTGAATGTATTGACTCATGGGTTAAATGTCATACCAGGAGAATTACGCTGTGATTTGCATTATCTATTTGAATTGTTTTTTTTGTGACACCATCTTTTTCTAGCTTACCAGTGTATTATTAGCCGACTCAAAGTATTAGGTTGTGATATATTTTTAAGTGCATGTCTGTCTGTTTTTTGTACTGTCTCTTTCTGACTTAATATGGACAATAATTAGTACCTGTCCAGACAATACTTAATTTGAGAGAAATAAGAAAATAACGTACAAGAATTCAGATACCTGTTATTGTCTGTGATTCAGGGAACAAATTGTTCAGTCTTTAATTGAGGGGAGTATAGTTGAGTGAAGTAGCAAAACGTATTATTATGACGCACCACCCATGCCAGGAACACTCTCGTAAACTGTCAGCAACAAGTCTCTGCTGAGTAAAACTCTCCTAATTACTCTCAATGCTAATACCTCATGGTGATTTCTTTCTTGCATTACTACTCTCTTCCACTCCTCTTTTCACTACCTGCAACCCTTGACAGTTTCTCCTCTGTCACCACAATCCTCACTTCGTTGGGCCACAGCCTCTTCTGATGAAATGTATCAGACATGCTTCATCAGACCACATGACCAGCACATTAAAAGATATTCTTACCAGGTAAGCCATCCAATGGTTGCAGCTGTGCCTTTTAGAAGCACTTGATGTCAGGTGCACTAGCATGCAGACTTGGTCTTAGAGATTCTAAGAAATTTCTTACAGTGTCAGTATGGTGTGTGGTACAAACATAAGAACTCAGCAATGCGAGGAAGTGGGAAACTGTGTAGTGTTGGAATCTTTTGCTCCCTCCTAAGGAAACTTAAGAGGGTGCCCTCCTTCCACCACTGAAGGACCATGTTGGGGAACTTGTTTTAAATCAAGAAATACACCTGTGAGGAGAGTAACTCCAGCCTGTTTATGGGAAGATCCTTTTGTACAACTATTACCAAAGAGGGAGCCATTATGTTGTGGCCAGCTTTTCCTGTGTACTCAGAACCTTTCCAGTTGGGAGGCACTACAGGCAGCAAAAGCAACCCCTACAGCAGGTTGCAGCACCACAGCAGGACACGATCCTTTTACCCTGGGACTTAGTCAGAAGGCCAGGCCTGGTAAGAAACCCTTATGCCAGTGGGGACTCCAGCAAATGCCCTGATAGCTTTCCTGGTTCTTATGAAGTAAAATAATAATATATTGTATTCTCTTATTCAGGTTTGTATGTGCATGGGAGAGTGGCTCCTTCGTGGCATTATGAAGTGTCAGCCAAGAATATCTTTGGAAGCTTTTGTGCAGTTTATTGTAGTGCAAGACGTGTAAGATTAGACATCTGGTCAAGAAAATCTTACAGGCCTTGTCTGATTTCAACAAAGATGCCAAAGGCCTCACTTGGAGAGCTGCAGGTGCCATAGCTGTATGCAGTGAGGTCACATCCAGTGCAGCCAAAGAGACCAACAAGGACCACAAAGGAAGAAGTAGAACCAACACACCCATGTGCCATGTCCGGCTACACCCGGTAAGCAAAGGAAACAGTGTTGGCAATGAGGAGAAAACCCACACACTTTCCAACCTAAAACACAATTGCATCTTTGATCAGAAAGGTGCAATCCTGTACGTCTGTAGTCAATTTACATTTGCATTTCTCTCATCATAGTAAATGCCTGAGGACTGCCAATCATGTCAGGCCAGTTCCAGGTTCACAGGGGCTGCACTGGAGGGAAAGTAAATACCATTTCCAAATGAGCATAAATAGCTGAGGTCTGTTCACCAGCCATCAGACATTAGCCGAGGTCTTGAACAAAAGAAACCTAGAGAAAGCTATCAAAAGGTTGCAACGTAGGCAGAAAGAATTTCCTGCATTTTCTCTCGAGCAGGTTGTTAGAGTTAGTTATGACTTCCAATCAAAATATCAGACTCTCTCAACGGTCCCACACAATTTCAGACACTCTGCAGTTTTCTCACTCAGTTACTTGACTGTTCAGTGCACAAGGTGCCAAAATATAAGCTGCATGAATATGTCCATTCTGAACTGTTGGCAAATGACTCCCCACTACTTATCAGTCAAGTCCAAAACCAAAAGATTCTGAAATGTACCAGTTACAATTCCTGAGCTAACTCAATAATGTCATTTGAGTTGTCATCAGTGAGGTCATCAATGATGCCAGTTAACGTCATTGGTGATGTAATATGAGAGGTCATAAGCATTACAGTACAAAGAGGGCGTGCAAGTTAGCTCACTGAACTACATAATTCGTGAATTTCATTGTTTTTTGTATTATTTCACTGCCTAACTATAACATTCGTTTAACCTTTCTTTTTTTCAGTGAATTGCCAGTTTTTTTTTAACATAGGCTGAAGTCTCATTACCATACCGAACTATAACGTCACTATTACCTTTGTTTTTTTTCAGTGAATATATATATATATATATATATATATATATATATATATATATATATATATATATATCTCATTGGGACATCTATTGCAATGTGTTTGATGTTGAAATTCTGATTTTTTTGGGTTGGCATTTTGTGGCCAGATTTTCTTATCATCACATGTATTGTTAATGTTATATTAGAATCAGTTATTCCACCCACCCTTCATTATAGCTGATCAGAACACTTGGTCTTCACCAGATGAATCCACTTAGAGCCTAGAATCAATTGTTAATTACACCTAGGACTGTCAGCTCTTTTCTAGAAGTACTTGATGGCTTATTTCAAATCATAGCTTCTTCACCAGGACTCGAGTCCCAGAGTATTCCTCTAGGAAAGGCTCGCTAATTAATTCATACCAGCCCATGAGCTATCTTCTGAGGTTTTGTGGCTTCTTAACAAGCCATGAACTGTTTTTTCACCTCAAACAAATACATGAGCTATCTTCTCAAGGCTTGTGATCTTTAACCAATCCATAGGCTGTTTTGTGCTGAATGTATTACCTCTTACCCATTCATAGGCTATTCTCTCTGATCTTGTGATCTCTTTAGCAATCCATAAGCATTTTTTTTCAGTTCTTGGGATCTGTTACCATCACTTTGGCTATATTTTAAGATCCTGTGATCTCTTACCAACTCATCTTTAAGTTTAGCACGCATAGTAATATTTTCTATCCAATTACCTATCTCCCCTTTTTATGTGATTTCTACTATCCAAGTAACTACTTGAGCATCTTCTAGGATGTAGGATGATATTTCACACTTGGAATACTATATGGCTCCAGAATCTCAAATGTAGTTGGTCATTGGTCAGACCAGAGTCAGATATAGCTCAGAGTGTGGATGATGTCCAGGGCGGAAAATTAGGGATAAGAAACGTTTTCTTTTTCCCCAAGGAATTAGGCAAAGTGCAAATGTTAGCACTTTACAAATCTGCAAAGTGTGTGTTCGTCACACACATTTATTTGGCTAACGTTTTCCAACACAAATCCTTTTGCAGGAGAAAAAAACCTTTTATTATACACAAATCCTTCGGCAAAAACAATGCTTCACTGTTCCAAACCAGCAAAACCTACTTTTCATTCAAATTTCGCCTGCCTTGTTAACAAAATGTGTGAAGTTAATTTAGGTTGCAAAGTCTTGACAGAAAATGCGTGAAGTTGCACTTGGGTCATCCACCACTATGGGAAATTGCTCACACCCAGTTTGAGACCTTCATCGGCCCATCGCCTCACAGCCACATCTGTGTTCAAGGGCCCCTTAAAGTGTCAGGCAACTTCACAGTAGGCCAAGCAAGGGCTACACAAATGATGTCAGTGCCATCACAAACAGGCTTAATAGTCCTTCAGGCCTTAGGGCTTTGAACCATAAGTGGTGGGAGCATTAGCACACATAACAGGGGTGAATTACTTCTGCTTGTAACTTACCTCGTATTACAGAAGGGACAATTAATTCCTAGATGTGACTATAGGTGACTTCATAAATGTTCAAATGTAGGTGGATGCTGCACAGACCAGGGTTATGTATAGACCAGAGGGGGTGCTCTGCATATCACTGTAAGTGGGAAACATCTGGTACCACACCAGTGCTTACCAGTGCTAACTGCATCTATAATATCACCAAAAACTGTATATATGATAAATATTTATCATAGGTATTTATTTCAGTGATGGTATGGAAATACAAATTGGGCAATGGTATGCAATGGCTTCCAATGCCTTAGCTAGTAGTTCAGGTTAAGTTGAGAGAGATACAAATGTTTCAAAGGATGAAGTTTAGAGGAATGTAGATGAACCAAAGGAAGGAGTTGATAAAGATGCAATAGCCCAAAGGAAGGAGTTGATGAGGAATCAGTAGTCCAAATGAAGGAGTTAATGAGAATGCAATAGCCCAAAGGAAGCAGTTGAAAAAGGCCTGCATGGCCCAGAGTAGGTTGAGCCCAACAACAACAACCCAAAGAAAGTAGCTGGCCAACAGGATAAAGGTGAGACCCACACAGATGACCCAAAGGAGGGAGTTGAGAGGGATGCAGATAGCCAAAAGGTAGTATTTTAGGGTGATGCAGATGACTTAGAGGAAGGAGTTGATGGGGATACCATAGCCCAGAGGAAGAAACAGAGAATGGCGCAGGTAGTTGAGATGGACAAAGGTAACTCAAAGAAAGGAGTTGAGAGGAATGCAGATGGCGTGTAGCAAGTAATTGAGTGTGATGCACATGTCCCACAGGAAGAAGTTGAGACAAATGCAGATGGCTAACCAGAAGATGTTGAAAGAGACATACATGTATCACATTGGCTTTTACTATAATTCACTTTTCTATCATTTGTAAATCTGTGTTTTATTTACCAGCAAGATATGTCAGTGAGTAAATGCATCCAGTGTAGCGAACCCCGGTGGCTGCATTCACCCTTACACAGTTTAGAGGATGATCCTTAGAAAACCACTGAGTCAGGTAAAAGCAGTAGTCATTCTTGTTGCCTGGAGACAAAGAGGTGATCATAGTGCACTATACAAGCTTGCGATAGTCAATCAATTTCAATTAATGGCTCATAGTTATCTGGGCCATGTAGTCTAATGTACTAAGGACTCTGAAAGTACGTCAGCGAGTACATCAGTGCCCTTTAGCGAGTTACCAAGGAAGTTCTGAAGTGGCGGTGAATTGAAAGCTTTCGGGTAATGAGCGGAGATGGCAGCAAATACGAGGAAAAAAGTCAAAAGAGGACTAATGAGGGCTTGGTGGGGGCTTGACATACCACACTGTTCCCTGTGGTTTCTTGGAAGTCTGATTGTGTTGGAGGGCATGAGGACAGTCTTCTGGACATCTGCCACCTCATACCAGAGTGGAGCTTTGTGCAGCGAAAGCACTTCTGGTGGGAAACAAGTGGTGTGGGGCGGTCATCGTCCAAATAGATCTTCACATTTCTAGTACAGCGCGTAAATGTACTCAGCTAGTTACACATGTTTCACTGGGGAAAGTTCTTTAACTATGAATAGTTTTCTCTCACATTTTGTAGCAAGAACAAAACCTTATTTCCCTTAAGCCCACAATTGAACTCATACAATGCTTCATTCTCTAAGTAAACATACTCTGGATTTGTCCACTGCCAAACTCTTGTTGACTGGGAGGGTTATTTTGTGTTTTATACATGCGTGCTTATGGCGTGTTGCTTCTCCTCACGGGCGACTCGACACTCGTGAGGAAAAGGTATACAGCCTCGTACAACATGGTGAATGCTGTGATCACAAAACATGAATAAAGGTACTGTGAGATCCAAGTTTTAGACTATGCGTTAGTTCAATGACAACCTACTTTCCTAGAAATACCAGCACCACTTGGTCCTCACTTCTACTTCCAGCAGTCCTCATCATCACAAAAACCGTATTCAATGTTATCAATATAAAATCATAAAAGTACAGAAATCAAAATGTAAAAGAACAAATGTAAAACATTCATATTAAGAAAAGGACGGGCCATATTCATCAACATTTCATGTAACGCAATGCAGCAAGCCATCTTGTTGTGTTGCATGAAAGAGAGAGGGCAGGAAAGTGCTGTATTTAACATTATACGGTGCATTCGTGCTCTCTGCCTGCGCTGGTGCACAAACTGCCTCCTAGCGCCAACGCAGGCAGGATAGTGTTTGTGCAGGAATGCACACCTTCCTGCACAAAAACAATCCACTCAGGCTTTTCCTCCTTCTACGTGTGCTGCAGAATGCAACACACACAGAAAGAGTAAAAAATAAGGAAGAAACTAGGAAAAACCAAGGAGAAATAAGGATATCCTCCTCGTTACGCCTCCCCTGAGGAGTCGTAGCAGTTTGACGCATTCCCAGGTCTACTGGTATTGTAAATCTGGGGATGCTTCAGAATCCATTGGTGGTTGCTTTGGGAACACCCACGCTCCACCCATGGAACGCCTCCCTGGTGCTGAGTATTACAGGGCAGCGACTTGATTGAAAAAGACACACGGGGCCATGCAATGCAGCTTTGTGTGGCTTGCCATTTTGCATGGTGCAAGGGCAATGCAAAATGTTGATGATTATGCCCCTCAATTTACAAATAATTAATTTTAACATGATGTTACAACAGAATTTTTATTTTAGACAATGGATGTATAGGTACTTTATAAGGCCATCAAACTGATTCCTAATGTAATTATATGCCATTATTCATATTGCCAATATGTTTCCTTAGACGTAATACGCAACGAATGTAAGTGAAAACAGCCAGCAGTCAATTTCCACCTATTGGCTCTGCCTTTCAACCAGTTCATTTACGACCCTTCCTGTTGCAACTGTCTGCTTTCAGAAAAAATTCATTACTTGATATATATGCATGCATAGATTGCATATTAATACCACACAGAGGGTCTCAAGGGAAGTATCTACACTACCAACAACGTACTGCTCTCAAATGTATACATTCTCACACACTATTGTACGCCTGGTAATATGAGCAAGACAACAACAGACCTCCTTGTATGGAGTGCGAAGACATGTAATGGAGCACTTCGCTGTCAGGACGAGAACCCTCACTCACCCGAAGGTGACATGCTTTATCATTGGGTTCCCTCCTCACACAAGGACCGCGGGATACCTTGTGTGGGCTACAACTCTCGAGCATCAGAACGGAAGGAGTGGAGGTGTTTTGCAAGGGGATCTACAGTGTCGATAAAACTAACTTCTGGTGGGTGAAAAACCTTTTATTCTGGTGCCTCCATTGGATAAGGTTAAAAGGGTGAGAGGACAGAGTGCTACTATCTCAATTGGTCTGAATGAAGCGTGTCACCTTCGGGGGTGAGTGAGGGTTTTCGTCCTAACAGCAAAGTGCTCCTTTTCTTGTCTTCGACCACCATACAATGTTGTCTGTTGTTTTCTTTCTCATATTACAATAGAGTGTGAGAATGCATAAAATGCATGCATTTAACCATGGGAGTTCGAGGACCCCAGCTTACTAAATAGCTTTGATCATCCACTATGTTAAAAGTATGTGTCTACGTCTCAGTCCATTTCCCCCAGTTATTGAATCTTAAATAGGGACTTTTCCCCTTGATGCGGAACAGAACTTTACAAAAGCTCACAATAAAAATACAAGGTGCCTTCCCCAGCATAGATCCCAGGGGTCGTCACTCAGCCCCACCCTGTTTAATGTTTATATGGCCCCCCTGGAAGACGTAGTGGCCCCCTACGGTATAAAAATAATAAACTACGCAGACGACACTCAACTAGTCGTCTCCCTGTCCCACCTGGATAACCATCCTGACAGCCTGCTTAACTGTTTCCAGGACATCCATTCCTGGATGTGTGACTCGGCCTTGAAGCTGAATGGTGCAAAGACCGAGATCATGCTTCTGGGCAACAAATGGACGTCCATCCCACCAACAGTTTAGCCTGACACCTTTGGTGAAATCCCCTCACCAAAAAAGGAGATCAAAACATTAGGAGTATGGCTGGAACCCGATCTAACCATGAAGACGCAGGCGGCCAAGACAGCAGGTACCTGCTTTGGTCTCCTGCGATCCGTGCGCAAGATCCTACCTCTTCTCCCCCCGCTATCCAGGAAATTACTGGTCCAGGGACTTGTCTTAGCCCGGCTCGACTACAGCAACGCCATCTATCTTGGGGCTCCGGAATACACCCTGGCCAAACTCCAGCGCACCCAGAATGCGGCGGCCAGGCTCATTATGAACCTCCCCCCAGAGTTTCTGCCAAGCCTGCCCTCAAAGCCCTTCACTGGCTCCCTGTCCGCCAGAGAGTAGAGTTCAAAGCCCTGTGCACCACCCACAAGCTTATCAATGGAGTTGGCCCTGCCGCACTGAGACACATGGTCACCCCTTATAAAGCCCCCAGACCCCTCCGCTCTGACGCCGAACATCTGACCACTGTACCAAAATTCAGGAAGGCCCGCACCGGCGGTCGTCGCTTTGCGGTCAAAGCCTCCATAGGTTGGAACTCACTCCCTCGCAGTCTACGTCTGGAACCCTCGTACCCTCTGTTCCGTAAGAAACTCAAAACCCTACTGTTTCCCAAATAATTCACTCCCTTCTGCCCCCCTCCTGGTCCTCACAGATTTACAGCGCGGGGATGCCTACGGGTCACCAGGCGCTTTAGAAATCGCAAAATAATAATAATAATAATAGAGATGCACCCTGCATCAAAAAACATTACTTTTAGATAGTTTAGAGTTTTGCCACCTGTGGCTAAAGCTAACGAGTGTGGCTTGTGATGTGATTCCCAGACAAACAGGGTCCCACCTGCATTTTTGTCTCTTTCTTCGAACGTTGCCTGTGTTTTTGACCCTTGCTTACTGTTTTTTAGGGACAATTCCTGACAGCTCCAATCTGGTGATAAAAGTCACTGGAACCAATTGAAACAAGTGCAATACAATTTGCTCCCAGCCACAGGAGCAAAGGTTAAAACGAAAACTGATACAAATAGCATTTGCAACTATTTTATTTTGTAACAAGCACGCACACATTTTATTTATTATTTTGAAGTTTATATAGCGAAAACTTGCCACTAGATCAATGTATTATTTTTTTTTTTTTAATTTTTGTAAACCTTTATTGTGCAATAATAGAAGAACAAATACGGGCCAACAACCATCAGGCCGGCCACAACACTGTAAAAGCACAAGTTCGAGCAATACAGTTTCTCAGGAGCACTTCAGCACGAAATGACATTCAATTAACGTTACACCGGATATCACTGTGTCACCGAGAAAACAGGAGCATTGAAGGTTAATTTTTAAGGGTTTTTCTGTTCCAATATAAAATAATTAAAGAATAATGAGTCAAGGAGAGCTGAGTCCGTGCAATCGCTTCACAACAAAGGCAGGCAACATCATCACGTGAAAACCAACAGTGGAAGCTAACGCCCCCAGGCAGTATGGCGGTTGAAGAATAAACAACAGGATTGTCACCCAACCAGTGTGCTCAATGTACACCGCCACCCACCCCCTACCAATCCCATTTGCGGACCCAAGACAGAAATAAGAGAAGAAAAGCGCATAAGAGTAAAGAGAAAAATAAGGCCCATAGAAACGAAAAACGGAAAAACTAAATCCCCAACCCCCCACCCTACACGCATGCAGAGGCTACGGCCTACCCCCCCCCCAGCAGTGTGCCGGTCGCCCAATAAAGAACCCGAAATATAGAGACAAAGGAAAGGAAGAAAAGAAAAAGGAAACCTTTTAATACCAGAGGAGGGCCAAATCCCAAGTCTCCCGGACTCCCCAGCCATAAAATACACCCCACCCCATGTGTAAAGCAAGAATAGAGATCATCAAGCACAAATTAAAATGGGGAGAGTCATCTCATAGCACATCCGCACGTGTTGAGGAAGTGCCCCATCCCGAGTCACCACCCGCCAATCAAGCACAATTTGCAGAGAGGAATCCCCTAGCCCTGGCCAGTTCGCAAGCGTCTCCCTGAACATGGCTCCCGAAGAGGGCCCGCCCCAGACAGAACAAAGAGGCAAAATGGCCGCACTCGGCAGATGAGAGATGCCCAAAAACAAGATGGACATCGCCAGTCACAAGCAGGTCCATCGACCCAAAGGAGTGGCGTTTCCAGGTTAGCCCGATGTTGCACAGTACAATGTAATGATGTCGATGCTTGCAAGGCGTAGGCAGCCAAGAGAACCAGTTGCTGCGCCAGCGGCGCCATGAATACCGTGGGCGAGGTTGCAAGCTTCAGCAGGGAAGAAAACACTGTATCATCGCTGGGGTAGTCAGACAACAGTCCGCAAACAGTATCACCGCCAGAAAATCGCTCCATTGTGCACTCGCGCGGCAACAATGTATCACGGTCAGGGCACAGCGGGGGCTGAACGATGCAGCGAGGAAGGTAGGCTGGCGATATACATCCCGATTCGAGTGCAGCTCCGTCAAGCCTCTCTCCTAACACTCGAGAGCCCTCACGCCATTCTGCTCTCAATTCAGCAAGAGCGGCGAGAACAGAGGTGCAGGTTAATGCAGACTGGTCTTCCATTGTATTCGCAATTCGAGGCGCGGCACACTGTCCCACATTCTGCTCGAGTCCGTGCAGGGCGTCCCAGACAGGAGCCGAGGTGCAACCCACCATCACCCCAGAGAAGCCAGCCGCCATAGCCATTCCGTCAGGGGGTGCACAAAGGCGCGCAGGCGAAGTTAGCACTGAGTTGCTGGGGTACAATCTACCGGTGCAGTCTGGGCCCGCAATAATGGGTGACACACAGCAAAAGATCCCCCCCCCCCATTCGGCTCAAGACAGAAGTTAACTTAGGGGTGAGCCACGGCAGCCTGATCAACGCCGATACGGGGGAAGCACAGCGCGGCTCACCTTCAGCGTCCCACAAATAGAGAGCAGCAGTATAGACTCCCAATCGGTCGATATTTACACTCCGCTCAATGGGCTGGTTCAGTTTCCCTCACAGCAAGTAGCGTGGTTCAGGATGCCCGCTCCGCCCCAGATCGATCGAGCCATGTAGCCATCAGTCTCCGGCGGTGCACAATAACACGGGTCCCGGTTCCAGGGCTAGGTAAAAGCCGACAGACCAGCTCGACGATATCTCGGGCTAGGAGGCAGGCAGGGACACCGGAGGAACACCAACATCAACAGCGCACTTTCTCCATTATCCCGCTGTAGCACTATCGCAGGATAGAAGACAGGATATTGTTGCAGGAAACAAAGGCTCGGGGAGCCGGGAGACTACACGTCCGTCTCTGCCGCCATCTTGGCTCCTGAAGATCAATGTATTTTGAACACCAGATTACATTACAGAAGGTAAAACTGTCTGTTGCGAAGTATATTCCAAAGCGTTATGCTTTCATAGAAGGTTTGATTGCCAGAAATGTGTCATTGGTGAAACAAAAAGGCTTTTTGTTATGTATGAAACCTAAATTGCGATTCGGGTTTGCAATTAAATACCGAATCTGTATTTGGAAGGGGCCTGTTTAGGGTATCCATCCCGTCCAAATGCTGATTGAGAATGGAATGCATTAATGTTTGCAACCAGAATACGGAAGCAAAACATTAATATTTTACTGACTACACAAATGTAGTAGTAACCCATTTGTGAATCCACCCTTTGTGAATGTTTACAGAAACAATTTGAGCCCTCTGCCAACTCTAAAAAAACATGTTACCTAACTTTTCATTTTGTTTATAATCTTTATTGAAAAGCAATCCCAGACAAGGAGGTCTTCAAACCTTAGCAGGCCACCATCCCGATGATGCCTGTGTGTCGAAATTTGCAACCTACTCCAATAATATTCATGAGATAGGATGAATTACGACCCTCTATGTATCTTGTTTTTGCAAAATGACCCATTAGTACATAGGTGGGTTCTGAAAAACAGAATGGATTAAGTAAAAGTTGATGCGCAATTTGCAACCACTGGCGTGCTAAGAACATAGATGGGCTTGGAGCCCGCTTGTTGCTTACCATTGGTTGGCTTTCCTTGTCACTCTAATTTTCCTTGCTCTTATTTGTGTCCCAGATTGTCAGTCTTGTGTTTGTCCTCCCATGGAACATTGTCTCTTTAAAGTCACTTTCATTGGCTAGCATTGCTGCTTCCACTGCTAGCTTTTCAAACACAAACACACTTTTTTTTGTGTGACGCACTCCATTAGACTGCATGTGTTTTTGAGCCATCTCCCTTATATATGTCTGTCCCCCCTGCATTGTGTCTTGCTCCCTATTGCTTGGCTGCTACTACCTGCTCACCTCCCTTTTACACTCACATGTGTGCTTCTCCATATTTCTACCTCCC
Source organism: Lissotriton vulgaris (assembly GCF_964263255.1). Classification (NCBI taxonomy): domain Eukaryota; kingdom Metazoa; phylum Chordata; class Amphibia; order Caudata; family Salamandridae; genus Lissotriton; species Lissotriton vulgaris. The sequence goes on from NC_141691.1 coordinate 136,846,184, forward strand.
TTCCCGGTAGACAGTCAAAATATCGAGTTGTAAATATCGACTTACCATAATATCGAGTCTGTAATATCGAAGGAGCATAATATCGAAGGCAAGAATATCGTAGGACAGAATATCGACCCAAGGTAAGTAATATCGAAATACTTAATATCGATGTAAGTAATATCGAAGTTAGTAATATCGATAGCATATATATCGATGTTAATAAGTTCGATGACACTAATATCGATATTTGTATTATTTTATAGTTTTTTATTATGTATGTGTTATATGTTTAATTTAAGTATTTAAAATATTTACTATTATATGTGTATACATTTTCTATAATAATATAGAAATTTATAAGTAAATTTGATGTTTTAGTACCGGAGCGGGTTGTGGGTTTATAGGGGAATAGGGTGGGAAGTAATTTAATTATGGTAAGTTGATTAATAATTAGTAGGATTAATTAATTAATTATAATTATTTGCTAATTAATATTGATTAATTGGGAAATAATTAATTGATTAATTGATATATATTTTCTGTAGCGGGATGTGGGTTTATAGGGGAATAGGGTGGGGAGTAATTTAATATTAATTAATTAATTAATATATGTTTTTAAATATTTATAACTAATTAATTGGCAAATAATTAATATTAATTAGTTAATTAATTAATATAATTTGGTACATATTTTAAATTAGTAATTAATTGGTAATTAAATAATATTAGTTAGTTAATTACATTATTAGAGTTATTTATTTATATATAATTTTTAGTTACTGTTAATTAATTAATTGGGGAAAAATGATAATAATTATTAAATTATATTAATTACAGCTTATGTGCTAATATATTTAGTTTATTGTTATTGTTAATTAATTATTAATTGCTAATTAAAAAATATTATTTAACTTTGGGTTAAGGAGTATTTTTAGGGTTCAGGGTCATTTTTGGGTTTTTGGGTAAAGGGGTATTTTGAGTGTTTAGGGGCAGTTTTCAGTTTTTGGGTAAAGGGGTGTTTTTAGGGTTCAGGGTCAGTTTTCAGTTTTTGGGTAAATGGGTATTTTTAGGGTTCAGGGTCAGTTTTCAGTTCATGGGGAAAGGGGTATTTTTAGGGTTCAGGGTCAGTTTTCAGTTCATGGGGAAAGGGGTATTTTTAGGGTTCAGGGTCAGTTTTCAGTTCATGGGGAAAGGGGTATTTTTAGGGTTCAGGGTCAGTTTTCAGTTCATGGGTAAAGGGGTATTTTTAGGGTTCAGGGTCAGTTTTCAGTTTTTGGGTAAAGGGGTGTTTTTTTAGGGTTCAGGGTCAGTTTTCAGTTTTTGGGTAAAGGGGTGTTTTTTTAGGGTTCAGGGTCAGTTTTCAGTTCATGGGGAAAGGGGTATTTTTAGGGTTCAGGGTCAGTTTTCAGTTCATGGGGAAAGGGGTATTTTTAGGGTTCAGGGTCAGTTTTCAGTTCATGGGGAAAGGGGTATTTTTAGGGTTCAGGGTCAGTTTTCAGTTCATGGGTAAAGGGGTATTTTTAGGGTTCAGGGTCAGTTTTCAGTTTTTGGGTAAAGGGGTGTTTTTTTAGGGTTCAGGGTCAGTTTTCAGTTTTTGGGTAAAGGGGTGTTTTTTTAGGGTTCAGGGTCAGTTTTCAGTTCATGGGTAAAGGGGTATTTTTAGGGTTCAGGGTCAGTTTTCAGTTCATGGGTAAAGGGGTATTTTTAGGGTTCAGGGTCAGTTTTCAGTTCATGGGGAAAGGGGTATTTTTAGGGTTCAGGGTCAGTTTTCAGTTCATGGGTAAAGGGGTATTTTTAGGGTTCAGGGTCAGTTTTCAGTTCATGGGGAAAGGGGTATTTTTAGGGTTCAGGGTCAGTTTTCAGTTCATGGGTAAAGGGGTATTTTTAGGGTTCAGGGTCAGTTTTCAGTTTTTGGGTAAAGGGGTGTTTTTTTAGGGTTCAGGGTCAGTTTTCATTTTTTGGGTAAAGGGGTATTTTTAGTAAATTAATTATTAATACTTATTGTTTAGTACATATATATTATATCTTTACTGTATATATTTTTATTTATTAATTTTATACATTATTAGATACTTTTAAATATGTTTATTTTATTTATTAGTGTTATATACTTACTTTTACATTTATATATATTTAAAAAAAAATCGATCTTTTTAACATCGATATTTTTTACAACGATATTATTTTTTCGATATTTTTGTACTTACCATGTTGTAGATAGGATGTCGATATTTTTGCCCTCGATATTGTTGACTCGATATTCTTGTAGGTCGATATTTTTGTAGTCGATATTCTGTCATAGATCCTCCCTTCCCATGTTCTCCATGTTTCTTTCCCGAAATGGCCACATTGCTTTCACTCCTGACCACCCGTTCTTTGCTGTTGCGTCCCCTCAAGCTGCCCATGTTGCCTTGTTGTTCCTCCCTACACTCCCAGTGTTGCTTCGCCATTACCACCATCCTCTCCCATGTTGCTTTATTGTTCTTCCCTCCCCATGCAGCCTCCGCTCCTCCCACCCACCCGCTTAAAAAATAAACTCCTTTGCATGTTTTATTTTCATTTTAGTTACTAATCCAAATGGCATCAGTACCTAAAAAGAAAAAAATGCACCTGTGTCATTTTGTAAGCATATGCATATGTGGTGCACCCGCCTACAAAATGATACACACGCCTACAAAATGATGCGGGCAGATGCATCAAGGACTTTTGTTCTTTTTTTTTTTTTTTCTTTAGCCACATTGCACAGCATCGTGGATGTGTGCAGCAAGGCTAAAATGCATTGGCAGAGCCAAGAGTTCACAAAGATTAAACCTATTGGCTTTGCCAGTGCGTGTTCATTTTTTTATGAGCACGGGCAGATTAAATTGTTTCCCTTGAATCACAGGCTTGTGAGCCAATGCCAAGACTCAAACCAGGATTTCCAATTCCAAAGTTGGCAGTTATGGCCTTCTGAACGGGAAACAACCTTTACATTGCGGTCATTACACCGCGATGCCTGTACAACGCGGTTGAAACAACACAATGCCGTTACTATGCGTCATTACATCGACTTGCAGTAGATGGCGCTCTAACATAAGGAAGAGTATAATTTACTATCCCAACACCTTCCCTACTGTTACATAGGCTGGAGTTGGAATAGTAAATTATACATTCCTAATGTTACGTCGCCATCTACTGCAAGTCAATGTAATGACTTGTGTAGTAATGGCATTGCGTTGTAACAACGCGATCCTTGTATTGACCGCGTTGTGAAATACCGCGTAGTAAAAGCATGCGTTGTAACATGCTATATTCCTATTGAATTCTCACACACAACAGGGGAGAGGGTCTATATCTAATTCAACCACCCCAAACCCCCTAAATGACTCTAGTACACACAAAAGAGGGGTGGAGAATAACAAAGCATGAACGATAGAGGAAGTTACAAACAAAGATCACGAGTGTGCAGACAGTGGCACATTCATGAGTGATGAAAAACTGCCCTCACTCACACACAATGTGTGTGACATGCTTCATCATTGGGTCTGCTACAATGCCCGGGTGTAGCCACACTGCGGGCGGAGCATAGGGAGGGGGAAGGAAAAAATAAATACAAAAAATGTTTGTATATACACAAGGACAACGTGTAACAGACAACTAAAAGTGACAACAGTGTTCACAAACAAAAACCAACAGGTCCAGACTGAGTACAGTGAAAAACAAGAAAATGCAGTAGAGAGTGATTAAAACTTGCTCCTGTATACCAGATATAAATTGTATTGGTAGGTTCCAAGGTCAGGGTTAAAAAGGACTGGATGGTGGTACTAGGGAAGGATATTACGACCCCCTAGTGCCCCTCCTTTACTGCTGTAGTCAACATGTTTCGACCCTTTATCGCCCTTAATTACTGTCACCTGGGTCTACTTCAGGACGTCTTCCTGTCCCAGTCTAATATAGTAATCCCCTTACCGCGCAGTGCATCAAGGAGGGGCGCGATTATTGTTGGAGGACACCATCAGAACAGTTGTGTTCTTTGGGACTCCACCCCCATGCGCCAGGTCAAGTGATCTGTATCAATAAACTTGTGTGTCACCGTGTTGGCGGAACTCCCTCCACATAGCCTCTTACTGATGGGCAAGAGTGACCTTCACCCCTGTTAACAACCTAACTAAGGTAACTGTTAGAAATGTTACTCCAGCAAAGTTCTGCCATAAATCCCTTTCTACAGTGGAATGGGAAATGGTTCATCTACAAATTTGGGGGGATGTAGGGTAAGGGCTTTCTGCGCACAGAAAAAATACTTTTCCTACTGGGAAAAAAGTGTGTGTTTGCCTGTAGGATCCTATTCCCATATGCAGAGCAATTCACTATAGAGAACTTCACACAGTGGGACAAGGATCCTGGTGGAAACGTCGCATGACCTTCCCAAAGTGTGCCTGATAAGCTAAGCTGCACAAGGTACCCGGCACAGTATTTCCATGTATTCCTGAGGGGGTTTCTGAATTCCAGAAATTTGGAATATTAGGCTCAGGTGGTGGCAGAGCTCTACACTCGTAATGTTTTTACTTTCTTTGTGAATAGGCCCTAAATTGTCACTATGCGCTCAAATCATGGGTTTTATTACCCACAATTCTCATTTAATTGGGTTTAGATAGAAGAAATGCTGCTTTCAGCTTGCTATGATTTTTACTTGGAACCTGATGGTCTCTCTACCCATTGACCTATCTTCTCAGATTTATTTGAAGCTATATTTCAAGATGTAATTTCAGGGCCTGGTTTAGAGTTTGGCAGACAAGATACTGGAGTACCATGTCTGCCCAACCCTCATTCTGCCCGCTTCATTCGGAGTCAGGGGGCGTTAGTTTTTTGATGGTTTTGTTTTTACTGGGTGTGTTGTCAGAAAACTTTCTCCAGAAGCTTGAGGGAGTAAGGGCCTTCGGAGTAAGAATATATGACCCCTGTCTTATTTAGAACAGACAGTTTGACGGTTTTTTCACTATGACATCGCCAGGAAGGAGAAAAGATGATAAACTCATGCAATGGGAAAAACCCTCAGTGTGCGAGGGTCATTAGTGTTTTTGTTTGGGAGTTTGCTTGTGAATAAACTAAAAAGTTTGGTGCGTGGTTGCCTAAAAGATGGTGGGCGTACACCAAAGTTTCTCCTCCGAATGCACAAGGATCACCGCAGCGCCGACAGTGACCTTGAAATGAAATGAAATGATTACGCACTTGTATAGCGCACGACTACCCGTAGGCATCTCGGCGCTTGTACGAATACCGCCGAGGAACCCTTTCTGGCCTTTCCCTGTGAGGATCCCACTCCTGGGCACTCCCAAGGTGAAGTCAGGCATCCTCAGCGCTGCTGGGGCCGTTGTGGAGATTAAGCAAGCTATTGCCCAGAGGTGCAGAGTGGGACTCATGATTGGAATAGGCAGAATTATCAGGTCCGAGGAAATTAAGCCCAAGACCCGCCGAGGCGGGAATTGAACCCTGGTCCCGGGCCATATGGCTGAGATACCCGCCACCCCCTCTCAACACGATCCCAAAAGAAGGGAAACCGGAAACAGTTCTTCAAAGCTTTTGGATGTGGGAGGGAGTGACCCTCCCGCGGCCGTATTTATTAAAACAAAAAATTAAACATTAAACGTTTCATATTATGTACAATTTCATTATCACATTGCGATGTTTGGCTAATCTTAACATATTCTCTAATACAGAGGTTCTCCTAGCCGAACTAGCATCCTACAAAAACATTCTCTATAAACACTGAAATTGTACATCCTAACGTTTAAGGGCCAACGGCAAGATCATAACCGGTGTCAAGATCCCTAACCAGACTTACCCCTCCCACTTGGGAAGGGCGACAGCACAGAGGCTTACCCCAAGTGCAACTACTAACAATTTCCCTTGACTTGTCGGGGGCACTTAAGACTCGACGCCATTTAAAGGTCGTTCGAATACTTGTGTGTGGTATCTAGAAGGTATCGTGGACCTCCCCCCACCCCACACAACTTACCGCATCTGCCGTCGCAGATGACCCTGGCCCCGGGAAATTCCTCAGGAGGGGGCTGTAACCCCTCCTACACAGGAAGGGGCCTTGACCGCCTTTCCTTAACTTCCGGCGACCCGCCCTTAGACGGGACCGCCTCCCCATTGAGGGGCCAATGGCCACCTCCCCCGAGCGCTCCCATCCGTGTTGGGTGACGCCCACTCATAGGGATCTACCAATTAGTGCTCACCGATCATGACCTTACCGCCACAGGTCCGGATAGTTGACCGGCTATCCGGACCCCCCACCAAACTCCTACCTAAAGGTCATGTTTTAACGATTTTAACCAAGCTAGGAAATCACCTATGAGTAACTCATTGCCCACCCTCGACAAATGCACACCATCCCCCAAATACATACTGTCATCATTAATACAACTATGCGAGATCGAATGCAATGTCTTGGAACGGAACAACCTACTCACTTTGTTATTCAATTTTTTAACGGAATGATTCAAAGCGGGGATCGAGATAGCCCCCCGCCACACTTTTCGTGGGATTATATGAGACCACGCAATTATACACCCCGGAACTCTCCTTGCTAACCAACTTACCGTGGAAAGCATAGCCTCCAGGAGAAGTCGTCTACCGGTGGTAACTAAGTCATTGTCCCCCAAATGTACTATGACTATGGACGGCGGTGACCTCATCCGCTCTAACAAACCCTCAAAGAATGCCTGAAACTGGTCAATACAGAGACCGCCCCTTCCGTAGAAGGACACTCTGTACCCGTATTCCCCAGGTACGTGAATCATATCACCTGCTTTGAATACGTCTGCGGCCCGTCTCACGTATGAGTGGCCTACGACCCACACCTCCTTTCTCTCAGCCGGTGATGTGTGACCGCTGGCCTGGTGTTGGGTCAACTGCACAGTCCGCCCTGCCGCGTAGGCTTGCGCAACTGAAAACAAACAAAAGACAAGAAGCGTGAGTACATGATTACAGCTTCACAACATGTGCAATCGCACATACCTCTTATAACAATTGGAGGACCAACGCCCCACACGTTTCACTTGTTCTACATTAAGACCCCTGGCTGTAGCTTCTGTGGCAGCCCCTATACGAAAGGAATGGGTCCCAAATTCACCCGGGTCCAAGCCCGCTGCGGCAATGGCCATTGCAAGCACCCGCTGAAACTGAAACCTCGTCAGCGGGGTGGCGTCTACATGCCTCAACAATGTCCCCCCCCATGATGCCACCCTTCGTGCTAGGTAATCTTCTAAGCACTGAACCGGACACATGGATGACTCGGGGATCCTGCGAATGATCGTGCAGTCCCCCCTCCCATCTTGGTCAGTCTTGGACCTGAGAAAGGAGACAATCATCGCATCACCCCTGATCTGAACCTGCTCCCTGCACAAGCCCCCCGTCACATCCCGTTTGTTCCCTGCAACTAGCTCACTAACTCTCATAGCCCCGTGAAATGCCAGCATAAATGCAGTCCGGAACAAACAGGTCTCGAACGGGGACGAGCATGTGTTAGGGAGTGTGGTCAGCAACTGGGACAACCTGTCTAGACCTATCGGTCGTCTTACGTCTACTCTGCGACCCTCCAGACGTTGCCACCCACGCAGCGCTTTCTGTACCGTAAAAGACGCTGTCGGGTCCAGGATGCCATGGGCCCTGGCAACAAAGGAAATGGCGGCACGATGCCTTTGGGCCGTGGCCACCGATTTCCCAGCCCTACGTAAGGACATCAGGAAAAGTACTACCAACTCCTCCTGCCCCCAAAGTCCCCCTCTCTCTGCCCCCAAAAAGGCTAAATAGGCCTGGAACGCCCCTTCATATGCCTTCCTTGTCCTGGGTGCTAGACTCTCTCCCACGAGGTGACGAAGTTCGGGGCACCGAGAGACCAGAGAGCTTCGGGGAAGGGTGCCGGCTCCGGGTCCGCTGAAGGAAGGAAGCCCGAGAAAGCCTGCATGTGAAAACGAGACAGTGCATCAGCGGCCTGATTCATCACCCCAGGGACATGTTTTGCTCTGAATACCACGTTCAGTTGCATACACAGTAAGACAATTTCTTTGAGCAGCCTCAAAATCAATTTACAACGGGCTGCCTGACTATTGATGCATTCTACCACGGTCATATTGTCGGACCAGAACACAACGGAATGATCTCTGAACCCTTCTGGCCAGGTTCTCAGGGCCACCAGAATGGGAAATAATTCGAGGAAAGCGATGTTACTTGTCAGCCCCTTCTCGTGCCACCATAGGGGCCACTTCTGTGCCGACCATTTTGTGCCGAAGATGGCGCCAAAACCTACGCTTCCTGCTGAATCTGTCCATAGCCCAAGCTCATCGGAGGACATGGCTGGCTTGTTCCAGACGACTCGGCCATTGAAGTCCGCCAAGAATGCTAACCAAATCCGCATGTCCTGGCGGACCTCAGTCGATAACCTTGTGCGATGATGACCCTCCTTCAGGCCAACCATCGCTTGGGCAATTGAGCGGGAAAAGGGGCGAGCCATTGGTATCACTCTCAAGGCAAAGTTCAACTTTCCCACTAACTGTTGCAACTGATGCAGTGTAACCTTGGATGCAGTTAAACATACTTGGAGGGCTGCCCTGAATTTCGACACCTTGCTAGCTGGTAAACGGAAGCACCCCTCCCTTGAGTCCAACTCGATCCCCAGAAACTCGAGGCAAGTCGTGGGACCCATAGTTTTACCCGGTGCCAACGGCACGCCGAGATGACCCATTAACACACAGAATTCGTCTAAAGCCTGGGCACATTCGGGACTACCGGCGGGGCCAAGGAACAGAAAGTCGTCAAGGTAATGCATTACCTTTCGGAAACCCGTTGTCGTAGTGAACACCCACTGCAGGAAAGTACTGAATTGCTCAAAGTAAGCACATGAAATAGAGCAACCCATTGGCATACACCTATCCATGTAAAATGACCCCTGGAACCCGAATCCCAAAAAACGCTGATCGTCTGGGTGTACCGGGAGCAACCGGAACGCTGACTCGATATCAGATTTCGCCATCAACGTCCCGTGCCCCAGGCGATTCAAGATGGCTACTGCCTCATCAAAAGATGCGTATCGCACCGTACAAACTTCTGGATCAATTGCGTCGTTCACCGAAAGACCTCGTGGAGCAGACAGATTATGGATCAAACGGAACTCACCCAGGTCCTTCTTGGGGACCACCCCTAACGGAGAACAGACGAAACCTTTTACCGGGGGTTCACTAAACGGGCCGGCGACCCGTCCCCGGCTAACCTCTTTCTGAATTTTCTCTTGCACTACCGATGTATGTTGTAAAACGGAAAGTTGATTTTTGCACATCCCTACACCCTGAAAGTCCCCTACCGGGATGCGGAAACCATGTGTAAAACCGTTCCGTAGCACCCCGGCAGAAGTACGATCCGGGTATTCGCTGAGCCAGGGAATCATTGCCAAGGTATCAATCGGGGTTGGTAAAGGTGCCCCTCGGCCTAGCTTAGACCTGTTTGGCGCCCCCCTTACCCCCATTCTCACCCGTTCTGGCTCTGCACGATGACTCAGGATGGGACGACCCACACGTACTACACTCGTGTTTGAACTTACACGATCCCGGAGGCCTGGTACATTTCCCCTTGTTGAAATTAAAACAGAAACCCTTTTTCCCTGTATTGCCTGCGGGCCTCGACTGGTCGTCGGTGCTCGTACTTGGTCGAAAGGGCGTCCCCACATTTTGGCGGGAGTAATCAACAACATTGCTCCCGACCAATGGCATTCTTAACATTCCTGATTCTTTCATTTTGTCCCAAGTTAACGAATCGTAACAATCCCAAGTCAAACTCTTGTTATGTTCCTTTTCCTTCCTGAACAGATTGTCATAACAAAACCAATGGTTACCTTGATACGTTGTCGAGTAACCCATAATTCGTGATTGGTAAACGGGAAACTCAGGGAGCAACTCGGGCCTACGTTCCCCCAAAATCGATGTGAAAATACCCCATGCATTGCCCCAGTTGCCAATGTTCTCATTAACCTTAAAGGCGGCCATTTTTGCGCGCCAAACACTCGGATGCATTAAGTCCTTCTGACTTTTCACATACTCCACATCATAATGATCAACAAGCAGGGAAAAAATATTCACGTACTCTCCCGCCCAGATCTTTTCTTTTAAAGCTAACGGCACATGTTGTCCCAATCTCTCTCTACGAGAGGGTGCTGACTCGTCCCTTGCAATCGGCAATGGCCGCTTACCTGAACCGGACGCAGCTTCTGCCGCTTGCGGCTTGTCTATCCCCGCCACTCTAGCTGCCTCTTTCTTCTCACGAAGCCCTTTTATCAGCGCCTGTGCCTCGGCAGCCGTGGCGCCATCACCACTATCCCCCAACCATGCTGCTAGCTGCGCTGCCAGCTCGGGGGGCATGTCTTCCTTGGATGTCGGGGTGACGACCCCCGGGATTGGATTCCCCTCTATCGGTACTGGAGTCGGCGCCTCGAGAGGGGCAGAGGGAACCGGGACGTCCCCACCGGCTGGAACCTTTCTCGGCCTCTTAGGTCTCCCTCCAGCCGGCGAAGGGCCCGAACCCTCCTCCCCATCTCGCTCCGCCAACCGTTTCTTTATGTCGGACATATCTTTAAAGAGTGCCCGAACCATCTGCTCAGTCGTCATTCTTTTTTCGCCTTTCCTGGGCATCTCTCCGACGAAGTATCTAGAAGACAAAGAAAAAGATCAAAACGCTCAAAAATGGCTCTTTGTTCTGTCCCGAGCTCACGTGTAGCGAGGAGGTGCAGCTTCGGAGCACAAGAACAAGAGGACGTCTTCTGGCCTTGCGTCTCCTTTTATCCGTCTTCAGGGCGGGCGTAAACCCGCCCCTGCCCGTCCCGAGGGCGTGGCTGGCTGCGTCAGTGTCTAGGCCAGCCCACTCTAGGGCGGGAACAGGCGCGCCCCGGCTACGCCGCTTCGGGCATACCAGCCGAGACGCGCCTCCCGCCCAAAAATGGCTTCCCGGGGGGATCGAGGCACTCCGCCATACGTTCGGGGGGACCGAGTGGTCGCCCCTTTCCAGACTTCTGCATCAGGGTCTGCCGCTCTAACCATTGAGCCACACTTCTCCACTTCGCAGGCAGTCGTCTGGTCGGGGTGGCGAAGGAGAGGACCTCCACCATCTTTGACGGGTGGAGCCCCACGCCCCAGGGCCAAATCAGGCCCCTCACTTTTCCAGGATGTAACAGTGTCGCCATTTTGTTTACAGGATCAGATATAACTGAACGCAAGGCTGCTCGGGTACCATTTTGTTGGTTGCAGCATATGCAAACTTGAATTTTCTCAAAGTCATTGTATGGCAAATAGAGACAAAACACTCTAAATCAGGTTTACTGAATGTTATGCAATTGTTACATTTTAATATAAAAACACCAGTGAAATACCAACCCATGAGAAACCCTTCCTTCACATCAAAGATGAGGAATTCAATTAAACTGTAAGCACATTGTAGAACTTGAACTCTGGGAACAGCCCTATCATTCAATGAGATACTTTTCATAACCCTACTTTCCCCTTGTAGGCATTTACTACTATGTGTGGAGGTCATGGGGGCGCGGAGTGACCCAGAGTGGCACACAGTGGGAGTTTCCTTTGTGTTTCAATACAGGCTCTTTAGTTTCACAAAAGAAAGAATTGCTGGAACAGTGTGTGCACCGAAAAACACACTGTTCTCCCAATTAAAGTTGTGCTGGCCTTCTGCCCGGCCAGCTCCTGATGAACCTCTCTTTTAGACCCACCAACAATACTAATTGCCCCATTTAGCTCAAGTGGATTAAAGAATATACATTTTGCTCTGATCTAGAAAGTAGGCCATGGCTGGAGGGGGAAGGGTTAGCCAGCACAGTGCAATATCAGTATCTCCACCCAGACTTTACAAACTTTCAACTCCATATCTGTCATATTTTCAAAACTAAATGAGGGTGATTGATATGTGATCGACACTGAAAGGTCCCTCGATGGATCCTGAGGGTATCACTAAGACCAGCCACTCACAGAAATTCTGAAACTGTGAAACAGTTACCAGAAATGGCTCTCCTTTCACATTTAATTGTTACGGTCTGTGGTAGTTAATGTTTGATTGCAGCAGAATATTACTACAACCACCAGATATGATTTTGGTTTAACTTTCTAAGCAACCATGAATAATTCACAGGAGCGCGGATTTGAAATCTTTATAACTTGCATGCAGAGTTTGCTCACAAAATGAGACTTACTTTCATACAGGTAGTTTGCCAATTACTTCAAAATACACAGTTTTATGAGCGGATGTTTTTTTTTGTCACTGTCAATAATACTTGTATATGCTGATGTTAATGGCAATGTGACATGCAATCTCAATAGTAAGATTATTTATGAAAGGAAAAGAAAAGAAATTAAATGAAAAAAATATTTGTAAAGTGCAGCTGGGACCTAGAAAGTATCCTGGGGTTGGCCCAGATCAAACCCCCAAACTGAAACAAAGGCACCACAGCTCATTATACAGCAAACAGCCAGGTCTCAAGGGGGTCCAGAGAGTCAGCAAAACTTAACATGCTCTCAACATTGGAGGTGAGGCGTTCCAGTGTTGGGTCGCTTTAATTGCGAAGGCCCGGCCTCCCACTCTGAGTTTCTTGAATGTTGACACGCTGTGGAAGAGGCAGCCCTCTGGCAGGTACAGGTGACTTACATTTCCTGTGGGAAACCACAGACAGGTCCCATCATAAGAACTGCCCTGAAGGTGACACATGGCCTGAAGAAGGACTCTTTCCAGGACAGGAAGCCAATGGACTCAGTCAGAGCCTGAGAAGTCGAAGAGAATCTCGGCCTAAGGCTAATGTGGCCCCTGCCCCTGAGTTTTGTAATTGCACCTGCCCTGTCAATGGTGATGTCATGAGCACTGCACCTGGTGTACAAGTTAAGTTCGATAGTATGTTGTACAAGCAATCAATTGCAGAGCTAACCACATCTGGTGAATTTCAGTTTTTAGGTTTTGTTTCATAACTATAACTTCACTTTAGTTATGTTTTTAAGTAATTTTCAGAATTGTTTGTTACCATACATTCAGGTGCTATCCCCAGTCCTCGCCATAACTGCACCGTAACTAGTTTTTTTCAGTGAATGTATACATCTGAATTATTTATATACGTGTGTGTGTGGGGGGAGTTCTTGTTGAGAGTCTCTTTACATTGACATTGAATGAATAAGACTAAAAAACACAGCATTATGCTGCTAATTGCGAGAACCCATTTCCTCTCTTCCCGCATTCATGTCTCATTAGCCGAGGCCTCTAGGAAATATTTGACTTAAAAGCATACATCACTGTGGGGGTGATTCAGTGCACTCTGAGGCCATTAGTGATATGGGAGTGATGGGTGGAGCATGCGCAAACAGAATCTAAACCTGGGTTTACTCCTACCATAAAGAACACTGAGGCAAATGGACGAGGACCAGATCCCACAACTTGTTTGCTGCCTCTGTTGGTGTTCTTGATGACAAGGAAGGCAGTGCTTGGGGCAAACCCCGCCTGCTCCTGCAGTATAAACACAGATTGGTGGGATTGCTTGACAGAAGTATTACAATAATTCACCACAGGCAGTACAACCATACGCCACACAAATGTAAATATAACACAGGTGAACAACAAAGCAATAAACGGAAGCAAAATAACAACCAAATGGCAGCACAAAAACACAAACAACAAAAGCAAAAATACAACTTTGCCACTACAGCACACCGTATGAATCAGCACACTAGCACATCGCAACACAATACGATAAACCTGAACACAAATTTACAATTTAGTATTATTGTGGCTAGTTTTGTGGTTTTGTGTTCTGGGTTTTGAATTCTGCTATTGTAGTGTGGTTTTATTGTTATATATTGCGGTAGATGTGCTGTTTTTTAGGCGTTTTGGGGCTCCGAAATGCCTGGCCTTTTTGTTAAGTGCCCAGCATGTGAGAGGAAGAAGGCCAAAAGCGACCCCCATGATGTCTGCATCGTGTGCCTTCCAGAAGATCATGGCCCTGAGGAGTGTGTGATCTGCCAGCAACTTTCTGCTAGGACACTCAGGGACAGATTGAAGATCAGGCTGGCTGGCCTGGAGGATAGGCGCCAACGTGCTGCAGGTGGGTCTGGGCAGCCTGGGAGGGATCCCTCTGCCTCTGCTGAGGCCCCTGGGGGGCTCCCCGGGGGCAGGAAGTCCAGCCAACGATCCCATTCTCCGTCGACGTCGAAGGCTTCGACGGCGGCGTCGTGAGGGATGACGACGGCGTGCTCCCCGTCTCCCCGGGGCTCCGGGTCGAGACGGCGCGACGACTCGACGGCGAAGGAGAAGCCGACGTCGAAGCCGCCGTCGACGTCATCGTCTTCGTCGACGTCGAGGTCTTCGTACCGACGCCGAAGGCGCAGGGAGGTGCATCGGCGCTCGCCGTCGAAGCGGCACCGACGCTCGCCGTCGAGGCGACACCGTCGGTCGTCGTCGAGGCGACACCGCCGATCGTCGTCGAGGCGACACCGCCGATCGACGTCGAGGGGCTCCTCGACGTCGGGAACATCAAGACGACGACGGCGATCGACGCCGAGGGCGGACCGCCCAACGTCGAGAGGACGGCGTGAGAGGTCGCGCAAGAGGGGATCGACGTCGAGGAGTCGACGTTCGACGCCGAGGATGAGAGGGTCGACGTCGAGGGGACGACGTTCGACGCCGGAGTCCAGGAAGCGCCGTTCGACGCCGGAAAAGCGTCGTTCTGCGTCCAGCAGACAGCGGTCAGCGTCGAGGAGTAGGTCTCCCTCTCCCAAACGACGCAGAGGGGGCTCTAGCCCCAGGAGTCACGCCACTTCCAGTGGACGCAAGAGGAAGAGGTCGCCTGCGGATGGGGATGGATCTCCGCACCCGTCCCCTAAAGGTTCACCGGGCTCGGTGTACTCGGAAGTGTACACTCCATCTCGACCCGGGACTCCTCCTCCTCCACCCGTACCGAAGGAGGACCCTCCGCCCGTGCCACCACTGCCTACGGAGGATCCTGCTCCACCTCCGGTCCCACCGCATGGGCCCGCCCCACGGCCGGTGGTGCCTCCGCCGAGGTCCGCTTCACTGCCGTCACTGCCTGTTCCTCCCAAGGGGACCCCGAAACCGAAGCCCCGGGAGGATCCAAAGAGTCCCCGTGAGAAGCCACGGAAGACCCCTCCTCGCAAACCGAAGGAGCGCCCTAGAGCTGGCAGGTCTCGTTCTCGCGCTAGGCACAGATCTTCCACGAGGTCGAGACACCGCCATAGGAGGCGCGAATCTCGCTCCCGCACGAGATCGTCTGGGACCAGGGACTATTCACCTACGCTGTCGGGGTCGCCGGACACCAGGGTGTCCCCGATAGATGACCTGGTTGCCTTTCAAGACGTCCTGTTGAGGGGCGCGGCGAAGCTAGGCATTACTCTGACAGTGCCTACTCCGAAGACGTCCGTCATTTTCGAGACTCTACATCAGAGGCACATGTCTCGTCCCCTCCTGCCCTTGATGCCGGGCTTGGAAGAACCGGCTATGGCGCTGTTTCTCACCCCGGCTGTGACGAGAGCGGCCCCGTCCAGACTACTGAAGAAATACCGGGCTCCCGACTCGGATCCGGCCTTCTTGAGAGCGGAGCCTCCGCCTGACTCCGTCATCGTCACGGCGGCCCGCAAGCAGCACTCCACCACCCCGACCTCCACGGTTCCCCCGGACAAGGAGTCTAGGTGGATGGACTCGGCGGGGCGTAAGATCTGTGGGACTTCCGCGACGTCCATGAAAGCGGCGAGTGCCACGGCTCTGTTGGGGCGTTACGACCGCGCCCTCTGGGACTCCCTCGAGCGCTTTGCGGAGCATCTACCTCGGGAGCAACGTGAAGACTTCATGGAGGTCCTGAGTGAGGGGATGCTGGTGGCCAACCAGATAATCAGCGCGGCTGCGGACTCTTCCCTGTTGGCTGCTCACGGGTTCTGCCACGGGATCAACCAACGGCGCCACGCCTGGCTCCGGCTGACGTCCCTGAAACCGGATGCGCAGCAGAGGGTGGCCAATCTGCCGTTTTCCGGGGAGACTCTCTTCGGGAAGCACGCAGATGATGAAATGGCCCGCATGAAGGCGGAGGCCGAAACACTGACGGCGGTGGGCCTGGAAAAGCCCAAGGAAACCAAGAAGCAGTACCGCCCGTTCCAACGGCGGTTCGGAGGGCAAGGCCGAGGCCGGGGACAGGCTTCGGGGCACTCGCAGCAGCAGCAGCCATTCCGTAAGCCGTTCCAGAAGCGGCAGAAGGGCAGAGGAGGCCAGCAGTCGGCTTCGGCGCCCAAGGGCCAGGCAGGGCCTAGGCCCTAGGAACTTACTTCCCCCGGATCTGTTACCCACTCCGGTAGGGGGAAGCATCCAACTTTTTCTGGCAGAGTGGAGAAAAATTACGCAGGACAAGTGGGTGCTGAATATTGTTTGCAATGGATACAGTCTTCGGTTCACCAGCCCTCCTCCAGCGATTCCCCCGGTCAGCTCGCAGTTTCAGCTGCGCGAGCTTCAGGCGGAGGCGGATATCCTGTTGAGGAAAAGGGCGATAGAGGACGTACCTCTGTCTCAGAGAGGAAGAGGTCTGTACTCCCGGTTCTTTCTGGTTCGCAAGAAGGACAAGAACGAGTTCAGGCCCATTCTGGATTTGCGACAGGCAAACAAGTGGATTCGCAGAGAAAAGTTCCGCATGCTGTCGTTGCACCAGATCTACCCTCAGTTGCAACAGGGAGACTGGCTTTGCGCGATAGACCTACAGGATGCTTACTTCCATGTGCCCATTGCACACAAACACAGGAAGTTCCTGCGGTTCCAAGTCGGCACCAATCACTATCAATACACAGTACTCCCATTCGGATTGAAGTCTGCGCCAAGGACATTCTCGAAGTGCATGGCGGTGGTAGCGGCACACCTGCGGAAGAACAAGGTGTTCGTCTACCCGTACTTGGACGATTGGCTGATCAAGGCATCCTCCTTCTCGGAAGCGCGAGCACACTTCCAGAAGACGTGCGTCCTCTTGAACAAGCTGGGGTTGCCAAGTCTGTCCCGACTCCGGTCCAATGCATACAGTACTTGGGAGCCTCCATCAATACGCTGTCAGCAAGCGTGTCTCCTTCGGAAGAGCGACGATTATCACTCCTTCGGAAGGCTCAGGCTCTTATGTCGACTCCATCTACAACAGTGAGGACGGTGTCTTCTCTACTGGGATCGATGGCCTCTTGTATCTTCCTGACGCCGCACGCACGGCTGCACATGAGACCGCTGCAGGAGTGCTTGGAGGATCAGTGGGATCAGAGGAAAGGATCTTGGGACGACAAGATTCGCCTGTCGCGGCATGCTCTTCAGTCCCTGAAGTGGTGGTGTTCGGCGGAGAATCTCCTCAGAGGGGTTCCCTTTCACAAGGACATTCCCACGCAGACTGTCGTGACGGATGCGTCTCTTCTGGGATGGGGAGCGCACTCCGGGACTCTACAGATTCAAGGCACGTGGTCACCGATGGAGGCCACGTATCACATCAATTTCCTGGAACTCAGGGCTGTTCACTTGGCGCTGAAGGCCTTTCTTCCGTCCTTCCAGACCAACTCTCTGCTTGTACAGACGGACAATACCACCACGATGTATTACCTCAACAAGCAGGGGGGCTCGAGATCGCGCACTCTGTCGCAGGAGGCGCAAGCGATCTGGCACTGGCTCCTAGCCAGAGGACTGACGATAACGGCCACCCATATACCAGGTGTGCAGAATGTTCAGGCAGACGCACTGAGCAGACTGCTTCAGGAAAACCACGAATGGGTCATAAACAACGAAGTACTAGGAGAAGTCTTCGCAAGGTGGGGAACTCCAGACGTAGATTTGTTCGCCACCGCCGAAAACAGCAAGTGCAGAGACTTCGCCTCCAGGTACTTCCAGCAAGGGACGCTGGGGAATGCGTTATGGATCGACTGGACGAACGGCTTTCTGTACGCCTTCCCTCCCATTCCCCTGATTCCGGCGGTGCTCATCAAGCTAGCCCGGTCCAGGGCTCGGATGATCCTCATCGCCCCGGAGTGGCCCAGGCAGTGGTGGTTCACGGACCTACTTCACCGGTCTCTCCTTCCTCACATCCGGTTGCCGTGCAGGCCGGACCTTCTCACGAAGTTCGGGGGACGGATGTTGCACCCCAACCTCTCGTCTTTGAGTTTGGCGGCATGGCTCCTGAGATAGTGCAATATGGCCATCTGAATCTGCCCGACGATTGCATGGACATACTGAAGGAGTCCAAGAGACCTTCCACTCGGACTTCATACGCTTACAAGTGGAAGAGGTTTTGTATCTGGTGCCAGTCTAAGAACCATGATCCTACGACCTGTAAGGAAGATGTCATCCTTCCTTACCTTTTACATTTGGCGCAGTCTGGCCTTAATGTGCATTCCATTAAGGTTCATCTGGCTGCATTGACTGCCTACAGGAAATGCCCTTCACAGACTTCCTTTTTCCAGATCCCCGTGATCAAAGATTTTCTGGAAGGATTGAAGAAAGTATTCCCTCCTGTCAGGCTCCCCTCGCCTTCATGGGAATTGAATGTGGTGCTGTCCAGATTGATGAAGGAACCTTTTGAACCTATTCATAAGGCTTCGTTGCAGCACCTGTCCTGGAAGGCGGCGTTCCTCGTGGCCATTACATCGGCCCGCAGGGTGAGTGAAATTCAGGCGTTGTGTTGTAATGAACCTTATACTGTATTTCATGCTGCTAAGGTTGTTATGCGTACTCACCCTAAATTTCTTCCCAAGGTTATTTCTGACTTTCATGTCAACCAGACTATAACTTTACCTACGTTCTTTCAGAACCCTTCATCCCCAGCGGAGAGGACTCTCCATTCTCTGGATGTTAGGAGGGTGTTGAAATTTTATCTGGATAAAACCAAAGATATCCGTAGGTCTGACCAGTTGTTTATCAATTACGGATCGGTCAGGACAGGTCTTGCGACCTCTAAGCAGTCCATCTCTAGGTGGATTGTGTCCTGCATACAATTGTGTTATCAGAAAGCTAATAAGACCTTAGGAGGTAAGCCTAAGGCTCATTCCACCAGGGGCAAAGCTGCCACGACGGCTCTGCTCCGTAACGTGCCGATTGCTGAAATCTGCAAGGCAGCCACTTGGAAGTCGGTTCATACCTTTGCTAAACATTACTGCCTGGACACTGACGCCAGGGCAGACGCTCAGGTTGGACAGGCTTCGCTGCGGAATTTGTTCGCACAATAGTGGCATTATGTACTTATTCTCCACCACCGCTTAGTTGTGGGGATGGGCTTGCCATTCTATTCACTAGATT
The DNA here is from genome assembly GCF_964263255.1 of Lissotriton vulgaris. NCBI lineage: Eukaryota > Metazoa > Chordata > Amphibia > Caudata > Salamandridae > Lissotriton > Lissotriton vulgaris. The sequence continues at coordinate 136,865,489 of NC_141691.1, forward strand.
ATGACTATACACAGAGATCCCCTACTACAGAAGGAGTAGTTTCTGTCCTGTAACTCCAGTTCTGTAGTAGGGGTATCTCTGTTATAGTCATAAGCGGCCTCCCTCCTCCCTGGTGGAGAATTCTTCATGTGAACAATGCTGCAGGTCTGGCGTTGTATACGCCTTCAAAAAGAACTGAAAGTAAGTTGGACCTGCTATGCATTCTGGGATACTGGGAGAAGTCTGGAAAGTTCTCTTAAAGGCACAGTATCCTATTTAAGCCACATAATGGCAGCCTATGGGGCTTGTCTGTCCCTACCTTCCTCTCTATCATTCCTGAGTCTTGGACTGGGGGAGGCAGGTTTCTCTATGGTAGAAACTGGCAGGCTGGGCTGTGTGTGGTGATTTTTGGTGGAATTTCTAGTTGAAGTACTGGACAGTGTAGCCTGTGGATATAGGCTGCATTATTTGTCTTTAAATTCTCTCTTAAGTGTCTTTGCAGTTTCTGCATGATTTTGACAACTTAAGAGATTATTTTTGATTGCCGGGGTCCACGCACATGGGCGGGACTATTCACTAGATTATGACTATACACAGAGATCCCCTACTACAGAAAAGCACTTCCAAGTTTCATGTTATGTGATCTGGTCTCCGGTTGTCTGCAAGTCTGCATGTGGTGTGTGGTTAAAACTCTTCTTTTCCTCCTGTAGCCGGGTGGCAGAAGGAGAGGCGGCTTCTTCTGTAAGAGCAGCAGTTACCACCAGGGAGGCGTGTGTATGGAAAGTCCTAGTCTCTGGAAAATACTTGAAATCTATAGCAAAGTCTGCGTAAGAAATATAAAACAAGTAACACCAAAGACAAGCTTCAGTGGTGACACCAGATCTCACAACATAACAGAAGTGAGAGAATTCCACTAAATAGTCTCTGATCGAGAAGACCCGAAGACACTGGAATGGAGGCCGAGACTCCTACAGTGCAGCCATAGGAGCGATACAAGACCCTGCACCACCTACAGGCAGCCAGAGGAGTGATACAAGACCACATACCACCTACAGGCAGCCATAAGAGTGATACAAGACCCCATACCACCTACATGCAGCCGTAAGAGCGATACAAGATCCTGCACTCCCATCAGGCAGCCATAAGAGCGATACAAGACCCCATACCACCTACAGGCAGCTGTAAGAGCGTACAAAAGACCCCATACCACCTACAGGCAGCCGTAAGAGCAATACAAGATCCTGCACTACCTACAGGCAGCCGTAAGAGCAATACAAGACCCCATTCCACCTACAGGCAGCCATAAGAGCAATACACGACCCCATACCACCTCCAGGCAGCCATAAGAGCGATACAAGATCCTGCACTCCCTTCAGGCAGCCATAAGAGCGATACAAGAATCCATACCACCTACATGCAGCCGTAAGAGCGATACAAGATCCTGCACTCCCTTCAGGCAGCCTTAAGAGCGATACAAGACCCCATACCACCTACAGGCAGCTGTAAGAGCGTACAAAAGACCCCATACCACCTACAGGCAGCAGTAAGAGCAATACAAGATCCTGCACTACCTACAGGCAGCCGTAAGAGCGATACAAGACCCCATTCCACCTACAGGCAGCCATAAGAGCAATACACGACCCCATACCACCTCCAGGCAGCCATAAGAGCGATACAAGATCCTGCACTCCCTTCAGGCAGCCATAAGAGCGATACAAGACCCCATACCACTTTCAGGCAGCTGTAAGAGTGAAACAAGACCCCATATCACCTACAGGCAGCCATTAGAGCGATACAATACCCCGTACCACCTACAGGCAGCCATAAGAGCCATACAAGACCCCATACCACCCATAGGCAGCCATAAGAGCCATACAAGACCCCATACCACCCATAGGCAGCCATAAGAGCGATACAAGATCCTGCACTAACTACAGGCAACCATAAGCAATATAACAGGCTAGGAGAGTGGACAATTACAAAGTTATGCCCATGTCCATTGCGAGTGAAGTCATTGAATCTAGATGAGCCCACTGAAGGCACCCTGTTAAGAACAGTGGTGTGGTCTACCATCACAATTGTCCTACCAAATGTACTTTATCAACCAATAAGTAGGCCTAGGCGGAGTTCGCTGGGTTCTGCCTCACGGAACTCCATGAATTGCCGAAAAAACTCTGCCGCGCTCCATGGTCTAGCATATGATTTTCCTCGCCTGCACTCACCAATGACCCACGCAAGAGGACAAACTCTGCTCTGCAAACTCTACCGGCAGAGCGAATTCATCGCCTACCCCTACCAATAAGTCTAGCGGCCTATTTTAGAATCATTCCAATTGGCTGCTAGTAGCGATTTACAACAACTGCTACTTCAACTACGTGTGCTCTTTATTTCTTAGCAGTAAGTGGATAACTGCAAAAGTAGTGCAACACCTATGGTTCACCCTCATTGTTGGCTGGTGTCAGTGGTTGGCAGATTCAAGTAGTGATTTTAACTCACATACCAGGGACAAAAATAAATATGTCCAGCACTAATTGGAACTTTCTGGACCCTTTTTGCGTTTTACTCCTTGCCTCAAGTGCAATTTTCTTATCTTCTTGTCTCCCTATTTGGTCATAGTTCTGGGGGGAAACACAATTCCAACAGCCAGCTACATTTGATTTGAAAAATGACATCACTAATGCAACTCACTGTGAAAATATTTCAATGTTTATTTTTTTGCCCCTTATGATTCTAGCATCTTGTTTTCATAGAAAGAATATCTTGTTGCAGGACTAATGTAATAAAAAGAAATCCAAAACTGATACCTAATTCCCATAAAACCTGATTAGACCAATAAGATCAGACCAATGCTGAGCATATACCTTACAGTGAGCTGTGTTGGAATGTGTTCAAACCACTTCAGGAGGGTGGTGGTAAACCCTGCCAAGGGCTACAGGCAAAACATTGTTGAAAATCCCACAAATAACCACATAACACGAATATAATATTTTTCGGGAACACCTTAACACTGCTGTAGATGGCTGCTTATGAAACACTTCTTTCCCTATGGAAAGGCAAGATAGCTTCAAACCACAGGATGTGGTGTGTAGGTTCTGGGATATAGGATGAACTTAGGGCGACATGTACTACAGTCAGGATTGACGACTCACCAATTACAACTTTTAGCGACTAATAATTTGCGACGCAAAACTTGATGTACAACAGTGTCTCAGACACTGTTTGTGATTCCCAGATGGGTTGGAAGGGATCTGCTTCATTAATATTCATGAGGCAGGTCGCAATTTGCAGCCAATTGGGAATGGCAGGCACTCACAGATACAGTGGCATGCTGGGGTCAGCAGACCACCATGTCTGTGGATAAAGCAATTTTCTTTCTTGAAAAGGGGCCCATTTTCCTTAAAAGAAAACAGGATGCATTACAGAAATGAAAATAAAAAGTTTTCTATTCACTTTTTTAGAGTGAGCATTAGTCCGTGGGACCATTGCCTGCTCTGAAAAAATTTTAGCGTCCCCATTCACAGAAGGGACGAGGACCCTTCCTGTTTGCGAATGGCTTACCACCAATTTGAAATTGGTATTAATCTGCAAATGTTTTGCAACCGCATTCCCGGCCACAAAACATTAATATATACCAGCGCGATTTGCTATTAGGAAGGGACGCCCTTTACACACCCCTTCCTAATAGTGACTCGCAAACCCTATTTTGCGAGTCAGTACTAGGTTACCGACTCGCAAAATTGGGTTGGCACATTGAAAAATGCATTTTACCGGTCGAAAACAGGTAAATACCGTGTATATCTGGTCCCAAGTTGGAAGCGTGATAAGTGCTCCTAAGCTTAATACATTAATAGAGAGAAATGTGGGAATCACAGGAAAGAAATTAACTTTTATGTGCTCCTGGTGACATGTCTGCATGATTCACATAGCTGCCTCATTTCCCAGATCCATGCATGTGCTGCTGCTCCACTCCAGGTGTTTTTACTTTCAATTCTGGGACTTGTAGTCCTGTTTTACAAAGGAATAAACAAGACTACTGGTCGCAGTATTTAAACAAAAAACCTGGGCTTCACGCATGGGCTTGGGAAACTTGGCTGGACTCACCAAACATAAATTCAAATCCAAACAGGGTTGATTCAGCTGATGAAGTTAATGTATTAAATTGGGTTATAGTAACACCTGTTATTTTTTGTGTGCTAAAGAGTAGAAATGTCATAAGTCACATATTGAAAGCTGTTAAGACTAGGATGTCTTCTCCTCGTGCCCTCGTCACCATTTGCATTGCCGTATGCATCCTTGCACCCAGAACGGGTGTGGCTGCGACAACACCTCCAGCGCTGTCAGGATCAGACGCAGGGGGAACAGGCTTCCATTTTCACACAGTTCTGCATTTCTAGATGTTTCTCTCTCGTGAAACCAGTTTGGATGTGTTTGTTTGTAGCCTAATCCTTATTGCTTTCAATGCAAATCTGATTTCCGACATTACCTTTGAAGGAAGTTATGTTTACCGATCTTGCCTCAACACCTGAATGAACTTCCACCTACCTATAGGGAAACTCTGCTCTGAATCGCGCTTCCTAGCAGCCACATGTCGCATCTCCAGGACCAACAGCAGAGACCACTCCTTCTCCCACCTGGCAACCAAGACCTGGAACAACCTCCCCCTACCCCTCAAAGCATCACAGCGCTCCAGCAGTTCAGGAAGGACCTCAAGACCTGGATGTTCCACCAATAGGAGAACCAGCAGATCGTTTCTTCTAGCCCCTCACGGGTGATGCAGCCACGCTCTACAAATCCTATTGACTGCTAATCCTAAATGCTGGAAATCCACTTCCTGTTTATTTTCTTGCTCCAGGACATCTTTGGCTCAGCCTGTACAATGACCCAGTGCAGCTCGATGGACGGGTGGCTTGTTGCTTCCTCCAGAAGAGTCCCATTGTCTTTGTGTCCCGTTCCATCGGGCTACTTGCAGCTTAGAGATCTACCTCCAATATTGGACTTTTTGTCTGTAATCTTCATTTTTCATAGAAGAAACTGAAATTTAATTCGGTCTGCTTGCCAGCTCCTCGCTGTTCCAGTTACGTCATTCTGAATTCAGCAACGGCCCTTACCTCTGGGGTATATGGCATCCTGCCCCATAGATCAGAAGACTGGCCATTGACAGAAAAGGTATACTAGCAAATGCATTGTAACTAGTTTTTAATATTAACTTAATTATTTATATTCCTGGACACCATTTAAGGATTGCTTACCCCTTGCGACCCCTGTCACTGTCAACACTGAAGCCAGGGGTCACAAAGGCAATGCCAAGAACAGGAGGTAAACAATGTTGTGATGTGCACTGTTTACTTTTTGCCGCTCTGACTGTGCAACATCAGAAATCAAGCTCTCAGTTCTACAAAAACAAAATTAATACAGCAGTTAAAACTACTCTACTGAATAAAAGACAGCAACAAAATATGAAATATTTTTAAAACATGTTGCTGATTTTCATTATTGCGAACACATGGAAAATGATGTGTTCGAATACAAATCTCACCGCTCTTCTTTAGTGATAGATAAGGTCTTAGAACTGATGCTAATAAAAATGTAGACGAGGCTTAGGAGTAATTTATGTCAATAACATAGTTCACATCTAATTTATGATCTACATGAAGAAATACACATGAACAAAACCAGCATTGTTTTTTAAATCTTTTTTTCGTATATTTTATGCTTGGAGTACAGAATAGGCAAACCATTAAATCTCGAGAGTTTGTGATAAAAATAATTTAGTTTCCCAGTGTTGTTTTATATTCTTTCTGGCACTATTCGTTCTCCTCTTCCAACAAACACTTACATTTTCATGCAATAAAAAGAGAAAAGTGTAATGTTTCTATCATGTCAGCACCTATTTAACATAAAGGTTATATACAATTGTCTCATTCACGTCCAAGAAACTATCTTTTAACCCTACCCCAGAGTCCATATAATAAATGATTTGGTACCCTGGCTGTAATTTTAACCTTTCACTTTCACGACATACACCACTTACAAAAAATGACACTAAAAAAACCAGTTCCGCTGTAATCAGGCGTCGGAGCGCCCCTAGGAGGCACTCGGCTTCCTGAGTGGGTAAGCGATGATGAAACATGCCACCAACTAGGTTGGTGGGTGAGAGTTCTTCTAAGAAATCAACTGGGTTCTCTGCCAAGGAGGCTTATTTTCAATAACCCTGATGATTGGGTTTCCTAGAGCTTAGCTCTAAGCTCGTTCTCTTTGTTTATATAAATGTATATGAAATGGATCTTTATCTATGTCAACTGTTGTGCTATTATTTCATTGTGCACTTAAGAGGCTCTTCAGCAAAGTCAGCTATTGGGATGTCATCAGGACTGATGTCAAATGACATAATTATCTTAGACGATTCAGTGTCAAAAATCATGTGATGTCTTTTCCTGGGATATCATTTGGTCAAAGGGTCATTATGTGATATCTCTTCTGCTACCCGAAGCATTTTAGTGAAATGATGCCCATGTTTATATTATTTTCCTTCTCTTCTTGGTTTAATCAGAAAGGAGTGGCACGTGTCTCCTTACCCTTGTAAGAGAAAGAGAAAGAGCAGCAGACTATTAACATAACTTTGTGGCCCTCCTTTATTTACGTATACATTTCTTTGGAACATTGTAAACAATCTGTAATAAAACAAGTCTGCAGTCATTCCGACTAATAATGAGAGGTTGTCAAGTTTTGTGAGAAGATAAATGCCCCAGCCACCATGCCACCTTCAGATCCTCCCTTACACTGACTCTAAGTTCAAAGAAACACACCCATGCGCACACTAGTCAGCTGTTGATGTAGGTGTTGCCTCCTTGCATAAGGCTCCTGAGGTGCTAAGCAACCAACGATGGACCATTGAAGCAGTTGTATGCTATTTCATATTTTATTTATTCATTCCCTTACAAAACCCTTATATCTCCTTCCACTGGTCAACAGATTCCAAACTTTGGGGCCACCTCCCGCAAGCACCAAACTAAACACCCCTGCCCTCCTCATGACAATGGTACAATCCTGTATACCACTCAAAATCACAACAAACAAAATACAACACAATGCAAACCCCTGGGGTTTGATTACTGAACATAGTCCTCATACCTCGTGCAAGACACTGGGTGAAACTGCATGTGATAATATCAATGCACCTTGCTAGGGGCTTTACAGAAATGATTTCATCCGCACACATTGATCGCAAGTAATCAGTTCCACCAAGTAAATTTGTTCACAAATTTCTTTATTCTTTATACTGTTATTCTAGGTTATATAATCATATTTCAAATACGTAACCGTCTTCTTTTTGAACCTCATCAGTAAAGCAGTATGGGAAACTTATATTCAAGTACTGTCTTACTATTTAAACCATGTTATACAATTTTTTTGTATACATTCATGTGCCGTGAAGTTCTATTATTTTTGCATATCTCCTAGAAGGAGTACCACAAGGTCTGCCCATTTTGAGAAGAGAGAACACTCATGAAATGAAACAGTTTATTGATGAGGTAACAATATAATGTTACAAATGAATGTTTATTGTCTTAAATAGTAAGACAGTACTTGAATATAAGTTTCCCATACCTATTATTTTTAGTTAAAAATAATGATTTGTGGAGTAAAGCCCGAAGAGGGTTTATGGCCTCGTATAATGCACGATTAGGTGCTCTATGAGATGGAACAAGTTGACTGCTCCTAAACATATCAGTGTAAATATGTAAATAGAGTATTAATGTGTATATATATATATGTGTGTCACATAAACACTCTTGTATATATATGTGTGTACATAAGAGGTTTTAAAATATGTTGTCTATGTTTTGTAGCCCTGAAGAAGTCCTTAAATAGGATGAAGCGCATTGGCTACCTGGGAAGAAAAAAAGAATAAAAACATAAAGAATAAAGAAATTTGTGAACCAATTTACTTGGTGGAACTGATTGCTTTCGATCAATGTGTGCGGATCAAATCAGGTCTGTAAATTATTTATGTGAAGAGCATTTCACATACTAAGAAACTATGAGGTCCTGTTTCTTTTGATCATTGCACCACATGTTAATAATGTCCCAAGGTACAAATAAGTGCAGTTTTAAATCCAAGAACTCTTTTGTAAATCACCTTGCTAGGGGCTGTCTCGGTGTCCTCCGGAGTGGAGCACATATCTGTTACATGGGAGTTCACCAGAGGCTCCAACTGGGGTTGAAGGAATGGCAAACCAACCACCAAGGGTGTGCCCCACATCTAAACACTGGACTGCTCACCTCCAATATCACATTCTCCACTGGACGGTCAGCCTCGGCCATGCTCTTCACAAGCTTTTTAAACTAAGAGGCATTGTGAGAAACTACTTCACGCCCTCGCAGGGCTGTCACCATAGTGTTCTTTACGGTCTCTACTTAACAGAGCACAGGCTCAAAGGGAAGGCAGAACTTGCTTCCTGGATGACGGTCTTGGAACAAAATGGTATCTCTTACTTTCCAGTCGAGGTTCTCAGGCACTGTTTCGCCAGCACAGGCTGAGCACTTGGGGCTTTTAATACCCAGTCAGGTGATGGAGTACTACACCCCTGACAGACCTTCTCATACACATTTGTATGGGACATGTTCTTGTGGTGGCCAGAGGTGTTGTTCGATACTTCTTCAACAATTGATGAAGCTGCGCATGGGCAATCTGGACCACTTTAGCTACTGTCCGTTTGAACTTTCTTGCAGCTTCGGTCTACAGTGTGTATAATGTACAATTTGTTCACATTCGTCTTCCTCTATATCTAGCTCTTACGCCTCTATTGCTGGCATGCCTAGCGCTCCCACTGACTCCTCAATGGTGCTTTGCGGGGATTGCGAGGACCATCACACCTTGGCAAAGTGGTTGGTTTTTCAACATGGAAGCTTCGCTTATCCATAGTGGGGAACTGCTCTAGGTATGGACATGGGCCGCCGCATTGCCTCAACACCGTCCTGTTGTACTTCGGCTTCTTTTTTCATCTCGGGTTTGCTGTCTTTATTACTTTGTAAACAGGCTCACTCTTAATGGGTTTGCCTAAAGCTGACTCCTTATGCGTGGCTCGTGCTTTTACAATTCTTTGGAGCATCCATCCATGGGGATGTACTACAGAGATTTACGTGGCTCTAGTAATACCTACTCTCACTATTTCACCAATGCACACCCTTGTGGGATCTGTTCATTTTCGTTCTGGAGGGCACAGGTGCCGGCTAACTCTGAGTTGGGCGTAAAATGAATCAAAGGAATCTATCAGGTCCTGTCTGGCATATCGCAGCAAAACTCTTTCGTAGTCGGAATTCACCATGGGTTCAAAATGTGCATTGAGAGCTTCAGTAATGGTGCTGCATGAGTGGGGCAGGCCTGCTTCTAATAGTCTGTGGGATGTTAGTAGATGTCAGCCCCATCCAGATGTAGTAGGTGCGGTGTTTCTGGTTGTCTTATACTGTTGCTGCATTGAAGTACATGTCTACTTTGGAGCTTGTACGGATTGTGTGCCTGCTATGACAAATGGTTTCATGGCTTGTAGGGTAGCCATAAAGTAAGCTCCTTTGGCTCACCAGTAAAGGTTCCTCCAGGCCCTGGTTCTCTTATTCTGCGCCGGTGGGTGGGTAAGAGCGAAAGAAAGTCTCACTTTGTTGGGACATTGCAGAGGCTCTCTCCCCCACAGGGTGGGCTGTTTTATATTCGGACTGTCCTTACAGTAATTCTTTCGAGTGTACTCATCTGTTTATCATTATTTAATTTTCCACTTAGTATAGCACGTGGCGTCAATTTGCCAGGTGAAGAAACAGCTCGTATGGCACACAATCACTTAGCAGGATTCCTTGCAAGCTGGGATTAAGGTGCAGAGCCTCGTGGTACAGTCCGGTAGCTCATGTGCCCTCTGTCAGCGTGCTAGCATTGCAGTATTGTAGCAGTCTCTTCTGCCTGCGTGTCTACTCACGGCCTCTGGCCCACTGGGCAGTGCTTCTTGGACGTCCTGAAGGCAATTGCAACTGGTACTGAACAAGGGTGGCGAAGCGACGGGGGGTAAAAAATAAACCTCACTCACCTTTAAAGGCTACTCACTCTCTTCCATCGCCATCTCTCGTCTGCTTGGTCCGTCCAGACCAGAAAGTACAAACAGGCTCCCCTAGCCAAACACAACCCTGCAATGCAGCGTTGTGATTGTTCAGAGGTTCAGCACTCAGACAGGCAGTGCACCACAGCCTGGTGGGGAACAAGCTAAGTGCGCATGACGGTTTGGCCGGCCGAAGAGGGCCGGCCAATATGTCATGAGCACTTAAGTGCACATATTTTCTCCTCTCCCCGTTGGCTGCGATGACAGCCAAGATCCACCCCGCCCTGCCCCAAAACCTGCTTCAGTGCAGAAAAATAAAATAACAAGAGTGTGTTATTATAATTTTATTTCTCCTGCTTTGCACTGCTAAAAGCAGTAGGGCAATGTTCCTCTGCCTTAGCGGATGAGCCGCCACTGCCTGATGGTCACCACACTGGGCGTCTTCCTTAGCAGCAGGGCAGGAGCACCTTGTGGTGTCACTCAGAGGCACCAGCTCTCCAATCCACAGTGCTGGCAGCCTGCAACGTAGGTCCCCGGACGTCGGCTCCCTGGTGAGGCGCAGCAGAGCACATACCAACTGACAGTGTTGGGGCAAGGGCGATGGATGGTGTCAGACACAGGTTCCATAACCACCCTCGTCGCTAAATGTTGTATCGTTGCATAGGTGTTCTGGGGTCCTAAGTAAACCATGTCACACTACCATAGTAGTTGTATGCAGGTCAGTGCTTAATTTATAAAAATATATGTGCCGGGACCCTCATCAGGAGGTCACTGCAGTTTTAACCACCCTTTGCCCTTGCCAGTGCTGCCAATGACAATACCGATTCAAAAAGGGGGTGGTGATGAACAGAGTGTCTGAATTAAGCAGACCACTCTTACCCAGTCAAGAGATCAGGGCTTGATCCATCACCGTTATTTAGCTCACTGCATCACCCCAGTTCAGAACCTGGCTATATGCAAATTAGTCTGACCCAGTGCCTCATGGGAACAGGACAGACCAAACTACCAAGCCAATTCTTCACCGGAAAGGAGACAAGCTTCCGGGGACCGGTTTCTGCCATTTCAGCCGTCGTCGGCCCGGCTTGCTTGAATCCTGGTGGTGCAGTGAGCAAGGGACTCATGTCTGAGTATACCCTGCCACACTTGTGGTGGCCAAAAACGATTCAAAAAGAGGGTGGTGATGAACAGAGTGTCTGAATTAAGCAGACCACTCTTAGCCAGTCAAGAGATCAGGGCTTGATCCATCACCGTTATTTAGCTCACTGCATCACCCCAGTTCAGAACCTGGCTATATGCAAATTAGTCTGACCCAGTGCCTCATGGGAACAGGGCAGACCAAACTACCAAGCCAATTCTTCACTGGAAAGGAGACAAGCTTCCGGGGACCGGTTCCTGGCATTTCAGCCGTCGTCGGCCCGGCTTGCTTGAATCCTGGTGGTGCAGTGAGCAAGGGACTCATGTCTGAGTATACCCTGCCACACTTGTGGTGGCCAAAAACGATTCAAAAAGGGGGTGGTGATGAACAGAGTGTCTGAATTAAGCAGACCAATCTTACCCAGTCAAGAGATCAGGGCTTGATCCATCACCGTTATTTAGCTCACTGCATCACCCCAGTTCAGAACCTGGCTATATGCAAATTAGTCTGACCCAGTGCCTCATAGGAACAGGGCAGACCAAACTACCAAGCCAATACTTCACCGGACAATACCTGCACAACTATTAACCATACACTCCAACAAATGTGCTATTTTAGACTATTCCTGTCCCCCAAAGTTATAAGAATGGCTTTGGTGTTGGCAGGAATTAATCGTTTTTAATGTATATTGAATTAATAAACAGCTGTTCTGCTCATCCCTAAATTACACAGATAGCACCACCATGTGGGAGACTGTCATAAGTTTCGGTGTTCCCAATTAAGTGTCAGTGTCCAGCACCAGAAACCACCTGCCATAATTAAGCACTGATGCAGGTACATATGGAATTTAGTCACACTTACTTGCGCCGCCTTATATCTCCTACCACGAGTCACTAGATTCTACCATCGGGGCCACCTCCAGCAGAGACTAAACTAAACACCCCTGCAGTCCTCCTGACACTGGTGTAAATCTAGATTAGGTTAGATTAGACCATTTTGTGATTGTCTATTACGTTTTTACTCCAATGTGTACTCTGTTTGTGCTTTAGGGGCCCAATTTAGAGTTTAATGGAAAACCTCTAACTTTTAGAGGAAGTATTAAATAAGAGAGAATACAGGTGGATTTCCTACACCCCAGTGGATTCTCCTGTGTATTTTGGGCTTCATCCTGGGATCAGAGCATTTTGCGTTAGCAACCAAAAATATTGAGCGGCAATTGCTAGCTCGTGCTAATAAAATCACAGCCTAGGAAACACCATATTTGCAAAGATCAGGCCATATTGTACACGTCTTCTGTAATTACCAGCTGGGAATCTCTGTATTTCCATGGACTCGGAGTGTCAACCCACAAAAATGAGGAATAGCCATCAAAATCATCATTTGCACCGTAGGGTTCCCCCTCATTCACCTGCACTGCAGTTCGGTGAGCTGTTCCTGGAGAAATCAACTCGTGATTGAGATAAATCCACATAATTTGAAATCCCGATTCGGCTGGCTCTCATTCGCATTGGGCTGAAGCATATAAAATCATCGTCATTGTATGTATAGGCATTTATATAGCGCACTACTTACCCGGAGGGTCCCAAGGCGCTTCGACCGCTGCGAAACCCTTCCTGGCTTCCCTGAGAGATGGTCCCTTAATGGGTATCTCCAGGGTGAGATCAGGCATCCCCGGCGGTCTGGTGGGGCCGTTAGTGAAGATGAGGCAAGCTAATGCCCAGAGTTGCCGAGTGTGATCGCTGATCAGAGTGGGCACCGAGGCGAGAGAATTATCGAGTCCGCTGACCCTGGTCCAGAAACCTGCCACGCCGGGAATCGAACCCTGGTCCCGGGCCGTCCTCTGCTCTCGGGTCTGCCGCCTCTAACCAGTGAGCCACACTACTTCATTCAGTAGCTCCACAAGTTGTTTTCTATTTGAAAAAACATAGTAAGTTTAACCAACCTTCAGACATGCTGGGTTTCAATTCCGTCATGCTGGCATTCACTTCCGTCATGCTGTTTTTCCGACTTTGCCTTCATTTCACAACATTCTCTACATTTTTCTGAGTAGATCCTAAAACTATGGGAGCTGTCGTGCTTCACTTTGTTGAAACAGGCTAAGTGCCAACGGCAAGTATTTAAACCAAACCTTTTAGATTTTTAAGGGCTCCCCTATGGACTGTAAGCAGGATCGGAGGTCATATATTTGACTTTTTCTTTACCCTGCAGTTATTTAGGAATAATTCATCATATGGCAAATACAGATTAAAAATATCAACATTTTCAGATTTCAACAAGAAATAGAGATGTTTGTTTTGTTCCCTTTGTAATATCAGAAATAATTTGTGAATAATTTCCTGAGACTGTTGACCACTCTGGGAGCCCGTGGAAGCACACCAGACCCATATATATTCTTTTTTTCAACTCTACAATCACAAGGGTGGGTCTGTGGGTGGCATGTAGGGTCCTGAGACCCTTTTGCATCTTTTTTCCCATTTCTTATGTCTCGCAGCCTTGACCCCTCCACCCATCGCTCTTGTCCCTCTTCTGTCCCACTTGCTCACCATCAGCCCTTCCATCGTTCCATCCCTTTAGGGCCTTCTTACCCCCAGCACAGGATGGCATGAGGCACAGCACATCCAGTGCAATGTACCCTGCCCAACAGGGAAGCTGACAGTAGGGTGTAGGAGGACTCCGTGTAAAAAGGAAGAGATCTGTTCCCCCATACACATGCTATCTGCCTCTTAACCCTTTAACTGCGGGGGTTCTTCCCCCGCTGTGCTAGGGGGCTGCGGGGGGGAAGGCGTGCACTGCGCCCCTTGCTCATGACGAGCTCACTTCGTCATGAGCCACAGTGCTCGTGTGCTCATGACGAGCTGAGCTCGTCACGGCCACACCCGTTTCCTTAGAACTCTCAGCACAGCAGGGGAATTATGCCTGCGTGTGAGCGTTCTAACGGCCATGACGAGCACAGCTCGTCATCAGCACACGAGCACCGTGGCTGATGACGAGCTGAGCAGCATGGGAGGGGTTAATGGTGACATAAAATTGGTCATCTCCTTTGGCCCGGATTTGAAAGGGAAAAAATCCTGCTTCTCCGACTGTATGGGAAAAATAGCATTTTGTATGTCCAACAACTGCCTGCAACTAAACAGAAAAACAGACTAGATACTTCTATTAGGTAAAGGCCAGCACCTGAGGAGTTTGGATTGGTGACCATCCTAACTTGGACTAGCCCTGTCCCCAAAACAAGTAGTCAAAAACCTCGGTGTTAACTTGGTTACTACTATGTCCATGAAAGAACATGTCTCGACTCTATGAGGAACCTGTTTTGTCACCATCCGATTACTGAAAAAAGCAATGTATTGGCTTCTCTCTACTTCTAAGAAAACCCTAGTCCAAGCTCTAACCACAAGTCGTCTTGACTACAGAAATCTAAAATTGTAGGTGCAAAAGAGATTCTACTGTCTAAACTGCATGTGATGCGGAATACTACAGCCACACTTGTGTGCAATTTCCTGTCTGGTTCTTCCTCTACTCTAAAACTACACTCTTTGTATTAGCTACCTATTAGGGAAAGGCTCATTTTCAAGTTGTGCTGCCTTACCCACAAACGCCCCATTCCACTAACAAAATAGACCCAGATTCTATCACCCGATTTGATTGCAGAGATCCTAGCTTCGGATTCCACGGATCTGTACTTCTGGAATCGGCGGGAGGTCTTTTTTCTAGTCCTCTACGAATTAATTTGTGTACAGAGCATGGAAAGTTTAAAAAACTCCTTAAAACGTAGTTGTTCTAGTTTCACTTACCTCATACTGCAGCTAAGCACCAAGATATTCCTCCGGGTTTGATTTGCTGTGCTAAACCAAGTGTTGCTAACATAACATACGCCTCCAACTTGTTAAATTTGTACTATACTGAATTTGCACCTTGTAATGAGGGCCCAAGTGGTGTCAAACATGAAATATGTAAGTTGATGTTACACATGTATGTAGTTTATAGCCTGTTGCAATTCTCGTATAGTCTTTTCCGAATAATGGCAGATCGATTTGAAGTAAAAACACTGCAATGGGGGAGGGTACAATAACATTAAAAAAAATATTGATAAAATAGAATGAAAAAAAGGTTGTAGCAAAAAATAAAATTGAAAGATGCCCTGCTTGATAGGGCTAAGGTAAGTGTACTGGGAGCAGGGACAAAAGACATCTTACTTCTTAAGCGGAGAGGAGAATTTACAGTGAGGTGGAGAAGAGGCTGTGGGACAAGTAAATGGTTTTGGGAAGAAAGGAATGTTAGTGAAAAGGGAAAGGTAAGGGTTTGGTAGGGTTTAGGGATTGCCAGATTAAAGGGTAGATACTGGATTTTACGGTTCTGGACAGTAAGGGTTGTTAGGGATCAGGGAAGGTAATGTCAAGGGGTACCAGGAACGTTTTTGGGTTCAGGAAAGGGTTGCATTAAGGCATAGTAGTGTTTTTTAAGATTCAGGCAAGGATAGCATCCAGGGGTTGGTGAGAGTTTTTAGAATTCAGGGATGGGTTGCGTAAAAGCGTAAAAAGTATTTATTAGGGTTCAGCCAAGGATAGTGTTAGTGGTAAGATGTTTTAGGGTTCAGAGAAGGTAGCAAAAAGGGGAAGTAACAGGTTTTTCGGTCCAGGGAAGGGTAGCATTAAGGGATAAGTAAGGATTTTTAGGTTTCAGGGAAGGGCAACATTAAGAAGTAAATTGGGGTTTTTACAACTCAGGGATGGGTAGTAAGGGGTATTAAGGGTTTAGGTAGGGCTAATGTTAAGGAGTCATGAGGTGTTTTAGATTCAGGGAAGAGTAGCAGACGTTTGTGGGGTTTAGGGAAGGGTAGTTTTAAGGAGTGGTAAGGTAATTTTAGCATTCAAGGAATGGTAATGCTGAGGGTAGTAAGGCGGTATTAAGGTCCATGAAAGGGGGTGTAGTTAGGGTTTTAGGGTACTGGGAACAGTAGTGTTTAGGAGAAATAAGGTGATGATAGCGTTAGGGTTAATTAAGGCTTTTAGGGTGCAAGCAAAGGTAGTGTTAAGAAGCAGTAAGGGGCTTTAAGGGCTCAGGGAATGGTAACTATAAAGGAAAGTAGGAGGTTTTTAGGTTCAGGGAAGGTTAGTATTGAGAGGTAGGAAAGGGGTTCTTACAGTTAAGAGTAAAGTTGAGGGCTAGTAAGGAGTTTACTGAGGTCAGGGAAGAGTATGTTTAAGGGTTAGAAATTGGATTTTTAGGTTCCAGGAAAGAGTAGCATTATGGGTAGTAAGGCATTGTTAGGTTTCAGGGAAGGATGTTTCAAGGTATAATCAAAGTTTCAGGTTTCAGGGAAGGGTAGTGTTAAGGTGTAGTAAGGGTTTGGTAACGTTAAGGGTTAGTTAAGGCTTTTAAGATTAAGAGCTAGTGAGGGTTTTTTAGGGTACAGGGAAGGGTAGCATTAAGGTGTAGTTTGGGTTGTAAGGGGTCAAGGATATGAAACGTTAAAGGGTACTAAGGGGTTATTAGAGTACAGTTAGATAAATTAAAGAATGCATGTCATAAAAACACTTTTCGATTTGACATTTTTGGAATCGTCATAGCGAATAATGAAGAATATGTGTTATAACAATTGCAACTCGACTTTGCTGTAGCTGACATTTTAAGAAGTCAGCATTATTACATACAACAATAAAGTCACCAAGGGCACACTTTGAGTCATATCTCAATCTGTGATGCATTATAACTGTAGTAGTTCTAGACCATCCCTCAAGACACTCACATATTTATTGTATGGCTGAGCAGAAGGATAGTTATTTCCCACAACAAAATGTGCATCACATGACTTCAAGTGCCATATAAAAAATATATAATTTGACCCGTATTTTATATCTGTGGCCTGGTGGCAGCAATTGATATTAAAATCAATGTGCCTTTTTATATTGCCCTGAAAGGGTCAAATCAAAAACAGCATTGTTATATTGATTACCTTTGAATTCCACATCTTCCAGCCAAATTGGGTTAATGAAATAAGAATATCTCCTGGGTGGGAATGGAAAGCAAGTGAATAGGTGTATGACTAAAGTCACATTTTTACACTGTAAACATAATCTACTGTCTCTATTAACAGGCAAAATATTCGAGTATCAGGTCATATCCGCGAACCTGACTTATCTGTTCCCGTTGCAACTGTCTGATGAGCGGCTGCCCTTGATTCACTCGGCGCCCATCCGACTTCCCTCCCTCATCCGGTTTCATTCCAGTGTGATGTGACTCTCACTTCCCTGCATGTGTCGCCGCACTCATGGGCATCTGTGGAGGGAGTCTGTGGGCATCTGTGGGCGCGTGCCTGCCCCCCCCCCCCCGCCCTGGATTTTTCACTTGCCCTTTAAAACATATTTCAAGATAGCGCTGCATTTTGGAAAGGGTCAGAGGATGGATGATGTTAAAATTATGGCCCACCTGAAAATTTTTCTGCAAACGCCCATGCCTGCCCGGTGGGCCAAGACGCAGGGGTCTCCAAACCGGTCCTGGAGGGCCGGATCCATGCCAGATTTTTTAAATAACTACATGTATCTCAATGGGGATATCCAAAAAATCAGGCATGGATCCGGCCCTCCAGGACCGGTTTGGAGACCCCTGGAGAGGTTCCTGGATAGTCCCAACCCTTCTCTCTGCCTGACTGCGCTGCAAAAAGTACTAACTGCAGCTCGGCCCCTTAAGTCACACTCATGCCACCGTCAGCCTGAAAATGTTTAGTAGGAAGCAGTGGTCAAAGTGGGCGGGATCGGCAGGGCGTGCTCCTACTTCTTCAATTCCAATGGTTCCGTTCCCCTACTTTTTTTATTTTGGAAATGCGTCCCAGGACACAAGAAATCACCAACTCCTATAAATAAAGCTTGGCGTTCGAGGACTGGCGGCTGAGAAGTAACAGGACTCTGTCTTTTCCTTCTTGCCCAGAGAAGAAAAATCCAGTGACAGTGTCCACTTCTGCTCTGCTGCTTCAGCTGCACCCCCCTTGCACCCCCCACTCTTTCCTTCTTCCCTCTCTTTCTGTCTAGCAGGTCTTCTCTTACTGAAAACCGTGACATCAAGATGGGGTCCTCACTCTCTTTCCTTCCCTTTCTTTTATTTGCTCCATGTGAAATGGATCCAAAAAAGAAAAACATTTTTGCTGGAAATGTATTTTTCTGACAATTTAATTCCAAAGTGCAGCATGTACAATAAAAGGTTAAAAATATGGAAAATAACTAAATAAAGTAAGACAGAGTGGTAGCAAACTAGCCAGATTGATGTTATTCACACCCAAACACATTAGCGCCATTTTTACAGAGTTTGCCAGTGAAACGCTATTTTTGTTTTCTTGTCTTTGTTTTCCCTGGCCTTGCAACTAGTGCACCAATCCTGTAGGTACTGTAATCTGTGGATTGGAAAATAAAATAAGTGCTGCGGCTCTGCATCCACGGATGTGGTCTTTTTACCATACTGCTTACGTTTTGTAAGGATATAAGCAATGGACATTGAAATGGGTCCATTCAGGGCCCTGAAGTCATGTCCTTAACTTTTCAGGCAAAAGCACTCATTGATTTCTGAATAGTGAGTGTAAAAGCGTTAAGGTAACCATGTTGTTCCTGCTTTACATTTCACATAGTTTGCTAAATTTTGCATTCCCTAGGAGTGTTAGCTTTTTCCAGGATGTTGTTACTTATTTTTGTAGGCCGAATATTGCTCTAGTCCAGTGCATCATTTAAATTGAGCCGCATCTGGGTGTTTATAGCCCACAGCAATCGGGTTGTAGTTGAAGGCAGTGTGAGTTTTTCCTCAGTGGGGCAGTATGGTGTTCAGTGGGGGAGATGGCCAGAGCTGCTGAATTTGGAACTGGGAAACCAGGTTCAGCCGGAATAACCAGTCCACCAGACCACTCTCCTGAGAGAGCACAATCCCATGCTAGACCTTGGAAGGCTTCGCAAGACCTTAGAAGCCCTGGTGTCTTCGTACCAGCAGGTAGACCCTAGCAGTGACAAGTGCAGGTTAACCTTCAAGGCTTGTCCACCACTATCCATACTGATTTTCACCTTCAGTCTTGCGGGCAGGCCTATGAAGCA
The DNA here is from genome assembly GCF_964263255.1 of Lissotriton vulgaris. Classification (NCBI taxonomy): domain Eukaryota; kingdom Metazoa; phylum Chordata; class Amphibia; order Caudata; family Salamandridae; genus Lissotriton; species Lissotriton vulgaris. The sequence continues at coordinate 136,884,757 of NC_141691.1, forward strand.
GCACAGCCTAGAACAACTGTCCCTGTGGTCACAGGACCCTTGAGAAGGGCCAGCTCTAGGGCAATGCAACCGGTGTGACCACACCAGGTGCTGCCTTTGGGTGGAGGCATTATGTTTGCAAGTATATTAAGGTATTAAAAGCGCTTGCTGCATCCTTCCTGGCCTCCAGCAATTTTCAGCTACAATAAAAATGTCATGACGACTCCGGTGTTTAATGTTCTTCCTAGAGAGAGATCATTTTGTCTAGTGGAAGTTTTGATTCATGGAAAGGTAGGTCAGAGGGTTAATGTGCATGCTGCAAAGAACATGTACCATGCAGATCACAAAGTGCACATAATGTAAATAGGTCAGAGGGCTACTACTTTTGTCAGAGAGATCCTTTTGTTACTTGCAGTTTATAAGTTAAAACCCTAACATAGAACAGTGAGCTATTAACTTTCATCTAAGAGCTGCATACAAACTGCAAGGTATAAATTAGAGCGTTAAGTTTTACCCCCCAGTCTTTGATTATCCTAATGTTGCAAAACGCATTCTTTTAGACAGAAATCAATTCTGATTATTAAAGAGAACCCCCAACCAGGTATTACGTTTTAAATTCTGAGTTTGTGTTTCTCCAGACCAATCACTATTAAACTATGCGGCCTACTAGTATGGTTGTCATGTGATTCCTACACCTTGTAGTCCTTAGTCTTATGTAACATCTTATATACTGTGATTTACACACACATATTGATTGTCTCTGGTAATGTGTGTGATGTAAAGTGCTCTGACACCCTACACTGGTATGAGTGGCGCTATAAATCAAATTAAACGCATCTGAGAGAGAATGTGGTTATGGGGGCTTGAGGGGCACTGTTAAAGGGTGGTAGTGAGGGAATCCATGGCAGAGGTGGTCATTGGGGGGCAATAACAAACATTAATGCACAGGGCACCATCAGTCTTAAGGCCCTTGAGGCCAGTCTGCCTCTCCCATAGGTACCTCCATTGGCCTTGAAGAAGTAGTAGCTGCAACTCACAAGGGATTGGTAATGCAGGATTTGCACGCACACCAAACTAAGTTCGCAAACTTCACAGCCTCCCTGCTTCATTCACAAGCACTTTTAACATGTGCTGCTTGCTGTGGGGCCACTGGAATTAATTATGCAGCAAAGGAGGACAAAATTATGCTGCAGTGTTGACTAAATTATGCATTACAAAAAAAGGCTTCAGTGTAATGCAGTATAGTTTCTGATATTTTATTATTTTGACATGTGTACACATGCTAACAGTCTCTGGAAAGATTTTGCTTTATTAGTACTAGTGTAACATACAAATGCAACAGTGAGAAAGGTGATCAGTCCACCTTTGCAATAAGCCATCCACTCCACAGCAAAACAAGTCACATTTTTTATTGATACGTTTGAGCTATAAACAAGCTATCAGTTTAAATGGTCAGATCATGCAGCAGATCTTGCATTATGAGGCAAATGTAGCAGAGCCATAGTTATATAGAAAATATTGGCAAACTAGGATATTTTGCCATTCATGTTTGAACTGCTGTTGTGGAAAAAGGGAGGAGAAGTGCTGACGACCAACTCCATGACTCGGCGACAAATGTCTTGTGCGTTCACATTTTATAGTATTTGGGACATTCTGTGATTAGTAGCATATCCCATTTTGTGAATGTGTTTTACTGTCAATAACTCATTATAACCTTAAATAATCATGTGTATCTATTGGTTGATTAAACTGGGCAGTGAAATGCCAAACAAATACTAAAAATTGGGATGTTTGCGCATTCCGGCCCACCTCTGGCTCCGCCCACTGATACAATCCTTGGGTTATTCCCGCCCTCTGATTCTCCGCCCACAGTTCACTTACTTTTTTCCCCTCACTTCAACCACTGGTAGGAAGTCCAGTTGTGTAGTACGGGGGGGGCATGAGTTTCCGGAGTTGCAGCAATAGGAGGAATTGATCCCCGCATCCCCCGCTCTTGTGACAGCCGCAGCAAAGGCTGGGACCGCCATAGGCAGCAAAAGGCCAAGCTACTCCAGTAGGGAAGTCTCAGCCGAACAAGAGACACTTATAAATCTGTCAGTTATAGCTCAATCACGTAGAACAGAGGAGTGTGAGGGTGCTAACCCAGTCATCAGATAAAGCCATGTGCCTATAGCAGACACCCCTGCCCTTGACTCTGGGCAGACCCAGTAGCACCAACAACGTAAATCAAAGAGAAATGTGTCCTGCTTAGCACACTGTGGCGCTGGCAAATTATTTTACACTCAAGTCGACTGAACATCAGAACTCTGAATAGCGTGACATCAAGTTCTTGTGCGGAATGCTGGGAAAATTACCAGTTCATCCTACTCTAACCTGAAATGAGTGATGCTTGGTAGGGCTAAAAACTTATCATAGATGCCTAGGGTATTTGTGACATACTCAGATCCCTTAGGCACACAAAATATCACACACTCACTCACCATACAACTCAGGCACTCAGCATACTCTTTACACACTCAGCGTATCACTCATGCGCTCAGCTTACCACCCAGGGACTAAGAGTACCACTCAGACACCCAGCGTACAATTAACAGACTCCGTATCCCACTCAGGAACTTAGTATACGCCTTACATACAGCATATTACTCATGGACTCAGATTACACTCAGGGCTCAGCGTACCACTCAGACACCCAGCGTACCACTCACACACTCAATGTACCACCCAGGCACTCAGTGTACCCCCTTACAGACTCAGCGTATCACTCATGCACTCGGCATACCACTCAAGGACTCAGTGTACCACTCAGACACCCAGTGAACGGCTGCAAGACGCACAGTACCACTCAAGCAGTCTGCATACGACTCAGAGACTTAGAGTACTACTCAAGCTTTCAGAAAATTGCACAGGTATTTAGCATAGAACACAGATGCTCATTTTACCGCTCGCACACTCAGCATAGTACTCAAGCATTCAGTACGCCACTCAAGCAAGCAGAGTAAAACTCAGACCTTCACTGTACCGCTCAAGCACTAGGCATGCCACTCAAACACTCAACGTATCGCTCAGGCACTTTGTAACACTCCCCTCTTCAGCGTAAAGCACAATAAGGATTTAGTGTGCTAAGTGATAATATGGCAGAATAAGCACATAGCTTCAGGAGGGATAAAAGTACATAAACACAAAAGAAAGCATTTTTTAAGTCAACATGCACCGTCAGATCCAATAAAAAAAGACATATCTCTTAATCAGTGACCTAAAAAAAGCTTTCTCCCGCAACAATTCTTAGGAAATATTCCCATTAGTTGTAGCCTCTGCGTCTCCTGTTTTTAACAGCTACAAATCAATATCTCTCCTGAGCGCGCGCTGCCAGTTTGTTTTTGCCAGAGATTAGGATCAACAGGAAGTTCTTCATGTAATGCCCCAGGACGCCACGTGTTAACTGAGGAATGATGAGGTTGTGCTCAGTTTGCCTGACTACTCTATTGTTTTTAACCTATGAACCCAAGTCCATTTCCAGTGATGCTCAGGCAAAGACTGAGGCCTCCATTTTAGGTTATCTGTTCATATTACCAAGGAACTCAAACATCATAATAAAAGACAGTATGCGGCCATTTCCAATTCCTGGATCCTAAAAGAATTTCTTTAAAAATACAGCCATCAAAACCAAAAAAAATTGAGGCAACGTATTCTCACCAAAAATATAATTTGCCACTTTGCACAAATGGCCGGCGTGGCGGCGAGAGGTAAATGGCAAATGGGTGGATGCTTGATGCTCTCTGAACTCTACCCGGAGGGGCGTTTTATTACCTATCAGGACGCCAAGGGGTCATTTGGACTGGGAAATGGTCAATTTCTCCAGTGTGCAAAAATCAGCGGCCACATTTTGTCAGTTATAGCCGTCATTCCCTGAGTCTTCAGCTCCTACACAAACGTTTGTGACCCTCTTGTCCACAAACTCATAGCGCACATTTACCGAGCGCTCAGTGCAGACAGATAACCAATGTCGCTCTGTATAGAAGCGACCTGGCGGGATGTCAGCGAAAAGCCTTTGGTCCCTACCGACTGGTCAAAAGTTCATGAGCCGGTCCGTAAAGTCTCAGTCTGCACTCGGTTTAAACAAATACAATACAACGTAATCCACATGGTTTATCTCTTCCCCAAGAACCTACATGCTATCTACCAGGATAGAAACCATAGATGCCCTAGCTATGGTGCGGCGGAGGACGAATTTCCATATATAATATGGCACTGGCCCATCATCACTTCCTACTGATTAGAGGCGTTTCCACAGCTCGGCCGTGCAACAGGATGGGAAGTGCCACATACAACAAATCAGTGCTTGTTGGTGCTCCTACAACACAATCCTAAATTAAAGTTGAGTAGAAGATTCACAATGCTAGGCCTCATACAGCCAGATTCATTAATGTTCCGATTTGCGAGTCCTTAATAGCGATTATTAAGGAATCGCTATTAAGGACTCGCAAATCGGGATTCATGTAGGAATCGCAAAATAAATTGCGATTCCTACAGCTTCCTTATTTGCGATTAGCAAATTGCTAATCGCAAATAAGGATGCGATTTCAAAGGTGCCAGGGGTGTCCAAAGGACACCCTGTAGCACCCCTGAAATGAAAATGTAGCCTGATTTTGTGCACACACATGTCCAAAGGACATGTGTGTGTGTGTAACATACCACTTAGAAAAATGCACTAACGTGCATTTTTCTAAGTTTTCGCTATTTACCACGAAATCAGACTTCGCGGTAAATAGCGGCCAGAAATTGCGAATTCGCAAATTTTAAAAGGTTCATGAATAGCATTTAAGCCAGGAATCTAAAATTGAGATTCCTTAAATGCGATCGCAATTTGATAATTCGCAATTATTTGCGAATTGTCAAATTGCGAGTTCATGACCCATTGATGAATCTCAAATGCCATTTTTGCGGGCGCAAACAGCCGAATTTTGCGATTCGCACCGTTTGCGCTCGCAAAAAAGCTTGATGAATCTACCTGATAGTGACTAAGAGATGCATAGCTATAGACTGGTTGGCGGTAAAACACCCTAAAAGGGATGCTTGGGAGAGAGACTTTTTAGGATGGGCAGCAGCAGAGGAGGCACTTATAAGGAGAACACGTAGGGATGCCAAGGTGACCAATATTCGGCTCTCCTGGGCCGCCATGACCCAGGCGCTCTTGGAGCCTGAGGAAGATGACCAATCCATCACAGGGACCCAGCCCATGCCGGCGAGAGAGATGCCTGAATTGGAAAATTTACCAGGGACACAGGAGGCAGATCTACAGACTCAGTACACAGTGGCAAAATGTGTCAGTGGGTTGGCAGCAGAGAAGTCCTTAATAAATACTGCAAACCGATCATCTTAATGAAAGCTTGGCAGGAAGGTAGGTTGGGGAAGGAGGTTGTTTTAGATGTTATATTTATAGTTGAATTGATTCTATTTCTGTGGGGATACTCGATTGTCAGGACCTAATATATTGTAGTTGCACTCGGATGGATATGGTCTACCATTGTGCTGAATGTAGTCAAAATGCCTGATTTTATTACCCGCTGTATGGATGTGGCCAATGTTGGTCCAATGTTGGGCGACTAATATGCTAAGAACCATAATATACTGTCACTTGAGATCTAAAAAAGGATTTGTTTTTTAAAACTCCGAAAATGATTTGAGAAAATTAAACCATGCACCTTATCCAGGGCTGTGCGACAGAGGGACAGCTGCAATGGAGTAGCTTGTTAGGTATATATTAGCAGAACATTTGTAGATGGTTGCAAGACTCAGTCATATCCTAGCAGCTAAGGTGAGATTTGTACCTGGGTGTTTCTGGACCACCATGGCTTTGTAAACAGTGGCAATGGTGTCTGTATCACAGTTACAGCAAGCAGTACTACAAACTGCATTCTGCTTTCTCAAAGGATCATGGCTAGCAACTGGGGAACATCGTTTACAACAAAACTTTTACCCCGCACTACCATTACAACGTAGGATTTACAACGAAAGTCGTTACAACGACTTTCGCTGGAGGGCGCTGTTGGATAGGGAATAGTTTAATTTCTATCCAACACCTTCACTACTATCCACGGGGACTGGAGTTGGAATAGAAAATTAAACTATTCCACTATCCAGCGCCCCCAACGCAAGTCGTTGTAAAGACTTGCGTTGTAATTCCTGCGTTGTAAAGGCGTGGTAAAAGCATGCGTTGAAACGTCATACATCCCTAGCAACTCAGTCACTTGCCAACATTTCTCCATATCCTCAGCACAGTAGTAGGACTTCTGTTTACTTAATACTCGAGTGCCATTCAGTTTTCTCATCTTTTCTTATGTGTAAGCTGAACTTCTATTTTGGAAGGTTTAACAGAAACGTTTTACATGTTCTAACAGAACCTACCAAATGTAAGACATAGAAATAGATAGTCATCGTTCCGTTCACACCTTGAAATAAAACGAGGAGTAGTGTGCACTACAACTATTGGCAGTAAACCATAAACCAGTAGGTACACCACACTTGAGAGAGTAGACCTCAGAAGTTGATGAAACTATCTTCAATTTTTGGGATCCATTTTCCTTGAAGCATGTGATCCGCCATACTGCCTCCTCATAAGCCTTTGACGCGGTACATGGTGTCTTAGCGGTGCATGGAATGTGCAAAGTTTGTATTACAGTGAAAAAGATTTGTGAAGTTTCCAAAAATTTTCAGGTTGCAAAGTTTCACAATGTAGTAAGTGTCCAAAAACTTGCAAGATTAAAACCAGCAGTGTTGTAAGGGTCAGAACATTAGCAAGATTAAGACTGGCAGTGTAATAAGGGCCCGAAAATGAAACAAGATTAGGACCAGTGGTTTAGTAAGGGTCCGACAATTTGTAAGGTAGGACCCAGAATGTAGTCATAGGCCGAAAGTTAAGAAGGTTAGACTTGGTAGGGAATGAATGCTCTGAAAGTTAGCAAGGTAGAATTAGCAATGTACCATTGGTTCAAAGGTTTGCCGGGTTAGATGAGGAGGAGGTGGCTTTTATAGGGGATCAGAGGGCGGGGGGGGGGGGGTCGTTAACATAGTTGGAAAACAGGCTTCTTTGATGGAAAAGTTAACTAGGTGCTAAATAATTAGGTGAACAAGAAGTCATGTTTACGTTTATTATTACATCTAAAGTAGGATGGAGTTAAATTGAAAACGTATCTAGCAGTACCTTTTACTGGAACATTAAACTAATTGTTGAACTGTTTTTGCTCACATTCAAGAATACACACACAATTTGATTGACTTAAATGAAGTGTTTTATCATTTCTTTTCTTTTTTGTCGTGCCACAGTGGCCACCCACCGCTCTGCTGAAATCACAGCCAGACCTCACTGCATGTTTCTGTGGAGTAACCTGTTTCCCTTTAACTGAATGTTTCAAAGTGATTGAGACTGGATTTAGCATTTTCTCTTCTGGGATTATTTGGTTTCATGTTTAAATAACTGTTTCATAAACAATTCAACTAAGTTATTTTCTTTCCTTGATTCATAACTTTTTTGTGGAATGCACTCACTCCTCTGGGAAAATGTGGCTTTAATTATTGTTGAAGTTTTGTAATTTGATGCAAACATTCCAAAGTACAGTAAATCTACCCTGTTAGCGTCGGATTCCCTTCTTGGTTCTTCATATTACTACACTGTCTCATCGAAAGGGAGCCAAAGCTAGTGAATACGGCGTTTTGGGAATTAAAGTAACCGGCGTGAAATAAATATATGTGCCCCTTTAGTTTAGACAACACAAAACTTCGAAATAAATGATAAATAAGCTAACATAAGAACACCTTGTGTGGATAACCTTTTAAAGTAGTTTTATATAGCTCAATGTGTTTTGATACCCTTCCATATGTTACTTTTTAAGTTTCTTTTTATAGACACTGTCTTTGAGGGATACAGATGGCGAAATGTTACAGTGGTAAGTTATATTTCTTGGCTAGCAACTTCAGATGCATGCCAGCACTTTCTCATATGCCCAGTATAGTATCAGGATTTATGCTTAATAATACTCCGGTGACATCCAGTTTACCTAGAATCTATAGTCATTTGTTCTTGTCGGTAACTTGTCCCTCCATTTAAGTAATTCTATTTCAGGAGGTATGAAAACGTAGCTGTTTTATACTCAGGCAGAATATACCAAAAATAAGAGACATAGGGGCAGATGTATCAAGCCTTTTGCGACTCGCAAAAGGCATGTTAGCATTTTTTGATATGTAACAAAAAATCGTAAAATGAGGTATCGCAGAAATTTGCGATTCCTTATTTTGCTTAAGCATTTAAGGAATCGCAAATTTTGCGATTCCTTAAATGAGATGTATGTAAATTTTTGAGTTTGCAAATTTGGGTTAAGAAATCGCAAATTACCACCAACTTGTAGTTGGTGGTAATTTGTGATTTCTTTTAAAAATGCCCTATTTGGCATTTGTGAGGGTGGCATGTGATGCACATACATGCTCATAGGGCATGTATGTGCGCCACATGCACACACATGTGAATTTCAGGGGTGCAGCAAGGTGTCTTTGAGACACCCTTGCACCCTTGAAATAATTCTCAAATTGCGATTAGCAAATTGCGAATTCGCAATTTGAGAATTATTTCACAATCATTCCTATGGGCCTTCTGGCCCATAGGAATGCATGGGAATCATTCCGTAATTGCGAATTTGCAAAATGCGAATTCGCAAATAAGGAAAAATAAGGAATCGCTAAAAAATAGCGATTTAAATTCCATTTTGCGATTTCTAAATATCAATTTCCTTAAAAATCGCTATTTAGAAATAGCAAAATCGAATCTTGATACATATGCCCCATACATACTTAACTAATGTTCCATTCTATTCTATACTAAAACAGAATGTGGTATTATGTGCAATACAACTATGAGCAATCCATAGAAAGAGAAGAAGTACTGTGTGATCACTTATTTCCACCTTAAAGCCACAGAAGTAGGCATATGATGGTAGACAGCTGGCAATCACTAGCTCTTGAATCTCGCAAAGGAAAAGAATCACTTATGCCCTAAAACAAAGATGTAAAGGTGAGATTACTCAAATGCCTAACAAACCTGTCAGAAACACAAAAGAAGGTCTAGTAGGTAATACATCAATGGCTGATAACGCACAACCCCTAGTATAAGCAACTGAAATAGACGAAGGACTAACATGGCATGCATCAACAGTCATGAAAATACAGATGGAAAAGAACCTACAAGAGTAGATATATGTTAGTCAGACCCCTAGTGTCTCATTCGCTTGTGAACATCTAAGCGCGTGCTGAGATATGCTTGGGAATACTAATATATGGCAAACATCAATATGCAAATAAGATATCCATTTCCACTGATTAACTCTTGGAACCAAAGCAGTAGTCGCTTCTCATACACAATCGGTCATTTAGCCAAATTGGGTCAATGTGTTTGTTGCCTAGCACTGCTCTGAAAGCACCATCGCGGTCAGAATAGCAGACTTTCAGTGCACATCAGCCCGGTGAAGAGAACAAGCTCACTGCTTCCCAGAACATGGCGCCCATGCATCCGTAGCGCGCCTTCTAAAATCCCTACTCCTTCACGCTCCTTTGGTCTATTGAAAAATTCATCCAACTGCGATGACCTTGATTCTTAGACTGCTTAAAGCAGTGGAATAAACCCTTCTGCTCTACAAAGCAGGATAAGCTTATTAAAAATCAAGAGCACTTGGGACCGCTTCGCAAACTCATTTATGAATACGGGAAGTAGTACTACAGGAATACTCTTTCATGTACTATTACAAGCCTTTGCGAATAGGCTCAAAACTCCAACTGCGGATTAGGTGCAAAGGGGACAAAGTCCTTTCTATTTGTGTTCATTGTAAATTAATCTTCTCTAAAACTTCCCATTTTATTCCTATTTGAGATGTTTTGGGGCAAATCCACAAAGGCATGTAGGAGTACGTAAAAGAGTACTACAAAATGTATTTGTGAATAGGCGCCCTACCGGTAATCAATGTACTTGTAAATACAGTGATCGTAAGAGTTCCAACATACAGAGTGATCAGTTACAACATTGGAAGGAACAGGCAAATGATTACTGGGGTGGAATTTTGAATCATTTTAAAAATGACAAAAATCAGTCGATTTGACTTCATGGGAAATAAGGAATGTTTTATTCTGACTTTAAATTTGTCGATCACATTCTTTTTGCTTGTGTGAATCAATCCATAATGAGTTGGCAGCTTTTTTGCAAAAGGATAATATTATTTACCCAGTAAGCATCTATTCTTGGCATGTAGATCTGTAGATTCACATGCTTTGCATGCTCCTGCCATCTAGTGTTGGGTCCAGATGTTTGCACTTTGTTTTTCTTCGAAGAAGTCTTTGCAGTCTTAAGGTAGGTGACTCCTCCTTTCGGTGATAGTGCGCATAGGCATCGACTCCATTGTTAGATTGTTTTACCGCAGAGTAAGAATGGAGTTAGTAAGAGTAGAATAGAGATGTTCATGCGCATGTATATAAACTGAGAGAGAACTGCAACAGGTATAGATATCCGGGGAGGCCGGTGTGTGCATGTGAATCTACAGCTCTACATGCCAAGAACAGATGCTTACTGGGTAAGTAACATTATCCGTTCGAGGCATGTGAGCTGTAGATCACATACTTTGCATAGACTATACAGCAGTATTTTCCCAAAGTGGTGGCTAACCTGTAGCTGTTGCAGTTGTCTGAAAGAGTGTCTTAAGTACTGCCTAGCAATAGCCTGTTGTCTGGCTAACACATCTACGCAATAGTGCTTGGTGAATGTGTGTGGTGTAGACCATGTTGCAGCTTTGCAGAAGTCAGCTATGGTGATATTTCCTAAGAAAGCCATAGTAGCCCCTATTTTGCGGGTGGAATGCGCTCGGGGGGTATTGTTAAAGTCCTTTTTGCTTTTGTATAGCAAGTTTGAATACATTTAACTATCCACCAAGCAATACTATGATTTGTTTTAGTTTAAATTTGTTTTTATTCGTTATTTTGACATTTTAAACAGTATAGAACAGGCCATGTGCACATTTATATATACATCTCCATTCATGGATGAACATTTTACATGGCTATGCAGTCATGGCATTTTTACACATTAATCAACATCACAACACTGCAAGCTCAGTATGCTGTAAATTCACATTCTGTCAGAATAATAAAAAACAAATGAAATAAGAATACAAAGGGAGGAGAAAGAAAAAGAATAAAAGGAAGGGGAGAAAAGGGTTAGAACAAAAAGAAATCATAACTAGAACTTATATGTACAGCCCTATTAAATAACAGGCCCATTTTTTATCATCGTCACACATATTTTGAATATGCAGTTCCTCAGCTAAATGTATTATTGGCTTAATGACATGTCATTAAGTTATTCCATTCGTTCATGGCCGTAAAGAACCGATATGTAATATTGAGTGTCAGGGATTGCCAACAGCCAGGTGTGCTGTGTCTGCGCCCTAGTGGGTTTAAGTGGACACCAGCTACTGTGGTGTTTATTCTTCATCACTTACAAACGTGTCTGTGGTGGGGTCTGAACCCCGCTCTGCTATGCACCAAGCAATACCTGATTTAGAAATAGGATTCTCTTTGTGTGGTGGAGCAAAAGCCACAAAAAGTTGTTTCATTTTACAAAATGGTTTTGTTCTTTCTATGTAATATATTAATACTCGTTTAATGTCTAACGTGTAGAGCTCGTTCTGCCACTGAATCTGGTTGCGGAAAGAACACAGGCAACTCAAAAGATTGATTGATATGACAGGCAGATACCGCTTTGGGTAAGAATTTGAGATTGGTGCAAAGTGCCACCTTGTTTTGGCTGATTTGAAGAAATGGTTCCTTTATGGTTAGTGCCTGAAGCTCACCCACTCTCCTCAGTGATGTAATAGCAATGAGGAGAGCAACTTTCCAAATGAGACATTGTATTTCACATTTGTGCAATGGCTCAAAGGGTGGACCCATTAGTCTGGTAAGAACAATGGTTAAGATTCCACACTGGGGCAGGTTGGAGTCTTGGTGGAATAACTCTTTTGAGACCTTCCACAAAAGCTTTGATAACGGGTTCTCTGAAAAAGGGAAAGGGGCTGTCTGTTTTGAAGGTATGCAGCCATTGCAGCAAAATGTAATCATATGGATGTGTAAGCTAATACTGACTGCTGCAAGTGTAGTAAGTAAGAAATGATATCTTGAACGGAAGCGTCTAGGTGATTGATATGGTTATTACAGTATATAACAAACCGCTTCCATTTAGCTGGGTAGCAAGCCGTTGTACTAGGCCTTCTGGGCTCTCTTTAATGAGGTTCATACAGTCTGGTGGAAAGTTCAGGTAGCCAAACTGTATGATTTCAGGTGCTAGATCGCTAGGTTCAGATCTTTGGGATCTGGATGATTTGTCTCTCCATGGCTCTGCGTGAGGAGACTAGATGTGAGATATAGTTTTTGATGAGGAACTACTGAGAGCTCCAACAGGGTAGTGAACCAAGGTTCACGGGCCTATGTTGGACCTACTAGGATTAATGTGAGGGATGTTTGTCTGAGCTTCTTAACCACTAGTGGAATGAGTGAGAGAGGCAGAAAGGCATAGGCAAATATCCCTGAACAGTTCATCCATAGTGCATTGCCTTTGGACAATGGGTGTGGATGCCTGGAGGCGAAGTTTGGGCATTTTGCATTTTCATGTGTTGCGAACAGATCTATCTGTGGAAAGCCTCAAATTTGAAAGACTGGGAGGAGAACTTGAGAATAAAGTTCCCACTTGTGAATCTGTTGTCTCTGCCTGCTGAGAAGATCTGCGATCTGATTGTTCACCCCTGGGCGATGTTCTGCCAGGAGATAAATTATGTGATGTATGATCCACTTCCAAATGGCTTGTGGAAGGCCTGACAGCTGGAGGAAGTGTCCCCCCCTTGTTTCTGTATGTAATACATGGCTGTCATGTTGTCAGTGCTTATCAGGACAGTTAGGCCTGCAAGGTGAGTCTGGAAGGCTTTGAACGCTAGAAATACTACAAGCAGCTCTAGATGATTTATGTGAAGTTGTTTTTGTTTCAGACTCCACAACCCTTGAATGGTGTGAGTCTGGAGATGAGCTCCCAACCAGTGAGCGATGCGTCTGCTGTTAGCGCTGTTTGTGGACAGGGTCGATAATGGGCCGCCCTTTGGATAGGTTTTGTGGATTCCACCACTGCAGAGAGCGATGGGTGTGGCCGTCTGTCCACACTAGATCTGACAACTGACCATGAGACTGGTTCCACGGATGTACTAAACATTCCTGAAAGGAACGCATTTGAAGTCTTGCATGGGGAACTATTATGATGCAGGACGTCATCATTCCCAGTAGTTGCATGTACACTTGAGCTGGTAATGACAGGTTGGCCTGAAACTGTGAAATTAGAGCATGCATATTTCCGATTCTAGCTGCATTGGGACAGTCTAGAGCTTTTTGAGTATGAAGTGACTCCCAAATATATTTGTGTGTTGGAGGGTGGGAGATGGGACTTCAACTCGTTTACTGTAAATCCCAGAGCGTGCAGTAATTGCAGTGTTATTTGAGTGTATTGGAGACACTTTGAGTAAGTGTTGGCTTGATGAGCCAGTCGTCCAAGTATGGGACGTCATGAATCTGCTGCCTTCGCATGTGCGATGAGCAGGATGTATCAAAATAAGGAAGTATGCTTACTTTAAGTCTAGAGTAGACATAAAGTTGCCTTGCTGTAGGAATGGGAGCACTTGTTGAAGTGTCACCATGTGAAAGTGATCTAAATGAATATATTGATTTAGCTATCTGAGATCCAGTATAGGCCTGAGAGAGCCGTCCTTTTTGGGTATGAGAAAATATAGGGAGTACACGCCCGATGCTTGATATTGTTATGGTACGGGCTCTATAGCTCCCTTTTGCAGAAGAGAGTGAACTTTCTGTTTGAGGAGGTGTAGATGCTCTGGTGACATTTTGTTTGAACGTGGAAGAATGTTTGGGGGATTGTTGGTAAGCTCCAAGCAATAACCGAATTGGATAATTCCTAGGACCCATATGTCTGCAGTCATTGTATGCCAGACGGGGAGGAATCGATAGAGACATCCCCACCTTGTGTGGAATGATCGGGGGAAGAGGAGGGAAGTCACTATTTGTTGGTTGCGTGGGAAGTACGGGGTGTGGAACCTCTACCACTCCCGTCGCCATTATTGCCTCGAAACCCACCTCTTGAAGAGGGTGACTGACTGTAACCTCTGTATGATGTTGAGGTGTTGTCAGTGGGTGTGTTTTTGGAGCCCCCCAGTAGAAGGAGCGACAAAAAGAGCCGCCGAGTGGATGGGGACTGCAGAGCTCCCATGGATTTAGTGACATCTGTGTCCTACAGGACAATATAAATGTTCTTTGTGGAGAAGTGTGGCTCAATGATTAGAGCGGCAGACCCTGATGCAGAGGTCTAGCCGGGGACCAGGGTTCAATTCCCCGCCTCGGCGGGTCTTGGGCGCAAAATTCCACAGACCTGATAATTCTCGCCTCGGTGCCTATTCCAATCATGGAGTCCCACTCTGCAACTCTGGGCAATAGCTTGTTTAATCTCCACAACGGCCCCCACAACGCTAAGGATGCCTGGCCTCCACCTTGGGGGTGCCCAGGAGTGGCGCCTCACAGGGAAAGCCAGGATGGGTTCCACAGCGGTATTCGTACAAGCGCCTTGAGACCCTTGCGGGTGAATAGTGTGCTATACAAGTATCAATTTACATTTACATTACATTACAAGGGTAGATTTAAAATAGAAGCCTGTACGGTGTTAACTGCACGAGCGGCAGTGTCAGCTGCGTCTAAAGCGCATCTAATGGAGGTGTTAGAAATTAGTTTCCCTTCCTGAACTAGGTTGAATGCCTTGGCCTTATGTTCATCTGCTAAAAATTGGAGCAATTGCTCCAATTCGTCATAATGCGCTCTTATCATATCTGGCTAAAAGAGCCTGAGTATTGGCAATATGCCAGTGATTGGTAGCTTGCACAGCTACTCTTTTGCCAGAGGCATCTATCAATTTAGATTCCTTTTCAGGAGGAGGGGAATCTCCTGACATCTGTGAGTTTGCCCTTTTATGGGTGTTAGAAACTACTAGGGAGTCTAGTGGTAATTGACCCTTGATGTAAACTGAATATGTAGCTGCTGGTTTATATTTGTTGTCTACCCTTGGTGTTTAAGGATTCTTGCATGCAAAGAATCTTTAAAAATATCGTTTACATGTTTAAGCATACCCTCGAATGAATGAGTATATTTATAAAGCGCAACATTCACACCAATGAGTATCTTGGCGCTAGCGGAAATGATTCAAGAGGTCTGTGGTATAAAGCAGCGGGGGGTTGAGTTAAAAGAGAAGATCAGATGAGAGAGAGCACCATGTTGTCAGGTGCAGTGAAAATACGTGTTTTTAGCAGTTTACTGAACCGAAGTTATGATTGTGCCAATCTCAACTGGAGCGGCAAAGTATTCCAGGCTTTATTTCCTAGTACAGCAATGTTTTTTCCCCCTTTAGTTTTCAAACGATAGCTGGGGGCTGCTAGAAAGTTACCGAAGATGACCGCAAAAGGCATTGTGTGGAATACGGCGTATTCTGGACCTAAGATATGTCGGCCCTGTTGCCTTTATGGCTTTATATGTGATTATTAAAACTTTAAACAGGATCCTTTTGTGAATTGGCAACCAGTGGAGGCGTTGGAGTGCTGACGCAGAAGGGGATCCCCTGGGAAGCCGGAGCACCAACCTGGGTGTTGCATTCTGGACCACCTGTAGTTTTTCAAAACAGCCTTGTTTATTCCTGCATACAGGCTATTGCAGTAGTCCAAACGAGAAAAAAACAGTGCAACAGCTACTGTCTTCCTAGCATTCACAGGGAGTAAGTCTAAGAACGTACTCAATATCTTTATGGTATGGAAGCACATACCTGTCAGTGCAAGTGCTTGCCTGTGGAAAGAAAGTGGGATCAACCTTAATTCCCAGGTTCCGTACTGTGTCCACAGTATTTGGCGGGGGAACCATATTTGCAGGCCACCACTGACTAGGCGTAAAGAGATTGGCTTTCCCGAACAGCATAATTTCTGTTGTTTGGCGGTTACATTTCAGATGATTCCGTTTTTATTGAGGTCATGACTGCCGTTGGGCAGTGATGGAATTTCTCTTCTGAAATGGTGGAATTGTTGTCTAAGGTAAGAATTATCTGTGTGTCATCTGCATATGTAATAGCTTCGGCACCAAAAGAGTCAATTAAAACAAGCAATGGGGTCATATAGAGGTTAAATAACGTCAGGCTTAAGGATGAGCCATGCGGCACCCCTATAGATAGCTGTTTTTATGTGGACTTGTGACATCCAAGGGTAACTATGTTACATCTGTTTTCTGAAAAATATGAAAACCAGGTGAGCGCCTTGTAGGTAACGCCACTCGTCACAAGCCTATCTCTCAAAATATCATGAGAGACCTATCAAACGCGGCCGATAAATCCAACAGAATCAGTACTGCATCCTTGCCCTCGTCTAGGGCAAACTTTCGGGTGTCTGTGGTATGGAGCAGCACTGATTCTGTTGAGTGTCCAGTTCTAAATCCAGATTGTTTAGGATTTAAAATATTTTATTTCTGAAAAAAATAATTTAGTTGCCTATTAGCCAATTTCTACACTATTTTACTCAGCCATGGTAACAGTAAAATTGGTCTGAGATTGGAGAGAGTGGTGGAGTCTGTAATTTTCTTATGTTGCAGGGGTTTTACCCCCACAATCTTCCAATTGTCTGGTACGCAAGAGGACTCAAATGAAGAGTTGATTAATTGATTTATAGTCCGATTTATAATGTCAACAAGTGCATGTAGTGCTCCAGGAGGGTATGGGTCTAAGGGAGAACCTGATTTGCAGGAGAGAATAGCTTGCCTAGACTGTTCTTTACTGATTTCTTGAAAACAAGGGAATTCTCCTGTATTCCCTAAGGGTATTAAGTTATTAGTCAAGGGAATGGTCTCATTAAAATCTTTTGTCAGGTCAAGGATTTTTTTCACAAAAAAATCAGCAATTTGATCACATAAACCTTGTGATGGTTCGATTTCCTGGTCTAATATTTTTGGGTTCATGTGAGATTTCACAATATTAAAAATGAATTTCTGATTTGCCGCTGCCTGATTGATTTGGTTAGAGTAATATGCCTTCTTTTCAGCTTTTATTTGATGATGGTAGTGACTGAGAGCAACTTTAAAGGGAATAAGGTTCACTAATTTATAGTCCCTGCTCCAAATTCTTTCCAATTTCCTGCATTGGCCTTGTTAGTCCTTTAAGCGAGGGGTAAACCAGGATGCAGATTCTTTGTTTATGGGGCCCTTCCTAGGGCAAGCAGTTGGAGCTAAATATCCGCTAGGGAGGTCATCCATTCATTAAACCTATTGTTGTCAAACTCATACACTGCCCTTAAGCATGGGCAGTGTATGATGGATTTTTGTGAAGAGCTTAAAGTTTTAAACAGAAAATCTTCTCAAGAGACTCTTCCTGAAGCTGAACTCCATGATATTGAGCATCTCTATTTAATAATTCTATGACCCTACAGTATCATCTGATGGAGCGGGTTTTGAAGGGTGCAAGTCTGGGTCATTGTCCGTGTTTGGATCCATATTGTAATCATTCCAAGGATAGGTCTATTGTTCATGTGGTCCATCCCCATCATCCTGGTTGTCAGGTGATTGCGGTTGTGGTGAATCTGTGGGTGATATCAGCAACTTTGGGTCAGGTGGGGATAGGAAGGTGATAGAGGAGGAGGAGAAGGGTTAGTGCCAACAGTCTTCCTGTTAAGGGGAATGTGGTAAGTGTCCTCAGCCTCTGGCTTGCTTTTAACTGGCAATTTTGCATGAATATGTCCAGTTTTAGGATTATGGCCAATTGTTTCTGTTTCGTGTCCGGGTCGGAGGGCGGAACATCTAAACAATGTTCCTTGGACAGAGTGGGATTTACTTTCTCTATCTGTGGAACCATTTTGGGAGCCGTTGTTTTCGGTGCCGAAGTTTTCGGATCCGAAGCTGTTTCTGGTTTCAGCATCGAAGGGATTGTCACAAGAACGTGTTTTGGTGCCGAATGTTTCGGCTCGGTCCCCAAACAGGGCCGACTCGATCCTGAGCTGGAAGGCTTTGGTATTCGTTTCGGAGCTCAACCGGAAGGCGAGGCATTGGAAACCTGTTCCTGGTGCCGACCTTGGCCCAAAAGCAGAGGAGTGACCGGAGCCTTTTTCTTGGGCAGGGTTTGAGGCAGGGAAGCATCAGTACTCACGGTAGGTTGACCATTCGGAATGTCTTCTTCCATGTCGGAGTCGGCTATTGACAGGGAAATGTGCTAGTCTTCTTCTTCAGCTCCTTGCGGGTCAAAGACATGGTGGTCGGAATCTTTTCCGAAAAGATCCGGAGCAGAGCCGCTATGTTGTTGATGCATGTCGTGACGTCGAGCCCGACGGTCACGGTGCGTTTTCTTGGAGTGGAAGGATCGTCATAAGTCACAATTTTGTTCATTATGTTTCAGAGCTCTGGTACTTGGCTCAGAACCCAGGACAGAATTTAAATGGAGTCCATTCCATCGACTGCGAGCAGACCCGACGTGGCTAGACCCAATGGTCTTCCACGAAGTTTATGATAGAAAGAAATCTACTGAGTCAATATGATACGGGAAGAATGGGAACCGCGATCGACTAAAATACCGTTGAAGGTAAGTGGATTGCGCACCGTGGGGAACCCAAGAAACGGTGTCGTACCGGAGCGCAGCAATTCACATCCGAACCCGATGGCAGAAAAAAACAATCTAACAATGGAGTTCATGCCCATGCGCACTACCACCGAAAGGAGGAGTTACTTACCTCGTCACTGGAAAGACTTCTTCGAAGAAAAACAAAGTGCAACACTAGATGGCAGGAGTATGCAAAACATGTGATCTACAGCTCACATGCCTCGAACATTAATTTATTTTTTTCAAATATTAAATCATTTGTTAAGTAATTAAATCATTTATTAAAGAAATGGATTGATTTTTAAGAAACTTTCTTTTATTTTTTACCATTTTTAGGTAAAGTGGTGTGGTGCATAGTTGGCGATTTGCTCCAAAGTGATTTATGGCTAAAAATGTGTCTCCTCAGCGATTAGGTGAATAAAATTGTCTCAGCCCTAATGATGACAATCCTGATACAGAGATCAGCTTTTAATTAAGGAAAAACAAAAAAAATCAGCCTGCTTATAACAGACCATGAAAACAAAGAGAGAGGCACAGATTCATTTTAAGATTTGTTTTATTAAGGCCATAACACCATTATTGTCAGACATAGCCACTGTACACAAAGTAAATCTGGTTTGGAATGTGAAATTGCACAGCGAAGGCTGTCTTTCATGTAGTTGCCGACTTTATCTAGGGCCAAAGAAAACACAAGCAGGTAACCCCTACTAATAAAAAGAATTGGATTTTTATCACCTCCCAGATTGCATTTAGAGTACTGATTATGAGTTCAGAGCAAAATTCGAATTGTTTGCACAGGGATCACAATTGCCTGTTGTGCAATTATTAATACACCCTCGCAATTTTCTTGATAGATTCTGCTATGTCAAAATTGACCAATATATCATGGAAAAAAAAGGGAAAAAGGGAAAACGTGAAATTTAGTGTGATGAATACTGATCCAGCATATTATCTGTCATTTCCCAGTTGAGAACTATCGCAGGAATTTACCACGACTAGTAAATACCTCACAGTGAGATAATGTCATTTCCCGGTAAATATCCCACTCTATACTGGAGAACTTGGAATCAGGAGCTTATTTTCCAGTCCCTTACATCCATCAAAAACCAGACTGCACAGGGAACAAAGTTATTGCACCAGTCAGAGCACTTTCTAGTCCACATTTGAGATTTAAAAAAAAAGTGGCGGTTGAATTTCGATCCCATCTGAATTACAAGCTGAGTGATATTCATCACACTCCCACTGTTTTCCCCCTGACAGATTTCCACAGCTCAAACCAGTCAAACATTTTTTTCGAAGATGCCCAGAAAAAGGTAAGAACATGAATTTTGAGGATTTTTTTCTCCACATTTTTTTTACTGAGTGTACAAAACACAGTCAACCGTGTATAATCTACAGAAGAGTGAAGATAGACCGAATTTTGACTTTTAAAACCATATTGTGTCATGGTGTTTACTGGCTATATCCCCATCCCATTCCATACTAATTTTAATGACTTCCTAAAAATAGGAGACAAGGAGACCCACTATCTCTGTTACTACCCCTAGATTCTGAGAGAGTGCATTAAATCTGATACTAACCCAAGTCCGCCAATAATGTTTAAAGAGTTAAAGGCCTTTCTCTTCAAACAGCATCTGCCTCTTCCGGCTACCACCACTGTCACTGGACCCCATCCACCAATGCAAGACACTGAAGGACCTGCTTGCGACACCTATGACCTACGTATAACCAATCTATAAAACAACAGTTGCCTCTGTAATCTTCTTGGGAAGGAGCAGAGGATGAGTTTGTCTTGGTGAGCCGGCAATTCTGTAGTGTTGTGCTTAAAACACAGGCTCTATTGAGATTCCTGATAGAAATGGGGGTCTCTAGTTGGCAGAGGCATGTACCTTTGTCCAAGTAGGGACTCTTGCTTCTAGTCAGGGTAAGGGGGATAAACACTTTAGATAACCCCTGCTCACCCCCTTGGAAGCTAGGCATGAGCAGAAAGGCTTATCCCAAAGGCAATGTGTAAAGTATTTGTACTCAAAACACACAGTAACACAGCGAAAACCCCATAAATGCCCCGGTTACTTACCGGTAATCTTCCTAACGCCGAGTATAGTTTTCTTTGCCACATGACTAACAAAGTGAGCTTCAGCTCCACACCAGAACTTTCCAAAACAAAAAAGTCAGCCTCCCATGCCTCCCATCCCTTCCCAATATGGCCGACCCAATACACCCTTGACCTCTATAAGAGGCGGGCCGGCCCATTCCATCAGCCTGAAACTACCAAGCATAAACATGAAGCCGATAGCCAGACAGGGAGGGAGGGATGGGAACTCATGTGGCGAGGAAGACTATACTCGGAGTAATGAAGATTACCGGTAAGTAACCGGGGCATTACCTCCTCGTTAGTCTTCCTCGCCACATGACTAACAAAGTGAGCACATACCAAAGCCAAGCGGCTTCATGGAAACACATAAGAAACCAACGGATAAGAATGGGGCGCCCAGGAAAGATGGAAAACCCAACAGACCAGACGAGTGAAAGACCCATGAGAGAGGCAACCACGAGCAGAAAGAACCAGTCCGGGAAAGAAAGACACCGGGAAGGCCGAAAACCCGGACCCCGAGACACGAAGTGCCGGCAGAAACGCTGCCCCAACCAAAGGCCGAAGGAGGACAGAGAAGGCATGGAACCAGACCGCAAGGAGAAAAAAGCAACAGAAAACAGGCCCCAGATGCAAGCTGGTCCAAGCACAACAAGACTGCCCAACGGACAGCCAAAAGTGAGAGGGGAGCAAAAGCCCAGACAGAGAAACCGAATAAACTGAGGGCATCCCCACCACAGCGACCCAACAAAAAACCCACCGCAGAAAGAGAGACGCAGTCCGACAAACACAATAACACCGCAAGGGTGACCGACACAAAGGACCCCCTGGAAAGGAACGCAACACCAACGAGAGAACCCAGGCAGGCACAAGGTAAAACAGACCCAGGAAGGCACCGGAAACAACACTGAAGAGACCCTGTCACCAAGGGAACCCAACCGGCCAACAGCGAAAAGCGGAAAGCCCATAGGGCCGTCCATGAAGTCCGAAGAGTGGAAGGGACCAGGCCCAAGACCAAGCCACCAGAAAGGAAACAAATGGTTACCAGAGGACCCCAAGCAGAAGAAAACACAGAGCCCGGAAGGAAGGGAAATGCAGCGCGGCGGCCTGAGGCCGCCCCGCACATGAATCAAGCAAACCCCTCCCAGGAACGTCCCACAAGAAGGAGAAAGCAGGGGCAGGACACAAAACCTGTGCCCATATAGGCATAACACGAACCAACAAGTAACACAGCCCAAGTCAACCACCGCAGAAGCAGATGCCAATGGAGACGCACCCAGGCGAGCACCACCAATAGGACAAAACCCCAGGCCAGGCCAAACAAGCCCAGAACCCCCGGAAGAAACTGGAACCCTGGAAAACGCAAAGCCAGGAGCCCGAACGAGAAGAGCCAACACCGGGGGACCCAAAATGAAGCAACCAGCACCAGATGCTCCCAGGAGAAATCCCATCCAGGCACTAAAGTGCCCGACCCACATAACTGTATGAGAGCAGACGAGAACAGGAGTTGGCAGGGCGGTATGGCCGGAGCCAAAAGAAAAGCGACCCAGGCAAGGACAGCACCAATGTGCCAAAAAGACAACATGGGTGAACCCCGCAAACACCCTGGAGCACGAAGCAGAGGAGAAATCGCCTAGGAGAGCAACAAGAAGCCCCCACAGGAACCGGGAAAATCCCAGAGAAGCCAATGAACGGCCGACAAAAAACCGACCAACTGACCCAGCACCGACCGGGAACCCACACACGCCCCAAAGGTTGGCATAAAGGACCCCCATCACCCGGGAAGGGCCACCCATAACACAAGGACCACCGGTCCAAGAAGGAAATGTCCGAAGACACACAAGACATGGACCCCACAGGAGAGGCAGCCCAAAGCACCAGGAAGACCCAGGCTGCCACCCACCAAGGTGTAAACCAGGCCAGACCCGGCCAACCTCCCAGAGCAGAGGAGGTCAGATGCACGCAGGGCAAAAAAAGGCCATGGGGGCCTGGAAGACCAAGCATGGGAAGCATGAGGAGACAACCAAATGGTAAGGCGCAGCACAACAAAGGCAGCAGCAGCCAGCCATAGCCCTGCACAGAAAGACACCCGAGAGGGCGCCACAGAGAGGAAGCAAAGGTCGCCATCCCCCGGGAAGGGGAAAGCAGAACAGAAAGACCACCCGCCCAACTGGCAGACAGGGCGGGAAGGGAGCCACCGGGGCAAGAAAAAGGGACATCCACAGGAACAGGGGGAGATGGGAAGGCCCACAGGGCACAGAGACCAACCGAACGGGGGGGACCCCCAACGGACAGACGGCGCAAGCACTGCAAGACACAAAGGCACCTAAAACACTCCACGTGGAGGGCCCATACCAAGGTGGACAACCCGGACAGGAACAGCCGGGTGCCACAAAAAACCAGATGAAGCGTGACAGCCACCCAAGGGAGGAGACCCACCATAGAGCCACAGCAAGACGGACCGACCCCGGGAGCCCAACACGGCAATCGGTGGTGACCCAGCAGTGGCAACAGGAAAAAGGCCCCCAGTAGAGACCCAACCCCCAGGACACGAGGAGAAACACGACCAGGAGACAGGCATCCGGAGATGCAACCGCCGCGGTCCTGGATAATAAAAGGCAAGACTCCATGAGCAGAAGCAGAAGAAAAAGCCCACCAGAAGACCACATAAGCAGCACAGAGAAGGACGGGCAGGGGCAGACAGAGGCCCTCCCCCAGACACGCCCCAACTCACAGCCCCCGGAAAACCCCGGAGGACACCACAACCAAGGACCAACCAGGAGAGACCCTGCACAACAATGGAGAACAGGCGGGGATAGGAGCATTCAGGACGGGGGAACCGCAGGCCCAAAGCCCGGAAGAGAAGAAGCTATGAAAAGTCCACAGCACTTGTTAGTCCCAGGAGGTCTCCCATTCGGGTACTAACCAGGCCGGCCACTGCTACACATCCGAAATCAGGTGCATTCATGGTGGTATTGGTGGTATGACTGTAGGCGCCGAAGCCGTGGCCTCAAAAGTAACAGCAAACAGTAAAAAGATGACGCATGTGCGAAAACTAGCACAGCGATGGCAAACATACAGCCTACAATGAAGAGTGGATAACCATCCCACGGCCCCGGGCAATCACAGAGCAAGACAGAACGCGAAAAACACCAGAAAAGGACCCAAAACTGCGCCAAGCAGAGCACGTTACAGGGTCACAACATGGGAAAACGCAAAGAGCACAGTTACCCCGAAGGGCATGTCGGCGCTGAATAACATGTTTACAGTTACCCACAGGTCCACGTCCAATCACCAGAAAAGAAAGAAGAAAAAACGAGTGGACCCGACAAGATCTGAATGACAATGAGCATGAACAGAGGCTCCACAGTGGAACCAAGAAAACACAAAGCCCGACCAAGGAAACCGTACTACAACACAAGCCCCGTAAAAAGCCTGTTAGCCGACGCAGGGAGAGTAGGAGATTCAGCCAGAACCACCGGAAGATGAGCGTAGTCGCTGAGACCTGAACCCAGGCCCCAATTAACAAGGCAGACCATGCTAGCCCAAGGCTGCGCTCTCCCCAACAACCCTTGAAAGCCGGGAGGCAAACCCAGACCTGCCACAGGCAACCAAGATTCCTCAGGGAAAGTAAATAAACACACAAACATACCATGAGAATTGAAGAAGACAGAACAACAAAATAAAGAGCCCCACAGCAGCCCGAGCCGGCCGCCTGACCCACGGGACAGGAACAGGCCAGACCTCCTCTCTATTTATTATTAATTTAAGTAGTGCATTTATGTAAAGCGCAAACATTACCCTAAGGTGTCAGAGCACTGTACAATACCTCGAACCACAGACGGAACGACCCACAGACCTGGACCCTGCAAAAACAGAGGAGAAACCGAAAGAAATCGCCCATGAAAGTGCAGAACCGCCGCACCGGAGGGAAACAGCCCAGAGTGAAGCCGAAGGGGTCAGGCCCGCCCCCTCGGAGCCCCGGGCTAGGCATAGAGCCGAACGCAAACAGTCCGACAGACGCCGGGAAAGAGAACGCGGGAAGAAGCACCCAGCCGCGTAGCCGACCCCTGCTAAACTCCCGCAGGACATGTCCGAACGCCATGAATGGACCCAGGCAGCGCCAAGGACTGCACCTGCCCCGGACGGCAGACCAGAAAAGGACCTAAAAGATGAGCCAGCGCCACAAGCAGCAGACGCCCGCGCCATATGCCAGCTCCACGGGACTGACAGCACTGGTCGCACGAAGGCCGGGCCCGCAGAGACAGGAACATGGGGGCACGGCCGCGAAAACGGTCCACTGGCCGCATGATGCAGAGCTGCCTCCCCCTCGCACCGGCGACAGGGGGTTGGGGTACTCGGGGAACCCGTGCATGCTCCAGGGGAGCCAAAACACACCAAGGCAGGTACTGCTGCATAAGCACTGTGGTTAACCAAACGTGCCACTGGAGCCCACCACACCTCCTGGGAATAATAAATAAACCGTGTCACAGACAAAACTGAAGGACACCACAACCAATGCTAAAGAGCACCGGTGGGAGCGAGGGCTGAGACAGAGGCCAACAACCAACGTGTCAGTGCGAGGCGAGGGGTCAGAAGGGACCAGAAACAGCAGAGCCCCAGAACACCCCACCCGTCCCCCCTATTGACCTCTGGCCCGCTAAGGCAGAGCCTAAACGGCCCCGAAAAAGACTGGGGGAAGGAAGGGGGGAGGTCCTAAAGCCCCAGAGTCCGCTAGCGCAGGACCACCAACCAAGGACCCATGCTCCCGCTACAGCAGGAACCACTTACCTGAAGGCGCATCTGGAGAGTAATTGTGCGCAGAACTAAAAAAACAGGCTGATGGGTTGGGCCGGCCCGCCTCTTATAGAGGTCAAGGGTGTAATGGGTCAGCCATATTGGGAAGACATGGGAGGCATGGGAGACTGTCTTTTTTGCTTTGGAGGATTCTGGTGTGGAGCTGAAGTTCACTTTGTTAGTCATGTGGCAAGGAAGACTAACGAGGAGGTAATGGACACCACACCAGTTTAGAAAAATGTATCTTTATCTAAACCAAACAAGACCAAAAATCCAACATAAACAATTCAAAATATGACTTTAAAAGGTTTCATGCAACTTGGTCCATAGAAACTATGGATGTGAGCTTTTACACCAAAGTACCTTTAGATGCCTCAAAGTTCACAAGGTAAATGGCTGCAGAGAAGGGAAGTGAAGTGTTGAAAACACAGTGATGCATCAGTTTCTGAGTCCTTGGGGAGGCAAGGCAGCAGTTCTGCTGCACACAGGAGAAGTGATGTGTCAAATACGCACTGAAGGGGGAAGTGAGGTATCGAAATCCAAGACAATTCAAGTCTGCGGGTGATTTGTGGAAAAACGTGGCACACAGGTGTGATGCCCGACACATTGGTGCTGATGCGTCGCTTTGCTAGGATTTGCGCCGTTGGTGTTGGGTGTGGCGCGGCAAAGCTATGCGTTGTCTGGCGTGACTTGGCAAGGCTTCGCATTGCCTGTCGCTGGTTCCGAGAGGCTGGTAGTTGTTCGACGGGACTTGGCGAGGCTTTGTGTCGTCCGGTGTCGGTTCCGAGAGACTTTGCACAGCTTTGCGTTGCTTTGTGCTGGTTCTGGCAGAGATTAGCCCCAAAACCCATCTCTGAGGCACTGTACCTGGAAGGAGGCACCTCAGGCAAGGGTAGGACTCACAGATGGAAGAGTCCAGCATCACCAGCAGAGTTGCAGGACAGGAAGTCTTTTGTGTCCCAGAGACTTCGTAACAGGAGGCAAGCACACACAAGCCTTTGGGGAAACTTCACAAGTCGGATACACAGCAAAGTCCAGTTCTTTGTCCTCTCCTTGGCATAAGCAGCAACTGCAGGCCAACCCAGCAAAGGGACAGTACTCCTCCTCACAGCTCTCCAGCTCTTCCCCTTGGCAGAGATTCCTCTTGATTCCAGAAGTAAACTAAAGTCCTGGGTTTTAAGCTCCAAAACTTTCAATTTTCTCTTTGTTCTCTTTGTGGAAAGGGTCTCTAACCCCAGCCCAAACCAGTTCTGTCCTCTCTGGTGCAGCATGACCATATGGGGAGGAGACAGCATTGTGCAAAGGAGACACAGCCTATTTAGGTGCAAATTAAACTCCTCCCCACCACTCTATATGCAGCCAAGGTCTATTCAGTTCAACTATGAGTCACCCAGGAAAGGCACGACACATCTCAGCCCCCCTTGTGGCTGTTTACAGTCAATGCACATCTCCATCCCCTGTCACCCCAAAACCAGATAGTAAATACACACAAACAGCAGAGGCACAAAGAATGGTTAAACAAGAAAATGCCTGTTTTCTAAAAGTGCAAAAACATCAGTTGATGGACAGAATGCAGAACAATGACATACATTCACCCCAGTACAGAGATCTGGGCCTAAATCCATCGTGTTTTTGCTCACCATGCCATTCCAGTTTGAACGCAGCCATATGCAAATCAGTCTTGACCCTGTGCCTCATGGGAACAGTCCAGCCCGAACTGCCAAGCCAGGTCCTCCTTGGACTGGAAATAAGCATCCTAGGATCGGTTTCGGGTTTCACCCCTCTTCAGCCAGGATAGCTTGATTCCAGTGGCATGGAGAGCACGGCACTCACGTCTGAGCATACCTGTCCCACTCAGGGTGACAAAAGCAAAAAAAACAGTTGATGGACAGAATGCAGAACAATGTCATACATTCACCCCAGTAAAGAGATCTGGGCCTAAATCCATTGTTTTTTGCTCGCCATTCCAGTTTGAACCCAGCCATATGCAAATCTGTCTTGACCCTGTGCCTCATCTTCCCCTTTGGTATAGCTTTGTTCTCCCTAGGTTGGCAGGGTATGCCCAGACGTGGGTCCCTTGCTCACTCTGCCACTGGATTCAAGATAGCCTGGCTGATGAGGACCCAAAACTGTTCCCAGGATGCTTGTTTCTAGTCCAGGGAAGACATGGCTTGGCAGTTCGGGCTGGACTGTTCCCATGAGGCACAGGGTCAAGCTGATTTGCATATGGCCATGTCTGAACTGGGGTGGTGGAGTGAGTTAAAGAATGATGATGGATTAAACCCAGATCAGTTGACTGGGGGTGAGTGTTTGATTTGCCCAAACGCTCCGTCCGTCATCCCCTTTGGTATCATTTTCAAAAAGTGGCATTTTCAAACACGCAATTTAAAACCATCTCCCTAAAAAGATGTGTTATTAAATTCTGAGTTGAGAGAGCCTGAACTCCATTTCTCCATCTTGTCACAATGGAAGGTTATACTTGTAAGATGTTACAAAGCAACTCCCATGTTAGCCTATGGGACAGATAGCCTTTCAATAGTGAACAACGAAATTATCAGTAATTCACTATCAGGATATGTGACACACACCAGTACATGTCCTACCTTTCACATACACTGCACCCTGCCCATGGGTGGGGGCACCGTGGGCTTACCTGAGGGGTCCTTTCATGTAAGAAAAGGGATAGTTAGGGCCTGCCAAGTGGGTACACTTGCCGGGTCGACATGGCAGTTTAAAACTGCGCAAGGAGACACTACAGTGGTATGTCTGAGGTACATTTACAGGGCTACTCATGTGGGTGGCACATCAAGTGGTGCAAGCCCACTAGTAGCATTTGATTTACAGGCCCTGACACACACCATGCACTTTACTAGGGACTTACCAGTAAATCCAATATGCCAAGCATGGATAATCAATCGTATCATAATTTACACAGAGAGGATATGCACTTTAGCACTGATTCGCAGTGGTAATGTGCCCAGAGTCCAAGAGCCAACAAAAACAGGTCAAGGAAAATAGGAGGAAGAAGCAAAAAAACTTGGGAATAACCCTGCAAATAGGCAATTTCCAACGGCTGAGCTGAAAATACAGGCTCTATTGAGATTCACGAACAAGGAAAGGACAACCCTGTAATGGATATGGAACCTGGCTGTTTATAAACTAAAGTATCAATTTTCTGTACTAATTTAATTTAATTTAATAAAGAATGCCTGCTCTTGATCAAGGTAATATGCAGTGAAGTATGCAAACTACCCGGTGTCAAACATGGAAAATAGTGCATGTGCCGTAGCGGTCAGCGTTGAGGGGGGCCGGGTGCAAACAGTGGGGGGAAATTCTAAAAAAAAAGCAACTCAGTATTTTTGAGTACATAGAACATTAGTTGATATTGACAAGAATGCACATATTTTAAAAATCTGACCTTTCAAAACCCTTGGTCAAGTCAGGACATACAGCACATATAGTAGATAGTTGTTACCATTCTGCAGCATTCTAGCAGCGAGGCATCAAAGATGGAGAGAGACATAAAAATGTATTGATGAGCTCACAAAACGCTCAAGCCAATTTGGTGTGTGACGTAAGGAACTCTGTTCAGATTCCTGTATTCGTTTGCTAGGTTACAGCGTTCTATTACCAAATGGATACTATATGCAGTCACTGGGGTCACAGGAGTGGGTGTATGCAAAGAGAACTTTAGAGGTGTGCATAACTGAGGCAAAGTGCTTCCTTATTTTGTGTAAAACACTGATATGCCTCCAGTATTAGGTCCACATTAACCTTAATACAACAAAAAATGTCAATAAAATTATATTTGTAATTGATGCTTGCTGAGGAAGGAAGGCATCTTGAATGTCATGTGAGATTGAGCTGTTTCACCACTGTTAAGATATTTCCTTAAGTTAATGGTGCATTAGACTACAGCAGCCCCTGTCCTCACAGTCGCCATATTAGGGCCAGCCATTTGCTATCATTTATTCTGTGTGAATACACAAATGCCTTTCTGGAAGAGGAGATGAACATGTACAATTTCTCTCCACAAAACAAAGCAACTGTATCATGTCTGAAGTTCTCTTTGCCTCAGCACTCTCCATTGTTATTTCTCTCCTTATCTATGGCAACACGTCATGTATGTATGGTGAAAAATTGTTGTAATAGTTTGAGGATGACTACAAGGCACATGTATTACCAGAATTCTGGATTTAAAACACAGCTTTCTTTGCAGCGATGGCTGGCTTGTACCAAGGGTGGTGCGGCGGGTACCCTTTTTTTTTTATTTACATTAATTCACTTTCGCAGCACAACCTACAACCTACTCCTCCCTAGGGTGTCTTCTAGGAAGCTCCCGAAGCAGGAAATTGTACTACCCAATCGTGGCGCTGCTTTCACAGCATGAAAGCAGCACCTGGATTGGATAGAGCAGGCTCTCTTAGCACTCCTAAGAGCACTGGAAACCTGCACTTTCTCTAACCCAGCTGTCTAAGATAGCTAGGTCAGGGAACTTTAACATGTGCATGTCTGGCAGGCCGTCCCAAGACGGCCGACCAAAGAGACATGCGCATTTTAAACTGCACAGCTTCCTGATGCGGACACTCTGCAGTGCTGGCCTGCCCCATCCTGACACTTAGCTCAGGACGGCTCTGAGCTTGTGGGGCGACGCTCCTCCGCTCAAATGGAGGAGCCACCCCTGTTTCTTTACACTCGTGAGTGAACAGTTGCTTGTGTTGTGCTCGACAAGTCTGTACCGGAATCACAGTCTTGGAGTTGAGTGTGAGCAGAGGGATTGCACCTCTTGAAGTGGGATATGTTTCGGGTTATCCGTTTATCTTCCGACTCAGCTGTGATCATAGTCCCTTTTCGACTGGAGACTCGCAGCAGGTGTGCGAGGTATCGACTGTCTGCCTTCGTCCTACGGTCTCGTTTTACCAGCACCCATTCTCCTTCATGAATGTCCATCTGTCGCACATGCCTGCGCTGATCAGCATAGTCCTTCATCTTTGACTTCTTTTCCTGGGCCAGTTTCCAAGGAGGAAACAGTGATGGGGCACGTCCCGGCTCAGTGAGGCTAGAAGATGCCAGTGACTGCCATACTCCTGAACGGGCGCAAACCAGCCGCCCTTAAAGAACAACCAAGCGACCTGTTCGACTCATTGAAGAACTCTGAGAGACAGTAAGCACTATTGTACAAAGGGGGGAGGTGCCATGTCGTCCTGCCTGACCCTGGTCTGTGTACAGGGCAGGCGGAGACGGAAGGGGAGGAGCCAGGAAAAGGAAAAGGAAAAAGGTAGTACGGCGACGGCCGGCAGAGAATAAAGAGGTGCTGCCTGAAGCTCCTAGTGCGCGTCTTCCTTGGGGGGGCCTGAGATAGTACAGATTTCACATCCGTCTTCATGCCAACGAGCTGCAATGAGAATTTAAAAAAAGAATGACCTATGAATCTCACCTGCTATGGGAACTGCACACCCATCACTGCTGGTGTCTTTTTTTGTGGCAGTTTTGTTGGAAGCAGGAGAGACCAGTGTACTTTTACTGCACAGGCTGCACATTCACATCTGCTTCCTGTGAAACACCTGTGTGTTGCCCATGCTGTAGCTCTTCTGTGTTTATGGGGGGACAGCTAGGGGGGAAGCTTGCACTGTTGATGCTCATATGGAACCTGTTCTCTGCACCTTACTGAAGCTTGAGAAATTATATTCAATTTACAAGCACCATAATGATTGGCATTGTCAATGCTTGTTTTAATACAAGACTACAAGTGTGTCAGACAGATGAGCTTCTCGTACACTTTGGTGCATAGTAGCAGTAGAATAGCACAGAAGAAGGGTATTTGTAAAGGACACTTTCAGACGTGGGTATCTTGGTGATGAACAACTGATGATGCTTGCTACCCGACTCAATGGTACCCATTTTATCAACCTCTGGAAGGAACCGGGATGTCAGTCTTTGAACTCATACAGCAGCGCCCCTAGAGGGGCCTCGGCTCAGACCCGGCTCACACTAGCCTCAAACCCAACCCACAAGAGTATCAAACATAAGTGCTGATAGCCAATAGTGACGAAAGCACAAAATCAATATAGACTTATCATGGAAACCAAGAAAAGAATGGGCCAGAAGAAGCATAATGTGGAAAGGCGACAGATAGAAAAGAAATAGCCCAGATGCTTTTGGAACTAAGCAGGCAGTGTTCAACTTGATTAAAAAAAGATGGTTGTTCCTCTTCAGTGAAGGAAACACAAGCCCTCTTCCAAAGTCATCAAGCATGGATCAGCATCAGACGTTGGTCGAGAATTGTGAACAAGCACACCTTTCAATTATGTTTTGCAAACTATTAGGGTACAGGGTTAATTTGGGAAATGGTTAATTTTGTAAACAAATGGGCAGCTTCAACATCCTTCAAAGTGCTAGAGAACCAGCTGCAGTGAAAAATTTAATAGCACATTCTTAGCATCAATGAGTGCCAAGCGATGATTGGATCCGTTGGCGGGCTAGTGATTCTGGTTCAGTCCTGCACACTCGCTGGGCAGAATTCTGCCGCAAACCTAGAAAAGGCATGTCCCAACCTTATCTGCGCATTTACTCCAACATGTTTCAGGAATAAAGCTAGGTGTGCAAACAGATTGGGGATAGCCAGGGGCATCTGTAAATATCCACAAAGGCAACATTTGGTGAATTTTCTTAAAACGTTCACATTCCCTCTCTATAATAGACTTTATGCTGTGCAAACCTCTGTAAACTTCTTGGGTTGTGATTCACAGGGCAAACTAGATAATACTTCATTAGAAGACACATACATTTCCAGCGATGGGGTAAAATGTCCGATGAGGACATGGCTCCAGCAACCAGCTATGGCTTGCTGGGTGAAGGAATGAAAGGAGAGGCTATCACCATTGAGAAAAGGGCTGATATGCAGATATTACACAGCATTTCTGACCAGACAGAACAATAGGTAATTGCTTACGTTAAGATCTCAGACCACACTGTACCAACTATGGAGCACACCTATAACCCAAATAACGATATCCCATTAATTATGCTGGAGATTACCAAGGAATTAACAAACTAAGTCAGCTCCTATGTGTTGGTCGGAGACACAAAGCTTGCTCTAGCTCAGACTCCTGTTTCCCTTAAAGTTGCCTGCTACAACTTAGCATAAGGCAGACCTTATCAAATGTAATTTCATTTCTTGAGCTCCTTGATGCATGGAAAATCCAGAATTCACAGAATCCATCATAAATATCACCAGTTTTCAAAAATGTCAAAACAGATTCTAAGCTCATAAATGAAGGTAAAATAACCTCCCCCACTACCTGTGAGATCACTCAACGTTAATTATGTAGGTTCACAAGAACTATTTTGCTTAAATAATATCATCAAACCCAAATGGTCTGTGTATTGAGTATTAGCAAATGACCGTAACTATGTAGTCTGGATAGATCAAGTAACGGGGAAGTTTATCTATATTATTCATGAATCTGCCCATGTGAAGGGCGTGTGGGATGCTTGTGATGCCTACATAAGGGGGGTAACTTAATTTTAATTCAATAGAGCAGGGAAACCAAATCTGAAGTTAAAGAGCTAGAGAATGGTATCACAACATTCGAAAATACAATTCTTAACTCTGATGTTGAACCTGCTTTTAATACAACAACATGTTTTCCAAGAAAAACTGAAGTTTATTCTGTATCAGAGAAGGAATCAACGACAAAATCACGAGAAGGTTCTCGAATAGGATAGTGCAGAGAAAGCTAGTAGAGCATCACCAAGAAAAAAAATAAAGCACTGAATGGATCAATAAAATGAAAAAAAAAACATTTTTGTCAAAGTAAAGCATCATACAGGGATCTTGGCATCACTTAAACAATTCTATGCCCAGCAATTTTAGTCTTGCTGAATTCCAAAGTTTTTATGAAGGTTGACCTCCCAAAATTTCAGACAGAAATAGCCACAGCAAATGGATGCATGAAATATCTAGAGGGAAATTGTAAAAGCTATAAAATCTGTAAAAAAAAAAAAAAAACGACCAGGCTATCGGTCCTAGTGGGCTGCCAAGCAAACTGTATAAGACACTCGTTATTACTTTTGTTAAATCCTTTATTATTGTTCATTTCGTATTTACAGAGCAACGGAATTGCTGGAAGGAAACGAAAATATTTATTTTCGAGTAAATAAATAAGAATAAAATGTAATGCTTATCATACCTCCCAAGCTCCCTAGTTAATGAGATGCAACGCTATTTGCTTCTATCTTCTCTAAACAGCTTACTTAATAAAGACTAGCTGGGTTTATGCCTAGTAGGGATATAGGCAAACTCTTTGCGATACACTGCCAATCATCAACTATACCTCTGTTCACAATAAGGATAATGGAATTACTGCAGCTATACCGAAAATGGGTTTGACTTGGTAATGTGAAATTATTTTTGCCAGCTGTTGTGCAATTACCAATTTTGCCTGGAATTTGTTTGCTCAATCAAGGCTTGATATTAAAGATCTTGACAGCTATTGTGGTGAACAAGATCAAAATGACTACATTTCAATTATCACAATAAACTGGGCAGGAGTGCTCATTATCTACTGGACTGTCAGCTTTATATATTGAACCACTCGCAATTGAGATCAAAACATGCCAGGATATATTGAAATTTTATACGTAGATGACTTAATAGTATTTACATCAAATGTGAAAAGTTTTTTAAATATACCTCTGAGATAACTATTAGCTTCCGTAGAAGGCTTCTGGATACAAAATCAATTCAAGCAAAACAGAAATAATGTCAAGTAACTGCGATACTATTTCACCATGCCAAAAAGACTTACTCAGGTATGAATTTCACCTAAGCAGCTAACGATCTTGGTGATGGGATGTATCAACTATATTAAAATTAGAAAATTGCTTCAAATATAAAAGATTTATATATAAATCCACTTTATAGAAGAAATGGTGCGGTACCGAAGTAGATGCACACTGATATATATATATATATATTGAGAGAAAGAGAGAGATAGATATATATTGTATAGATATATATAGATATAAATAAAATCAGCTGTTCTTACTATTACTTCCTGCCTCTTTACTGCCAGTGAACAAGAGCTCGGGGGAGCTTTAAACGCATTTGGCCACTGAAGCGCATGTGACCTGTGGACCGTACTGCTGCCTGCGATGTGGTGTGCGTTACCCCGATGTGTGTGGCATCCTGAAAGGGCAATCTTGGTTTTTGTATATATAGAGATATATCTAGATATATCTCTATATATACACACACATTTACAGAAATAGATGCATGCTGCTATATATATAGCAGTACATATTCACTGAGAAAAACAAAGGTTAAAGTAACATTCTAGTTAGGTGAATGTTTCAGCATATTTCTGCCCCTTTCCACACTGCCGCCGCCACTGGGTCCTGGATTCAGGCAGAGGCGGTGGTAATGTGGCGGTCTGACTGCCACACTCTGAATAAGGCGGTGGATCTCGCAGGTATGGCGGTGGTCGGAACGCCACCGCGAGTATGGCGGTCCGCCATACAAGAAAGAGCCCGCTTAATGTTTTAAGATGATAAATTCTTCTCTCTTAACCTTTGTCGTGTATTGTATTACTGATTGGATAGTTTGAAAGCCTAATAATAATATTTGAATGTGAGAGAACAAAGCTGAGGGTTTGAGGTATTAACACACAACTAAAATACATGTTTAACTTGATTTTTCATAGCGTTTCATCCCTGTCAGTCGTTTCTAAACAGTATAAATCAGAAATGCAATTATTACCCACTTATTGACCTTGGGGGTGTGGAGGGCTGAGTCTGCTTTTCCGGGTTTCAGAACATGTGACCCTCACATCACCGCAGTTGTCAGTAGAGAGGTCAACACCCTGAGATTTCTTGCCAGCAAAATGATCATTTTGAAACTTTGCCTAATATCCGCAAGCTGTTCCAGCCAGACCAATTTATGTTTTTAAGCCACATTTTATTGATTTAGAGAAACCTGATGAGAATGTCAGTTGTTTTACAGATTACGTCATACACCAGACATCCAACATAAAGCACAAAAAGTGCAACAAGCCAACAACATATCCGCTCTAATCAATACATGAGCTGGACACATATACAATCAGTTTTTAAAAAAACCAACACACTGCCCAAGCAAACGTCTCTCTGCAAAATGCCTACATATATTTTGAACAGATGAGCAGAAAAGGTCCAATAAAGGAAGTCAGATGTGATGAAGGGCCTGGTAAGCATCTCTTACTTTGAAGCTTCCTTTCCACTGATGCGTGTCAGCTCTTGATTCAATGCACAGTTCCAGGGCGATTAATGTGGGGGATTTCCATTTATTAAGGGTGCGTTTCCTGGCAACATTCAAACAGGGTCGGACTGGAACAGAAAATAGGCCTGGGCACCAAAGTAAAAGTGGATCCCCATTTGCCAAGCAAATAGCTTAAAAATAGACCCACTTTTGCAAATCAGGCCAGTTTTAAACTTGTATAGACATGCTGTGTGGGTATTTTGCAAGGAACGGAAGACTGCATTCATCTGTGTTTGCTGCAGGCAATGTTCCTGGTAATAGCAGGAAAAGCAATTGTGAAAAAAACAACCCACCTGGCCATAAAACATACCCACAAACTGCTAAAAAATGGCCCCTGCACTGACCTGTCAGACCTACCCTGCGGATTGAAAGTCCAGTTAGGAGCTGGAGTGAAAAGCTCTGTTCCCTACAACAGGTAAAAGTTTCACTTGGGATACACTTTTCAAGCCACGCACACAACTGACTTTTATCTTTAAGTTAAACATTCCAGTAAAAGTGCTTCAGTGAACGAACAACTCCCTTGGATGATGTACAGGATAAAAACAGTCAGCCCCATCTAAGGGATTATTTCAGTTTTACAGCTGGTATGTTTACATTTTTGCTAATCCTTAGCACTTGGCTTCCAGTGAATTCTTTACATTCTCAGCCTGGCCCAGGTTAGGTTTATCTTCCAGGCCTGCCAGAACAAGTCCCACCTCCTCTGCTGCCTGAGGGCTGTACAAAGTGTCAATCACCGTAGCCCATCTGGTTGTCTCTTCCTAGTACATTCCAACCGCCTGCTCCTGTATTTTAATGCATCCATTTTGGGTTATCTGTTTGCAAAGATCTGGGGGCATCTCACGGTCAAGTGCGGAAGTGCACACAGAAGCAGGATGAGGTTGCCCTGCCTGTAGCACGTGCGCTCTATCGCTGTGCATTGGTACGTGCTATGCGGTGTTGGGTCGGATTATGTGTAGGTCCTGTGTGATAATTACGCACATTGTGAGTTTTTGGGGAACAACATGCAGGTTTTGCTGCTTACTGCACCACATAGCTTCCAACTGTCCCGATTTTGCCAGGACAGTCCAGGCAAGTTGAAGACTGTCCCAGTTAATTCACTATCCTGGGACAGTCGTGGAAATTGCACTTCGGAGAGAATTACAGGGAATTGCGATGGGAATTTCAAACTTTAGGTGAAAGTAGCCGAGTTGGAAAAATTCTCCAACGCAGCAGAATTGGAGAATTTTTCCAACTCAGCTACTTTGGCCTTAAATTTGAAATTCTCGTCTCAATTCCCTGCAATTCTCTCTTTATTAAGTAGATCCTATCATCTGCACTATGATAAGTGGCTTGGGTTAAATTATACTAATGATATGGGTTGGGTGGAGTGGGCGGAGCTTTGGGTCAGTTGGTGTGGCAAATTTTCAAGTAAGTAATTGGTAGCTGTGCTGTAAAGTGCCTCTTCAGTGTGACTAAAGGTGCAGCCTCCGTTGTTCCAACAAAATCGTTCTCAATTCTTTTGTCAACTGTACATTTATGTCTGGAACCACCCCATTCACTGTATATTATTGCTCACATTTCGCGCCGCTCTCTTTCGCTGATCACCAATCGTCACTTGTGTCGCAACTTTCTGTGTCACTTTCACATTCAAGCACCAAGGTCAATTCTGGTTGTTCGTGCATTTTAGCCTACAGTGCTGTCATAACTGTATGTTTATTTATGTTGTTATTCTTTTGCTCTCAAATATATGATGCTGTATGCACATTCTAAAAATCTACCAAGAGTCTCCTGGTTTGTCCTCTCGTGTAAAGTCTTTGACTTACATACCTAACCGTCCTCCTTAACTACACCAGTTGAGATATTGTTGTTTGTTCCGCAAAGTGTCCCTGGCATTTGTTTTCAAATGTTGGCAAGTGTGCACCAAAAATTCTGTGTCCCAATACATGCCAAGGCTTTTACCCTAGTTAAATTTTGGCAGGTTTGACCTGCCAAAATCTAACAAAAGCTGAAGTTTTTATTGCACCTGGTAATAACTGGATGCTATAAACAATGTACACCTTGTAATTGCAAGGCCTGCATAAATTGGTATTAGGGATCTCAGTTAACATGCACTTATATTCATACATAGAGCTGTAGGGCACTGCACTGCAGAAAGTGGAATTTCCCTAAAAATGTCTGCTCATGTGCCTTCCAAGTCTATGCACACATGATCAAGCTGCACCCCCAGTCTGCAGAAGGTGGAATTTCCTTAAAATGTCTGCACGTGTCCCTTCCATGTCTATGTGCACATGTTCACATGCTCAACCTGCACCCCCAGTTACCAGGTATTGGCCCTTTTCCTGGATCAGGGCGTGCTGGGGTGACATTTGAACTCTCAAGCGGCAGACCCTCAGAACCTCGGCTCTCTGGAGTTTGCTGCAGACTTTGACAATATCTGTCCCACTGCTGTGATCGAACCTCCAACGAGTTTTACAATCTATCTTAATACATGGAAGATATTTTTGTGGAAAGATTCAATTCACTCAATAGCATCTTCCTTATAACAACCCTTTGACAGTATTTGTAATTGTACTTGCATTTATATAGCGCTTACTACGCCTGATAAGGCATCAAAGCGCTTTTTGGAAAGGAGTACGCTACTCAGGAGCCCATAAAGGTTGGAACATTTTTGCCATTCATGGTCTCTGCCAGATTGATGACGCCCTTCCAGCAGCAGCCCGTGCAGTTAAGATCAGGGGGGCTGGGTTAGGGCTGGGGGGATTCGAAAAACGACCATGAGGGAAATTTAAATAAATAATTATTTTTCCCTTATTGTCGTTTGTTGAACTCCCCCCCCCCCCATCATGCCCCACCGCTCTTAGCTGCACGTGCCGTTGATGCACCCTACCCACATCAGCATTTTACTGCTCCAATTTCCTAGCAAAGGAGCTAGTAAAAGCCCAGTTAACATTTAAAAGAAGGCACAACTGCTGGCAAATCTTGGAAAAATTCAAACTGATTCTGCCTTAGAAAGAGCTCAGTTAGGACCTGATTACACGTTTCACAGTGCTTATGAGGTGGAAAATCCGCACGCAAAATTGGCAGTATCTTAACACCGGGCCAGCACCATGCAAGTTAAACCCCATGGAATGGGGAAATACCACGTGGGACCAGAGGTACTGGTCATAAAAGCACATGGAATTCCCCACTCCCTGGGTTCAATGCATACATTTACCATCTGTTCTGAGCAGGTGGGAAATGTATGCTGCAGAATCTCTGTAGGGTAGGGGGAGCTAAGTGCTGGCAAGGGGAGCATTGTATACCTCCCCTGCCAGAAACAAATGGGGAATAAGGCATGGAAGCTGCTGCAGTCCAAACCTCGTGCAAATGTTCCATTAGGAATTACCACCCAGTAAAATCAGGTTCAGTGATTTAACACCAGGTAAAATCCAAGAGATACCCCCAAGCTTGCAGGTGCACGCCCAGATGATATTTCCTGCTTCAGACATTTGCACAAAGGAGTGGTTTAAAGGGAGTGGCTTCTGTTCCAATGCTGTATCTCTCTCTGGCATTGAACACCCATGAACGCTTTCTATTTTACAGTCACTGGTTTTGCGATGTGGGCATTCTCCGACCAAATGCCGCTTGGCTTTCTCATCCTTCCAAACTGATCACTGGCCTCAAGTGCTGGAGGTGACATTCATTCCCGCCTCACGTCATATGTGTGTTTAGTCCCCCTGGCATCTGTGCTTTCCATAGTGTCATTTAATGTATACATGACAGCACGCTGTCAACCACTGGGCTCGCTAACCATGAAATACTATCCTTCCCCCGACAATACTTACATTTATTTTAGACTTTGAGAAGACCACTGACTGCAGACTGTTCTCCAGAAAGTATACCCGAGTGCGACACAGCTGCCTTACTTTTAAATCAAAACAAACATTGGCAATGTTTTATGAAAGAAAGGGCCTTTTGTGTCATTGATGAGTTTAGGCACTCAGTAATTCATAATCCACACAATGTCACTGATCTTTGTACTAGTATATCTATTGATCCTTGCACTCACTCATTCATGCATTCACCCTTTGACACAACTACAATAAAACACACGCACTCAACAACATATGAAAGATAAATTACAAGACTGCAAGTAGAAAAAAGAAAATATGCAGGCATCTAAACACAGAGGGGCATATGCTTTCAATAACAAAACTAAATATAAAGGTGTGTGTCGGTCTTACAGAGGTATTGTGCACAGTCTATTGTTGTTTTAAACTACAAGCATGGCCACCACGTTTAGAACCCAAATACTGGCGATCTTATCATGGTAAGACAATGATGCACTATAGACATAATGGTCAACTCGATGTGACCACATGGGATGAGGTACATTGCAGATGAATTGGACGGCAGCAAGAGAACTGTTAGCGCTACCTAGAGAGCGGTAGTAACCTCTCATGAACAATTAAATTAAAAGACGAGAAGCAAATAAATGAAAGGGAAACTATAATAGGAGAAACAAGAAACCTACAGGACTGAAACGAAGCGCATTCGTTTTCAGGTGGATGTGCACATGTGGTCAGAATGTTTTGTCATTCACAGGGCAAGAGAGCCAATGACTGATGTGGACTGAACTATTTCCCATGTAGTATGCTGCCATGGATAGACGCAGAGTGTAAACGACACTCAGACAGACCAATGGCAGAAGAAGGCTGATCCAAATGCCCTCTATGTAAATATATGAATATGTATTTATATGCATGGATGTATGTATTATTTAATGATTGTTTTAAATCCTGGCTGCCCATCAAAAAGACTGTCACGTTCTCCAAAGAGATTCTAGCAAGAGTATTACAATGGAAATCTCCAACCTCTGGGGCTTGGCAAATGGAGTAACCAACTGCAAATTATTTCACTACGAAGGTAATCTGTAAGATGTCATGTAAAAACAATACCTGTATGCAGGCTTTGACATGGAGCAAAACAAGACAGCTTAAATCCTCGTGCCTGTAACTGTTCTCCTGGCCATCATTTTTAATTAAACAAATTGTTCCTGGTTTTCCAAACGCCTCCTGTCTTCTGCCTTCTAGGGGATTTCGAACTCAAGCCACACAAACAAGGATTTTCACAGAGCAAATCTTTTATATCCATGAGGGTAACCAACAATGCTTTGTCACAGTGGGTAACCAACACCAAAACCCTCGCCTGTAACAGTAATCTGTTAGATTCCATGGAACAAAATCCTTCCTTGCAGGCTTTCAAACAGTTTAATAAAAAATCCACCCTTAAATGAATTGATGGTAATATGTGCTTTTCACATTAAATACCTCAGGCCTACTACATGTATCATTACATTTCATAATAAAAAGATCAGGCATATATCTATCACCAACTCAGTCGTGCTAAATGAATATAGGCTTTGCCACAAGCCAAAAAGTGCAAATCCCTCTTTTGAGTGGAAGCACTTAACTTTGGCCCAGTCAAATCCTGTACATAGGGATACCAACAAGTAGGTGTAGCCTGCACCCCATCTCTCAGTTGTACTCTTGAAAGCTCTTTTTTAGTTGATCATACAAGGTAAACAACAGCTGCCCTATCAAGCTAAAGATAAAAATGACATTTCTCAAGTTGCTGTGCTTTTTCAAAACTCCATGCACTTTGCACAGACAAAGCTTACCATATGTAAATACAGGTATCCTCTTTTGCAAAATGGAATGTTCTTTTGTTAGTCTGGAAATTACATTTTTCCAGGCGCATTCTGGGTGTGTTTTTGGGAAAACTGGATACATGTAAGTACATGTAATAGAGGAGATTTCAGAGACCGGCCCAAAGAATGTAAGGTTGACTGCATTCTTATAAACAGGTGAAGTTCAGATTGAAGTTTAGAAGGCAGAGAAACTATTGCTACAGTTACGAACTTAATGTTGTTTCTTAAATTCCAATCACCTATAACAACGGCTACTAAAGAATTATATGTCTAATACCTATGTTTGCCAGATCTGAATATACATTCTCTGTATACCTTATTTGATACAACAAATGTATTTTGCATTTGTTTTGTGTTATTCTTAATAATCCAAGAAAGCATTGCATTGACCATCACCGAAAGGTTTAAATGCAAGAGCGCACAAATTACAAGAGAATGATTTGTCCTCTGCAGGGTCAAAGGACCAGGTTTGATCAGGGCCTTTGTTGGGTTTTACTTTTAAGAGCACATTTGATAGGTGATGGTAAGTTAACCCGGCGCTAGACTATCAGATCACTGGTTAACTTCCAGTTTCAAATGTTTGTGTAGACAACCACAGGGTATATCTGATTGTCTGAGAGAATTTGAAGTCCTTGAATCACTGATGTTTTTTAGAAAAGTATTTTATTTTTACAGATGAATAATATAATCCACATGATTCTTCATACAAAGTAGTGACAGCCACTTGCGTATCACTTAATGCTTTGCAACAAAACATATACCTACAGGCTTTAACCCAAAGTAACAACAATTCAAATATATATGCCTATTTCTTTAACTTCTACTAATGGAACCAGTAAGGATTACCATAGAGCAAATCTTCTATCCCCATGGTTTGTTCAGGTGAGTTACAAAAATCCCTTGCCTACTACAGTAATCTGCAAGATTCTGTGTAACAAAATACTAGGCACCTGGTGAAGTTTAAATTATGCTGGTGTAATTTTGTGAATTTTGCATAATATTTGTTATGTGAATTTCAGAACAATGCACTAATATGCCACATTGTGTAATTATGCCACTGTACAATGCTAATTTATAGCATGGGAACTACGCAAACAGCCAGAGCTTGAGCTGCTGCTGTTTGCGTCACTTGCCTTTTTCTCACTATTTTTGAATTCAACATAAAAAAATTGGTATTATAACCAACTCTGACCTAGTGTACTGAACGAAAGCTTTCCCACAGGGCAACCATCAGGCATACAGTCAAAAATGTGCAAATGTACACAAAATGACATTTCACAAAGCAAAATACTATCGCTCTTGAGAGGGCTTAACAAGGATTCTCACAGTGCAAAATGTTTTATACCCATGGTTTGTGAGAAGGAGTAACCAATACCAAAACCCTTGCCTATAATGGTAATTTGTGAGGTTACATGTAACAAAAGCTATATCTGGAAGCTTTAATACAGATTTAATACAGATCAATCCACTCTTAAATTCCTATTGACTTTAACATATGCTGTTCACACTCAATATGTCAGGCAAACAGCATTTATTGTAATGTTTCATAAT
The DNA here is from genome assembly GCF_964263255.1 of Lissotriton vulgaris. Taxonomy (NCBI): domain Eukaryota; kingdom Metazoa; phylum Chordata; class Amphibia; order Caudata; family Salamandridae; genus Lissotriton; species Lissotriton vulgaris. The sequence continues at coordinate 136,927,886 of NC_141691.1, forward strand.
AAGCAATCAAGCATTCAACCTTTCTCATTGGCTGTCACCTTAACCAACTCTGACCTACAGCGTAGGGCATAAGCTTTCCCTCAAGGCAATCTTCAGGTAAACTGTACTGACTTTGGAAAAATGTAAAATGTTACAGTTGTCAAAATAAATTTGAAACTCCCTGCTAATACAGACTGTTAGGTATTACTCTAGTGAAAGTCTTCTATACCCATGGTTTGTTTGGGTGGGTCACCAAAACCCCTGCCTACTACAGTAATCTGTGAGATCCAGTGTAACAGAATACCTGCTTTCAAACTTTAGCACAATGTAATAGCAATCCACCCCTAAAAGCCTATTGAGTTTAACACATGGTTTCCAGAATAAGTAAGTCAGGTCTACTTGATTTGTCATAATGTTTCATTAAAAACAGATCACTATTAATAAATCTGACACACTTTTCCCAGTGAAACGATAATGCCTACAGCCTTGTCTTGACAGTATAAGCAACACAGACCTAAAGAGTGCATAAACTGGGAACCATCATTTATACAGTTATAAAAGTACAATGTGTACAAGATGCAGTTACAAAAACACTATTCAGAACATCACAATAGGGCCTTACAAAAATTCCGACAGTAAAACTGTTCTTCTCCCAGGGTTTGTCAGAGTGAGTGACCAATCCCAAAACACTTGCCTTCTATGGTAATCTGTGAGATTACATGTAGCAAAATACCCTTCTGTTGCAAGTAATACAATGTGATAACATCCAACTTGTAAAGGCTCACTGGCTTTAACAAATGCTTTTCGCAATATATCAGCTAGGCCTACTGCCTTTGTCATAGCATTTCATAATAAGCAGATCATACCTATGTCATTAGACATATTGTTTCCCAGTGTACCAATCAGGCCTATGGCTTATTTCCATAACCAACTCAGGCCTACAGTTATGAACATAAGCTTTTCCACAAGGCGGCCCTCAGGCACATATCATAAAATTAGAAAGGTATACAAAATTTCAGTTGGCTACTCAAAATACAATCTGTCCTAAGAGGGCCGAACAAGGATTCTCACAGAGCATAACTTCTTTAGCCACATCTCGTCACAAGAGGGTAACCAAGACCAAAAGCCTTGCTTACTATCGTAGTTAGTGAGGTTCCATGTAACAAAATGCCTGTCGATAAGCTTTAATATAGCCTTATAGACGTCCAACGCAGGCTACAACAACCATTAGAGGCCCTCTCCAGCGTTAAGGTGAGGGCCTTTAACAGGGTAGCGGGATTTTAATGCTGGTATAGCCCAGCTAAGGAGGGCTATAAGACAATTAGAACATTCCACCACTAGAGGGCAATATGTTTGAACAAATAAAACAAAGGTCTCACGCAGCCCAAAGGGATTAATATCGCCTCGGGCTCCATAAGGCCTTTGTTCTCAGCAATAGCTGTGTACAAACATTGGAATGTTGGCGCTCCGGCTTCTACTGGCCATTAGAAGCCTGGAGAACTCCATTATTTTCAATGGAGCTCACAACATTCCAATATTCTAATATAGAGTAATAACAATCCACTCATCTGCTTTTCACAACAAAAACATCATGCCTACTGCCTTTTTTGTAACATTTCATAATAAACAGATCAGGCCTATATCCATGATCATTGCCTTGGGATCATAGCCAACACAGGCCTGCTATACTGTGTGTGTATTACCACAAGCCAAAAAGTGAAATACAAACCTTTTTTTTGTGAAAGCACACATCTGCCGAATCAAATCTTCTACTCAATGAAAAAAACATGTGGGTGGAGTCTAAGTCCCTCTCTCAGCAGTGCTCTGAAATGTGCTTTTTGTTGCTCACATAACAACAAAATGTTCTGAGACAGCTGCGATATCAAGACAGACATAACAAGCATTGGCAAAACCAACAGGTTTCGTGTTTGTGAGGTATTGGCTTTTTGATGTTTGTTTTGCCATGTTGTACAACACTATACAACAAGGAAAATGCCAGTACCGATCCATTAATTAAATTGATTTGACCAAAGGTGTATAGACCACAGGACAATACACACAAACGCTCATTAATAGCTTTTATTTCAATAGCACAAATTTTTTTTTCTCCGACAAGGAACACATAACTAGAAGTGATGAACAACCATAAAATATAAATACATTTAGACACAAGGACTAGTGATAAATCCAATTGCATTCACATACATTCCAAGACACATTCAATCTACCACAACCCACTCTCTCAATAACACATAAAACACAGTCAACCTGCTTGGTGCAAAACAACAAGGGGAAATAAATATGTCATCTAAGATGCACCTTGAATGCCAAACAAAACTGTGGTTGACTTTTCAAAAAAGATTTTTCTTATATGTACACCCTATACAACATTTACACAGCTATACAACCAATGGAATATTTACAAAAATTTGGTATAACACAAACAAGCCTAATGTGCAAAAACCACTGGTTGGCACAATCTGTGGTATACGTGTTTCAAATCCCTTTATTCTTGGGATTCTCCTCAGTACCTAAAAACTGTAAAATAAAACAAAAAATGTATTACAAATGCCTATTTACAGACCAAAAGAACGCTCAAAGTACGTCAGAAGCCTCCGTGTCTGCTTACCTAATCAGAAAAAAGACACAAGGTCTAATTTCAAGGGAATCAAGAAATCGGAAGTCTCTGTAAACAACCAGGAAGAGAAAAGGAAGGGGAAGAAGAGGAAAAAGAAAAGCAAAACAGATCCGTCCACCCCATTGTCGGTTGTAAAGCACTTACTTAATAGTTGCCACTTTGCAGGATTCTTAAACTTGACGTTCTAGTAACCTGCGATGTTAATGTCCTGTTCACAAAATCCGGTGCAGTTCCGTTCTGTACCTGAAACATAAATGTCAATTTCAGTAACCGATCAAGAGCCTTGACGTTTTCTCCACCAAGTAGATGTATTTATCCGTTCAGCTTAACCACTAGAGCATGAAACGTTCCTTTTCAAGTCAAATTCACCAATGCGATCGTATTAGGACGTGAGCCTTTGTCAAACGCATTACTACGTATACTCGCGTCTCTGGAAAATTAAGTTTCTCTTGCGTAAATGCACATGCGCGTTAGAACTAAAAGCTGTCAGCCTTCCGTATTGTTGAAAAGTATCTCATTACCCAAGAACACAAAAGCGGATTGAGGAAAACTCAATAGAAATGCATATGACACCAAATATGTTATGTAAAGAAATGTTTAATTTTTATGTGCTTTGGAATGAAAAGTCCTAATTGCCAGAATCCATGGTGATATATCCTTGTGCATTCTGGGAATAGTAGTTTATATCTGGATGGAAAATACAAGTCCTTATTGCCGCAATTAATGGTGGTATATCCTTAAGCATTCTGGGAGTAATAGTTTATGTCTGTGTGGAGAATCCCATTCAAGAAAAATCTTTGTGGTGAAACAATTGAATGAAAATGCCATTCTAACAGGTGGATTTAAAGGGAAAAATCCCAAGTATCAACTGTTCCCATGGCTGCACATTAGACATTAATGCTCCAAATCTAAGGACCCTAGGGCAGATAGCGCTGGATACACTATAGCTATCAGTACATGGGAGACCCAATCAAGGGACGGATAACCATTAAGGCGTACTGGTCCGCACTACAAAGCTCCATGGTACACTGGTCTCGATGAAACTGAAACCCTTTTTAAAAATTGGATCATCTGTACAAATTACAGGAATGTTTCGAATTTGAAGTCCTCCTGTAATTGTACCTTCTCTCAGATGTTGTAGTAGAAAATGGCCATGCAAGTCTGTCCTAATTTGTTTCTTCTTTAAACGTAACAGCTTGTCTGATTCATTTTGTGTTTTTGCTGAAACACTCAGGGACGCTCAAGCAAATAACGGTGGAGCGCTCAAATGTGTCTTAATATGATCTTCGCTATAAGCAAATGTATCATTATCAGTCATTATCAACCCAATGACTGATAATGATACATTTGGTTATAGCGAAGATCATATTAAGAAACTTTTGAGCGCTCCACCGATATTTGCTTCAGCGTCCCTGAGTGTTTCAGCAAAAACACAAAATGAATCAGAAAAGCCTTTACGTTTAAAGAAGAAACAAATTAGGACAGACTTGCATGACCATTTTCTACTACAACATCTGAGAGAAGGTACAATTCCATGAGAACTTCAAATTCGAAACATTCCCGTAATTTTTACAGATGATCCAATTTTTAAAAAGGGTTTCAGTTTTATCGAGACCAGTGTACCATGGAGCTTTGTGGTGCGGACCAGTAGGCCTTTATGTTTATCCGTCCCTTGATTGGGTCTCCCATGTAGTGATAGCTATAGTATATCCAGCGCTTTTTGCCCTAGGGCCCATAGATTTGGATCATTAATCTCTAATGTGCAGCCATGGGAACAGTCGATACTTGGGATTTTTCCATTTAAATCCACCTGTTAGAACAGCATTTTCATTCAATTGTTTCACCACGAATATTTTTCTTGAATGGGATTCTCCACCCAGACATAAACTATTACTCCCAGAATGCTTAAGGATATACCACCATTAATTGCGGCAATAAGGACTTGTATTTTCCATCCAGATATAAACTACTATTCCCAGATGGCACAAGGATATATCACCATGGATTCTGGCAATTAGGACTTTTCATTCCAAAGCACATAACAATTAAACATTTCTTTACATAACATATTTGGTGTCATATGCATTTCTATTGAGTTTTCCTCAATACGCTTTTGTGTTCTTGGGTAAGGAGATACTTTTCAACAACACGGAATGCTGCTGGCTTTTAGTTCTAACGCGCATGCGCATTTTTGCGCAAGAGAAACTACATTTCCCAGAGACGCGTGTATACGTAGTAACGCGTTTGACAAGGCTCACATCCTAATACGATTGCGTTCGTGAATTTGACTTGGAAAGTAACGTTTCATGCTCTAGTGGGTAAGCTGAATGGATAAATACATCTACTTGGTGGAGAAAAAGTCAAGGCTCTTGATCGGTTACTGAAATTGACATTTATGTTTCAGCTACAGAACGGAACTGCACCAGATTAATACATTCAGGATTGGTCATTGCGCCGGCTGACGCATGGAGGTACGCTAATGTTTGTAGAGCAATTGGAGAGGTCTAGAAGAAGAGTTGTTTTATATTAATTTGTATAAGTTTTGAAGATAGTCAAGCCCACGTTTTTTCTATTTTGTGAACAGGACATTAACATCGCAGGTTACTAGAACGTCAAGTTTAAGAATCCTGCAAAATGGCAACTATTAAGTAAGTGATTGTAGGACTTGTAAAAACCGACAATGGGGTGGGCTGATCTGTCTATGACTTGTTGAACTTATGCTTTTCGCTTTTCTTTTTCCTCTTCTTCCCCTTCCTTTTCTCCTCCTGGTTGTTGTTTTACAGAGACTTCCAATTTCTTGATTCCTTCGAAATTAGACATTGTGGCTTTTCTCTGATTAGGTAAGCAGGCACTGAGGCTTCTGACATACTTTGAGTGTTCTTTTGGTCTGTAAATAGGCATTTGTAATACATTTTTTGTTTTATTTTACAGTTTTTTGGTCCTGAGGAGAATCCCAAGAATAAAGGGATTTGAAACGCGTAGACCACAGATTCTGCCAAATAGTGTTTATAGCAAATTAGGCTTGTTTGTGTTATGCCCAATTTTTGTTAATATTCCATTGGTTGTATAGCTGTGTAAATATTGTATAGGGTGTACATATAAGAAAAATCTTTTTTGAAAAGTCAACCACAGTTTTGTTTGGCATTCAAGGTCCTTCTTAGGTGACATATTTGTTTCCCCTTATTGTTTTGCGCCAAGCAGGTGAAGTGTGTTTTATGTGTTATTGAGAGAGTGGGTTATGGTAGTTTGAATGTGTCTTGGAATGTATGTGAATGCAATTGAATTTATCACTAGACCTTGTGTCTAAATGTATTTATATTTTATGGTTGTTCATCACTTGCAGTCATGTGTTCCTTGTAGGAGAAAAAAAAAATTGTGCTATTGAAATAAAAGCTATTAATGAGCGTTTGTGTGTATTGTCCTGTGGTCTATGCACCTTTGGTCAAATCAATTTAATTAATGGATCAGTACTGGCATTTTTCTTGTTGTTTAGTATAAAGGGCTCAGTCTTACTGATTTATAGCCATACCCTTTATTGTTAACATGTTGTACATCACAACGTCTGCTGTGCAACAGGGCAGAAGGTTACACACAAGCATTTGCAATGCAACAGTCTCGCCTTTGCAAATGTTAGAGCTATTGGCATTGTAAATGACAAATTCTTTATTTATGTGTTAGTTTTGGAAACAGATAAATAAATGGCATTGTCATATACGATGCCAATCGCTTAATCTCTTGCAAATGTGAGACCTATTGCATTTGCACCCACACACACACAGAGCCACACACACACACACAGAGCCACACACACAGAGCCACACACACACACAGAGCCACACACACACACACACACACACAGAGAGCCACACACGCACACAGAGCCACACACACAGAGAGCCACACACTAGAGCCACACACACACAGACCAACACACACACAGAGCCACACACACACACAGAGCCATACACACACAGAGCCACACAGACATACAGAGCCACACACACATACAGAGAGCCACACACACACACACACACAGAGCCAAACACACACACACACAGAGCCACACATACACACACAGAGCCACACACAGAGCAACACACACACACACAGAGCCACACACACACAGAGCCACCCACAAACACACAGAGCCACACACACACAGGGGCTCTCTGGGACGCGGCACAGCTGTGGCTCTGACTATGGTGTAAAGTGGAGGCAAACGCGTGTGATATTTTGTAAGTTGTAAGAGGATGGGCACGAGAATGATGTGATCTGGGTCAACAGCAGATACTGAAAACGATATTTTATTTTTTTGGTGCATACACGTAATGAAGCAGATGTGGTTCTAAAGCCATGGCATACTTTTTCAATTCACCCTCCAAGCGCCAAAACGATGGTGATGGCCCTCTGATTGTTATTAATGCAATCACCACCATCAAACCTCCACTCCCACCCATGACACAACACAAGCAGCTGGTACTGAAGGAGGACCAATACTTCAGAGTTACCCCCCACCATGCAGGTACCACAAACACTCACCTATGGTGTAGATGAAGGTGGTGTTGAAGGCATCGTCGGAGAAGCAGAAGAGCCGCAGGTCTTGCCCACCCCTGCGTCAATGATTAGCAGCAGCTTGAACAGCAGGTCATATGTCTTCTTCGCCATGGGGAGGTGGCTGGGGGCTAAGGCCTGTCACCGGACAGGGGGGGCAGGAGACCGGTCCAAGAATGTGAGCCGCTTGATCTCTCCTCGTCTGAAAATAAAATATCTTGACGCTGGTTCTGGGAGACGGGCTGCGTTGCCACTGAGGAGACATGCGCCCCCTCCGCCGCCCCGTCCTCCTCAGTCAGTCATAGGCAGAGCCGTCGTGCGGCCTCTGCCTCCCATGAGTAATCCAGGGGCCGCCGCCGGCAGCCAGCGACGCTGATCCCAGCCGCGGCTCGCACCGAGTGATGCTCCTGTCCATGACATGGCTTAAGGCTCCTCGAGGCAAGGCCAAGAAGGCGTCTCGAAGGTAACAAGTGCTATTTGCACCCTCAGGGTGGCGGAGGTCCTTCAGCACATCGGGCAAGAGTGATAACCCGAGATGAGACACCTGGAGGGTGTAGGAATGGCGCGTAGTCTGACGGGAGACAGCTGTTGGGGAGGGAGTCACCTGGAGGGGCGGAAGGCTGCTAGATTACCGGAGGAGAGACATCTGGAGGGCTTTTATTCAACCTACGCATAGATCAGTACGAATTGAATTGGTTCTGCCTCTCAGGATATTCATAAAACTGTCAGCAAAGCACATAATTAGCCGCTGTGAAGTCCCTTTTAGTGGATAAGGTGTACACAGTTCAATTTACACCAAGAGGATCATTGAAAGAATTCAGAACAAAATGCATGCTCGGTGAAAGAAATACTTGTGCAATTCACTTCAAATAACAAACAAGCGCTCGAAACAAGCACCTGACTTCCTGCTGGCATAAAAGGTTCCTTATCTTCTCAATGGGGCCATCTGGACCCATAAAGAAGATAAAAAACCTTTTATGCCAGCAGTAAGTCAAGTAAGCAGGTCTAAAAAGGACGATGGGGCTTAGAGAGAAAGAAGAGCGTCACTAAGACCTCTTCTCCAATGGCTGGCCACCATTTTGCATGAACGGTGATGCCAGCCAATGGAAAAGAGGGGCGGGCTTAACCTCCCTAGTGAAAATCCCTCCTCTATGTCATTAAATCTCGCCAGTTCGACTGCGCATGTGCGCAGTCTTTCGCAGGCCGAGACCTAAAAAGAGCTATGACGTGGCTATAGCTGGCTCAGTTATAGTGCTTTTCATTTTATTGTTGGCTGGAGTGAGGGCAGAGCAGAATAGGAAACATGAAGGGCGGGGGGAAATGCACTGCATTGTAGCCAGCAGTGCCTATATCATGGTGCTTTTTTTTGTTATGGGTGGGGTTAACACGAACAACGGAGCAAGGGAGGTCAGGGCGTTTGTGCGAGGGTCAAGAGAACATGGACAACAAATAAAGGGAGTGAGAAAGGGATGGGGGAAAGACAACACTGGCAATAAATGAAGGAAGTGGGGGGGGGCAAGCCAACATGGAAAATTAATGGTGGGAGGGCAAAGCGGCAAGCAGATGGACAGGCAGTTTACACGGAGGATGGAGAAATACATGAGGGAGTCAGCTGAAAAAGACACACTCAAATCCAATGAAAAAAGCAGCACTAAAAAAAATGAGCAGTGGAAGGACACAAGTGATGCATTCATGCTCCAGGCGAGGAACAAAGGCACAAAGAGGAAGGAACCCTGCAGGAGCTGATCAACAAGCAAGCAAGCAAATGAATGATAATTAAACTAACACTTGGTAAGCAATGGACAATCGGCAAACCCGCTGATAGAAAACAAAGGGTCTTCAAGATACAGCATGGGCTGCCTAGACAAGACCTAAAAATGCATGGAGGTAAGTGTATCCCTGGGCATTCCATACAGCTCTCAACACACAGCTGAACTCTGAAGGCTAAAGTTAATGATGCAAAGGGAAGGGGATCAGTCTTGTTGTCACAGAAAAACAAACAGTGTAAATGATCTACTTATCAAAGTCACTTTAACAACATAATAGTGCCATGTGCATGCCCCCAAAGTTCAAGCTCCATCTCAATGTAAGCGTGTTCCTTTATGTGCAACGCAGCCATATTGGTTCTGACTCAAGCAGACAGATAAACAAAATAATCGCTGGATGGGAAGCACTTATGCAGTAGAAGCACAAAACATCTGCGCAATGAAAATATTCCCCCCTGTCTGCTAACATCTGGACTGAGCCAAAGACCCTCTCTGTAGTACTCCCAAGAGCACTCTTTTTTAGATTGACTCTGTTAAGCCAGACCTAAAAAGGCTGACACTCACCTGTCTGCCTCCAACACTTCTTCCACCATAACTCCAATAAGTCTTCTAGCCATAGTAAAGGCAAGAATTCTTTCACCAGACGCAAGTATAGCGCCGCAGGAATCTGCTCTTATTTCTTAGGAGTGCTGAAGTACCTGAAACCTTTGGTCATAAAGAGCTAGATCAAGGCTCAACTATACCAAGTTGTGCTCATCTTTCAGAGTGGCGGCTAGACTAGGCACCAGCCTGGCACATCAGGGACTATTAGACAATACTTCATTAGCACCTCATCTGAGACCCCATTCCATATGAGATCCGGATTCTGGTTGTTAAGATACTATCTGGTCTTAGTTTATACCCAACCCCCTCTTCTTCCACTTACAGGCATTCCTGAAATGAATTATTTACAAAACATTTCCCCAGGATGATTTCTCCCACCATGGAGGTGGTATGATTTCCTAGTTGCTCCTCAGCTTCTCAAACATTGCTCGGTGTTCATGAGTTGAATCTGTTTTGGTGTTAGGCGCTTAAGGTTTTGAAGCAGTGGGCCTGTTGTTAATTTGGACCTTGCATGAAGTTTCATCATGCATGCTATACAAATAAACAAAAAAAACACAGACACTAACTCCATCAGCAGGCACTGATCTGAGAGTGGACAATGGAGGTTTGCTTATCCCTTCATCCTCAGACCTTGTTTGGTTTTAATGGACTAATAAGGGCGTTGGGTTTGCACGTTGAGATTCTAAGCACACACCCGTGCACTCTGCTAAAGCTGCTGCAGTAGTCAGCTCAGTCAGCACTCCAGGGACGCACAAAGTGAACCACCCCCAACAACTCGTCACCGGTTATAAATGTGGCAGGAATGTGAGAAGACAGGTTCCCCACAAGCTTGAACTTGAGTTATGTGCCAGAGATAAGACAATGGAGTCATTAGAGTGCAGAGCTGCGCATCTCTGCTGCAAGTCACGCGCCGGGGTTGTACGTTTATGCGTTCAGTGGCAAAGCTGAGAACTTGGGTTCGAATCCTGGCGTCTGCACGTAACTGAAAAGCAGGTAATTCTGGCCAATTCACTTAGTCGACCTGTACATATAAATGTATGAAATGTAGTTGTAAAAAGATGTGTTGGTGTAATTTAAAGGGTTAAACCCCCCCCTTGGGGTACACGAACTTGGAGGTCACTGTATGATTGTATTTTGCAGTCTCAAAGCCCGTCATTAGCAGCTTCAGAGGCTTTGCAACTTCAAAATTCATGGAGCGAATGCAATGTATCGAAGGCAAATTGACGGTCGAAAAAAACGTATAAACTAAACTCACAAAAATTCATTTTGCGAACATTATGAATCACAATCAGGAATGGGAGTGAAAGGGACTTCCCCTCCAAATTAAGATTCACACTAAAATGTTTCACTGGAGAGTGACCATTGAAAAGTCAAGTCAAGAGATTTATATAGCGCGCTACATACCCATAGGGTCTCAAGGCGCTTGAGGAAGGGTGGGGGAATTACTTGTCGAATATCCAAGTTTTAAGTTGCTTTCTGAATGCTAGGTGGTTCTGAGTAAGGCGAAGGTGAGTGGGAAGAGAGTTCCAAGTTTTAGCTGCCAGGTAGGAGAAGGATCTACCTCCCATGGTGGTTTTGTTGATGCGAGGTACAGTGGCAAGGGCTTGGTTGGAGGATCGTAGCTGACGGGAGGGGGTGCAGAAGGACAGTCGTGTGTTGAGGCATTCGGGTCCATCCACAAATCTGCAGCCAATCACAGGGGGTCGCAAATAGAGGCCAGCCTAAATAATATTCATCGGATAAATGGTTTTGCGATATCCTGTGAATGGGCAAGTTTCAATTTAGCCTCTTTGTAAATAGATCATATTGCAGATTGCATACCTGTTTGCAAACCAATCAGTGTGTATTTTGGACATACTAGTTTGCAAACAGGTATTGTATACCAAGCTAAGTTTAACTCTATAAATATCAGCGATATTGATTTATACATTCATCCCTTACTTACTGTCACAGTAAAATGTTGACAAAGAAATAAGACAGTGATCTATGCTACACCAAGTAACACAAAAAAGAGGCACCTTCATTACTAAATTCCTAGTAACTTCTGGTCACTAGATTGAATGCTTTGGAGTTGGCTCAGCCCAATGGTTCCCACTGTGCCAGATTCCAGCGGAAGATTGTCACAAGTGGTGAGTTTTGCTCTCATGTTTATTCAGTTCTCTTTTATAGTTCATGGGAGAAGACTCACTGGTCTTCAACTTCAACGTCCTTCTACATACCAGAGGATTTTTAGGAATGAGACAAATAACAATGTAATCCCTTAGGCCCAAACATTTTCTAACGAAAAATCCAGGACTATTTCAAGGAAAGTAGAAAGTGTTTTAGAACCTGAGTATGTTGACTTTGCTGACACCAGGAAGCCACACTGGCCTTGGGATATCTTGAGTCAGGTGGCTATAGGGAGCTAGTAGGAGACAGCAAATGTCTTAGAAAAAGCTAACTCAGTCGCCAACTGTGCGCTGGACAGCTGTGCTCGGAAAGGTCCAGAGAGTGATGAAAAGGAATTGATAAACATAACAAAGGTCAGTGCAAAGAGGGGTATGTTCCCCGTCACTGCCATCCAACACTCTGTAGTAGTTGATATCTTGGAGAGCCTATCTCTGTCACCATGTTGAGTTTGAGGGTCTTAGGGTTCTTGTAGACACCGGTAGACATCAAGGTCAGCTCTTCGGCAGGCCGCCTCCATCTCACAGTGAAGGGTAGATTGGAATCAAGCTCTCTACAGAGGTGCAGGACTACTTGAGCTGGCTGGAGGGCTTACATGCTGGGCTAGGCAGCAGCAGCCCAGGCATGCAGAGCTTGAGCAGGGCCAACAAGTTTGGTCCTAGCCTGGAGGAAGTGGGCAGCATGCTTGCTCCAAATGTACAATGCACTTTCAGTAGGGTTCATGTAGGTGTTCGAAAAAGCTATTCCAGCTTACAACGTAAATGGCCTACAGATGCCCACTGCTGTGTCCTGTACATCCTTGTAATTCAAAAGTTCTGAAAAATCATGCTGGGTGAATGTTTAAATCCTCTCAGAGGAGTTAGGGATAATAAGAGGCATTGTCTATGTGCAGAGGCTCAGAAAACCAGGTACCCCAAAAACTACACTGTGCATTTTGTGTCCACCCACTACAGTGGATGGTAATGAGTGGACTGCCCTCTTGAAGGGTGAAGAGACCAATATGGAGGTCTCCTCTCAGAACCCACTGAAAGAGTGATCAAGGATTTGGGCATTAGTGGACCCTCAAACTTTTGCAAAAATGACAAATACAAGGGAGGATTCAATGACAAAGGGAAAATGGCAGGCCTGAACTGAATAGTGTGTTGGGGACTTTCATTCTTACAGCTGTATAGGGCTTTCAGGATGTTTAAGGATGAAATGACTACATCATGTTCTGATCACTCTCATGGAGAAAGGCCCAAGGGTCCTCACTCCTTTCTGGTCACCAAAAAAGACTGCCTAATAACTGTAACTGAGTAGGCTGATGATGTTCTCGTTCAGAGCAGTCGGTGCAAGCACAGCATGGCATTGTGATTTCTCAAACAAATGTAAAAGTTAATTGGGCAAGCCATATATTACTTTGAAATGTAAATAACTGTACAGCAGGGTCCAGATTCCAGATGTTCCACAATGTGTTCCTTAACGGTAGACAGAAATTGGATTAGCATATTACATTTTTTCAATAGAAAGCACATTTTGAAAGAATGACCCCCTTATTAGCATATGAGAAATAGAAGAGACATATGTCTTGGTTCAAAGTTGCTTACATCTTTTTCAGATATATTTTTTTGAAATGTATGCCCCTTTGTCTGAAATGCTTTGTAATACAAACCACTATGCATTTAAATCATGGTAGAAAATGTGTTCTGAATAGAAAAGCTTCAAATAAAACTGATTTTCAATTTGCTTAATGTGAATTTTTCCATCAGCATCTTGGTAAACACACATTTGGGTCAAGGAAATTAGGTGATAATATTTGTATGAAACACTATTTGTTAAAGTGTAATACCAAAGGTTATTTTTCAAACTGTGATCAGTTATTCTTAAAAACATTTATTGGGAATGGATCAATTACTATAAGTTATGCAGTCCATTATGGCCTCCTATGTTGATTCAAACATCTCCTTCAGAATAACTGGAAAAAAAGAACTCAAGCAACCTGGATAGAGGTCATATGGCCCAAAGACACAGTGATATGTACAATACTTGGACTGAACACAAGCGACCATACCTGTCCAGCCGTCAAGTTTGTTATGGCTCCCCATCAGGAAATGCATCCACCTTAAAATTCTCGTACGGCCCTTAAATGTATACAACAGCTAGTTCCCACATTTTTAATTTCTAGATTCAAGTATCAAGTCACTTTTTGAGTCATTCGTAACAAAGCCCAGGAAAGGCTGCTCATCCCCAAACACAATAAGAGCATGCTCATATTCAGCACATGGACCTTTGTGGGGAATTGTCTGCTCATAAAAATCAGCCTTGCACACACAGGAGTAAACATTAGGAAGAAGCTTGTTCAGAAATACAACTGTTTTACCAACTTTGGGGTGGGAGGCGCTATACTCACTCACTCACAATGCAGTTACTAGTAGATTTCCATATGGATGGAAAATATGAGTAGTTCGAGTTTTGTTTGTATTCATGAAAAACATTGTAAAACAGTAGACATCTAATGTAATTGCTAACAATTGAAAAGTGGATTTCAGAGAGGTCAATTCTTTAAAAAAATAGAAAATATATGTGTAAAGATTGCTAATGAATGTGCAAAAATATATATGAAAGGGTTTGATACCACTTCAAAATCCTGCATAATCAACATACATAAGAGGTGGGTTTATTTTTTGTCTTGTGTTGTCATGAAGATGTGAGAAATGTACCATTAACTATTATGTTCACGTTTCTGAGTATCAACAGACAAGTTTTATTTTTGTGAGTATGCATTACACGTCGAAATCAAATAATGAGGCAAAGGATATGGCACCGGAATACTGAGTTTGAAATATTGTGATACAAAAATAAAGATGGTAAAAATATTCAGAGCCGAAATTTTAACAAGGTAGGTAATTAAATTTAAGTATAGGTTAAGAATACTTAACTCCACTTCTATGTAACATGATATATATATCTCCAAAGTACATACATGTGAAGTTAAGAATTGTAAATCTATGCCTCCCAATATATACTTCTAAGACATGGGATACAGCAATGTCTGTAAAAACGCCTGTCTCTAATTTCTTTATAATTGACGAATCGTGACCCACCCAATCAGAGATTATATTCAAAAGACGTCAGAACTCAACTGTAATAAGTTATTACAGTTGTGTTCTGATGTCACAATGCCAGTTACTAGAGCCAACAGCCAAGGTGAAAAGTAGGTCAGGTCACAGAGCATAATTAAAGAAGCTGTTTAAAGCAACAAAAATGATGCATTGCTTTTCTTTCTTCTCTATTTTTCTAGCTTACAGTGACAAGCAGAAACAACATGTTTATTTTTCCCCTCCTTAGATCATTATAGAAAAGTTATAATCTTTCTGCATGCTTCTACACTTTTCAAGACACTGAAGCATTTTTTAACTGACTTTCATTGAACTATTTCTAATATCGTTTTCCAACAAATATTTAACAGGGTTTATGTGTTTAATTTTTCCTTGCAAGTTCTATTTTTGTTATTCTTGTTTGCAAATGGGCTCTCTCTTTCATATGAAAGAGCTTTGCAGCAAGGGTTTAAGTGGTTTGTGGGAAGTCACCTCAGAGTTCCATAACCTTATAATGGATGTTTATGGAACTCCTCTGTGAATTGCGATATCCTTATAATGTATGGCAGTGGGTACTTTATCTCTTATATCTCCGAAAAAATTTGGTTGCCGGTATATTTGCTCCAATATTCTTGTAGCACAATATTTCAGTACATATTCTAACGTACAACAGAGGAAAATGACCATTAATAGCTGTTAACCCATAACAGCATATGGTCAATAAGACCATTAGCATCCACCTCCTAGTTTCAACAACCACAAGTGGATAAGTTGGATGACTGTCCTTGTCTGCTCCAATGTCCCTGCTTCACACTGTTACTGAACTAAGAACAGAGATAAACAACACTAGTTAGTTCCAGAACTCTAAGGGTTATGATTGGATGATCCCATCTCAGCAATTCACACTGGATATCAATCGTTATGGTAGTATTGCGTTCCAGTATTCCTTTTGGCTTGTTGCAGTGTAACTCAATCCAGATGACACCGGCTGGCAGGCTACTGGCTACATGAATTAAAAAAAGCTAATTTTAGGGACTAATTCATGTGGCTTGTTCCAAACAAGCCATTACCAAAGCACTGTCATGTATGATTAATTACTAATTTAGAGCTTCCTAAATTGACTGCATTTCTGATGCCAGAATAACTCAAAAACATGGATTCTTTAACTAAAAAAAGAAATACCAAATAATGACTAAATCCGAAGAGAAAGACACATGTTTTGAGAAGATCTTGCTTGCCAAATTGCAAACAGGAGTTATGTGGGAGCAAGAACATTATGTGCAAGGATGGCTTGTGAGTTAGTCAATCAATATTACCATATTTTCATAAACAGCGAATGATCATAGAAAAGTTGTACCACTGACAAAAAGAGAATTGCTGTTATAGCAGGGGGACAATGAGTAAAGCTTTATCAACCCTACTTCGTTTTTTCTAAAATGGTGGATCGGGTTGAGCGTCATATTATAAATATTTATTTGTTTAAAAAAACTTAGCATTGATGCTTCCTTTTAAAAGCTAAATTATAGTTTTGATTGCATGCTTTTAATAAACTAATTATTATTTTTCTTCAATTTGGAGAGTTTTAATGATGCAAAGGCCAAACAACAATTGATGATTTACAATTTTTAACTGAACACATTTCTTCTTATATTAAATTGTAGTATGAGTTTCTACAGAATGGCCATTTAATTATGGCCCGGGATTGTATCTTGAAAAGGGCTTTGTCTTTTTTTTTAGAGATTGTTGAGATGGGACCCAAGAGTGACCACTTGATGAAAATGCCTGCCCTGTGCTTGTTGAGGATCACTCACAGGAGCAGCGGCTGGAGCTCGCACTCTCTTTCATGGACTTGATGTGATTCTTGTCTGTCTGTGATTTTGTTACAAGGAAGATCTCGGGATCTAATCTGGGTAAAGGTTACTCTCCTGCCAGTAGCAAGGTAGCTGGAACCTTGGCAGAGGATGTTTAGGTCAACTTTAAATCCAGATCTGTATCTCATGCTCCAGTGGGGGGCAAAGGTCAGAGTATGCCTTTTAGTGCTGTGGGTCTTTGGAAATCTTCCAAGCGAAGCCAGGGAAGGAGATGGTGTTAATTTATTGGTATCTTTCTGCAATTGGTTTCTGGGGCAGCGAATCTGCATTGGAATATGTGCATTGCTACTTTGGTAGAGGGGACCAGAGCAAATTACAAAAAGCTCACAAAACACACATCATTCGGCTGTGGCATACACTCTAACAATCCCCAAATAGCGCACTAGCAAATAATGCCTAACCCTTCCAACTACCCTCTGAGCGATTTACCTCCCCTAAAAATCCCCACCCCTCTCATTCTTAGCAATATAACTTTAATTTAATATTTCACCAACTTGTTCCACAGAACTCCTCACCTTTTCCTGCATCATTTCACTTTGTTGACGATCCTGCAGGTCCCAGGACCAGTCTTACTTTACGACGGACTTTACTTCTCTCTCCTTCTCCCTATTCCCACCTATTTTTACTAACCGCTCCACCCCAAATTCTTTCTTTTTGAGCCTTCACTTCACTTACTCACTTATTCACAGCGACTTGAAACCATACAACGGAAAAATACCCCAATATAACCTACTGGCTAAAGCATTAAGTCATGTACTAGAGTGGGAGATGGTCATCTTCACACACAGTAGATACATTGAAATTTCCAGCTGTATGCACATACGCGATAGCATCATGTAGTAGTCACTCTGCTGACATATTATCACACTGTGCTGTCCTCTCTCAATCACAACAGATGGAGAGGGCAGATACCACACCACACCTGGATGAGCGGAAAAGGCCTCTTTTATTTGGGAGCAATATAGGCTCACAAAACTCAGATCCTTCGGCTATACCATGCACTCTAAAATCCCTAAACAGCATACTAGCCAATAATGCCTAAACCCCTCCCACCCCAGCCTCTGAGCAATTTGGCTCACCTACGAATCCCCGGCCCTCTCATTCATAACAATATAACGTTCAACTAAGTTTGACCAATTCTTGATCTTCAGAACTATTCGCCTTTCCCTGCATCCCTTTCACTTTTGTCCAGCCTGCCCACCTCAGGACCAGTCTTCCAACAGACTTTACTTTTCTCCCATCCTCTGCTATATTCTTCCTTCTTTTAGTAGCTCCTCTCCCATTCCTCCCACCAGTTCTTTTTTCTTTGAGCCATCACGCCGGCATCAGAAAAAGCCACCCGTGAGGAGCTCTTCCTGTACCTTCTCCTGGTAACCAGTTTATCTACCATGCCCAACAATTTTTGAGCAACTTCTGTTGCTCAATAGAGCGAAGTGAAGCCCATCATGGCAGAATAACACTGGGCATTCAAACACGATATTCACACAACTTCTCCCTTCCATCTTCCACTTAATACAGTATCCCCAAAATCTCTCTGTTACCTCCTTCCTTGCCCTGTTGATTGTTGCAGGCTTCCTCACCCTTTCCGCATTCCCCTGGGCAGCAGCTGTGTCGAGAGCGCCTTTGTTTGCGGTCATCTATCTTTCATTACCCTCATGTCCCTGTTTATCATCTTTAATAATTCCTACATCACAGTTTTTTGTCCCTGTGTATCAACACCACAACTAGTTTGGGAGATTTTCCCTCACTTGCCTCAACATGGGGGCATCAATTGTCCCCATCTCATCCCTCTGGTACCCGACCACTTCACCAACACTTCACCAAATGGTAATCCCAGATGCTGGCAATAGCACTGCTGGCATGAGTACGCAGCTGCCCGTTTTCACAATGGAGTGATCACATAATAAATCTCTATATTCCTCAAGCCCCACACCCCGCAGTTCCCTCCCCTCTGCCCTGGGCTCGTGTTTGGGCTCCCGCGGCTCATATCTACTTCACCTTGCCACTTGCAAAAACTTGCAAAACCTGTATGTTGATGAACAAACACAAGTTGACACAGCAGCAACAAAGGTATACGGGATTGCTTTCATTCTTTTAATAGCGTTCATCCAGCTCAGGGCTGAATCACAGATGTGTGACATGTGAAGGGAGGTGGCTCTTACCTGTCGTTGTTTAAAATATGTGGATATGTGAAGGAGATTGTTTTCTAAGACTACAAGTGTCATTTTGAGTTCCTGAGCACTTCAGATATCCAAAGATGACACGAACACCTAGACCAGAAAGGAGGTGGACCCTGCAACTACGACCAAAAAAAAAAAGTTCCCAAAAATGAGAACCCCATTATAACATAAAGATTAAAGGGTCCATTTACCATAATGTACACTCATGGCACCTTTGCCACTTTACTGAAGAGATATCAAAGAATTGAATTATTAAATCTGACATCCTCACTGTAGTAGGAAGTGGAACATGACTGGAATAAAGGCAGAACAATCGGTAGGATATGTTGCTATGCTCTCAAATGCAAACTACCAGACTAAACTGTGAAAACAATTCTGACTACCCTTTGCTTACAGTAGCAGTTCAGTCCACCACTGGAGATAGGTAAAATTCCATGGACTTTCTTTAGTTCAACCCGCAATTTTATTTTTGTAATACATTATTTTTCCATTTGTGATAACAACATGGTGGGTGGATATGTGCAGGCAGCACATTCGCACAAATGCATGCTCAATATACCATAAAAACCACTGACACATGGGATTTATCATCTGCAGATACCAGTAACCATATACATATATGTGTCAGAGGGACTTTTACATAGCAGTATTATGAGCTATCGCTCTCTTTACTGACTGGCCATTCAACCCGCCATCTTTGAATGGTGAACTGGTTACACGCCGCGCTTATGGATGATTATGGCCACAAATTGACCACGGTGGTGGGTCTAGATCTCCATGACTCCAAGGGAGTGACTCCACTTACCACTGTTTGATCTCCTGCAGGACCAATCTCCAACCCCTCCCAGATAACTGTGGGTCAATATACGACGAGCATCCTCTTCATCGTGACCAACCTTGATTCTAGTGGAGCCTTTGAGAAGGTGGGAGCAGGGATATCCTAAGGATTGCTAACATTGATCGACGTTGACAACGTATAGAATGTCTGCATCTATGAGACTGGACTACAAATGCACTACAATATAAAGCTCATGCCAATTGACAGAAACCTAACATGAGGATCACTCCATTGCTAGATGTGTATTCGCTCATGGTTCATAGGCGCCATCATGGAAGATCATGTGTCATTTGGCAGTGATTCACAAATGTGGAGGTGCGCCATACAGTTAGTCCATCATGGGAAGGGGATGAGGTCAGCCAACAGCTGGTAACCGATGGGAAGGAAATAAAAAACTAACAACGACTCTGTGCAAGAAACCCTTCCATAGACTAAACAGCCAGAAGGCCACTGAAAGCAGACAAGCGCTTCAAACAGGAGCCCGCAGGCAACAATATTTGCCGCTTTGCCAACAGATAAAGGAAGCGCTGTGATGCAGCGTGGCTGAGACCATTACAAGTGCAGCTGCAGCAGTGAAGCAAACCCCAATGCAGAGAAAAGATGCATTGTCTACGGTTAGAAACTCCTGGGTAAAGAGTGGGTAACTAAAATGGAGTATGATGTCCAGCTCTGGTTCAATACAGCTGTAAAACTGCCATTCTTAATGATACATATCTAACAACATCTTCAGAACTTCACTCCAAACACAATGTTTAGAAGTTCTTATAACTCATGGCATCTAAATTACTTTTTACCATGTCTGTGAGGTCAAGGGGCAAGATCTTTAACTCTCAGACTGCTCCACACTCACTGTGGGCTATTCTATCTTCCCGAGGTAGGAGATATTCAGGTAATTAATGCTTATATTTAGCCCACCACCTCAGTTTATAAATGAAGAGACTGGGGAGGGGGGCGGGGGCAGTGCTTAATTTGTAAAAAAAAAGAAGTGTAGGTGCTGAAAATTTTGCCAAAGAGGCCACAGATCACTGATCCTCAGGTGAGCCCCACTTTCAACACTCTCACTGCCTCAGTCTCTATCTTCTAACCTTGATCTGTTGTCTGTCCCCTACGTCTTTGCTCTAAGAGTCTATCTTCTAACCTGTCTAATTGCTTTCTATGATCTTTGTCACACCTGGTGTGTTGCCTTATTCCCTACATTTCTGATTTGCCCTCTATTCATTCTACCCCTGCCCTTTTTCCTCTTCACTTTTAACCATGCTCTGCTCTCTCTCCCCTCGATCTTGGCTCTTTACGATCACCCTTCTAGCAGTGATTAGCTGTCTCTCTGTTTTATCATTTGATTGCTTTTTTTCCTCTGTCCTGTCCTCTACATCCTTTCATTCTATCTTCTCTCTTCTTAATGCTCTCTTCCTCACATCATGGCTGCTTTCTCTTTGCATCTGATTGGCTCTCCTTTTCTTCTACTTAGCTCCATCTTATCTCTCTCCTCTCCGGTTGTTTCTTTCACCTCTTTACTCCTGCTCTCTCTCTCATCTATAACACTGCTGCTGCCTGTGACTCCTGTCATCAGCCTGTACATGTCCCTGCTATTTTGAACTCTGCATTTTCCTGTTGCATTTCCTAAAGAAGAGGAAGATCACATGTGTTTTACTTTCTTACCTACACTGAGTGCAAAAACAAAATGTACACCAAACGAAAATTCTTTTTTTGCATATATTAATCAGTGCAGTATAACTGGGTTATTTGCAGAACTAGTAGCTGCTCAAGCACAGCAGGTGATGCCACTACTAGTGCTGCCTGTAATTAGTAGGTCCAGCAAAAGCGACAGCATTGGCATTCACTGCTCATCTTGCTGTGACCCTGCCTGCTACAGCACAGGCATTTTCCCCAAACGTAATGCTGCCAATGCCGGTATGTATGGCTGTGGTGCCTACTGGACTCACGCACGCTCAGCAATTACCATGCTGGGGTGCAGCGCACAGATTCTACAGGTGACGCCATGGTGCACAAAAGTTGTGTTGGGCCACAGCTGCATCGAGCACGTTGAGGATAGCAGCAATGCAGGGCTGCAGGATATGCTACTCTGGCTACAAAGCAAGAGGAAAGTTCACACTTACTTTTGTTTATTCTTCCTCAAGAGCCCTCACTCCCAAGTTCCAAATGCGCTCTCGCAGCTTCCTTGCCTCAACTCCGTCTTGAGCCAGCCCCCAGCTACAATTATCCAATAGGAGGATTAGGCTCAGGGAGTGGCATGGTGCAGCAGACTCTGGGAATATAATGCAAGACATAATTTGTCGATGAGTTCTTGGATTTGTGATCGGCGAGATGACATCACTAACTTGGTGATACACAATCATGCCTGCCTGGACAGGCGTATGCTGGCCTGTCTATGAATATTTACCAAAAAGACACAAAAG
The DNA here is from genome assembly GCF_964263255.1 of Lissotriton vulgaris. Classification (NCBI taxonomy): domain Eukaryota; kingdom Metazoa; phylum Chordata; class Amphibia; order Caudata; family Salamandridae; genus Lissotriton; species Lissotriton vulgaris. Next base: position 136,949,972 of record NC_141691.1, read on the forward strand.
GTGATGGACGGAATGTTTCACATTGGCAAAACATTCACCCCCAGTCACAGATCTGGGTTTAATCCATCGTTCTTTTGCTCACCAATCCACCCCAGTTCAGATATGGCCATATGCAAATCAGTCTTGACCCTGTGCCTCATGGGAACAGTCCAGACCGAACTGCCAAGCCATGTCTTCCCTGGACCGGAATCAAGCATCCTAGGACCGGTTTCTGGCTATCAGCCATCTTCAGCCAGGATAGCTTGACTCCAGTGGCGCAGTGAGCACGGGACCAACGTCTGGGAATACCCTTCCCACATAGGGTGAACAGCAAAACACACAAGGTGCTGGACGGAATGTTGCACATTGGCAAAACATTCACCTCCAATCACAGATCTGGGTTTAATGCATCGTTATTTTGCTCACCACGCCACCCCAGTTCAGACATGGCCATATGCAAATCATTCTTGACCCTGTGCCTCATGGGAACAGTCCAGACTCCAGACCGAACTGCAAAGCCATGTCTCTTTTGGTCGGAATAAAGCATCCTAGGACCGGTTTCTGGCTATCAGCCGTCTTCAGCCAGGATAGCTTGACTCCAGTGGCGCAGTGAGCACGGGACCAACGTCTGGGCATACCCTTCCCACATAGGGTGAACAGCAAAACACACAAGGTGATAAACGGAATGTTGCACATTGGCAAAACATAAACCCCCAGTCACAGACTTGGGTTTAATCCATCGTTATTTTGCTCACCATGCCACCCCAGTTCAGACATGGCCATATGCAAATCAGTCTTGACCCTGTGCCTCATGGGAACAGTCCAGCCCGAACTACCAAGCCATGTCTTCCCTGGACCTGAATCAAGCATCCTAGGACCGGTTTCTGGCTATCAGCCGAATTCAGCCACAAACCGGTCCTAGGATGCTTGATTCCGGTCTGGACTGTTCCCATGCACAGGGTCAAGACTTATTTGCATATGGCCATGTCTGAACTGGGGTGGCTTGGTGAGCAAAATAATGATGGATGTATGTATATATGTATGTATGTGTGTTCTTATATAGCGCTCGACTTACCCTAGGGCATCTCGGCGCTTGCATTGGGAACCCGTCCTGGCTTTTTCCCTGTGAGATAACCCAAGGTGAAAGCCAGGCATCCCGCCGTGGGGGGGCCGTTGTGGAGATTAAGCAAGCTTAATGCCCAGAGTTGCAGAGTGTGAACCCGTGATTAGAGTGGGCACCGAAGCGAGAATTTTCGAGTCCGTGGACAATTGGGCTCAAGACCCTGCCGCGTCGGGAATTGAACCCTGGTCCCGGGTCTGACCTCTGCTTCAGGGTATGCCTCCTCTAACCAGTGAGCCACACTTCTCCACAAATTGATTAAACCCAGATCTGTGACTGGAGGGGAATGGTTTTCCATTGTGCAACATTCCGTCCATCATCTTGTGTGTTTTGCTGCGCCTCTACAGTTCTATGTGGAAAGGGTGTGCCCAGACGTGGGTCCCTTGCTCACTACGCCACTGGAATCAAGCTAACCGGGCTGAAGAAGGATAATAGCCAGAAACCGGTCCTAGGATGCTTGATTCAGGTTCAGGGAAGACATGGCTTGGCAGTTCGGGCAGGACTGTTCCCATGAGGCACAGGGTCAAGACTGATTTGCATATGGCCATGTCTGAACTGGGGTGGCATGGTGAGCAAAATAACGATGGATTAAACCCAAGTCTGTGACTGGGGGTTTATGTTTTGCCAATGTGCAACATTCCGTTTATCACCTTGTGTGTTTTGCTGTTCACCCTATGTGGGAAGGGTATGCCCAGACGTTGGTCCCGTGCTCACTGCGCCACTGGAGTCAAGCTATCCTGGCTGAAGACGGCTGATAGCCAGAAACCGGTCCTAGGATGCTTTATTCCGACCAAAAGAGACATGGCTTTGCAGTTCGGTCTGGAGTCTGGACTGTTCCCATGAGGCACAGGGTCAAGACTGATTTGCATATGGCCATGTCTGAACTGGGGTGGCGTGGTGAGCAAAATAACGATGGCTTAAACCCTGATCTGTGACTGGGGATGAATGTTTGCCATTGTGCAACATTCCGTCCATCATCTTGTGTGTTTTGCTATGAACATTTACCAGCCAGAAACCATGCGAGACCACCATCTGCAGGGTCTGAAATTGTAGCCCTGGCCCTGTGAAAGAAGTGCATGTGCTGAGCACCTGAAAGCTCCTGCTCCAATTAAGCACTGGGCGGGGGGGTTGGGAACAGGAGAGCTCGGTATCCACGTAGAGGTGTAAAGAATTTTCAAGCTGATTATTCCAAGAGCATGGTCTTACTTTTTTTTTTTAAAGGCCTAGGAAAGAGTGATTCAGGAGAACACGTTAGTGCACGTATGTCTGTTCTGAGTTCATTTACATTTTTACCTATTTTATTTTTTTGCAGTTTTATATAGCTCAAACTCCACCCAAAGGTATCAGAGAGCTTTGCATGAGCACCAGTTGCGTTACAGACAGATATGTTCATTTTTTAAGTTAAGCAGGGAGGGATTAAGTGATTTGCCAAGAATCATATGAGGTTGAGCATCCCTGCTGAGACTGGAACCTGGACCTCCAGCTTCGAGGGCGTCTGCTGTAGCCGTTAGGCCACATCCGCTCCCTATATTAGCAATTACAGATGCAGCTCTTTATTGCTTGTATTCCACTTTTTGATATGTTTTTATTTTTGTGGGGTTTGGCTACACCCAAGTAATTAGGACAGTAGAGCTAGTTTGCAGAGGAATAAAATCAAAATGGAAAACAAAGCATGGTATTAACACCTAATCAAAGTCTTACTTTGGGATTGGTGAGGTCAGATTAATTTAATTATTTGGTATACTGACTGTGAAAAAGCAATCTTCGTATTGTTTCAGGGTGTTTTAACACTGAAGTTTATAACAAATTGCCACTGTCCTAAGACTTCTGTGTGACTTTCACAGCTGATAAACTTGTACAGCAAAAAAGTCGAACTGTGCTGATGGGGTGGGCCAATTAGCAACATAGTTAAAAGGCAACCAATTACTACAAAACCTCATTGCGATGGCAAGTGTTTATGTTAATGCTGGTTTCTGAATAGTGATAAAATCTAATTGGGACACCGAGAAGCATCTCTAGAGGGAAGTATCTGTCCAAGGAAAGGGAGGCTTCCCTGTCCTAAATTTGATGCATGAATCAGAGATGAAGGCTCCATGCATAAGTACTCGTACTACGCCCCGTACTACGCCCCACTGGTATGCTACCGCAGACAACAAGGATCAAATTAAGCCTTCATGTTATGTCCTGACAGCAGAGGTGGAGAAAAGAATCACCTTCAAGATCATCACTCACGCCTACAAGTGTCTACACAACAACGGACCCAAATACCTCGACAAAATCAACTTCCACGTACCCAAAAGAAACCTCCGATCCTCCAACCTCGCACTGGCCGAAACTTCTCGCATCCACCTGAGCCAGAGCAGGTGGCATATCCTTCTAACACATTGCGGCCAAGACCTGGAACTAGCTACCGGCAGACATCAGATGCGCCTCCCTTATGTACACCTTCAGGAAGATTCTCAAGACCTGGCTCTTCATCAAACAGAGCTGCGTACCCCCCTCTCCCTCCTCCCCCAGGGCCTTGAGACCCTTATGGGTGAGTAGCTCGCTTACAATTCCCTGATTGATTAATTGATTGAAAGGTACTAACACCAAAGAGAACCACAAGCCCAATCCAGGAATAAATTACCCTTACTTTCTTCTTCCTTGAGTGAGCTCCATATTTTCTACGGTTAACAGCTGGGGGCAGTTTTCCTTTTGCAGATCTGTTGAGTTGATTTGCTGGAGGAAACAGGGGCGTAGCTACTACTAGTGCAACAGGTGCAGTGCACCGGAGTCAAGAGCCAGCAGCGGCTCCTATATTATGGCGGAGGAGCGTCGCCCCACTGCTCAGAGCCAGCAGATGAAAAATAACATGAAAATAAAGCAATTTTATCATTTTAGTTTTCACTGACTGAGAAAAGTCCGCCTGATCTAGGACGGGGCAGGGACATCTTCTAGCAACAGGGAGGAGGAGTGGAGGGCACCATAAGTGTGCATGTCGGTTTGGCCGGCTGACTTAGATTGGCCAAACTGACATGCGCACTTAGATTTCTCCAACCCAACTGTGTTGCACGGTTGGGTGAAGGAAAGGCATAGACTCCCTGTTCCTGACCGAGCATCAAACCAGCACCTCTCTCATGCTGGGTAATATGAGAGCTGCATCTGGATTGCATGGGGAATCTGGGAACCTGTGCACCATTGCAGAAACAATTGACTCATTCAAGAAGTTGTGGAACTGTAGAGGCGCACCGATGAGGTGGCTGGCAGAGGCAGGTAAGTACTTTTTTAAAAATTATTATTTCCCTCTGCACTGCCCCACCACTTTTTATTGGCAGCAGCCTTTACTGCCACTGAAGCCTGATAATTGCTGTATTTTACTATCCGACTGCATGAAAAGGGCCCTTTACTTGCTCGCACCAGGGCCCATGACATCCTTGCTAAACTACTGGTAAAGAGAGGTACATATCTTTGTTCCATCTTGCACACTCTCTGAGTTTTAGTGGCCAGTTTGAAGGACTTTCCTCTTGTACATCATCGCCTCTACCATTTTCTTGTTGAGTGACATGAGAGGTATTTCACACCGTTATTGGGATTCAAGAGTATCCTATAGTAAAGTGATCTGCTTCTTGTGTGCTATGTGCACTGTATTAGTAATGCGAGTGGTGCTGAAGTTTCTCTGACCTCCTCCACCTCTGTGTGTTTTTATACTGATGTTATCACTTTTTGTCATTTTAATAAATATAGCTTTATTTACAGTTATACAGCTTATGTAATCAGATTCCACTTAGAAGGATGTCATGATTTAAGCTGCTGTACCAACTAGCCCTCAGTAGCTTTGTTTCTATCCCCTACCTTGTAAATGTACATGTATTTATATAGCGCAAATCACCGACCCGGTATCTAAGCGCTTGCTTAGGGAACCCGTCCTGGTATTCCCCTGTGAGGTAACCCCAGCAGGGTATCCACAAGGTGAAAGCCAGGCATCCCGCCGTGAGGGGCCGTTGTGGAGATTAAGCAAGCTATTGCCCAGAGTCGCAGAGTGTGAACCCGTGAATCGAGTAGGCACCGGAGCGAGAGAATTGTCGAGTCCATGGACATTTTAGGACTCAAGACCCCGCCGAGCCGGGAATTGAACCCTGGTCCCGGGCTGACCTCTGCTTCCAGGTCTGCCTCCTCTAACCAGTGAGCCACACTTCTCCACTCCTTCTAGAGAGAAGCTTCCGAAGAGCACTTCAAGACAAATGAGTAACCTAAAGTGACTGTTATCTTGCCCTACATTTACCATAATGCATCTGGGCAAATTTGTGTGCTAATGTGGCTGTTTACCTCCTCCTTTGATTGGCTCTTTCTTGGTCTTAGTGGTTGAAGAGCCCCTCTAGGTCCACCTGTGCTTTCAAAGTAGTGCATAACTGGAAAAGACTTTGGGCAGCATTCCCAAGCAACCCCAAACTGGTATGCTACACTTTGTTGATGAAGAACAGGAACCCAGAAACACATAAAAACAGATATATGCAGCACAGACTGCACCAACAATGGCCAACACTTCTATACTTGTATGTAAACTAAAGTGACTGCATTTTCCAGGGAGAAAATGTGTGCTGGTTCACCAAGCAGGGTGCTCCCTACACCATTACATAACCCTGCATAACTGGTGTTCAGCATTCAGTATGTAACTATGCAGAAAATTTCAAATTCTGCTGTTGACAACAGTTTCAAATCAATTCCACATGCTGTTTTTGTATCAAACCGCTACTCTCACAGGACTATGAATCTGTGTCAAAAACGTTTTACGAGAACTACATTAAATCTGACAGAATTTCACAGACACACAGGTGATGAACATGTTGGAAACATCATGGTGGAGATGAGAAACCCATAAACTGACCTCCAGAACTGGGCTGGTCGACTTATATTAGACTTTAGTACCTGCTGTACGGAAGCAGGGAGCACCTGGGTGTCTATTACACACAGTGCCTTGCAGGTGCTACGTGCATGTGAGCCCATTTTATGCACCCCCAGGGAACTGCAATATTACACAAGGGTAAGTAAACGCTTGTGTGGCTCCTTCTGTAATACTGAAAGTGCAGCACTAACTTGAAAGGGAATTCCTTCATTTGGATGGGGACATACACTATAACAGGAACACATACACCCAGTGCAGATACACCACTCATGCTGTGCAGCACTAAACACCAAGCCGATGTAGGCCTAGGGGCGAGTTAAGCACACACCAGCTGAACTTTAAAATTAGTGAGCTGTTGACCTCATTCCAGTGACACAGGTTAAAAAGGGCCTGTTCACTCCTACTGATCACTACACAGCAGGCTGCCACCACACGCGTGTGCTACTCAACTCCTAGTAAAAACAAAGAGTTTCACCACTATGAGGGTAGCACTTTGGGTATCCCTCCCGATTCAACAAGACCACAATCCTAAAGATAAGCTTATGTCATGGTACAGACGCATAATGCTTGTTTGCCTATGACAACAAAAATCAGCATTTGGGATCCAGACATCAGTACAGTTGGGGCACTCAGGGCCAGTCTATTACCATATGGAGGACCCAATATTGTGCTGCCCCCAGGGCAGCTTCAAGTTTGCGTCCCTGTTTGCACCCAGAGCATCTTTTGAAAGATGTGTGGTGGTGCAAACATTGACAATGGGCCTGTTACGTAATACGGCCCGAGAAGTAGATCTGTAACTTTCTTATGGATTCACAAGAATACAAGGGCCACCTGTGAACATCTCTTGCAGTGGTACATTTCTAGAAGTACTCTTACTTCACTAAATGCAGATTGTGCACTTGAACATTAAAAGTGAAACTGGTGTCCTTTGAATTAACCCCCATCCACAACACACCAAGCAAATATGGGGGCTCCATTCTTTCCCTTTTTTGCTGTGGAAAGATCCCAACTCATGCCTTTCACATGAGTGCTGTTAGGTGAATGAATGTATGAATTTATGAATGAATGAATAATTTAGAGGGTGCACACCTCTCCAGAAACACGGTGCCCCGGTACTAGTCACAGACAAGAATGATGCACAGAACTTTAAGAGACAGAAAATACATGACTTTTCAAAAGGATTGGTAAAAAGAAGATTCATTTCATGCTTTTCAGGGTAAAAACAGATAGCACATGACCACCAGACCTAGAGCAAAGAGGTGGACTTTCATGGAACATAGTGATCTTGCAGGCTTGTAAGAAGAGGAGAGTCTCTGCATGGACATCGCAGCAGAACCAGGGATCGTTTTGTCATATAAACAAAGGGCCTTAAAAAAGCATTGTTTGTGAAAGGAAAACTAGTAGAACGAGACAAGAGAAGAGAAATGCAAGACTAAGAGTGATGGCTCAGGTTAAGCACTAGCCTGGAAGCACCATTTTCAGCTCACTGTAATATTGCTGTCAGGAAGCCCGATAACACCAGATACAAAGAATTATAGTACTCCAGGTGAGAAATGACGAGCCCCTGGACTACTGAGTAGGGACAATCTGGATGAGAACGGCTAGGACCGTTCACAGAATGCGGATCATAAAAAAACAATCACTTTGACTTGTAGTGAGAAAGAAAGACGGTTGCATATAAGAGGTAAGACAGGGTAGGTGGAGCTCTCCGGCCGGAGTTCTATGAATAGCATTTGTGAGTATATAAAGTAGTACTACTCGACTAATATGTCTCATGCTAAAAACATTTTCGTGAGTAGGCAACAAATTAATGCACTCTCTATGGGTCTCCTAATTGTGTGACATTGAGCCATATTTAAAAGCCAACATTTTGCATCAACAATATATTTTTCAACTTGACAGCCTGGTTTCTCAGTGTTATGTTTTGCATATGCCGTTGTATTTATACTTTGGAGTGGAATCTGAATATCAACTCCAAAATATCACTTGAACATAATATAATGATCAAAATGCATCCCTACAAAAATATCGAGGGACATAGTGTAGAGGATAAGTTTTTTTTTATTTTTACCAAAAAAGTATTGTGGTATTTATTATAGTTACATTTAATATGGTAATGTCTAATTCCCAATTACTATTTTAAACAACTTGATTCTCTTTGTATTAAATTCTTGTGGAATAATAAACCACCTCGTATTGCCTTATCTAAATTAGTTAAACCAAAAACTGAAGGAGGTGTATGATTTCTTAATTTTAAATTATATCATACCGCTTATTTACTTAGACACATCTATGCTTTTAATAAGCAGGATCATGACTCACCGATACCCAGATGGATTGCTTTCGAGCGCTCCTTACTACATGAATTTTCCTTTTCCATCTGCTCTATGTCCAATTGTACCTTAATTTCTCAATACCCCGTTTAAAAATGCTCCCAACATTTGATACATTCACTGTTTACAGATGGTGCTACCTTTCAGCAAGCATTTCTTGTCTCTTCCATTTGGTATAATAAATTCATAACATTCCGACACAAATCATTCTATTTCAAACATTGGAAAGAAAAGGGTATTTTTATGTTCATCAATTAGTATCCCATAACTCTGTCATACCCTTCACTGCATTACAAGAACGTTAAAATTTACCTCTGTCCTACTTTCCCCAACACTCACAAATATCCAATGCCCTACGGCAATTCTTGTCATCCAAAAAAAATTCTGATGACACCATTCCATTTACATCCCTGACCCCTTTGAACACAATTCTACCCGACTCCACTCCCAAAGCTTTTGTTATATATAAGCTTTTGTCTACTCCCATATCTGATAGACCAAAATCCACTATAAAATTAGCTTGGGAACAAGACCTATCTATATCCCTTTCCACTAACAGATGGAATAAACTAAGGCATAAAACTTTCACTACCTCAAAAGCAGCTAACATCACTCAATCTTTGTTTTTTCTCTACAACAGAGCGGTTTGCACTACGATTCATATTCATAAGATTAACACCTCTTATTCTGCCCTTTGCTGGTCTTGTCTCTTCTCGGATGGCTCATTGTTACATTTAATATATTACTGTCCAAATGTTCTTACATTTTGGAAATCCACTTGGTCTATATCCTCTAGGATATTTAATTGTGATATCCCCTTATCAATTCAAAATGTATTTCTTGGGTCCGTGCCTGATGATTTTTCGGACTCCTCACCAAAGTTGAAACTGTTTGACCTTTCCATTTCACTTGCATTTAAAGTTAATTTAACTTGTTGGAAAGATAATTCTAAAGTTTGTACGTTAATGTGGTGGAAGCTTATTTGCAATGAACATAGAATCTCTACTGTCTCATCATTAACGTTATCTCAGAAAATCAAGTCTGACTTACTCTGGATTCCCTATACTACTTTCCTATCTTCCAACCCTTCCATACATTCATTACTTATCTCATCCTTCCCCCTTCCCCTCTTCTTTTCTTTTCTTTTCTTGTTTTCTTCTCTCTTGTCCCCATTTTTCTTTCTAATTACTCCTTACTTTAAAAAATGTTTTTCTATTACCACCTGTTTTAATATGTACCCATAACTATTCTTACTCATTTTCTCATTCATAAGATGTTTTTTTACCCCTTTTCTTATTATCTCTGTATCAGATTGTTCCATGCTATAATATCTTTTGATGATATACGTTTTATCACTCTACTGTTCCGTCTTATGTTTTTCTGCTAACTTTGGTACTTTATTGCTATACCAATAGAAATTCTTAAAACCAAAAAAAAGTATTTTAATGTCTATGTTTGTTAATATATTCTCAATGATATGTTTTTATTTGTGGCGATCAGCTGCAGTCACTGAGAGACAGTTCGACCGTCTTCTGTCCCAGCCACACCCTTTTAGAGGAGGTAAGGATTTTTTGTCCACATTGCAATCCTAGAGGGCTAGCGAACTGCAAAACTAAATTATATTTATTGGCCTTGATAAACTGCTGGTCCCTCCCGAAGCACGCGGTGCAAATCCGTCTGCTTCTGGAGGAGCGAGATCCAGATGTCCTTTTTTGACTGAGACGTGGTTAACTGATACATCTGATCCGGATATAGTTAGGGCTTTACCACCTAGTTATTTAATCTGTAGGCATGATCGCCAAACGGGAGGAGGAGTGGCTATCATCTATAAAAACTCATTTGTTTGCCGAACCTCTGAGGGCCCACTCTCGGAGTGTGAGAGCCTAGGGTTCTCTATATCTTTTTCGCCCACTTGTACTTTCTCTGGTATTCTAGTCTACAGGCCACCGGAGCACATAATAGCTTCTGTAACAATCTCCTGGACAAGATCACCCTTCCTATTAGTAGTACATCCAATTTCTCCATCTTAGGTGATCTCAACATTCATCTTGATAACTCAGAGGCCTCCTCATCACAAGATCTATTGGACACCCTAGGGGTAGTCCAATTGACACAAATTGTGTCTGGATCCACGCACCGAGCAGGGCATTTAATTGACCATTTTTTTTACTAACCTTGGTAACATCAGCTGCAATCAGCCGATTTTCATTCCTTGGTCTGATCATGCCCTGCTTTCATTTGTCTGGACCCCACTTGACCAAAATCATATAGTTAGTCTATCCAAGAAATTGAATCGGACATGGTCGAAATTATCCTCGGAGGAATGGGATGCCGCCCTGAAGAGGTCTCCCCTGGTCCCTCACCACAATCCTGTCATCGCCAACGCGGCCTTTAATAAGAGGTTAGATACTACCTTTGATTCCACCCTGCCCAAGAAAGAAGTGTGTCATCGGACAGGCCCAAATAAAAAGCTGTGGTACTCTGGGGAATTAAAGGGTCTCAAACAATGCTGTAAATGGGCTGAAAGGAAATGGAGGAAAGATTTCTCAGCCAACAGTAAAAACGAATACAGATTAGCGCTTACAACATATAAGAACCAATTAAAAACCATGCAAGCTGTGTACTTTCAGGAAAAAATATCGGACGCAGCCAACAGGCCCAGGGAAATCTTTAAAATATTTCAATCTTTGGTTACCCCCCCCCCCCTGTCCCATTAGTGCCGCCCCTGATCCCCAGAAACGATGTGAGGACCTTGCCTGCTACTTTGCTTCTAAGGTGACTAATATCTACTCTGGCTTTTTGCCAGGTATCCAGGCCCCTGCCTGGATACCTGGTGAGGATACTGACTCTGCGGTTGTCGCAGACTTCCATGGAACTCTCGACTCCTTCCCGTGGGAAACAACACTAACAACCCAACTTTTACAACGCACTACCTTTACAACGAAACTTTTACACCGCAACATCCATTACAACGCATGCCATTACAACGCAACCATTACAACGCATGTCACTACAACGCATACCACTACAACGCATGTCATTACAACGCAGTTATTACAATGCATACCATTACAACGCATACCTACAGTATCCAACGCTTACCCTACTGTTGCACCCCCTGGAGTTAGAATAGTAATTTTTACCCCTACACTATCCAACACTTACCCTACTGTTGCACCCCCCTGGAGTTAGAATAGTAATTTTTACCCCTACACTATCCAATACTTACCATACATGCAAGTAATGGTATGCGTTGTAATGGTATGCGTTGTAAATGTAGTATGCGTTGTAGTGGAATGCGTTGTAAAGGTAGTTTCAAAGAATTCGTTGTAATGGCATGCTTTGTAATGGAATGCGTTGTAATGGATGTTGCGGTGTAAAAAATGCGTTGTAAATGTATGCGTTGTAAAAGTATGCGTTGTAACGACATACATCCCCTTCCCGTTACTCAATATTGCCACTGTAGAAAGACTTCTTGGCAACCTGAAATCGGGGTCCCCTCTGGATGCTGCTCCGCCATCGGCTCTTAAACAATTGGCGGGGACTGTCTGTCCCGCTATAATGCACGTCATAAACTCCTCCCTGGCGGCGGGGGTGGTGCCTTCTACCTGGAAGTTGGCAAGAGTCAAGGCCCTTTTAAAAAAAAAAACATCCTGGACCCTGAAGACTTAGCCAACTATAGGCCCATTTCGTTGTTGCCTGGTGTGAGACTTGGCCCTTTCCCCAGAAATTATTCGCTTTTTATCCCCTGTTAATTTAGGATGCCCCTATTGAAACAACAGTGTGTAGGCCTTGTGTGGTGGAGAAGGGCCTGTGTAGTGTAAAACAAGTGTTAAAGTACAGGTACTTCCTACCCCTAACATGGCCGCCACAGACCACTGCTGCAGCAGCGTGGTTTAGTGGGCGCATTCTAGTAGCCAGGGGCTGGCTGGAACCCTCAGGCAATGTATCCATCTTAGCCTGCCAGCCTGTCCACAGGTAGAATGGTGGAACCTCCTGGAAGCCTCTGGAACCTTCTGGGAGAGGTGAGGTGACACCAACTGCCACTACCAACTGTCAACTGGCCCTATAAAAGGAAAGGGAGGGAACTTTCCTGAGGAGAGAAGCTGAGGGGAAGACCTGGGGAAGTACCTACGCAGGAGGATAGGCAGTGGGGGTCAGGGCAGGGTCTTATGATGCTGGAATGACAGGGCCTAGTGCGCTGCTTTACAAGTGTTGAGGTATCCTGTTCCCCCCTCACTGACCTAGCCCCGCGGCAGGGAACCCCCAGGGACCACTTGAGGGGATTGGCTGAGGAGATCTAACACCAGCCACCAACTTAACCCCCTTCAAGGAATAAGAAACCAAAGGAAACAAGAAACCAACTGCTATTTACAAGGGCGCAAGAAACAGCTGCGCCAAGAAGAAATCAAGGAACCAGTAACCAAGAAACTTACAAAGGCACAAGGAACATAAAGCGCCAAAAAGAGACTGAATCTCCACAGGACATTTGAAGAGCCACCCAGGTATTGGCGCTGTGTTGCTCCCTGTGCCCCCTGACGCCACCTGGGGTCCCTGCGCTAACCTACCGCTGCTGTTTGGCATGTCCTGTGAGCTGCCTCTATTTTAAAGCAACTGCTGATGAAGCGCCAACCTAGAAACTGCCTAAGCGCTACATTGCCCTCCAAGCGCTTGACTGGTGAAGAATTGCTGTGTCCTGTGGGAGCGCTGTGAATTGCCTGCAGGGCTGTGGAAGTTGCCCCCCTGTAAAGCGCTGTGAAGTGCCCCAAGTGCTAGGTCTGCCTGCTGAAGCGCTATACTGCCCGGGAACTGCTGGTCTGACCGAGCGCTGCATGCCCCCTAAGAAGCGCTGGCATCGTGTGCCATCCAAGCGCTGATAATTTATCCCCTCAAAAGCGCTGTGAACTGAGACTTGTACCCGGTAAAGCGCTGCGAAGTAACCTGCCAAGCGCTGTTAATTGCTCCACTGCTGACCCCTGAAAAGCGCTCTTATGTCGCTGTGCCGGTGAAGCGACCGGAAGTAGTGGAAGAGCGCCACTGATCGCAACCTCGCCAAGCGCCTACCTGTAGCGCCTAGTGAAACGCCGTGCTTTGCCCCCAGGCGGCCCCCAGTGCCAGGAGAGGGCCGCCTCAGCAACCGGAGGCGTGAGGGAGAAAAGGCGCTGTGTCTCGGCGTGACCTGGGGCCGCTGTCACCGCCGCGGCCCGGCCGGAGAGTGAGGGATCCCAGCGGAACCAGCGCCGTCTTCGTGACCCCCCTCGGCGGCCCCCGTGTACCAGGAGAGGGCCGCCGTATTGTACGCCTGAGGAGGCCTCCGCGCATTCCAGTAAGGTCGCGTTAGGCCCTGAGGCAGGAATCCCCGTACCACGTGACGGGGACACATCAAGCCCCGGCCCCGCCGCGCACTGATTGGCCGCGTGGCCGAGCCTCTCCTGCACCACATCGCGATTGGTTCCCGGGCCGGTGAGGCTGTAGAAGGCCCGGGAACCGCTTGTCATCGACGGGGAGGGCTCCGAGAGAGTGTCAGAGCCCCCCCTCACTGCCAGCACTCGTCGCGGAGGGGGCCGACGTGCACCAGAGCCCCCTCCGATTGCCCCGCATCACGGATCCGGCCCCTGTGCAACGCGCTGGGCCGAATGAAGCTCACGGGTGGGTTGGAACCCCTCCCTTGCCTCCAGAACCTACGCAAGGGCCCGGGAAGGGCCGAAGAAGGCAGGTAAACCCCCCGGGGAGGAGGGCGGAAGGTCGCATGAGACCTCGAGTTCGCCCCTCCCCTGGGGAAGATTGTTGTTGGGCCCCGTTGGCCCAGATTAACGGAGAGGAGATAGCAAACCCCCAGGGAGGAGGGCGGAAGGCCCCGGGAGGCCCCGAGTTCGCCCCTCCCTGGGGAAAACTGGTGACTGGGTCCTGTTGGCCCTAATCAATTACAGAAGCCCTTCAGGCATGGGGACTGGGCCCACGAAGGTCACTGTGGGTCCACTGCAGTAGGAACCTTGTACTCCTGCAGTAAAATAATTATTTAATTGGGCTGCATTGTTGATGAATGTTTTTCTTTGCCTTATGGGAATGTTCCCTGATTAATAGGAGCAATTTACTGCTCATTCATACATCAGCCTAGGCCTTATGAAAGGTGTACCTATTAGAAAATGTTTACTCTTACTTAGAAAAGTGGTTACTGGCATAATGAGATGCTCACCCTTGCTGGGAGCCCTGTTTTAGAATGTTTAAGGAGATGGTTAATCCTTCACAAGGGGATGTTTTATCTTAATGGAATGTTTCACTTCTGCTAACTGAAGGTTTTAGCCTTAATGAAATGTATAGGCTTCTATTTAGTGCTGAGGAGTGAAAAGGGGAATTAGCTGGTCAACCCTGCTTTGGGCAGGTCCTAAAAGAGTACTGTTGCTGGGCTAAAGCGTTCTATGCCCAGGAAAAGGTTATTCTACACGAATGAAATGTTCTACCATTGATGAAATATTTTACTCTTATTTAAGGCACCATTTATTCCTGAGCTAGGAAATGTACTGATGGAAAGCTTTGAAGGAGATATTTATGCCTTTGTTGCCAAACTTATCCTGAGTGGGATGCAATGTTATCTGAATGTCTTTTAAAGAATCTCTTGCAGGTGCTGACAAGGAGCAAGGCTGAGGTCAGGCCTGTGTTTATCCAATGTCTGTTATTTATCCAATATTTAATATTTATGGAATATCTAATATTTATTCAACTGAAGTTTAATGCCAAGTGTTGACACACAGGTATCTGAAAAGAGAACTATGAAGCTAATTGTATGATGAATTCCTAATACCCTGATTCTGCTCTATCTTAATAAAGTTAACTTGAGTTTTTATACAAGCTCATTGGAGTGGCGTCCCTAATTGCGTGCTCATGTTTCTGACTCAGTGGTTGCGTGTGCTGTATGGTCACTTTACACATAAGCTTTCGGATGCCTACCCGCTCGTGCCATGCTACCCTAGGGGACTGGTGACCCCAGTTCCAACATATTGGTGTCGAGCGGTGGGATCCAGGACTTGTGACCATGCAGCACCCTCCATTGGGACAGGGTGCACAGCAATTGGGCTGCACAATTATTGTGTGTAAGCCAAAGTAATTGACCCCTCCACTGTCTAGCCTGTGAGTGTATCAAGATCTGTTAGACCTGATCCTGTCACCCACGTCCTGGTATCTTTTCCCAGATTTATCGGAGTCCCCACCTGGCATACTGGAGTGTTGTCAGGGGATGGGGGTGCCTGTTGGGCGGAGGGAAGAAGGAACTCCGTACCACTTTGGGGGCACAGGTAGGAGCCCACCCAGAGGGGAGAGGGGATGGGGAACAGGAGGGGCAGGTCACACCCAGGGAGGCGGGCACACCAGAAGAACCAGGCCTACTCAAAATTGTTGTGTCTGACAATGTGCTACCGGGAGGATGTTCTGGGGCAGGGAGTAGAGTAACTGGGGGTGTGCGTCGTCTAAGATGATAGAGCATGAGAGGGAGAGTGAGAGCCTTGCAATGGATGAGAGGAAGCTGGTGCACAGGCTTCAGCTAAAAGAGTTAGAGCTGAAGGCCTTGGAATTATGTGTACCAGGTGCTTCCAATGGTGGCAGCGTACCCGAGGTTCGGAGTTTAGACCAGTCACAGAGTGTAGGACCTGGACTGGGGTTTCAGGATCAGGAATTGCCTGACCTGGAGGGTGGGGTACCGGTAACTAAGGACCCTACCAGAGTGACTCTCAGGGGTACTACTCCAGGTGGGAGGGTGCGGAACCCTGGGAGGGGGTGCAGAGGGAGGAAGGACTCTCCTCTGGCACCGGTCCAGCCACGGGGTTAAGATCCTGGGTTGGGTGGCCAGGTTCAGGGGTTGCCTGACCTGGCAGGAGGAATCTCTGTATTCAGAGTTCCTCCGGTTGTGACTTCCAGGGGTACCTATCCAGGTGGGAGGGTGCGGAACCCTGGGAGAGGGTGCAGCGGGAGGAAGGACTCTCCTCTGGCACCGGTACAGCCATGGGGTTAAGATCCTGGGTTGGTTGGCCAGGTTCAGGGGTTGCCTGACCTGGCGGGAGGAATCTCTGTATTCAGAGTTCCCCCGGTTGTGACTCTCAGGGGTACTACTCCAGGTGGGAGGGTGCGGAACCCTGGGAGGGGGTGCAGGGAGAGGTAGGTCTCGCCCCTGTCACCAATTCAACTTAAGGGTTTAGACCCTAGGTTGAGGAGGAGAGTGGAAAAAGGTACCACGGGCCTGGGGCGACTGCCCCCCACTCTGAGAGAGAGTAAGGGCCAGAGACATCTGGATTGGAGGTCTGTCCTGGCCGCATCCCACTAGGAACACCAGTGGGGTGGTTGGATTAGCGAGGATGTCATGGTGGTATTGGGCCTGCGTCCACCTTTTTCCGCCCCAAGCAGGGAAGCCCGTCAAGGGAATGATCAGTCTACCCTGGCTTTTGGCTGGGGGGGAGATGTGTGAGACTTGGCCCTTTCCCCAGAAATTTTTCGCTTTTTATCCCCTGTTAATTTAGGATGCCCCTATTGAAACAACAGTGTGTAGGCCTTGTGTGGTGGAGAAGGGCCTGTGTAGTGTAAAACTAGTGTTAAAGTACAGGTACTTCCTACCCCTAACATGGCCGCCACAGACCACTGCTGCCGCAGCGTGGTTTAGTGGGCGCATTCTAGTAGCCAGGGGCTGGCTGGAACCCTCAGGCAATGTATCCATCTTAGCCTGCCAGCCTGTCCACAGGTAGAATGGTGGAACCTCCTGGAAGCCTCTGGAACCTTCTGGGAGAGGTGAGGTGACACCAACTGCCACTACCAACTGTCAACTGGCCCTATAAAAGGAAAGGGAGGGAACTTTCCTGAGGAGAGAAGCTGAGGGGAAGACCTGGGGAAGTACCTACGCAGGAGGATAGGCAGTGGGGGTCAGGGCAGGGTCTTATGATGCTGGAATGACAAGGCCTAGTGTGCTGCTTTACAAGTGTTGAGGTATCCTGTTCCCCCCTCACTGACCTAGCCCCGCGGCAGGGAAACCCCAGGGACCACTTGAGGGGATTGGCTGAGGAGATCTAACACCAGCCATTAACTTAACCCCCTTCAAGGAATAAGAAACCAAAGGAAACAAGAAACCAACTGCTATTTACAAGGGCGCAAGAAACAGCTGCGCCAAGAAGAAATCAAGGAACCAGTAACCAAGAAACTTACAAAGGCGCAAGGAACATAAAGCGCCAAGAAGAGACTGAATCTCCACAGGACATTTGAAGAGCCACCCAGGTATTGGCGCTGTGTTGCTCCCTGTGCCCCCTGACGCCACCTGGGGTCCCTGCGCTAACCTACCGCTGCTGTTTGGCATGTCCTGTGAGCTGCCTCTATTTTAAAGCAACTGCTGATGAAGCGCCAACCTAGAAACTGCCTAAGCGCTACATTGCCCTCCAAGCGCTTGACTGGTGAAGAATTGCTGTGTCCTGTGGGAGCGCTGTGAATTGCCTGCAGGGCTGTGGAAGTTGCCCCCCTGTAAAGCGCTGTGAAGTGCCCCAAGTGCTAGGTCTGCCTGCTGAAGCGCTATACTGCCCGGGAACTGCTGGTCTGACCGAGCGCTCCATGCCCCCTAAGAAGCGCTGGCATCGTGTGCCATCCAAGCGCTGATAATTTATCCCCTCAAAAGCGCTGTGAACTGAGACTTGTACCCGGTAAAGCGCTGCGAAGTAACCTGCCAAGCGCTGTTAATTGCTCCACTGCTGACCCCTGAAAAGCGCTCTTATGTCGCTGTGCCGGTGAAGCGACCGGAAGTAGTGGAAGAGCGCCACTGATCGCAACCTCGCCAAGCGCCTACCTGTAGCGCCTAGTGAAACGCCGTGCTTTGCCCCCAGGCGGCCCCCAGTGCCAGGAGAGGGCCGCCTCAGCAACCGGAGGCGTGAGGGAGAAAAGGCGCTGTGTCTCGGCGTGACCTGGGGCCGCTGTCACCCCCGCGGCCCGGCCGGAGAGTGAGGGATCCCAGCGGAACCAGCGCCGTCTTCGTGACCCCCCTCGGCGGCCCCCGTGTACCAGGAGAGGGCCGCCGTATTATACGCCTGAGGAGGCCTCCGCGCATTCCAGTAAGGTCGCGTTAGGCCCTGAGGCAGGAATCCCCGTACCAGGTGACGGGGACACATCAAGCCCCGGCCCCGCCGCGCACTGATTGGCCGCGTGGCCGAGCCTCTCCTGCACCACATCGCGATTGGTTCCCGGGCCGGTGAGGCTGTAGAAGGCCCGGGAACCGCTTGTCATCGACGGGGAGAGCTCTGAGAGAGTGTCAGAGCCCCCCCTCACTGCCAGCACTCGTCGCGGAGGGGGCCGACGTGCACCAGAGCCCCCTCCGATTGCCCTGCATCACGGATCCGGCCCCTGTGCAACGCGCTGGGCCGAATGAAGCTCACGGGTGGGTTGGAACCCCTCCCTTGCCTCCAGAACCTACGCAAGGGCCCGGGAAGTGCCGTAGAAGGCAGGTAAACCCCACGGAGAGGAGGGCGGAAGGTCGCATGAGACCTCGAGTTCGCCCCTCCCCTGGGGAAGATTGTTGTTGGGCCCCGTTGGCCCAGATTAACGGAGAGGAGATAGCAAACCCCCAGGGAGGAGGGCGGAAGGCCCCTGGAGGCCCCGAGTTCGCCCCTCCCTGGGGAAAACTGGTGACAGGGTCCTGTTGGCCCTAATCAATTACAGAAGCCCTTCAGGCATGGGGACTGGGCCCACGAAGGTCACTGTGGGTCCTCTGCAGTAGGAACCTTGTACTCCTGCAGTAAAATAATTATTTAATTGGGCTGCATTGTTGATGAATGTTTTTCTTTGCCTTATGGGAATGTTCCCTGATTAATAGGAGCAATTTACTGCTCATTCATACATCAGCCTAGGCCTTATGAAAGGTTTACCTATTAGAAAATGTTTACTCTTACTTAGAAAAGTGGTTACTGGCATAATGAGATGCTCACCCTTGCTGGGAGCCCTGTTTTAGAATGTTTAAGGAGATGGTTAATCCTTCACAAGGGGATGTTTTATCTTAATGGAATGTTTCACTTCTGCTAACTGAAGGTTTTAGCCTTAATGAAATGTATAGGCTTCTATTTAGTGCTGAGGAGTGAAAAGGGGAATTAGCTGGTCAACCCTGCTTTGGGCAGGTCCTAAAAGAGTACTGTTGCTGGGCTAAAGCGTTCTATGCCCAGGAAAAGGTTATTCTACACGAATGAAATGTTCTACCATTGATGAAATATTTTACTCTTATTTAAGGCACTATTTATTCCTGAGCTAGGAAATGTACTGATGGAAAGCTTTGAAGGAGATATTTATGCCTTTGTTGCCAAACTTATCCTGAGTGGGATGCAATGTTATCTGAATGTCTTTTAAAGAATCTCTTGCAGGTGCTGACAAGGAGCAAGGCTGAGGTCAGGCCTGTGTTTATCCAATGTCTGTTATTTATCCAATATTTAATATTTATGGAATATCTAATATTTATTCAACTGAAGTTTAATGCCAAGTGTTGACACACAGGTATCTGAAAAGAGAACTATGAAGCTAATTGTATGATGAATTCCTAATACCCTGATTCTGCTCTATCTTAATAAAGTTAACTTGAGTTTTTATACAAGCTCATTGGAGTGGCGTCCCTAATTGCGTGCTCATGTTTCTGACTCAGTGGTTGCGTGTGCTGTATGGTCGCTTTACACATAAGCTTTCGGATGCCTACCCGCTCGTGCCATGCTACCCTAGGGGACTGGTGACCCCAGTTCCAACACCTGGGCTTAGCAAAATAGCTGAAAAACATGTTAACCAGGTACTATCCTCATTTGTAGAGACCATGGGAGCCCTCCACCCTACCCAGACGGGATCCAGAGCTAAGCAAGGGACGGAAACTGCTTTGGTGCCGGTGGTGGAAGCGACCAGAAGCATTGTGGATGCCGGAGGCTGTGCTGGTCCTGTTGGACCTAAGCGCAGCCTTCGATACAGTAAATCACCCCCTCCTGTTACACCGCCTGCGACGGGTGGGAGTTTCTGGAATGGCCCTCAAATGGCTCCAGTCCTTTCTGTCTGAGAGATTTTTCTCAGTCTTTTAGGATGAGGTGTCATCTGAACAACTTCCATTGCACCACGGCGTTCTCCAGGGATCCTCACTTAGCCCTACCTTGTTTAACATCTACATGAGACCACTTGCTGAGGTGGTTCTTCCCTGGGGAATTCAGCTTGTCACCTACGCCGACGATACGCAGTTGGTTGTCTCCCTGGCGAGGGTTGACGCCACAGACCAGGGGATTAACAATCTGAACCCTTGTCTCACCAAGGTCTTAGATTGGATGACCACCTCATTCCTCAAGCTTAATGGGTCCAAAACCGACATCATGCTGGTGGGTTATAAAGCCCCCATTAACCTAGATCCGTGGTGGCCAATCCATCTGGGCCCCCTCCCACCCCAAAGTGCTTAGATTGTAGTTTAGTGCTTAGGGTTAAGGGAAGTGTCAGGGGGTCGTAGTGTAGGGTAGGCTTAGGGTTGAGGGTAGTGTCAAGGGGTCTTACTGTAGGGTACTGTATTAGGGTTTAGGAAAGTATTAGGGGGTCGTACTGTAGGGTACTGTTTTAGGCTTCAGGGTTTAGGGTCGGGTCAGGGGGCCCTCGTGTAAGGCAGTAATTAAAGGTTTTAGAATTTCAGGTTTAGGGGAGTGGCCTAGGAGTAAAAATCGCGATGTCAAAGCATGCGGGGTGTTTGTGTGGCTTGTAAATGTATTTGTATGTATTTCAATGGAAATGCGACGTAATGTTTTGCGTTGTGGATACTTGCGATGTAAAAGAACATGTGATGTGAAAACTGCAATGTCATGCCATGCGATTTAAACTTTTGTGATGTAGCATCATACATTCTCATCAGACACCTCTTTAACTGTAGAAATAAGAAGAGCTGGTGTTGTAGAAACCGGACCAAGCTTAACTTGCAGAACAGGCCCAGAGCAGCAGGGCTGCGGTACTATAACAAACTGGAGCAGGAGCTAGTGTGGAACTGATGAAGAAGCTCCAGCTGCATTGCCATGCAGTGTAAGGAACTCTTTGCAGCCTTTCATACCTAAAAAACAGGATGTGACCAAAAAGAATAGCAAATAAAAATACCCCAAGATGGATATTTTTACAGAATGTATTTCAATTGATGTCCCCATCTTTCTTTGGGTAGAAAGGCTTTTGTGAAGAGAGATGTGTGAGCACTTTGGAGCCAATGAGCTTATAGAAGACTCTATATGCACATCTCTCAAGCCCATAAACTTTTACCTCCTTAAATTCAAAGAGCTACCCATTGACATCCTCTGCACTACCTTCATAATGGTCTTGATCTGTGAGGACTTTCGGTTAGAAGATAACCCCAAGCTTCTTTTCCAGACCTTTCTAGAAAGTAATTGCTCTTAAATGTGTCCAGTCATCGCTCCTGCACCAACAGGAAGCTGATGTTTCAAGGAACACCAAATTACTGCCGTCCAGGGTGTCACTCCGACCAAGCGTGAAGATCATGGCCCCACCCTGAATCAACCCCAGTTGTCCCCCAAAAACACATGATTGCATAAACAGGGACCCAGGAATGAGAAAGGCTCTTCCTGATTTGGTGGAGACATAATGGAGGCAGAAACCGTGAGCTCTGGGTCCCTGGTAAGTTCTTGTCACCACCCGAGCACTGGTAAGAATTTGCTCTCATGAGCCACATGGTGGAATGGACATGGGCATTTCCCTTCACCTATATAGGTCAGGGAGTACAATTCCTTAAGGAAGCCTTAATTGGTCTGTCCAAGAAAACAAACAGGATTTAATTTTGGGATACAAATGAAATTATGGACATCAATACTCGTGCACTGCAAGAGTGCACTGTGTACAAAGGAACACAATTCTAGCAGTGGGTTTACTTGTTCACTGTTAGTTCTGTGGCCCTACTTGTGTGGGCCCTGTGCCACACCAATAAAATTGATACATATGGAAAGGGAACCCATGTAGAGCACATAGCCTACGCAGATGAGGTATGCACCTGGCTCTGCACCCACCACACTTGCTGAACCATCCCACATACATTGTATTGTATTGTAATTGCATTTATATAGCGCTTACACCCCTGACGAGGCGACAAAGCGCTTTTCAGTGAGTAGCACGCTACTACGGACCCATAAAGGATTAGGGTTGATTTAGGATAGTGAAATATGACGTACCTTGCAGCCGAGGGAGGAGTGTGCTGCATCGGCTCTCCAGTGGACCTGTTGTTGCCTGTTGTCCAGCGGACCTGTTGTTGCCCCCACGACTCGCCGGACCCGCTTCGTGGGTCCCGCAGCGCGTCGCTTGTCGAAGGATTGCCTTGAGGAGCCAGTGAGGAGGAGCGCGGGGGTAGGCAAGAGAACCAGCGGGGCTGCGAGCTAAGCAGGGGACTCCAGCGACCAGGAGCCCCTGCGCGCCCAACTAGCAACACCTGGGCTGCTCTCCCCGCTGGCCACGCCCCCCCGCCAACGGACCAAAAAGCTGCTGCTGTCCCTCTGTCTGTGGGACACTTTCCGACGTACCTTGCAGCCGAGGGAGGAGTGTGCTGCATCGGCTCTCCAGTGGACCTGTTGTTGCCTGTTGTCCAGCGGACCTGTTATTGCCCCCACGACTCGCTGGACCCGCTTCGCGGGTCCCGCAGCGCGTCGCTTGTCGAAGGATTGCCTTGAGGAGCCAGTGAGGAGGAGCGCGGGGGTAGGCAAGAGAACCAGCGGGGCTGCGAGCTAAGCAGGGGACTCCAGCGACCAGGAGCCCCTGCGCGCCCAACTAGCAACACCTGGGCTGCTCTCCCCGCTGGCCACGCCCCCCCGCCAACGGACCAAAAAGCTGCTGCTGTCCCTCTGTCTGTGGGACACTTTCCGACGTACCTTGCAGCCGAGGGAGGAGTGTGCTGCATCGGCTCTCCAGTGGACCTGTTGTTGCCTGTTGTCCAGCGGACCTGTTGTTGCCCCCACGACTCGCCGGACCCGCTTCGCGGGTCCCGCAGCGCGTCGCTTGTCGAAGGATTGCCTTGAGGAGCCAGTGAGGAGGAGCGCGGGGGTAGGCAAGAGAACCAGCGGGGCTGCGAGCTAAGCAGGGGACTCCAGCGACCAGGAGCCCCTGCGCGCCCAACTAGCAACACCTGGGCTGCTCTCCCCGCTGGCCACGCCCCCCCGCCAACGGACCAAAAAGCTGCTGCTGTCCCTCTGTCTGTGGGACACTTTCCGACGTACCTTGCAGCCGAGGGAGGAGTGTGCTGCATCGGCTCTCCAGTGGACCTGTTGTTGCCTGTTGTCCAGCGGACCTGTTGTTGCCCCCACGACTCGCCGGACCCGCTTCGCGGGTCCCGCAGCGCGTCGCTTGTCGAAGGATTGCCTTGAGGAGCCAGTGAGGAGGAGCGCGGGGGTAGGCAAGAGAACCAGCGGGGCTGCGAGCTAAGCAGGGGACTCCAGCGACCAGGAGCCCCTGCGCGCCCAACTAGCAACACCTGGGCTGCTCTCCCCGCTGGCCACGCCCCCCCGCCAACGGACCAAAAAGCTGCTGCTGTCCCTCTGTCTGTGGGACACTTTCCGACGTACCTTGCAGCCGAGGGAGGAGTGTGCTGCATCGGCTCTCCAGTGGACCTGTTGTTGCCTGTTGTCCAGCGGACCTGTTGTTGCCCCCACGACTCGCCGGACCCGCTTCGCGGGTCCCGCAGCGCGTCGCTTGTCGAAGGATTGCCTTGAGGAGCCAGTGAGGAGGAGCGCGGGGGTAGGCAAGAGAACCAGCGGGGCTGCGAGCTAAGCAGGGGACTCCAGCGACCAGGAGCCCCTGCGCGCCCAACTAGCAACACCTGGGCTGCTCTCCCCGCTGGCCACGCCCCCCCGCCTATCACATAGCTGCAGTGTTAAAAGGAGTACCTGACTCCCGCTGCGCGGGAGCGCGCGGGAGCGACCGGGAGAAGCCCGGGACAAGGGCGGGACCGTCTTAGGCCGTCAGTGGCCGTAGGAGGCCGGGCCGGGCCCCCCCTCTTGACCCCCTACAGCGCCACAACCTGGGATATGCCTACGCCCCCTCCACGGGAAACTCCCTCCAGGGAGGGTGCCTCCGGTTCCGGGACACTGGACAATTATTTCAAATCCAACAAAGGTGAAATGGACTCGGAAGGTTCACTTGAGAAACGTAGGGCGGAGCGTAGGCGCTCCATTGAATGTATGAAAACCAGGCCTCTGCTAGATACTATCCCCCACTCCATTACCCAAGAGGTAGGTGCGCTATCCACTAGCTTAGACACCTCAACAATAGAGGACTTCCCTGCTTTACTCAGGGAAGTTTCTTCGACCCAAGGGTTACCATCTGATAAAAGCGTAGAGGCAGCCCCCCTAGAGATCTCCCACACCCCTGTCGACCTGATAACTCAAACCCAACCAGTACTAATGGCCAATAAGAACAAGCCTAAATTAAAAGTCATGGCAGAGATACATAGGCCCCCGCCCAGTAAACGGGCTCGGAAATCAGCGGGGGGACGGGGGAAATCTAAAATATCGCACTTGGATTTTGGTAAGAGTAATACTAACACTATCACATCGAAGAAGAACACGGAGATAGCCCCACCACCTAAGCTCTTAAATCCTAGCATAACTACAACTCTTAAAGAGTCAGAGGCTGACACACCGAATCTTAACCATCCATTCTTTACTAAGGGGAGCATCGAATTCTTACTCCGCTCCCTCCTGCAGCCCATCACTGACAGTCTAAAAAAAGTTGAGATTAGGCTCACCTTACTAGAGACTTCTCTCACCACTCTGAATTCTCTAGTAAGCAAACAGACAAAGTTAGGGGAAACCCACCCCCTGGGCAGGGAACCCTCTACAACAGAAACTGCAGCTAATGCTAGCAAAGCCCCCCCAAAAAGCAAGCCACCGGCTGCCCCCCTGCAACCTCTTATGTCTGTCCAACTCCAAGCACGGCATAACAAGTCAAGCAACAGACCCATTGACCCAGTGGCTTTAGCCCCACTTAGCTTACAAACAGAGTCCACTGGAGTAAACCAAGATCGGCTTAATGACCCCCCACTCACGCCAGGTTGCCCAACTCCTAGACCACGGAGGCCAGATCTTCCTCCCGAGGCCAATAGACTAATGGTGGTCTTAGCCGGTGCCGCCCATTTAAGACCAGGTGAACACGAGGACTATCAATCCCTCAAAAAGAAGGTTATCAAATGGTTAAACTGGAACCGACCCCTGCCATCTCACTTTAATAATGAAATTATTATGGTGAGGAGGGTTCCATGGCTGGGGAAGACCAGGAAAACCATAGTGGGGGATTGCATCATAGTAACCTTTAAAGACCCAGGCACGGTTCGACACATTTGTGAAGGAATGAACCGATCCCTTGATTCCACGATACAAACCCTCCCAGTATCCTTTTTCTTTCCTCCAATTCCTAGGCCCCAGGTCCAATCATATGATAAATGGACAAGGGTGGATTATAGACGCAACCATAAAGGCTTTGCCCAACGCCCATATTACCAACCACCGGACACACCTTTTTGCGATTTCAATCGCTTTAACTGTCTTAATGGGCTAGACGGGGTCGACTGACTCTCCGCCCATAAGTCTGCGCTAGGGGTATCGGGCTTTTGTGGCCCTCCGGACCCCCAGATGATGTGCCCTGTTGCAATTCCTGGCCCACAGAGCGATCTATCCACCCCAGAACATGGCCAAATTGAATTCTTCAACCCAACCACTAATGGAGTAGTTACTGCAGAGAGAATAACTGGGGTTCCCTTCCCTGAGGGCAAGGGGGAGTCGGGATCCAGGGAGTCACGTGCTCTTCTTGCTGTATCAGCAATAGGCCCTGCAACACATGTAGAATATGGTCTTGCCCCCTCCATTCCCCTTGCCATGACACCTCCAACCACTGAACACTTGAGGATAATCTCCTGGAACATCGCGGGACTAACCAATAAACTGGAAGACCCTGCCTGGGGAAATTACATAGAAACTGGTGACATATGTATGTTCCAGGAAACCTGGGCTAGAGAGGACTATGAGTATCCAGGGTATGCATCCTTTTTTATTCCAGCCAGGTGGGAAGGCAAAGGCCGACCTTCAGGGGGTCTTGCGACATGGATTGCTGTTCACTTGGGTTGTGTGGCAACATGGCTACCATGCAGCTCTGACGACATCCTCGTGGTCACACTGACATGGCCAAACAAAGTTAGTCTTCTGCTGGTCAATATCTATTCCAGGCCAATGGGAAAGGCAAAAGAATCACCGGCTTTTAATGAACTGTCGAACTTTTTATCTGAACTGTCGACTGATTCTTACTATGTGGTGGGTGGAGACTTTAACTCCCACTTTGAGCCACTCCCCGGCCTCCAGGAAGGATTCCTATCAGAAGAAGAGGATAGGTGGGCTGTACCAGGGGCTGATGTGACCCCGCCGAAAGCTTGGACCCCGCTAGCATTACAAATTACGGCTCTCACGTTAAGGTATGGTCTTAGAGCGTGCAATGGGCGAACCATCTCGGACACACCAGGCAAGATCACTTATAATCGCCAAGGAAGGGAGTCACACTTAGATTATATTCTGGTCCAACTACCGAGGTGGCCATTAATACAGGATTTTAGGGTTATCGACAGGACAGACAGTGACCACAATGCACTTGAGTTAGACCTCGCCCACCCAGCACCCCAGGGTCCAGTGACCCATGAGGTAGGGAACCATCCCCCTCTCCTTATAGACAACACCAGGAGAAGAATTAGGTGGGAGCACATGGTCACAAATAAGGACAAAATCCCTCTGCTCTATGAAGAGATTACCCCCATCCTGGAGACTGTGGGGGCCCTCGATAGTGTGGCAAACCAAACAGACATAAGGTGTAAACTGTCTGATGCCCACAAAGAACTCATAAAAGCGGCGGCATCCCATCTGACACGTAAAACACAAAAGCCAAGAGTGAGGCCCCTAGGTAAAACACAATGGTATAACACAGCCTGTAGACAAGCTAAAACAGAACTCCTTGGAGTTATTAAAGAGGGCATAGGAGGGGAACGCCTTAAGCAATCCAGACAAGCCTATAAGAAGCTTCTCACACAAGCCAAAATAGAATGGGAGGAAAATCAGTGGGAAGAGCTCACAAAGGCCCTAGCAGTACAAGATCAACGACTGTTCTGGAGAATGGTTAATGGGGGATCAGGGAGTCTTCGCTCGGCAGTGGAGCCTAACATAGCGCCTGGAGTGTGGCAGGCCCACTTCGAGTCGCTATATAGCGCCGAGCCTGGAGAAATTCCTGGGATAATTGAACCAGTGAGACAGGGATTGCAGGCGGACCAAATAACACTGAGTGAGGTAACAGCTGCCATCTCAGGACTGGCTTCGGGGAAGGCGCCTGGGCTGGACGGTCTGCCGGGAGACCTGTACAAGCAGGAGCCCACCGTCTGGGCGCCCTACCTCGCAGCCCTTTTTAATGGTGTCCTTAGCGGGATGGAAATCCCCAGTACTTGGCTGGGGGCTGAGGTGGTCCCGATTTTCAAAAAAGGATCCCCCCTGCTCCCAGCCAACTACAGACCAATCAGCCTGATAGATGTAGCACAGAAGCTGTTTGGCAGGGTCCTCTTGAACAGGCTCCAGGAATGGATAGAGGAGGTGGGCGCCCTCAGTCCATACCAGGCAGGCTTTAGGAAAGGGGTATCAACCGTGGACCAGGTCTTTAGACTAAATCTGATTTACTGGAGGACAGTAAGGTTTGAAGGCGGTAGTCTGTACACGATTTTCGTGGACCTAAAAGCCGCCTTCGACCTTGTACCCAGGGGTAAACTATGGGTCATCCTAGCAGGGATGGGCGTTCCACCAGATATCCTATTGATCCTGCAGAGGCTGCATCACAATAATTATGCCCAGGTGAGGTGTGGGAGGTCGGGGGAGCTGACCGATAGATTCCCCGTGGGCAGAGGGGTGAGACAGGGATGTGTGCTGGCGCCGACCCTGTTTTGCCTCTTTGTTAACGGGGTAATCGCCCATCTAAACGCCACCGACTACACAGATGCCCCCAAACTGAATGGCAACAGTGTACCCGCGATAATGTTCGCGGACGATACACTGTTGGTATCCAAAACACCCATGGGCATTCAAAAGATACTTGACACTTTTGTGACCTTCTGTCAGGATAGAGGGTTGGAAATCAATGCCTCAAAAACTAAATATATGGTATTGAATCCAAACACTAAACAGCGCCCAAACCCCCTACTGGGAGCAGCACGACTGGAAAGAGTAGACACGTTCGAATATCTTGGTGTGACACTCAATGAAAATATGACCTGGGAGAGCCATCAAACTAGGGCCAACCTTAAGTTAGCACAAACCACCGGGGGTATCTCCCGGATGATGACCGGCTCGACCTACCGCCCTCTGGGGGCCCTAATTCAGATATATAAGGCACAGGCAAGGGGGGCTATTTTGTACGGGGCTGAATTGTGGGGGCATATCCCATGTCGGAATTTGTCACACACAGAAAATAGGTTTTTAAGGCAAATTACCGCACTTCCCCCCAGTACACCCCTTCTCCCCCTGAGGCTTGACTTAGGGTTACGACCACTGGCCGACGAGATAAGCCTAAGACCCATTGCCTTCTGGCGCAGGCTATGGAGCAGCAATAATCTCGCCGACTATAGGGCGGAATTGGTCGAATTATTAAAGCATCCTAAGGTGCTCAGTATCCCCTGGGTCCAAAATATCCAGTCAGTTTGCATTGATATGGGGCTCCCTGAATTGTGGACTGATCCAGCAGACACAGCACCAAGAATCTCCAGGACACAATTGGCGAAGCTGTACCACGAGCACAAGAGGGTAAGGGCTATAGCTACTCAGACGGAGGGGTCCCTATCCTCTATATTCCTGCAAACTAAGGATCTTTATGCATTTGAGAAAGCCTTGGACCCTGTCTACCCCATACTTTCTAGAAAGCTATTCCTCCAGTGGAGATACAGCACACTCCCATTACGGTCCTTTTGCAGCACCTGGTCAAAAGTCCCGTCCACCAAGTTCTGCCCTCTTTGTGCTGACAAAGAGGAGAACGATTTACACGTGATCTTCTTCTGCCCAGCATACAAGGCAGCAAGAAAATACTGGCTACTGCCCTTGATCAAGAATCTGGGTGGCAGGGAATACGGACCGATGTATAGGATTTTGAAAAGTGATGCTTCCGGCCCAATTGTCTTTGCACTCTCCAAATTCTTTACGAATGTTTGGCACACGCGTAGTCGTCTTTTAAAAATTGCTGGGTAGATTGTAGAATTGCTATTTTTTCTTTTAATAATCATTTGCATTGTCTGGCTCTGATTTTAAATGTATGCATTGATGTTTTTATGACTGTGTCGGAATCTATGTGATTGTATTGTACATGTTTCTTTTATGACCAAACGGTCGAAATAAAGATTTCTAAAGTAAAGAAAGTAATTAAAGTGGTGGATAGGTTAGTCAGTTATTTGGATTCGATAGGATAGCGGAAGGATTGAAGAGGAAAAAAGGTTTGTATTTATATAGTGCTTGTTACCCCTGAAGGGCAGTAGCAGGCTACTTCGGAAACCCATAAAGGATTAGTGGTGAATTAGTATGGTGAAATATGAAACTGATTTGAGTGGTGGATATTAGTCAGTTATTTTGGAGTGAGAAGGACAGCGAGGGATAAAAGGGGGAGAAAGGTTTCCATTCATATATCGCTTGTTACTCCTGAAGGGGTGTTGAAGCGCTTTTCTGGCGAGTAGCATGCTACTCCAGAACCCACAAAAGGATAAGTGTTGAAAATTAGTATAGTGAAATGTGAGGTATTTTGAGTGGTGGATATGTTATTCAGTTATTTGGATAGAGAAGGGTAGCGGCAGGATAGAAGAGGGTAAGAGGTTTGCATTTATACAGCGCTTGCTACCTCTGATGGGGTTTGGAGCACTTTTTTGGGGGGGTGAGTAGCATGCTACTCTGTAGCCCATAAGGATTAGTGGTAGCGGAGGGAGAGAAGAGTGAAAAAGGTTTGCATTTATATAATGCTTGCTCACCTCTGATGAGGTGTTGAAGCGTCTTTTGGGCGAGTAGCAAGCTACTCTGGGACCCATACAGGATTAGCCAAGCTATCTGACGCAAATCTAGCCAGTAAGTAAAACTATGCACAACATGCACTTTTCACAGATTGGAGAAAGAAACTTCATAATCTGCCCTTTAGAATTATGTTTGCTCATTGTCTATTGTAGGCTTCAATTGTGTTATCCTGTGGTAAGTAGACAGCTCTCAGAAGTGGTTAGAGTGGATCATATACTATTATTGTAATATGCAAGTAAAAATGGAAGAGCTTGCCAGTAATTCTGCGGCCATGTAACAAGTACAAGCTGTTAAATTAAAGCTGAAAATTAATTATTTTCTCCCAGTTTCCCTGTTTACATGGCATGCTCTCTACTCACTTTTCTTTCTAGTTTATTTTGTGGCAGAAAGCACAGGCTTGGTGGGTGTGTTTGCGAGAGAGGTTCTCCACTGTGAAAACATGTTTGCTAAGTAAAACAAAAAAGCTAGCAAATGCATCCACACCAGGTGATGGCTGCGTTGGTGTGCACACAAGAGTATACTTAGGGCCCGATTCAGGAAAGACATTTTGGAGTAAGCAACGTTTTACTCCAGAGGTACTAATTCACATACTACATAATATAATTGACAAACCTACAGCCGGAGATCTCCTACAGCCAGTGATTTCTGTACAGACATCTACATCCCAGTGGCGGAGATCTCTGCACATGTAAAAATAGGATTTAATAGTAAATGTGGAAGGGGTAAGAGGGAGTAATGTAAAATATAAATAGTAACTACAAAGTGGATGGAGATAAGAGAAAGTTAAGAAGAGCTTTAGGGAGGGATGTGCTAAGACAAAACACAAAACAGACACCCACATAAACGTAGGGCAACTGCTAGTCACAAAATGCACTTCTAACTCTATTACAGACCTAATAATGACAACAATTATGTTTAGCTGTACTCCAGACCGGCATGGCATTAAGTCAAGCACCACAGATGGCCAATCACTGGTACACATTAACAGGATCCCATATTAAATAATATCAAATAAATTAAATAATTAGATGAATTATATCACCACTGGGTAGGTATACTTAGGGCCACTTTTCCATAGTAAATGGATTTTTTTGGTCTGCTAATAACTTTGGCGCAGCTTGACGAACCTTCATGAAACTTTCCACAAGAAAAGTCTTATCCACCTAAGCTCATTCCTTTAAAGTTTCGGAGTGATCTGTCAAAACGAGGCAGCGAAAAAGATGGCTTCCAAAACTAGTTTTTCTTGTTAATGTTTTTCATTGGAACATTGTACACAGCTAAAGCCAAAATGCCTGAATGGAATTACACAAAAGTTGGCAGAAAGCAAGGTCTTGGTCCAGGAATTGTACTTTTGGCGATTTGGTGTACATTTGTTCAGTAGTTGGGAGAAATTAAGGTTTAACAATAATAATTATATCACACCGTGAAACATCCACAGATCCAACTGATCAAAAGATTTGATATGATTGGCTGTCACAACATCAACAAAGATGTGGGGGAAGCCACTTTAAGATTTGGGGACTGGTAAAAAGTAGTTTTTTTAAATGAGGGGCAGGGGAGGGATAGCCTTCGCCCCGACGCCTGGTAGGGGGGGGTCTCAGAGGGATGCCCCTGGGGCCAAAAAACGTATTTTGTTAATCAGCTCTCCAAATACAAATCCTTACATGATCCACAGACCTGATTAAAAAAAGATATGGCGAACTCTTGCGTTTTTGTTTTTTTAAACCCGAGTGGGCCAGGGCTCATGGAGGCGGCCCTGGGAGTCTCCCTGAGCCTCTACCAGTCCCTGGGGGCCACAATTAGGGGGGGCAGTATAGCCCCCATCCATGAGCATCTATTAGGCCCCAAGCAACCCATCCACAGGGCTGTTAGTGTTATTATAAGAGTTTCTATCAGGCACCAGCGACACAATTACCTGGGGCTGTTTTCAATTTGAGAGGGGGCGCTCAAAGCCCCAAGCCAGGATGATGGCTCTGGGGACTCCATCATCCGGGGCCAGTTTTTTTTTTTTTAATAGGAGAGAGGGCATCAGGCCCCCTTCCTCAAGCCTTAATATGCACCTATGGAACCCCATCCCCGTGGCCAGATCCAAGCAGTGTCCACTTTTGAAAGAAAATGCTGGCTTCTGCCAGCATCTGATACGGGCATGGGCTGGGAAGCCGTCTGGGACCCGGGGGGCATTAGCACTCCTCCTGCAGATACTAATAATTATGGTAATGTTCAAGTTCAAGTTCAAAATTTGTATAGCGCACTACTCACCCAGAGGGTCTCAAGGCGCATGAGGAGGGGGGGGGGGGGTACTTTACTTATCGAATATCCAAGTTTTTAGTTGCTTTCTGAAGGAGAGGTGGTTCTGTGTAAGGCGGAGGTGGGTGGGGAGAGAATTCCAGGTTTTGGCCGCTAAGTAGGAGAAGGATCTTCCCCCCATGGTGGATCTATGGATGCGCGGAATTGCGGCGAGGGCTTGATTGGACGATCGTAGTTGGCGGGTGGGGGTGTAAAAGGACAGGCGCGTGTTGAGGCATTCGGGTCCTAGGTCGTAGAGGGCTTTGTGTGCGTGGGTGAGGAGACGGAACGTTATTCTCTTGTTGACGGGGAGCCAGTGGAGGTCTTTCAGGTGACCGGAAATGTGAGCTTGGCGGGGGATGTCTAGTATGAGTCTGGCTGAGGCGTTTTGGATGCGTTGGAGTTTTTTCTGTAGTTTGGCTGTGGTTCCGGCGTAAAGGGTGTTTCCGTAATCCAGTCGGCTTGTGACCAGTGCGTGGGTGACCGTTTTTCTTGTTTCGGTGGGGATCCAACGGAAGATTTTTTTGAGCATGCGTAGGATGTTGAAGCATGATGATGAGACGGCGTTGACTTGTCTGGTCATCGAGAGGGAGGAGTCTAGGATGAAGCCCAGGTTACGTGCGTAGTCCATAGGTATGGGTGCGGTTCCCAGGGCCGGTGGCCACCATGAGTCGTCCCAAGCAGAGGGGGATGAACCTAAGATGAGGGCTTCCGTTTTGTCTGAGTTCAGTTTTAAACGGCTGTTCTTCATCCACTCGGCTACTTCTTTCATTCCTTCGTGTAAGTTGGTTTTGGCGGTGTTTGGGTCTTTGGTGAGGGAGAGGATCAGCTGGGTGTCGTCTGCGTATGAGATGATGTTGAGGTTGTGTAGGCGTGCGATGGATGCGAGGGGACTCATGTATACGTTGAAGAGGGTGGGACTGAGTGATGATCCTTGTGGTACGCCGCAGATGACTTCGGAGGCCTCAGATCTAAAAGGGGGAGGCGGACTCTCTGGGTTCTTCCAGCGAGGAACAAGATGATCCAGTCCAATGCTTTTCCTTGTATTCCGATGTTGCTGAGGCGTTGTATGAGGGTGCTATGGCAGACTGTGTCGAAGGCTGCGGAGAGGTCAAGTAGGATGAGGGCACAGCTGTTTCTCCGTTGTCCAGTAGTGTTCGAATGTCGTCAGTTGCTGCGATGAGGGCGGTTTCGGTGCTGTGTTTGGCTCGGAAGCCAGACTGTGAGGGGTCGAGGGATTTGTTGTATTCGAGGAAGGTGGCGAGCTGACTGTTGACGGCTTTCTCAATGACTTTTGCAGGGAATGGGAGGAGCGAGATGGGTCGGTAGTTCTTAAGTTCAGTGGGGTCTGCTGTGGGTTTCTTCAGGAGGGCACGGAGTTCGGCATGTTTCCAGCTTTCCGGGAAGGTAGCGGAGTTGAGGGAGCAGTTGATGACGTCTCGGAGATGGGGTGCGATAATGGAGTCTTCTTTGTTGAAAATGTGGTGGGGACATGGGCCGGTTGGCGATCCTGAGTGGATGGAGTTCATCAGGCGGATGGTGTCTTCAGTGGTGATTGGGTTCCAGGCGAAAAGGTTGTTAGAGGGGGGTTTTGGTTCGGAGGTGGGTAGAGTGGACTGGTATCCGGACTGGTTTTCAAAGCTGTTATGTATGCCAGCGATTTTGTTGTGGAAGAATGAGGCTAGGGAGTCGCAGAGGTCTTAGGAGGGAGTGATGTTGTTGGTGCCGGCGGTAGGGTTGGTAAATTCTTTGAATATGTTGAATAGTTCCTTGCTGTTGTGGGCGTTGTTGTCGAGTCGATCCTTGAATGCTGATTTCTTGGTGGATCGGATTAGTTGGTGGTGTTTGCGCGTGGCGTTCTTGAAGGTGGCCAGGTTGTCAGTGGTTGGGTTTTTTCTCCAGGCTTTCTCGAGGGTGCGACAGCACTTCTAGGATTTCTTAAGGTCATCGTTGAACCAGGGGGCATTTTTGCTACCTTGCTTGATTTGATGGTTTTTCAAGGGTGCTAGTTCGTCGGCGCTGTGGGTGATCCATTGTGTGAGGTTAGTGGCTGCTTGGTTTGGCTCCGATAATTTGGCAGGAGGGTTTTGGTGAAGCGATGTGAAAAGCTGGTCGTTGGTAATTTTGTTCCAGTTTCTTCGGGGAATTGGTTGTGGGTGGTTGTGGGTCGTGGTCTTTTTGTAGTTGAAGTGAACACAGCTGTGGTCCGTCCAATGGAGAGCTGTGGTGTGGTTGAAGGAGATGTGCTTGCTGGAGGTGAAGATTGGGTCGAGCGTGTGCCCGGCATAGTGGGTGGGGGTATCAACAAGTTGTTCGAGTCCGAGGTTGGCCAGGTTGTCCAGAAGGGTGGTGGTGTTGCTGTCGTTTTTCTTTTCCAGGTGGAAGTTAAGGTCTCCCAGTAGAATGTAGTCCTCGGAGGAGAGGGCGTGTGGGCTGTTGAAGTCAGTGATGTCTTCGCTGAATTGTGTGCGGGGTCCTGGTGGCCTGTAGAGGAGGGTGCCTCTGAGTGTGGTCTTGGGGTCGGTGTGGATCTGGAAGTGAAGGTGTTCGGCAGCAACTTTGGGAAACAAAGGTGTCTCCCACCGGCACCCAGTATGGGTGCTGGCTGGTAAGTCAACCAGCTCTGCCAGGGCCTTTGTGCCCTGGCTCTGCCCCCTTCCCCCACCGAGGCCCCAAACAAAATGTGGGTGCCCCCGTTGGGCACGAGTGCACTCAGTTTACATAAACAGGCAAAAAGGAATAATAAATGAGTGTCAGGAGCTTCTCATTTATTATTCACTGCTCCGGTGGTGTCCCTGGAAGGGGAGGGCCCCACCAACCTTTTTTTAATGCTGCGAGTGGCTGGAGGAGTGCAGCGGTCCCCTGTCACATTAAAAAACCTCACACAGTATGTTTCCTTGAGCTTATGGCTCAGGAGAGCTTATTATTTTTTAAAGTACTCCAAACTAGAGCTCTTTGTTCATCATCAGTTGGAGTGCTAAGACCCCTTATAGATGGTTCTATGGCTGCAATTGATAGATTCAAATATGTCCAAAAATGTCCAAAAAAAGATTTTTTATTATAAATGCTTTATTAAAAATAATTTGAACCAATTATTATTACTAAACATTGCAATGTATGAATTTATTAAATATCCATTTGATTATAGAAATGTGTGACTTTGATAAAGCCAATAGTTATTTTTTTGTATATGTTGATGTGCTGA
Organism: Lissotriton vulgaris; assembly: GCF_964263255.1. Classification (NCBI taxonomy): domain Eukaryota; kingdom Metazoa; phylum Chordata; class Amphibia; order Caudata; family Salamandridae; genus Lissotriton; species Lissotriton vulgaris. The sequence continues at coordinate 136,985,838 of NC_141691.1, forward strand.
CCCCTTGATTAAAACAGGTCCGCCGCTTTTTGTTTGCTAAAATTTGACAAAGCCAGTAGGTCTGCCTTACTTAAATGACACTTTTTCATATTGTTACATGACATAGTCAGCAGTGCACTGCAATGGATGTTGGGCACAGGGCCAGGCTCTGTGCCCAACCCCACTCAGCGTTTGGCTGTGCGCGTTGGGCACCCACAGGAGTTTGGACACAGGGCCTTGGCACGGTCCAGGTCCTGTGACCAACCGCAAGTCAAGTACGGTGATCGACATCTTACCGTATGTTGAGAAGAAAAACATTGAAGTTCACTGAAAAAAATAAAAGTTTAAGTGATGTTACAGTTAGAAATGTGTAATAGCATGTTACTTTATATTAAAAATAAAACTTAGAAATTCTCTGAAAAAATAAATGTTATAGAGATGTTATAGTTTGGCGAAAATGGCAGTAAAAACATACTATTTTAAACAAGCAAATCCACTGAATGTTACCAGTTATAGTTATTACAATGAACAATAACTTTTGCCCTAACGTAACTATAACTCGTGCCCTTGCTATACACTAACTACCTCACATACATCACTCATGACATGTTCTATGACACCACTGAGAACATCACTGCAACATCTGAAAGGACATCATTTATGACAACACTCTGCATGGCGGGCGCATGTTTATACTATAACGTGAGAATTTCACGCTGTTTTGTTTAAAACGGTATGTTTTAACTTACATTTTCACCTAACTATAATGTTCTGGATTTAGAGAAAAGTACTGCATTCTGCGCCTATTACTACTAGAACACAAGTAAAAAGCTGCTGATAATTTTACATCAATAGCTGTGGAAAATAGACAAAAACAATGTTTACACATTTCTCTTTAAATTTGCAGTAATGTCATGCTTGCAGGTTGTTCTAACACTATCACAAAATCGCAGTATAAAAGCAAAAAATCTAACATTTTGTAAGTGCTTCTTTAAGCAGTGCACTTTTCATTTCTTCCAAATGGTAATGTAGCACAGCTACAATGGACACACCGTCACGTAATCCATTAGAGTCCTGAAAGAGTTTCACTGATCCCCTAAGAAAAAAAAATATCTTCTAACAGTCTTTAACCCCTTCACTGCGGCGGCTATTCCGCCGCAGTGCTAAGGGGGTGGGGAGGCCGCGCGGCGGTCCCGTGCTTGTGACGGAACCGCTCCGTCACGGCACGCGGGTGAGCTGTGCATGTGACGGAACGGTTCCGTCACGGCTCCGCCCGCTCAATAGAACGCGCCGCGCAGGCGCGACGAGCGGGCCGTGACGGAACAGTTCCGTCACCAGCACAGCCCACCCGAGGCTCGTGACGGAACGGTTTCGTCACGAGCATGGGAGGGGTTAAACAGCAGAGTCTTTTCATGTTGCTCGACACCACTAAGAGCCTTGTAATGACATTCCTCATCAGAGTTACTGATACCGGGGGCATTGGTAAATATGTTGAATGGGGTGGTAATAGAAATAACAGGGATCACATGTGGGACCCTGAGGGTCCACTTCAGTGGTTAATTTATAAAAACATAAGTGCTGGGGCTTTCATCAGGAGTCAGCTAGCACCAGCCCATTTCTCCAGGTAAAGCCGCCTTAAACAGAGCCTACTACTCACCAAGAACCTGGGGGAGGGGGTTATGGGAAGGGGGGGCGGGTGGCATAATGGCCAGAGCTGCCAACTTCGGAGTCAGGGAATGAGGTTCAAATCTCAGCGTCAGCTCAACGTCCTGTGATTCTGGGCAAATCACTTGATCTCCCCGTAAATTAATATGTCCTTAACTGGTGCTCATGAAAAGCGCAGATGTAGATGATCAAGTGTTATTGCTGAGCACCGAAAACCACTGGCTCAAATTAGGCACTGGTCCACTTAGAAATAAGGACTTACCAGAAGAATTAGTATATCAGTTCTCAATTTTCCCCCATAATTTAACATTAAGCTGCTCTCAGAAGGCAGAGTCCCCGAGTGAGTGTTAAGGTGGAGTAATGAGTGTGTAGGGATCAGGGAATGGTAGCATGAGGGGTATTTTTTTTTTTTAGAGTTCATGGAGTTCATTTTAGCATTAAGGGGTAGTAAGGAGATGTTAGGATTCAGGGAAGGATGGGGGTTTTTGAGGTAAAGGGAAGGGAAGCCATATGGGGCAGTAAGGGTTTTTTGGGTTCAAGGATGGGAAGCTGTACCAGGTTGTAAGGGGATTTTACGGTTCATGGAAGGTCAACGTTATGGGAAAATAAGGGTTTTTTTAGGGTTCATACAAGAGTAGCACTGGGTGATCGTAAGGGGTTTAGGGTAGGGTAGAGAGGGGTTTTAAGGTCAGAGAACGGTAGCATTAAGAGGTGTTAAGGGTTTTTAGGGTTCAGTAATGGGTAGTGTTAAGGAGACTAAGGGACCACAGGGTTTATGGAAAGTCAGCATTATAGGATAATTCACCATTTTAAGGTGCAGGAAAGTGTAGCTTAACACCTTCCACGCTGGGCTAATTCCCCTGTGGTGCGGAGGAGGAAAGGGTGCCGCACGCGGCGCTGCAGTGCCCTAGGAATTAGCCCCGCGTGGGCGTTCCGTGGCAGTTATGACGAGCTCAGCTCGTCATGAGCACAGCTCCACTGTGCTTCATGACGAACTGAACTCGTCATAAGCTTCGAAGGAGTTAAAGGAGTAGAGAAAAGCTTTTAAGGTTCAGTAAAGGGTACTGTTAAAGGGTAGTAAGGAGGGTAGAATTCTGGTAGCATTAAGGGATACTAAGGTTTTTTTGAATTTAGGGAAGGGAAATTTAAAATTACAGTACATTAAATGAATAAATGTAATTCAACATAAAAATATTACGTTTGAAGTACAGTAAATATGTTAGTATAGTGATGTAAAAAAACATGAAAATTAATAATTACATTCATATTTTGTTGAGATAACCAAATGACTACAGATGCTTGAAGATTAAGAACTCTTTCTGTGGAAGCACAAAGCTTTTGTCCAAATCAAAAGCTATACTCCGATGAACCAGCGTCTAACCGGAGCCACATTCTCTCTCTGCAGTACTCAGGGAAAGCTCTTTTTTTATCACATCGTGTATGACGACAACTGTGCTATTATAACTGACATAAAAAAAAACATACCATGCTACCTATGACCAACAGACATAATTGTGAATCAGTTCTAGTACAAAAAGAGCACCTAAAACATTTATATAGAGAGCAACATAATAAGAGACCTTAAATATATATATAAGGGTGTGAACAAATATGAAAAAATGGCTTTATGCTTTTGGAAAGAGCAGCTAAAAAACTAAAAATGCAGAAAAAATGCAAACAAAATAAGCTCTAAAATGTGTGTCCTATTCTCCGTTTTAGTATATTTTTAAGTCAAAACTTAAAAGGGAGGCATAAAATGACAAAGAAGAGAGATTTATATACCTGATTCACAACAAATTAATAAATCTTCGCACGAGACGGAATATACCCTCAAGTGAAAGAGATTTATGACCGTTGACCTGATGTACAAAAATGTTTCTTGTCAGTTTCTGAATTGAACGCACATGAAAATGAATGATAATTATATATATTTCTAGATAATACACGTGTAGGTTTAGAAAATGCATGATATTTTACCAAACATTTTTTGTACTTCTTCCTTCAAGTGGAAAGCTCCCTTCTAAACGTTCCCTTCCCTCAGATTCACCTTCTCATACTTACAACACGACTTATGAATTAGATCAAATAGGTGTAACTTTAGGAGTACAGTGTGGTGGGGGGGGTCTGGTGAATGTGTGTAAAGGTACTCGCGCATGCGCAGAAATGGATAACATTGAGGCTCTTTTTTAAGAAAGTGATATAAAGATACATTAAAACGATTTTTGATTTTCCAAAGTTGCATAAATGAACACACTGAAATTTAGTGAGTCAACACGTGTTTGGCAACGTGAAAAACAATTGTGAATTCAGTTTGGTGTAGGGTGAAGTATGAATGAAGCCAGGAGCATTACATTAGCCCGCGCGGTGCGGTGGGGGGGGGGGGGGGGGGGGGGTCCTAAGCTCCAGGGGTCCACAGCAGCAGCTACTGTGCTATGGCAGAGGACCATCGCCCCCACCCTTGCCAGCAGACAAATAAATGAAAAATAAAACGATAATAAACCCTGTTTATGATCGTTTTATTTTTGCTCTCTGAGTTGAGGATTGGGGGCGGGGCCAGGGGGGTGACGGGCACTAGGGGGAGTGTTTTGCACTGATAGTAGTGCGCATGACAGTTTGTTCGGCCATCTCAGGACGGCCAAAGCGTCATGCACAGCAAAGCTCTCTCCAACCCGAGCTACGTTGCTGGGTTGGAGAGAGCAGGCATAGGCTTCCAGTATAACTGGGACTGCAAATCAAGGGCACTCAGGCAAGAAAGCAGTATCAGGATTGGTCAACAGTGGACTCTGGGAGCCTGTGCCTGCAGTGGAGAGGAGCGTGATGCAGCAATGCAGTAGGTAAGTGTTTTTTTGTTTTTCTTTATTTGTCTTGTGCACTATCCGTACCCGGTGAGAAGGGTAGGCATAACTGGCCCTGACACAAGCAGTAGAAACCCTAACCTCTATGACTTCTCCCTTGATGTCAGACCCTCCGGGTACTGTTGACACCCCATAACTCTAACCTTTAGGCAAGAGCAGTGTCATACAGGTAGTACAACTTATGTGCTGTATTGGAACTTAATCATTAGGTCATGTTTTGTAGATTGTAGTTTTTTACTAGGTCCTGAAGAATCGCAGTCAATGTACTAGAAGCGAGAAACATGTTGACCACACCATTTGCACTTTAGCTCAGGTTCACTCGGGGAAACCACAGTTCCCATGAGCACCGGCTACCTTTGATTTTACTTGTGGCAGAGGACCACCAAAAAAAAAAATTTCCAGTACCTTGTGCCACATTTTATCCTCACCCACACTATCTACTCTGTCCTGGCCCCTCACCCCCACTTCACCCATAGGCAGTTGGATAAAAGATCTCCGATAAAGAGCCCCTCTTTGAAGTGAGCCCGTTGGGCATTACACCGCCTGCCCAACAAGGAGCATTGCCGATGATGAAGCATGACACTCACAAGAGTGTGTGAGGCCATTATATCCAACAAATTAGATACCCAGTGATGGTCCTCCATTGAGCACTAGCCCTTATACCCTAGTGACTTTTCCTCCATTCTTCCCATAAAAACAGCCCAGTCATCTCTTTGTCTTTATATGTCTTGTCATTCCTCTGCCCCCTTTTTTACCCCGCACTCCTTACCCCCACTACACCTTACTGTGCAATTGGCGGGCCTGAGAGCACCTCACTGAGTCCTGAGTGTGGGCGGCCCCTCCATGTACTTTGCAGGAGGCCCCCCAAGTTTTGTTACGCCACTGAATAAAGCTTGACGCTTATGTGTTGTCGTAGGCCTGCTACATGGCTTAAATCCATGCTGTGAGCATAATGCTAAAAAGGCTGCCTTAAAAAATATTCCTGTCACGATAATCAAAGGTTGTCAAATCTAGTTATATCCTTCTGAGATTCTACCAATCACAAGTCTCTTGTGCACAGAGTAAGTTTTCCCAAATATGATTGGTCACAGTGCCACGCGCCTCTTAGCCTACTGCTGACCTGGATACAAGGAGGGGCGTGGGTGCCTGCGAAGAGAAGAGGTGCTGTGTCATTCATGGGATCTGACTCGTCCTGACTTGTGATGTCCTCATTGCTGGCAGTGCAGTGCCTCGGCTTGTGCAGTACACACATACATTTTGTGCTAATACTTAATCCGTGCTTGACAGGAAAGGAAGCAGTCTTCCTGGCACCCCTGAGGGGGTTACTCGATAGGTGCGGAATGTGCAATAGCTTTACAGAGCTCCTGCACCAACAGACAGATCTCACACACCTGGGTCACCAGGAGTCAAACTGGATGTGTAAGAGGCAGTGTGGGCTCTCCGAGCTAACAGTGGCACTGAAGAGTTCTGGAGAGCGGTATGTTGAATTCCCTTTAGTGAAGCCACTGGAACAATTTTCACTGGGATCATTTGGCTTTTTGTAGGTTTCTCTCCATGTTTGACATTGTTCTGCATTCTGTCCATCAACTGTTGTTTTTGCATTTGTCACCTCGAGTAGAATGGGTATGCTCAGACGTGAGTCCCGTGCTCTCCACACCACTGGAGTCAAGCTATCCTGGCTAGCCAGAAACTGGTCCTAGGATGCTTGCTTCCGGTCCAGGGAAGACATGGCTTGGCAGTTCGGGCTGGACTGTTCCCATGAGGTACAGGGTCAAGGCTGATTTGCATATGGCCATGTCTGAACTGCGGTGGTGTGGAGTGCAAAAAAACCGATTGATTTAGGCCCAGATCAATGTACTGGGGTGAATGTATGACATTGTTCTGCATTCTGTCCATCCACTGTTTTGCATTTTGTCACCCCGAGTGGGATGGGTATGCTCAGACGTGAGTCCCATGCTCTCCACACCACTGGAGTCAAGCTATCCTGGCTGAAGACGGCTGATAGCCAGAAACCGGTCCTAGGATGCTTGATTCCGGTCCAGGAAAGACATGGCTTGGCAGTTCGGGCTGGACTGTTCCCATGAGGCACAGGGTCACGGCTGATTTGCATATGGCCATGTCTGAAATGGGGTGGTGTGGAGAGCAAAAAAAACGATGGATTTAGGCCCAGATCTCTGTACTGAGGTGAATGTATGACATTGTTCTGCATTCTGTCCATCAACTGTTGTTTTGCATTTTGTCACCCCGAGTGGGATGGGTATGCTCAGACGTGAGTTCCATGCTCTCCACACCACTGGAGTCAAGCTATCCTGGCTGAAGACGGCTGATCGCCAGAAACCGGTCCTAGAATGCTTGAATACGGTCAGGAAAGACATGGCTTGGCAGTTCGGGCTGGACTGTTCCCATGAGTCACAGGGTCAAGGCTGATTTGCATATGGCCATGTCTGAACTAGGGTGGTGTGGAGTGCAAAAAAAAACCGATGGATTTAGACCCAGATCTCTGTACTGGGGTGAATGTATGACATTGTTCTGCATTCTGTCCATCAACTGTTGTTTTGCATTTTGTCACCCCGAGTGGGATGGGTATGCTCAGACGTGAGTCCCATGCTCTCCACACCACTGGAGTCAAGCTTTCCTGGCTGAAGACGGCTGATAGCCAGAAACCGGTCCTAGGATGCTCGATTCCGGTCCAGGAAAGACATGGCTTGGCAGTTCGGGCTGGACTGTTCCCATGAGTCACAGGGTCAAGGCTGATTTGCATATGGCCATGTCTGAACTGGGGTGGTGTGGAGTGCAAAAAAAAAGATGGGTTTAGGCCCAGATCTCTGTACTGGGGTGAATGTATAACATTGTTCTGCATTCTGTCCATCAACTGTAGTTTTGCATTTTGTCACCCCGAGTGGGATGGGTATGCTCAGACGCGAGTCCCATGCTCTCCACACCACTGGAGTCAAGCTATCCTGGCTGAAGACGGCTGATAGCCAGAAACTGGTCCTAGGATGCTTGATTCCGGTCCAGGAAAGACATGGCTTGGCAATTCGGGCTGGACTGTTCCCATGAGGCACAGGGTCAAGGCTGATTTGCATATGGCCATGTCTGAACTGGGGTGGTGTGGAGTGCAAAAAAAACTATGGATTTAGGCCCAGATCTCTGTACTGGGGTGAATGTATGACATTGTTCTGCATTCTGTCCATCAACTGTTGTCTTTGCAGATGATGCGGTTACCCTAAACACCTTCAATAAAGCAATTGTTCAACAAATAAGTAAGCCACACTCAGTGGCGTAATAAAACTTGAGGGGACCCCTCTGCAAAGAACATGGAAGGACCCCCCCCTCCGGACTCACTTAAGATCTCTCAGGACAAGGGACTGTGCTGATGGGGCCCCCTGGAGCTCGCCCATCCCGCCTGCACTGCGGCGGCTACGTGGGACCTTTGTTAAGCCACTGGCCACACTGGCATTGCCTTCTGATTTGAGCTGCACTCCCCAGCTTGATTTTTTTTCTATGTCAATCACTTATATTTCTAAATCCTGCCAGTGCACACACCCCCCTCTGTCATGAGGAAGTTTCAGGAACCCAGTCTTTCAAAAGTACCCATGAGTCTCTTCACGGCTACCATGACCACAAAATCAATCAACCATCCAAGGATTTAAAAACCATGGCAAATCACCCGTGAAGGTCTCAAGGCGCTTAAGTGGCTAGCTGCTTTTCTCCATTGAAATTCCTCTACAGTTTATTCTGGACCCATTCACTCACCCCACCCGCTGATTCTCAGTCCTTTCCTCAGTCATGGTGCGGATATGACTTGTACACCCTCCAAATCTCACCCATTCCCTCTCCACCCACCTCATACCAATACCCTCAGCATCCTAATGCCAACAGACAAGGGCCATTCCGGCATTCAGAACATATATACGAGTCTGTACCTTAGCACACACACAATCACATCATACTGTACAATTCGACATCTCACTATCTAGCACAAGCTCTCAATACTACATCATACCACACTGCATCACAGCATACCAAGCGTCATCACAACATATCTCAACTAACAATTTACAACAATACCACACCAAAACATAACTGTTAACGCCCAACACACTACTCTACTTCATATTACATTATCCTATCCCACAGCAGCCTTACACATCACCCAACACTACCCCATACCACTCTACAGTACACCACACTTCACCTCACCATAAAACAGCACATCACATCTCCCACATCAAATCACTAACTGATTCCAAGTGTCTTATCACACCTCCAGCACCATATTGCAACACACTCCGAAACTCAAGCCCATAATATGCTACACTGCTCTACACCTCACCACACAGCACCATCTTAGCCCAAACCATATCAAATCGTAGGGAGCACTACACAGAAAAATAATCTCCCCACCCCCCGTTTACGAACAGGTGCGAATTACGAGCTTTGTTTTAGTTAACGCATCCGTTACTTATCAGATGCGTTAAATAAATCAAACTTCGTTACATTTCGCCAAGTCATACCTACCAAACTGTAACAGGGAATATTGTACGGTATTTAATGTACCATGTGGATTTGGGTGCATTAAACACCAAAATTTGCATGTTAATCCCCACAAACTGGTAATAGGAGTTATTTATTGCACACGATAAACAACGCACCCTGTGGTATCGTTATTTATCGTGTGTGATAAATAAAACCGAAACTCGTCATCAGGGACTTTCAGCTGCAGAGGTGAGTAATAATAAACTGGCACACTGTGCACCAAGGAAGCAGGCTCATTGACAAAGGTGCACTTTTTGGGTGTGGTGAGATGAACAAGTGTAATCTCCCTCTTCAGCCTTGGTCTATGTATATTTCTTTTACAAGGCCAAATTGTAGTGACCTCAATAGATGTGGAAACAGGAAACCAAATGTAGTTGTAAGCAGAGATAAGTATTTAATCCAGAGAGAGAAGGAATGCATGCAGCTCCAGTAAAGGTACATCAAGAATACACAAGATCCACCAGTTACTGTTGCCCAGCATCCAAACATTCCAATTACATATATAACATTCCAATTAAAGGAACATGCCATCACTACACATCCTCCTTCTTAATAAAAGAACAAAAAGAACATAAAAATAATTAATAAATTATAAAGAATTCATAACACTCTGAACCCAACAATTTACACACTAAAATTAATTTTAGTAAATTCCGCATCTTCATAAGTGAACAGAACAGAACATGTGAGAACAGAACATGTGAACTCACCCCCAACCATCCCCCCTTTCCAAATTCCAAACACAATTAACTTGAAGATGACTAACATCAGACTTAGAAAGAGATGAATCATCATCATCCTGAACATAGGTAACTTTTTTTTTTTTTTTTTAGAAAACTTCTTATTTTTCCGGCGCAAACTCTTGAGAAATGACCCACAAATCCGCACTCTATACACTTTTGCATGCTTAGCAGAGCACCTCTCAAGAGTAGCGGCATGTGAATAACACCTACACCTAAAACATACCACATCACTAAATTTCTTTCTTGCACTACCCTCACTAAATTCCTTTCTTTCACTACCCTCCCACACCTTCCTATCACAAAAATCACCATTTCCTCCCTCCAACTTATCTTTATGCCCTGTTTACTTCTCAACTACCTTGGCAATTAATTCCTTCTCCATCTTTTTATCCTGTGACAAAGTTACTTTTGCACATCGGTCAGACTCACATCAAACACTCAACTAACCACTTCGTGAAAGAAAAGTTAGTGAATAAAACCACTTCGTGAATGATGAACCAGCAAATATAACTACTTCGTGAATGAAACATCAGTAAATAAACTACTCCTTCTTGAAATTAAAACACCTCATGAAATTAAGACACTCAAATAACCACAACGTGACATTCAAACATTTACAACGTGAATGATGAATAAGTAAATAAACTAACACCTCAAGAACCTCATAAACTAACACCTCAAGAACTTCCTAAACCTCATGAAACCTCTGCTACATGTATTCCCCCTCCCTTTTTATGTAACACCTCATGAGCCTCGTGAAATGTCTTCTGCTAGCATGTCTCTTGTACCATTAGAGAAAAAGAGAATATGACCACAGAAAACAAAAAGAGAAAATTGTAACTTGAATGCTGTGCGCACCAGCGGTGAGCACTTTCCTGCTTGAAGGTTGTGCGCAGCAACGCAAAGTACAGAAACAGTAAATAAAACCCACTATACGAAGTTCTTGAGGTGTTAGTTTATTTACTTATTCATCATTCACGTTGTGAATGTTTGATTGTCACGTTGTGGTTATTTTAGTGTCTTAATTTCATGAGGTGTTTTAATTTCAAGAAGGAGTAGTTTATTTACTGATGTTTCATTCACGAAGTAGTTATATTTGCTGGTTCATCATTCATGAAGTGGTTTTATTCACTAACTTTTCTTTCACGAAGTGGTTAGTTGAGTGTTTGATGTGAGTCTGACCGATGTGCAAAAGTAACTTTGTCGCAGGATAACAAGATGGAGAAGGAATTAATTGCCAAGGTAGTTGAGAAGAAAACAGGGCATTAAGATAAGTTGGAGGGAGGAAATGGTGATTTTTGTGATAGGAAGGTGTGGGAGGGTAGTGAAAGAAAGGAATTTAGTTAGGGTAGTGCAAGAAAGAAATTTAGTGATGTGGTATGTTTTAGGTGTAGGTGTTATTCACATGCCTCTACTCTTGAGAGGTGCTCTGCTAAGCATGCAAAAGTGTATAGAGTGCGGATTTGTGGGTCATTTCTCAAGAGTTTGCGCCGGAAAAATAAGAAGTTTTCTAAAAAAAAAAGTTACCTATGTTCAGGATGAAGATGATTCATCTCTTTCTAAGTCTGATGTTAGTCATCTTCAAGTTAATTGTGTTTCGAATTTGGAAAGGGGGGATGGTTGGGGGTGAGTTCACATGTTCTGTTCTCACATGTCTGTTCTCACATGTCTGTTCTGTTCACTTATGAAGATGCGGAATTTACTTGTTCTGTTCTGTTCACTTATGAAGATGCGAAAGCCATCCTTGTCGCCAAAATTGTAGTGACCTCAATAGATGTGGAAACAGGAAACCAAATGTAGTTGTAAGCAGAGATAAGTATTTAATCCAGAGAGAGAAGGAATGCATGCAGCTCCAGTAAAGGTACATCAAGAATACACAAGATCCACCAGTTACTGTTGCCCAGCATCCAAACATTCCAATTACATATATAACATTCCAATTAAAGGAACATGCCATCACTACACAGAGCTTTTGTCTGCTTGCTCAATGGTGTCATCTGCAGGGGAGGAGAATGGTGGTCGGCCGGTGAAAGGTTTACATGTGCGGCGCCTGCATTGGGACCAGTTCTTCAGGAGAACCCAATGCCTGGCAGAGAGAGACAGACTTACAAATATACACACAAGGACATTCACTCACCGAGATAGGCAAAGACAGATACACAAATACACACAGACACACACAGAGTTGTTGCGTTGGTGTTTGAGAATAATTTAAGCCTCTTTCTATAGTACTAAATTCCCATACCATGACAGCTGAAGAAAGAAAAAAACAGCACACTCCAGGTTTTGCGTACTGAATTAAGTTTCATTGGCGTCCAAAATGTACTGCGAACAGGCGACAGGTGTTTCACGCTTGACGCTTTTTCAAAGCTCACACGTTTCGCACAGCAGGATTGTTGAACACCAGACTGGTCAGGGCTCTTGATGAAGAGAAAGGCTCCCAGCAGGAAGGAAGGGCTCTGTGGCCTTTCAACAATCCCACTAAACGCGACAGGTCCCTCATCTTTGGAACCCAAGTTCATTGCGCTTGCAATCCTCGAAGTATGCGGTTCCATCGCTTTCTTCACTGGAGTCTGGTAACCCGGGCACCGCGCTTTGGGGTGACCCACACAGGAAATACTTCGAGGAAGAGGCGGGCGCAGCCAGGAGCTGGTGTTTGCTCTTGGCACTAGCAGGCCAACTTTTTTTTCATAGTATGATGTTTGCCACAAAGTATTTCTGCTGCTGGTGTCACTTTTCAATGTATACAAGCAGAGGGATAAAGAGCCGTGCAGTACACCAGAGACACGGCGCAGCCCCGGGGAATGTTAAGTGCAGAAGTGGCCTCCGTTGTGGAGCACGCCTGCTGAGTGCCCATCAAAGAGCTATATTATAGCGCCGCAGCAGGTGATAGGTCTGGTCCCGGCATGCACCGGGGGAGCGGTGGAATCATTGGATTACAAGTTGGAGGACCCCACAGACAGCTTGAAGTGCATGCGGCAAGCGCGCGGCGGCCAGCTTACCTCCCACGAGCCAGCCGAGGAGGGCTCTCCTATGCGGCGTGTTTGCCTCTGAGAGCTGCGCGTGATGTCGGGGCATTATTTTTCATGAGCAATGACAAACTCCCAAGTTAATGCAGTGTCGTTTAGTCACGGATTCTGCACTTGGTTGTTCCACTTTGCCCTGCATCGGTGTCCAGGCTCACCCGTTGCCTTCTCACCCCATACAACCTCGTTCCCCTCTGATTGGTTAGAATATTGCAAAGCAAAGCGACCACACACAGCTGCCTCCACGCTTTCTAGCACAAACGTGTTCGTGTGCACCTTACCCTAGTGTACCTTTCACAGGGGCCGATGCACCTCTGTCCTGAATTGCATCACTCGCTGGTCTCTCTGTACCGAGAAACCCAAGGGCTCTCACGATGAACCTCTGTCCTGAATTGCATCACTCGCTGGCCTCTCAGTACCGAGACACCCAGAGGGCGCTCCCGATGCACCTCTGTCCTGAATTGCATCACTCGCTGGCCTCTCAGTACCGAGACACCCAGAAGGCTCTCGCGATGCACCTCTGTCCTGATCTGCGCCACTCTCTGGCCTCTCAGTATCGAGACACCCAGAGGGCTCTCGCGATGCACCTCTGTCCTGATCTGCGCCACTCTCTGGCCTCTCAGTATCGAGACACCCAGAGGGCTCTCGCGATGCACCTCTGTCCTGATCTGCGCCACTAACTGGCCTCTCAGTACCGAGACACCTAGAAGGCTCTGGCGATTCACCTCTGTCCTGAACTGCGTCACTTGCTGGTCTCTCATGACAGAGACATCCAGAGGGCTCTCACGATGCACATTTGTCCTGAACTGCGCCACTCGCTGGTCTCTCAGCACCGAAACACCCAGAAGGCTCTCGCGATGCACCTCTGTCCTGATCTGCGGCACTCGCTGGCCTCTCAGAACAGAGACACCCAGGGGCTCTCACGATACACCTCTGTCCTGATCTGCTCCACTCGCTGGCCTCTCAGTACCGAGACACCCAGAAGGCTCTCGCGATGCACCTCTGTCCTGATCTGCACCACTCTCTGGCCTCTCAGTATCGAGACACCCAGAGGGCTCTCGCGATGCACCTCTGTCCTGATCTGCGCCACTCTCTGGCCTCTCAGTATCGAGACACCCAGAGGGCTCTCACGATGCACCTCTGTCCTGAACTGCGTCACCCGCTGGTCTCTCATGACAGACACATCCAAAGGGCTCCCACGATGCACCTCTGTCCTGAACTGCGTCACTCGCTAGCCTCTCAGTAACAACACACCCAGAGGGCTCTCACGATGCACCTCTGTCCTGAACTGCGTCACTCGCTGGCCTCTCAGAACAGAGACACCCAGGGGCTCTCAGGATGCACCACTGTCCTGAACTGTGCCACTCGCTGGTCTCTCATGACAGAGACATCCAGAGGGCTCTCACGATGCACCTCTGTCCTGAACTGCGTCACTCGCTGGGCTCTCAGTAACGACACACCCAGAGGGCTCTCACGATGCACCTCTGTTCTGATCTGCGCAAGAGGATGCTGCTTCTTTCAGCCACTCGAGTAAATATTCTACTTGAGTGGCAGCCTCCTCAACCTGAACAGAAAGTTTCTCAACATGAGTGGTCGCGACCATCGCATCTGCCCACGTTGAGAAATCTCGCTGGCAAGTGGTGTGGCGTGGGATTTTCTTTGCTCGTGCTCAACAACATAACATTGGCGAGCGTGAGTGAGGAAAAAACTTTTCGGAACTCCACGTGCTCCGCGGAGTGCAGAATACTCTGCGAACTCCGTGAATGGAGCGGAGTTCACCCCCCAGGCCTACTGAGCTGCACCATACACCGATAACCCAGTACGGAGTCATTTACAGGGTATCTATGCACTTCTGTCCCGATCTGCGCCACTAGCCGGTCTCTCAGTACTGAGACATCCAGAGAGCTCTCACAAGGCACCTTTACCTTGAGCTGCATCATAGAACTGAGACACTTAGATGGCTCTCATGATACATCTCTGCCCGGAGCTGCACCATACAAGGGAATCCCAGTACTGAGACATCCAAAAGGCTCTCACGAGGCACCTTGGTCCTGAGCTGAATCTCAGTATTGAGACATTCATAAGGCTCCCACGAGGCGCCTCTATCTTGATCTGCGCCACTGTCTGGTCTCTCAGCAGTGGCGGTCAACACTGGTAAGCATGGGGCGGGGCAGGGCGTAGCGGGGGGAGCCGACAGATGACAGGATAGGAATTATTCATTTATTTAATTATACCTATTTCATCGTCTGTCGACTCCCCCCCATCCCCCAATCCCACCCCACTGTGTTTACATGTGGCAGCCGCCACCGCCATGAGAAGACTCTCACAAGGCACATCTTTCCTCGACTGCACCATACACTGTTATCCCACCACTGAGGGCCAGATGTAGGTCGGTCGGTAACGGCCGAAAATCGGTATTTTCGGCCGTTACCGATCGGTAAATAGGTGATTAGGTAAGTAGGGGGCATTATTTTACCGAATCGGTAAAATTACCGAATCGGTAATTTTACCGATTCGGTAAAAAAAAAAAAAAAAAAAAAAAAAAAAAAAATCGGTACATTTACCGAATCTGAGCCACCTCAGAGTCCCAGAGGCCTTACCGAATCGGTATTTTACCATCAAATCCAATTTGATGGTAAAATACCGATTCCAGTGTGCATGCACATGTGTGCATGCACACATATGCCATGTGACAGGCAGACCTGCCCTTAGGGCATGTATGCCTGACACATGGCACCTGAGCCTGTTTTAGGGGTGCCAGAGGGTGTCAAAGTGACACCCCCTGCACCCTTGTGAACATCGGTATTTACCGATTCGGTAAATACCGAATCGGTAATGCCCATTCATTCCTATGGGCTTCAAAGCCCATAGGAATGAATGGGCATTAGCGATTCGGTATTTACCGAATCAGAAAATACCGAAATCATCCGAATCGGTATTCCAGCACATCTGGAATACCTACATGTCAACCCCATAGATTTACTGATTTCAAATTACCGAATCGGTAAAATTTGGTAATTAAAAATCTGTAAATCTATTTCACCTACATCTGGCCCTGAATCCAGAAGACTCTCACGAGGCGCCTCTATGCTGAGCTGCACTATATACTGTTACCTCAGAAATGAGACCTTAAGAGGGCTCTCACGAGGCACCTCGGTCCTGAGCTGAAACCCAGTACTGAGACGTTCACAGGGCTCTCATGATGCACTTATGTCCTGAACTGCGCCACTCGCTGGTCTCTCAGAACCGGGACACCCAGAAGGCTCTCACGATGCACATCTGTCCTGAACTGCGCCACTCACTAGTCTCTCATGACAGAGACACCCAGAGGGCTCTCACTAAGCACCTCTGTCCTGAACTGCGCCACTCGCTGATGTCTCATGACAGGGACACCTAGAGGGCTCTCGCGATGCACCTCTGTCCTGAACTGCGCCACTCGCTGGTCTCTCAGTACCGAGACACCCAGAAGGCTCTCACGATGCACATCTGTCCTGAACTGCGCCACTCTCTGGTCTCTCATGACAGAGACATCCATAAGGCTCTCACGATGCACATCTGTCCTGAACTGCGCCACTCTCTGGTCTCTCATGACAGAGACATCCAGAAGGCTCTCGCGATGCACATCTGTCCTGAACTGCGCCACTCTCTGGTCTCTCATGACAGACATCCAGAGGGCTCTCACGATGCACATCTGTCCTTACCTGCACCACTCACTGGTCTCTCATGACAGAGACACCCAGAGGGCTCTCACGATGCACATCTGTCCTGAACTGCGCCACTCGCTGGTCTCTCATGAGAGGGACACCCAAAGGGCTCTCGCGATGCACCTCTGTCCTGAACTGCGCCACTCGCTGGTGTCTCATGACAGGGACACCCAGAGGGCTCTCGCGATGCACCTCTGTCCTGAACTGCGCCACTCGCTGGTCTCTCAGTACCGAGACACCCAGAAGGCTCTCACGATGCACATTTGTCCTGAACTGCGCCACTCTCTGGTCTCTCATGACAGAGACATCCAGAAGGCTCTCACGATGCACATCTGTCCTGAACTGCGCCACTCTCTGGTCTCTCATGACAGAGACATCCAGAAGGCTCTCACAATGCACATCTGTCCTGAACTGCGCCACTCGCTAGTCTCTCATGACAGACATCCAGAGGGCTCTCATGATGCACATCTGTCCTGAACTGCACCACTCACTGGTCTCTCATGACAGAGACACCCAGAGGGCTCTCACGATGCACATCTGTCCTGAACTGCGCCACTCGCTGGTCTCTCATGACAGAGACACCCAAAGGGCTCTCGCGATGTGCCTCTGTCCTGAACTGCGCCACTCACTGGTCTCTCAGCACCGAGACACCCAGAGGGCTCGTACGAGTGCCTCTAACCCGAGTTGCGCCATACACTGCTGCCCCAGTACTGGTACATTCACAGGAGTCTCACAGGACACTTATGGTCCGAGATGTACCGCACGCTGGTCATTCACAGGGGTCTATGCACCTTCGGCCTCATCTGCATCACTCGCCGGATCTCAGCTCAGAGACATCTAGATGGCTCTCACAAGCTGCACCATTTATTTTATTTATAAAGTTTTATATAGCGCGAACTTGATCCTGAAGGATATCAGAGCGCTTTACAATACTTTTTATAACAACAGTTGAACCGCATTGTACACTGGTTTCCCAGTTCTTGTACATTCACAGCACTCTGTCTAGACACGTCTACCCTAACTGCACCATACACTTCTATCCCAGAATTGAGACATTCACAGGACTCTCCCAAAGAGCCTCCTTCCTGATCTGCATCATTTATTGATAACAGTCACAGGGCTCTCACAAGGCATCTTTATGCTGAGCTGCACCATACACTGGTATTGCAGTACTGAGAGTTTGTTAGGGCTCTATGAACCTCTGTCCTGAGCTGCACCACCAACTGATATTCCAGCTATGAGAGATTTTTAAGGGCTCTGTGCACCCCTGTCCTGAGCTGCACCATATGATGATTTTCCGGTACTGAGATGTTCACACAGCTCTCACAAGGCACCTCTGTCCTGAGCTGCAATACACTTGTAGCCCAGTACTCATCCATTCACAGGGACCTTTGCACCATATGCTGGCATCCCAATACCTAGACATTCAGCAGGCTCTCACAAGCCACCTCTGTCCGGATCTGCACCAGTTACTGATATCCCAGTATTGGAACAATCACGGTGCACCCCTGGCTTGACCTGAACTTCTGACATTCGCACAACTTTCATAATAAGCATCTACTCTGACCTGCATCTAACAAAGCCATCCCCCATCCGAAAGAACACTAGAGTTCACACAGTGTTTACCAGCTTCCTCCACTGATATCTGAGTATATTGAGTCATTCTTGGGGCTCTCCTGATGCAACTCTAAACTGACTGCACCATGCCCTGGTGTCCCATGACTGACACTCCCCAGACAACACTCATGAAAGCTCCTCAATCCCAAATGGCATCATATGTTAAGATACTCAGTTATAAATCCCTCACAATGCACCTTCATTTTAACTTACATCATGCATTAGAATACATGTAATGAGACACCCATGGAGTTCCAACATGCAGCATGTAATAGGGTTGTGCGTTTTCCTCATTCAGAGCCTATGACATGTGATCCATGCTCCTCGGTGCAGTAACATTAAATGGTTACGCAATAATGAGTACGTGCAGGGAAGCCGTAATCACCTGGCTTGACGGGGCCTCAATCCCTCTAGTATGCAGGGGGGGGTGAAACTTTTAAATGTGTATTTAAAGGAAATTGGCTGAAACTCCGTGGAGATCGCAATAGACTGTCCTAAAGACAAGAACTCCCAAATCTCCATTTTAAACGAAATTTTAAATAATTGATGTATGGTAGTATGTTTTAGATCAACAGTGTAAAAATTCTACTAATGATTTTACGTGTTTATATAAGTATGCACTAGTACTATTATAAATGTCATTGGTGTAACGTTTTTTGTTTTTAAAAGACCGATCACTCAAATAAATAAATCTTGAAAAATAAATCTTGGGTATGTAATGTGAATAATTCTGTTGGTTCGTGTTGGTTTTGAATTGCTTGTAGGCACATTATGAATATAAGTTAATCTCATTAACATTGGCCAATATTTGTATTCAGGAGTATTATGCGAAAGCCTGCTACCATGCCGTCTCACTTGTTCATTTCCTGCACCATATTTCTTATTATGTAATACAAGAATAACTGCTCTGGATGGCCTGATGCTGGACTTGACCCTCGCTGCAGATTCACCCCCCCCAAACTTGCTGACTTCACACTTGCTGTCTGTTTTCTGGACCTGTTTCTGTTGGCTTTTAGGACTATGTGCACTTTTCCACTGCTAACCAGTGCTAAAGTACTTATGCTCTCCTCCTAAAACATGGTACAATTGGCTTACACCTGATTGGTACATTTAGTTTACTTGTAAATCCCTTGTATATGGTACCACTGGTACCCAGGGCCTGTAAATTGAATGCTACTAGTGGGCAACAGCACTTAGATGTAGCCTTTAAAACTAGTCTCAGACCTGTCTTTGCAGCCTGTAGTACAGTTTTAAACTGCCAATTCAACTTGGCAAAATAATCCTTTGCTAGGCCTACACTTTGCTTTTTAATACTTATAAACCACCCCTAAAGTAGGCCATAAACAGCCCATAGATGAGGGTGCATTGTATTTCAAAAGTAGAACGTGTTTTTAAGTTTTACATCTCCTGGTAGTGAAAAATACCTACATTTGATTTACACTACTGTAAGACCTACCTCTCCCATAGGATAGCAATAGGTTACCTTATTACATTTAATAAGAGCTAACTTTTGATTTGGAGCAGGCAGAAAGGTCCTGTTTGTATTCAAATTAATTGTAATTTAAAACCCTTTTAAAGGTAAAGTTGGATTTTAGATTACAACTTTGAAAGTACCACTTTTAGAAAGTTGGCATTTTCCTCCCCTAGGAGTTTCCAACTGCCTGGGCCTGTTCATAGCTACCCTATCAGGGATGTGTTTTGGGCAGAGGCAGTAAACAATAGGAACTGGGTGTCATCCTGCCAGAATAGTGGGGGCACAGCTGTTCCCTGCCCCACTTACATTTCAAAGGAGCTGACTCAGCACATTCACAAGGAACTTGACACCAGGCTTTTGTCACCCCAGACATCTTAGGACGTGGGTAGGGAGGAAGGAAATCCCAGAATAATTTGTGTGCAGGAGGGGGGCAGAACTTTCTTCCACTTAAAAGTCAACATCAGATATAAATAGTGGAGGTATCAATAGCGGACCCTCCGACCCATTCTTCAGTATACTCTTGGACCTGCTGAAGACTGCAGAAAGATTGGCTTGTACTCCAGATGGCTGCCCTGCAGGACTGCCATGCTGCTACCTGAGGATGCCCTGCTGCTTTTGGCTTGCTTTGTTCTTCAAAGGACTGCCTTGCTGCTAGATGCCTACCTTGCTGCTTGAAGGAGAGATGACCATCTCTTGAATTCAGGACTACCAAAATGACTCCAAGGGTGAGCTGGCTGACCTGTTCTCAGCCACAGGGACACAACAAACTCCAGATGCCTCCCTGCAACTGTCCAGATGACCTGCTGCAAATGGCCCTGCTTGAACCTACAATGGACCTGCCAGGACCTGCAACTGGACCTGCCTGGCCCTGCTGGAAACTACTGGAGTGAGTTACCAATCCCCGAGAGGTGCCTCCCAGGACCTGGACCTTTGGCTGGTATCAGTTGAGCTCTTCCTGTGAAACCCTGCGGGTTTTGTACTCTGCGCGGTGGACTTTGAGAAGGCAACTTTTTTAGTGGGACTAACTTGTTTTCTGTATTCAGCCCGCACTCCATCAGAGTCAGCCAGAACTTGTGACTTTCTCCCTGTTTAGCGCGACCATATAGCAACAGTTAGCTCTTTCTACTTCTTGGTGCTATTTTTTAATAAGAATTTAAAACTGCATATTTATAGTTCTCCGTATCAGATTTTTGTAATTTTGGTCTCATTGTATACATCTTCCTTTTTTTAGGTTTCGCCTAGCGGAAGCTGCGCTCTGCGCAGCTTTTCCGCGCAGGCGAAATCCTGTTGAGAACTGTAGTGTGGCTTTTGTTCGGCCCTCGTCCTTGATTGGCTGGCTCCGTAAACGGAGCCTTGCCATTGGACGAGGGGCCTGTCCGTCAATGCCGGACCAGACACGGGGGCGTTCCTGACATTCTTTGGCTTTTGCCGACGTCACGCGACGCCGGGAACGCCCCCGTGTCTGGTCCGGCATTGCCGGCACTTCTACGTCTCTCCTGCCCCGTGTCGCATCTGTCCCCGGAGAAAAGCCGCCACCGAGACTATCATCGGGCTCGGGGCCCGCAACGTTTGTTTCCCCCCTTGGTTTTGGGGTTGCCAGCCTGCCTGCAAGTGCCAAGGTATTGTTGATATCCCCCGCGGTGCGAGCCGCCCCTTCCCGCTGACTCGCACCGCTCTGTGTCTCTCTGCCTGCCTGCAGCTCCGCGCTGCGAGAGCGCTCCAGCCCCTCCCGCTGGAATCCTTTAGCGGTCGGGTCCAGCAGGCTGCAAACGAAGCCCCCGCCCGCGTGACTGAGGCGGCGCTGGGTCCTTGGGCCTTCCCTCCCCCTGGATAGCCCTGAGGTCGGTGGTTCCCCCCCGAGTGGGTCCTGTAGACCAGGGGGGCCATCCGCTCTACAAGACCCGACCGGGCCGATCGCGTCTCACGCGGGAAGCGTGAGACTTGGCAGGGAGTCGGGATTTCACCCGTCCAAGGCACCGCGAAGTGCGGCAAAGTGCATAGCAGGACCCCGTAGGTCCTAATCAGGCTCTCGACGATGCCTTCTGTCAAAGTCCCGCTTGATGGGCATTAACAACAATGCAATGGGTCTGGCTTTGCTACAGTGTTACCTTTTGAGAGGTGTGCGTGTGTGTCTGATACCGCCACGAATTGCTCATTGCGGACCTTCGGATACACATGTAATAGCGTTGCATTATTATTGTATGGTGCTTGCTGCACACCGTCGGAGCAGCACGTCCTTGCGTCTCCAAAACACCAATGCTCCCCTTTAACACTACCGCTGAATTGCAGAGACTCTCAGAACAAGCACATAAGTGCACATCTTGCATCAGCAACAGCCACAGGAAGGCAGTAACAGCTGATGGTTTACCTCGCCTCCATGTAATTTACCAATAGTTTAGGTCAGCAATTCCCTAAAGCAGTATTAAAACCACATTTCTTTGAACTGATGAAAGCTAAAAATTGGATACCCTTTCGCAAAAATGTGCTTAGGAGCTCAGATTCTGCTTCAGTCTCTTCAGAAGCCTCGGATACGCACGCCTATAATCAGATGTGGTAATTACCTAGTTACCATACATGATAAAATCCTACTTTGAGGCTTTTGGTGTTACTGGGTGCAATAATTACTGGATATTTCGAGTTGAGCCTGCAAAAAAATAGACCTAAATACATTTTTTTGACCTTAACAAATCACAAGTCGCATTGGTCCCTAATAAATATGAGTAGTTCTGACCTGCTATAATCTACCAGGGGAAAACTGCAGGGCCTCTTTCTATGTTTGTCACAAAACTCTTAAGTATGAAATGTGTGGGGATAGCAGTTACCGCACATACTGATTGCAAAGCACTGGGGCACTCGTAAGGGAAGAGATGACATTCTGTCTCAAAGGCTTGATGCGACGATGATCACAGTAGGTTTCCCTTCTTTCAGGATCTCCTCACCCTACCCCCCATTTGCTGGATCGAGTGCTATTTTGTGTATACAAAAAATGCTATTCACGAGAAACAATTACAGGCTACGATGAGTGCTTAATAATTGAACAGATTCTTTGACTTGTGTGCAATCCTAGCTGACCCTCCGCCAGCTGCCTCCCTTTTCTCATGACCCGGTGGGATGGGCTACCTGCTGTTACTACATTACTTTCACTCTCAGATCAATGAAAAACCAAAAGGAAAAGGTTTCTACTGTAAACGATCAGAGCTGCATCAGTCGCAAACCAATAGAGAGCTCTAAGTTTTCTTGTCGTGAGGTCTAAAAAGGGTAGTCAAATGACTAGGAGCCAATAGCTCAAACTTTTCCAAAGGCGAAACCATTGCATTGTAAATGCTTGTTTCTATATTGGTGTTGGATGTCTCATGTGGTGTGTTTCTACTTTATTACTGTTTGTGTGATGCATAAATACTGTACACATTGCCTCTAAACATAAGTTAGTTTAGTGACTGGTGTGGTTCAACTGGACAAGGATTGTGGCTAATCCTTTAGTGGGATTTCCATACCCCTCAATCAAAAACTCAATTTCTCACACCTGGTATCTGGTTAGGGAGATGACAACGGCAAGTCACACATTTCTAGAGGGAAAGAGTAAATGAAAAGCCCATGTTTTAAGTGCCCACTAAGGACATTGCTGATTCTAGGGGCACTGTGATGATGTGATGAACTAGCGGTCAATTAACCCCAAACACCACAGATCAACAAGATACAGGAGGTGCAGCCTCCTGTTAACTATTTATAACATGTTAGGCACGTACTGTTTACATCTCTTACCCTCATCTATGTATAATGGGCTTACAGCCTTTTATGGTCTATGTTAGTGTTAAATATCGTTTTCAATATAGATTCGCAAAATATACAATTCTATAATATACCTCCATCCTGACTTTTATCCTGTGTGTGACAACTGACACATCCATGACATGTATCATGCACCACTGTACATGTACTGACACAGCCATGACATGTATCATTCACCAGTTCACATTTACTTACACAGCCATGGCATGCATCATGCACCAGTGCACATGTACTGACACATCCATGGCATGCATTATGCACCAGTCCATATGTACTGACACATCTATGACATGCATCATGCACAAATACACATGTACTGACACATCCATGACATGCATCATGCACCAGTGCACATGTACTGACACATCCATGGAATGCATCATGCATCAGTCCACATGTACTGACACATCATGCACTAGTGCACATGTACTGACACATCCATGGCATGTATCATGCACCAGTGCACATGTACTGACACATTCACCAGGTTCAGATAATCCACTTCTTATTTTCAGGAAGAACGGATTCCCAGGAACCTCAATATCTGATGGGTTCTTTCAAAGCCCCTCTTTATTGTTGACCGACAATATGCCTTGTCTCCTAGTACTGAGATGTCTGTACCTCCTGAACACTTGCAATGCACCTCATTTCTGACCTGCATTATGCACTAGGTGACCCGCACTGATACATTCATGGGCACAGGGCTCAAACAATGCACATCTGTCTTGATTTGCAGAATGCACCGGTTTCTGTACTCGCACATTGGTTGGATTGCATTTATATGGTGCTTGCTACCCCTGACGACAGTCACAGGGCTCTCCCAAAGTATCATTCCTCTCGCACCCAGTCTGTACTGTGGTGCCAGTACTGGGGCTTGCAGAGCGCCTCTATAACTATAATGACTCCTCTTCAGGTACAGAGTTGAAGCAAATCCTTTCTGGTAAGATAGCCTGCGGGGTCTGTACTGGGAAAAGGAGCTCCTTTTCTTGCAAGATGACAGAATGAATTCCTGGAGGAATCAACTACGCTTTTCTCACTTCCATGGCTCATAAAATGACTGCTGTAGAGTACAGGAACAGTAGCACCTGTCAGAAACTGCCCCAAGGAAAGGCACTTAAAGGTAGCAAACACACGCTGTACGAGGCATGCACTTTAATAAATCAACGCGCAGAAGTGGGCAAAAGGAAACCTGCCAGGCCTATAAAGCCTTAGAGCTTTGGGGTCTTTAACCCGTTACCTGCGCCGAAAATTCCGCGCTAGTGCGGAACGTTCCATTGTGCGAATGAGATTGGAACGTTCAGCGGACGTGCGCAGCACTGGCGAGGTAGTGCACGCGACGACCGCTGAACGTTCCCCGCACTTAAGGGGTTAATGAAAAGAGATTGACATAAAGCACAACACAGAAAACCGTATAATGTGCAGGTCACTCGTGGCAAAGCCATTCTCTCTCTTTTCTCTCTCTCTCTCTCTCTCTCGTAAACTCTAGACAAAACGTTCAATCCTATTAAGAGACCTTTGGTGCCCTAGCTTGCCGCAGAAAAATGTGCCTAACTTGCAGATTGCAGTTCGGGAACCCTGCATGGCCATCGCAGCTTTTAACCCTTGCATGGTAACAAAAGGAATATACTTGAATATGGTAACACTAAAAGACACTTCTCAAATTGAGCAGTAAGGCTCATCATGTAAATGTTACACATGCAGCCTTGCCCCCTCTTCCCTACAAAAATAAAGAAATGAGCCTTCACACATTCAGAACGTATAGTTCAAATAAAAACAAGCATTTACAATGCAATGGTCTCGACACCATTAAAGGTAGAGCTGTTGGCATTGCTCATGACATTTCTTTTTTTTTTTAAATCATCAATAAATGGCATTGTCATTTACAATGCCAATAGCTACACCCAACACAGAGCCACCCTCACACAGACAGAGCCACCCACACATAGAGCCACCTACAAAAAAAATAAATGGCATTGTCATTTACATTGCCAATAGCACAATCAGGGGGGCAGAGGCAAGAAAATGGCACAATTAGGGGAGCAGAGGCAAGAAAAATGGCACAATCAGGAGAGCAGAGGCAAGAAAAACTAGTGCAATCAGGGGGAAGAAGGCAAGAAAATCAAGCACAATCAGGGGGGCAGAGGCAAGAAAAAAACGACTGCAATCAGGGTAACATCTCAGGGTAATTAGACCTTGGATCAGTGAGAGGCAACTCAATTTCAAGCATGCGTACTCCCTAGAATGATGATAATATCAAAGAGCAGTCCCTGCATCATTCAGCCATTCATCCTCCTCAGTATCTCAGGGTTATTGCACCACACGGTAGTAAGAGCAATAATAAACGATTTATCCTACCTGACACAGTATCTTGTTTCACCACAGAGCTGCGACAGTTGCCGTTCACTCTACCAAAGATCGCCTGGGGCTTTTCGAGGTGCTGATTAACTTGGTAAAGGCATTTTGAATCCTATGCGCACAGATTACCATAACAGGGCACTCAAACCATACCCAAGGTTAAAACAGGGCTGAGGGGTGCGAGGGTTAGGGGCTCTGCTTGGAGGGAGGGGCGCCTTGGTCCTTTGGCAGTACGCCGCGCACCAGCCTGCAGTGACCGGAGTACGCGTCTCACGGTGGATGCGTAAGACTTGGTAGGCTCCTGTGCCGGTGATCCTACGAGGCGCACAGAAGCACTACGAGGCGTCCTGGCCTCAACGCACAGCGCATCCAAGTGCAAGAGAGTGCTCTCGAGCCCCCAGAGAGGGGGGGGGGGTATTGGCCTACGAGTGAATAAAGTAGGGGGTGCTTAGCAGGGAGAAGCGAAGGTGGCGGCAGTGGGCTTGACGAAAGCGGGTCTGACACCCCAGACTGAGGGTGCTGGAGCAGTCAGTGGGGTAAAGGTAGGGTACGGGGTAGTGGCAGATGGGGTTGATGGAAGAGGGAGGGATAGGCAGTGAGAGGGGTGTGTGATAGCAGGCGATGGCTTTGAGTGTTATGGGTGAAAGTTAAAGGCAAAAAGGCTGAAAATCTTGCTGCTCGAACCTCCAACTTTCAAAAGGGACTTACGGCGCATGTTTTTTTTTATTGCAGTTTTATATAGCGTGATCTCGAACCAAAGGTAACACAGCGCTTTACATGAGCACCAGTTGCATTAAAGACAGACACATTCACTTTTTGGCATGGAGAGATTCAGTGATCTACCCGGAATCACAGGATGCTTCAGTCTCCCATCAGACTCAAACCGGGTTTCCCAGCTTCAAAGACAGCCGATCTAGCTGTTACGCCACATCCATCCTAAGTAGTGCGACTAGAAATTGGAACTCTTTACAGCCAAACCTTCACACCACCACCTCTTTCCGGATCTTCAAAAAGGACCTTAAAACCTCTTCCAAATATTTTTTTCAAAATAAGACTCGTCGTTAAGCTCCCCACCAGGCACACGCCCTCCTATTTAATGATGTTACCCTGACAGTTACAAGACACCCTATAGAGCTATAACGTTATGTTATGTTATGTTAATGAGTATTTGTAAGAGCGCACTGTCACCATGAGTTTCCTGGCGCTAGTAGGAACACTGAAACTGAACGGAGGGATTTTAGTGGGGGTGTGAAAACAACAGAGTTTTTAGGGGCTTCCTAAATGATACAAGGGAATGTGAGGATTTGAGTGAGAGCGGGAAGGAATTCCATAATTTGGGGGCCAGATGGGAAAAGCTGCGGCCACCTAATTTAGTGAGTTTGAACCGGGGAGTAACTAAAAGCTGGAGATGAGTAGACCTCAGAGTTCGGGAGGGGCAGTAGGGAGTAACCAGGGACTTCAAGAAAGCGGGAGAGGGACCAGTCAAGGCTTTGAAGACCAGGCAGCCAACCTTAAAGGCAATTCTTTCGTTAACTGGTAGCCAGTGTAATTGATGTAATAAAGGTTTGGCCGACTGCCATCTGGGGATTTTAAACGCCAGTCTGGCAGCCTGGTTTTGAATAATCTGTAGCCTAGACAGCAAGGATTTAGAGAGGCCGAGGTACAAAGAATTAGAAAAATCCAGACGGGACAGCACCAATGCTATTAAAACTTGTAGTAGAGCTACAGGGGTCAGTAGGTGGGCGGCTTTCCGAATCCTGTACAGTTGGAACATGCAGGAAGATGTTACGGCGCTCACCTGAGCCTTGAGAGTGAGCTCCGAGTCAATTATGACGCTGAGACTCTTTACACAGCTGGAAGGGGATGAACCAAGCTCAGAAGGCCAAAATTGCGGGCCCCAATGGGAAGCGCTTCTCCCAGGAAGGAGGAGCTCAGTTTTCCCAGGGTTGAGCTTTAGCTGGTTTTGGTTCATCCACTGCTGGATGTGCCACATGACCGCCTTGAAGTTGGTGATGGCGTCAGGGGAGGAAAGGGGAAAAATAATTTGTAAATCGTCCGCATAATTAAATACGGTGACATCCCAGCTGCCCAGGGAGTGGATAAGAGGCTGAAGGTACAAATTAAAAAGGAGAGATAAAGGGAAGAACCCTGGGGAACACCACAGGGTGAAGGTGCACTGGTGGCGCTAAAGGGGCCCAGACTGACTGCTTGGGATCTGCCCTCCAGGAAGGATTTAACCCAGGACAAAGCAGGCCCACGGACTCCGGCGGACTCGACACGGTGGAGTAAGATGTTATGGTCCACCGCGTCGAATGCCGCCGACAAATCCAATAGGACCAGTGCCTGGGGGCGGCCTCTGTCAGCATTACATCTGAGGTTGTCCAGCACGGCAAGGAGTGGGCTGGTCTAAAGCAGGCCTGGTTCGGTTCTAAGAAGTTGGACTCCTCGATGAATTGCGAGAGGCAGGTGGTCACGTGTGCCTCCAAGATTTTTGACAGGTAGGCCAGGAGAGAGATGGGCCGATAGTTAGCGAGGACAGCTGGGTCTGCGCCAAGTTTTTTTAACAGAGGCACCAGTACAGCCTCCTTAAAGGATTTAGGAACTGTGCCGGAAATAAGGAAGGTGTTAAGTAAGGGTAAGCTGCAATGCGGGAGAGTGTGACAGATGTCTCGAAACACAGTGGGGGGGGGGGCAGCAGTCCATGGGGTAACCCGATTTCACCCGAGTGGCTAACTTGGCTAAGGAGACAGGGTCGAGGATAGGAAAACAGGCCAGAGTGGGGGTGTTGATGGACGGGACTGCGGCTACTACTGAAGGAGAGGAGTGAGGAATGGAGTTTTTGATTGCCAGAATCTTGTCAATGAAGAAGGTGTTTAAGGCACTACAAGACTCTGCAGAAGGGGGCAGGGTCGAAAGTGTCCTTTTGTCAGATGTTAGTTCGCTAAGGACCTTGAATATCTCTTTGGATTGGTTGGGAGCTGTAGATATTCTGTCTGAGAAATAGGCAGCCTTGGTAGTATTAATGGCTTTTTTGTATGCCCTCCGTGCGAGCACATACACTTCCCTATCAGAGCTGAGATAATTACGCCTCCATCTGCGCTCCAATTGGCACAGCTCAAGATGTTGTGACTTTAGCATTGGGTTAAACCATTTATGAGATTTACTGTGGCGCGAGCGGGGAAGCAGGATAGGGGAGCAAACTTGTCACTAGCGGTGGTAAGCCAATGGGCAATGTTGGCGTCCAAAGCGTTAACGCCTGAGTTATTGCTGGGAGGGGGCTGAGTCTCTGCAAGAAAGGAGAGAAAAGCAGAGGAATCAAGTGCGTTCCACTTCCGAGCCATCCCGCCCTCCCGCGGTGGTGGCTTGACCAGACCCTCTACAGAGATGGACGAGTCGATCATGAAGTGGTCGGACCAGACGCAAGGGGAGATATTCAGCCCAGTGAGCGATACCCCCTGCGTCCAGATGTGGTCAAGGATGTGGCCACCAGTGTGGGTGGGGGTGGCGACATGCTGGGTCAAGTTTAGGCTAGAGAGTGCCTCGAACAATTCAGAAGCGTGAGGGCCTGCGTCAACATGGTTATACCAATAATTAAAATCGCCAAACATGGCGAGGCGAGCAGAGGAGGTCATCAAGGCGGCGAGCTGTTCACTGAGGGCAGCAGGGAACAGGGGCATAGAGGTAGGAGGACGATATAGGACAATGAGAGTCAGAGTGCCCGCTTCCGTTGCCAAACTGATGACTAAATTGTCAACCTCAGAAAGACATAGAGAAGAAGACGCGATGAATGTCAAGTCCTTCTGTATAGTTGCCGCTACCCCCCCCCCGCCGCGGCGGGCTGCAGGCCGGTTGGCATTCAGCATATAATATAATAGTTAGGGGGTAGAGCGGCCAAGATATCAGGAAGGAAGAAGTCAGAAAGCCAGGTCTCAGTGAGCAGTAAAACATCAGGATTTTCAGCTGTCAGCAAGAGAAAAATATCAGCGTGGTGTTGGGGGAGGGAGCGAGTATTAAGATAGAGTATACGAATAGAGGTTTCAGGTGGAATAGAGACCACCGGGGGTTTATAGATGAGTCTGGGAGAAGGTGTATCCGCCGAGACACCAAGAGTGACAAGGCGGTCCCAGATTGTAGACTGGAGGGCGCAAGGGGGGTGTTGCAGGCCACGGAGTGTGACAGAAGAGTAAGTAATAGGAAGGGCAGCGCCCCGGGGCCCTGGGCCAGTCTGGCCACGGACGGGCGCAGACGGGCTGGACTTTGGCGCGACTTCGGCACGCTGACGGCGTGCCCGCTGCGCCCGTCCGCTGCGCTCCCTGTGAGGGGGCGCCATTTTATAGGGCTGATGGTGTGAGGCTCCGAGCGCTAGACCGCTCGCCTAGTGACCCTCCTCACCCAAGATGGCGGCCAACTGCGAGTTCCGGCAGGACTTTAATCTCCTGCAGGGCCGAGTGGTAAAGAAGGGGAGTAAGTGCAGCGCAGAAAACGCCCAGCGCGCAACCCCAGAGGTACCTGCACAACAACGACCATTCTTCTTCAACTATGTAAATTTGTAATATATATTAATGTATCCCTGATCGATTTAACGTTTCTAAATATGTAATTTGCATTGAATATGGAATTTGTAGGTATGTAACTCTCAACATGAGTAACCGTAGTAGTTATACATATTGTCACATACTACCTTATTTCGCTAAATTCCTCATGTAACGTTCTTTTGCTCTATTCTGAAACCTTCTGACACCTCTGGGTAATGTCCGCGCAATATAAAAACGCACAACTAAATACATAAATACAAATCGGGTACATTTAAAGAAAAACTAAGCCTATGATAGATTGCAAAGGTGTTTCCACGAAAGGCATTAAACAAGGTGGAAGGGTGACATGCACATACCTGGCAAAAAGGCTGAAGGCGGACAGTGTGACAGGCACGGCAAAAAGGTGCAAGGAAACTAAAAAGGTGGTTAAGGCTTCAGGGACAGAAACAGAGGCAAAGACAACAAAGAAATCTGAATAAAAGAAGTTAAGGTGACGTGGATGGTAAAAACAAAAAAGAGGCAAAGACAGTAAGAAAATCAAACAGTGGGCAGGCCCGTCAGAAACAGCAAAAACTTACAGGACTGACTAACATGACAAAAAAAAGGTGGCATGAAAACTAATAATAACAAGAGGGAGGGGGGCCCTTACTCACCGGGCTCTCTTTAGCACTGCTCTTCGGCGAGGGCGGCGCCCTCCTCTTCACCCGGTCCTGCTCCTGGGGCCGGTTGCTGGTAGTGGCGGCGGGCGGGGCTCTCTTCCTCGGGAGAGCCCCGCGGGGAGCCAGCACGCCTCTTCTCTCCGGACACCGGAAAACGACCAGGCCCCGCCCACGTCTTCACGGAGTATACCTGGCTTCCTGTCTGGCTGGGCCGCCAATGGCAGCGCGGCCCTGAGCAGGGAGGCGGGCACAGCATCTCCTCCACGATCCCCGAGGCAGTCGGTGAATTATTTTCCTAAGTACAGGGTGAGGATACTGTGTTTACTGGAGCTAGTGCGCGTATGGCCAGGTGGGTGTGCCTGAGTATGCAAAGTGTCTGGAAAGCAAAATGCTCATGCGGGGTGACGAGCAGAAGGGAACAAGAAAAAACGCTAAAAACCAAATGGCGGCCGCAACGATTTTCGGATTTGGGGCGGGAATAGCGAACAGCGGGAGGGGGCGGGAATGAGGACAGCGGGAGCAGCGAACAGCGGGAGGGGGCGGGAACGCGGACAGCGGGAGCAGGCGACCTACCTCATCTTTAACGAACAGCAAAATGGCGGCCTCAAGCTTCCGAAATTTTTCAGATTCGGGGACGTGTTTTGCTTTCCTGAGTGACGGACGACGTCACGAGCTAAAGAACAGCAAAACATATGCCCCTGAATCCGAAAACGCGGGGCTGAATCGGAGTGACGCATCTCTCCTCCAATGGCTGGCCTCTGTTTAGGAAGCCAGCCAATGGAGGAGAGACAAGGCAGGGAGGCGGGTTCCAAAGCGCTACCAAGGGACATTAATTCTCCGACCCCAGACTGCGCAAGCGCAGCCTTTAGGTCCTCGACCTAAAAAAGAAATCAAATACATACAGATTTGCTAAATTCAGGTCTGAAGGTCTGTACGATCTTGCTGAAGAAGGGCAGCTTCAAAATAGGACCTTCTGAGAGCATCAAGTGCATTGCCTGTTTGCTTACATAACGACAAAAGCATATATAGAAACCATTCTAATATTCCATCTGCTTTTCTGCAGTCTTCTTCTCGACCATGGGTGAAGAGGGGGGGGGGAAGCTGCTACAGCTGGTTTGTCCATTGATGTCACTAACCCGGCCTCGGATACAGCTGGTTTCATGGGTAGGTGGCAACTGAACACAAAGACGCCAGTAGCAGTTCATTATCTTTCCCCTAATCCAGCAACAGGGTTTAGGAGGCTATAGAGACATTAACAGTGGGTCTAGGTATCAAGCTTGTGATGCCATCAGGGGGTCAAAGGGAGCGTGATGTCATGTTTGCTATCACTGCCATTTTGGTTCGTCGACAACTATTCACTTCACTCACCAACCCTCCCACCCAAAGAATGAAGATTATCAAGATATGCTGATATTCCATCTGCTCTCGCCCCCCGACCCCCATCACATCAATGTACCTTCACTTTGTGTGTGATCTTCCACATAACTGATCATAAAATAGCTAAAGTGTATCCTCTCTGAACCATCCGAGGAGTGCGACAAGTTAAGGGGCACCGTGTTTCACTGGAGTGGAAAGAGTGTCGTTCCCACTTACAGTGGTCACCTCATACCACGTCTTTATGGCCTCGTCTTCCAGTCTTGGATTTTTCACCTACGAATCATTGCTATAAGGTTTCTTAGTATTGGTCGGTCAATGAAAGCAAACAAAACTATGACACCCGGAAGACATTCAATTGCCAGACACCTCTGGTAACTTGCTTTAAATAGGCCACTCCTATCAGTGCTTTAAATGGGCCGGTACTCCTCGGTACTGAGTACCAGCACTTTTCAATTTTCTCCTCGAGTACCGGAACTTCTTCTTGGGCAAAGAGAGTACTGCTGCTCCTAGTAGCAGTGGGGCTCAGGCTCAGAAGTATGGGCATGTGCAGTGCAAAAGCAGCTGAAAATAAGCCTTTCAGAAGGAGCGTGACTAAGTGCCACTCTGGTAGGCAACAGCCAGTGTATTCTGGCACTGGGTTGCTATTGCAGTGTTACAGTCTAATTGGCATTGCAACAAGAAATAGGTTGTGGCCAGAGCAGCCGACTATGGAACTGGGGAATTCCGGCGTCAGCTCAGCATCCTGTGATTGTGGGCAACTCACTCAACCACAGGTGTTATTAAAAATGATACTTTAATGTAAAAGTATGATTCCCTTGTAAAGCGCTGTGATGCTCCTGGGCCACATTTGTGCAATATCAAACTGCCAAAAATTAGGCCCTTCACATATGACCAATGGCAGAGGAGCGTCGCCCCACTGCCTGGCTCAGAGCCAGCAAATGTAAAATAAAACTATGTTCTTGCATCGTTTTATTTTGCATTTGCCAGCTCTTACCCAGTAGTGTTGGAAGGAGCTAGCAAGGCATGGGAGGTGGAGTGCTAGTGCACTCCAACTCCTAAATGCTTGTATGTATTTGTCCGGCCCTCTCAGGACAACCAAATCACACATGCGTACTTACCTTTTCTAAGCAGCTGGGCTGGAGAAACCCCACAGACTTCCTGGTCTGAGCAGGGCATCTTTCCTGCCCACTCAGACCAATCCCTGCGCTACTCTGCAGCAAGGGGATTGGACAGGGGTCTGTCCCAAGGGCTGCTGGGACCAGGCAGGAAGAGGAGAGGCAGCGCAACAAGACGCTAGAGGCGGCCGGCGGCAAAAGGTATGTTTTTAAAAAAAATTGTATTACCCCTTGCTCGACACCTCTCATGGACCCCACCAGCCTTTGTTTATGGTGGCCGCCGCAGCATATGACATAGAAGCTTATGCCTGCCGTGCCTCACAACACGCACAAAATCCTAATGTACGTATTGGGAGCGGAGTGTTCTGTGGCTTTGCTGTCTTAGAAGATGGTGAGTTAAAGCACGGCATACATAAACCAACCACATCCCCATTTACAGAAAAAAAAATGACTGAATGTAGCCTCAAGTGCCGATTTGAGTGTTCTTGAATATATGTGAATATATGTGTATGTTCCTATCCCTGTTGTTACTGGCCCATCCACAAGACTACAACCTCTCAGCCATGCTTCATCGTTAACTTTTTGTTGTGTTATATGAGGTTTGTATTGGTCAAGGAACACCAGCATCTGACAGAAGCCAATAAAATGCGGGTATTTATAAATCTCTGGCTCATAGCCATGCCCCTTCACACCCACTAACTGCTCCTCGAGGCCAAACCTGTCTAATCAGTGAGTACCGGCAGGTCTTTTTTCCCAGTTAAAGCACTGACTCCTACTGATTGTATTAGAGCATGGGCCAATTTGATTGGCAGTTCCGGTCTCCATCTAGTTCACAGACTTAGAGATTGGAAACCAGCCGGATCCCGCCTGGCATCTCAGCTCAGTGCGCAATTTGAGCCGTTGGCTGCAGCTGGGGCCCGATGATACTTATTTTTGGGCACCTGAACTTATTTTTCCTTTTTAGGCTTCGAGCCAGGACAAGAAGGAGAAAACACAAAAGGGATAAAGAAGGTGGAAGAGAACAATTGAAAAACAATGGCAAAGGGAGAACGCAGGCATGAACAAAAATGTGCAGGAGTAAGTTCGAAGAGCAGGGAGTGTCTGCTGATGGATTAAAGACGCATGAAGGGGAATCATGACCAAGTAGCCTTGATATTTGGCATCACAACCTTCTGCAATGCCAGTGCCAGTTAATGAGCAAATGTTTAAGACCTGGCACTTATTATTTTTACAAATTAAGCAATGCCTCCGGTAAAAACTTACTTCCTTTTCAATAAAGTGTCAAAAAAATTAAATGATTATAAATATTTAGGAGTACAATGTTATGGTGATTATGCCTCTGATAGCTTGGGACATTTAAATCAAGTCTGACTCCCAGTACTGCACTGCTGATTTAACAACTGAGACGGCTTTCCCCAAAAAGAGGAGGCGTTTGAAACTTGTGTTTCCCCAGAATGGCCCAGAGGGATCCACTAGCGGAACAGAAATAATCGCGATTGTAAGGCGTGGACAACTACCAAAACACTTTCTTATTTCTCACTCCTTAAATTAATCGACAATAGAGGAAAGGCATTTAATGATTTCATGCCAAAAAAAAGACTATACACAAGCATAAATGGCACAATTTTCAGATAAGAAAGATAGAGGTTTTGAAAAAAAATCGATTCGGGCTACTGTATTTTCCTCATATCCTTTCATTGAAGCAGAGGCAATTTCAGGCGGAAGACAACTAAAAATAAAACTCTTTTTCGCTTAGAAATCCGGGAGTCTACGGCTCGAGTCAGGTGTGTTGGATGTATGCAAAAATTACGTTTCACAATCAGAGGATAGACCAAAACGAAGAAAAATAATTGACAATACTGTAGAAAAATATGGATAGTGACACTAGTGGGCGCTTTTGTGGGTGGATGCAACCAGGGTTGTCATTAAGTCCCCACTTTAAAAACTGCAGCGTGTGGGGGTCACTAAGCAGTTTGATGTTTGTGGTTCCTTTGACTTTGATCAGAGACTCTGGTCTCCAAGCAGCTTATAAATATGACCTCTTCTAGGAGATAGAGGAATAGAAGAGTGGAGTGCAGAGAAGGAGGGCTGTAGAGAAGATGAGTGGATAGATGAATGCAAAGATGGATGGATGGATGGATGGATGGATGGAGTGATGGAAGTAGAAAAGTATGGCAAGACAGACGAATGGAGAGAGGATGGAAGGCCGGAGAGATGCTAGGGTAGATGGATGGAGAGAAGGATGTAAGGATGGATGGAGTAGAGTGGATAGAGAGAAAGATGGATGATGGTCAGATAAGAGGGTGAATGATGGAGAGAAGAGATGGAGTGATGGGTGGAAAGAAAGAAGAATGGATGGGTGGATGGATGTGAGAAAGCGCAATTTGAATTTAAAGTATATAGTAACCATATCTAGACGTATATGTTATAAACGTAGGAATGAAACGCACATCGTAATGTAAAGTTGGCGACTATAGTATAAAGGCCAATGAATGTGATAACATGGTATAGGAAATGTAAATGTATTCACACGTTAAAATGCATTAGATTTAGAAGACCCGTATACATGAAGGGTAAATGTATAGGAATGTGTAGAAATGCTTAGGAAATACCGAACGTGCACAGTAGAATTCGTGTACGTGTGTAACTTTAAATGTGTAACTTTACATTGGGAAGAAGCGGCGAGGGAAAATAACGTGGAAAGACGTAAATGTGTAGAAACGTGGATAAATATATAAGAGAACTCACATAAAGATGTAACCAAGGAAGATGCATAAGTTATGTTCTATACAGCCGTATTCTATGTATTACATATATTTGATGTAGAATGTATTTAAGTATAACTAGGGCTTTTGCTAAAGTACGAATATATAAATGTATGCCAAAGGTTATACTGTGTAGAAGGTTTCTGTAGGAATGCTGGAAGAGTTTAGGTCATTTGTGTTTGTAACCTAACTGGTCAAGAGTTCGAAGGAGCA
The DNA here is from genome assembly GCF_964263255.1 of Lissotriton vulgaris. Classification (NCBI taxonomy): domain Eukaryota; kingdom Metazoa; phylum Chordata; class Amphibia; order Caudata; family Salamandridae; genus Lissotriton; species Lissotriton vulgaris. Next base: position 137,022,248 of record NC_141691.1, read on the forward strand.
TAGTCACATGAATGTAATTTAGAGGGTTTGTGAAAGTCGTAAATAGCTTGATGTGGACATGAGAGCCGAGAAGTCTAGCACTTGTTAGATTTAAGGTGACAATGCCGGACGGAGCTTATTGCTCGAACGTGAGGAGAGACACTTTGAATGTAGACTATGTTTTGACAAGACCATTCACAGGACCTAGCAGGGTCAAGTTAAGAGACATAGAGTTAAGGCCTTGTCTAAATTCATATGTTACTCGATCTGAAAAGAGTCAATGAAGGTCGACGATGAAATGATGAAGATGACATCTAAAGAAGAAGGGTCAACTTAACGGACGACGCAAGGAATGGACCAATGGAAGAAGCAGGAAGTTGACATCATCGGGGGAAGTCCGTGGTGGGCGTCAAGGGGCGTTCCACCCACACAGTGATTGTGTATTTTAGGGACAGCACCCCGGGGAGGAGAGCAGAGTCATCAGCAGAGCAATTAGCATTAGGCTAAGGCGAGAGCAAAGCGAAGGGTAAATGCCTTGAGCAGATGCGCTGAGACATCAGAGCGCAAGGGGGCAGTAGGCCAAGGACCCTTAGAGAGCAGATGGGTAGGCAGATAGGGTACTGCTTCTGAGACTTAAGATTTCCTTTAGAGGCTAAGAGAGTTTGAACTTCTTTGGGAGTCAAACTGCTGACACCTTTTTAGGGAAGAGAACTTGCGAAGAAGGATTGTCACATAGCATAGAGTAGGGACAGTTTTAACTTGATTATTGTTTTATCTTACTGCAGATGACGCAGAAGGAACCACTTCACACCGAAGCTTAAGGCGACTGATATTTTAATTGATTTTGTATTTTGTATACTTTGAGATTTTATCCCGAGTGGATTGTATCGTATTCAAATTAACTTTATATAAACTCTTAAAACTTCATCAGTTGTAAGTGGTTCTTCAGAGTGGCGTCAGTTAATGGGGTTTGTCTAACCAATGCGGGGGTGGTCATTTCCTCAATGACAGATATAAGCGGTCCAAAACAGATGAATGGGATTCTTTATTAAATTTATCATAATCATAAATTGATATCAAAATCCCGTTCCCCGCAGTTGGTAGCAGAGGATGGTTATCTTCTTGAGGAAGACGACCTAGGCCAGGTTAGTTTACCCCAAGGTCCCTAGTCATCGTCGACCAGAAGAAGAATTGCAGCCGAAGACGGTGCTGACGGTGCGTCGAGAGAAAAGCAGCAGAGTCGGTCGAGAGTGAGTATAAGGGTCATGCGTTGTAAGATTGCGGTGTTTCATGTTGTTCCTGTGTTGTAATGTCAAGCGGAGTTGAATGCCTGTAGTGTGATTGAGGGAAAGTTGTGAGCGCGCGCAACTGGATGAAATCTTATGTCCAGAGGACTTAAGTGGTTCGGGTGTATCGAACACCCAGAGTAATTTGTCTACCATTGAAAGGGGGTCATGGGGTACCATTGATTTCCCGACAGACCGATGATAGGGGGAGCGTATGTGTGAGTGAATGAGTAGCGGACGCTGGTCGTACGTTTACTGCGTGTAAGGAACCTATCAGTTAAGGCAAGTATCCGACCGTAAGAGGAAAGACACTGTGCCAGTTGAGGTAGCAATTACAGTTAGACTGTGGCCGTACAGTCAGAGAAAAGTGATCGCTTGGACGGAAGTAGTCATTTTTCAATGTATGAATGAAAACGCATGTGAAATCGTGAGACGAGTCGAGAAACGAGGGAAGCTGCTGAAAAAGAGACAAGCGTCGTCAGTGTAGAGTCGCGCTGAGATTGGACAGTCAGCTTAGAACGGGGCTGAGATAGGCTGATTAGCGAGAGTCGCACAGGGATTGGTGGTTGTTATTAAGACGCAAATCGGTAAGAAATATCATACGTTACCAAAATGAAGTGTTTTAAGGGTTTAGGGAAAGTCTTTAAAAAGAAAAGGAGAAATTTACATGCCGGAGAAGAGGCTCCACCAGAAGGCACACCAGCATATCATATGGCAGTAAATGTAGGCTTACACTCAATACTGTGGATTTCCGAGTGGCATAGGCTAACTGAAGGGCAAAAAGAACTGGCGTTTCCAAGATTTGGAACGTTTAAATTAGAAGTGTTGAACCAACTGAAGGCGACGATGCTTTCAATGAGACCTCTACCGAGGCCAACACAGTTTGAAGCTCTTGGTGTGTGGTTTAGAACAGCACACGAAAGGGGCGTAAAGAGGCGACAAGAAAGAGTGAGAAGATCAGTAAAGGCAGTGCAGGATGCTAAATGGGACGATGAAGCTAAGAAATGGAGGGTGCAGAAGATAGAAGCGGACAAACTGTTCACCATGATAGAGGCTACGGGAGAAAGGAAACCTCTAGAACAAGATGATGAGGAGAGCGAGTCGGAGGAGGATCTGATAGATAGGCTGTTAACAGATAGACCACCTCCATACAGCGGTGAACTTGCGAGTCCTATATTACCGCAAGTAGACGGAACTAGGTGGGGGGAATATAAGTCGATCCCAGTAACAGAGTGGGACGCTACTAAGACTGTAGAGATACCCCAAACTAGTCCTGAACAGAGAGTAGTGGGAAGGTTTGTGGTCCAGAAGGTGCCGGAGACGCAATGCGCTAGGTCATACCAAATGCCGGACGCTTTACAGGTCCCGGTCACCATAGGCCCTATTGTGTCAATCTATAACCCAGAAGGGGTCCAGCAGGAGGAACAGGCACGATGGGACAATGAAAGAGCAGAAGAGGAGAATAGAAATGCCACAACGAATACCCACAGGCAGATACGAGCACCAATAAATCGGAGTACCCCATTAGATTCTGCAACAGGTCCCAGAGTAGAACAGGGAGGTCGAAGAGGGCCAATGGATTTGAGGGGTCCTAAACCAAAAACCTATAAGGAATTAAGGGAATATCTGAGAGAATGGGACGCGGCCGAAGAGGCTCGGAATAAAAGTTTAGAAACGGGATCCGAGTGGAGAGAGCAGGATAACAGGATTCTCTCTCATTGTGGAGCTGGCGAAAGCAGCCCCGAGTGGGAGGGAGGAAGCCAAGAGAGCAGAAGAGATACTTATCCTACTGATAGGCTAAGGTGCGAAGACAGAAGTGCAGGGTGTGGCGAAGTGCCTCGCGTCACCTTCAGTGAAGGGGAACGTAGGACACAGGAGTACCAGAATACCTTTAGGTGCACACACCATGCCCCAGGTGAGAATGTGAGACATTGGAGTCACGGAAACATGGAGAGTCGCGAAGCGTCTCGACATGCATCCGGAGATAGTGGTCGGAGTCACGAAAACATAGGGAGTCGCGAAACGTCTCGCCATTCTTCCGGTGATCGCGAAAGAGATCACGGGAACATGGAGGGTCGTGACGGACCCTATCGTTTATTAAGCGACACCAGACAACAAGCAAGTTACAATGGGATAGAGCAGAACGGTGGATCCTATCTCACATCTGAAGAAACCGAGCCTAAAAATCGGAACATAGGGTTGGGGGACGGAGCATTATTCCACCATACCCCACGTGGAGATGGAAAGGCTTGGGATCTAGAAGGGTGGGAACGAAGAGATGGAAGGAAGACTCCTCATAACTCACCTGTGCTCAGGCGTAGGGCGCATAGTGGAGGTGAGAGGGATATGAGAGAAGAACACAGAACTGAGATGCTGAAAGCTGAAATAAAAGCAAAACGGCTTGACATAACGAGTTTGAAGGCAGATTTGGATGAATTGATTGACGGTACAGTATCATTAGAGAGATTAGCCTCGTATACACCAGATGAGATACTGTTCCTATCCAAGGATATTACTCGAAGAGCAAGGTCAGTTCACGAGAACTTATCTAATTTGGCCAACAGGTACATGGTAGACCTGTCACGAACTAAGGCTTTACAGAGTAACCATAGACTAACTTGCACGGATCAGGATTTGGATGACCGTAGAACGATCGCGCTGAAGGTACATATAAGGGAACTGATCGTAAGTATCAGAATATGGAGAGATCTAGATAGATGGGAGGAAAGATGGTCCAGAAAGGGCTCCGTTAGACGGAGTGTGCTTGAGGGCTCCCAGGACACAGGTTTGATGCGAATGGAAGCTTTCCCTTTGCGAGAAATCGCGAATGGAAGTTACGTTCATGTGCCCTGGAGTAGGGGGGATTTGGCGGCATTCACCAATTCCTTCCCAAAGCTTAGGGATAATCCTGTCGAGTGGTATAAGCAGGTAGAGAGATTTGTGAAGATCTCGAAGGTACTGTGGATCGATTTGAACACACTGTTCGATATCGTAGTACCCGGAGACTTGTGGACGGCGTGCAAGCTTAGTGTTGAATGGCCTACTTGCGAGCCAACGAGAGACGCTCGGACGAATGGGCCATCACTAAGAGTCATGGAAAAATACGAGAGAGTAATAACGTGGCTAAAAGAGAAAGTGCCGGTGCAAGACATAGACTGGGTAAAGATAGATCGAACTACTCAGGAGCCGAAAGAGACAGTTCATGAGTTTTACGAGCGATTGCTGAAAGCATTCAAGCAATACAGCGGGTTAGATGTGATGGATCCCAAGGACATAGGACAGTTTGTTTCAAAGTTTGTCCTCGGATTGAGACCAGAAATATGTCTAATGATCCAACAGCATCTGATCTGTTGGCAGAACAAACCTTTAGACGAGATTCTGAGATATGCAAGGTACTGTAGTGACGAGATAGACTCGAAGGCAAAGAAGCTTAAAGAAAAGTTAATGCTAGTGCAAATGCAAGCTGCTGGAAAGGATAAACAGCGACAGCAGGGAACAGGGACGCAGGCAAAGAAACAGAATAATCAGAGCAGAGATGAGGAAGAAAGACCAAGACCGAGAATGGATATCGCGACACTGAAAAAGACGACGAGATGTCATCAGTGTAACGAAGTGGGACATTGGAGACGCGAGTGTCCTTACAATGTTGAGTCAGGAGAATTAGAGCAGGAGGAGGAAGAGGTTCAGAACAACGTGGTTAAAGGAGCCACAGTCCCGAAGGGCAAGTTTGTCAAAGGGGGGACTCAGACTCCTCGAGCCCCGTTTCCTCAACCACCTCGCATCTCAAACGGAGGGAAGACCTACAGACAGATGCCATTGTTTGTAGGAGGAGAGGAATGCTACTACGTTGATCCTCTTACAGGGCAGCGGGCGAATAGGGAGGAAGATTGTACTCTAGGAGCCGCCTTGGAGGTAGATCAGAGAGGACCCTACGTAGAGGCGGAAATAGCGGGATGTCCTACAACCTTTTTGGTGGATACGGGGGCCACAAGATCCACGTTAAGATCTGCGGTAGTCCCGGGTCTGCCAATATCAGGAGAAACGGTTCAGGTGGTAGGAGTCGCGAACAAAAGGATGACAAATCCCTTGACCGAACCAGTGTCAGTAAGGATAGGGAATTACAGTGACGAACATCAGTTTGTGATCTGCGATTCTAGTCCTGTGTGCTTATTAGGGAGAGATTTGCTGTGCAAACTGAACTGTACGATACATTGCACACCTGAGGGAGTAGAAGTGCAGACCAATGATGAGGACGCTGATTTCAAAGTTGTAAACTCAAGGGAATGTGTGGAACTTTATCCTACCTTAACAGTGGAGGAGCTTCCACAGGACTTAAGAGAGAAAGTCTCAGCTGAGGTATGGGATTTTACTGGGGAAGAAATAGGATTGATCAAAGGAGTAGACCCGGTAAAAATCTTGGTAAGACCCCATGCTGAGTATCCAAGAACACCACAGTATAAGCTAACGCCAGAGACGATTGCAGGGATTAAGCCTGTGATCGAATCCATGATTAAGCAGGGAATACTGAAGGAGATCGTGGGAAGTCCATGTAACTCCCCGATCATGGGTTTGCAGAAACCTAGTGGAAAATACAGAATAGTGCAGGATCTTCGAAAGATTAATAACATTGTTGTCTCATGTTGTCCAGTGGTACCGAATCCATCAGTGATATTGTTTCAGATACCGTTCCAAGCTGAATGGTTTACCGTGATAGATTTGTTTCAGGCTTTCTTTTCGATACCGTTAGAGGAAGAGAGCCAGTATCTTTTCGCTTTCAAGCTGGAAGATCGCGTCTTGACATGGTGTCGTATCCCTCAGGGGTATACAGAGAGCCCATCGATCTTTAACCAGTTATTGAAACGAAATCTTGAGAGTCTGGTACTGCCCAAGAATTCAGTTCTAGTCCAGTACATAGACGACCTCCTAGTTGCGTCAGAAACTGAGGAAGCTTGCAAAGAAGACACCATCACCTTGTTAAATCACTTGGCCGAGAACGGACACAAGGTGTCTCCAAGTAAATTGCAATATTGTAAGACTGAGGTGCAATACTTGGGCCATAGGATTGAAAAGGGAAAGCGGAAGGTGTCTCCAGACAGAATAGAGGCGATTATGAAAATGAACGCGCCTACGACACAAAGAGAAGTCAGGATGTTTCTAGGCATGGTTGGTTATTGTCGACAGTGGATAGCAAACTTTTCACTGAAGGCCAAACCATTATTACAACTGACGCACAAGGGAGTAAGTGATCCGGTACCATGGGACAAAGATTGTTTGATGGCGTTTTTGCAGCTAAGGGAGGACTTATGTCGCGCCCCGGCTTTAGGAATGCCGGATTATAAGAAACCTTTTTTGCTTTACTGCTGCGAGAGAGAGGGATGCGCTTTAGCGGTATTAGCACAGGTCCACGGAGATGCGCGCAGGCCAGTGGCGTATTTCTCGGCTACATTAGATCCAGTAGCCGCAGCGTTGCCCGGATGTCTCAAATCCGTAGCTGCAACGGGTGTCAGCATTGAAAGATCTGAGAGCGTAGTTATGGGTCATCCGTTAGAGGTGTATGTACCACATTCTGTAGAACTGTTAATGACAAGGACGAAGACTCAGCATCTGACGAATAGCAGGCTCACACGCTACGAGCAAGTCATACTGGCTGCCGAGAATGTGACCCTAAAGAGATGCTCTGTCTTGAATCCTGCAACCTTGATGCCACTTCCGAATGAAGTGGACGACGAAAATTGTACAGAACATGACTGCCTTGATGTGACTGAACTATGTACCAAACCGAGACCTGATATCGTAGATGAGCCATTGACAGACCCAGACGAAATTTTCTTCGTTGATGGTTCATGTGTAAGAAACGATGTCGGTCAGCTGAGAGCAGCTTATGCAGTATGCACGATTACCAGAGTTATAGAAGCCGCTTGCCTGGAAGGAGTCCACTCCGCACAAGTAGCTGAAATTGTGGCTTTGACTCGTGCTTGCCTAGCAGGCGACAGACTTCGAGTCACCATATACACCGATAGCCAGTATGGTTTCGGCGTAGTTCATGATTACGGGCAGTTGTGGTCTCAAAGAGGTTACATGACCTCCTCGGGTTCTCCTATTAGGAATGGAGAATTCGTGAAACTACTGTTAGAGGCTTTGCAAAAACCTATGGCCATAGCTGTGGTCAAATGTGTAGCACACACAAAAAATACGGACTTTGTATCACTAGGAAACAAATATGCAGATGAGGTAGCGCGTTACTGCGCGGAGCAGGGATATTCTCACACTGATGCAAAAGTGGGGGGAATCCAGGAAAGAACTGAATTGACCATGTTGTTAGACACTGTAGATACGTGGGATGAATTGAGAGCAGTACAGGAAAATGCACCAGATGATGAGAAAAAGGGCTGGGAAACAGCAGGGTGCGAAAAAAGTGAGATGAATTTCTGGGTGTCTGCCGACGGAAGGGCAGTATTACCAAATGAACTTATTAGTCCAATGGCAAGGAAATTGCATGGATCAGCACACATAGGAAGAGATGCTAAGGTGAGAGTATTCAGACAAACGTGGTTTAACCCTAAATTTAGAGTAGCGGCAGAAGCAGTGTGTCAGCGATGTACGATCTGTCAGCAACTAAATGTGGGTAAAAGAACACCAGTTACCTTGAGTCACATAGGAAGGTCTGGGGGGCCTTTCAATAGGATGCAGATTGACTTCATAGAAATGCCTCCATGCAACAGACTCAGATACGTGTTAGTAATTGTTTGCATATTTTCTAGATGGGTTGAGGCTTACCCTACACGTAGGTGCGATACACTTACAGTAGCAAAATTGTTACTTAGGGAGTTGATACCGAGGTTTGGGGTGCCATCCTCTTTGGAATCAGACAGAGGAACTCATTTCAATAGCGAAGTGGTGAAGATGCTGTGTTCAGCTTTAAATATCGATCAGAAGTTACACTGCAGCTATCGACCAGAAGCTTCAGGGATCGTAGAGCAAATTAACAGTACCATCAAGTCCAGACTGGCTAAAGTTTGTTCATCGACATCCCTGAGTTGGCCAGACGCACTTCCAGTAGTTCTTATGAGCATACGTAGCACACCTGATAGAAGAACAGGCCTCTCTCCACATGAGGTGCTAATGGGGAGAGCTATGAGATTGCCATCGGTTCCGACTGCAGCGCTAGTGAACATCACAGACGATTTGATCTTGGACTACTGCAAGGGACTATCTGATGCCGTGAATTCTGTGTCCCTCCAGGTCCAGGCTGCAGAGGTTCCATCGGTACAAGATTTGTGCCACGACCTGAGTCCAGGAGACTGGGTCCTGGTGAAGAAACATGTCAGGAAGAACTGCTTAGACGTGCGTTGGCGAGGACCGTTTCAAGTCATACTTGTAACGAATACCGCAGTGAAGTGTGGAGGGCTGCCAAACTGGATACATGCCTCACACACCCGAAGAGTGCCAACACCTCCAGAAGACATAGCTCCTCTCTCGGATGAAAATCCAGCGGGAAGCGGAGAAGTCATAGAGGGGGAAAGCCAAGCTGTGGAGGTGATCGAAGAAGCTGAAACTGTGTTGGAACAGGGCGACGAAGGTCAGGACACGAGTGGGACCGAAGTTGCCTCAGGAGAAGAAAGTAATTGGGAATCCGACACAGATATCGAGCAAACTGAGAGTGACCAAGAGACAGGTCCTGGAACAAGGAGCGGACAGACGGAAAGCAAAGAAGCTAGTTGGCCGGAGAGAAGGAAAAGGCCAAGTTCGGAAAGGAAAAAGGAAAGAACTCTTGCCCCGATCGCTGAAGAGTCGGATCAGGAGGAAGAGACGACAGATTCAGGAACTGAGAGTCCACGAAGATCGAGGAGGATACGTGTGCCCTGCAGAAGGTACGCTACCCCAGAGTGGACTTATCTAGCAGATGTATTGGGGACAGAAATCTGGGAGAGTGAAGAGTGTGAAAGTAATCGATCTCGATCCATTTGTGGCAGTGGAGATATGGATGTTGGCGCCTGGACTCGAGACTGAGGGGTTACTGACTTTCACACTTCCCATACCCCCACGTTTGAGTAAAATTCAAGATTTAGTGCTAAAAAGATTACAATTTCCAACAGTTGGTCAGCAAATGACAGAAGAAGAAGAAAAAGTTATTCGTTTTGAAATATTAATTATTGTTGTGAAAGCCGCAGGTCCGAGAATAATTGTTGATGCATAAAGACTTTTGTACGTATGTTATAAAGAAGAAGATAACCTAGCGCCGAGTGGAAAGAAGAAAAAATTAGGGATTACATTTAGAGGACGGAGAAGGGCTAGGGTTGTCTGCTGCTAAGAAGAGAAAAGACATTGTGGTGAAAAGGATACCTGTTAATAAAAAGCACTTTAAAGACTGTGAAAGCAAACAAGCAACCAAAGGCTGGAAAGAGAATTTTTGCTAAAGAAACGAGGTACGCTGTTGGATAACATGGAGAACGGCAACCCAAACAGAAAAGCTAGATGTATAGTAGGTACACTTATAGCAATAGTGATATTTTTCATAATCATAGTAGTAACGATATCTTACATGACAGGACATGAGAACGATAAAAGGATAGCAAACGTAAAAATTGTGAAGACCTTGAAACCTGCTCTTGTGGGAAAGAAGGAGGAGAGCACTGTTACACGTGAGAAGGCGTTACTTGCAGATGAAGCTCGTAGATTACATATAGACGAGTCACAGGGAAACTTTAGGTCAAATGCATATGCCAAATTATTGTACGAATATATCGATGCCATGGAGGCCAAAGATTGCTACGTTTGTATGCAATTGCCGGCTTCTGTAGACGAAGGCATTAGATATCACCATCTCCCATTGACTTATGGGATAACATGTAGTTTACTGCTTAGTATATTTTATGGAAGAGAAGGATTTGAGTACTACTTTTCAAATTATGATTCGGTACTGCCTGAAGTTCCGAATTATAAGCAAATGAATAAGTGGGACTACTACAAAAAGGAAGATAGACTGGCTAAATTCTTTCTTCCTTGGGACACATTAGATACATCATATGCACGTAGAAATAATCTGACTTGCAAAGTATCAGAAGTAGAAAAAAGGTTTATAGCACAAGTAGATGATCGATGCAGACGGCAGAAGATTCTAAAAATGTCAGGACAATGGAAAACAGATTGGACGGAAGAAGAGAAGGCACATAAAAAGAAAGGTAGTAATGGTCCAATAGCATTGGATAGAACGCAGAGAGGAAAATTATGTTTAACTCGAAGCAAAACGTATTACGAGAGTGAATTTGTAGGTGAAGTTAGTTGCGAGCACTCTTTTAGACTAGAGTATTATACGAAGGATTTTATGAAAGGGATGCAAGCTATTCCGAATGTATATTTTGTATGTGGGAGAAATGCCTATGTAAAACTTCCAGATAATTGGTATGGTTCGTGTTACTTGGCAATTGTCTTCCCCAAAATATATCATGCAAAGGATTTAGCGATCATAGAAGGAAAGGCTTCGAGGAGAACGAAAAGGGAAGTAGGAGATGCAGAAGTAGTAGGAGATGTATTTGGAGCGATGTTTCCATTGTTAGGGTTGATTCTTAACGATGTTAAGATTAGAAGGTTAGCGACAGTCGTGGATAGATTGTCTGCCAGCACTGCAAGATCACTAATGTTAGTAGAAGGTGAGATGCAGTCGATTAGAGCAATGGTTTTACAGAACAGACTTGCTTTAGATGTGATATTAGCAAAGGAAGGCGGAGTTTGTAAAGCTTTGAAAGTTCAGGAATGTTGTACTTATATTCCTGATAATTCAAAACCACTTGAGAAAGTCATACAAAACATTACACGGATCCATCAAGAAATTGAAGATTTATCAAAAGTAAATGTTTGGGAAAAAGTAGGAAATGGAGTGGGAAAGGTTGGAAGTTGGTTTGCTAATCTAGGCAAAAGCATAGTTTGGTATATTTTAAAGCCTGTATTAATAGTATTAATTTGTATAATTACATTGTTAGGATTAGTAAAATTGTACAAGTGGTATAGGTCGAACAAGTTACAAAGATCGATGAGAGACCAAGAAAGGAGACTAGCTGTTCTACAAGATCAACAGTATAAAAGTTTGAGAACACTTGAGTCGATAAAAAGAGGAGCTGATGTAACTAGTTCGGTATAAGAGATGTATTCAAATTGCTTTTAGTGATGACTCCTAAAAGTCATCAAAGGGGGGAACTGAGAAAGCGCAATTTGAATTTAAAGTATATAGTAACCATATCTAGACGTATATGTTATAAACGTAGGAATGAAACGCACATCGTAATGTAAAGTTGGCGACTATAGTATAAAGGCCAATGAATGTGATAACATGGTATAGGAAATGTAAATGTATTCACACGTTAAAATGCATTAGATTTAGAAGACCCGTATACATGAAGGGTAAATGTATAGGAATGTGTAGAAATGCTTAGGAAATACCGAACGTGCACAGTAGAATTCGTGTACGTGTGTAACTTTAAATGTGTAACTTTACATTGGGAAGAAGCGGCGAGGGAAAATAACGTGGAAAGACGTAAATGTGTAGAAACGTGGATAAATATATAAGAGAACTCACATAAAGATGTAACCAAGGAAGATGCATAAGTTATGTTCTATACAGCCGTATTCTATGTATTACATATATTTGATGTAGAATGTATTTAAGTATAACTAGGGCTTTTGCTAAAGTACGAATATATAAATGTATGCCAAAGGTTATACTGTGTAGAAGGTTTCTGTAGGAATGCTGGAAGAGTTTAGGTCATTTGTGTTTGTAACCTAACTGGTCAAGAGTTCGAAGGAGCATAGTCACATGAATGTAATTTAGAGGGTTTGTGAAAGTCGTAAATAGCTTGATGTGGACATGAGAGCCGAGAAGTCTAGCACTTGTTAGATTTAAGGTGACAATGCCGGACGGAGCTTATTGCTCGAACGTGAGGAGAGACACTTTGAATGTAGACTATGTTTTGACAAGACCATTCACAGGACCTAGCAGGGTCAAGTTAAGAGACATAGAGTTAAGGCCTTGTCTAAATTCATATGTTACTCGATCTGAAAAGAGTCAATGAAGGTCGACGATGAAATGATGAAGATGACATCTAAAGAAGAAGGGTCAACTTAACGGACGACGCAAGGAATGGACCAATGGAAGAAGCAGGAAGTTGACATCATCGGGGGAAGTCCGTGGTGGGCGTCAAGGGGCGTTCCACCCACACAGTGATTGTGTATTTTAGGGACAGCACCCCGGGGAGGAGAGCAGAGTCATCAGCAGAGCAATTAGCATTAGGCTAAGGCGAGAGCAAAGCGAAGGGTAAATGCCTTGAGCAGATGCGCTGAGACATCAGAGCGCAAGGGGGCAGTAGGCCAAGGACCCTTAGAGAGCAGATGGGTAGGCAGATAGGGTACTGCTTCTGAGACTTAAGATTTCCTTTAGAGGCTAAGAGAGTTTGAACTTCTTTGGGAGTCAAACTGCTGACACCTTTTTAGGGAAGAGAACTTGCGAAGAAGGATTGTCACATAGCATAGAGTAGGGACAGTTTTAACTTGATTATTGTTTTATCTTACTGCAGATGACGCAGAAGGAACCACTTCACACCGAAGCTTAAGGCGACTGATATTTTAATTGATTTTGTATTTTGTATACTTTGAGATTTTATCCCGAGTGGATTGTATCGTATTCAAATTAACTTTATATAAACTCTTAAAACTTCATCAGTTGTAAGTGGTTCTTCAGAGTGGCGTCAGTTAATGGGGTTTGTCTAACCAATGCGGGGGTGGTCATTTCCTCAATGACAGATATAAGCGGTCCAAAACAGATGAATGGGATTCTTTATTAAATTTATCATAATCATAAATTGATATCAAAATCCCGTTCCCCGCAGATGGATAGCAAGAAAGCAGGAGGATAAAAAGCAAGGAAAACAGGAAAAGGACAAATACGGATGGAGAGAAATAAAGATGAATATAAAGGATGGATGGGATACATGAGTGATTGGGTGAATTGGAAAATATAGAGAATGGATAGAATCCAAGATGTGGAAAAAGACAGAACGAAGGTTTCAGAGAAAAAAGTTAGGATATTTAAGAATTTTAAAATCCCCCTCAGGGTGAGCAATCCCCCATACGACGATGCTTGCCTCATCCACTTTCAATGAACACTTTTAGAAAATGGCTCAAAGTGGGCACATTTTACTTTTCTGGCAAATCTTACATAAAACCATGAGCTGCGTGTGTGGTGAGCGTGTATACTGGAATTTACAACCACCGCAAAAATGTATGACTGATGAGGTAAAGGCAGGGAACAGAAGTTCTAGGCAGATCAGGGGCTTGGGATTGCCAATATAGCGCGTTATTCAACTTTACTGTTGCTTTATGGCCAAGCTTGCGTAATCAAGTAAAGTAAAACTTGGTCCAAACCTCCACTCTCCTCCCATTGAACACCATGGACGTTTGTGCTGTTCCGGATGAATTGCCGCTGAAAATCCCTCTGCAGTTTCCAAAACACCCGTTTGGGCCTGTCGTAAGATTATGGAGAAATGAAGGGGAACAAACGGTTCCCACACCACCTGCTGTGCCGCGGCCTCGAGCGCGCGACCCTTTCATCTGGACCGGATCTCTGGCCTCGCTTCCGCTGCTCCCAGAAACACCCGCGCGAAGGGGCTTTACGCTGTCGGGGGCCATACATCAGGCATTCTTTGTTAATGTGCAGGTTTAGGAAAGGATGTCCGGACGCCGCGATACACGGATTAGCACCTGGCAGGCGCTCAACAAAATCCACGGCCGAAACCGAATGTATAGTCAGCGTTTGTCCGCCTGGTTATGCAACATGTCCCGCTCACCTAATAATTCACATACCATGGCCGGAGAGGCAGTTTTTTTCCCCTTGAACTGAAAACACAAATCTGGAAATCCTCATCTGTTTTGTTTCCACTTCAGGGAGAAAAAAATGCGAATCTTCCTACTCGTGCCTCGAAGCTAAAAATACCAGAGGGGTTCTTTGTGTTCATGTTGTTAGTCCCTTGCTGGCCTGGATCCCGGGTCTCAATGCCGACTTCCAGTCCTCCTAAAACAGTATCTCACAAAGGCCAGGGCGAGTGCCAAAAAGGAGGCGATGGCCACCTGTGGTCTCAGGACCCCCTTCCTGATAACATCATGGCCGACACCGGTGTGCCAACTCCTGTCCGTCTTTTATGTTTATCTCCCCGGAAGTAGAGGGGAGCTGTAAACAACAGCTTGAAAATTAATTAAACCACTGTGGCCCTAATTCAGCCTTGGGCACTAATGAAAAATATCCTCTGATTATAAGAAAAATGTTGACTTATGCTTGTTATGTAATAAGTATTTCTTTTTAAGTTCATTTGTTTGCAGTATGTGTTCTTGAGAATCTCATGGGGAAACTATGAAGAACGGAATCAGTTGATATCTGTCTTCCTGGGATCGTGTCGCTCTTTCTTTGTAATCTTAGTTAGGGTTTATGTTTGCTTCTTTTAAGTAGATGACTCTTCTTTGCAAATCTCCACCAACAGAATTTTCTCTACTACAAAAGAAAATCTGCGCTATTAGATGCATGGTCGTGGAAATTCCTTTAGTGAATTACCCTTCAGATTACTCCCTGAAATATGAGCATCTTTGATTACCATTCATTTCTAAAGCTGCATCATAGTTTATACAAACTACCAGCACAATTTTGGGAAATGGGTAAATAAGCCTTCCCATTCCAGGCACTGAGTGTACTGTGATAATTGCTCACCTCTGGTTTAATGCAATTCGTGTGCAAGCTTGAAATGCATGTATGTGTATGATGGAAGTGAAAGGGCACACACTGCAAAAAGAAACAGAAATTCCACCCATCAAGCTTTTGAGGGTCCAGACACCTTCACACCCATGAGCAGTTAATTTGCATGACCCAAACCTGCTCTTAGAAATTTAAGGCTGCACCCAAAATGTACCCTTGTGATCACTAGTGTGATTTTGATCTAAACCCAGCCTGGTTTTATTGCCAACAGAAAAGGCTGAATTCCATCAAAGGCCTATGCAAACAACAAGAAAGGAAAGAGCATGGTTGGCTGACAGCTGACTAACCAGCAGCCAATAAAAGTGCTTCTTACCTTCAGCTGGTTCAGTCGCTCTGTACCCTATGAGACCGCTTCGCAAATAAATATTGGGAAAACCAAGGGTCTCGCCTACGAGACGAGAACTATTGGCTTTGTGAATAGTTTTTAGGTCGAGCCTTTACCATTCCGCAGGAATGGGAAATGGGGAGAATTCAAGTCGGCTATTTTCTCGTCAAACCAAAGGGCTTTCAGCCCGCGGTTTTCATGCAGTGCCCGTCAACATGCACGCGCATCGCATGCAAGCCCAGCCCAGTCCTCCCCTCATTCACGCCCACCCACCAGGCTCTCCCGCCCCCATCAGGCTTCTCTCCCAATCCGCATGCAAGCCCAGCCCAGTCCTCCCCTCATTCACGCCCACCCACCAGGCTCTCCCGCCCCCATCAGGCTTCTCTCCCAATCCGCATGCAAGCCCAGCCCAGTCTTCCCCTCATTCACGCCCACCCACCAGGCTCTCCAGCCCCATCAGGCTTCTCTCCCAATCCGCCTGGCTCCCCTCGCGCATTCACGCCTCCCACCAGGCTTTCCCGCCCCCATCCGGCGTTTCATTTTTTTTTTGTTTGTTTCTGGTGCACGTCGCGTTTCTCCTGTCCGAGTGCTCGTTTTGGCTTCCCAGGTTGTTTACTGATATATTTGTCTCAACAAATCCCCTCCATTTTAACGGAAAGGTCTGGAATAGTTGTATGTCTGAGATATGCGGCTTTCGAGGGGAGGTTTATTCATGAGTTCTACAGTGTCTGGATGTTCAGACAACAGTTTTGGTGTTTGTTTATCCTGAGAAACCGCAGTGTATGCTGGTAACTTTTATATAACCTGGAGTTCACAGAGCGTAAAACGCTTGCGAGGTAATTGTTTTATTTCTGCCATTTACTTTAACAGTTGCATATACAAGTGTAAGACTCTAACGCCACCTGGAGCCGAAGTCAGAAAGAGAGAACTTTCTTTTCCGCCTTCATCCTTTATGTAGTCACATATTTAAAGCGGCAGTTCTTCGAAAATGATGCACTTTCTTGCCACCAGCACATCAAAGGGCTTCGCCCAGCGTGCGCTCAGCGGCTTCTCCTCCCCTAATTAAACATGGCTGGCCGGCCGTGCTTTCAGTTTCCCGGCCGCTCTTAACGCTTGTTTTTTTGTCCGGGACCCCTGCTGTTTCCGCCCTCTGACCACCGTCTGACAGAAGCACAGTATTTCCAATATAAATGCTGTGGTGCTGGACAACAGTACGTTTTAAAAGCTCTAAAATCATATGTTTAATTGATGAAATGTTTGTAAAATGACTAATTGCCTTTTTATTACCCTAATATCAGTTTCACTAAAGCATCGTTTGTTTTGCTGCGTCACACCACAATTATGCCATGTACATGTATTTATATTAGATCCCCAATGCGCCAACTAGGCTTTTGTACGGTGCATCTTACAAGAGGCTTAATATAGAACAATAATGTATCCATGGAGCGTCACCAGACTCGGTATGCATCCAGGCAGTTCCTTCCCGTGTTGGTGGCACGGTGTTACAATGCCCGCTGCCCTGGGACCGTTCTGCCATTTAGGTGCCCGCGGCAAAGCACGACAAAACACGGCCATTCTTCCCCGAGTGCCTTCAGAAATAGCATTTCCAACATAATGCCCTGACAGGAAGGGCGCAGGACAATGACATCTGCAGGCCTAAATCTCCCTGGAAGTGGCACAAACAGATTCTGTCTGCAGATTAGCTCTCCCCTAATTGTCAAACCAATTGGTGTGCGGGGGAATGCGTCGGATGGCGGGAGGGCAGGCCTCGTGCGCTCTCAGAGGGTACTCCCCCACCCCCATGCCAGCCTGTGCCCTTACTGTTTCCTACATGGCGGGAGTTTGCGTAGGAAGAGAGCATCCGCAGCACAGCTGCAATTAACTTATTATTGTTATGTGCAGGCTTTATTTATACCTCAGTCGCCATCCACGTATTTAAGTAGACGCTGTATTTAGTTGTTCCTGTTGAAATTCCAGTGGACAACGTTAAGATCGATTCTGATGGACCCTTTTGGTGGCACCTGGCATTCGGGTGTCATAAGAGATGCTAAGGAGAAACATGCACACGATTCATTTGATACGTGGAACTAGTTATGTGTTCTAACTTTTTTTTGTTTGTGCTTTGCTTTAAGTTGTTTGTATTTTAGTTCGCCTGTAGGGTTTCTTTTTTTTTCCAACTGGTCATTCACACTCGGTGCCCAGGAATGAGTAATTTGTTTGAGCGGGTTAACGCTCCCCTCTGACATCTGTTGTGATCCGAAGGCCACGACCCTGATTGTGCCACTAGATGTACTGTCAAAAAAACAACATCAAAATCGATATTTATAATACCATGTTGGTGCAGACCTCTCAGGCTGTCCCAAGTTGTGCGTGAGCTGTTACCATTAAAAACTCAAAGTCATAAGTACCATCATTGAAGAAATAACGATGATAGAAGCAAATATATCTGACTTGAATAAGTACAAGATGTCACAGATGTATAACCCTTAGAACGCCCTTCTTACTAGTACCCTGCTCTACACGTCTCGTTTTATGGACCTTTGACAGATAAAAGGATTTTCTAACCAACTGGAAATCAATCCTGGAAGCATATACATAACTCAGCATCCAAAATATGAACCTTAAGTTCTTATGTAACTATACTAC
Organism: Lissotriton vulgaris; assembly: GCF_964263255.1. Lineage (NCBI taxonomy): Eukaryota > Metazoa > Chordata > Amphibia > Caudata > Salamandridae > Lissotriton > Lissotriton vulgaris. Next base: position 137,040,276 of record NC_141691.1, read on the forward strand.
ACATTCCACTAAATTACAAAATCGTGTATTCATAGTTTTATTGGAGAGGATGTGGACTTACGACCAGAGCTGCAGACTTTGGAGCTGGGGACCAGTCTCGAGCCTCGGCGTTGGCTCAACAGCCTGAGATTCTAGCTAAATCACTCAGTCTCCCCAAAACATGAATCTGTCCTTGTGTAACGTAACTGGTGCTCATGTAAAGCGCTCCAGTACCTTCTGGTCGAGTTCACGCTATATAAACCTGTTAAAAAATGCTCATTTCAAGCAAGTTGGTCTGCAGCGCGACACTCTATCCAGCCTCCACGTTGCACCCCGACAAAGCCGTGCCTGGATGTACCCGCGCTGCTGTTAGTCCATTAATTACATCACTTCACTGAGGGGGCTGGAAGGCCCTCTGCTTCGGCTCAGGGTTACTCAGCCTTTCACCTCCAGGTCACCGGATCATGTCCCCCCCTCCCCCCATTGGCAGGAACTCGCAGCCATCTGACAGCTGCTCTGCGCCATATGTGGAAAGAGTTGGCCTCAGACCTGTCACCCACCGACGTGTGGAAATTGCTCTAAAAAACACCTCACACTTGGCGCTCTTTTTGGCGGCTTATCGGCTGCTCTGACGTCATTTGCACTCACTCCACGGGACGCTACTGCGTGCGTACAGTTATGTGAGGAGCTTTGACTGCTCCGGCTATTGTATCTCGCTCGCCACTTTTCAGGGCCGCCATCATGGCGGTGTTCTGTGACAACTGAAGTGATTGGCCACATACACACAAATCACACAGAATATCTGAGCACCCAGCAACAGGCAAGCCACCTGCGCCTGAAATGAAACCCCTTTGTCAACATTTGTCACCGAATGACTACGTGGTTGTAGGAAGGTGCCTCCTCGCGAGCAGGATGTGAAGGGAAATTCTTGTTGCAGCCGTATGAAAAGTGGCCTAACAGCCAGAGCTGCCGACTTTGGCACAGGGGAGCCAGGCCCCAGGCCCTCCGCGGCTCACCATACGGTGTTTCTGGCTAAAGCACTTCATCTACCCGTGTCTATAAATTAAAAACAATATATATGAATTAAACATTAATTAGACTTGGTGTAAGGTAAACTGATGCAGTGCAAACCGTTCTAATACCCATCGGCCTAGTTCGTGCTATATAAAACTTCAAAACAAATGTCACTGCAGTAAAAACACGCATTGGCATAACCTGTAGGCCTGGCTTTGGCAAACTGTGATAGTTCATGTTTTATAAAAAAAAACATATATCTTGTCAGTATGTGCCATAAAAGTAACACAAAAGAAAAGATGCTGCCACATGTACAGGCAAGATGCTTGCAATACAAGTCAAAATATATTAAAAAAAAATAGTATTGGTTTTCAGTTTTGTACTATTGGATTTGAATCACCGTAATAAGAAAATACATTTTGAATAACGAGGGTGATGAGAAAGGATAAGGAATAGAAATGAAACAAGCACTGGCGTTGCCAATAGGTCTCGCAGTAGGATAGTTGGAGCTATTGGTTTTCTAAATGACAAAGCCCTTTATGTCTTTAAAATGAAAACAAAAATAAAAGGCATTGTTATTTACAATTGTAATAGCTCCAACTTTCCTACTGCGAGACCTATTGGCAACGCCAGTGCTTGTTTAGCCATGTAGTATAGTGGCGTGACTGCTGTGAAGCATGGCTGAAAAAGCTCTGCGATGTGGTCAGGGAGTGTGGAGGGATTAACACTGACAATGCAGGGTGTGGGGTAAAAGGAGCTATGACACACCCAGTTTTGGCCACGTAATAGCACTTTTTTTGCTATGGTGAATAGGGGGTACACAACTTAGGAAAGGCGGATGGGGCAAGCAGCACAGATGATTGGGTGGTGGCAGGAAACATGGACAAGAGAGGGAATAAGGGTGTGGCAAGAAACACAGATGAAGGAGGGTGGGTGGGTGCAAGCAACAAAGGGACAGGAGGACACTTAGGGGCAAGCAACAGAACAAGGAAATTAGAGAGGGCGGGAGGAACATAGAGAAGGGAGAAGTAAATGCCTGAACCAGTTGAAAAAGACAGATTCTGATACCATGGATAAAAAGGAAGAAAAAAGTAGTACCTCAAAAACTAAGCAGTGGCAGGGCCCAAGTAATGCATATATGTTCCAGGGGTGGAACAAACACACAAATAGGAAGGAAGCCTATGCCCATTGACAAATAAGAAGCAAGCAAATGAAACTGACAATGATGCTAACCAATGGTTAGCAATGTGGGGGCCTCTTAACCCACTGTTAGAAAACAAAAGGTCTTGAAGAGACGGCGCATGCACTGCTGAGGCGAGACCTAAAAATTGAAGACATCTACGTATGTCAATAATCAATAAACAAAAGAAGAGTGTCTATGAAAAAGGCTAAGCCGTTCTAGGGAGCACAGAAACAGCCACACTGGGATGTTTAAGAAGGCCCTTACTCACCACCTAGTGATGACATGCTTCATCATAGGGCCCCACCAAAGAGACCGAGTGTCTCTTTGGTGTGCTGCAACGCCAGGATTACTGCGGAGCGGGATGGTGAGTTTAGGGCGTGTTGAGTGCAAATGAAATTTAGTGAGTGATGGGGGTATTAAAAAGTCAGTAGTGTATCTGAGATAACAATTTTATTAAATGATCACTAAAGACAAAAGATGTTAAAATATGTGAGGAAACAGTCCACTTTTAATTGAGTGGTGGGTTCCTAAAGAGTAGTCGACATGTTTCTTGCCATCGAAACGGTGTTACTTTACCAGGCAATTCATCAGGACTGGGTGTGATAAACCCTGGCGGTATGGGCACACTAAGGCCCACCCTTACCTAGGGACGTGAGTGTGAAAATTATAAAAAGTGGAAAAAGTGCAAAAAAATTAGGAATAGTTGAATTATTCCCAATTACTCCTGGTTTAGGAGGCTTCTACTGATCGTTTCTGCACCTGGAAGATAAAAGGACAGAGACATACGAGTAGAACAAGACAAACATTTAGAATTACTCCTGGTTGTCATTGATTTTATAGTGAATATCGTGCTCCAGAGGTGAAAAACACCCTAGCTGTGGTAGAATAGCGCTATGGTTAACACCACCTATTAGCCCCGGGTTCACATGAGCTAGGAGAGGTGTAGTGTACTATTCGTGGTACAGACTAGTAGTGACTAAGGGATAAAAAAGGTGAAAATCTTCATAGAAGATCATCAACTTTGCGATCAATATAAATGTTATGAAAAGATCGCGATCAAGTTAAAATTGTCTCACTTTCAAGGTGTTAGGAATGAACACCATGGGTCTCAGGAGGGGGGTGGAAGCGTTTTCGGCACACCCTGTAATTTGGCAGAGCAAAGGAAAACAAAAAGGCATTAAAATAATGTAAAGCCCCTTGGTAAGCGGAGCGCGATCTGTACTTAGCTCCATGCAGGCAGAAGGTTCCCACTTACGCCCTTGACGCTCGGCACCCGTAGTGTACCTACGTCGCCCTCGAACTGGACCCCGGCGATGATAATGCGGGCTCGGTTCGTTGTTTAAGAGCAAGGTAGCGAGGCGGTGTTTGCTTCCGGGTGGGCGTGGCCATGTGACGTAGTCCGACGTCAATCCAGCACTACCGAACGGTGCGTTCTATTGGCTATGACGATCGGTCGCGAGTTAACACGTTGCTTGGTTACCTGAGTAAACGCGGAAGGTGTGCGATTCAGATAAACGCTTACGGCGTGGTTATCTGGACAGGCACGTTCGGTCACAAGTATTAATAGTTGCTTGGTAACACTCCTAATCTTCTTTTTGAAAAAGAACAAAGGTGGGTTTATAGACTGGGTACCCACCTTGTAGGCCTTAATGACGATATCCCCTGGAATACGGTAATGAAGTGAACCAGATTAGTGTCTTTCGATATCAGCCATAATAGAACTGTACAACGGGCTCTTTGCAATGTAAACTTAACCCCCTCCACATGATTCTGGTGGTAGCCGGGTGTTTTATCTATGGCCTTTCATATAAACTCCCATTCTATTTTTACTTTTGTAAATAACCATATGCCAATAGATACAGAAAACATTTACCAACGTTCGAGAGTGTACTTCTAATGCTTTCGCTTACTAAACGCTTTAGTGACAATACTGCATACCTTTGTCATTAAGCAGTTAACATCCCCAATGCGCTAATCCTTAACACGCGTTTGTTTCTCCAGGTTATCAAAGTTGATGATCTTCTATGAAGATTTTCACCTTTTTTATCCCTTAGTCACTACTAGTCTGTACCACGAATAGTACACTACACCTCTCCTAGCTCATGTGAACCCGGGGCTAATAGGTGGTGTTAACCATAGCGCTATTCTACCACAGCTAGAGTGTTTTTCACCTCTGGAGCACGATATTCACTATAAAATCAATGACAACCAGGAGTAATTCTAAATGTTTGTCTTGTTCTACTCGTATGTCTCTGTCCTTTTATCTTCCAGGTGCAGAAACGATCAGTAGAAGCCTCCTAAACCAGGAGTAATTGGGAATAATTCAACTATTCCTAATTTTTTTGCACTTTTTCCACTTTTTATAATTTTCACACTCACGTCCCTAGGTAAGGGTGGGCCTTAGTGTGCCCATACCGCCAGGGTTTATCACACCCAGTCCTGATGAATTGCCTGGTAAAGTAACACCGTTTCGATGGCAAGAAACATGTCGACTACTCTTTAGGAACCCACCACTCAATTAAAAGTGGACTGTTTCCTCACATATTTTAACATCTTTTGTCTTTAGTGATCATTTAATAAAATTGTTATCTCAGATACACTACTGACTTTTTAATACCCTCATCACTCACTAAATTTCATTTGCACTCAACACGCCCTAAACTCACCATCCCGCTCCGCAGTAATTCTGGCGTTGCAGCACACCAAAGAGACACTCGGTCTCTTTGGTGGGGCCCGATGATGAAGCATGTCATCACTAGGTGGTGAGTAAGGGCCTTCTTAAACATCCCAGTGTGGCTGTTTCTGTGCTCCCTAGAACGGCTTAGCCTTTTTCATAGACACTCTTCTTTTGTTTATTGATTATTGACCGGGGAACAAGAGTGTCAGAGTACTCTCCCTACCTCTCTCCTTGTCATATAGACATCTACGTATGACCATTATATGAGAACCTGCTAATGTGCGCACTTGCCCACTCACAGCGCGCCACAATGTGTCAAGTGGGCACCCAATGAAGAGCGTTATCGCACAGTGAGCAATGGGAGTGTTATGGCCCCCCACTGTCGTATGTGGAGGGTCTCAGCAGTTTAAATTAGTTACAGGATTTCCATCCTTGCACAGAGAGGATTCATAAAAAAACATTGTTTTGAGTTTTTGGAGGGGTGGGAGTCGATGCTCAAGCCCCCCAGTCGATTGTCCTGTCCCTCCAACTATCCCTTTTTTCCCTCACAAACCAATGTACTCAGGGCCCCACCCCATCCCGATCCAGCCTCCTCCCTTACGCAATGATTTTTTTCAAGGTAGGCAGTAATGGAAGTGGCATAGATTTCTTAATGTTTTGATTCACAAAAGTGCAAGAGAAGGGTGCCTTGGAATGTACTTACGGCTACTTCCCTGCAATAGAAAGTATAACGTAAATATTCCCATTTAAATTCCTCCAAGAGGACAAAAGTCTTAAAAACTAAAACCATCTGGATGCTAGGAAGGGGTTGTGTTATTTTCCCTACCACATTCATCCTAGTTTTCCTCAGGACTAATCTGTATAAAGTAAGACATTGAAAGAAGTTGGGAATGCTTGCCTGGGGGAGGGGGTAGCATTCCCTAAGTCTATTCACCTGTGAACATCCATTTCACACCCATTTGGTAAACTTATTACTGTGGAAAACTCCACTAACTTGCCAGATAATGCACAGTAGTAACTCGATTCTTCACTCGAAGAAAACATAATTTTGTGAATCAGTTAAGAATTATGATTTTAATTTGCAGTCGTAAGTTACTATCAGGGGTGGTAACTTGGTCAGGTTTTTTGAGCTTCAGGTTCGCCAACAATCACGAAGGCATATAATGTTAAAACACATGATACAGGGCGCTGTAAGGCCAGTGGAAAGGGAGATGAATGCAGATTGGTAGGGGTACTCAGAGAAAACACAATAAGGTGTGTGTGTGTGCTTTGTCTGTGTGTATGTCGAAATTCCTACTGAATGCACCTGTACCCAACTCTTTACCTGAAAATAAATGAAATAAATGTATAAGGTGGGTGTAACACCCCAAACACGAACAGCACCCACCCCTCACCCCCCTCACCCTCCCCAACCACACTCCCAAGCTACGTCATTGGTTACTATAGCAATCAAGTAAGTTTGTGATTAGTTTTCTAGGATGGGCCCTTGAGAGAGAGAGAGCGCTTGGCTTTCCAGCCGTGTTTTTTTTTCAAGTCAATATACATTTGGTTCCTCCCTTCTCTGCTTTCCGAGTTTCTCATCTGGAGGAGTTGAAGCAGACGGTGCTGGAGAGGTGGCTTGAAACAGAAACCAGATGCCTTATTAAATGTATAACTCTATAAGGCGTGTTGACTTTTCCTTAGTCTCAAAGTAAATGTAAACTTCAGGGGCCTGCTAGGGGAAGGCCGGACACAGATACCTCTTGTTCAAGGAGGCGCGAGGCCGATGAGGCCTCTTCTCCAACACGACACGAGATATCGTCTAGGGCAAAGTTGGAGATGAGAGATCAGAATTAAAATCTCGACCTCTCCCTCCTTCATTTAATTGTGTGATCCTCTGCATATAACTTGGTTACCCCTCCCGCAATTCGTATCTGCTCAAAATAGGGAGTGCTTAGAGGCACATGGTGGCATGAAGCGCTATCTACATAAATGATATGCCATATTAAAACATGTTGACAACAAAGGTCTTGACTTAAGATTATGCAATGAACAGCTGGCATTGCTTTATTCACAGGAGACCGATTGCCTGCTGAATCCCGTTTTCCAAAGTCTACCTTTTTAAGTGTGAATTATAAGGATTGCTGATAAACCAGGCTGGTGCTTTCACCAGTCCTAAACAGGAAATGCGTCATTTCCAGAAACATATTTCCCAAAACCTTTCTCCTCTTCAGCTATCCCTGGCCTGTGTGTTTGTTACAGAGGCGTTCCTCGGTCCGGGTGCTGCATTACATAATAATTCTATACTTGGTGCCAGGCGCACCTGGCATGAAACCTCATATGTACAAGTTATTACCAGCGCCCACCCGACGGTACATGGATGTGCTGAAAGGGAGCGTGACGAACCGCTCTCTCCAAACGGGGCTGCCTCCAGAGTGCCCGCCTGAAACACCACCCCCACGGAGTCTGCCCGACGCGGAGTCGTGTCAAGCGTGCCATGGGCCCTTGTGCAAACAGAGAAAATTGCGCTTCGCCCGTGTGGTTAGTAAAAAAATAGCCATTATTGGGGTGCCGTGGTCTTCTAAAACGTCCAGTGCCACTGCGCCTGGTGCACTCATGATAGAATGCACCTATCCCCCCCATGGAGTGTGGGCAGCCCATCCCAAAAAAGGCTGAGCTACGCCTGCTCTGGTGCAGTGGGCTGCTTCCCTCTTCCTTGCCAGGGTAACACTGCCCATCTTCCCTCCCCTGACATAAGCTCTGACTTCACAAACACACAAAAGATGACAGGAGGAATGTCCGGAATAATTCTAACCACAATCTCTCGGGGTAGCATCCTAACCCATTGTTCTTTTAGCCCACTACGCCACCTCAGTTTGGACCCAACCATTTGCAAATCAGTCTTGACCCAGCTCCTATAGGAACAGTCCAGCCCAAACTGCCAGCCCAGGTCCTGGCTGAACAGCGGGGGTGTGGCCAGACAGGGCTCCCGTGCTCACTGAGCCATAGGAGTCAAGCTGCACCTGACTGACAAGTCCCAATCAGGGCAAAACCAGTCTTGAGTTGTCAGTGTTCTCCTTCAGGGAGAGCCTGGCCTGGCAGTTCAGGCTGGACTGTTCCTATTGGAGTAGAGTTGAGCCTAATTTGCATATGCCTTGGTCAACACTGAGTTTATACCGTGGACAAAAGAACAATGGGCTGGAATGCTACCTGAGCAAGTCCAGTTTTTCTGGATGAGAAAGCCTCGCCCACAGTATCTAGCATACTTCATCATCGGCTTCCTCACCCCACCCTGGTACGATGATACTACTCAATCTCAAGTTGTGAGGGAGTGCATGATAAAATATAATTCCAGGATAAATCAGGGTTCCAGGAATTAAAAATACCTTAGAATAAACCTGAAGGGTTTTCCTTTATTGGTATGTTTCCTGGGTATGGTAAATAATGTACAACTGGGATGATCTAGGTGCTATGCCATCTTCATAGATTTACCAGCCAACATGTTTCTGCTGTTCAGGTTTATTAAAAGGTCAAGGGCATTCTTCAGGGCTATGAAAGGATCCCTACTTGACTAATTCTGCACTCCCAGATAGGTGAGAGTGGAATCTCTTAACTTCACCAAGTAGAGTATGTAACACTCCTGTGGGAAGTTATTGACATCATGGACAAGCTGGAGAGTGGCGGCACCTGCAGTCACACCGATGAAGCAAGGTTTCACATATATAGAAACTTTACATTGTCCTCAAAATGGTATAACTAAGGTAGGTTTAGATAGAGAAATTGTCCGACTTGTCTGAATAGCTGAGCTGTCACTGACCCAATGCACTCAATAGGAGATCGAGAACAAATGTCCTGGCGGAGCACTCTGTCAGAAGAATCGATTACCCAATCGGGATACTAATTGGCTTTTCCTAGAGATAGGGGTGTGACGCTGGCATTACACTTAGCTGAGGTCACCTGTCCTGATCTGCACCTGTCTTGTCCCGTGGGCATATGATTAGTTGGGTACCTGGTCCTGGTCTCTTTGCCCCAGCCCTTGGCCAGGATCGGTCATTGCACCATTCTAGGTAAATATAATCCATGTGGTATGTCTTTGTGCTATTTCCCTTTCTCACAATTCCCAGGTACCAATGTCTAAAGGTGTTACTGTGATTTCTTACAAACTTTATGTCCTACTGGTTATATTCTTGTTTGTAAAATTCATGGTCATGAGAATGTGGCCTTTATTCATTTGACTCAGAAAATCTCTCATAGATAAAGGTTTTACATTTTCCCAGAGTCTGTGGTTATTACAGAAAACGTAAATGTGTTTAAATACTGCCTGTTTATTCTAACTCTCTGATTCACAGGACTTATAGTAAGGTGAAGAGGATTGCTAAGTCATGGTTTACAGGTATAGGTCCTAAATCGAACCTCTGGGCAAACTGATAGGGTGACTAAAATGAGTAATCGGTTAGGCAGGACTGCTAGCTCAAAGTGTGAATGTTGTATGGGCCCCAGGTGAGTATGGTGAACTGAGCTAGTAGGTCCCTGCGCGCTCCATCAACACATTTGTCAGAGAGCATCACCATCCATAAACCTAAAGTGTTTTCTTTGTCAGCCAAATCACTCTCTTACTGCCATCACTCAGAGGCCTAGATTTACTAAGGACTGTGCAGGCACACACACTGCAATTTTGAACTGCTCCTGTGCGACTTTCCAAAGGTAAGTAAATCGACTTTGCATCACACAAGGACACATGCAAAACAGTAGTATGTATCGCTGAGTGTCAATTTTGAGGTAGTAACAGCTGCTGGTGTAGATTGTGCAGATTCTGACACTCTACTGCTAGGTGTTAATAGTAAGACAGTGCTATTTGTGGGGAGCTGTATATGAAGTTTCATCTCACTCAATGCTTACTGGTGCAGTGGGCCACCCACCTGGATTCTCTGACTAGTAATTATCTACTCCCAGTACCACCTCTATTTCAAAGCCTGTTGACATCAAGAGGAACATATTGCACTACAGGAAAAAAAATGCAAATTTAAAATATGATGCAAAGGTTCAACGATGATTACAATGGCTCCATACCTTGCAAGTGTAACTCTATCCTTCCTGGCAAGGATCCAGCAGCTACCATAAGTGCTTCCTGCATCAAACACCAGCCAGGCTCCAGGATTCTGTGTTGAGCTGGAGTGAAATGCATTTAAAGCTATGGAATCAGAAGCTCTGAGACAATGGGCCCGATTCACAGAACTAACTTAAGACAAAATCCTAAACTTACTACCATTTTGGCATTCACAGAAGGCACTTACTAATTTCGTCTTAAGTTAGTTCTGTGAATCAGGCCCAATGTTATGTTACTGGTGTTTGTATAGAGCACAAGCTGCCATTGATGTGGTAATCAGGGCTACTAAACAGTTTCAAGGGTTCTACTGCTGACCTTGTCCGTCCTGGGTTGTGATAATGAGTTATCGAAGGAGCCCTTGGGTATCTCCCTTTGTTAGGTCAATGTTTCAGCTTTAATGAGCTGGGGTCTAATATTTTGGTGTTTGATGTATGAGACCATAGGGCTGGAGCATATCACCCATACACTTCTCGATAGGTTTAAGTGTTCATGCTTACCTACAGAAAATCTGAAAATTCCAACGTGGCAGCAGTTAAGCAGAGTTTCTCTATTTCCATCTGACCACAAGATGCACAGTTAAAAAGCCAGCTAGTTGTCCTCTCCAGCACATACATGTTGTGTTGGGAGATGCAGCCTGCATTGCTATTTCCCTATGATAGATGTCTTGCTAGGAGCTGAAAATGATGGATAAGGAGGCAAGACAAAGGTGCCTTGCATCCCCATCCATGATGGACAGCAATCTTGGAGGCAACTAGACTGTATCTTCCACAGAACACTAGCAGCTACTAGGGAGGGCAGCCAGGACAGGTCATTGGCTGGTCTGTAACTGCTGGCGGACTTCAAAAGCTACTCTTAGGCTGGGAAATAAGGGCAGGTGGGCGGGAGTTCAGGAAAAAGCAATCTTACTTTGGGTTGATTTGTGCTCTTTTTGGTGGTCTGATAGCTGGAAACAATGAGCGGAAAGATGAGGGGCTCATGAAGGGTATGGGGTGGACCGATGATGAACTGCACAAGTGCTATGGTCATAAGGCTTCACAACTTTGCATATCCCTATTCATCAGTCGGTAGAATGCCCACCACCTAGTATTTATGAATGTGCAGTTGGGGTTAGTGGGTGCGTTTGTGTTTTGTAATAATCAGTTCAAGGCATATTTGGGCTTGCTTGGCTGTACGTTGGCATTCCGTTTCTTGTGAGTTCTCTTTTAGCTACAGTATTTTGTGTCGTTGTGGAGAGGTGGTGTTGTGAACACGGTGATATTCAATTATATGGTATGTCCATACTGTGCTGGATGTTGGTACAATGTTCTGACTATGTCTAACATATAATGTTGAGTGTTATGCATGTGTTGCGTTACTGGACATGAATGCTGTTGTGTGCTTACACTATGTATGTCACATAATAATGTGTAAACAGATTTATTGAATATACTGGTAGGACCATTGCTTGTAGTTTTTTAGAAATCTGAGTTGAAATCCTATTTATTCCACTTTCTCACTTAAAACGGCGTCTTTGAATTTACATTCAATAACATGTCAGTAAAACACAGTGCAATAATCTGTACTAACAATAACTGACATTATGAGGCTAAGTAGCCAGAAAAATGAGATTGGATGAAAAATATTACCAGTTTGTTGTGTTGTGCGCGAGTCAGCGCGAGTACATGCTTGGTGCGAGGTTTCCCTCGTGTATTCTTCACATGGACTCGCGCCGACTCGTGCTATTGTTTTTATTCAATTTGGTCTCAAGTGTTATTATTGTTCAATTGTGCATCACTCGAGACCATCCCCAGTTGGTTGTAATTGTACTGTTTACTCTAACTGTATTGTGGTCAGTTACTGGCGATCTCCTCAGAGATTGGAGCTGTATGCAGGGAGTGCTTCATTTGTATGAATAAACTTATTTCTACAACTTCAATTTGTTGATATTTACTCAACAAACTTGGCGACGAGGGACGGAGCATTGAACCTGTTCCAGAAAGAAGCACTTCCTGTCCGATTTTAATACTTATTTACGTATTTTTTTTTCCCTCTCGGATTTAAAAAAAAAATAATAATAAAGCATTTAAACGCTTTTACTTATGCTTCTACCTACATGGAAAGCGATGTACAGTCTCCTGAAGAACTGATTTCTCTGAAGATTTGAAGAGTTGAATTTCCATCCGAAGAGCCGATCTCATTTTATTTGCGTGTGGATGTGCGCGTCTTCATTCCTTGATCGCGCTAGCTAATCCTTCCTGTACACGCATTGGCTGATGATTAAGCGGAACCAACTGCTACATTTTGTGCGCATTGGCTGATTGAATTAAACGGAACCAATTGCTGCATTTCCTATGAAAGTTAGAGACGCCGCTCTTCATTGGTTTGCTATTTTGGGTGAAACTAACAAGGTGACTTCGTTTTTCTTCCTCTACTGAAAAAACGGGGAGATTTATTCAAATAACGGAGTGAAAACTTTAAGGGCAGAGAAACGGGTGGTGATTTCCAGAGAAATGGATGGTGATAAATGAACACAGGAAATCTTCTTATTTTTCACTATTCTTTTGACTGTTTTTTTTATCTCTGCAACACCCAAGTATTTCCTTACTAATACTAAGACAATTTTTTTCTTATTCTATTTGCTATTGGTATTCAGTGTAAAGTATCCTGTCTATTTGCTTATTTCTGTTACTATGTGTGCTCAAGGCTATACACTTTCGCCTCCACAAAGTTATTGGTCAGCTGGTAGTTCTCCTTGTATGCCTTGGATTGAATGGAAAGCTTACTTCTTAAACTATATTGAGACTTTAGATGCAAATGGCAAAATGAAAGCCCCAGAAAAAAAAGGTATTTTCTTACACTGTTTGGGACCTGAAGGACTAAAAGCCTTCAATCAACTTCCTACCTCACAAGCAAGTGGTGACATGAATGTATTTGATAAGGCTGTATATGATTTTGATAAGTACTGTTCTCCCAAAGTGTGCATAGGAATTTCTAGGTTTAAGTTTTTTCAAAGAAGACAATTAAGTGAGGAGACTGTAGATAACTTTGTCTCATCCCTTAAAACATTAGCGTTAGATTGTAAATTTGGTAACCTACAAGAAGATCTTATTAGGGATCAAGTAGTCATGCACTCTAAAAATGAGACTATACAGGAGAGACTTTGGATTAATGGTGATGAGAATTTAGATTTTGTTTTATCCATTGTCAGAAAAGCTGAACTTTCCTGTAGAAGTGCACTACAAGTTAAAGGGAAGGAAACTTCAGTCAGTAAAAATGGTGTTGCCAAAATTAATCAAAAATATGACAGTAAGAATAGGGATGCTCTCAAAAAGAAGCAAATATTTTCTTCCAAAGCTAATTCTGAAGTTTCAAAGAGTAATCTTAAATGTTTTAGATGTAACAGCAAATCACATTTAGCAAATGATAAAACTTGCCCTGGTTTGAGGCAGAAATGTTCCAATTGTGGGTTAAAAGGACATTTCACTTCTGCTTGCAGAAGAGGTAATGTTAATCAAAAAGTTAAGTGCATTGAGTTGAATGAGAATAGTGATGAGGATGATTTTACAGATGACTCCAATGACTGTCTATTTGTTTTGAACATAAAAGATTCTGCTGTTTTAAATGTAAATGACCATTCCATCAAGAAAAAGCCATTGTGTGACATGGTTATTGGAGGTGTAAAGATTAACATGTATGCAGATTCTGGATCACCTTATTCTATAGTGTGTGAATCTGTCTGGAAAAAATTGTTTGTACCTAGACTTGGCAGTCACTTAGAAGAAAGTGATATTAATCCTGAAGGATATTCTGGTGGAAGGATAGATATCTTAGGATTCAGAACTTTAGTTTTCAGATTTAAGAACAGAAAGTGTATTGCAAAATTGTATGTTTCAAAGAAGGGTCCCTCAGTTCTTAGTTGGTTTGACTTTGGAAAACTTGACATTGTACTGGATCCTAATAGTCCTACTCCAGTGATGTTGATTGATGAACAAAATGGCATTTCTTCTTTGATGTTAAGTAAATTTCCAAATGTTTTTTCCAAAGACATTGGAAGGTTAACCAGCTTTAAACATGAAATCCGTTTAAAGGATAATGCTTGTCCTAAAATACATAAGGCTCGTAATATTCCCTTTGCTGTCAGAGAGGAGGTTAGGAATGAATTAAATGCTTTAGTGGAAGGAGGTATAATAGATAGAATAGAGTCCTCTGAATGGGTTTCGCCCATAGTGGTTGCTAGGCGAGCTAATGGCAAGGTGAGATTATGCATTGACCTTCGCCATCTTAACAATAATATTGTTGTAGATCAATTTCCTCTTCCCCGCATTTCCGAAATGTTATCTGTGGTTGGGGGGTCTAATATTTTTTCAACAATTGACCTATCTGCTGCGTATCACCAGATAGAGTTAAATGAAAAGAGTAAGGACTTGACGGCATTTATTACACCATTTGGGTGTTTCAGATTCAACAGGATGCCTTTTGGACTGGCGTCCGCAGCGGCAATTTTCCAGAGGGTCATGCAAGATATTTTGAAAGACTGTAAAAATGCCATCTGTTTTCAGGATGACATTTTGGTGTTCAATGATGACAAAGACAAACATATTATGGCTTTAGAAGAGGTCTTGAATGCACTTAATGTACATGGCCTTACCATTAAGCATGAGAAATGCAAATTTGGTGTACATTCTGTAAATTACCTAGGCCATGAATTATGTGCAGAGGGTATCAAGCCTAAACCTTCACTTTTAGAAGCGATTAAATCGGCTCCTCACCCTTTATCTAAAGACGATGTAAGGTCCTTTTTAGGGTTAGTTGAGTTCTACGCTAGGTATGTACCTGACTTCTCGTGCAGAACATATAATATCAGGCAGTTAATTAAAAATAGGGTTGTTTTTGAATGGACTAGTGAATGTGAGAAGGAGTTCTGTGATGTGAAGAATGCAATCTGCTCAGCAAGTGCGTTATCCTGTTTTGATCCTTCTCTGGAAAACATTATTACTACCGATGCTAGCGCAAAAGGACTAGGTGCTGTGTTTTCTCAAAAGAATAAGGAGGGAAAAGAAGTTATCATTGCGCATGCTTCAAGGGCACTTACTCCTGCTGAGGAAAAGTATTCCACAATAGAAAGGGAGACTTTAGCGTGCATTTGGGCTTTGGAACATTTCAGAGTGTTTGTCTGGGGTAAGGAATGCACTCTTAGGAGTGATCATAAACCGTTAGTACGGCTACTTACTACAGAAGGCATGTTAAGAGCTTCAGCCCGAATTGCACGCATGTCCATGCGTTTGCAGGATTTTATTTATAATATACAATATTTACCGGGTAGAGAAAATGTTTCTGCTGATTTTTTGTCTAGGATGCCTTTACCTATTCAAGAGGATTTGCATAATGAATGGGACAATTTCCAGATTGCCATGATCCATGATGAGGGTCCCATTTCTATTGATCAGACCTTGTGGAAGGAGAAATTTGAGGATGATGAAATTTTAAAGAATGTTGCCAGTTATATAGTTGGTACTTGGCCTGAAAAGAAGTGTTTGAGTCCAGAATTGAGAAGCTTCTGGGAAGTAAGGTCAGAACTTTCATGTTGCGAGAACATCATTAAAAGAGGTGAGCGTATTGTACCACCAGTGGGTGTAAGGAAAATTATAGTTCTGCAGGGTCATGAAGGTCATAGTGGCATGGTTAGAACCAAGCAACAAGTTAAACATTTATTTTGGTGGCGAGGGATGGACATGTTTATCGAAAGATTGGTCAGAAATTGTGTGGTATGTGCCAATTCTGATAAGTCTTTAGTTACTTTGAAACCCAATATGGGTACACATAGTATTCCAAATAATCCTTGGGAAACCATTGCCATAGACATTATGGGTCCCATTGGCTACGAATCCAAGTATGTTATAGCAGCCATTGATATTTTCTCAAAATGGCCTATTATCAAAATTGTCCAGAAGATAGATACTGATTCGGTCCTGTGTTTCCTAGATAAAGTTTTTATTGAAGAAGGGTTACCAGTAAGGATTATATCTGACAATGGTGTACAATTTATCTCCAAGAAAGCTAATGACTATTTTTCAAGACTTGGCATTGTTCACTCTACTACTTCTTTATATAATCCCAGTGGAAATGGGGTTATAGAGAGATTCAATAGGGTTCTGAAAGGAGCCATACAGATCACTAGTAATGATGACAAAACATGGGAAGTAGAGATTTTTAAGAAGGTGTGGATGTACAGGACAACCACGAATTCAATGACTGGGTATTCTCCTTTTGAGATCATGAGAGGGAGAATTCCTAGGACAAAGGTGAACCCCTCGTGGTTGGTGAAATCCACTCCTTCCAATGTGGATTTGAGTATAGTCAAGGAAAACCTTATTCGCACTCATTGCTCAAACAAAAAATACTTTGATGAGAAATGTGGTTCAAAAAAAGATCCCAAGGTAGAAGTTGGCATGATGGTAAAGGTCAAGAAACCATGGAAGGTCAAGAAAGGTGAAAGTTCATTTATGGGTCCTTTTGAAGTTTCAGAAGTCTTGAAAAACTCTGTGAGATTATCCAACAATAAGGGTTGGAATCTGAGTAGAATTGCTGTCCTCAAGGCTGACAAGGATGTTTACTGTAAAGAATCTGTTCCTGAACATCCTGATTTTTCTTTTTTGGATGAGGATTCTTGTAGTGCAGATGTTTTACCTTGCTGCTCAAGTAGTTGTCATACCAACCAGGATACTGCTCCTACTGTAACTCCCTGTTCAGATAGCAGTGTCATCAATCAAGATGTTACTGTCCAGTATGGTGTTTCCTTACCTAAAAGAGTCACTAAGAAACCGAAGTGGTTGTCTGATTTTGTTGCTTTCATAACCAGAAAATTGTAATTCACAGTGTTTTTTTTTTGTTTTTTTTCATAAGGGGGGAAGGTGTGTTGTGTTGTGCGCGAGTCAGCGCGAGTACATGCTTGGTGCGCGGTTTCCCTTGTGTATTCTTCACATGGACTCGCGCCGACTCGTGCTATTGTTTTTATTCAATTTGGTCTCGAGTGTTATTATTGTTCAATTGTGCATCACTCGAGACCATCCCCAGTTGGTTGTAATTGTACTGTTTACTCTAACTGTATTGTGGTCAGTTACTGGCGATCTCCTCAGAGATTGGAGCTGTATGCAGGGAGTGCTTCATTTGTATGAATAAACTTATTTCTACAACTTCAATTTGTTGATATTTACTCAACACAGTTTTGACCAACAAAATAAGTAGCTAATTATCCAGCATATGTACCCCATACCCGACACTTCACAACTGCGCAATTCCGTTTGACTCAATGGATGTCAATGAGGCTGCTCTAACCAGCTGCGGTGAGAAGAAAGCACAAGGGTCCAGGAGCCCATTGGTTGTACTTCTAGTTGAGAAGGGTGAGCCAGCAGAGCCCCTGGTCCTCCTCATCTGTGGAGGGTGGCTGTGCTTAGCTCCTCCTGTGTCCTGGTGAGGTTGGGGCAATATATTAACTGCTACCTTTAGCCTTGTTTCTCTATATGGTCATGGAACTCCTCGGTGACTTGCAATATCCTATTTCTTCAAGTCAGGAGTATCACATAACTACAGACCAAGTGGTGCGGAACCTTGGCTATACATTTAATTCTCAACTCTTTTCCATGCCCTTACCCTAAAGGTCTGGAACACTATCTTTATCTATATGAGCTTCAGCTTATTCATTTTACATCCGCAAAAAGCTGACGATGTGGCTCTTTGAGCAAGATATTTAGGCTGTGGTAGTCTCTGAAGTCACTTTCGTTACCTAGGGCCTCTCGGTAGCTGCTAAAATAAAGAAATAAAATATTACATTTGTCACTGTATCAATGCTTGTTAAATAATAGTATTCAGCTACTGGTTTTGGTGCCCACGTACATTTTTGTTTCACAAGTTCCCAGTAGCAGTAAGAGTGCCTGGTCTGCTCTTGGCAAACATGACAACTCAATTTACAATCCATTGTCAATGCCTTGGTATTTTATATTTCTTTGGTGCTTAGAAGTTTATATCGATATAGGACTGGTTACCGCAATTTAAAATGCTATGGAAAAAGCAAACAAAACTAGTTTTGAGGTGGATGAGCACGTGCATTATGAGTTCAGAGATATCTATATTCAGACAGGTAAGAAGCAGCAGATGTCTCGTGGAACCGTGACATGCTTCTATTCTGCAGCAGAAGCAATGATAAGATAGAAATTACACCATTCAGACCCCTTTAAGATCAAGCCACAGAAAAAAATATCAAAAACAACTGTATACGGAAAGATTTTGTGAAAATATTCATACACCTTCTTTGGTCATCAGATCAAGGCCCAGGACAAAACACGTTTAGAGGCTCCGTTTAAAAGGAAAAACCCCATCACTCCAAAATAGCTTCTGAGTTATTTCCTATAAAGGTATGCAGCATCTGCACAGTTGATATTAAAAATCTAGTAAAAACGCGTAAATTGAGAGAGAGGAGAAACTCCATAACAAACAACTTAAGAAGAGCCTCTCAGAAGCAACGTGTTTATAAAAAAAAACAAAAAGGGGTTTCCTGAACAATTTAAGAACTCCTAATAGCTCAAGTGTTGACCGATCCCCATGTAGTTCTTGGAAAGAGCCTAGGCAAACGCCTACTTTCCTTTTTATGCTATATAGATAGACATAGAGAAAGACCCACATTTGGCCTATCACCCATCACCCAGAGATTCTGGGGTACAGAGCCAGTAGGGATGAGTTTGACCCACTGTTATCCTGAGTGTTGTATGTCAGAGATCAATTCTTCCATTTCCCTTGCACTGTGATAAGTACAGGTATTCCAGCTTACCAATCAGAGCTGGGACAGCCAATCAGAGCTGAGAAAACATCCCGGTGATTCCCAACGAAGCTCTACTGGACCTACCAATGGAACACTCGTGTTAGAAGCGTGTCAAAAATCCCTGTCAGAGACACAAGGTCTTAAGCGGGGCCGGACTGGCCATAGCGGGCACCGGGCAATCCCCCGGTGCTGGTTTTGGGCCCCTGGGGACCATTTTTGTTACAGGGCTGCTTTTGCAGCATAGTTGCAAAATCGGCCCTGTACAAAAATCGGCCGAAAACCGGCCTCGGCAAAGAGCTCGGCGGCCCCTCCAACCCCCCGAGTGGGGAGGGGGGGCCGGCCCAGCACTTTGCCAGGGCCGGTTGTGGTTCCCAATCCGGCCCCCCAAAAAAGCACAGACAAGAAACCTGCAGCATTACTTTCAGAACCTTTATTAAGCCAATTTATTGCAAATAATGTGTAAAATGATTACCGCAGATATTAAATGAAGTGTGGCAATTATGAATCATTACAGAGTAGATATTATGAAAACAGACAAAATACTACATTACATGAATTCAAATATTAGTAAATCCCTTCTACTAATAATTTGCACTAATAGATCTACTATTCTGCGAGATGCATAGCATTTGTTGCATTCCGGAAATCTGAAGGCAGACAGCCTGCAGTATTTTACACTTGGGAGAAGCTAGTATGTTTTCAAAGGTAAGCCTTGACAGAAAATCAACTTGGTCACTCAAAGTCGAAAATGTACCTCTCGAGCAAGCTGAAAAAACAGTTTTTACACTGAGGCACTATACGAGTGATCTAACGGAAGCGAAAACTTACAAGACTTATTTCACCATTTTACACATACGATCAGTCTATACTAAAATTAAAATAGTAACCATAATATGAGTATATTAGTATCAAAACTAGAGGCACACTCTAAAGACCCATAACATATATTGATATATAAAAACAATAAATGTAGAAAATGAAGCAACATTCATGAATAAGAAACAATATATGAGGCCACAGGATTTAAAAGGATTAATGCATAATGTTAGCCTCCGTGTCTTTAATGAAATCCAGATTCTCTGGTCATGTTAATAGGAGAATCGCAATTCAAATGAATGAAACTAGTTCAAGATATTACAGGCGCCAGAGCAATCAGTACACAACACATGACCTGACCGTGCCTTCTAGAAGCTAGGAGTCCTGCATGATTAATTTGAGAATGCATAGTGGCTGAGCCAAACCCCTTCCTTACTGAGCAGTGACATACATGCCTGTAATATGATGTCTACTGCCACACACAGTGAATGGCCTGTCAAGGTACACCATTGTCAGGCAAATCAGGGAACAGGCAGATTTTCAGTGCAAACTATTCGAAACACCAAACTGCATGATCTGGTGTGTGGACTGCTTTGAAATTAGTCTACAGTCTACATTTTCAGTCATTGCAGCGAGATGCAAAAAGGGCATAATTCCTGGATTCGTGCTATCATTCGCTTCGAAGTACAGTTGACAAAGAGACAAAACAAGCATTGGCCATGCCAAATATCCCCAGCTTATGAATAAAAGTGCCTTTTGAATCACTGATGGGGTTAGATACTCAATAGGTCATCATACATGCACTCTGTCACTCATGTTTGCTTTAATGAATGCATTTATCCATCCACTGAACCATACCTGCATTCGCACTCTGACACAACCACAATAGCACATACACCACACAACATATGCAATTAAAAGAATTCAAGTGGAAACAATAAACATATACAAACACAAATGATGGCGATGCCAACAACAATTGCACATCCAATATTAGAACTTTGTTAGGGATGTGGTATCATCCAAAATATCTTTCCATGTGGAGTAGAGGTGCTGTCATGGTATTACAACACCCTGCCACCTGGTGTGTCTACCTGCCTAGGACAATGACCTTGGCGGAAACCATGCAATATAATAAGTCACGAGGCACCCACAAGAAGCCTGCTTCTGCTTGTACTTACCAGATATTGTGGAAACTACAAATGGAATAAACAATTCACAAAAAAGAAAAAAGAACTTGTAGTTTGGATTACTTTTTCAATTGAATAGACTTCTTGTGTGTGCTTCGTTACTTATCATTTTGAAAAAAGTAAACACACTGCCATCTAAAGACAGCGGACATAGGCTCGTAACATCACAACGTTTAATACCTAAGCATAGCAGTGGATGTCCATCTCGCAGAGTTATTGTAAACAGTTTAGCATTGTTTTAAAGAACCAATGTGCTGACCATCTTGGAATGGTTAAGCAACAATATAGCATGGATAATAGCATTCTATAATGGTGTTCTGGTGTACAGGAAGTGGCCACGTGGGATGCAGAGCACTGAAGACAAAATGAGCAGCAAACAAGGAACCAGTTAGGACTATCAGGAAAGCTGTAGTATTCTCTTAAGAAATATTAAAATGTAAAGAGTAGCAGCAAAGTAATCAAACCCGAACTATAAAAGGAGAAAACTGAAAACTAAAGGAATGGCCTAGCAGTCCTGACACTGAAGCACACTCATTTTCAGGTGGATGAACACAGGTGATCAGAAAATGCTGTCATTTACGGGGCAAGAGAGCCAACAACAGATGTGAAACTAACCATTACTCCATACAGTAATGTAATGGTTGGAAGCAGGGTGTAAATGACACTCAGATAGACCAATGGCAGAACAGATCTGACTCAAAGGCCTTCTGTGTATCAATATATATAAAAATGTATGTATTTACATGTATGTATTTTTTAATGATTTTTTATTACAATTTCTTGCAGACAGCTTAAATTCTAGAAAGAATTAACACCGTGCACATATTCTATCACTAGGATTTGTGAGAGGCGGAAACCGACCCCAAAATATTTCTCTACAAAGGTAATCTGTGACAATTCATGTAACAAAATACCTATTTGAGTGGCTATTGATTTTAATATCAGCTTCTCCTACCTACTCAACATGTCAGTCCTCTTGCATTTATCATAAAGTTTCATAATAAACAAATCAGCCTTGTGGCATCTAAAATATTTTTCCTAGTGAACCAATCAGGCCTGTAGCTGTTATCTTTAGCTTCTCACGATAGCCAACTGAGGCCTTCTGTACTGACCATAAGCTTTCCCACAAGGCAACCATTCGGCATACAGTCATAAAACTACAAAAGTACAGTTGGCAAAGCAAAATACTACTGCTCCTACGAGGGCCTAAGAAGGATTCGGACAGTGCAAATATTCTACCCCCACGGTTTGTCAGGGGAGGTAGCTCTGATAAACAAAACATAGTTGTCAGAACAATATAAAATATCAATTGATAGAGCCTACTAAGGATTACCATAGTGGAAATTGTCCACCCCCAGGATTTGTTGAGGTGGGTCACCAGCACAACCTACCATGGGAATCTGCGAGATTCCATGTAACACAACATCGGCCAATAGGATTTAGAACAGTCTAATAACAATCCTTCCTTAAAATCCTATTGTCTTTACAAGATTCCCACAGAGCAAACCTTCTGTATCCATGGTTTATCACATGGGGTAATCAACACCAAAGCCCTTGCCTACTGGAAAAATCAGTGAGATTCCATGTCACACAACACTTAACTGAAGGCGTTAATGTAGAGTTAACAATCCACATTGTTGAGTTTAAGATATGCTTTTCACAATAAACACCTCAGACCTAGGACTTTTATGATAACATTTCCTAATAAACAGATCGGGCCAATAGCCATTGGCTTGCCACCATATCCACAGTGGCCTAAAAAAACTTGAGAGCCCCCCCGCCCCTGCAAAGTACATGCACAAGGCCCCCCATGCACCAGACCCAGTCTGAAGCGCTAAGGCCAGGGGCCTGCCAGTGCTGGAGGGGTCCCCATACCGCAGGGACTGCTGGGATTTTGTTACGCCACTGCATATTCAACTCAGTCCTGCTGCATTAACAACCTATATATAGGGGTCACAAAGCCTCTCTGTAACACTCCTGAAGGCTCTTGTTTGGGTTGGTCACATTACGTCTGGCAACAGCTGCGCTGTCAAGCCAGATCTAAAAATGAATCAGTCCTAGAATGTGGGAGGGTACACAGCACAAATCATCAGAGTCAAATCATTTTTCTATAATCATTTTTGCTCCTGCTCTCCTGTCACTGGGTCGCACTGGCCGTATTTATTAAATGCTAAGTGTTGGTGTCAGGATGGCTGGAATTTCCTGCAGAGTTGTACACTTTACATCACCAATTGAGGGACTGGCATGGGTCCAGGGAGCAGCTACTGCGTGCAGCTTCTCTGCAGCTGTTAACAGATGTGAGACTCGGTTGCTGTGCACAGCTGGACTGTAGAAGCCTGAGTCTGCATTAGGGGCCCCATTTTAGCACAGGGGAAGAAAGTCTCTCTATTCAAGGCATGATATACTCCTATGTTACAGAGTACATACTTATGGGTCTCTCCGTTCAAGGCATGATATACTTCTATGTTACGTAGTCCGTACTTATGGGTCTCTCCGTTCAAGGCATGCTATACTCCTACATTCATGAGTCCTTACCTATGGTCTCTCCCTCCCAGGCATGATATACTCCTATGTTACAGAGTGCAAACGTATGGCTCTCTCCGTTCAAGGCATGATATACTCCTATGCAACAGAGTGCAAACTTATGGGTCTCTCAGTTCAAGGCATGATAAACTCCTATTCAACAGAGTGCGTACTTATGGGTCTCTCCCTTCAAGGCATGATATACTCCTATGTTACATAGTCGGTACTTATGGGTCTCTGTGATCAAGGCATGATATACTTCTACATTACAGAGTCCTTACTTATGGTCTCTCCCTTCAAGACATGATATACTCCTATGTTACAGAGTGCAAACGTATGGGTCTCTCCGTACAAGGCATGATATACTACTATGCAACAGAGTGCGCACATATGGGTCTCTCCGTTTAAGGCATGACATACTCCCATGCAACAGAGTGCGCACTTATGAGTCTCTCCGTTCAAGGCATGACATACTTCCATGCAACACAGTGCGTACTTATTGGTCTCTCCGCTCAAGGCATGATATACTACTATGTTACATAGTCCGTACTTATGGGTCTCTCCGCTCAAGGCATGATATACTCCTATGTTACATAGTCCATACTTATGGGTCTCTCCGTTCAAGGCATGATATACTCCTACATTACAGAGTCCTTACCTATAGTCTCTCGCTTCAAGCATGATATACTCCTATGTTACAGAGTGCACACTTATGGGTATCTCCATTCAAGGCATGATAAACTCATACATTACAGAGTCCGTACTTATGGATCTCTACCTTCAAGACATGATATACTCCTATGTTACAAAGGGCAAACGCATGGGTCTCTCAGTTCAAGGCATGATATACTCCTATTCAACAGAGTCCGTACTCATGGGTCTCTCCGTTCAAGGCATGATATACTCCTATGTTACAGAGTGTGAACGTATGGGTCTCTCAGTTCAGGGCATGATATACTCCTATTCAACAGAGTGCATACTTCTGAGTATCTCCATTCAAGGCATGATATACTCTCATTCAACAGAGTTCGTACTTATAGGTCTCTCCGTTCAAGGCATGATACACTCCTACATTACAGAGTTCGTACTTATCGGTCTCTCCCTTTAAGACATGATATACGCCTATGTTACAGAGTGCAAGTGCGTACTTATGGGTCTCTCCATTCAAGGCATGATATACTCCCATTCAACAGAGTGCGTACTTATAGGTCTCTCTGTTCAAGGCATGACATACTCGCATGCAACAGAGTGCATACATATGGGTCTCTCCATTCAAGGCATGATATGCTCCCATTCAATAGAGTGCATACAAATGGGTCTCTCGTTTCAAGGCATGAAATACTCCTACATTACAGAGTTCGTACTTATGGGTCTCTACCTTCAAGACATGATATACTCCTATGTTACGGAGTGTGAACTTATGGGTCTCTCCCTTCAAGGCATGATATACTTCTATGTTACAAAGTGCGAACGTATGGATCTCTCCGTTCAAGGCATGATATACTCCTATGCAACAGAGTGCAAACTTATGGGTCTCTCCGTTCAAGGCATGATATACTCCTACGTTACAGAGTCCGTACTCATTGGTCTCTCCCTTCAAGGCATGATATACTCATATGTTACAGAGTGCAAACTTACGGGTCTCTCAGTTCAAGGCATGATATACTCCTATTCAACAGATTCCGTACTTATATCTCTCCATTCAAGGCATGATATACTCCCATTCAATTGAGTGCGTACTTCTGGGTCTCCCAGTTCAAGGCATGACATACTCCCATGCAACAGAGTGCACACTTATGGGTCTCTACATTCAAGGCATGATATACTCCCATTCAACAGAGTGCGTACTTATTGGTCTCTCCGTTCAAGGCATATATACTCCTATGTTACAAAGTCTGTATTCATTAGTCTCTCCCTTCAAGGCATGATATACCTCTATGTTACAAAGTGCGAACGTATGGATCTCTCCGTTCAAGGCATGATATACTCCTACGTTACAGAGTCCGTACTCATGGATCTCTCCCTTCAAGGCATGACATACTCCCATGCAGCAGAGTGCATACTTATGGTCTCTCCATTCAAAGCATGATATGCTCCCATTCAACAGAGTCCGTACTTATGGGTCTCTCTATTCAAGGCATGATATACTCCTACATTACAGAGTTTGTACTTATGGGTCTCTACCTTCAAGACATGATATACTCCTATGTTACAGAGTGTGAACTTATGGGTCTTCCCTTCAAGGCATGATATACTCCTACGTTACAGAGTCCGTACTCATTGGTCTCTCCCTTCAAGGCATGATATACTCCTATGTTACAGAGTGTGAACTTATGGGTCTCTCCCTTCAAGGCATGATATACTTCTATGTTACAAAGTGTGAACATACGGGTCTCTCCGTTCGAGGCATGATATACTCCTATGTTACAGAGTGTGAACTTATGGGTCTCTCCCTTCAAGGCATGATATACTCCTATGTTACAGAGTCCGTACTCATGGGTCTCTCCCTTCAAGGCATGATCTACTCCTATGTTACAGAGTGCAAACTTATGGGTCCTCCGTTCAAGGCATGATATACTCCTACAGTACAGACTCCGTACTTATTGGTGTCTCCCTTCAAGGCATGATATACTCCTATGTTACAGAGTGCGTACATATAGGTCTCTCCGTTCAAGGCATGACATACTCTCATGCAACAGAGTGCGTACTTATGGGTATCTCCATTCAAGGCATGATATACTCCCATTCAACAGAGTGCGTACTTATGGGTCTCTCGATTCAAGGCATGATATACTCCTACATTACAGAGTTCGTACTTATGGGTCTCTACCTTCAAGACATGATATACTCCTATGTTACAGAGTGTGAACTTATGGGTCTCTCCCTTCAAGGCATGATGTACTTCTATGTAACAAAGTGCGAACGTATGGGTCTTTTTCCGTTCATGGCATGATATACTCCTACATTACAGAGCTTGTACTTATGTGTCTCTACCTTCAAGACATGATATACTCCTATGCAACAGAGTGCGAACTCGTTGGTCTCTCCCATCAAGGCATGATACACTCCTATGTTACAGAGTGCATACATATGGGTCTCTCCATTCAAGGCATGATATGCTCCCATTCAATAGAGTGCATACTTATGGGTCTCTCGTTTCAAGGCATGAAATACTCCTACATTACAGAGTTCGTACTTATGGGTCTCTACCTTCAAGACATGATATACTCCTATGTTACGGAGTGTGAACTTATGGGTCTCTCCCTTCAAGGCATGATATACTTCTATGTTACAAAGTGCGAACGTATGGGTCTCTCCGTTCAAGGCATGATATACTCCTATGCAACAGAGTGCAAACTTATGGGTCTCTCCGTTCAAGGCATGATATACTCCTACGTTACAGAGTCCGAACTCATTGGTCTCTCCCTTCAAGGCATGATATACTCATATGTTACAGAGTGCAAACTTACGGGTCTATCAGTTCAAGGCATGATATACTCCTATTCAACAGATTCCGTACTTATATCTCTCCATTCAAGGCATGATATACTCCCATTCAACTGAGTGCGTACTTCTGGGTCTCCCAGTTCAAGGCATGACATACTCCCATGCAACAGAGTGCACACTTATGGGTCTCTACATTCAAGGCATGATATACTCCCATTCAACAGAGTGCGTACTTATTGGTCTCTCCGTTCAAGGCATATATACTCCTATGTTACAAAGTCTGTACTCATTAGTCTCTCCCTTCAAGGCATGATATACTTCTATGTTACAAAGTGCGAACGTATGGGTCTCTCCCTTCAAGGCATGATATACTCCTATGCAACAGAGTGCGAACTTATGGATCTCTCCGTTCAAGGCATGATATACTCCTACATTACAGAGTCCGTACTCATGGATCTCTCCCTTCAAGGCATGACATACTCCCATGCAGCAGAGTGCATACTTATGGTCTCTCCATTCAAAGCATGATATGCTCCCATTCAACAGAGTCCGTACTTATGGGTCTCTCTATTCAAGGCATGATATACTCCTACATTACAGAGTTTGTACTTATGGGTCTCTACCTTCAAGACATGATATACTCCTATGTTACAGAGTGTGAATTTATGGGTCTTCCCTTCAAGGCATGATATACTCCTACGTTATAGAGTCCGTACTCATTTGTCTCTCCCTTCAAGGCATGATATACTCCTATGTTACAGAGTGTGAACTTATGGGTCTCTCCCTTCAAGGCATGATATACTTCTATGTTACAAAGTGTGAACATACGGGTCTCTCCGTTCAAGGCATGATATACTCCTATGTTACAGAGTCCGTACTCATGGGTCTCTCCCTTCAAGGCATGATCTACTCCTATGTTTCAGAGTGCAAACTTATGGGTCTATCAGTTCAAGGCATGATATACTCTCATTCAACAGAGTGCGTACTTATGAGTCTCTCGGTTCAAGGCATGACATACTCCCATGCAACAGAGTCCGTACTTATGGGTCCTCCGTTCAAGGCATGATATACTCCTACAGTACAGACTCCGTACTTATTGGTGTCTCCCTTCAAGGCATGATATACTCCTATGTTACAGAGTGCGTACTTATAGGTCTCTCCGTTCAAGGCATGACATACTCTCATGCAACAGAGTGCGTACTTATGGGTATCTCCATTCAAGGCATGATATAATGATATACTCCCATTCAACAGAGTGCGTACTTATGGGTCTCTCGATTCAAGGCATGATATACTCCTACATTACAGAGTTCGTACTTATGGGTCTCTACCTTCAAGACATGATATACTCCTATGTTACAGAGTGTGAACTTATGGGTCTCTCCCTTCAAGGCATGATGTACTTCTATGTAACAAAGTGCGAACGTATGGGTCTTTTTCCGTTCAGGGCATGATATACTCCTACATTACAGAGCTTGTACTTATGTGTCTCTACCTTCAAGACATGATATACTCCTATGCAACAGAGTGCGAACTCGTTGGTCTCTCCCATCAAGGCATGATACACTCCTATGTTACAGAGTGCAAACGTATGGGTCTCTCAGTTCAAGGCATGATATACTCCTATGCAAAAGAGTCTGTACTTATGGGTCTCTCCGTTCAAGGCATTACATACCCCCATGCAACAGAGTGCATACCTATGGGTCTCGCCAATCAAGGCATGATATACTCCTATTCAACAGAGTGCGTACTTATGGGTCTCTCGATTCAAGGCATGATATACTCCTACATTACAGAGTTCGTACTCATGGGTCTCTCCCTTCAAGGCATGCTGTACTCCTATGTTACAGAGTGCAAACTTATGGGTCTCTCAGTTCAAGGCATGATATACTCCTATTCAACAGAGTCCGTACTTATGTTATGTTATGTTATGTTAAAAACGCTTATATAGCGCATGGCTACCCCAGCAACAGGGCGTCCCAGCGCTTGCGGACAGTTTGAAACAAAGACAACTTGGCCCCAGGAGAGAGCGTGTGATAACACTTCGGGACCTTAAGTAAGCGGGAACAGCCATGTTTTAATTTGCTTTCTAAATGACAGGTAGTTGTTAGTGGCTCGCATCTCCAGGGGGATTGAATTCCACAGTTTCGGAGCCAAATACCTGAAGGAACGGCCGCCAGCTCTGCTCCTTCTGATTTTGATGATACAGGCAAGGTGGAGATCCGCTGAACGGAGAGCACGTGTGGGAACATAGGAGGAACATAGACCCTGCAAGATTGGGGGGCCAGAGAAATGAAGGATTTTATGAAGAGCACAGAGGGCTTTGAATTGAATGCGCTGTGTCACCGGGAGCCAGTGTAGGCGCCGCAAAATGTGAGACACATGACAATGTTTAGGCAGAGCAAACAAAATGCGAGCAGCTGCATTTTGGGCCCTTTGAAGTCTGTTGATAGCTGTCCGATTGGAACCCAACATTAGTACATTACAATAGTCTATATGTGATAGAACAAGGGCTTGGACTGTTGTTTGATGTGCAGAGGGGTCAAAGAAACCCAGAATGGGTTTAAGCGACGGAAGGCGACCATAGCACACGCCAGCCACTCTTCTTGCGTGTGACTCTAGAGTGAGGGAGTTGTCCATAGTCACGCCCAGGTTTTTTACTTCCATCTTAGGGATGGGGGAAGAACCCAAGATGGAAGGCCACCAATGATCATCCCACTTGTGTGTTTCTTTGCCGATCAGGAGTACCTCAGTTTTGGTTATGGGTCTCTCCGTTCAAGGCATGACATACGCCCATGCAACATAGTCCGTACTTATGGGTCTCTCTGTTCAAGGCATTATATACGCCTACATTACAGAGCCTGTGCTTATTGGTCTCTCCCTTCAAGGCATGATATACTCCTATGCAACAGAGTGCGTACTTATGGGTCTCTCCCTTCAAGCCATGATATACTCCTATGTAACCGAGTCCGTACTTATGGATAATATTATGTACCATATGTTTTAGATTAGGTTATATTGTATAGAGTTCCTAAAGTGTCAGTTTACCTATATATCAGGGGCGGCACCTCCATTATAGCGGAGGAGCGTCGTCCTACTGAAATATCCCCAGAGATGAAAAATAAAATATTAATGTAGCTAATTCATTACCATTTTAATTTTCGTCACTCTGTCCCGAACGGGGTGTCAGGACGGGGCGGGGCCTGCTGAACGGCAGCAGAGAGGAGGATGGCGTGCCTTTTGCAGTTGTTTAAAGTGTGCATGTCTCTTTCGCCGGCCGTCTTGTGATGGCCAGCCAGACATGCGCACTTTAAACCTCTCAACCCAGCTGTCTTAAAACAGCTGGGTTGAGAGTAAGTGCAGCCATCCAGTGCCCTGTGGAGCGCTGACAGAGGCTGCTCCCTCGAATCAGGGCGCAGCTCTCATGAGCATGAGAGCTGCGCCAGAATTGGCTTGGGAGCCTGGCTCAAGGAGAGAAGATGACAGAGGACTTTGCGTCGTTGCAGGAAGGTAAGTGTGTTATCAGGTTGCTTATGCATTCGTTAGATTATACTCTATGAGTATGTATCTATGGAATATATCAAACTCCATGAGTATCAGAGCCCATATATATTTCTTGCCTATGTTATACTCCATTAATATATGAGAATTGGTTAGATTCAATTTGTATCAGGTTACTTATGTATCCGTTATGCTATACACCATGAGTATGTAGGCACTGATTAATCTAAACTCTGTGTATCGTAGTACACATGTATTTCTTGCTTAAATCGTACTCCCTGAGCATCATGATTGTATCACACTCCTTAAATGCACTAATTATAGTATTAATAATCGTGACCAATTAGTCATGCATTGTTTATGTTACACACTCCATAATAATAAAAGTGTGTAAGTATTTGATATATGACCACCATGAGTATCAGATTACTCAAGTACCGTAATAAAATACTTCAAACCTATTGAGTATCTTTGTTTTGGTTCTATTACACATTAAGTGCTGATGATTAGGTTACATTGTACTAAATGAGTATCATGTCATTTATATGTGTTATATTATATTTCATGAGTATCAGAGTTTGCTAGTAGTCGTTACGTTACACTCCATGAGTATCAGGTTATTTACATTTGCTTTATATTACACTTCATGAGTATCAGAGTATGTGTGCATTGGTTATGTTACACTTCATGAGTATAAGGGAGTTTATGTTTTGGTTACATTACACCCCACTTTGACCTATAAATGGCAATTAATGTGCGAGTAAATAAAATGAGCAACTCCAACCCTTCCTAGGAAGTGCTATGGTATTTGTCCCCCTCGGAAAATTTTGCAGAAAACGGTGCAATTTTATTAATATTTTTGTATGATTTTAAAGGATATTGGCCAAAAACTACAAATTTACCAGTATTGACTTATTTCTCTTATTCATCCTATCCATATTCTTTCTTTCCTTTTAGGTTTCTTTCCTTCCTTCCTTTCATCTTTTGTTTGTTTTATGTGTACTTCATTCTTTCTTTCCTTCTTTTTTTCCTTCTGTCTATTCTTCTCTCTTTCCATCTGTCCTTTTTTCTAGCTTTCTATCCCTTTACTCTTATAGCTCTTCTGTTATTCCTTCACACTTTCTTTTCATCTGTTCTTGTTGTATTCCTGCCATTCTTGTATTCTCTCTCTCTCTTCTCTTCTTAAGTCACCCATCCTATTATCTCACATTTCTTCTATTATTTCATTATATTTTTCTGCTGTCTTTCTTGCCTTCCATTTTTCTTTTTTATTTCTTTCTTTATTCCTTTTCCTTTCCACCTTTCATTCTTTCTTTTCTTCCTTTGCATTTTTTAAAAACTTTTTTTCTGGTGTACCTATGTACTCTCTTTCCTTTAGGCTTCCTTTTTCCCGGGGCCGACCCGACTAAATTACCAGGCTGTGTTCCCAGTCCGGCCCTGACCCTCAGTAACTGCCCTGGCATCCGCTTGGCACAAAACAGCGTGAATGAGGCACTCGCAGAGCACTTAAGAGCAAAGGTTGACGTGCATAAGAAGGTGAGGAAAATGTGTCAGTGGGGTGGGGCGGGGTCAGAGAAGGAGCTAAAAAAGAATATTATATTCTGTAACTATTCTGTTTGCCTTTAACCTTCAGGTAACTGCAAATAAAATATACCGCGCACACCTTATACGAAAAATAGATGCAGGTTGAGTAATCGGTAGGATGTGAGCTCTTTTAACTCACGAAAGCTCAGCAGGTTAATGCCATCACTGCAGATGTCTGTGTGTGAAAGCAGAGCCACAGAATTGAATCCTGGCTGTCACAGTGGGTAATAGTAAGATATATTTATAGTGCTAGGTGGGTCCAGCCAGTGAGAGAAAGCACTATGAATAGGTAAGTTGTTATTTTAAAAAGTAATATGCACAGTAGAAGACGGGTCCGCCGAAATGTGCATAATTCATAAACTGCATGTTGTAGTACATGAATAGTACTACTAACATACTACACATGTCATTGGCGTACCTATGAACGGAAGACTTTGATTCTGCCAGGCCTATCTTTTATGTGCGGAGACCACACTCCTGTATCTACATTCCACACACATCAACCTTTAGTTTTCTTCAATTCCAGCACTCAATTTATAATCTCATTAGGACAATTTGTTTTCTGTAAACCAGAGAAGTATTGCTAAAAAACGAGACAAAACAAGAAAACAGGTATTTTCACTATTTCTTCAAGGAATTAATTAGCACCGTAAAGTATCAAACATAGGACATGCCCTTGCATGAACCTGGCCTGGCTGTCGTTTCAACCACTTTTCTTCCTACTCTTCAATCCCTGTTAGTGGCGCCACCTGCATCCATGTCATAAGGGACAGTGTTTCCAGTCCTAGGATTCATGTGACAACCAGATGCATTCTGGGTCTTGTAGGCTTGGTTTGTTTCCAGTGACATGCGATAAGACTAAACGACTGTCAGTAATGATTGGTTGGGTAAGGCCTCAGGAAGTGGAACAGTGTCCTTAATGACATAGAGTATAGTTAGTTGTTATCCTACTCTTGATTAACAATGCCCAGCACACAGATGACACTGGGCCTGGATCAGGTGAAGTAGGTTGTTTGATTGAGATTATGTCAGTGCCTGGATGAAACTGGATGAGCCTCACTATGAGGCACATTCTTGGCAGTATTATCTTGCTGTCTTGTAGTTTTAACAGCTAGTAATTAAAAAGAAAAAATGGATTCCAACACTGTGCGAAAGACAAATGTTTCTCAAGAAATAAAAGTATAGAATTTCATTATATTCTGTTGAAAAAGGCATTAACCCAAAAAGTATGATATTGTCTTTCATGAAATCACAGACACCATTTATATTAGCAACATCCCTTCTACTTCCTACGTGAAACTTCATTGTGTGAAACGTATCTTATACCCAACATACATAAGAACACAAGCCTACATTTCCACACTGCGTGTAATAAAAGGCGTGCTTCTGTTATTCTGCATAGCCTAGTTATGTTTATGCTGGTGTTCAGTTTGGACCTTCCACTGTGCCCACCCTATGGGCCTCTTGAAGCAACTCTTTCCAATAAGAAATAGCATTACAGGACAATATGAAAGAATATTGGGCTGATTTCAATCTTGGCGGTAAGGATACTCCTGACCGCCAAGATGATGGCCGCCTGCCAAATTTAGAAGTAGGCGACCATAGGTGTAACCATAGAAGAGACTGCGCTGTCCCCGCCATAGGTACACCGCTCTATTATCCCAACGGAGTAAAGGTCGCCCGAGGCTGATCTCTATATCTGTCCATCTAATTTAGATGGGCGGCACATAGGTCAGTTTTCACTGACCGTCACCACCAGTTAAACCCTGGATGTAAAGGGACAGTGAGAACTGGTTAGTACCTCCCACCCCCTTGCTATAGGAGATAACTCCCATAGCTGGGGGTGGGGATTTTTTTATTTTACATTTTTTATTTTTTTAAATGAAAAGAAATACGTTTGACAGGCAGCTCCGGCATGTTGATGGAGCCATGCACCAAACTTTAAAAAGCACTTACAGGAACCACTGTGACAGTGATTTATGCCAATTCTTTAGAAATGACTACCGGCTTTGCATCATTTCTAAGTTTGGCAGGCGGAGTGGCTTCGGCCTTGCGGAGGTTAATTTCGCCAGCTGCCAACGGAGATTACTCCACCGGCCAAATATTAAATCATGCCCAAATGTGCCTACTGAAATTGTCTCACTCAGAGAAACTGTAAGATTCAAGACATCAAAACGTAAAAAGAGAAGCAATATGCTTGTTTTCTGTATTTTGAGTGCCCTCTTGAAATAAATACTAATTTCAGAACAGTATCGGTGAGTGGAGTAGCATGAATGAGTACAAATGATGAAATAAAACAATTCCGTGGGCTGGATTGCTGCAGGGTGCTTGTGTCTGCCCCTGGGCCAGCTCTGTGTGGTGCCAACAGGCCCTCTTCTCACCTGCTGAGTCATTCTTTCATTTAAAAGGCTATTTCAGAAATGCCATCCAGTCACCCTGCACAGCTGTCCTCCCAGCTGCAGGAAGCTTGAGTTAAGGGGCACCTCCTGCTCGGAAGAAAACGCACTCTCCCAGCCATTCACCCACTCTTAAGTCCGTCCACCCTTTCCTCGAGCCCGGAACCCACGCACACGTGCGCGTGCGATCAGGCCACATCTTGTCCGCCTCAATTTCCATGACACAAGACACACACGTGCTGCTTCAAAGCTCCCGCTTCCCGGCAGCGGAAGAGATTTGGTTAAGAGGCCTGCTAAATGTTGCTTATACAGTACAAGTAAGACGTGACCTGCCAGGCTGGAGTGCGTGCGTGTCCTGATGCGCGTGGGTCTTCGATTGAGCAGGGAGGGACGCGGGTGAAGGCTGGTCTGTAACCAAGACACGGTACCCTGGCTCCAAAAAGCCCAGTTATTGAAGAAAACAATCCCAGTGCAAGGCTGACAAAGGCAGAGGGCTCCCAGATGCAGCGTTTTCACCATTAATGACCTTCACCCAGAGGTCACAGCTGCGCGGCCATACACC
Source organism: Lissotriton vulgaris (assembly GCF_964263255.1). Taxonomy (NCBI): domain Eukaryota; kingdom Metazoa; phylum Chordata; class Amphibia; order Caudata; family Salamandridae; genus Lissotriton; species Lissotriton vulgaris. The sequence goes on from NC_141691.1 coordinate 137,075,028, forward strand.
CCCACAGCACTGTCCAGCATTCAGAACGGCATGGGCACAAAAAGATACAAGTTTCCTCTGGTATTCCCATTGAGCTATTCACACTTCTCGCCAATTCGCAATGCTTACTGTGATGTTTTGTGGACTTATTTTTCTTTTCAAGTAAACAAACGCCTTTCCCTACAACTATATCCAATATAGCGTGGCCAGTGCTTAATTTGAGCCGGTGGTTTCCTGTTCTCGGCACCCTCACTTATTTGTCAGCACTGGCACCTATGACAGCTGCCACATGGCGGTGCTGTTTGTGCAATTTATGAGCAGATTAACAGTTGTTTATTCATTCACTATGCATTAAAAACAACTAATACCTCCTGTTCCCAAGTCATTCACTGGGTGAGACAGACACGTTCCCATTCTGGAAACACACTTCCTCCTGCGAAGACAATAGCTGTGTTATACCTTTGTAAATACACACAGCTGTAATTGCATAACACGCTTCCCCTAGGAAATACCCACTGGGTGACGCACAATGGGCTCAAGGAAGACCCGGAGTGATCCAGTGGCAAAATGCTATTTTACCTAAATGCAGTAAATCATTGCACCATACCTTCCACAATGTAAGTGTGTGGATTGTTCAAAGCTATTCCAGGCATTAGCCAAAGTCCCACCTCTTACAGAACACCAATGCCTGCTGCAGTGGAAATCCGCAAATCCAGTACATTTTCCTGAATGTTAAGGTGCATTTGTGGTGCTAAAGCCTGCAAATTCTGATCCCAGATTTGAAAATTCAATCTATTCTTATTTAAGTATCTCTTAGTCCCCCTGCAGTAGGGTGACCAGGCGTCCCCGTTTTGCCAGGACGGTCCCAGTTTTTAACCAGCTGTCCCAGCAAATGTCAAGAAATGTAGCTCATGTCCCAGTTTTTAAAGAGGGTGGACTGAAAATGGTGGGAGGTGTTTTGTATGTTTTACAAAGCAGGCATAGTTAGCAGTTGTTTCAAGAAAGCACTTTAATTAACAAGGCAAGCTACTGGGTTTAAAAATTGCATTTGATATTTTTTCTTACTTCCTGTTCTGTAATTCTCTGCTGAGGAGCGCTCTCATCGCTTTAAGTAAAATTGTAGTCCTTTTTCTATTTTTGTGAAATGCCCCGGTTTTTGGCTTTAAAATTCTGGCCACCCTACCCTGCAGGCCGTCCTTTGACTTTTGACCTTTGGCGACTGCTATATAATCGGTACATATAAGGAACACAATTATTTCTGGATTTCCAACTTATAAAAAAATTCTTGTGAATATGGCTGTATGTTTGCAGCACGTCGGAGAGTGATCCACCACGTACATTCAAATGTGGTGCTGTTTTGTGCATGTAAGCTGCCATTTTGGAAGCTGGACAGAGAGAGAGTGCACGCGCGCCAGGAAACACAGCACTGACAGTGATTCGTGGTGAAAGCACTGGGTCTGGCAGCTTCCTGCCCTTGGCAGCCTGGCATTGGCATTTCTGGGGCAAGGGTACAGTATCCTGGTTACAGACTAAACATGATTCTATTACAAACTCCCTTTCAAGAGAAGACACTGTAATCTAGGACTCGCGTGCACTTGGTCTCGCACGTCAGCCATCGCACTTCACATATTAACTCTTTCATTTACTACACAGGCACAATTATGGCATTTCCTCTTTTTTCAGGAGCACCCAAAAACTCCTGAATGTCCTCCCACCCCACATGAAGATTAATCCATCCTTTCACCTGTTCATCAAAAGTCTCAAAAACCACTTCCTAACTAAAGTCCCTTATTCTATACAGTATACGTTCCAACCTGCTGAACAAAATGTTAAAGTAGTATCCATCAGCAGTTTTTAATACATGAACATTCCTAGTAGCATACCTGGTAAGGTGAGCCAGGCCGTGGGTTCTAGGCAACCACTGGGATTGTCACATGACTATTCCCATTGCAATGATGCAGAATTACACATTGGGCCTGATGATGATGTCGAACGTGCCGCCACCAATGGACTGTCAGTGGCGGTCCTTCCGATATCTGGTGCAGTGATACAAACGCCGAATTATGATATGCAGCGGTCGGAGGCATCGGGAGGAGGGCCCAACCAACGCTTCCGACAGGCACAAGGAGTCTGTCCGACCATCGGTCAGAATGGGAAACAGCCTCTACAACGAAGCCGTTTCCACGAATGCAGTAACCACGCATGCTTTTCAACGCATGCGTGGTTACCACTATAACCTTTACCACGCATTCCTTTACTACGAAATACGTAGTAAAGGAATGTGAGTTAAAGGTCAAATAAAGAAGAGGGGGCTTGGGGAGGTGGGGGGAGGGGAGGGGTCTCCCCCCCCCAAAAAAAACAAAAAAACGAGCGTTAATAAAAAAAGAAAACTTACATTAAAACGGACTTTGTGCCCCTGTCATCAATGAAAGAGCCTCCACAACGTCGTAGCGTGTCCGTCATTATAGCAGTCCTTTTTTTATTTTCTTAGACGTGTTTTGACGCTTGTTTCTGTGGATGATGGAAGTAAGGGCTGCTGACGAAAGGGTGCAGGTGTCGGGTAAGAAAAAAAATCTATGATCATAAAAATTACCCTGACTTAAAAGTATGAAGTGTTTTTCTCCTTTACTTATGTGGACTGACCCCTTTCCATGCCTCATTTCCCTAGATATAGACTACTAACGCAAATAATAATATGCACACATTTTTTAGCCTATCACTATCATTATGTACTAGGGACGTAAGATGTTTCGAAGATGTTTTTTTCCGTAGAATAATCCACCGTACAAAAATGCTGCGTGCTAAAGCCACTTGCGAAGTAAAATTCGCGTGGTAATGCCATGCGTGGTACTGGTTAGCGTGGTATAATCATATAACCGGTCAGAATATAATACCCTACAATGGGGCGGTACATACTCAAGCACCACCGTAGGGATTACGATGGCCCAAGGCAACAGCCTTTTCATGGGGGTCCGACTGCCATGCAAAGGCAGCCAGAATGGGACTTTGGGGACCCCTAGTAGGGTCCCTGTATCCCGTTGGCTTCCGCTATGAGGCACGGAGGGCACCTGTGGTGCTCCCCCCAAACATCCATGCCCCGTTTTCCAGGCAAAGTGCCTGGCACACGGGGCATGGATGTTTGCAAACATATGTTTTTTCATTGTGGCCTGTGCTGCGGCCCTTTTGGGGGAAAAGTTCAGATTTTTTTCTGAAGGGAAAACATTTTTTTCCTGTGGAGAAGGCACAGCCCAGCAAATCTTGGGGTGAGTTGAACCCCATCCCATCCTGGAAGGGGAGTTACTCCAGCCTTCAGTTGGAGAACATCTCTAATCATTTCCTGGGTCAAAGAGGGACAGACAGGCATTTGGGAATGGCCACACAGATGCAAGTTTGTGGCCATTCTCAAACTTACAGGGCAATCCACACCTCACCACACCAACCTTGCACACCTTGATTTTTTTTTAGTACCGTGGATTTCTCAGCCCTTCAAGTGGAGAAAATCACAATAGTAAATGCATTTAAACTCACCAGGCATCCCTTTGTGAGTTGCTGTTAGGTATTTTCAGACGTAATATCACGTTGACGGCTGAACACATTTCTGTGATTAAGGCCCTACGGTTCTTGCCTATTCCAAACTGCCCCTCGTGACCATATTTACACCATCACTGTGTCTGTAGCAGCAATCAAATATTAAGATTTTCTCATTGTTCTTAGCAATGTCTTCAACTCCACTAAATATGCTTACTTGTAGGGCTTTCAGCCAGCAATCTTCATCCATTGGTCTGTTGTTGTGTTATTCACATTTTCTTTCCGCCCACTACAGCAAATAGCATCGGACAATGGATCTGCCCACTTCAGCTATTGGCTAACCTCACTGTGAGTGTTGGTATTCACTTCTTACGCAAGTAGCACAGTCACACAGAGTAGTACCCTTCATTAGCAGGGTCTGCCAAAGCTAAGTGTGCTTTGTGAGGCCAAAAAAACATGTTGTTGATTTTAACCAATGTTTATTTAGTATGCTGGTGAGTGGCTGGCAATTCCTCAAACACAGAGTTTCACAAACCCACGCAAAACCTACTGACTTTGCCTCTGTTTTTTAATATATAAAGAGTACCTAATATTGAATGCTTAGAATTGTCTTCTAAGCACTGTTTGTGTATTATTATTATTTTTTTATCTGGACAAAAAATGATTAATAAACTACTTAGAAACATTTTGTTGCAATGTTGAGGTACCTTGTTATTTGTATGTTCTGTTCTGTATTTGTGCTGTACTTCTACACTGTGTTGTTGCTGTGTTTTACTATGGTTGATGTTTTGCATTCTGTTTTATACTATCTTATTGTATAGTGCTGTGTTAAGTTTCTGAGAACAAGGTCTTGGATAGACTGAAACGCGTTGGGTGTTGCTGGTGTGCTCCAGTAAAGTTGTTGCTAAGAAAATAAACTACCGGATTATCAAGATATTCGTGAGTGCGAGTGGAATTCTTTCCTTTGGAAATACTTGTGTAATATTAAAAAAATATATATATCTCTATATATATATATATAGAGATATATATATATTCCAAACAGAGCTGCCTCTACCGCAATGCTGTGACCCGTAGGAAAGTGGCGCACACTCCGGTGAAGCACACCGGCAATTATTAATCTCCCAAGACAAATTGATATTCGTGCGCTCTCAGGAACCACACAACAATCCAAAAAGTATTAGTTCTTCGGTTTATTCACACAATGTGATATGGAGATATATATATATATATATATATATTTTGTATGACGTTACTACACCATACATTACCACGCAGTAGGTTACAATGTGGACGTTACATCGTTCACATTGTTACCATGCATGGCTTTACATTGCAAGTTGTTTCTACGACTTGCACTAGATGGTGCGCTGGACTTGGGAATAGTATAAATTACTATTTCTACTCCAGTTAGAGCAACAGCAGGGAATGTGTTGGATTTTAAATCCAACACATTCCCTGGTGTTGCGTCCCATCTAGCGCAAGTTGTAGAAACGACTTGCGATGTAATGCCATGTGTGGTAACAACGCTTGGTAACAACACCGCGTTGTAACCTACCCGGGTGGTGTTGACAGTGTTGTAAACGCTGTTTCCCATATATATATATATATATATATATATATCTATATATATATATATATATATATAGATATATATATATATATATATATATATATATATATAAATCACCAAATGAGCTCTTGCGCTCTCGAGAGGCACTCACGACGTCTCTGCAACCTTGCATGTGCGCCTCTTGTAGCTCTCACGCACTTTCTCCAAATAATGGTTCTGACTCCCGACGCGTTTCGAGGCCACTCCGCCTCTTCATCATGGGGACACACAGAAGAATGTACAAGAACCTCCTTTGGTTGCCTTCATATCTTTATTATTCAATCAGGCAAACACCGCCCTAAGTGGGCGTGGCTCCACGGATTAAGCATCGGCATGATGGTATTCGTAGTCCTCAAGGTGGGTCTGAAGTTTCCCTTAAGTAGGTTACATTCTTCTGTGCCAAAATTTAATGTCCTTATTAGTAACCTTTAGTAGGAAGGGAGAAGCAGTCTGTGAGGGCTATGTTTTAGTGTGAAACGTCGTGCCGAACGATGAAGAGCTGTTCTCCCCTACGGCTTCTCTGCTCACCTCGACTTTCCCAGTAAACAGAGCGGTGCTCTCACGCACGGCCAAAAGCAGCCGTGTCAATATCCAAATCACCAAATGAGCTCTTGCGCTCTTGAGAGGCACTCACGACGTCTCTGCAACCTTGCATGTGCACCTCTTGTAGCTCTCACGCACTTTCTCCAAATAATGGTTCTGACTCCCGACGCGTTTCAAGGCCACTCCGCCTCTTCATCATGGGGACACACAGAAGAATGTACAAGAACCTCCTTTGTTTGCCTTCATATCTTTATTATTCAATCAGGCAAACACCACCCTCAGTGGGCGTGGCTCCATGAATTAACCATCGGCATGATGGTATTCGTAGTCCTCAAGGTGGGTCTGAAGTTTCCCTTAAGTAGGTTACATTCTTCTGTGCCAAAATTGAGGGCGGTGTTTGCCTGATGCACATGCAAGGTTGCAGAGAGGTCGTGAGTGCCTCTTGAGAGCGCAAGAGCTCATTTGGTGATTTATATATATATATATATATATATATATATATATATATATATATATATATATATATATATGCAAAAAAGAAGGAGAGAATGTAAATGTATAGGCATTTATATAGAGCACTACTTACCCGGAGGGTCCCAAGGCGCTTCGACTGCTGCGAAACCCTTCCTGGCTTCCCTGAGAGATGGTCCCTTAATGGGTATCTCCAGGGTGAGACCAGGCATCCCCGGCGGTCTGGTGGGGCCGTTAGTGAGGATGAGGCAAGCTAATGCCCAGAGTTGCCGAGTGTGAACGCTGATCAGAGTGGGCACCGAGGCGAGAGAATTATCGAGTCCGCTGACCCTGGTCCAGAAACCTGCCGCGCCGGGAATCGAACCCTGGTCCCGGGCCGTCCTCTGCTCTCGGGTCTGCCTCCTCTAACCAGTGAGCCACACTAACTCTGGGTAGTTCTCAAGTTTAGGTGGAAAGCAGCTCCTGTTAGAGCACTCGCAACACCAGCGACACTCTAGATCTGCTCACCTCAAATGTCTTTTGAGGTGAGCAGATTGTTTTTTCAATTATTTCTTTTGCCAAAATTATTTTGTATATTGGTTTCTTCTCACTTGAGATACTGCATGTACACAATATTTGAGTAGGAGTAGTTGTATTTTACGTACAGCTGTCTGAATGGATGTAGTGCAGAGCTCGGATTGACTAGGTCTGCCCACGCCGTGCATCAGTTAAAATGCACCTATTTTGGCGAACGGTTCGCTCCGCATAAATACAATCCTTTTTGATGTATAAATGAGGATGTATTGACATGGGATAATTAATTGCTAGCCCAAATTGTCAGTTATTCCAGAGTGTAACCATGTTATTATGCTATTATTTGCACTAATTGCACGTTCACAAATGGCCGCGATGTTGGTTTGTTACCCTAAAGTCCATTGTTTATGTTGACAAACACTGTGATGTCATGTATTTTCTTTTTCACAAAACTTTATTTATTGTACCAAGCTCCGTGTGTTAATCGCCCGTGACCAAGGCGAGGTGATCGCTGAAACGCATTGGGTTTTTCCATCTCTCGAATTTAACATGCTGAATAAACAAATTCCTTTTTGCAACACAACGTGGAAGTGGTAATTATATCGGAGTGGAGTGCATTGGCAGAATGTGTTTTTGCTGTGTGAAAACTAGAGATATATATATATATATATCCGTACACTTGTTTCCGGTTTTTCGTGGCTTCTAAAGTGCGGCGGTCCTGCACGGGTACCGGCTACCCTTGCAAATAAGTCAGTGTAACTTCTTCTTCCAGAAATGACAGCGCAGGACACCTCAAGATGCTTAATTAAGTTTATTGCAAAAGCGAAAGCTTCCTACAGACGCGTTTCGCCTAAAGCTTTGGCAAGTGTGAAACCTAATACTATGCACGGCAGCCATGCCGTGAGGAATGCACCACCGCAAGGAAAGCGGGCCGGTGGTTCTGCACATTGGAGCCGTTCTGGTCATCGTACTGGCATATTGATGATGGCAACACTGTCTACATTTTCTGGCAAGCTCACTAATGGCGGAATTGATAAAATAATATATTTAGAGTGACTTTGTTGTTTAATATGATCTACGAGGCTAATTTTGAACTGCTGCTCCCAGAATGCCATGTTTTCATACTTACGAGCCTGTGGGCAATAAAAGGGACTTGAAGTATCTAGCAGCAGTTTTTGCCTTTCATTTGGGGGTCGCTCTGCCTGTGACGAAGGACGATTGATGTCTGAAACGCGTAGGCATTCTAATTTACCCAGGAAGTTGTGATGGTGTTGCCGCCTTATTTTGATCGATGGGGATTGCTTCCTAAAGCTTTGGCAAGTGTGGAACCTAATATATATATATATCCCTACACTTGTTTCCGTTTTTTCATGGCTTCTAAAGTGCGGCGGTCCTGCATGGGTACCGGCTACCCTTGCAAATAAGTCAGTGTAACTTCTTTTTCCAGAAATGACAGCGCAGGACACCTCAAGATGCTTAATTTAGTTTATTGCAAAAGCGAAAGCTTCCTACAGACGCATTTCGCCAGTTACGGCTTGGTCACGGTGAAGTAAGAATCGTTCAGCTTCCGTTTAAATACGTAAATAATAAACATGAAGAGAGGACCAAGCTACTGCTCGCAACAAGAGTCATGGATGACATTTTGTAATGGTGTTTACATTTTAAGCCAACACAACATTAAACATTCCATGGTTTCTTTAACAATGTTCAGTAACATTAATACTGCATCTAAACAAAATACTTATGATACACTCATTATTTGATTTGCGGGTACATGTTCCCTCATTAATACCACCTCATGGATTTAAATAGAGTCCTTCACAATTACATATTTGTAATATCTTTGATAAAAGGACCAATCAATTGCAAGTATATAATAAATATACAAAAATACAATTCACTCTCGCAGTTTATGTGCCCATTGTGTTAAATGATATCCAAAATCATTGAAACGATAGAGCCCCTCAGCAACTATTGCTCGTATCCCTGTTCTAATAAATTGGGAACCAAATTGAATGGGTAATAGACAACGCCCTTGTTTCGTTACAACACTTGCTTAAATTGCAGTCCTGCCCAGTGGGCAACATCTTTTTGACAGTCCCGTCCTAGTGGGCACAGCAACATATACCATATAAGAGTACAAGGAATTTATTTGCCAGCAAAAAATAAGAAATCTCATTTACACCTTGTATCTGATTCTTCTCTTGTTATGATTATTCCTCATGGAATCTAGGTCCTATTTCCAAACAAAGAAAATGAAAAACATATAAATTATAATATTGAAAGAAATATCCCTAAATACCTTATCTTAAAAAACAATATTTTTCATATGTTCAATTAAAACCCTATAAATTCTCCTACTTCATTACACAAAGAAGAATTCATAGATCTCCTGTTCTATCATTTACAGCTCTTAGGATTCAATACTCCATTGGATCAACCCAAGTGCACAGCTAACTCTTCACTTGAGTTCAAACCTACAGGATATGGGGTTTCAAAGTCTATGATATATTTAGACTCCAAAATTCTTAGTTGACGCTGTCGGTCACCTCCTCTAACCTGTGGTGTTACCACATCCAAAACTACATATGCCAAAAGTTTATCATTTTGGCCATGAAAAGATTTAAAATGACGAGCAACCAGATATTGTTCATTATTGTTACGGATTGCTATTTTGTGCTCCAACAATCTCTTCTTTGCTCTGTGTATTGTACTGTCTATATAGTACTTTTGACAAGGACATATTAGACTTATTTACACCACCATCCGCCATACGTAATTCCATATTTGGCAATATGATAATATACCATTCGTATTACCATGGGTACCACACCATAGGCTGCCCTCACGATGCTAACAAAGTTTTATAAATTTTGTTTACACAAAAGCATCTCAACGATACTCCGATCACCAATGCGTACATAATAATTTTAAACAATAATAGAAAAAAAATCCCACCCCACTTACATTTTTATTTTTATTTAATATGTAGTAAATGTTGTTACAAAATATGTTTAATAAAGCACAATTATTTGTTATTTTGTCACAAACATTTAAAAGTTTAATTTCTTTATAATTAAGAAAAGTATACATTTTTGAAATAATACAATAACAAAATAATAATGATATATATATGTATGTGTGTATATATACATAAATATAACGTTTTAACGTGAAAAAATATATAGAATAATTTAACATTAGATCCTATGCGTTGTTATTTTATTTCCCTGCCTCCACTTTATTCTTATTGAAGTGTGTTACAATACCTGTGTGTAGTTATGTGTGGTGACTGGCTTACTCCAAGACAGGGCAGGAGTACTTTTACATCTCTTTTAGCACCCTTAGGGCTGTAGTAACTTTTGGAAGAGTAGTTTGTGAACAGCAATAGTCTTACTTTTTGTGGGCATGTGTCTTTTTTTAGCATGTTTCTTTATAAATCCCTCATTACATTTCCCTAATCCTTTCCCATTTAGTAGTAAGTATTCCCCATTTTACAGCCTTATCTATTACACATTTACAATGAAAATCTATAGGAGTGCAGACACCTCTGGAACCTCTGCACAGAAACAATAGGAGAAGCTGAGGTTTGTTAATATATGTATGTTTGTGAATATAATTTTGTAGTACAAGAGTAGCACTGCTGTAGTACTACTTTATATACCAAAAAATGCAGTTTGTGAATAGGCCCCATGGTCTCCAAGGGCTGTGGAATTCGCTGTTATAGTGTGCAGCAAAGTAATACTTACTCTAACAAACGTGGTCTGAGTGCTGGGGTCCTGGGTGAAGCCTAGTTCCCTTGCCTGCCTCTTAAGATGAACAGATGTGGGATGCCCATTGGTGTTTGTACTTTAACATCAAGGAAGCAGATGGCCAAATGTCATTCAGATACACATTGCTCAAGTCCGTGCTATCAGGTGCGCACAGAGTTTCCACAAATCACGACAAAGAAATACAATAGTTCTGGGTCAACCACGGGAGAGGTTGGCTTCCAAATCTAATCGTTTGTAGTCATCTTTTTTTAGTTTCTGTTCCAAAGTTCTGTAGTGACCTCAATAATGTCTAGTACTTTATAAATCTCCCAAATGAAAAAAAAAGAAAAAAATGCTAGAAAGGTGAATCCAGAGGGAATCTGTTGACCGGTGACCACTTGCATGGAGTCAGAAAGAGCTCACACTTCCTGGGCCTCAGCTTCCACTAAAGTCTCAACCTTTACGGACTGATTTCCTTCACAGATAGAGTTTAACTCTTTATATCCCAGTAATCACTTGCTCTATGAGCAACATGTACTACTAAGCCTACCCATAGCCCCTTAAATTGAAACTAAGTAAACATATTTATTGAAAAAAAATAATGAACATATGTCTATAACGAGTAGCTAATGAGTAAGTACTATTGTGAATGATGCAGTGGAAAAAGCAGACAGATTGATCTCTTGACTATCTTGATTAACTGTCCTGAGGGAAAGAACATCAAATCTAAACTACCATCGCATCAGTGTCCTCAAAGACTCAGTGATTACTGCTGCCCGGCAATGGAAATTGGGATCAACGTATGAAATGCAATCGCAGAGAAATGGTTCGTTTCCAGATGCTATTGTGAGTCAGGAGTGCAGTATGAAAAGAACTTTCAGATGAGGTAACATGCATCCATTCTAAAAATGTTGGGCATTTTAAAGGGAACTGATCACCTATGTGACTTGTCAGGTGTACAGCAGTTTTTGAGTTCTCTTAGATGGCCTTTACTCCTTTCTGTCACTACTGTCTTGCCCAAGATCTGGGAGAGCAAGGACAGTGTCAGGTGTACCAAGAGCAAGCCTGTGATAGCAACTGACTGCCTTAGTTGCTCCTAATGGACTTCCATGCTTACCTGGCTCTATAGGATACCCCATACTCCACTTTATTAGCATTTTGCACGCTAGCACGCTAGTGTGATCTAAAGCAGATGGTAGTCCATTGAAGGCCATGGCTCTAACTTTACCCCACAAAATAATGGTGGTGCAAAATACCAGTCCAAGAATCATTGTCAATTAGGGATAGCCGGGGTTGGCGGCCACAGCTGCAAGCTTCACTTTTGTTACCCCTGACACTTTACTTATAAGCCCTAGTGTTAGCCATAAAGCATTCAGTGACAGGGTTGGAAAAAACATGGCTCTTAGAAGCTCTCTTTCTCTACCTTCCATTGGTTAACTTTTCCCTGGCCCCTCAGCAATAAACAGGAGACGGGAAACGGTAGGCCATCCGTGGTTCACGGAGTGTGTGATTTCACTTCCACTACACCTAGATTTTCCCTGAATCGACATCAGTAAGTCATTTTAGAAGAAAAACTGTGCCCATTCAGAGACTGTTATCATTGGCTTTAGAAGAGCAACCTGCAAGATTTAATTAAGCTTTATGCCTTTCTCATCTACAGCACCCCAATCAAGACAATAAGGAAATTAAGAATCTGAAGCAAAGGTTTTACTTCCTTTTCTCCCTCTTATGGAAGAAGTAAAAGACTCGACGTAAAAGAAGAACTCTTTTATTAAGGAAAATCATTTCCAATGAAGACCCCAACAGGGATACAGCTTCCAGCTTCTTCTCCCACTCCCCTGGTTCATATCCAAACACTTTCTAAAGTCTATTACATCAGCAGTCCCCATAGTGATGAAATCATCAATAGCAGGATATAATAATCATAAACAAATATCATTCAATAAGTCATGTGTTGTTTTTTTTAAAAAAGGGATTGATAATAACAATTATTACTACATCAATAAGGATTACATTGTAAAACCGCAGACTCAACAGGAGATCTCTTGCACCTTGTAGATCGCCTTGTTTGACATGGATTAGAATTTGCTCCTTCATCCTTGTTATAATAAAGTGTATTCCATGCACAGCATACCACCCTTTCTATCATTCTATGTTTCGTTTTTATCCAGAAATACTGTATTCCCAAAAACATACAGAATTTCTGGAGTGCAGAAAACTTGGACGGCCCCTTCTTTGTTATCCTACCCAATGTGTCATGAGCATGGCAACCCTTTATTAATGTGTATAACCTGGCTCTTCGACTGAAACCCGCAGCCCAGCACCTCGATACCCTCACGACTGACAAGCCGCACTATACCAATACTGTATGATTGATGTGTATTTGGAGCTACATAACTTCTCAATGTGTCTATTCTAATAAATCTCTTGCTTCACTTCTGCACTTTCCAAGATCTCTCTGTGCTACACACCTTACTTCCACACCTCTTCATCCTTTCTGGACACCCCACAGTTCTGGAACTCTTCCCCGCAATACAACACACGGAAGCCAATTAGTGACTGAATGTGGAATAGTGCTACAAGTCTATAATATAAATTTCAATTCACACTTCCAATCCAAACAACATCTTAACACCATCTATATTTAACAAGAACCATATTAAGCCTTTCATATAAAGCATTCTATTGAGGATGATATAACACAGTTCTATGGTGCCCTATCTCATGTTCTTTAAAAAACGCCATCATCTTTGAAGATACAAATTGAGGCTCATTATTGGCAACCATTTGTTGTGGGATGCCTTCTGTAGAAATATAGTAGTGAGATAAGAGGTAATGTTCTGAGACTTTATCTAATCCACTTTTCATTTCAGGACATTAAAAAATAATCAATCATTACATTTGCATATTTGTTTCCCAAATCTCTTACACAAACATCACAAATACGTTTTTTCAGGAACTTTCAAAGGAACTATAGGAGATTCCCTTGTGTGCAACGGACAGTTCCTTCCACATCTTTCCAAGTACCGTCCATTCCAAACAACATGAAATCCATGGGTACTTTTTTCCTCACGGATGTCATTCTTCCATGTCCTTCACGTAGTCATATCATCACTTTTCCTCTCAATGACATTGGCACCACAAATCTGTTACCACAATAGAGCTGACCATCCACCATTCGTAATTCTGACCAAACTAACCTGAACTCGGCCAACAAAACACCATTGACAAACTCTTTCTCTAGTCTTGTGATATGTGTTTTCTTTACATTTCCCATCTTGGTATCAATTGTCACTTTGCTTTTCAATTCTTCATCATTAATGGTACCCTTAACATTTGCGCCCATCCAATCATCCTATTCAACTTCCATCACATTATCCAGTGACAGACTTGATAAACAGTCAGCACTCACGGTCCTGACAACTGGCACATATTTCGTTTAAAACTAATATTCCTGTAATTTAATTAGCCATTTTGGCATCCGCGGCGTAGCCTTTCCGGCAGCCTTAATAGAAAGAGCATTGATCAAAGACTTACTGAATGTCCCACAAAGCCAATGCAACTTTTTTTAAATGTTTCCAATGCTTCTTTTTTTATAACGGAAAAACAATTTTCCTCGCAATTGAAAGTTCTTAATTCAAAATGGACGGCTCTCTCCTTTCCTCTCCGTGGTTCAATTGTATCAAGACAACAACATAAGCATTGACATCTACTATCACAACCATCCGGAATTTAGCTTTCAATGGTTTCAAAATCAGTGCCTCACTGAAGGGGAACAACCTTTACAACGCAACTTTTACAATGCACTACCATTACAACAAAACTTTTACAACGTAACATCCATTACATCCCATGCCATTACAATGCAACCATTCCAACGCATGACACTACAACGCATACCACTACAACGCATGTCATTACAACGCAGTCATTACAACGCATACCATTACAACGCATACCATCACAAAGCGTAGTACCCTTACACTATCCAACACTTACCCTACTGTTGCACCCCCTGGAGTTAGAATAGTAATTTTTACCCCTACACTATCCAACACTTACCATACATGCAATTTAATGGAATGTGTTGTAATGGTATGCGTTGTAAAGGTAGTATGCGTTGTAAAGGTAGTTTTAAAAAATTCGTTGTAATGGCATGCATTGTAATGGAATGTGTTGTAGTGGATGTTGCGTTCTAAAAAATGTGTTGTAAAGGTATGTGTTGTAAAAGTATGCGTTGTAACGTCATACATTACTCAGGGATAGCTATTCTTCACACCGAGGAACGCCTCCTCACACTAACTAGTCCACACATATGTCTCACCCTTTTTTCATCAAAGTATTCACAGAATGAATGTTTTCAGCAAAATGATGCAATATGTGCTTTATGCAGTTTCTATTTATACAGTGACGCAAATATTCCACTTCTGATGCATCACATTTTTCTTTTCCATACTTGTGGCTGAACTTGCGAACTTCAACCTTTCTTTTACTTGCCTCAAAATCCAATTATCGTCTATCCTGTCCTGGCCATATATCAAAATATCATCCTGGAAAAGTGCTACGCGATCAATACATTCTATTACATCAATATTCCACACAGAGATGAAAGCATCAGTAGCAGTACATAACACTAGCCATTGTATTTGAATTCCTTTTTCTGGATGGTCGGAAATTATGGATTAGGTTTGTAAAACCAAATTTCATTTTTGTTGTCATGTGTGCTATTTTTCTTTAGTGTGAACATCCTGCCTGATTCTCCTTATTTTGTTTCTTTCTTTTCGGTTAATTTATTTATTTAACGGTCTAATATACCACACTAACAATCACAGGCATTAAGCACCGTACATGAAAATATAACACTAGTGCATGAAAGGTGTTGAGACCATAACATAAGGTGAAAGAGTGCAGCTGGAAGTAAGTGAGGCAATATAGGAGGGGAGGAGGAGAGGCAGGGAAGAGTTTGATTATAATATTATGTTGACTTCGAAAATGTAATATGTGTCATTGCAACACCAAATTTTCTCATTTACAAATAAGGCTTTTCTCTCTGAGTTGCATCCTGAGATCCCTTCTCTTTATAATATACTTTACCCATATTTTAAACACCTCTAAACAATCCTTCCTTCATTGCTGATCTTAATGCCTATTTCTGTTTTGTACCTGCTAAAACCAAAGTCTGTTAATCTCAACTTGAGTTGAGTTGATGCTCGACACAACAGCCCAGCTACCACTGTCACTGCTACCACAGATTGCCTGTCTCTCTGATTTCAGTGACCAACATTGTAAGACGCACATAAAGACCACTTTTAAAAGCATGCTGTGGTATACATTCCCAATGAAGGTCTCTCTATTTTAGAATTATCCATTTTTAGTTTGTTTCTTCGGAGGTATATTGGGAATAGACCAATTTTCAAAGTGAGAGGAGGCAGTCAATCGCACACCAGTTTCTTCCATGTTTTCATGTTATCTTAGTTGAACTATCTGCGTGCAAACCCGGAACGTGTCTGCCCTGTCCCACGTGCTTATGAATACAACAAGTGATGGAGTGTAGTATCACCCCAAATCGAGATGCACTGCTTTGATCCTTAGCACTTAACAATGAATGATGCCACCATTTTTTCATATTTCACAAATGTTTATTCTGTATTTTTCCAAAAACTTCCAATTTTCAAATTCACATGAGAGACACAGATATGCCTATCCAGGCCTTTTTCTGTAGCACGAATTTTACATAAGTCATCCACAATTGTTAGTCCTTCTTAACCCAATGCATTGACCCCCCAGGATATAGCGGCATTGATTAGCAAATTTAGCGGCACAAATATGGAAATTTAGCGGCACAAATATGGAAATTTAGCGGCACAAATATGGAAATTTAGCGGCATTTTGCGGCACTTTATTTTACTCATAATCATTCATTCTCAGCCTTAAATCAATGGAAAATGTTTTAGGGGGGTGGAGGGTGTCCCTTCCAGGGATCCAAACCCTTCAGGGAGGCATCTAGTCTAAGGACAATGAGTATTTGTGAGATAAGTCAAACGACGTCACATTCTGGGGGAGGGGTTATGTTGCGTTACGCCACTGCCCCATTTGCTTGTAGTTCAGTTTGTCGAGATAGCACTTTCAGGTTTAAGTCTGTATTATCATTTAAGAGAAACAGTATTGTACTTTTGCGCAAAAATATTGCTAGTTCTCTTAAGCAAGCTCATTAATGTATGCTAATTGAGCACGGGCGGGGGGGGCTGAGCAGAGGTGGTCTCACTTGCATTCATGTGTGGCTCAGCAGTGTGAACTAATCTGTGCATCTAAGTGAAGTTAATAAAACATGCCCCCCACCCCCTTTCTTTCATAAAACTGCGCTGCAGCAGTGTTTTGCGGAAGGCAATACACAAATGTGGGCCACTTTTTTTGGTGTTCCTGGGTCGATTTTTTATCCTAAACCAACCCTGCTATCCATCCATCCATTCACCCGTCCATCCCCCCACACCCACCCACCTTCCCACCCACCCTTCCTTCTACCGAGGCCTGCAAAGGAGCTGTCACTCACCTGACATCGGGGGCGCCCAGGATGCGGCCCAGCTCCTCCAGGTACTGCTGGCACTTGGGGTCTCCCAGCAGGGTCTGCCACAGCGAGCCCCTCTCCTCCTGCAGAGCGCACAGCAGGCCCTCCACCGCTTGGAGGCCATCGCTGGGGTCCGAAGACAGCAGCAGGGGCAGGAGGGCGCCCACCTCCACCGATGAGGTCTTCTGCACCATCCTCCCCTCTCCCTTGCCCCCTTTTCCTGCCCAGGCCTTCATGGCCTCAGCCTGGCACCTGCCACCCGTCCCCCAGCCTCGCGCTACCTGCGAAGTGTCTCTTCATGCTGGGGGGGGGGTCGTGTTTATTTATTTATTTATTTATGCATTTTTATATAGCGCAGACTTTACCCGAAGGTGTCAGAGCGCTTCACAAAAGGAACAGAAATGAAACATAATGAGAAACATTACAAAAGAACAGATTACAAAAGCATACATTACGTTACATAAGGTAATAGTGACATTTGTGAGCAAACAAAATACATGAGGTAGTAAAAATTGTGAGCAACCAAAAATACATGAGGTAGTAAAGGTAATAGTGACAATTGTGAGCAAACAAGGTACATGAGGTAGTAAAAATTGTGAGCAACCAAAAATACATGAGGTAGTAAAGGTAATAGTGACAATTGTGAGCAAACAAGGTACATGAGGTAGTAAAAATTGTGAGCAACCAAAAATACATGAGGTAGTAAAAAGTGCACAAGAGGAAAAAGTGACAAGTGTGCAGTTACAATAGAAAACAAGTATAATTTCAGAAGGTGCTGTCCTCAGTCACTTCTTTTACACCGGATGGACCAGGCAATGGTGACTAAAAGCACGCTACTGCTTGGACTAGTTTCAGTGCGGTCTTTTAAAGCCAACACTCGCAGATAATTGGGGGCTTTCTCCTGTTTGCTTTGAATCAATGAACTCATGAAGGCACGTGTGAAACACTGAAGTGTGTCTACAGTGGAAAAGAGTGCCCGTGGTCTGCATCGAGCACCAGCAGTGCCTGGGGCATGGGCGCTAAGGCGCCTAGAAGCTCTACCTGCCTGCCCTCTCCCCAAGTGCTCTCAGGACATACTACGCTTCTTCTGCGCCCTCGTGCCCCCGGGGTATCTATCTCGAAGGCAGCAGGGGTAGGTGACAGGAAACTCTGAGAAGTCTGTGGCTGCACTGCCCTTCTCCACCCACTCCCCCCACCTTGCAGATTTAGCCCCCTTCTCCCCCAACCGTGCTCCCTTCTTCCAAACTCAGTGGACCCTCTTGCTCAACTATGCCACCCTGTGGCTTCAACAACCCACACTCTTCAACCACCACCCCGCTCCGCACCTCGCAGAAGCTGCCTTCTAAACGCTGCCTTTGCACCCTCCTCTTTACCTTTGAGGTGAGTAAACCCACGCCTTCCCGCCCTCCCGCCATCTCTCCTCTCTCGTCCTCCTCTAAGCTTTGTTTGGAAGTGAACTCAAATGAACGCTTCTCTGCCTCGCCTCTCGGACGGGCAGGCAGGCCCCTCTCTCCGGGACTGTCCCGGCTCCCGCTCACATAAGTTTAATGCCCTCCATGCCATCCAATCAGAGCAGCGCTGCCCTTGGAGATCTGCGAGCGAGCCAGTTCAATTAGCAACAGCGCTTTGTGGCCCGTGTTGTCGCCCTAGAGTTTTCTTTTAATCAGAACAGTCTACAACTTGTGAAAGTAAACAACTCTCACAGGCGTACTTACTACTTCCACATTACAGGAGCTGCCAGAACTTTGGTCCAATTCGCGGGCACTTTTGTAAAAATTGCGGCATTTTTACAAAAGTGCCGATTTCGCGGGCACTTTTGTAAAAATCGCGGCATTTTTTCAAAAGTGCCGATTTCGCGGCAAATTCGCGAAATCGCGAAATCCTGGAGGGTCTGCATTTTGAACCTTTTGCGGTCCTTCGTCAGGGGTGTTCTACAAATTAAAAAGCATCAGTATTAGATTTTGTGTTTTAACAATGCATGATTCTATAATTTTCTCACTTCAATATCGGACTGTATATATATATATATATGCACATTATGTATACGAAATCATGTCTCAATGTATGAAATGACTCACCCTATAATCAACGTTCTCCCACTATCTCTGTAATCTAAACATTACAACCAATGTAAATACTCTGGTGAACTTCTCCCCATACCTTATAACCCTCCCTAAATACTGGCTCCTTCCATGCTTGAAACCCTCGTTTCTAATTATATATGGAAAACCAATTAGCTGTTACCCCTGTGCCTACATTGCTCTTTACCAAAATCATCATTTGCCACTTCACAACACTGCATCCACAATCTTGCGTACCTTGAGCAACAGTGAATGCAATCACTTTCCCGATCGGTTCTCAGTCTTCCAAATGGTCAAAACGCTGTTCAGTCTCCCTTTTATAGACCAATTTATCAACCTGCAGATGTCTTGTCCTTCCGAAGGAGAGTGACACAACTTTCCAAAGTCTGACCTGTCTTTCTCAACACTTGCAACCACCGGCACAAATGAAGCACTGGGGACAATCTCCCGCTGAGGTACACCTGTCCCTAATTGGTGAAAATCCTTTCTAAAACATGTGAGCTTCTCATTAGCTACACGCTGAAACTAAATTCAAGCCCAAACCCAATTAGGTCAGCTGCACACAATGCACTGAAGGGACGAGTTCTCAGTGAGCTTTAAACAGGGGTATGGGACCCATAGAATCATAAGAATCGCCCCTTTTCAGAGCTACTTTCTTTGCTTAATAAATATATTGATAGGGACGGTGACGTATGCAAGCAAGGCAGTTGCCAAAGATCTGAGGCAGAAATTCCTGCCTTCTTGGATTTAACCGCCAACCTGCCATGAGTGTTTGGGGCAGTCAAAGATCTGGTATGAAGGGGAATGCCACAGAAACAGGAAAATAGTTAAACATCTCTGCATTTCAATGCACAAGGGACGGTCTTCAGTGACAGAATGAGGTTTTGAGTCATTGAACAACTCCAGACCCATTTCCAACCTCCCCCTCCTTGCTGAAATCCTTGAAAAATGCGTTCTTTTACACCTAACTCAGCACATAGACAACTCCAACCTTCTAGATCCCTATCAATCGGGATTCAGAAAAGGCTATAGCACCGAGACCACGACCCTTAACATCGTGGATGACATGCACAAATCTCTAGATACCCACACATGCTGCCTACTCATCCTCCTGGACTTATTGGCAGCCTTTGACACAGTGGATCCCAATCTACTCATCAAAGCTCTTCAAGACAGAGTAGGTGCTGACGAGGTGGTCCTACAATGGTTCTCTTTCTTCTTACAAAACCGCACCCGAAAGATAAAAATTAAAACCTCCGCATCTGACTCACACCCCGACAACAGAGGTGTCCCGCAAGGATTAGTGCTCTCCCCTCAACTGTTCAACATTTATATGGAACCCCTCACCTCCATTCTTAAAAAAGCCAACATCACTTCCCACCTCTATGCAGACGACACCCAGATCTATCTGGAAACCTCCTCCTTTGAAGATATTCAGAGACTAAACAACACTCTCAATGAAGTCCAACATTGTCTATCCATAAACCACCTCAAACTCAACCAAGACAAAACCGAAATCCTCCTCATCTCCAACAAAGAAGAAAATCCCCAAACCATGGAATGGCTCAAAGCAATCGATGCTCTCAAAGGTAATCTCACTCCTGCCAACTACATAAATTCATTAGGAATCACCCTGGACCCAAAACTTGAAATAGACAGACACATCAAGAACTCCGCAAAGAATGCCTTCCTCAATCTGAAGCTTTTCAACAAAATAAAACCCTTCATCCCACCCAAAGATCTCAAACAAGCCACCGAATCCCTGGTGATATCTAGACTTGACTATGGAAATGCTATCCTCACCGGTACAGCAAAATCCCACCTAGCCCCCTCAAAACTACTCTAAATACAGCAGCCAGAATGGTCACCGGAGTCAGGAAATCTGAGCACATTGCACCCGCACTCAAAGAACTAAAATGGCTCCCAGTAGAGATGCATGCTAGCTTCGGAACTGCCCGTCTCACGCACAAAGCCCCCCACACAGGGAAACCAGAATACCGGGCTTCCGAACTCAAAAAGGCCAGCCAAACAAGGAACCTTAGGTGCTCCAACTCCCTACTACTCATCCCTATGAAAGCATGCAAACAAAAAAACACTGCACAATCCTTCACTGGAAACGCACCCAAAATCTGGAACTCCATCCCAGCCCACATTAGGACTATCCCGTCCTTTGTAAAATTAAAAAAAACTCTTAAAAGACCTCTTCCTCAACCATGTCTTCCCGAACAGTTAACCCTCGCTGTAGGGTACTTGCCAACTTCCTGCAGCACCATGCTACTTTGTCACCATTATCTACCTCCTCCGGTATTTGCCCACCTCTCCCAACATTGGAAGCTATCCATTCATCCATCCAGCCGGGCTGCATTGGATAAAGATTCAAAGGCTTGAGTGGGCAGAGCTAACCTATCTTCAAGATGGCCGCCCTGTAACATGGCTCCTTAAGCCACAATAAGGATCTATATTAATCCGTTGTCGGCGGTGCCACCCTCAGCCAACATCCGGGGCCTGCTTCATTATAGCGGTCGCTGACATCCTTAGACAACCACAAAAATGCCTGTAACGTGAGGGGACCATTGAGAGAGGCTCACAGTTGTGCTACAACAACATGGGACCCTGGGCTTCCCAACATTCCATTAGCCTATAGGAGCTCAGCAGCTGCTGCATTGCAGGTGAGGTATATTATGACACTGATTGAAAACGTAGTGGTGAGCGGCCTGTCTTCCGCCCATGATGCAAGAAGCTCTGGTGGGGACAATTCTTAAACCAGGAAAGCCCACAGATCTGTGCTCTTCAGACAGACTGCTCTCTTTAATAAAATCCTGATACTATGATGCTTGCTAAGATTATAGCTAACCGGATTGATCTATTTATGAATGGACTGATCTTACCTGCAAAGTAGGGCTTTATTTCAGGCAGATCTACTGCACATAATCTCAGGACTTTCTTTGGCGCGATTTTGGAAATAGATCATGATGTCAATAAGGAGGTGTTTTTTTTTTTGATGCTGAGCAGGCATTCGACTCGCTTGAGTGAGAATCTATGTTTGCTGTGCTGTGAAAAATTGGGAGTCTGTGAAATATTCCAATTAAATACTGACCATACTGCTCATCTTTGTATATAAAAACGAAAGTATGTCTGATTGTCCTTTATGCATTACTACACCATTCATCCAATCGCCATGAAACTTTAGGAAGTTGTTGAGTACACTAAAATGTTAAATATCAGTTCCCCGGCCCCCCAGGGCCCTCATAATCTTTCCAATACTGAACGTTTACAGTTTACGGTGCGACTCGCTTTTGCAATGACCATCAACAAAGCACAAGGACAATCGCTGCAAGTGTGTGGACTAGATTTGGAGAATCTGTGCTTCTCACATGGACAACTGTATGTGGCCAGCTCACGCAACGGAAAACCTTCTGATTTATTTGTGTACGCACCAGACAGAAAACCAAAAAATACAGTGTATCCACAAGCACTCGAATAAATAAACAGAATTAAAACAACACTTTAAAATGTTTTCCATATTAAAATGAATACGTTTCAATAAAAATGACACAATGTAAATTGAATGTTATCATAACAAGTTTCGTTAAATTTCCTTTCTTCTGAGATCGCAGCAACGCGCGACAGGTAAGCTAGTCTATATATATATAAAAACGAATGTATGTCTGTCTGTTTGTCCTTTATGCATTACTACACCATTCATCCGATCGCCATAAAACTTTGGGAAGTTGCTGAGTACACTCCTGCGAAAGTTTCTGGCATAATTAAAAAATATATATAGGCAACAGGGCCCTCATAATCTTTCGAATACTGAAATTGTCAGCAGATTTGCGAGCATCATCGACAGTTATGCCCCCAAACGCAAATCGATTGGTCGATCTACATCTGAAGCACGAAAGAAAAAGGCATTGCAAGCTTCAGAAACAGACGAGCAACGGGAAGCAAGATTAGAAGCTGTTCGAACACAAACTGCTCAAGCACGTTCTTCGCAAACGAACGAGCAACGATAATCAAGATTGGAAACAGATCGATTACGCACTGCTCAAGCCCGCTCGAATGAAACAGGAGAGCAAAGAGAATCAAGACTGGAAACCGATCATTTACGCACTGCTCAAGCCCACTCGAATGAAACAGCAGAGCAACGAGAATCAAGATTGGAAGCCGATCGAGTAAGCACTGCTCAAGCCACACTTTCAAATGTTTTCCATATTAAAATGAATAAGTTTCAATAAAAATGACACAATGTAAAGTGAATGTTATCATAACGAGTTTCCTTGAATCTCCTTTCTTCTGAGATCGCAGCAACGCGCGACGGGTACACTAGTATCCAATAAAATTATGCATCACTAATCTTATCACTATACTGAGATTTCCGTGCCATAGCCTTATTCTATCTGCCTATGCTGATGATCTTCTGCTCTATATAAGGGACCCTGGAATACATTTCTCTTCTGCTCTCAGAGAAAATCTATGATTTTTTTGGGGTCTGTTGAGCCTAAAGACTAACTGGAAATATCCCTTATTTTCTTGCTGAGTAAATCAATGCTACAGTGTATCCTTAAAATTCCCCAAAAATGGATGCAAGATCCAGTATGGTATCTGGACATAATGATGCATAGAGATCCAGCAGAGGTTTTCAAGAGTACTTATGATAGGCATCAGTAAGCTTTCAAATGACGCTGAGATGTATAACACTTCCAATGTCTTTAACTGGCATAATTGCTGAAATGAAATTTAGTGTTTTGCTCAGGTTGCAAGACCTATTCCTGAATATCCTAAGTGTCATAACTGGTGCGTTTTTTCGTGGCCTGCAACACCTGAGTGTCAAATTTGCCTGGGCTGCAAAGCGACCCGGAGTTAAATGGTTCACCGGGGCTTCCATATGGACAGGGTGGCTTAGCCGCTCCAGATTTTGAGCTCTATCATTATATGGCACATGGCTGGTTGGCACATTAGTGGATTTGCGGTCCCACACATCTGCATGGAGTGGGATGGTGCTCAGCCTGTATCACTGGAGGTGAGGCTTTTAGTCCTCCCCCGAGAAGCCCCACTTGCATTGATGTAGTTGGCTCCACAGTAAATGCATGGCTCCGGCTGGTGGGACACAGCTGAGTTGCGCTTCCATTCACCCAGGGGACGGGGGTGGAGTGGGATGCCTGAGGAGCTTGAAAGGTTGTACATCAAACGCGTGTGTGGTGGGCTGGTGCATAATTCATCAAGACTTAAGATCATATTGGAAGCAAATGATGTATTTATACTGCAGAATGTGTGGTGCAGTCCGTGATGCTGAACTGGTTTGCGTTACCTAATTGTCACATATGATGCAAAATTCTAGTCCTAGACATAATATTTTCAGACTATATGGTGTGGCGTAGTGCGGCGTATCTCTGAATATGACTAAAATCCACCAGAAAAGGCAGCAGGACATTATTTGTGATATTTCCGGAGGGAAATGGTTGTTCTTCTGCCTGAGCTAATAAAAACATTTCCCTCACGAATAGACATAGACATATACACTTTACATTTATGCAAATAGTCTATTCTGCGTCCATTCAGCTCCACAGATGTAGCCTAAGAGTGGATGCCAGATGTTACAGATGCTGAGACGAAGGCGGCAGACTTAAGGCACCTGCTTGTCCGTGTCCTGGTACACAAAGGTTTTGGCAACATGGATTCCATGATGTGGGTAAAATGGCAGACTTTTGAATCTAGCCTGACCCTCTGGTGGCATTTCTTGGGTATGTGAAAGACATATCTGCATTGGTCAGGAAGTACATGGTACTGGCACTTTTGGGGCTGAAAAGGATCATTGCAATGAGTGATTGGGTACAAGACCCCATATGTCCTAATAATGCATCAGATAATTTCAGCAGCTCATACTGCCCATAGAGCCAGAGATATATGGGCGTCGAAGCAACCGAACCTAGCACTGCATGGTCTGGATGGAGCTGGGATACGGGATGATGACGCTGATGCTGGACCGATTAAAAATAAAAATGTGCGCTACAGTTCTCCTCCGTGGATGCGGTGTTTGGAAATGGGGCGCCCATCACAAATGCAGGCTACTTCCTGGCAAGAGTGGTAATAATGCATATCATAAATGCTGCTAATATGTCATGACAACATGCTCTGTCTGTGCTGCCCCACATGTTAAATACTCTACTTTTGAATAAATAAAGTTCTACACACAAAAAAAAGACTCAAAGGCTTGCTAACGGGGCAAAGGCCACTATGGTTACCCCATTCACGGCCTGATTATGAGTGGTGCAGCACTGGTGGGGTGGTAAACCAGCAGGTGAAAGGAACATTACCATAGGGTTACACTACATCACTGCCGTGCAATTATGAGTCAAACTCAATGGAATTGGGAATGCCCATGTCGGACTGGATCTACAGGTCACAATTCCCAATTCAATGGGTTTAATGCAGACACTTACCACCTGTTCTGAGCACGTGTTAAATGTATGCTGTGGACTCTTTGTGGGGTGTGGGTGGAGGGAGGACAGTGTGCGGAGTAGAGGGTGTGGAGTAGGTTAAGAAGTGGAAAATAAGATTTGGCAGGGGGTCACTGTATGCTCCCCCTACCGACCAAAATGACAAAGCAAGATTGTTTGCTGCTGCAGCTAAACCCTCGTGTGATCTGTTTTCCCAGCAGAATTAACACCCTGTAAAATGTGGTCCTGTGGTCCGGCACCTGAAAAAACCAGAAGTGAGAAAACCACACACTCAGAATCAGGGGAAGTGGGATTCCATGCAATAATTCTGCTTCGCCTCTCCCACGGCCTTAGGGTATTAAAATTTCCAAGCTCAGAAAGATATAAAGTTAAGTCTTCCTAGCTGGGATTGCAAGTCAGGACCTCCAGAGCAATGCATTTTTCAGCAGCAAGGCTTCCGCTCACAGATCTATCCTCCTTCCGCACAATGCTGGGCTTGTGCTGTCTCACGAGTTAGAGAAAACAGAGGGAGCAGCATTGAAATGAATGAATGAATGAAGGGCGTTTTATAACGCGCAAACTTAGCCCCAGAGGGCATCAAGGCGCGATAACAAACAAACAGAAAGTCCAAACTACCAAGTGAAAGACCACTATGACCACCAGAGACGCAGCCTCTAGTAGGCCTGAGAGAAAAGCCAGGTCTTTAGGCATTTCCTAAAGATCGACAGAGAGGCCTGACTAGAGATTTCCGGAGGGAGGGACTTCCAAAGTTTTGCAGCTAAGGTAGAAAAAGCTCTACCTCCCCATTTTGCCTTCACAACTCTGGGGACCGAGAGCAAATTCTTAGGTGCTGAGCGAAGGGTTCTTCTAGGAGTATAGACACAAAGAAGGGACCTGATACCCTCTGAGCCTGAGCCATGGACAGCGCCATGGGCCAGACACAAAAGTTTGAAAGAGATCCTAGAGGGAATCGGAAGCCAATGAAGATCCCTTCTGGCCAGAGTTGCAGAGGCTAGCCTAGGACTGTTACACGATTTATTTGGTGCAATAAAAACCCAGGATCTTCAAGATTCTCAAAATGGATAGGGAGATAGATCTTTCTAATTTCAGCAAAATCCAACTGGCGTTTTTCCATCAATTGGTTTCAATTGACCCAAAGCTTCTACCTCCAGTCTGGACCGATATTGAGAAAGAACCTTTTCTCCACTTCACTCCAATAGCTGCTATCTCCATGAAACATTCCAAACCTCACACATAATCAGAGACACAATAATTGCAATGAAGCACTTAGACAATAAATATGTAGTCAAAAGTAAGTACTCCACCTACGCCCCATCATGGCCCAACCCTCTAATTAAAATTGAGGGTAAAACTCCCCACTGTCATACTTGGACATCCCATAACATTCTTTATATAGGGATGTTGTTGACAGGGATAACCCAATGTCATTTGCATATCCACAAAAGAGATCCAACATCCCTGACGATTTTTACAACCTCCTCAAACTCAAACTTCCGATCAATCGCAATCAAGCCTTCTGGAACCCTCAAACCCCAAGCATTGTAGGAAAACTAAAGTTAGTTGCCTCTCAAGATCACCAAGCCTCAAAACTGTATAAAATTCTTCAGGAAGAGACACCCAATACTATTGTAAAATCCCAGAACAGTCTACTCCTTGTCTCAAAGAATGATACAACCACCCAGATGAAAAAAGTTGGACCCTCAAATGGAAGTATGTAAATAAACTCAAAATCTCATACAAAGATAGAGCACTCGACAGTGGATCCCTTCCAATAACAGCACCTGAGTAGCTATCCCTCCGTTATTATGACCTCATCTATACTTTTGAGGGTATGAGTGCACTCCGTATCACACCCAATGTCACAATGTTATTCCAATTGGAACCCAACAATTTTAAACCAAAGCACAGGTGC
This sequence comes from Lissotriton vulgaris, assembly GCF_964263255.1. Lineage (NCBI taxonomy): Eukaryota > Metazoa > Chordata > Amphibia > Caudata > Salamandridae > Lissotriton > Lissotriton vulgaris. Next base: position 137,102,442 of record NC_141691.1, read on the forward strand.
ACCGCTTATCACTAAATAGGGAAAAGCAAATATACAATTTCTTTCCAAACAACAATATATTTTCAAATGTTCCTTTATTCTAGTATCAAAAATCATTTATAAAAACACGGTCATAAGCATCACTTGTTGGCAGTGGCACAGCCGACGCGTTTCGTCCTTGAAGCGGACTTCTTCAGGGCATTATTAGTACCCCATGTAATGGGGGGGCTAATTGGTTTAACAAATATGTAAATCCAAATAGGTAGCACAGAGCTATGGCCAGCACAACTTCAAATTCACCGTTGATAATGATCCATCATGATATTTAATTTAGTCACAGACAGAATATGTCAATATAGACACATTCCTTTCGGGAAATTCTAAAATTGATTCTCAACAACGGCACCCAGCAATAGGACTGATATTCCCGTAAGTTATAGTAATCAAAAACAAATTAACTATCAAACCTGACAGAAAGCCTCCTCTAATATTAAGACAAACGCCATCCATAGTGAGCCTGCAGCCGGTAAAGTGCTAGCAAGCATGTTGACCACGGTCCATCTGGGTGCCAGGCATCGTAACCGGAGGAAAGAAGCAGGCAGAAATCAAACATGCCGTTTGTAAATATGGTATGATAACCTCGAAAAGTGGGTCAGTCACTGCGGGATGAAGACAATGGAAAAGGCGTGAAAAAAGTATATATCAGCCCAGACCCGAAAAATAATATCCAAGAACACAGTTCACAGATGCCGTAGGAAGAAAGAAACTCTTGATAGTGCCGAAAAAGGTCATACAGGATATATCGCTACATTTAGAAGTAAAGATGTAGTGGAGACCAGAACCTTGGCATCAAAAATCCCATGTTTTAGCTTTGTGTCCGGCCAGCGTTGTAAGGGACGGACTGTTCGTATTTAATCGTTGTAACAGTGGTCTCAAAGTATAAGATACCACATCAATAATAGCGTCCTGCAAGCACGGGAACGCGACACCGTCTTCATCCCGCAGTGACTGACCCACTTTTCGAGGTTATCATACCATATTTACATACGGCATGTTCGATTTCTACATTGTTTAGCCTTGAGAAAGTCGGGGTACGGACTCTGTACCGACGAAACACGTGTTGGCTGGTTCTTTCTTTGACGTTTGTGAATAAAAAGACAATCATATACAAAAAGACCTCGGCGTGACCATCTTGTCACAAGAAGAATATTGTTGACGAATCATAGGATTGCATTGTTGAAAAAATTGTCATGACCAATAGATAATTTTTTACATTGTTATCAGGATACTGCTGAATTGACCCTTTTGTGCATTACTTTTCTAAGACGACTGCTTATCCCAGTTAATTTGAAAAAAAAAAGAAAGAAAAGAGTGCCGGTGCCCACAGCTCTGCTCAGAAACCAGCGGCAATTGCAATTAAATGTCAGCGCTACAAATACTCAGGATCTGCGGTATTAAATTCACCACAGGTCCCTTTAATCCAATACCAAACTCTACTGCCCCTTTATCTCACTCTTGCAGGAACCTGCTTACTCCTTATGTGATGGGTTTCCTGTTTTTCTCTTTGTCCTTCTTTCCTGTTTGTTTATTTTTCCATATCTAGGTCTATATATGATGAGGAAAAATACGTGCAGGTCCCCAAAAATGAATGCTGGTGGGCCCCGCCATTGGCAACCACCGGCTCTTATTAAGAGCACTGGCTGTCTCGGAGATGAGCTCAGTGGCTATAGTGCTGCTGTGTGATGGCGTGTGTAGCCCCCACTAAGTGTAGGCCCACAACTATATACCCGGTCCCCTGACTTACACCCTTATGGCACAGTGCTGGTGTAACGCTAACTCCCCTCACAGGTGATCGCGGCCAGACCACCTGGCCTGTCATCAGAGGGCAACACAAACACCCCTCCCTCATAAATGTTGGGACTACCCGATCTCATCATCACAAGTGCTTTCTTCATAACAGAGGAATAAGGTTCGAATCTTTGGATCACATTCTGTAATTTGGGACAATTCACTAAATCTCCCTGTGCCTAAAAGGTTTGTACCATGATATGGTTTTCTTTTAAGCCCTGTAATGATCTCAGGCCAAACTTGTGGTATATAAAACTGCATAAAAAATAATAATAAAGTGTTTCCAATGGCATAAGCAATAGAAATTTTTTTTAAACTGCGCTTTGGTGAATTAGCCTTTTCTAAATTCTTGGCCAGTATTCCATTTTTATAATTAAGTATTTATGTGATTCTGATATACAGTGCTCCGCTGTCATGTTGGCAAGATTGAAGCTCCATACATAATTACACCTGCAAAAGAACCACGTGCTTAACATGAGTTTATAACCAGAAGTCTCTTTTCTAGCAACATCATACCGGGGCATTTTTGGGGGAATTTTTCAACAATGCAGATTAACAGACATTTTACATGTTGGCAAAACAGATATTTCACTCTTACCATTGACCCAAAGGCAATTGTTAAAATGATTAATTTTGTAAAGACCAATTGCCTCTTTAAAAACAAAGTAGATGATTATCGAAAATTCCCAAAACAAATTCTAAGGGATGAATTCACCCTTTTGTTTTGTGATGAATTGAGATATTTGAGCTTTTTCCAATACGATTCACAATTGATACTCAACAAACTGAGGCCATTCACCAGCTCTATGCCATGGTAACTCCAGTACAAGACATGATTCAACACACTATAAACCAGTGATTTACGAGGCGCAAACAAAAACCTAACAAAGGGCATATCTGATTGAGAGAAAATATGACATCATTGATTTTTCTTAGAAAAGTATTTTTATTTTTACAGATGAACATTCAAATCCACATGATTCTTCCTGCAAAGTAAGGTGACACACAAGTGGCTGTCACATTTCGGCCATGACACTGGCCTTCTCATTGGCCAGTGTCATGACCGATATACATACCACTGTCCTTTGGTATCAAAAACGAAATGGTAGTGAGGTTGCGGGTGTCGTAGTGGAATGGACTAAGACCCACTTTAAGTAGCACTGCCCTCGATTTGGCGCCTGCTAGCACCTCCCTCTTCAATAAATAGATAGATAGATAGATAGATAGATAGATAGATAGATAGATAGATATAGAAAGATAGATAGATAGATAGATAGATAGATAGATAGATAGATAGATAGATAGATAGATAGATAGATAGATAGATAGATAGATAGATAGATTACGACTTTTACACAATCAGACATGGAAACCGAGCACATAAATTGTGTAGCACACTAAATTAGACAAGTCTGCTCGCACTTACTTCAGACAAGGGCTCCATGGCACCATAATACCGAAAGAATTCAACGCATTGTGGCACATACTTGAGAAACAGAGTTCAACAGGAACATTTTGACACCCTTGGTGCCAAATGTCAAGCTTTTTTTATTTTTATCAAAAAAAGCAACATTCGAAAGATTCACCTTTCAGAAATGTGAATTTGTTCAATATTGTGATGGGCATTGATCTATCTGCATAAACTGATTCCAGAATGAAATCCCTAATTTGAAGGCATTAAAAACCCGCTCCTGTAACTCTGCAATAATAAACATAGGGATGTCCCTGAGAAAACTTCAGCTAAAAGGCACAGGTTTACCAGGCGTTGCAGGGCTCCCTAGTTTTCGTTTCCTACAGTTGTTATAATCTCATAGCTTACAAGTTTTACCATAAAAGCAGCGCGCCTTCATTTCAATTCAGACATACTTTAATTTTTCATGAGTTTTAAATGTATTCGCTCTGATCATTTAATGTTATCCCTATGGCGCAAAGTGAATTCCTATGTTGTACTCTGCATGACTGGTGGCAGACAGAGGAATTGAGAAATAGTTACTCATAGCAGCCTGCGGGTTTTAGGTAGATGTGGTCTCATTCGTTTTGTGCGGGGTATTAACCTCATGTTGAGATCAACCGTACACGCTAAACGTGAACATTTGGATGAATTCTACAAATGTTCTTATCATCACTTGGCACATTCACACATGGATTGAAGTAAAGCTAGGCCATGCCTGTCACTTCGTGAGTCAGCAAGCTTTTCAATTCGTGAGTCGGCAAGCCTATCAATTCGTGAGTCAGCAAGCTGGATAATTCGAGAGACCAGCTTGTCAATTCATAAATCAGCAAGCCTGTCAATTCGCGAGTGAGGAGCCCTGTCAATTCTTGAATCAGCAAGCCTGTCAATTCGCGAGTGAGGAGCCCTGTCAATTCGTGAGTCAGTAAGCCTCTCAATTCGTGAGTCAGGAGCCCGGTCAATTCGTGAGTCAGCAAGCCTGTCAATTCGTGAGTCAGCAAGCCATTTACAAATTTCGAATTACCCGGATGATTTGACACCTGTCCATATCTTTACAACAAAGCATTGTTGTAAAATGACCACTTCAAGAGTCATTAAGTGAGCTTCAGGCGCCCAAGTCTAAAAAACAAATAAATCAAGGAAACCAGCAAACTGCTGGACACTGGATTTCAGGGAGTTAGGAGTTTGTTGTAGCGTTTTTCACTGCAGTGTTGGTTAAAAATACTAGCTATTCTCTCACAACCAACTAAGATGCTAAACCCACAGGAAAAATAATATAGCCTAATGGCTAGCCCGCTGCCGGGTTATACCGGTTGACAAAGGCCCTGAACCCTAATTCTAGGCCTAAGCCACAGGCGAGAGCCTATAACGAGGAAGAAGGTCTTTAACAACCGGTATTCCAGACTCATATTGGCTATAAGGCTATTCGAACATTCCACCACAAAGGATAGAATGCTCTAAATTAAAAAAAGGGAGAAGTATGAAGACAAACATTGGAATGTTGGGGCTCTGGGCTGATATCAGCCATTAAAGCTCCGAGCTACTCCATTGTCCTCAATGGAGCTCTTAACATTACAAAGTTCTTATATAGGGGGGGTTGTGGCAATAACTAGTCTTATTGACTGGCTGTAAGGTCAGTAATGCTACTACAGGTAACTGAATGTGCCAGCCCAGATAATCAATTAGTCTTTTCCATACTCCCTTGCTCTCCTCACTTCTTTCAGCATTTGCTCTCGCGCTCCGTCCGGTGCTTTGAATATGCTGTGATTACTAAGATAGGTACAAGAGCAGTCTTATAACAGTTGTTAAGGACTCATTCTGCGGACAGCAGCATCAGTCACATACCAGCTATTAAAGACCACATTTTTAGGAATCTGATTGGCGGACCAGATCTCAGCATTCCAATGAAAGAGGTCGCCTATGATACTGGTCTATTTTTTCCTGAAGCCTCTTAAATAAAGAGTTAAACTGTTAAGTGCCCCAAGCTTTGAAGATTGAACAAAAATAAGGACACACACTGTTTCCCTTGGTTCTCATAACATTGTCTAAAGAAATTTAGTACATATGTTAAAAGGATTAAATAGAGCTACGCTTTGGAGGTGAGATACTACTTACACAACATACATTATTTGAAAAATAAACAACAGTGGAGAGCTCTATTGAAGACAAAGGGGAAGTCTCGGCCACCCCCCCCCCCCCCCCCGCCAACATCCCAAAAATGCCTCCATAATTATTAGCCATTTAATTACATCTAGAGGCTTTACTGCTGTACTTGTGTTATTGTCCTTCCACCTACATCCACAGTGGGAAGTGCATGCCCTCCACCACATTTAAGGGCCAATCATGGGCTTTGGCCTACAGGTAGGCGAGTGACCATATTACAAACAGCAAATCTCTTCGTAGAAAGCGTATAATCCAGTATTAGAAAGCCCCATAGTTAACAAATGCCTAAGAGCAAAGTGTAAAGGAGATATAATTCCCAGAGTGCACATTAAAGGAGGGTACATTATGACTAAAATGTAAAACAATTAAGAGTATCAATTTAGGGAATAACATTTGCCATCCATCCATCTTCGTGTTTTCCACCAGCTGGATGTTGCAACAGTAGGAAATGTTCTTTCGCTACAAAGTAAATAAAAAAATATTTGAACAAAGAGCAAAAGTACAAACAAAAAGTGTGTCCATAGCCAGGAGCAAAGGGCAAGGCCTCGGTGCTGGGAGAGATCAGAGGAGCAAAGGACGTTGTTCGAGAGGTGCACAGGGCAGACAAAAAGGAAGGTCTACCAGGGCAAAGGGATTTCAAGGCATGGCCAAAGCGGACAATTACCCAGGGTCGCCGCCTTCCAAGGGGACACAGTGGGTCTATTTCCCTATCTTCACATTAATGTACAAGTCATGGGGCGGGTATTAGTAAAACCGAATGATAAAATTGAAAGTTGTTTTGAATGGGGTCCCAAAAATATTTCTTGCCTGGGCCACCAAAACCCTTAAGATAACACTGTACTGGTCTATGGGTGGTAGCGATTAGGCCTAAGAAAACTTGTTTGGAATCTGGGTTTCACCTCCTAGCGCAAACGAAGGGCTCACTTCTTCCAAAGGTATTATAAGCTTGGATGCAGTGAAACAAGTACCAAGTTCCTTCCTTTTCTGGGCCATGAAAAAAGATACATCTGGGGACTATTTCAGTAACAGGTAGCAAACACTGTACAGTGATTTAGATGAGGAGATCTTCTTAAGTAGTTTGCTCCACTGTAATTTTTGCTTTGTTGTGGAGGAATGCAAAAACAACAGTTGATGGACAGAATGCAGAACAATGTCATACATTCACCCAGTACAGAGATCTGGGCTTGGGGTGAATGTATGACATTGTTCTGCATTCTGTCCATCAATTGTTGTTTTTGCAGTTGTTCCGGAGGAAGGTACAGCTTCCAGACACATCCCTGCTACTTCCCAAGCATTGTGGCTAAATCAGTTGTAGGGTGGGTATTTATACTGGTCCTGATGAACTGCTGTAGACCCTGCTGGGTATTGAGGCATGAAACATGTTGACCCTACATTACTATTGCTGAACATGTCTAGGCACATCATTTCCTGCGACAGGACCTTGTTTTTACTTTGTCAAGGGGACCACATTATTAAATAGTCTCCTCAGTACCCCTCAGCTATTTTAAATCACCTACACACCACCCTAAACTCACATCTTCACCTGCACTCATCGTTACGGCTAAAATCAGAAGATCTTCCATAAAGAGCTCCTGCTGAGGGACCTGTCGGGCACTGCAGTGCCGGCTCGACAAGCAGCAGCCCAGTGATGAAGCATGACACCCTTCTGGGTGTGTGAGGTGTTTCAGGTCTGATCACACGGATCCCCTCGGATAACTCTGTCCTCACTGGTCTCAATTGACTGTTATATACCCTTCCCCCTAAGGAACAGCACCCTCCTTTTGTTTTAGATTGTCCATTTAAGAGCTTGGGTGCAAATCCTCTCCTTGTCTCTTCCTTGGTTTATTGATCAAGCACTATCTTTATTAGGTCAGCATCACCATGCTAAATACATTACTACTTTATACACAGAGTATTAGGGTCTACAAAAACATAACATAAAGGTGGCTACCCAATCCGCTGTATGCTGTCCAGTAATTGTGCCAGTGGCGCTCACGAGTATAAACAAGACAGATGGTATAAAGGAATGAATACACAAACAGTTACTGGGAAGGGTACATTTAATTTACCCTCACCGCACGTTTTATTCACAATGAATATATCACACAAAGTTATGTCCTGCATGGACAATAGCACTTAATCAATGAAAAACAAAAAATGACATATATCACACCATTCTGTACATGAACAAGAACAACATGCAAATATAACAAAGTAACCCTACAAATAAATCATTACTAGTGCCTTCATTTCAATTCTGGAAAGACCACTAAGAGGTAGTCCAGGTGACACACTTCAAAGTTAGTCAACTGATCCAATTTTTTCTAGTCTGACATCCTATCGTTTTAAAGCATCACTACAGTTCGATTGACTCCTCCTTATTAGTGTCGCACGTTTCAGCCTATCATCTTCTTAGGCCTCCTCAGGGCAGGGTTAATACATTACTGTACAAAACACAAAACCAAGGCATTACTACCATCATAAGCGGCTGAGAATGGTGACTGATCAAAAACCATGGAAATTACACATTAGAACCATTGGTCCTATCAATACCTTAATACACAAGCTTCCAAGGTGCACAAACAAAACATGCACTAAGTGATATACACAAAACTTACACTACCACTTAAAACCCTTTGATCAAGTGATTCTTTCAAGCAACAATCTTGTGTAGTCAACTAGTGGCACAATCAATACACACCATTTTTGTATGTTTGCAAGGAAGATCTTTTGGAAGGCAGTTTAGTCAAATTACAAGGAGCTTTTGCAGTTTTCCTTCGACACCATGGGGGCAGAGTTATCAAGCATTTGCGCCACATCAATGTCATGCAAAGTGACAGCAAGATGTTTGTTACCTTCCAACGCAAAACATTGTTGCACTGGAAAACTGCCCTTCACAAATAAGTGTGGCACTTACCACTTCTTTGCACTACTTTGAGTTAAATGGGCATTCCATGGCTGGTAATTGGGCATTTACATGTAACCACCCATGAATTCTGCAACAATGCTCTACTTATTACAATTATAAAACCAGAATTGACTAAAACAAAAATGATGCCTTAATCAGGAAATATTCGTACTTCTCCTTATCTTATATTTCAAACATTGCACGTGTGCTGCACTGCACACAACACAAACAATGAACGAATGTTTCAAAGAATATTTAGTCTTACCATTTTCAACCAGGAGGGTACCCTTCTAATATAAAGAGTATGTTGAATAGCACACACAGGTGTGAGCGAGGATGGATGGCCCAGCAGGTGTGAGCGAGGATGGATGGCCCAGCAGGTGTGAGTGAGGATGGAAGGCCCGGCAGGTGTGAGTGAGGATGGAAGGCCCGGCAGGTGTGAGCGAGGATAGATGGCCAGGCAGGTGTGAGCAAGGATGAATGGCCAGGCAGGGGTGAGCGAGAATGAATGGCCAGGCAGGTGTGAGCGAGGATGGAAGGCCCAGAAGGTGTGAGCGAGGATGAATGGCCAGGCAGGGGTGAGTGAGGATGGATGGCCAGGCAGGTGTGAGCGAGGATGGATGGCCAGGCAGGGGTGAGCGAGAATGAATGGCCAGGCAGGTGTGAGCGAGGATGGAAGACCCAGAAGGTGTGAGCGAGGATGAATGGCCAGGCAGGTGTGAGTGAGGATGGATGGCCAGGCAGGTGTGAGCGAGGATGGATGGCCAGGCAGGTGTGAGCGAGGATGAATGGCCAGGCAGGGGTGAGCGAGAATGAATGGCCAGGCAGGTGTGAGCGAGGATGGAAGGCCCAGAAGGTGTGAGCGAGGATGAATGGCCAGGCAGGTGTGAGCGAGGATGAATGGCCAAGCAGGTGTGAGCGAGGATGAATGGCCAGGCAGGTGTGAGCGAGGATGGAAGGCCCAGCAGGTGTGAGCGAGGAAGGAAGGCCCGGCAGGTGTGAGCGAGGATGAATGGCCAGGCAGGTGTGAGCGAGGATGGATGGCCAAGCAGGTGTGAGCGAGTATGGATGGCCAGGCAGGTGTGAGCGAGTAAGGAATGCCCAACAGGTGTGAGCGAGGATGGATGGCCAGGCAGGTGTGAGCGAGGATGGATGGCCAGGCAGGTGTGAGCGAGGATGGATGGCCAGGCAGGTGTGAGCGAGGAAGGAAGGCCCAGCAGGTGTGAGCGAGGAAGGATGGCCAGGCAGGTGTGAGCATGGAAGTATGGCCAGGCAGGGTGTGAGCGAGGAAGGATGGCCAGGCAGGTGTGAGTGAGGATGGATGGCCAGACAGGTGTGAGCGAGGAAGGATGGCCAGGCAGGTGTGAGCGAGGATGGATAGCCAGACAGGTGTGAGCGAGGATGGATAGCCAGACAGGTGTGAGCGAGGATGGATGGCCAGACAGGTGTGAGCGAGGAAGGATGGCCCAGCAGGTGTGAGCGAGGATAAATGGCCAGGCAGGTGTGAGCGAGGATGGATGGCCAGGCAGGTATGAGTGAGGAAGGATGGCCAGGCAGGTGTGAGCGAGGATGGATGGCCAGGCACGTGTGAGCGAGGATGGATGGCCAGGCAGTTGTGAGCGAGGATGGATGGCCAGGCAGGTGTGAGCAAGGATGGATGGACAGGCAGGTGTGAGCAAGGATGGATGGCCCGGCAGGTGTGAGCGAGGATGGATGGCCAGGCAGGTGAGAGCGAGGAAGGAAGGCCCGGCAGGTGTGAGCGAGGATGGATGGCCAGACAGGTGTGAGTGAGGAAGGATGGCCAGGCAGGTGTGAGCGAGGATGAATGGCCAGGCAGGTGTGAGCGAGGATGGATGGCCAGGCAGGTGTGAGCGAGGATGGATGGCCAGGCAGGTATGAGTGAGGAAGGATGGCCAGGCAGGTGTGAGCGAGGAAGGGTGGCCAGGCAGGTGTGAGCGAGGATGGATGGCCAGGCAGGTGTGAGCGAGGATGGATGGCCAGGCAGGTGTGAGCGAGGAAGGATGGCCAGGCAGGTGTGAGCGAGGATGGATGGCCAGGCAGGTGTGAGTGAGGAAGGATGGCCAGGCAGGTGTGAGCGAGGATGGATGGCCAGGCAGGTGTGAGCGAGGATGGATGGCCAGGCAGGTGTGAGCGAGGATGGATGGCCCGGCAGGTGTGAGCGAGGATGGATGGCCCGGCAGGTGTGAGCGAGGATGGATGGCCAGGCAGGTGAGAGCGAGGAAGGAAGGCCCGGCAGGTGTGAGCGAGGATGGATGGCCAGACAGGTGTGAGTGAGGAAGGATGGCCAGGCAGGTGTGAGCGAGGATGAATGGCCAGGCAGGTGTGAGCGAGGATGGATGGCCAGACAGGTGTGAGTGAGGAAGGATGGCCAGGCAGGTGTGAGCGAGGATGAATGGCCAGGCAGGTGTGAGCGAGGATGGATGGCCAGGCAGGTGTGAGCGAGGATGGATGGCCAGGCAGGTATGAGTGAGGAAGGATGGCCAGGCAGGTGTGAGCGAGGATGGATGGCCACTGCCAGGCAGGTGTGAGCGAGGATGGATGGCCAGACAGGTGTGAGCGAGGGAGTAAGGCCCGGCAGGTGTGAGCGAGGATGGATGGCCAGGCAGGTGTGAGCGAGGATGGATGGCCAGGCAGGTGTGAGCGAGGAAGGATGGCCAGGCAGGTGTGAGCGAGGATGGATGGCCAGACAGGTGTGAGTGAGGAAGGATGGCCAGGCAGGTGTGAGCGAGGATGAATGGCCAGGCAGGTGTGAGCGAGGATGGATGGCCAGACAGGTGTGAGTGAGGAAGGATGGCCAGGCAGGTGTGAGCGAGGATGGATGGCCAGGCAGGTATGAGTGAGGAAGGATGGCCAGGCAGGTGTGAGCGAGGATGGATGGCCACTGCCAGGCAGGTGTGAGCGAGGATGGATGGCCAGACAGGTGTGAGCGAGGAAGGAAGGCCCGGCAGGTGTGAGCGAGGATGAATGGCCAGGCAGGTGTGAGCGAGGATGGATGGCCAAGCAGGTGTGAGCGAGGATGGATGGCCAGGCAGCTGTGAGCGAGTAAGGAATGCCCAACAGGTGTGAGCGAGGATGGATGGCCAGGCAGGTGTGAGCGAGGATGGATGGCCAGGCAGGTGTGAGCGAGGATGGATGGCCAGGCAGGTGTGAGCGAGGAAGGAAGGCCCAGCAGGTGTGAGCGAGGAAGGATGGCCAGGCAGGTGTGAGCATGGAAGTATGGCCAGGCAGGGTGTGAGCGAGGAAGGATGGCCAGGCAGGTGTGAGTGAGGATGGATGGCCAGACAGGTGTGAGCGAGGAAGGATGGCCAGGCAGGTGTGAGCGAGGATGGAAGTCCCAGCAGGTGTGAGCGAGGAAGGATGGCCAGGCAGGTGTGAGCGAGGATGGATAGCCAGACAGGTGTGAGCGAGGAAGGATGGCCAGGCAGGTGTGAGCGAGGATGGATAGCCAGACAGGTGTGAGCGAGGATGGATGGCCAGACAGGTGTGAGCGAGGAAGGATGGCCCAGCAGGTGTGAGCGAGGATAAATGGCCAGGCAGGTATGAGTGAGGAAGGATGGCCAGGCAGGTGTGAGCGAGGATGGATGGCCAGGCACGTGTGAGCGAGGATGGATGGCCAGGCAGTTGTGAGCGAGGATGGATGGCCAGGCAGGTGTGAGCAAGGATGGATGGCCAGGCAGGTGTGAGCAAGGATGGATGGCCCGGCAGGTGTGAGCGAGGATGGATGGCCAGGCAGGTGAGAGCGAGGAAGGAAGGCCCGGCAGGTGTGAGCGAGGATGGATGGCCAGACAGGTGTGAGTGAGGAAGGATGGCCAGGCAGGTGTGAGCGAGGATGGATGGCCAGGCAGGTGTGAGCGAGGATGGATGGCCAGGCAGGTGTGAGCGAGGATGGATGGCCAGACAGGTATGAGTGAGGAAGGATGGCCAGGCAGGTGTGAGCGAGGATGGATGGCCAGGCAGGTGTGAGCGAGGAAGGATGGCCAGGCAGGTGTGAGCGAGGATGGATGGCCAGGCAGGTGTGAGTGAGGAAGGATGGCCAGGCAGGTGTGAGCGAGGATGGATGGCCAGGCAGGTGTGAGCGAGGATGGATGGCCAGGCAGGTGTGAGCAAGGATGGATGGCCCGGCAGGTGTGAGCGAGGATGGATGGCCCGGCAGGTGTGAGCGAGGATGGATGGCCAGGCAGGTGAGAGCGAGGAAGGAAGGCCCGGCAGGTGTGAGCGAGGATGGATGGCCAGACAGGTGTGAGTGAGGAAGGATGGCCAGGCAGGTGTGAGCGAGGATGAATGGCCAGGCAGGTGTGAGCGAGGATGGATGGCCAGGCAGGTGTGAGCGAGGATGAATGGCCAGACAGGTGTGAGTGAGGAAGGATGGCCAGGCAGGTGTGAGCGAGGATGAATGGCCAGGCAGGTGTGAGCGAGGATGGATGGCCAGGCAGGTGTGAGCGAGGATGGATGGCCAGGCAGGTATGAGTGAGGAAGGATGGCCAGGCAGGTGTGAGCGAGGATGGATGGCCACTGCCAGGCAGGTGTGAGCGAGGATGGATGGCCAGACAGGTGTGAGCGAGGGAGTAAGGCCCGGCAGGTGTGAGCGAGGATGGATGGCCAGGCAGGTGTGAGCGAGGATGGATGGCCAGGCAGGTGTGAGCGAGTAAGGATGGCCAGGCAGGTGTGAGCGAGGAAGGATGGCCAGGCAGGTGTGAGCGAGGATGGATGGCCAGACAGGTGTGAGTGAGGAAGGATGGCCAGGCAGGTGTGAGCGAGGATGAATGGCCAGGCAGGTGTGAGTGAGGAAGGATGGCCAGGCAGGTGTGAGCGAGGATGGATGGCCAGGCAGGTATGAGTGAGGAAGGATGGCCAGGCAGGTGTGAGCGAGGATGGATGGCCACTGCCAGGCAGGTGTGAGCGAGGATGGATGGCCAGACAGGTGTGAGCGAGGGAGTAAGGCCCGGCAGGTGTGAGCGAGGATGGATGGCCAGGCAGGTGTGAGCGAGGATGGATGGCCAGGCAGGTGTGAGCGAGGATGGATGGCCAGACAGGTGTGAGCAAGGATGGATGGCCAGGCAGGTGTGAGCGAGGATGGATGGCCAGGCAGGTGTGAGCGAGGATGGATGGCCAGGCAGGTGTGAGCGAGGGAGTAAGGCCCAACAGGTGTGAGCGAGGGAGTAAGGCCCAACAGGTGTGAGCGAGGATGGATGGCCAGGCAGGTGTGAGCGAGGATGGATGGCCAGGCAGGTGTGAGCGAGGATGGATGGCCAGACAGGTGTGAGCAAGGATGGATGGCCAGGCAGGTGTGAGCGAGGATGGATGGCCAGGCAGGTGTGAGCGAGGATGGATGGCCAGGCAGGTGTGAGCGAGGGAGTAAGGCCCAACAGGTGTGAGCGAGGGAGTAAGGCCCAACAGGTGTGAGCGAGGATGGATGGCCAGGCAGGTGTGAGCGAGGATGGATGGCCAGGCAGGTGTGAGCGAGGATGGATGGCCAGACAGGTGTGAGCGAGGGAGTAAGGCCCGGCAGGTGTGAGCGAGGGAGTAAGGCCCGGCAGGTGTGAGCGAGGATGGATGGCCAGGCAGGTGAGAGCGAGGAAGGAAGGCCCGGCAGGTGTGAGCGAGGATGGATGGCCAGGCAGGTGTGAGCGAGGATGGAAGGCCCAGCAGATGTGAGCGAGTATGGATGGCCAGGCAGGTGTGAGTGAGGAAGGCCTAGCAGGTGTGAGGAAGGAAGAAAGGCCCTGCAGGTGTGAGCAAGGAAGGAAGGCCAAGCCACTGAATGGCAAGTGCCTCCTCCATCATTTAGGTAAATCAGCCACAGACAACATGAAGTGCCACCTCTATCATGCCGGTGAATCAGCCACAGACAACATGAAGTGCCATCTCCATCATACAGGTGATTCAGCCAGTGACAACATGAAGTGCCGCCTCCCCCATGCCAGTGAATCAGCCACAGACAACAAGAAGTGCCATCTCCATCGTGTAGGTGAAGAGACCCGAGTGCGAAGAAGAAGAGTGGATTTGGAAAAAAGAGGCCAACAATATCAAATGGTGCAGCAGATTACGAGTAAAGAGAGACATGAAGGAGACACATTAAGGTCTTGGAAGCGTTTTAGTCATACGCCTGTTTAATCCAATTAGCATGATTTGCGCAGAAAGCACCTGATTTAAAAAGTTCAGATCAAGTCAATTATCTTTGAAATGCAGCCTGCGGTGTAATATCGCAGGGGAGATGTTCCTTGATGCGTTATACATTTTTTCACTTGAATTCGGCAGGAATGTTTGTTAAGAGTTCACTGAAGGTTCCTTAGTGGAAGCTTTTTACTCATTTTTAGGTCTGGCAATAGCCAAGATCTTTTGATTTCATTAAACTTAGATGTATAATTTACTCACTTAAGGAGGTTTTCACCCACCCGACATGTTGCACCGGTCAGTTATTTCGTCAGTTACATTTTTCTTCCACCCACTAAAGCATGCAGCATGGGGCAGTGGGGCGGCCCACTTCAGCTATTGGCTAACTTCGCTGTGAGTGACAGCATTCCATCCTTTCACAAGGAGCGCGCCCACACACAAATTAGGGTCCCCACTGCCAGGGACTACTGTGGCTAGGTGTGCTTTTTGAGAGTACAAATAGATTTCTTTTAGCCAACGTTTTATTTTAATAGATTGATGAGGGCCCATCAGCCTCCCCAACAATAAAGATTTGCAAAAAACTATTACAAAACAAAACGAGCACTGACAAAGCCAAAAAGTTTGCAGCAAGCACCAGGCCTATTGGTGTTTCAATGCTTTTTAACTACAGGGGTTTATACAGGCATATCATACAGCTGTACACAGCATTTCTATCCTTGCACACTCGAGGAGTTTAATAGACAAATCACAAAATTACTCAAAACATTTCGAGTCTGTGTTCAATTGAGGAGTTTATATATGTATTAACACTATTTAGTGATCACTAGAAATGTTTACATAGGTACACATCATACAGTCTGCAGTATTTTATTCAGTGCTCAATACTGGGATTATGTAGGAATATAATATAATCTGAAAATGTATATCTAATCGTTACTCGCTAGAAGGTTGACATAGACATTCAACGTTCCACAGCGTACTTACATCAATGGTCACTATGTCTACATGGGTCTATCTGGGAAAATCAATTCATTAAAGCAATCTACATATTTACCAGCATGCGGGTTTGTAAAAGCGGAGGAATTCTATCATCCCAGGGACAACAGCACAGAGCATGGACTCAGGGTCGGATTTAGGGCAGTGCGACTGGTGCAGCCGCACTGGGCACTGACCTGAAGGGGGGGCGCAGACCTCAAGTGGGGATGCTGTGTTTAGCAAGAATTTAGGATTTAGAAGCAGCTGATGCAGAGTTCCTTGTGTGTTCAGATTTAAGGCGGCAATAAAATGTCAAAATAACTCTTGTGATCAATGTTCCTGCTAGAGAGAGAGATCTGGGTTTTTATCTAGTGGCAGTTTTGACTTGCCATAAAGTAGCCTAGAGAGATAATATGCCTGCTGCAAAGAGTAGATCTGTAGTTGATGAGGATAGCTGAGTGGATTAGTAAAACCTTTACCAGCGCTTTTAAATGTATGCGAGAGAAGAGCAATGGAGAGATGAGGGGCCCTTTTGACGGGTGGTAGTGAGCTAATCTGAGGTGGAGGGCATGGGGTAGAAGGGGCACTAAAAAGATTGTCGCACTGGGCGCCACGAGTGCTAAAGCCGGCCCTGTCAGCTAGAGTACCTTCCCTTATTCCTTCTGAATTAAGTAGTAGCGGCCGATCGACATATGTGCTACATCTTGGCGCTACAAAACAGTCCTGGGTAAACAGGATCTGCCTGAACTCGAATATCGTGAACCTTGCAGTGACTGGAGGTCTGAAGAACATTCGGGGAGCTTGTAGGGCTCTCAGTAGTGCTTCTTTAAATCGTGAGGACTTGAGCATAAATGAGCCCTTAGCACGCTCGAGAGGTGGCCTCAACTGAATTTAGAAAAGCTCCAACCTTTCTATTAAAATGTTGATTTTTTAAAATATACTTCAGCATTTGTGTATTTGTTTGATTAATGCTTGTTTCTGTATTTTTGTGTATTACTTTGCGGTTCAAATGTTTGAAATTGTTTAACCCGTTGTCCCAGACTTCCAGTAATGACTCAGTGGGGGTCCCAGGATTCCAATAATGACTCAGTGGGGTCTCTGGATTCTAGTAATGATTACACGAGGGTACACGGAAGTCACTGATCTAAGGTATTCCAATTCTCATGATGTGCTAATGTTGCTCCAATAAATGTATTGCACTGTTGCTGAACAATACACCAATGTACTGCTAAAGGTGCATCTGTCTATCTCTTCACATGCCCCTTTGATGTAAAACAATTTTGCCGAGAAGTACAGATACGGTTCCATTAAAAGCACAGACGCCTTTCAGAGATGCGGGAGAAGTGTCGCAGTCAAGGCATTACAGCAATTTTAAGACAGGTCGCCATTTTGGGAGTGCAACAGCTCTCCTGAGAAATGTCTGCTTTGTTGCATCAAACATAGAGAACCCCTACTGAGAAGCGCAAGTAACTTCCCATTAACTGCACTGCAGCCCTTCCAAAGAGTGCCTCTATTGGCCAATTAAATGTACTGCACCATGGCTGACACGTGCCAGCACCGTCTTTCACAGTGTGTTTCCCAGTGAGACTTCCCAGTAGATTCACACTGGGAAGTTCCAACATGCTGTTGCTTCATTGGTACAGATAGTTGTAGGTGTCGGGCATGGATACCTATTTTTCTTAATCAGACTTGGATCTAGTGCAAGGGTGAAAATGACAGAAAAGGAAGAAATAACAAGGAAGAGAAGGCAGGAAAACTGTTGTAATGTAGCTTGTCTTGTACATCCTCCCTATGCTTGCCCCTGCTCTACTGCTTGGCCCTTGATGATGTCATTGGAATGTTGGGAGGGTTGAACAGGAATGAGATGTCAGTTGGTATGAGGGGCTGAGCAGTGGAACTACTCCTGGTGGGGTCTGTTTCCTATATCTACATAACATCTTATACTAAGGATCTTGAGTGAAAAATAAAGCTATGATCCTGGATACATCTAAGGACTACAGATTATTCTTTTATTATTTTAACAAAAACATTAACGCACGTAGAAACTAGGGATAAAATATCAGGAAGACTGAGATAAAGGAACATGAATTGAAGGTTGGTGGAAGAAAGGGGTATGAGGTGGAATAAAAGCTAGGAAACTTTGGTATTTGGCATCACAGACAAACTCCTAAGAAAAGCTTCCGGCCCCTGCGCTTATATTTTTGACAAATTAAGTACCTGCAGCAGTCAGCTGTGAAGATGTTATATGAGACTATATTAAAAGCACAGCAGCCCCAAGGAGGAGCCACCACAGAGAACTTTAGAGAGAACTTGGCTCAAATGTTGGCTCAATCATTACAATAGCTTTCTTTCCAAGTTAGCAAAGATATTATCTCCACTTTAGATAACTCTGCCAGGCCATAGTTCATAATGATTAGACTAACACCAAGCTCCAAAGGACTTCAGTCATGTGCTAGCCAGGCTCAGCAATCTGGAAGGTGTCCAGGTCTAGAGTTGATAAGCTGGTCATAAAAAGCTCAAATAAATATATAAAGAAGTGATAGCCGAAGTCCAGAGGTGATAAAGAGACTGTAAAGAGCTGAAATAGAATCCATCAGAACGCGATAGCCTAGGTCTAGAGGCGATAAGGGAGTCCGCAAAAAGATAAAAAGGAATCTATCAGGAAGTGATAGCCTATGCCGAGAGGTGATGAAAAGTCCATAAACAGGAAAAATACAACCAATCAGGAAGCGATAACTTAGGTCTAGAGCTGGTAAATGGCCAGCAAGGAGCTAAAATACAATCTATCAGGAGGTGATAGCTTAGGTCTATGGTGATAAAGAGTCCATAAGGAGTTAAAATAGAATCTGTACATTAGCAGCAGCTTAGATCTTAGCAGTTACAATGAATTCATAAAGAGACAACATAGAACGGATCAAGAAGATAGGTCTGGAAGACATAGAGTCTGTAAAGATCTAAAACATAATGTATCAGGCATCAACAGCCTAGCTCTAGATGTGATACAGAGTACCAAAAGAGCAACAAATAGTATTTAAATGACATCAACAGCTTTATTCTGTAGGTCATAAAGAATCCATAAAATATAATTTATATGGATGCAATAGTTTAGATCTAAAAGGAAGAAAGAGTCTACAAAAGATCAAAACTAGAAACGTGCAGGAAAGAATAACTTAGATCTAGAAGGAATAAGACATACATAAAGATCTAAAACAGATTCCATAAGTCAGTGGTAACTTAAGCAAATAGAGCTAATGGGAACCTGAGGCAACACAAAATGTCCTTGTGCTCAAGATGGGCTGAAACCTTCCTCTGAATGGTTTGTACATGACACACTGTTTTTACTGACATGAGCGATAGAATCTGACAAAAAATCCGATGGGTTTAGTACACAGCATGTAAGGACCATATCTAGTGGTCACGACGTCTGAACTTAATTTTTAATAGCTCCAACAACTGAAGTAGTGGCATCACTTTAGAAACCAAAACTCTGTAGCAGTGTGTCTCCTAAGATACTACAAAGATGAGTAGTGTCAATTTCAAAGATGAGTGGTGTCAAATTCTTATGCCTGTGACCCCTTTAACAAGTCCTCATTAATTATGTCACCGAGCTCTTGGATCACATAATTCTAAAATATACCATCTCCTGATTCAATTATTTTGTCCAATTCCGAACCCGCGGACAGCATACCATTTGTACCAACTGGTGAAGAGTATACCCTGTGCCATTTGGCACATTGTTTAACAATTGTCCATCCATTGGCAAGTGTACCAATAAAACCACTCGTACTGTCTACTGATCCTCCCGCTTGGTGGATAGTGTACCCATCGTACAATCCAATGGACACTGTCCCTATTGTCCGATCCACTGGAAAGTATCCCTATCGTCCAATCCAGTGGATAGCATCCCTCGGTCCCATCCATTGCATAGTATCCTATCGTCCCACCAGTGGATAGTATTGCTATTGTCCCATCCTTTGGATAGTATCCCCATCGTACAATCCAATTGACAGTGTTCCTATCATCCAATCCACCGGAAAGTATCCCTATCATTCCATCTAGTGGATAGTATCCTTATCGTCCTATCCAATGGAAAGTATCCCAATCGTTCCAGGCAGTGGATAGTATCACCATTGTCCATCCACTGGAAAGTTTCCCAATCGCTCCATCCAGTGAATAGTATCACCGTCATCCCATCCACTGGAAAGTATCCCAATCATTCCATCCACTGGAAAGTATCCCTATCATTCCATGCAGTGGATAGTATCACCGTCGTCCCATCCACTGGAAAGTATCCCTATCATTCCATCCAGTGGATAGTATCACTGTCGTCCCATCCACTGGAAAGTATCCCAATCATTCCATCCACTGGAAAGTATCCCTATCATTCCATACAGTGGATAGTATCACCGTCGTCCCATCCACTGGAAAGTATCCCAATCATTCCATCCAGTGGATAGTATCCTATCATCCTATCCAGTTGATAGTATCCCCACCGTACAATCCACTGGTTAGTATCCCTATCCTCCCATCCACTGAAGAGTGTCCTCATTGTTCCATCAGTGGAGCGTGCCCCCATTGTCCACTCTAGTGGATCATTCCGCTATCGTCCAATCCAGAGGACTGAGTCCATATCATCCCAACCAGTAAACACATGTCCCATCATTCCATCCCGTGGACCGTGTCTTTATCATCAAATTAGGTGCACAGTGTTTCCAAATTCCCATACATTTGACAGTGCCCTATTTTCTCACCCACCATCTCATCTGGTGCACAGTGTACATGTCAGGGTACCTATCGCCCTATGAGGGGGGACCATGTAATCATCAATCATATGCGCAGTACAAAGATTGTGCTGTCCTGTTCGCAATCTGACCAGGTGCACGTTACCCATAATGCCATCCAGTGGACAGCCCCTATCAATTATATAGACCCTCCTTGTAGGAAAATACATCAAGCGAGAGGACCAAATACAGACCAGCCATCAAATTGATGATTCAATAAAACATGACTATGTGCCAATGATGCTGTACTGTATCTGGCACCTGAACAGGAAAAATATAAAGAAGGTGGTCTCTGTGATAGAGAATCTCCCACAATTTCAGCTACACAGTTACTAAGTAAAAAACTGAGACCCTTTTGATAAATACTAACCTGTCACAATTTTCATGAGAAATGCAACACATAGTCATCTACCAAGAGGTGTGCTATCTTGATAGTCTGACCTCAGCAGAAGAGAAGGACATGAAGACTGGATTACAGTGACCAGATGAAAATATGTTAAACTGCGTATTAAAGCTTTTAGCACATCTATCTGTCGGTAATGGGCGTAATCGAGGTAATAAACGTGTAACGAGTCCACGATGTCTGTTCTTGTTCTAGTGCTTCCCACCTTATCTGAAGAGGTGCTTCTTCGACAGATTTAATGGAATGACCGCATCTGGAGTTTGTGGAGGGAAAACTCACATACCTTCCAGGAAAACACTATATGCTTCCTTTGAGAAAGGATGTTGGACCATTCACAGTATTAAGCTGTGGTATCTTGCACAGTATTACAAACACTGCAAACGATAGAAAATTCCCAGAATGACGCAACAGCAGAGCCCAAGCCCTCTTATTAAAATGATAAGAAAGTCAGGCCTGATGGGTTTGGCAGGAAATTTTTACAGCCCTAAGTACAAAAATTAAATTCTGAACACTGGTCACTGTGACGGAGGAAGATTAGGATGCAGAGTTGGGGGATGTGCTTCCCAGAGTGTAACACAGCCCAAATCTGAGTGTAAGGAGGCGAGAGTACAAGAGTACAAGTAATGAACGGAGAGTGAAGGTTGTTTTTATTTCCCAGGGTTGTAGCAGAGATTTGAAATTGAACTTCTAAGAAACATTGTAAGTACCTCCAAATCGAAGGCTACTTTTTTAACTTGGAAAAAAGAGATTCCAGGCTGTCCTGGAAGACTCAGGGCATCAGCCAGTAGACAATCCATGGAGGTGGTTATCAATAACTAAATGACACAGAGAGGCCAAATAACAGCAAAATCAGGAAGAGGTAGGATAGGAACCTACGTTAGGAATTATTTGGATGAAGGATGGTACAAAATCAATACAGTTAAACCTATACCCAGATTTACTAATCTCTTTCCAAATCCTGTAATCTTTGATGCACGGGACATATCTCAGCCGTGACAAAATTAATATGTTTGCTAAGGATGCATCGCCTCCATGTAGGAGGTGCAGGGTCTCCCAAGGCATGTGGATGCAGATGGCCAGGGGCTGACCTAAACTGAGCCATTGTGGCAGAGACAGTTTAAGACATGGGCAAAGTAGACAATTGCCCAGGGCTCCGACCTTCGAAAGGGTCCCTGGGAATGTGAATTTCCTTTCAGTCACACCTCTAGCTCTCTATTTTAACCTTATATTTCTTAAAATTCAATATTGTTTGTCAACATAGTGCTTGAATTAGCAGAAAATGGGTAATAAAAAGGTTGTTGTTTCATAACAAAAGGACCCCAATATATGTATTGCCCAGGTCCCCCGAAATCCTTAAGATGACACTGCATTGTGGAACTCTTTGGAAAAACCCATAGAAAGAAAGATTGCTGCATTTCGCTGAATCACGATCCGCGCGAGGGCTTGCTGGGTAAGTGCCGGGAGCTCCCTGGTATTTGCAGCACCAAGAATGTTATTTTATTTGGATCGCGCCAGGCATCCGTTTTGATTGCCATAAATCCTTGGTAAATCCCAACGCGCTCAAAATAGGTAAATAAAATGAAAAGGAAATTGTTCTATGAACAACTGCATTGTTCTAGCATTAGGAAAACTCTGGCATTCCAAAGAACACGAGGGCTACTCGGATTGGATAAACAATCTCTACAAATTATAGAGGGGCTGGAATAATAATTGAGAATATGCAACATCAATGACGCCTCGTCAGGGGTAGTAAGCGCTATATAAATGCAATTAAAATACAAATACAAATACAAAAAAATACAAATACAATATATAGTGCTGAGTGCTGCGTTATATGGTTATATAACCACATTTTGCACTTGCAATCCATTTTTTCATGTTAAACTTTTTTATGTAACAATAGAAAAGGAAATAAGATTTGTATATATTGTGGTTCATATTCCATTATGCATCAGATGGTGATGTCAATGCAAACGATTTTTTCACTCAAATGGATTTAACCTATATATTATTGTTTGCTATGTCATACCTGGCCTTTTTCATGCTTAAGCACTATGCTTGAACGGTGTCTCTTTTTTAATATTTCTAGGTATTTGAGCTTTAATTGCTACAATTTCTCTGCATTATTGCTTGTTTGCTTTGTTATGTTACCCTTGGGTCCTGTTTCTTTAGGCGCTTGGGCTTTTAATCACCATTTAATGCACTGCCTACTCCTGACGCGTCATGTGACCAAGCTCCGTCCGCGGAGCGAAACGTGTCAGGGAGGGCACTTGCTCTGACACACTCGTAAATAAAATTTGCACTGCTGGCACTTCGACTAGTGTGATGGCTTTCTTGATGATTTAACATCCAACATCTAATCTATTGATGGAGAGGAGGTCTACGCCCGCTTAAGCCGCTGCAAGAAGCGGTTGGGATTCTCTTTCATATATACATACATATATATACACATATACACACACACACATACATATGCATATATAGAATGACTACAGCAGGTAGATGTGTGTGCCAGAGCTCTGCGGACTAAATACATACCATGAGGAACCTGCAAGCAAGCAATCGCTGTGGTAGTTGGAGGATTCATTCCCTGAGCAGTTTAATTGGTCTTTCGTTCTTGAGGGTCTGATTAATTAATACCCTCATGTGGTTGCAGCACACTGAGGCTCCACAGTGTTATTTTTAGGTCTCTTTATCGAGTGACTCACCCAGGGCAGCTCTTTGAGGCAACTTGGAGGTCCAGGTTGCCCTTAAGTAACTACAATGGAAGAAGTATATCTGGGGGGGCATCCACTCCCCGCGGTACGCCTCCAGCCCGGTTCCTCATGCTGTTCCATACATGCTTTGGCTGGGGACCCTACACCATGGATTTGGATTAATTTTCTGCCTCCTCCAAGTTGTTCGATGCGACAATACACCCAAAAAGTATATCCTGCTTTTTCCACCTCCATCTCATCCGTTCGGTGCTTTCCAACCTGCGTCCTGATGAAGACCAAGTCTAAACTGTATGCATGGGGTCGAAATGTTGACACAATAATAGTGTACTATTTTTATTTGATTCTGGAGCATTTCACTCTCTCAGAGTGTGTATCAACCACCTTTGTCTTTCAAAATGGCTTGATTATGAAATTGCAATGATTTTTTTGTTATTGAACAAATTGAATACAACTGTTTTGTTTAGAAATGGAACCAATCAGTTGATGGTTAAACTATTTTTTACCAAGGACGTAGAGGTTCACACTTCCCCCTCGTAGCACCACTGTTTTTCTTTATTACTTGATTTCCCAGGTTCCCCGGGTTACGGGGTTGCCCCTTATTCTTATATATACAGGTGAGAAGCACTAGCACTGTCTTATTAAAGGTATAAAAACTCAGCTTACTGTAGCTAGCCCTATCTCACTAAAAAAAGGGGCATTCAGTGTCTCATTCAATGATTAGCAGCCAGCTGAGCAGAGCTAGACTTGTAACATTAAAGGTAAAACAGCCCAGGTGAGAAGCACGGTCATATCAAAGGTGTGTAAAAACAGCTGAGTGTAGCTAGAACTACCTCGTTAAAAACCCAGCTAACAAAGGCAAGCACTATATCATTAAAAGTATAGTATCCCAGCTGTGAAAAGTTAGAATGCCTCATTTAAGGTATATCATCCCAGCTGACAGTGCTAGCACTGTCTAATTGTAAGCATAGTAGCCCATCCGAGAAGAGCTAACCCTTTCACATTAAAGGTATAGCAGTCAGGCTCACACTGCAAACACTCGTACATTAACAGAATAAACAGCAGCCCAGATGAGAGTGCTAGCACTGTCTCATTAAAGGTATAGCAGCCCAGCTGACTGACGGCACTGTCTAATTAAATAGCAGCTCACCTGAGGGTTCAAATACATTCTCATATAAAGGTACAGCAGCTCATCTGAGAGTGCAAACACAGTCCCTTAAGGGTATAGTAGCTCAGCACAGATGTGCTAGCACTGCCACATTAAAAGTATAGCAGCACAGCTGAGAGTGCTAGCACGGTCTCAATAAAGGTATAGCAGACCAGCTGAAAATAGCTAGCACGGTCTCAATTAAGGTATAGCAACCCAGCTGAGTATAGCTAGCACTGTCACGTTAAAGGTATAGCAACCCAGTTGAGAGTGCAAGCACAGTCTCATTAAAGGTATTTCCCCAAGGGTTCCCCACGGCTCAAGTTTGAGCCCCACATTGTTCAATCTCTATATGGAGCCCCTAGCTCATATCGTGGAAGCTTTTGGAGTGGATATCGTTACATACGCGTACGATACCCAACTAATCATTAGACTCACTGACAACCAGGTAGAGGAGGCTACTAACTTCTCCAACTGCATGCTTTCTGTGGCAGGTTGGATGAACAACAACTGCCTGCGCCTTAATGGCGACAAAACAGAATTGCTGGTGGTTGGTAAACTCCCCTCTGCCTGGTCGCAGGACTGGTGGCCAACAGAACTAGGGGAACTTCCACGTCCGGTGGAGGCCGTCAGAAATCTAGGAATTATGGTGGACGCGGAGCTTTCCTTTAGGCATCAGATTAGTAAAATCACAGGAAAATGGTTCGGAATACTTAAAATACTCTGAAAAGTCCTTGACCTACTCCCCATTAGTGCCAGGAAAACTCTCATTCATGCCCTAGTCACGCCTCACTTAGACTATGGCAATGCTCTTTTCCTTGGCCTAAGCAAAAAAGGTCTCCACCAGCTACAATGTGTCCAAAATGCTGCTGCACGTCTGGTACTCAACCTTTCTCGCAGAGCAGCAGGGAAAATGGCACTATCTAAACTTCATTGGCTCCCTATCGAGGAGCGTATTAGGTTTAAGGCTCTCTGCTTTGCCCATCGCATTGCCCAGGAAAAAGGCCCAAGATACCTACGAAACCTTCTCACTATTCATCGTCCCACCCGAACCTAAGATCTGCCGGAGCAATGCTGTTCCAACCTCCTCGCGTTCGCAAAGCCAGGTTGGGAGGTGGCTCATTTAGATTTCTAGCCAGTAAACACTGGAACAAGCTACCTCTGGATTTACGTATGGAGCCCTCTGAAACAAGATTCAGACAAAAACTGAAAACTCATCTTTTCCCACGCAAATAACAGTCTCTCACAGTCGGATATCCAGATGAGCCCTGGACATTTTCTTCTCAGGGAGCAGTAGCATCTCTCAGCGCGGGGACACACTGTTGCAGTGTAACCATGCGCTTTAGAAATGGTTATTATTATTATTAAAAGTATGACAGCGCTGCTGAGAGTGCCAGCACAGTCTCATTAAAGGTATAGCAGCCCAGCTGAGTGCACAAACTCAGTCTCTGTAAAGGTGCAGCAGCCCAGCTGAATATCGCCAGCACTGTCTCATTAAAGTTATAACAACTCAGCTGAGAATAGCCAGCACGTTCTCATTAACAGTATAGCAGCCCAGCTGTGAGTGTCAGAACTGTCTCATTGAAGGTACAGCAACCCAGCTGAGCGTAGCTAGCACTGACTCCTTAGAGGTATAGCAGTCCTGCTGAGTGCTGCAAGCACAATCTCATTAAAGGTACAGCAGCCCCGCTGAGGGCTACCAGCACAGTCTCATTAAAGGTACAGCAGCCCAGCTGAATGCTGTCAGCACAGTATAATTAAAGGTATAGCAGCCAGCCCCGCTAAGGGCTGCCAGCAAAGTCTCATTAAAGGTACAGCAGCCCAGCTGAGGGCTACCAGCACAGTCTCATTAAAGGTATAGCACCTCAGCTGAATGCTGTCAGCACAGTATAATTAAAGGTATAGCAGCCAGCCCCGCTAAGGGCTGCCAGCAAAGTCTCATTAAAGGTACAGCAGCCCAGCTGAGGGCTACCAGCACAGTCTCATTAAAGGTACAGCAGCCCAGCTGAGGGCTACCAGCACAGTCTCATTAAAGGTACAGCAGCCCAGCTGAGGGCTACCAGCACAGTCTCATTAAAGGTATAGCACCTCAGCTGAATGCTGTCAGCACAGTATAATTAAAGGTATAGCAGCCAGCCCCGCTGAGGGCTGCCAGCAAAGTCTCATTAAAGATATAGCAGCCCTGCTGAGTGCTGTCAGCACAGTATCATTAAAGGGATACCAGCCCAGCTGAGGGCTGCCAACAAAGTCTCATTAAAGGTACAGCAGTCCTGCTGAGTGCTGCAAGCACAGTCTCATTAAAGGTACAGCAGCCCAGCTGAGGGCTACCAGCACAGTCTCATTAAAGGTATAGCAGCCCAGCTGAGGGCTACCAGCACAGTCTCATTAAAGGTATAGCAGCCCAGCTGAGGGCTGCCAGCAAAGTCTCATTAAATGTATAGCAGCCCTGCAGAGTGCTGCCAGCACCGTCTCATTAAAGGTATAGCGGCCCAGCTGAGGGCTACCGGCACAATCTCATTTAAAGTATAGCAGCCCAGCTGAATGCTGCTATCGCAGTCTCATTAAAGGTATAGCAGCCCATCTGAGGGCTACCAGCTCAGTCTCATTAAAGGCATAGCAGCCCAGCTGAATGCTGCTAGCAAAGTCTCATTAAAGGTATAGCAGTCCTGCTGAGTGCTGTCAGCACAGTATCATTAAAGGTATAGCAGCCCAGCTGAGGGCTACCAGCACAGTCTCATTAAAGGTATAGCAGCCCAGCTGAATGCTGCCAGCGCAGTCTCATTAAATGTATAGCAGCCCATCGGAGGGCTACCAGCTCAGTCTCATTAAAGGCATAGCAGCCCAGCTGAATGCTGCCGGCACAGTCTCATTAAAGGCATAGCAGCCCAGCTGAATGCTGTCAGCACAGTCTCATTAAAGGTATAGCAGTCCTGCTGAGTGCTGTCAGCTCAGTCTCATTAAATGTATAGCAGCCCAGCTGAGTGTTGCCAGCTCCGTCTCATTAAAGCAGAGGTCTTCAATCTGTGGGGCGTGACCCCCAGGGGGGGCGTGGGGTCACAGGAAGGGGGGCGCGCATTCCCCAGCCGAGCGTTGTGCCAGAGAGAGCCTCGCACTGGGAGCTGCTCTAAAGAGCAATCCTATTGTGCACACTTCACACCAGCTGATGAAGGAGGATGGGTCTTGGCGACAACGACCATTAGGAGGCAGTCAGGCTCTGCAGGAGGCCAGTACTAGCTTATTTGACCTCATGCTGGCTGGGCCTGTTCATGCACCGCGTCTACAAGGGAAGGTGCGATCTGGGCTTGGTGGGAGGGGTGGGGGGGGTGTCGGTGGCTGGAGCAGGCCGTTCTCAGCGAGGGGAAAATGGGATGGAAATCAGAGGCCAGAATCACCCAACTTTCCATAACTTCTGCTATTTCGAAATTTGTAATTTTTCCTGGTTTTTTTCACCTAGTCTACCCAAATAATTCCGATTTTCGATTTTTTTTATTGTGGTTCATAACACACCTGTACTGGAAAGGCACTTGACACCTGGTGCTAATATATATTTATATTTTCTTTCAAATACATGTTTGAAGATTATGACAGTTTTGTAAAAAAAAAATGTACAATCTGGGTATTACTAAAATGCAAGTTTTAAATATTGACTTACATATTCACAGTGCTTTCTGTAACAAGCTGTAACCTAGCACAAAAAATGCACACGTGACTATTCTCCACTGCACCATCAAAGAATAAATTATGTGGGTCCCTGGTTACACATAGACCTCTGAAGTGCATTGAACCAATAAAGGTGTCATAATGTACTATTGTGCATTTCCCACTGAGTAACAACTTTTTTAATGTATTTTTCACTTAAACTACCAGTTATTTCAACTTAGCTACCTGGCAGTGAAAAACCTAAAATTTTTTACAGAATACACTGTTTAATAATATGTCCCCACCGTAAAAATGATTTGCCACAGGAATTAAGGGTGTTTATGGTTATTGATGGAGAGTAACAGGTTCTAGAATATTTTGCCAGGAGGGGGTCCTTACACCTAAAAACTTTTGAAGAGGGGGTCTCGGCATCAAAAAGTTTGAAGACCTCTGCATTAAAGGCATAGCAGCCCAGCTGAAAAGTGCTCGCAGCTTCCTAATGAGCCCTGGACTAAAAGCGACACGTGCCAGCTACAGCAAACAGAGACAAGTTCCATTCCTAAAGCCGCACAACTCTTGGAAGCACACCATCTAGAAAACTGCCACAGTCCAAAATGACCAAACATCACGCAGAGATGAGCCTCGGAGGGGTGCGAGGCAGACTTTGACAAGAGTAAGGAGCTCATAACTGCAAGTCAAGCAATGGATTGAAAGCAAGAAAATGAATAAATGCAGCAATGCTTTCAGACAAAGCACGGAGGGATGAGCCGGTCCGGCGGCCACGACAAAAGCTGCAACTTTTGCAGGAATCACGATGTTACCTTGAGGAACAAAGCAACCTTTGCCTTCAATAAAAGATAAAGCGATCTTATAAATAAGGCGATCTTGGGGAGGCTGTGGGATGAACGAGGCGTGGATGGATTCGAAGCCACAAGTCCATTATTCTAAAATAAACAGGAGGGAGCTATACAGTGGCCTGGGACGCATCTCACAAACTAGGACTGGTTGGAGCCCGGACAGACAGTTGGGTGAACATGATTAGAATAGCGCCTCTGCCACAAGGGCAGGCGTTTCAACTAGTTGCATTAGTGTTGAATTCAGAATAAAAGGTGCGCGCTTTTAATTCCAAACCACTGACAGCAGATCTCCACAGACCCAATCAGATTAGGGTGACCAACTGGTATAGGTGCAAATTCAGGACGGTGAGTGTAAAAATTCAGTACAAAGGGACAAAATTTAGGACAAAAATTCAGGACAAAAGGTCAAAATTCAGGGCAAATTTTCGGGACAAAGGGTAAGTTTTACAGACATGTCAGAGGATGTCGCGCAATAGTATATAAGTAAGTAAATAGACAACCACCTAAGTACAAGTCAAAATAAGTTTATATTAGGTTGAGACAATCGTGCACTTCACGGTTTTTCAGTATGGCCGCAGCTTGCTACCTTAGACGAATCAAAATTTGCATCTCACTCCAGCAGGTACATTAGACACCAGACAACGGCCGCTTTTATTGTTGATTCAAAACTACTGGATATACAAGGAACTTTGCAGTGCCAGCCCCCAGTAACAAAACCGCTCCCCCCTCCCCCCCCACTTTCCAGCCTCCCAGGGAAACACCCGATGCCCGATCCGGCTAGTCCGGCCTTGCTACCACCCTCAAATGGTGCTCCTCATCTTCACAGAGACCGTCTCTCATGTGTATTTATGAGCGTTACTCATCCCAAGTACGCAGGGCAGGGTGTTGGAGTGCGTTACATCACACACACATTATATAGAGACAATTACTCATATTAATGTGATAGGCAATGTATAGGAAATGTTACTTAAGACAATGGGTGCTACAAGGTGTAATCATTATTTTATCTATCAGTCAGTCTTTCACCATTCATTCTGTCCTTCCATCTGTGTGCCTATCTATATCCAAACAAATTCAACCATTTGCAAACCTATCCACCATGTATCCTTCCATCCATCATTTCACTCATCCATCACTCCATCCACCCTTTCACTCATCCATCCATTATTCATCTACCCACCCTTTCACCCCATCCATCTGTACAGTCATCCATCCACTCTTCCACCCATCCATCTATTCACTCATCCATCCAGCCATTTACCCTTTCACCCATCCAGCAATCCTTTTACTTACTCATCCATCCACCCAGTCACATATTCTTCCACCCATTCACCCTTTCATTCATTCATCCTCCCTTTCTCTCTCCATCCCCCTTTCACTTATCCATCCATCCACCCACCCACCTACTCATCCATTCATGAATCCATCCATTGATCCTATTACTCATCCATCCTCTCATCCATCCACCTTTTCACTTCTTCACTCATCTATCCATCCTTTTGTCCATCTACTCCCCTTTCACTCATTGATCAATCCTTACATCCACCCTTTCACTCATCCATCCATCCATCCAGCCACCCTTTCACTTATCAATTCATCAATCCGTCCATCCTTTCACTCATCCATCCAACCATTCACTCGCCCATCATCTACCCTTTCACTCAATTATCCATCCTTTCACACAACCATCCACCCTTTTACCCATCAATCTACCCTTCCACCCATCCATCTATTTACCTTTTCTCTCATCCATTCTTCCACTCATTCATTCATCCATCCTTTCTTTCATTATCTATCCATTCACCCTTTCATTCATCCTTTCAGTAATCCATCCAGCCATTCACACATTCCTTCACGTATTTACTCACCCACCTTTTCACATTATGAGCTGAGCCTTTGTCTGCAGAGTTGCAGACAGAAGAGGCCCATCAATAACTTCACCTCGCTGTAGTTCCTAAAGCAAGGGGTGGGGTGGGGAAGGGTTCACTATGCCCCTGCACATACTCAATCTGAAAACTAGAAGTCATTAGTCATGCATGTTGCACAGAGCCAGGACGTGAGGTGACTGTGAACTGGTGTTGTTTCCAGGGCTTTAAGTGGTGTGAAATAACTGGAGGGTCTCTTCAAAGGGGGTGTTCCTTGTAATTAAGGGCGTGGTTTACAACACCTAGGCTAAAAATCTGCGCCTGACTAGTATTATGTTGTTTCTGTCATTGCATCCCAAGCCAGGACTATTGGCTTTGTCAATGGTTGTTAGTCGCTTAAAATAAAAAAGCAGAAACCATGGCTTTGTGGAATATAATTTTGAAAATACTTTAGTTCTAAAATGAAGAGACAATGAAAAAACGATAACCCATTATTTTTAACTTGTTAAACAGGCTTCTTTATATAAACTGTTTTCTAACGTTGCAGCATCGGTGTTTTACCTTTTATCTTACAGAATGCCCTGCTGTACACTGAGGCAGGAGGAGGCCACCACATGCTTTAACACCCCACACTGCCCCATTGACATTCTGTATGTGGCAATCAGCCCGCATACAGAATGACGGGCGGGTGGAGCTGCTCTTGTGCTCCAGGAGGAGTGCGAGGCGCCAGCACCAAGGGGCTAAGGGCTCTCACAGGGGAGCAGTGCTGCTCCCTGTGACCCTTTGCTAAAATTACGGACAAAAGGCGTCCGTAAAAAGGATCCTCACGGACTACGGACGTGAGGTCCAAATTACGGCCTGTCCGTGAAATTTACGGACGGTTGGTCACCCTAATCAGATTCGTGTCTCTGTTGGTAAGGACCAAATGCGCTGCGATGCCCTACTAAAGACACACTGTGCGCTACACAAACGCCAATCAAGGGAGCGTGAGTATCCGATGATCGATTTGCGCAAGGTGATTTAAATACTTGTGCTTTGCATACTTTGGAGCGTATGCGCCTAAAAGCCCTTTTCCTCAACAAGGAGCTTTCTGCTCACGTGTATATATGCTCAATATTCGGGCACACCTTTAATTGCATGCATTTGTAGGGAGCAAAGAAGCCGTTTATGGTTTTACTAAAAGGGTTACAATATATTGCTTTGCTTCTAGGCGCTATCTGATTAGAAACGTGTGTATCAAAACGGTAGGGAATCTCACACATGTCAAGAGAAAAACTCCCTTCAGGCACGTGCCAGCGTGCTCGATATAAGTGCATTGACTAAAACAGTGAACCAATAGGCATTTTACTTTCATATTTGTAGAGTTGATCTGATGTTGCCTTTAGCACGTAAACACAAAACCACTGGTCGCTAATTTCTGTAAGTATGCTCCTTAAAATGGCCCTGCCATTATAACTTCGACTAGAACAAGTAAACACGAGAACACACCTCTAAACATCGGGGTGATCTGTTCCCATGTGGTACGGTTCAGATTGGCGCAAGCAGTTTCAACTGCTAACATTACGAGATGGGGGTCATGCTGCTTTTTAACTAGCATTTTGGATTATTGCAAAATAGAGTGGTAGGGTCATAACAAGTGCAGAGCCGCCACCGAACTCGTTTGCAGTCGTTAACCCTCAAGGTTTGCCTATATATATATATAGTTCAGGGGCAAAGCTACCCCGATACACATGTTAGTCACGCGCAGGATGGCCACCTAACTCCATGTCATAATGAAAGTCTGTGTGCCGTTCTGGAATTATGGTGGCAAACCACTGCATTCTGGGTGATGTAGTCTTGGCATTCTTCCGTCGCTCTGATTAGATACGAACACACTGCACAGCAATGAGTTGTAAGTATTAAAGCCAACATTCAATGAGATGCATCAAGTTGTTTTCTAACCCACTAACGCAGGGACGTCCAACGTAGGTCCAAGAAGGCCTGGTCGATTCAAGATATTCAGAATACCCACTGCCTATGCAAATACATTCCATAGACACATATTGTACGTATAGTTGTTTTACATGGCTATCCCGAACTGATAATACTTTATAAGTGTACATGATCAGGTTGTTGTCTACGATGAATAAAAGGTGCACACCTTTTATTACTCAAAATACAACAAGCCAGATCTGAAAAATAAGCCATAAACAAACAGGGAGGGGTGGAAAGCCGAATGGGCATGAAAATTGGCCAAAAAAAGAAGCCAGTAGTCGGCCACGGCAGGATGTAATCCGTCCCGCGCGCTCTGCTGCTTTAGGGGGTGTGATCGGCGCTGGACCGGCGCGCTCGAGCCCCGTGCGCGAGGCTGACCCGGGCTGCAGCTGCTCCGGTGAGGCGCAGGCTTCAGAGAGAACGCGTTTTAAATACAGGTGCCAGGGCCAGGATAATTACATGCACACCTTGCAGGTGAAAAAAACACAAGCATTTGAAACCGGGAACAGAACAAGGTGTGACGGGCTAGACAAGGGGGCACGGAACGAGTTCAGCTCGAATCATGAGGAGCGTTCATGGCCATCCCAACCAGTCGGGAAGGGAAGGCACAGCGTTCCCAGGTGGGGCGAAGGGGTCCTTTGCAAGTAGGGGTCGAAGCCTGAATGAAAAGGTGCACACCTTTCATTGCATTGTACAGTACACCTTTAATTGTGAACACGTGTAGGAAGTAAGACTGGTTTCGTTAAATGGCGGCGAGATTTCTAAAGGTAAGCAATAATGCCTGTCTTCTAGGCGCTTGAAAGTGGACCAACAACCCCTGACCACGCGCTCACGTGCATGCACACCATCCCACCACGTGGTCCCGTGAACTCTGCAACACTTAATAATTCAGTAACTCACGCGTCCAGCCTGCGCGCTATGCTTCGTGGTTTCCTTAATAAAATCATTCATTAACCCATTCATCCACCCCCTGAGACTCACCGGTCTTGAACTCCAGCGCCTTGTCCTTGGGCCCCTCCATGTCCTCCTGCAGCATCACGTACAGGATCCCGAACGAGTTCTGGATGCCGAAGATGGACCCGCTGCACCAGGTGGCGGCGAAGACCACCAGCCAGCCGTAGCCCCCCTCCGGGGGCTGGAAGCCGCCGTGCTGCGGGGAGCCCCCTGGCGCGCCATCCTGCAGGGCCACGGGGGTCTCCTGCGCCTCCAGCAGCCGGTCCCGCACTCCGGGGGGCGGCTGCGCCTCTCCCTTCAGCTCCTCTTCCTCGGGCGCTGCCCTTTGGCGCCCCCCTGCTGGCTGCCCGCCGCTGCTGCCCTGGGAGGTCATGCTGCCCGCACCACCTGCTGCCACTGTCCTCGATGCCCAGATGCGCGCACTGCCAGTCGGACCGAGAGCGAGGGCTTAGGTTCAGCTCAGCCCAGGGCACGTGCAGGGCAGACTGCGCACGACAGCAATGCAGAGAGTGACCCTGGCATGAGGGTTAGGAGGCAGCAGGC
The DNA here is from genome assembly GCF_964263255.1 of Lissotriton vulgaris. Classification (NCBI taxonomy): domain Eukaryota; kingdom Metazoa; phylum Chordata; class Amphibia; order Caudata; family Salamandridae; genus Lissotriton; species Lissotriton vulgaris. Next base: position 137,136,777 of record NC_141691.1, read on the forward strand.
ACCGGGGGTGGGGGACGGACCCTCCCTCCCCTCCACATCTGGCCTTTAAAAGGCGGGCACGGCGCATTCGGAGCTGCGTGTGTCCTGAGAGGGGTGAGAGGCAGGTCGTGGGCAGTCACAGGGACACGCAGCTCCTGGCACAGGGATACACACTGCCAGGCACACAAAGGGACACATTAGCAGGAGCCACCGGGGGTGGCACGGGGGCACGCGGCGCGCAGCGCGGGCACACAGCGCATCCCTGACAGGAGCTGCACGACAGCCACTGTGGCAGGCAGCACAGGGCACGCACTTTGTGGCCCTGGGATGCAGGTTGACGCGAGCACACCGGAAGCGCGGGATGTACACTATCTGTGACAACACCGTATTACAGGTAGAACAGGGACACGGAGTATCTGTGACGGGGATGCACTATATCCGTGACGGGCCGACACAGCACGGAGGCACTGTGAGAAACACAAGGACGCGGCATGCGTCACAGAGACACACTATGTCACAGACAGCGGGTGGCACATGGGGGCGCTGCGTGTAACACCAGGACACAGCAGACGCCACAAAAATACACTTTGTCTGCAAGAGTCACAGACAGCGGATAGCACGTGCGGGCACTGCGTGTAACACCACAACACAGGCGGCATAACAAAGGTGCATTACATCTGGGACAGGAGTAACATGCATGTAACCTGCAGACACTCTTTGTAACGTACGCCCACAGCGGGCATCACACAGGTACACTACATAGGTGACTGTAGCGCACAGAAGGCACTGTATGCAACATAACAGACATAGCAGGCACACACCATGAAAGGCACACAGCGGGACAGTATCTATGACAAACACGCAGTATGCGTCACAGAAGTCAAATATTGATGTAGCCGCACACGGGGAGGCGACTAACATACTCTAGGCAATGTGCGGAACATGTGTACACACAGCATGCACCAAAGGTGAATAGAACGAAACACACATGCGATTCTTTACAACAGCAGGTCAGGACGTGCACTGGATGACGTAGCACGCTTTATCTACGACCGAAACACACAGGTACAATACTTTTGCACACACAGGGATACGCTGCAACAGACATGCACAGGGACACCTGTGTATACGTATTATCACAGGAACACCCGGTGTGCGTCACTGGCATGCACCGTGTCTAGGCCAGGTACAGAGCATGTAACTGTGTAGGTAAGGTGGAAACAGGCTACTGCTAAGTGCATGTCAGGGCCACGCCTCGAGGACAGGCACACAGAATCACATGGTACACAAACACCCAGTGCCAGACATCAAGAATCTCTCGGGAAGGTGGGGGGCTTGGCTTCCGGGGAGGGGGTGGGCTGGCAGGACGGCTCACCTCTGCATGACTGCTGCAGGCAGGGTACACCTCACGCACACACAGACAGGCTGGGCTCTCACCTCTTCCTGGGAGCTGAAAGCTAGGAAGCAAGCGCCTCCCCTACGCAAGGTGTCTCATTTGGGGGCCCCCCACCTGGCCACCCCGGTGCCACTGATTTGCCCCCTTATCTCTCTGGGCTAGTATTTGGAAGGCGTGCAGGCAGCATGGCCAGGGGTCTTTCTCCGCAGCCACAGGCTCTGTGTGCATGCGATGTTCAGACAGGGGGAGGAGAGAGGCGCAAACACCGCCTTCCTCCCCCCGCCCACATGTCTCGTGTGGGAGTCACCTCCGGTATTTATACATATACAAGTCATCCTACAGCACACGGTGCGCCGGGGGACCTTCGACGCGGGCAGGAAGGGGTGGCCGGCCCGGTGGCTTTGATGTTGAAAACGAGGACAAAAGAACGCCTCTCGCGTCCAGCAAAACACAGCGAAGGGGAAGCCGAGAAGCCCTCCGGAAAAAAGAGAGGATTCGCCGGCGGCCCGCCCCTCTTGGGATCCGGCCAACCCCAGCCATTGTTGTTGTACTGTACGAGCAGCATGGCGCAGGGAGGCCGAGCCAAGGCACGCACGCAGGCTCCCTACCCGGCTGCAGACCGGGGGCAGGCGGGCGCACACGTGTGCCCCTGGCATGGGCCTCCCTGCAGAGGCACGGGGAGCAGGCCGCCCTGAGAGGGCCGCATTCATGGCCCACTGAATGTACAGTATCCCAGACTGCTGCATTCACAGCCCCTAATGTACAGTATCCTAGAGTGCTGCATTCAACGACCCCTAATGTACAGTATCCCAGACTGCTGCATTCAACGACCCCTAATGTACAGTATCCCAGTCCCAGACTGCTGCATTCAACGACCCCTAATGTACAGTGTCCCAGACCGCTGCATTCAACGACCCCTAATGTACAGTATCCCAGGCCGCTGCATTCAACGACCCCTAATGTACAGTATCCCAGACCGCTGCATTCAACGACCCCTAATGTACAGTATCACAGGCTGTTGCATTCAACGACCCCTAATGTACAGTATCACAGGCTGCTGCATTCAACGACCCCTAATGTACAGTATCACAGGCTGCTGCATTCAACGACCCCTAATGTACAGTATCACAGACCGCTGCATTCAACGACCCCTAATGTACAGTATCACAGGCTGCTGCATTCAACGACCCCTAATGTACAGTATCCCAGACCGCTGCATTCAACGACCCCTAATGTACAGTATCACAGGCTGCTGCATTCAACGACCCCTAATGTACAGTATCCCAGACCGCTGCATTCAACGACCCCTAATGTACAGTATCACAGGCTGCTGCATTCAACGACCCCTAATGTACAGTATCCCAGACCGCTGCATTCAACGACCCCTAATGTACAGTATCACAGGCTGCTGCATTCAACGACCCCTAATGTACAGTATCACAGGCTGCTGCATTCAACGACCCCTAATGTACAGTATCACAGGCTGCTGCATTCAACGACCCCTAATGTACAGTATCACAGGCTGCTGCATTCAACGACCCCTAATGTACAGTATCACAGGCTGCTGCATTCAACGACCCCTAATGTACAGTATCACAGACTGCTGCGCTCACAGCCCCCTCTGAATGTACAGTATCCCAGACCGCTGCATTCAACGACCCCTAATGTACAGTATCCCAGACCGCTGCATTCAACGACCCCTAATGTACAGTATCCCAGACCGCTGCATTCAACGACCCCTAATGTACAGTATCACAGGCTGCTGCATTCAACGACCCCTAATGTACAGTATCACAGGCTGCTGCATTCAACGACCCCTAATGTACAGTATCACAGACTGCTGCGCTCACAGCCCCCTCTGAATGTACAGTATCCCAGACCGCTGCATTCAACGACCCCTAATGTACAGTATCCCAGACCGCTGCATTCAACGACCCCTAATGTACAGTATCACAGGCTGCTGCATTCAACGACCCCTAATGTACAGTATCCCAGTCCCAGACTGCTGCATTCAACGACCCCTAATGTACAGTATCACAGGCTGCTGCATTCAACGACCCCTAATGTACAGTATCCCAGACCGCTGCATTCAACGACCCCTAATGTACAGTATCCCAGACCGCTGCATTCAACGACCCCTAATGTACAGTATCACAGGCTGCTGCATTCAACGACCCCTAATGTACAGTATCCCAGTCCCAGACTGCTGCATTCAACGACCCCTAATGTACAGTATCCCAGACTGCTGCATTCAACGACCCCTAATGTACAGTATCCCAGACTGCTGCGCTCACAGCCCCCTCTGAATGTACAGTATCCTAGACGACTGTTGCATTCCAAGCTTCCTTAGAATGTACAGTATCATAGACTGCTGCGTTCACAGGTACCTCAGAATGCACAATATCACAGGATGTTTAATTCACAGCCTCTTAAGAATTTACAGTATCCCAGACTACTGTGTTCAAAGCCATATCTGAATGTACAGTATTCCAGACTGCTCCATTTGTACACCCATCAGACTATACAACATCCCAAACCATTGCATACACAGCCCCCTTAGAATGTACAGTATCCCAGACTGCTTCACTCACAACCCCTTTATAGTTTACAGTATCCCAGACTGCTGCATTCGTAACTGCGTCAGAATGTACAGCATCCAGACCACTGCATTCACAGCCCCCTTAGAATGTACCGTATCCCAGACTGCTGTATTCAAAGAGTGAGAAGTTAGCCTGGCATATGATGTCCACTAGTTCTAGTGGGCACCTCGCGCCAGTCTAATCGACCCTTATTGATGGTGGTTGTAAAGTCAACCTTATAGAAAGCTATCCTAGGGGTAGCAATGGCGAGCAGTCTTCAGGCTAAGACTTCAGAGAGCGAATTAAACTAGTTGTTTTACCAATTATAATCCCTTGAGTGCCAAATAAAAGCATACCACACAAGATATATATCAAAAATATATGTATTTATTCTAAACACAACCCCTTTGCACTCTTTATGAGGTCAGAGGTAAAAGTACAATACAGGCGCGGCGTGTCCAAGATGGCGACGGATTAGGACGTGCTTTCTGTCCCTCCGCCGCCGTGATCTGCTTAGCCTTGCCCAGCGCCTTCCCTGGACCCTGCCGACGGCTCTAGTCCTAGCGCGACGCTCCCGGAATCACTGGGGTGCTCTGAGCGCTACCCGCGGCTCCAAGAGTGGTGGATTGGCCTCGCATTGGCGCTGGGGCCTGTGGCGTGGCGGACCAGTGGAAGCCGTGGACTTGCATGCGGCGGTGCTGAGGAGGGGCCGCCCGGCCGCACAGCTGCGGAGCCGCTCACCGGGACAGGAGCCGGCTGCACCCTTGGCGATCAGAGATCCAATCTCGCTGGGGGTGAGTGACTGAGCTGTCCGGTGGGGCCCCGGAGCGAAATCCAGCTGGACCGAGGGCCGAGACGGGCCTCCCGGATCACGCGAGCCCGGGGATCTGCGGCCTACTGCCAGGACGCAATTTCAGCGGCCGGTCTCCTGAGGTGCGGCCGATCGCGGCCAGAAGCAAGACGGGAGCGGCGCCCGCCCCCAGGCCTGCACTGAGGAGCGAGGGGCTCTCCTGGGGGCTCCCTAAACCTAGAACCGCTGGCGGCCCATATCTGTGACTGCCCCCGGTGGCGGCCTTCTAGCGGTGAGTCGCAGGCTACCTAACTGCTGCCTCGCACACAAGTGGGCCGGGACATGAGAGTGCTGCCCGTGGAGGTGATGCCCCTCTCCTGCTAAAGGAGGCGCGGGACACGTGGAGCCGCGCTTGGAGTGACCTGCGCTACCGGAGGGGAGCAGAGAGGGGTCGCCTGGCAGAGTGGCCTGGCCCTGGTAACGACACGGAGGGGAGCACCGTGGGCCCACTGGGGGGCGATTGAGAGCTGCACCAAGACCTCGGGGTTGCGGCGGAGCCTCTGGCACGACTGGCAGGGGATCGCCATCGTTGGAAAGGGCTCACCAGCAGGCGCCAGCGACTGGACAGATCACGATGGCTCAAAGAAATCGCAAGGACAAACCCTGCAAAGAGGGGCCCCTGAGGGGATCGCAGGCGACGACGTCCCCAGGCGCTAGCTCCAGCTCGTCTCCCCGGCTGCGGGATGATGAGGCGCTGGCCACCAAAGCCTTCATGCTAGACCTCTTTTCGGCTATCAAGGAGGACATCTCGGAGCTTCGATCTCAGCTCGCCTCGGACCTCCGGGAGGTGAGGAGGGATGTCGATGGCATTGGCGAGAGGGTCGCGACACTGGAAGAGCACGATCTGGGCACGGCAGGGGACGTACATCAGCTCCAACAAGATGTGATCAGGCTGACGGAGCAAAACCTGGATCTACAGGCCCACGCTGAGGACTTGGAGAACCGTTCTCGCCGAAATAACATCCGCATACGTGCGGTGCCCTGGGGAGAAGAGGCGGGGGACTTGCGTGGATAAGTGGAGGCACTTTATTTGCAGATCCTGGGCGAAAAAGACCTGCATGAGATTAGAATGGACAGAGTGCATAGAGTTGGGCTACCGAGAGGCACGGGGGCTCCACCCCCGGACATTTTGGTCTGCATTCACGACTTTCTGCTCAAGGAACGCATACTCCGGAAGGCGAGAGGGATTGCTGACTTGCAGTTCAGAGAGCATCGTCCCCAACTCTTCCAGGATTTGGCAGCTTCAACGCTACAAAAGAGGCGCACCTTTAAACCTGTGACAACCTACCTGAGGGAACAGGGTGTGGCGTACTCCTGGGGTCATCCCTTTTGCCTTATCTTCCGCTGGCAGAACAGGCTGGTCCAGGTTCGATCGCTGCAGGCGGCCAGGGATTTGCTGGGCCTGGACGACGCTGCCCCCTCCCCAGGGGCAGATCGATCACCGGCGCGGCGGCTGCGCCGTTCGTCTTCCTGGCAGAGAGTGGGGCGCCCGACGGGGCACGGTAGGCCGTATCCATCGGCCAGCCAGCAAGAGAGAGTCGGAGCAGTGGCCTCAGTGGTGAGTGCAATGGAGTCACTGTCGCAGAGCAGCTCGGGAGCGGCTTGATCCTGCAGGGAAGGCTGATAGGCGACGGAGGGACCACCCCCCTCCGCTCAGGTACCGTGGGTAATTATGTACTTTTGGAGAAGACACCCCGGTCCAAGAACTGAATCGGACATTGACTGGTGTCTCACCCGCGGCCCGCTGTTGGCTTCTGAAGCCGCCCTTATGGTGGCCCTTTGTTTCTTGTTTTTTTTCCCTTTTATGTTGCCCCTCGGGGCTTTTGCAGTTACCGGTTGGGGAGGCACTCCCGTTGAGGCTCTCCAGACCTGAAGGGGGGGAGGGGTGTGGGCGTTTAGGGGGAGTTGGAGGGGGATGAGGGGGGTGGTGGTGGTAGAGAGAATGTGTGTCGAGGTTTGTTTCTGCTCTTGCAGTCTTAAGGTGTGGGGGGTACGAGGGAGGGAGCTGGGGGGGGTCTGGGCTTGTTGAGGTTCCAAAGGTGCTGGATAGAGTGGTGTGTGTCGGGCATAGGGTGGAGGGACGCTGAGCTGAGTGAAAGTACTTATCTGTGATGCCGGTCACTGTCAGTACATGGAACATGAAGGGGCTGAATTCCCCTCAAAAGAGGCAGAAGGTGTGGAAATATATTCTTGATCATGATCTGGATGTGGTGGGCCTCCAAGAAACGCATCTGGCGAGGAAGGACGAGTCCCGCCTCAAGCATAAACAGTATCCGCTGATTTATGGATCCTCAGCCCACACTAAGCACAGAGGGGTGGCTCTTATGTTCAGTTCAGCAGTGCGATTTCAGCCGTTGGGGGTTAGGAACGATAAAGAGGGTAGATGGATCTTGGTCAAGGGGGTGCTCTGTGGCAAATTGTGCACCTTTCTAGTCCTATACGCTCCCAATGCTGGTCAGAATAAGTTCCTCCAAGACTTAGGCCCAGATGTAGGTAGGCTTTTACCGGGTGGTAACGGCTGAAAATCGGTAAAATCGGCCGTTACCGAGGAAATGAGATGTAGGAGGCCATGAATTACCGACATGTGAAAAACCGAGTCGGAAACATACCGACTCGGTAAGAATGACCCGGTAAAATTACCGTGTCGGAATATACCGTATACATAAATACCGAGTTGGTATTCTCCGACTCGGTAAATCAGGAACGGTAAAAATTAGCCATGGAGATGTAGGTAAGCAGAAAATTACCGATTCTGCCGAAAAACGGTATTAATTAGTCGGTATTTACCATGCATTGAAAGCAGGTGGTAACCAAGGGAGGGCTATAAAAAAAGTCCCAAAATGCACCTCAGGACCCATGATGGCGGCTTTTTACATCATAGCAAGACGGCAGAGACTACAGGCAGCAGGACAGAGAGAATGGCTAAGGGAGGAACAAGTGTACAGGCAGAGGATAACACTGTTCCAATTGACAGAGCCTGAAATACTGCAGAGGTACAGGCTACACCCAGACACCATCAAGCAATTGATCAGGGACCTACACCCTCTCCTGGACCACCCAACACCCAGGGCCCATGCGATCCCACCTCATGTCCAGGTGCTATGTAGCTTACACCTGCTGGCCTCAGGGAGCTACCAGAGTGTGATAGCTGCAGTGGGTGGCGTGTCCCAGGGCTGCCTGTCCCGCTTCTTCAGGCGGTTCATTGACGCCATGATGCAGAGGATGGGGCATTATATTTCATTCCCTGTTACACCGGCAGAATTAGCCAAAACCAAGACTGACTTTTATCACCTGGCACACTTCCCTCACGTGATCGGCTGCATCGATGGCACCCACGTCCCACTCTGTCCACCTGCAGCCACAGAGCACATATACCGGAATCGCAAATCGACGCACTCCATCAACGTCCAGGTCATATGTAATGCAGGTAACCTCATCATTGACATCGTAGCCAAGTTCCCCGGAAGTAGCCATGATTCATTCATCTTCCAGAACAGTGGAATATACACGCGCCTACTTGCCGGAGAATTTGGAAATGGATACCTGCTAGGTAAATCACATTGACACACCCTGACACTCACATTAGATCTACGTCTCATGTACTTGCAATTAATGTCTATCTTTCTCCCCCTAGGCGACAGTGCATATGCCCTGCGGTCCTTCGTGCTCACTCCCTACCTCAACCCATCCACCAGGAGTGAAAGGCGATACAACGTGGCTCACAGATCCACACGAAACGTAGTTGAGCGCACATTTGGGCTCCTAAAGAGCAGGTTTCGCTGCCTCCACAAGAGTGGAGGTGCACGTCAGTACACCCCAATCATCTGCTGCAAAATAATAGCGACCTGTGCAATGTTGCATAATCTCGCCACCAAGCAAGGCACTGAGGTGGAGCTCACATATCATGAGAACATTGATGACGACCCAGAGGTGGCAGAGCCCCAAGCTACAGTGGCAGCAGCAGCTACAGATGGGAGACTGAGACGGGCAGAGGTTACACAACAATATTTCTGAGTGAGTAAAGAGACACAGGCATGAATGTAACTTTGTTGAAGTAGTTTAATAATCACTACGCCACAGCATTGTTAGCTCACATTGGGCTCACTAATACAAACACTCCATGAGTGGGATGTCACGGTTAACACCACCGTGACTACAGCCTTGGTTGGAGTGCTAAGTCATTGTTTGTGGGCACGGGCCACAGGGCGGGGCTGCTGTGGCTGTGAATCTATGTCCTCACGCTGGCCTGTCACACTTCCACCACGCCTGCCACTCCTCCGTAACTCATGCACAGGAGTGCCTGCACCACTCCTGCTGGCGGACCCCTCGCTTTCGGCAGCACAAGTGTCGCCTCCAGTGCCAGTCTGTTGCGCGAGCACCAGCTCCATTGCAGAGGTCATCCTGGCCATGCCTTCACTTAAATTGTTGCAGCACTGCACTATGGCAGTAGCAAACGTGTTCAGGGCCGTGGTTTGCTTGCGCGCATCCACACGGGCCTTGCGTCTCGCCAAATGGTCCCTGTCCAATTTGTCACACAGGACAGTCATGCACTGTGTGATATCCGATATTCCTGTCGCCATGGATTGCATGCTCTCTGCCATTTCCCCTATGCCCTTGCCTACTGCATCCAGTTTCTCATTTGTTGTGCGTGCGTGCCTCTGAACCCCCATCATTGCTTTCGCCTGCAGGCGCTGCACCTTCACCATGGTGGCCTCCAGTCCGCAGAAGACACCTTCGACTTGCCGCACATCCTCTTCCTCCCGTGGACGTCGCCCTCGGACACTGGCCCGCGTGACTCTGGGAGTGGGCTGCTGCTCGGTATTGCCTCTGTCCTGTGTGCCACCCTCCTCCTCCTCCTCCTCCGATGATGTTTGCAGTATTCTGCGAGGGGGCACATCATGGCTCCTGACTCTTCCCAGCACTGGGGATGGTGATGTGGGGGTGGGTGATAGTTCTGCCGCTCCTGTGTCCTGACTACCGAATAGGAGAGGGGATTGTGGATTTTCAGCAGTTGCCTCCTCAGGTATCGGGGCTGCCTGCTCTTGGTCCTGCCCTGCGTGAGATGTGCTAGGTCCGGCTCCTTCCCTCCTCTTCTCTCTGACCTCAGCTGTGCTGCGCTTTGACTCTCCTGTGGACAGACATGGACATTGTGTCAGTTATGTTGATCACCTGTGTCAAGTGATAAAATACACTTCTATTGCACTTTAGCCTGTCTCTCATTTGCCTATGCTACTTGTCTGTTGCTCCCCTTGCTGCAATGCACGCTGACTGCTCTGAGGTATCTACACGTGACTACATTTCACAGGATGCATTGCAGGACATTAGTTAAACCTGTTTTGGAGTCTGATTTGTCCTGTGAGGGGAATTGGTAAAAGGGTAAATGATAGTGTTTTTGCATCTTACCTGGTTTCTTGGCTCCTCTTGCTGAGCTGTCTGCGTCTCCTATTCCGTGTGTGCATTCCTTCTCAAGGGTGGATGCAACCATCTCCTCGATGTCGGTGAGTCTGGGGGCTCTGTTACTTCCTCCGCCTGTAGCATCACATTCCTTGCGGTGGGCAGCAAGCTTTTTTTTGGTGATAATGCGGATGTCATACCACCGTTTTTTAAGGTCTTCTAGGTCACGGTGGGTGATACCAATGGCATTTACCTTGCCTTGTATGTCCAACCAGGTGCTGCGTTTGATGGATTCTGCAACATGCAGAGTTTGCTTTCCTAGAATTCTGCCATGATGTCTGACAACCTCCGAAATCAGCACCTGCAGTTCCTCCTGGCTGAACTTCTGCTTCCTTTTGCGCTCTGCAGCTTCTCTCTGTGCCTCCTGGCTCTCCATCTTGCAGTGTAATTTTTGTCTCAGGTAAGGCTGCTCCACACTCTGTCCTCCTGCTCTCCTGACTGTTTGTTTCTGCACCTGCATGGGCGTGGCCTGTCCCAAGTACTGGGGTGTGGTGGTTGGATCTGATTGGTTAGTTCCCCTGTGGCTTGGAATTTGGGTGTGGTTGAAGTACCTGATTGGTTCACAGGCGCACATGTTTGTCAGTTTCAAACTCTTCGGCGGATAGTTCCGACACGGTAAATACCGGGTCGGTGTTTACCTACTCGGTATTTACCGGGTCGGAAGTTGCCATTCATTCCTATGGGCCGTGGCACCGGTGGATCGGTTTGGGTTTTTCCGTCTCGGATTTTACCGTGTAGGTATATTCCGAGACGGTAAATACCGTTTCCGATTACCGACTGGTTCCGAGTCGGTATTTGTTACCGCCTTCATTACCTACATCTCATTTTCCTACTCGGTAATACCGAGTCGGTATGACTCGGTATTTAAGAGGTCGGTAAATAAAATTTACCTACATCTGGCCCTTACTGACTACGGTGGAGGACTTTGTTGAGGGGGCACTTGTGGTACTGGGGGATTTTAACTTGGTATGGGATCGTGAGCTGGACTGCTCTCGACCCCAGAGGGCTGACGCAGGAGTCTGTTCGGCTGAGACACGTAGGCGGTTTACGGACTGTGGGCTAGTTGACGGGTGGCGGGCCCTTCATCCCCTCGCCCGAGATTACACTTACTACTCACATGTCCATCAGTCTTATTCCCGCCTGGACTATGGGTTTCTGAACCGGTCCTTGCGGGGAGCCCTGAGCGATGCTAGGATCTTCCCCCTTTCGGTCTCCGATCATAGCCTACTGGCCCTCTGTTTTCATTGGGCTCCGGATGGTATGGGAACGCGCAAGTGGTATTTCCTAGCCTCCTTGGTCAGACACGACCCCTCCTGTAGAGCCCTGCGGGCTGCGATCAGCGAATTTATTGACCTTAACCCTGTCCAGGACACCTCGGTTTTTGTCACTTGGGATGCCTTTAAGCCGTCGATCAGGGGTAGTTGCTTAGCCCTCAACGCGGCTATTAATAGGCAGCGGTGGGTGGAAAGAGAAGGGTTAGAGGACGAACTGGCCAGGTTGGAATTGACACATAAACAGAATCCCACCAGACAGACGCTCCGCTCGCTGACTGCGGTCCGGGGTAAACTTAGGTCCCACTATAATAATAGAGTGGAGTTCACTCTCCTGAAACTGCGCCGTCTCTCCTACTCACAGGGTAACAAGATTGGGAAGCACCTAGCGCGCCAGTTGAGGGACAAATGGGAGAAGGAGTATATAGGCGGTATCCAGGACCCCAGGGGTGACCTGCACCATCGTGATGAGGAAAAGGCGGAACTTTTTGGAGAGTTCAATGCTGCGCTATACTCAGGTGATTCCCTAGACCCTGCGACCCAGCGTGACTACCTTACTGCACTTCCACTTCCTCACGTCTCTCCCGAGTGGAACGACATGCTTGAGGCCCACTTCACTAGGGAGGAGGTTCTGACGGCGATCAAAGCCCTGAAACCCAATAAGGCACCTGGGGCGGACGGCTAAACGGCACTCTTTTATCAGACCTTTGCGGCGGAGTTGTGTGACCACCTGGTACTCCTCTTCAATGCCATGGTGGAATCGGGCACGACCACGGACTCCATGGCAGAGGCCGTTGTATCGGTTATCCCCAAGCCAGGGAAGGACCCTACCAAATGTGCCTCCTATAGGCCTATAGCCCTGCTGAATATAGACGCCAAATTATACTCGTCCATATTGGCAGCTAGGTTGCAGGATCTCATGCCCGCTCTCATCCACCCCGACCAATCCGGATTCATTAAGGAGCGCCAGACCCACCATAACACTCGCCGTGTGGTCCACCTTATTGAAAAGGCTAATCGCTTCCGTATCCCAGCAGTATTGGGGTTGGATGCAGAAAAAGCCTTTGATCGGGTGGACTGGGATTCCTTTTCCAGACCCTAACGGTTTTGGCTTTTCGTCCAAGTTTGTATCCATGATACGAGCGAACTATAGCTGCCCTCGCTCCAGGGACTCGGTCAACGGTCACCTGTCGGCCTTCTTCCCCCACTCCCGTGGCACGAGGCAGGGATGCCCGCTTTCGCCTCTGCTCTTTGCCCTGAGTATAGAGCCGCTGGCGACGGCGGTGCAGGAACACCCTGACATACGGGGACTGCCTTTCACGGGCGAACAACATAAAATCTCGTTATTTGCAGATGACGTCTTGCTGTCTTTAGCAGATCCTGCACGCTCCCTACCCCAGGTCCAAACTGAACTGGCGCGCTTTGAGGAGGTTGCAGGCTTTAAGGTCAACTACGACAAGTCCTTTATTTTGAACCTTACGCTCTCCCTGGCGGAGGTGGACTGCCTTCGCCCGCTGTCTCCCCTGCCATGGACCCTTTCTTCCCTTCTGTACCTGGGGATCCACCTCACTCCCACGGTGGGGAAACTGTACGCCGCTAACTCCCCCCCCCTGCTGACACATATCCGCTCCGATCTGAGGCGCTGGCTACCTCTCTACATCTCGTGGCTGGGACGGATTCACGCAATTAAAATGACGCTTCTCCCCAAGCTGCTATATTTATTCCAGGCGCTCCCCATCGTGGTCGATGCTGACTTCTTTCGCAGTGTAAAAACCCTCATGCTCCGCCTTATTTGGCGGGGAGGGAGGGCTCGCCTTTTCTTTGCCGCACTTAGGCGCCCGCGAGAGGAGGGGGGGTCGGCCTTCCTGATATGCTTCTCTACTATTACTATAAGGCGGCGCAGCTCCGAGTACTGGTAGAGTGGTCTCAACCGATGTCAGAAAAACACTGGCTCCATATGGACAGGAGTGTGGCGGGGAGGACGATATGGGATCTGGCGTGGAAGCCCAAGAGGGACAGGCCTAAAAATGAGTATATCAGTACCCCCACGGGAACCACCTTGAAGGTGTGGGATTCACTCGCCGGGGATGAGAGGTGGACAACGTTCCCCTCCCCGCTTACGCCCATCCATTTCAATCCTGCCTTCCCGCCTGCCCAATTTGAGGGGCCCTTTGATGTCTGGAGGAAGGGGGGCTGTTTTGCCCTCACCCACCTGTTTCATGGAGTAGCCCCGCTAACATTTGACAACTGCAGACGGGACTATGAGGTCCTATGAGGTCCTGCCGACGGAACGATACCATCATGCCCAGCTTCTCCACTGGGCGCTTTCCCCTACTGTTCGCGACGCCGCTACTAGAGCTCTCACCCCCTTTGAGGCCTTTATCGCTCGGACCTCTGACATGCGGGGAGCTATCTCCTTTCTTTACCGTCGCCTCCTGCCCACGGCAATGTCTCCCAGGCCGCGATACATGGGATCGTGGGAGGATTTGTTGGACCGCGAGATTTCTGATGTAAAGTGGTCGCAGTTGTGGAGGGATTTAGCGAAGCACAATCACTCCGTTGAACTCCGAGAACTCCGAGAGGCCCATCTTAAAACTATGATGGACTGGTACCTCACCCCAGCCAAACTACACCGTATATATCCGGGCGCTTCCGATAGATGCTGGCGGGGCTGTGGCCTGTTAGGTGACTTCCGCCACGTGTGGTGGGACTGCCCCGCTATCCGCCCCTATTGGGAGGAAATCCTCTCTCATATTAAAGAGATCCTGGGATACCCTGTGGCGGACTCACTGGCACACGTGCTACTGGCTGGGCCTCCATTTTCTGGGCCGCCATTCCTCGATTGTGGCGGGAGAGGTACAACGATGCTCCGAAGAGGCTGCTGCTGGTTGCAGTCATCCATGATATCGAGGGCTACCGGGTCTGTGTCACTAACACCCGTGGGCACACATTGGACCTGGAGTGCACGAACTGTGACTGTTTATCTTACGAGCCCCGGCCCTCTGGATGAGGGTCTTCACCTTTATTCTTAATCTCTCCCGCCTGCCAGGATTGCCCCCTGTGAGGGGAGTTGTGCGAGATTGTCGCAAATGTTTTTCTTTCTGTTTTCTATCAATAAAATACACCTTTGACAAAAAAAAGTACAATACAAGTTACTTAATTAGCATACGATAAGTTGCACAGTATACGTTTTGCATTGGTGGCCTCACAAACCATATACTAAAATAGTGGTATAAGAACCACGTGAGAATTAGAAAGCAGGCTTGGGGCCTGTGGAATCGCTGGGGCTACTCTAGACAACCAAAGGTTAGGATGTAGGAGGCTCACAGGAGAAGCGTGCAGTGACTAAACACAGCCGCGGGTTACCATTGACTTTCAATTGGAAACAAACAAGTTACAATTGTGAAATTTAAGGACACTTCTAAATGAACTATGATGGAATCCTTTTAGACTTAGACACTAGGAGGGTCAATACCCTTGAGACTACTAGAGTACTCGTGTTACCTCACCCACGGAAGCCGGGTGCATAGGTCTCTTTTGGTGTCGGGTTTCGTCGTCAATTTCAATGGGGATCTGCAAAGAAGTGCTGCAGGCGACCAGAGGAAAAGTGTCCGGGTGGATCCAAGGGTGGATCGAAGATCTGTAGGACCTGAAAGCAGAAGGGACAGAGTCTGGGCCACTTGCCAATGACCAGGGCAGCGATAGAAAGATGTCACCAGATGTCAGGTGATTTTAGGTGAAAAAGTGAAGTTTGTCTCTTCAGCCACGAGGACCAGGAGGTGTCGACGATGACCAGGAGCTGGATTCGAGCTGTCCCACAAAGGATCTAGTTGACTGCGGTGTTTGTATCCGGATTGGACCCAACAAGCCTTGGCAAATGCAACCCACGCAGGATGTCGACATGGGTTTCGGTGCAGACCAGCAAGGTCTGTGGAACTTCTCCTTTGCAGGGAAGTTGGAGCATGCCTGAAGCAACCAGGAAAGTAAGTTGAAATAAAGGATTGTCTTCTTGGGGGCTCACTAGCCAACGGACTAGGAACCGCGAAGAAGCGTCGAGTGGAAAAGCTCAAAGCGAGCCCACGGGCCACTCGTGGAGTGTGGAGCTCTGAGCTTTGGTGCAAAAGGTGCTCGGGCTGGGGCTTCAAAAACCCCACTGCACAACTTCGGGATACATCGGGAAGTCGATGCAGGTAGCAAAATGCAGGATGTCCAGGAGTTCAGGTCCCACCTCTCTCGTGTCCGCCACGGGTCTCAGCTTTGGTGTGAGCGAAGGTCGGGGTCAGAGATGTCTGGAAGTCTATGTCCTGTGTCACAGATTCTTCGGGATCCGGCGGGAGACTCGAAAATGCAGACCAGCAAAGATGCTGTTGATGCCTGTTTGAACAGGGTGGTCACACCTTGACCACAAGGGAGATGTCTTCCGTCTTCCAGTCAAAATGGAATGTCTAAGGTCCAGGATATATGTTTCAGAATTTCGTCCAGGGTAATCTAAAGTCCTAGGGACTGGGATCCTACACTTATACTAAGTTTAGGGGTTGGACTAACTTTAATATGGGTGGACCTGGGGTGGGTGTGGTTACACCCCTTCCCCTTTGTCCAGTTTCGCGCCAGAGCTGGGGCTGAGAGCCCCAGCAACCGGTTTGAACTGGGAAATCCATGGAGCACCTTGTGTGCCCCAGGCAGTGTCTGGAAAGCATTCACTGAATGCAGCCCTCCCTGCCCCAATACACAAAGAGCCTGTCTGGGGAGGTGCCAGCACCACCCTGGGCAGGAAACCTATTGTCCAGGCCTCCCCTGCCGGAGTTTCATCCAGCAGCAGGAGGGAAGACTCGTGTCTGTGGAAGCAGCATCCATTTTGTGATGCTGAGGCTCTGTTTAACTTTAACCGGGTAAACCAGGGTCCGGCTCTGTTTAACTTTAACCGGGTAAACCATGTCTTCTCCCCCTAGAAGAGTGGAATGCTACCCCCGCCGCCAGGACTGGCGGTGGAGAGGGGGGGGAGGAGTTGTATTCCAAAGTGTTCGACACCTTACACAACATGTTTTGATAAAGCCAAACCAAAGTTAGCATTAACTGCGAGGATTATAATGCAGTTAAGAGTATATGGTATGGCTATATCATAGAAAAGCTATAAGGAGATTGTTCCAAAAGCTGCAGAGGGGCTCAGCTCATGCTAGGGCACCCTCTCACATAAAGCCAAGCACTCTGCCTCCAGGATTGTCAAGGCCTGCCATAGGAGTGACTTACTGGTGCATATGTGTCTATATGTATATATAGATATAGGTATACTATATCTAAGTAAGGGGTGATTACACCACCTTACCCAGACCTGTGGTGTCAGTTTGGAAGGCAAACCAGGGGTGGCACAATACATGCTCCAGCCCCTGGTAGGCCAAGGGTGCACCTATGCCCTGGGTACCTATGGTACACTATACTGGGGCTCGCAAGGGTGACCCAGTAACCAATCTGATATGCACCTAAAGTACATGGTATCAATTTAGACAGAGAGCAGCTAGGCCTGGTTAGCAGGTCCACAGCCACACTAAAGGCAAAAAACCAGAGAAAAACGTGGGGGTAACCATAGGAAGCAGACCCTCTCCTACACAAAGCACCCTTAGAATGTTCAGTATCCCAGACAATTGGTGTATTTGCAGTCCCACTTGAATGTACAGTATCCCAGACTGCTTTGCTCACATCACAGCCCCCTTAGAATGTGCTGTATCCCAGACTGCTTCACTCACAGCCCTCTCATAATGTACAGTATTGCAGACATCTTCATTCGTAAATCTCTCAGACAGTACAGTATCCCAGACTGCTGCACTCAAAGCACCCGTAGAATGTACAGTATCCCAGACTCACAGGCCCCATAGAATGTACAGTACCCAGACCACTGCATTCACATATACCACAGAATGGACAGTATCTCAGACTGTTTAATTCAGAGGGCCCATAGAATGTACAGTATCCCAGACTTCATCACTCACAGCCCCCTTACAATGCACAGTATCCTAGACTGCGTCACTCACAGCACACTTAGAATGTTCAGTATCCCAGATTGCTGCATTCCCAAACTCCTTAGAATTTACAGTATCCCAGACAGCTGTATCCACAGTCCCCTTGAAAGTACAGTATCCCAGACTGCTTCACTCACAGCCCGCTTAGAATGTGCAGTATCCCAGACTGCTGTTTTCACAGCCCCTTAAAATATACAGTATCTCAGACTGCTGTATTGAAATCCCCCTTAGAATGTACAGTATCCCAGACTGCTTCTCCCATAGCCCCCTTACAATGTGTATTATCTCAGACTGTTTAATTCACAGCCCCCTCAGAATGTACAGTATCTCAGACTGCTGTATTTACAGTCCCCTTATAATGTACATTATCCCAGACTGCTGCATTCACAGCCTCCTTAGAATGCACATTATCCCAGACTGCTGCATTCACAGCCTCCTTATAATGCACATTATCCCAGACTGCTGCATTCACAGCCTCTTTAGAATGTACATTATCCCAGACTGCTTCACTCACAGCCCCCTTAGAATGTGCAGTATCCCATACTGCTGTATTCACAGCCCCTTAGAATGTACAGTATGCACACGCAGTAGACTTGGCCTACGGAAACGACCTTTACGCCAGAGCCCCCGGCTAGGATCCTGAAACGGCTCCAACGCATCCAGAACGCCACTGCACGCCTGATCCTCGACATCCCTCGCCCCAGCCATATCGCACCCCACTTGAGAGACCTGCACTGGCTCCCCATCAACAAGAGGATAACCTTCAACTCCTCACCCATGCACACAAGGCACTCCACAACACCGGACCAGTGTACCTCAACAACCGTCTCAGCCTTTAAACCCCCAACCGCCAACTCCGCCCGCAGACCTCGCCCTCGCCACCGTCCCCCGCATCCGAAGAGTGACCGCCGGCGGCAGATCATTCTCCCACCTCGCAGCCAAGACATGGAACACCCTCCCCGTCCACCGTCCACAGACCGAAGACCTCCTAACCTTCAGGAGATTTCTGAAGACCTGGCTCTCCGAACAGTAGCAGCGCCCCCCTCCCCAGTGCCTTGAGACCCTCACGGGTATGTTGTGCGCTTTATAAATGCTATGATTGATTGATTGATTGATTGATTGAGTATCACAGGCTGCTGTATTGACAGGCCCTTAGAATGCACAGTATCCCAGACTGCTACTCTCACAGGCCCCTTTGAATGCAAAGTATCCCAGACTGCTTCACTCGCATCTCCCTTAGAATGTACATTATCACAGACTGTTTACCTCACAGGCCCCTTAGAATGTATAGTATCCCAGACTGCTTCACTCACAGCCCCCTTAGAATGTACAGTATCACAGACTGCTTCACTCACAGCCCCCTTAGAATGTACAGTATTCCAGACTGCTGCATTCAAAACCTCTTAATATGTATTCTAGAATGCTCTATTCACAGCCCCCTTACAATGTACATTATCCCAGACTGTTTAATTCACAACCCCTTAGAATGTACAGTATTCCAGACTGCTGCATTCAAAACCTCTTAATATGTACAGTATTCCAGACTGTTTAATTCATAGGCCTCCCAGAATGTACAGTATCCCAGCATGTAGTATTCAAACCCCCTTAGAATGTACAGTATCCCAGACTGCTTAATAATTTATAGGCCCCTTAGAACGTACATTATCCCAGACTGTTTCACTCACAGGCCCCTTAGAATGTACAGTATCCCAGACTGCTTCACTCACAGCCACCTTAGAATGTAAAGTATCCCAGACTGCTTCAGTCACAGACCCCCTAGAATGTACAGTATCACGGACTGCTCAATAATTCACATGCCCCTTAGAATGTACAGTATCCCAGACCGTTTAATAATTCACAGGCCCCTTAGAGTGTACAGTATCCCAGATTGTTTAATAATTTACTGGCCCCTTAGAATGTACATTTTCCCAGACTGTTTAATTAATCATAGGCCCCTTAGAATGTACAGTATCAAAGACTGTTTAATTCCTAGACCCCTTAGAATGTACATTATCCCAGACTGTTTCACTCACAGGCCCCTTAGAATGTACAGTATCCCAGACTGCTTCACCCACAGCCCCCTTAGAATGTACAGTATCCCAGAATGCTTCACTCACAGCCCTCTTAGAATGTACAGTATCCCAGACTGCTTCACTCACCACCCCCTTAGAATGTACAGTATCCCAGACTGCTTCACTCACAGCCCCCTTAGAATGTAAAGTATCCCAGACTGCTTCACACACAGCTCCCTTAGAATGTAAAGTGTCCCAGACTACTTCAGTCACAGACCCCTTAGAATATTCAGTATCACGGACTGTTTAATAATTCACAGTCCCCTTAGAATGTACAGTATCCCAGACTGTTCAATATTTCACAGGCCCCTTAGAGTGTACAGTATACCAGACTGTTTAATAATTTACTGGCCCCTTAGATTGTACAGTATCCCAGACTGTTAAATAATTCACAGGCCCTTAGAATGTACGGTATCTCACACTGCTGCATTCAAACCTCCCTTAGAATGTACATTATCCCAGACTGTTAATTCATAGGCCCCTTAGAATGTACATTATCCCAGACTGTTTCACTCACAGGCCCCTTAGAATGTACAGTATCCCAGACTGCTTCACCCACAGCCCCCTTAGAATGTACAGTATCCCAGACTGCTTCACTCACAGCCCCCTTAGAATGTACAGTATCCCAGACTGCTTCACTTACAGCCCCCTTAGAATGTAAAGTATCCCAGACTGCTTCATTCACAGACCTCTTAGAATGTACAGTATCACAGACTGTTTAATAATTCACATGCTCCTTAGAATGTACAATATCCCTCACTGTTTATTTCATAGGCCCCTTAGAATGTACATTATCCCAGACTGTTTCACGTACAGCCCCCTTAGAATGTACAGTATCCCAGACTGCTTCACTCACAGCCCCCTTAGAATGTAAAGTATCCCAGACTGCTTCACTCACAGCCCCATTAGAATGTAAAGTATCCCATGCTGCCTCCCTCCCAGCCCCCTTAGATTGTAAAGTATCCCAGACTGCTTCACTCACAGCCCCCTTAGAATGTAAAGTATCCCAGACTGCTTCAGTCACAGACCCCTTAGAATGTACAGTATCACGGACTGTTTAATAATTCACAGGCGCCTTTAAATGTACAGTATCCAAGACTGTTTAATAATTCACAGGCCCCCTAGTGTAAAAGGGTGCAAAGACAACCAGTGACCAAAGACCCTTTTTGTGTTGCCCGGCGGTATCGCCTCTATGACCCACCAATATTTACTCAATGAAGAAGCAGGCGCTGGAGACTGAAAGGCAGGAAACGAGGGTTTATTCTCTCCGGAGGAGAACACATCAATTCAGACAGCAAGTATCGTCACGAGGTGCTCTAACCGCATCTCTGAGGCCTGGCCTCTTATATTCAGGTTTATGATCTTTATTGCACGTAACACATTCTTGCAACACTTTGATATGTGAAAGAACATCCTCGGAATCTCCCCTTCAGGCCCGTTCCCACATACATTTACAGTTGAATTCCCCACCCCGGTCACAACAGGTGATGATTATCGCGCAGCAGGACATTCCGCCGATTCACGGAATGTGTGGAGTTTGATCGGATCTCGTAGGGTGGGGGCTTTGATCGGCTCGAGGGTCTTTTGATGGGGAGGGGAGGCTTCCTACTGTACGGGGTAATAAACAGTATCCGCAGGGCCAGGTGGTGGCTTGGGAACAAGGAAGACAGACGGGCACACAGGAAAAAGGGGGGTTTGCATCAGAGGGCCTGAGACTATGAAAGGAATGAAGGGAGGTGTCGCGCTGGGAACAGGATGGGATTCTGAGGCAGATCTGCGCTGAAGAGGGGTTTATGACCCAAGGCATGTGAGAGCGAGGGGGTTGTCAGCGTGCAGGGGATGCCTGCGAGGTTAGGAGAGAGAGAGAGAGACGCTGGCTATCAGCGAGGGGTAGGAAGGTCATGGTGCTTAAAAATGGCTGCCGCTTACGCGCAAGACACGTGAAAGCGGGAGTGATCAGTGCGTGGGGGTGCTTGTGTAGGCAAAGAGCCGTGCTGGGGGTCAGGGGTGTGCAGAGGGTGGGTCTGGTCAAGGCAGCTAAAGTGGTGGGTGTGTGCGACAAAGAGTGTGGCATCGGGGCAAAAGGGAAGATGGCGCAGATAATGTTCACCGAAACGTATTAATTTTCCACAGTCCTCCCTTTAACATTTCTAAGACATCTTGCTGGCCTATTTCCTATCTATGTCTACCGTTGTGGTCATAAGTAAGGAAGTGATAACCCAGGTGAAGGAAAACATCACATTTTTAAAATCTTTTCATCCAGTGGGCGGGCTCATCGTTAAGCTTTGTTGCAGGAAAGTCATAGTAATGCAATATCAGACAAAAATTATGCAGTGAGAGCGTTGGGTACAGATCGTAGATGCTTGTAGTCATTCGGAATAGGAGCCGATAGGTTACCACGTAAGTAGGTTCTTTTTGTACTCGGTTGGAGCATAGTCAATTCAATGGTGGTTGGGAGAGAAATGAGACATAGTAAAAACAATAATCAGTGTTCCCAGTGTCTTATGGTCGTGGACCATTATTAGTCAGTTCTCAGCATTCTTTGTCGTCTTCTGTTGGCACTGTTGAACACCTGTATTACAATTCGTTCGTTAGCAGGAATGTCCATGTGGGTTGAGCCGTTGGAGGTCTGCGGGCAGGAGAGTGCCTTTGTATTGTTTCGCCAGACCTCATGGGAGAAATGTGTTACGGTTTTGGAGCAGATGCATTTTCTTCCATAATCCAGGGAGTGGTCATTAGAAGGAGACAGAAAAGGATTGTGATGAAGGGTGCAATTGTCTTTGAGTTGTGGAGTCTGTCTGTTCTTGGGTTTCTGTGGTGGGTATTTCCTGTTGCTTCCATCATCTTCAAGGTGTTCGGTACCGGGCAGAACCACATACTTCGTTTTAGCTTTTCTTTGGGGTGACTCTTGGTGGTGTTTTTAGGTCACGTGTTCTGAGATTTAACACAGTTCGTGGTCTACTTAGTCGGGGCTCTCTCCTCTTTGACGCAGGAAATACCCTTCTCCGGATGGCACAGTAGGATTTAGAGGATTTTGAAAGTTCAGGTGGAGGGAGGGTGTGTGGGTGAATAGTCCTTATGGGAGGTCGGAGGAGGAGGGGATGGAGCAGGGCCAGGTCGGGAACAGACCAGGGAGACGGAAAATTTTAGACAGGCGAGTCCATAATCACGTTCAGAGAGCGGGGACCTTTCGGCACGCGTCGATCATAGAGCAGGGGCCTCAGGTCAGCCCTTTCCTTTAGTTTTGTCGGAAACAGTGCCTTGTCCTGCAACTCCTTACTGTTGTGGTCTCGCCTTGGCCTCCGTCACTGAGGTTCCACGATCTGCAGTCAGGCCGCGTGCTCCCACATCCAGTCTCTTTCTCCTCCGACAGTGGTACCCTTAAATGAGTTTGAAAAGACAGTCTTTAGAGATTTTGCAGAGGAAGGTAATTACGTAAATCTATTTCTCTCCCAACACCAAGCAACTGGGGTAAACATCCGCAACATTGAGGTCTGCAGCCAACGTATAAACAATTGATGATGGGTTTGCTGGATTCCCAATAACTTCCCTTTGTGGTTATTTCTTTAGCGTTTTGTCGGTTTATTACATTCATTTGTCGTGGTACGAGGTCTGATACCCATTCATTGCATTCGTTTATTACAGTCATGTCAGTTCTCCTGGTAGTGACCCATTTCTCTAGTACGAGTCTTGCAATGCTTGACCGGTCTTCAGGGCTTTGTATTTTACGGAAAAGTGTAACGTGTTATTCACCATGGTCTGATAGATATCTTTCTGAGGAATGAACATAGGCTAAACGATTTTTCATTATATCAATGCATCCTATCTTTCGGCTAAACATTTTACTTTCAACAGGTTTACTTGCAACAAGTTCTTTCATTTTTGACTTAATTCTAACTTCGCAAACATTATTCTAAATTCTACATAGTTTCCTACAACCTGGCTACTTTATTAAAAAACTCGGACCTGCGATGGCTGTTCAACCCACCCTTGGGGTGAGCGGGGTCTAATGAAAAACAACTAGGAATATAGCGAACTGGGGCAAGGGACATTTTTAAACTCTCGTCCCGGGCAGCTGATACAAAACTGGGGGCATTCTGGGAAAACGGGGATGTCTCGATCACTTTTACTGTTTGGGTGTTGAGATAATTTCGGGACAGGGAAGGTCGCGTTTACCAGAAACATTTTATCATGGATGCCACTGACAAGTAGTTCCCTCAAAATGGGTCAGATTAGAGAACCTTAGTCGTCTTACCTGTCCCTTTCTTTTCGGTCAATCTAGGTTTCATCAATATTTAGCAGAAAAGGAGAGGTAGTAACGTGGTATCGGTGCAATTTATATTTAAGACAAATTTGTGCAAATACTTGTGGTATTTGGAGCCAATCAGGTGGTGCACCAGGGGTAGCGGTTCGCCAATTAGGTGCCAGTTGCTAGGAAGAGCGAAAGAGTGGAGGAGAGAGAGAGAGAGAGAGAGAGAGAGAAAGATAGAGAGAGACAGATAGAGAGGGAGAGAGAGAGATCAACAATAGGCTAAATAGTACACGTGTGACATGGAGAGTGGCCATGTACTATTTAGGCTTTTCAGTGCATTACTCAACATGAGACATTTTGGGTTTGTGTTAGAATGTAGAAAGCATGCAGTTTGGGACGGAAGAGCATTAGGCCAGATACATAAGGACATGCATTGAGTCGGGTGTCTTTAGGAGCCATCTTGCAGCGTAGGTCCGCTTCATGTATCGGACATGGTATGGCTCCAGATCTTTTACCATACCCTAGTCGTTATTCCAATGTAACCTGTAGAGGGAGAAAAAGGAAGAAAGGGAGGGGGGACAACATTCGAGCATATCAAATGTACGGGCACGAAAGTTATTTACTTACCACATACTCGTACTTATCTTCTCGGGATATAATCCCTAGGGTCTTGGTTTCTGAAGTCAAGGGGGTGGGCAGCGTGGCAAGGGTGGCGAGCGATATGTTGCTCATGGGGGAGACGGTCCGAGGGTGGCATTATAGATCGTGTGTGTGGGGAGAACGCTAAAAAGAAATCAGAGGTGCCTAGCGCAAGGTATCTGGTGTGTGAATGTATCCAGCTATTGGGGAACCTTTAAAATCACTCCCAACGCTGTGATGTTCTGGGGCATATCAGTTCTTCGGCTAACCCTGTCCCTTGGTACCTTCGATCTTCATACCCTTATGACATTCTAACATTCATACCGTTTTGCTTTTACCCATTCTCCGAAGTCGAGGTCCTTCTTCATGCGTTAGTTCCTGAGCTTAGTCGCATATTTGGAGGCAGCGTATCATACCTTAGATTCGATCATCAATCCGGGGCCGAACAGCCATTTTTCTAGTAACCTTAAAAAGAGAGCAAAATGGTTGTGCAAAAAATAGCCCTCCCGCCGATTCCCATATTTCCAAAAGTATGTGATACCCATTCATAGTTTGGAAAACCTTTATTTGCATAATCGTTCAGTACGTAAAATGTGAGAGTGCAATCATATTTTGGCTGGACGTGGCGATGGTGGAAGCACATACAGTAGGGGGGTTTGTCGCATAAGAACATGTTAAAAAAAGGCCTAATTAATTATTTGCCAGTAACTAAAAACGTCTCGTTAAGTGATGAGGGATCAGGGGCATTTTAGTTCATAAATGGGAACACAGTCAAGCTCATTGTAATCACATTTCCTAGATGTATACCGTGGGTGTGCATCATAAGCGACATTATGTACCAGTTACAATAAATATCAAAAATAAATTGTTCATTGAAATCAACATTTTGACAGGACCCCTTTCAAATGTTCGCCAAGCGAACCCTCCTCTCCTTTTCGTCAAGTGTGCAAAGGTTCACATATATCTTAGTACATCAAGTCTCATTAGCTAAAGAACACCACGAGGTGTCCGTTAGTTCCTATTTGATACCGGCGCCATTTTGGACGAGGCCGGTTTAGTCCGGAAGTAGCATCAGGAGCAAAATGTCTCCGACGATTGACGGTTGGACCAGAGTCCTTTTCGGTAGTTCGAAAACCTGTGCTAACAGAGGGGCTGGTGGTGTGGACCGCCAATCAAAAAGGGGGGAGGGAGGTAGAATCTTTCTTACCGGGTCACGTTGATGCTCAGCCGGAACTTACTCGAGTTCGTTAGCCCATAATGTTCCTGGGTGGTTCAGACTGAAGCTGGCGCAGACACGAGAGCACCACCATCTTGTTGCTATGTCGTGGTCGTTCCAGTTGTTCCCTACCGGAAGCCTGTAGGGGCCGTGGGCTTCTGGGACTCTGGTAGAATCTTCAAAGCTGTGGGGATGTTGTCGGAGGTGGAGGCTCGTGCCCAGGTGGGCAAGTGCCCGAGTTGCAATTCCGGACAAAGTTACTCCAGCGGCCTAGACCCGCCTTCCAGAGGGCCCAGACGCGATTTTGAGACCCTGCAGCCGCCGCCCTTCGTCGTGTCTTTCAGGAGTGGAAGAAACTTCTTGTGGCGACAGAGACAGAACACCATGCTGTTGGAGCAGGACATTTGGTTCGGGGCGCCAGGGTGCAGCTGTGGAGCCTTCACCTGGGGAGGTGAGGGAGGCTCGTCCGTGCCGCCTTCCTCTCCCGGCGCATCCCACGCCGCCCCTTTGAATCAGGGGTGCACATGATGACCACCCTACACCCCTGACTCCGACTCTTGGGGGACCATTGTCTGTCCGGTGCTACGCAAATATGCCCGTCGGACATTGTATGTCCTGTGCTGCGGAAGTATGCCCGTCGGACATTGTATGTTCTATGCTGAGAAAATAGGTCCGTCGAACATTGTACGTTCTGTGCTGCACAAGTATATCCGTGGCCCGGCTGGAGGATTTTGGCGCCGGGCCGGGGCTGGGAAGCCTCCTATCTGTGGAGGTGGGAGAGGCTCGTCCGCGTCGCCTCTCCCTCCCAGTCCCCCTGCGCCAGTTCGATGGAGGAATTCGTGATGGCCGGATCAGGAGATACGAGGGAGGGGGTCATCTGCATCCGCCCCCTCCCTACTCGTAGCCCAGGGGACGTCACCCCAGGAAGGAGAGTATGGGAAGACCATTTCATGTCGGCCCATGGAGCCTCCTGTACCTTCTCGCCTGCGATTTCTTTTGGTCTATGGCTGATGACTGGCCCCGCCCCACACGTGCTGTGTGTTTCACCTTCCGGATGGGCGGGACCGTTGGCTTGTTACATTTTGAGAACTTCCGGAGTGAGCGTAATATGTTTTGTATTGTTCCTATTAGTACAGTTTACTTTAAAGAATGTTTTACTAGTTTTTCTATTTATCGTTGGTTGTGTGTTATCTTTATCGTAATTAAACCCTAAATTATATAACAGATGCTTGGTTTCCTTGAGTCCTTTTTCTAACGGGGGATTGTCTACGCGGGTCTGTAATTGCTTCTGTTTTTCAGAGTGGGGGGGGGGGGAGCAACAGGGAGCAATCAGTCCCAGAACTCAGACATGTCGTTGAAATTGGTCTGACGAAATCTGTGCCATCGAGCATAATCAAACGTGGTGGTTCTATCCGTCCTGTCCGTGTTAGTCTGATTTGTTTTTATCTCGCGCCTTCTCCCTTTCTGCCGACCTGTTATTTCTGTCGACCCTCCGCTCTTACCTATGTTCTGTAGAGTCGGGCATTGGGCTTTCCAGTGCCCGAGACATCTACAAAAAGCACATTGGTTTTGCCTTAAATCTGTTCGTCCTGTGCATAGTGTCGGGGGATTACTTTTGGGTCGTTGTGTCTCGGGGTTGTCCCGTCGGCACATCCCTTTACACCGTTCTCTTTTTGTGTCTAACCCTCGGAACTGTGTCGTCGCTGGCCCTTCCCTTTGCCTACCAGACGTTTGGAGGGTTGCCTGTCGCGTTTCTTTAACTACTTTGACTTCGTCTCTTTCCTTTCGTTGCGTAGCTTCTTTGCGCCACATACCGAGACTATCGAGCATAATAGGCGTTGTCTTATTATTACAAAGGGCTATTTCTACCGTTTCTATTTTGTCTAAATCGAAGGATCTTATCAGTGGCCATTGTTTCTCTTGGTTTGCTTTGGTATACTTGTGCCATAGCTTACTATAGGCTATGGTAATTAATCCATACTTTGTGAACATTTCTTTATTAGGGGTGCCTTCCAGGGAGCTAGATGGTCCACCTCTAATAAACGGTCCGGGCTGAACCAGCTATCCATCAGTGGGGAGAAGACAGGCATGACGGATCACAATGGGGATAATAGTCAGCACTACCTATCTTATCACTGCGTGCAAAGACTAGACAGAATATTTCTATTCTACGTTGTTTGCAGGCAGTGAATACCTCAAGAACCAATATCGGGCAATCAATGTTTGGTCAATAAAATAATAAAAATGGTCAATGGGGAGAATAAGTAGGCCCGCAAAGGTTTGCGTCACCTACCCTTTCACTATCTGCAAAGAGGGGACCTATTCTTTCCTGTTTGCAGACAGAGAGTCTCCAGACAACAATCCGTAACAGTTAATCAATGGGGAGGGGCAATTGATCAGTGGGGGAGAAAGATAGGCACGACGGGTGCGTTACCTATCCTTCACTGCTTGCAAAGAGAGAGCCGGTTGTTTCTCCGTTTGCCGACAGCGAAAATCCAAATAAATTAACAAAGAACAAATACTAGTATTTTCCATCAATTATCAATTATTTCGCGATTTGTCGTGTTTACACGACCTTACCCGGACCGTATGGACAGTTTCTTGTCTTCCGAATCCAGCGCCCGATCGTCCTCTTTCCTTCGTACTCCTCGTGGCACTCCTGATGGTTCCCAGTCAGGACCGTAGATCACTCGAGAGAGGTCTGTTCGGAACCAGTGAAGTTCGGATGATCGGCTGTCAGACGAGGGTCTATCGGACAGGGTACCTTCCGATCGTTGCAGTCGTTCACTCTGTCGTCAGGACCTCTCCCACTGGATCCACGAGTCGCTGATGGGCCCCACGCTTGGGACGCCAATTGTAAAAGGGTGCAAAGACAACCAGTGACCAAAGACCCTTTTTGTGTTGCCCGGCGGTATCGCCTCTATGACCCACCAATATTTACTCAATGAAGAAGCAGGCGCTGGAGACTGAAAGGCAGGAAACGAGGGTTTATTCTCTCCGGAGGAGAACACATCAATTCAGACAGCAAGTATCGTCACGAGGTGCTCTAACCGCATCTCTGAGGCCTGGCCTCTTATATTCAGGTTTATGATCTTTATTGCACGTAACACATTCTTGCAACACTTTGATATGTGAAAGAACATCCTCGGAATCTCCCCTTCAGGCCCGTTCCCACATACATTTACAGTTGAATTCCCCACCCCGGTCACAACAGGTGATGATTATCGCGCAGCAGGACATTCCGCCGATTCACGGAATGTGTGGAGTTTGATCGGATCTCGTAGGGTGGGGGCTTTGATCGGCTCGAGGGTCTTTTGATGGGGAGGGGAGGCTTCCTACTGTACGGGGTAATAAACAGTATCCGCAGGGCCAGGTGGTGGCTTGGGAACAAGGAAGACAGACGGGCACACAGGAAAAAGGGGGGTTTGCATCAGAGGGCCTGAGACTATGAAAGGAATGAAGGGAGGTGTCGCGCTGGGAACAGGATGGGATTCTGAGGCAGATCTGCGCTGAAGAGGGGTTTATGACCCAAGGCATGTGAGAGCGAGGGGGTTGTCAGCATGCGGGGGATGCCTGCGAGGTTAGGAGAGAGAGAGAGAGACGCTGGCTATCAGCGAGGGGTAGGAAGGTCATGGTGCTTAAAAATGGCTGCCGCTTACGCGCAAGACACGTGAAAGCGGGAGTGATCAGTGCGTGGGGGTGCTTGTGTAGGCAAAGAGCCGTGCTGGGGGTCAGGGGTGTGCAGAGGGTGGGTCTGGTCAAGGCAGCTAAAGTGGTGGGTGTGTGCGACAGAGAGTGTGGCATCGGGGCAAAAGGGAAGATGGCGCAGATAATGTTCACCGAAACGTATTAATTTTCCACACTAGAATGTATGGAATCTCACACTGCTGCATTCAAACCCCCCTGACAATGTACATTATCCAAGACTGTTAATTCATAGGCCCCTTAGAATGTACAGTATCCCAGACTGTTTCACTCAGAGGCCCCTTAGAATGTACATTATCCCAAACTGTTTCACTCACAGGCCCCTTAGAATGTACATTATCCCAGACTGCTTCACTCGCAGCCCCCTGAGAATGTAAAGTTTCCCAGACGGCTTCCCTCACAGCCCCCTTAGAATGTAAAGTATCCCAGACTGCTTCAGTCACAGACCCCTTAGAATGTAAAGTATCCCAGACTGCTTCAGTCACAGACCCCTTAGAATGTACAGTATCCCAGACTGCTTCAGTCACAGACCCCTTAGAATGTACAGTATCACGGACTGTTTAATAATTCACAGGCCCCTTGGAGTGTACAATATCCCAGACTGTTTAATAATTGACTGGTACCCGTAGAATGTACAGTATCCCAGACCGTTTAATTATTCACAGAGCCCCTAGAATGGACGGTTTTTCACACTGCTGCATTCAAACCCCCCTGACAATGTACATTATACCAGACTGTTAATTCATAGGCCCCTTAGAATGTACAGTATCCCAGACTGTTTCACTCACAGAACCCTTAGAGTGTACAATATCCCAGACAGTTTAATAATTCACAGACCCCCTAGAATGGACGGTTTTTCACACTGCTGCATTCAAACCCCCCTGACAATGTACATTATACCAGACTTTTAATTCATAGGCCCCTTAGAATGTACAGTATCCCAGACTGCTTCACCCACATCCCCCTTAGAATGTACAGTATCACGGACTGTTTAATAATTCACAGGCCCCTTGGAGTGCACAATATCCCAGACTGTTTAATAATTGACTGGCCCCTTAGAGTGTACAATATCCCAGACAGTTTAATAATTCACAGACCCCCTAGAATGGACGGTTTTTCACACTGCTGCATTCAAACCCCCCTGACAATGTACATTATTCCAGACTGTTAATTCACAGGCCCCTTAGAATGTACAGTATCCCAGACAGCTTCACTCACAGCCCCCTTAGAATGTACAGTATCCCAGACGGCTTCACTCACAGCCCCCTTAGAATATACAGTATCCGAGACGGCTTCACTCACAGCCCCCTTAGAATGTACAGTATCCCAGACTGCTTCACTCACAGCCCCCTTAGAATGTACAGTATCACAGACTGTTTAATAATTCACAGGCCCCTTGGAGTGTACAATATCCCAGACAGTTTAATAATTCACAGACCCCCTAGAATGGACGGTTTTTCACACTGCTGCATTCAAACCCCCCTGACAATGTACATTATTCCAGACTGTTAATTCACAGGCCCCTTAGAATGTACAGTATCCCAGACGGCTTCACTCACAGCCCCCTTAGAATGTACAGTATCCCAGACGGCTTCACTCACAGCCCCCTTAGAATGTACAGTATCCGAGACGGCTTCACTCACAGCCCCCTTAGAATGTACAGTATCCCAGACTGCTTCACTCACAGCCCCCTTAGAATGTAAAGTTTCCCAGACTGCTTCACTCACAGCCCCATTAGAATGTACAGTATCCCAGATTGCTTCACTCACAGCCCCCTTAGAATGTAAAGTATCCCAGACAGATTCAGTCACAGACCCCTTAGAATGTACAGTATCACGGACTGTTTAATAATTCACATGCCCCTTAGAATGTACAGTATCCCAGACTGTTTAATTCATAGGCCCCTTAGAATGTACATTATCCCAGACTGTTTCACTCACAGGCCCCTTAGAATGTACATTATCCCAGACTGTTTCACTCACAGGCCCCTTAGAATGTACAGTATCCCAGACTGCTTCACTCACAGCCCCCTTAGAATGTACATTATCCCAGACTGTTTAATTCATAGGCCCCTTAGAATGTACAGTATCCCTGCAACAGCGGGTATTTAATGTTTAATTTCACGTACCTACATTGCTGCCAGGAGACCCCTTGTCATGTTTGACAGCACAAAACGTGATGGGTAATGCTTAAAATAATCAAATCCGAGCCACAGGTACTGCTGTTGAGCCGCATTCCAATACATTGTTTTTTTGCCCATCCGGTTCACGTGCAGCAAAGGAACAACCATAGCCGCAAGAGACTCCACCCTGCCCCAAAAGGGAAAGTCCAGCTCGCACTTCCAGGCCATATGACGTGTGAAACTTTAAAGTGACCCGGGTGTTTTAAAGTCAACAGAATGTTACTTGCTGGGATTTTTGAGCCCAAGCGGGCAATGTTAAGAGTTAAAGTACAAGCCAAAGCCACACCAGGATATCCGCTAAAGGGAAGAGGGTTATTTATTTATTGAGCTTTTTATGTAGCTCGAACAAGGCCCACTGTACAGATCGGGAACAGCAAGGATTGATAAACAGCACAGTTCCGAGGTTCGCTAACATAAGTGATCAGAGAGGAAAGTAGCCTGGCAGGTTCTACAGGTGGAGGGACTGTCAAGTAAAGAGCAAGGAGCAGCGCGTCCCTGGTGGCTGCATCTACCCAAGGCGTGGCCGGCTCATGTAGTAGTGCATCTGATGAATTGCTGAAGACCTGTCAGGGACTATCAGCCTGATTCATCAAGCTGAATTGCGCTCACAAAGGGCCAGATTCTCAGAATCAGGCCCTTTGCGAGTGCGATTTTTGCTTTTGGGATTCATCATCCCAAATGCAAAAATCGGTAATAGCGATTTCGCTATTTTGCGAGGAATTACATTTAAGGAATCTCTATTTGAGATTCCTTAAATGCAATTCATCATCCATTTTTAAATAGCGAATTCGCAATTTCGGCCCGCTATTTAACGCGAGGTCAAACCTCGTCGTAAATAGCGAAAACTTAGAAAAATGCTTTTAAAAGCATTTTTCTAAGTTGCATGTTGCACACACACATGTCCTTTGGACATGTGTGTGCGCAACACCTGTTTAAATTTGCATTTAAGGGGTGCTACAGGGTGTCCTTTGGACACCCCTGGCACCCTTTAAATCACTATCTTATTTACGATTAGCAAATTGCTAATCGCAAATAAGGAATACTCCCCATTCATTCCTATGGGCCTTTTGGCCCATAGGAATGAATGGGGAGTTATTCCTTATTTGCGATTAGCAATTTGCTAATCGCAAATAAGGAATATGTAGGAATCGCATTTTTTTTTGCGATTCCTACATGAATCCCGTTTTGCGAGCCTGTAATAGCGATTCCTTATGAATCGCTATTATAGACTCGCAAAACGGGTCGTTGATGAATCAGGCTGTATACCTGCTATTTAGTTGGCCGGGGCTTTGGCTGCAATTGCCAATTGCGAGGGACACCTGTACGACTGCCCCTACCGATGGGCCCCTTGGGACCGCATCATCTCCATACTGCTGATCATCGGGTGACTAACTCCTCCCCATCCAGGCTGCTGTGACCACAAAGTGAAGAATGGGAGGGTGGGTGGGTGCACCACCAAATGTAGCCCTGCCCCTAGAATTGATGAGACTCCACCGAAGTCTGGTTGGTGCCCTGCTGCTCTCGCGAATGTGCAGTTGTACTGCCGGATTTCCGGGTCTAACAGTAGTGCCCCATGGAGTACTTGCTTACCCTGTGAATGGGTAACACTAATAGATTTGCAATGAATGCACATACACATAGAGGGAAATTGTACTGCATCTCAGTCTTAATCACAATATTTCTGAATTGCCCTCGGAGAGTGAAGGGGAACTTAGAACAAGGAGCCCAGAACCTGGGAGAGGAGGGGCAGTGTAGAGTGGGAGCATCACCTGTCCCACATAGTGCCCAGAAACACTGGCTTGCCTATGACTATTGTGCACTACAGCGCAGGCAACAGGGATCTGAGACTAGCCCCATTTGAGGTAATTGCAGAGGGTTGCCGTAGATGTGATGTACATTTTTTCTTTTTTGAAAAAAATATTGTTATTCGACAAACTCAATCCATCCATGTAGTCATACTGCAACAATACACCTATTTGGACTGGTCACAAGCACAATTACGACACATTCTTGCGTATAATTACACCATCTCTCCCAGACCTACGTTCCCCCTCCCTCACCTGTTGCTAGCGCCTGTATTTCTCCCATGGGCTCCAGATCTTAGCAGTCCTAAGTCCATTTCCCAGGCTGCCCTAAGTGTTCCAGAGGGATTGGGGAGGTTATTCATTACTTTCCTGTATGTGTGGGAGATCGATTTATCAGGGATGGGGGTCTTCTAACGGGGAGTACTCGGGTAGTGATTCCCCATCCGGGATATGGCATTTCAGGGCATTTCTCAACTGTAGGTATCTGTACTGCTCCTTTCCATCAGTTGATATTCAGTTTGTAATTCCTTAAATGTAATCATTCTACCCTTACTCCATATGTCCCCAAGAGTGCCTATGCCTATGAGGTTCCCAATGCCTAATCCCTGTAGACGGCCCACCTCTCCTAACATGCCACTGTGCCACAGTGGGGTTTGCTGGGTCAATCTGTCCTTTCAGCACAGAGATTTGGTGGTGCCGTGCCACGCTTGTACAACCACCCGGGTGTGGGTAGGGAGTGATTTCCCCGCTTCCCTGATATAATGCCGCCAGGTACCTGTTGGTTCCCATTGCCTGACGATCTACTAGGTATGCCCGTTCGGAGCAGGATGCAAAGACCCAGCCATTTATATAAATGAGTTGGGCCACCAGGTAGTTGTTTAAGATATCTGGGACAGCCAGTCCACCCTGGTACACCGCCCTTTGGAGTTTTTGGAGCGCAATTCATGGTGCCCTTTCCCCCTATAATAGGTTACGCTGTTCCCTTTCTATGGCTTGGAAAAAGGCATCTTGTGTGGTGTGTTTTGTAAGGAACAGAGTAGTCGCGGGAGGGCCATCATTTTAAACAGCACTGACCTACCCATAGAATGATAGGTAGGTGACGCCAATGAGCAGTGTCTTTGCGAAGTCTTGTCAGTTGTGTATATACATTCCGATTGAGGAATTCCTCAGCTGATTTTGCTATCCATATTCCCAGAAGTTTAAATTTGTCATGTTGTGTTAGGGCCGCACAGTCTGATATGAGTGGGGGGAGCGCTCCAGAAAGGCAAAAAATGAGAGATTTTCCCAGTTTATCTGGTAGGCTGAGAATGTACAGAATAGCCGGAGTATGTTGATAAGTCAGTTTAACGTTTGCCGAGGTCTTCTTGCATAGAGCAATATGTTGTCTGCGTACAGCGAGATTCGCTCCTTCAATTTCCCCCCGATGTCTATGCCCCTGACCCATGGCTCCTCTGATCCATGCCACGAGCAGCTCGAGGTCCAGCACAAACAGCATGGGGGAGAGTGGCACCACTGGCATGTGCCTTTGTGGAGTGTAAAGGATCTGGAGATCGACCCGCTCAAACGGACAGGGGCTCTAAGATCACGGTAAAGGAGGCGGACCCATGCACTGAAACACGGGCCAAGGCCAAGCCTGGCCAGAACTGCCTTAAGGTATGGCCATTCTATATTGTCAAATGGAATGTGGGCGTCCAACGATAGTAGTGCCGTAGATTCACTTGGGTTAGCTGCCGTAGCATGCATCACCCTATAGAGGCCTCTGAGGTTTAATCTGGTACTGCACTGAGGCATAAACCCGTTTTTTTTCTGAGTGCACAATATTGAAAATGAAGGGGGCACGCTGGTTTGCCAGTACCTTTGATAGCACATTTGATTCAAAGTTAAGTAGGGAGATAGGCCGATAAGAGCTGTAGAGCTTCATGGGTTTGTTCTTTTTTGGAATGATCACTATTGTGGCAATTCTCAGATCTGTAGGTAAGCAACCATCCTGCAGTGTCGAACATTACAAACATTGGTTTTGCCACTCCGGTTGCCACACATTTAAAGCATTCTGCGGGTTGCCAATTTGGGTCTGCCGCCTTTCCCGGCCCGTAGGTCCC
The DNA here is from genome assembly GCF_964263255.1 of Lissotriton vulgaris. Lineage (NCBI taxonomy): Eukaryota > Metazoa > Chordata > Amphibia > Caudata > Salamandridae > Lissotriton > Lissotriton vulgaris. The sequence goes on from NC_141691.1 coordinate 137,172,290, forward strand.
TGATGCCCTCTCTACCTCCTCTAAAGTCAGGTCCTGGTCAATGTCTTCTCTATCTTCCTGTGACAAAGTTGTTAAGGATAGGTTTGCGAGCAGTTCAATGCACTTGTCCATTGATTTGGTAGTCGCTGACTGATATATTGTCTCATTATGGGACGCAAATGCCTCTGCAATGTCTGCCCCGGATCTAAGTGTCACATCACTGCTTGTTTGAATTTCTTCAACACAGTCTCGCTCTCGGTCTCGTCTCTCTAACCACGCAATTAACTTATCGGCCTTGTCCCCTACGTCGCTCAGTCTTCTCTGTGTGGCCAGTTAATGTTGTCTTCCCCATGTTCTGGCTCCTTTTGCTCAAAGTGTACCCTGTGAGCAGCTCTGGGGCGCCCAGCATATCATGCTGTAGTTTCCACTCCAATGCGTCAATCTCGCTCTCTATTTCGTCACACTTAGAGCGTCCCTGCTTCTTTAGTCCACCCACCATTGCCTGGATATAGTCCCCTGGCCACCACTTTGTATGCCTTCCAGAGTGTACAGTGCAAACCCACCGACCCTGCATTTTTGGCAAAGTATTGTTGAGTAAACTCTCTGAGGTTATCCTGGAAGTCTTTGTCCTTAAAGTGCCACAGATCTATACGAGGAGTGAGGGTGTAGTCCCTGGTTGGGCCATGTAGCAGGATCTCTACCAGTGAATGGTCAGATATGCCTCAGGCCTTGTAGTGGGCTCCCCCAAAGTGTCCCGCTTGTGTGCACTGTGTAAAGACGTAGTCAAGAAGTGACCCGCTGTCGTGTGCTGCAGATATATGTGTATATTTTCTGAAAGTGAGGTTATGAAGTCTCCATACGCCCGACAGGGCGCTTGTGGTTGCAAAGGCCTGCAGAGGCCCCACCTCCCCCGCCTGAGTTTGTCGTGTTGTTCTGTTCAGTTCCTGAGACATCATTGCATTCATATCCCCCCCCAGTAGAAGCACACCAGGAGGCATGTCTAGTAGTGTATTACTTAACTGAGGAAAGATTCCAGTGTGAAGCCTTGGCGGAATATATGTAGGGCATAGGTTAAGGTTTTTCCCTCCCTTGTCCCTGCCATAGCCACAAACCTCTCCAATGGGTCTGTCTAGGTGCGGCCCAGTATAAAAGGCACTGAGTTTTTAACCAGGATCGCCACCCCCCTTTAGCCTAATGTTAAACCCGCATGTGCCCGGATGGTGTACCCAAACCTATTCAGTGCCAAATAGTGTGTCTCTTGCAGGAGGACGAGGTCAGGGGAGCATCAACATAAATATTGCAAGACCAAAGTCTGCTTGACCTTGTCTCTCAGCCCATTTACGTTCCATGATAGGATTTTCAATGTTGACGTGGGTTGTGCGGACATAGCTGCGTTTGGATACTTAACAACAACCCTCTCTTCAACAGTGCCCTCCCTAGCACACCCTCCCTCGAAAGATGCTTTCTATTTCTTGCCAGAGGAGGTGAATCTTTGGTTGGATCATAAAAAATATCAAAGGTTATGTGTGGCATTAAACTTCTTAAACTAGAACCCTACATAAAGCCCTCCCTCCCTGCTGCCCTGCACTGTTGGTTTAAAACTATCCACTTCCCCAATTTGCAGAGCACCTGTCGCCCAAATCGAACCATTAAACTATAACTTGGGGTTGGCTCGCTCAGCCGTTTGTAATCCAGCTGCGGCCCTCCACTGTTCCGTGCATTGTCTGTTTAAGTGTTTGCCTTTTAGAAAAATATGGGCGAACACCCCTTTCCATCATGTTTCGTATCTGCTGAAGGAATCTCTTTTACTCGCAGTGGTCTACAGTGCCTTTCTCAGATGCAGTGTCAAGCTTTGCGGAGCTCGATCAAGGGGGGTCGACCCCAGTCGTCGAGCCTCCAGTTTTGTGATCCATGTGGTGAGGAGGGGCATCTCTCTGTTCCCCTCGTCGGCGGTTGTGACCCTGTTGCGCTGGTCAGGTGGCCCTCCGCCCTCTCTCGAGCCTGTCCCATACTTCGTCTGGGGAGGCAAAGTACCATGTTTTGCCAATTTCCCACACTCTCAATTTAGGTGGAAATAGCATTGTATATTTGAGATTTTCGGTCCGCTGTGTGCGCTTAACCTCATCAAAAGTACAACGTTGTCATTGGACCATGAGGGTGAAGAAGGTTGGATGTGTTTTCATAAAGCTGAACACCTTTTGTGTGGACGGCCGGTAGGACAGCATCTCGGTCCCGGAAATCGAGGATCCTTGCAATAAAAGTTTGTGGGGGCTCCAGGTTTCAGTTGCGGCACCGACACCCTGTGTGCCCTTTCCACCGACAAATAGTTTGACAAGCGTTTACGCTGAAGGTGCTTAAGTATGATATCTACCAGGAATAAGTCCATTATAGGGCCCTCCGCCCCTTGGGGCACCCCCACCACTCTAATGTTATTCCTCCGGGCCCACCCCTTTTGGTACTCCAGCTTTGCTGCCTTGCTCTTGCATTGGTGCGTGAGTTGTTGTATTTGATCGTCCATTGTCTTGCTGGCTGCTTGTAGTTCACCTATGTTAGTTTCAGCTGCGGCAACTTTTTCAGAGTTCTTATTCCTATCTCAGTAGGTTGACTTCAATTAAATTTTGACTTTGTCTATTTTGGACTCTAGGTTCGTGCCCAGTGCCTGAATGGCCGCCATTATCGACCCCTAGTGAGGGTTCTGCCGATTCTGGGTTCCCCTGCAATGCTGGACCTTCTGCCATTGTTGTCCTAGGCACTGCATATTTATCTAGTTTATTGGACTGGGGTGAAAGGGCATCCTTAGGTCGCATTGTATTGCTCTTCACAGTGGATTATGGGAGGGCAACCTGTTGTGTCTTAGTGCAGTTTCCACACAGTGCTCCTCCAGTTCTCGATTCGATGGGGAATGGTCAGGGATCTCCTTTGCTGGGTTGTAGATGTACCAGATTCAGGTTATCACATGTATCTCATCTCAGGAGCCAACCCAGATGAGACGAATGCGAGCCGTAACACAGGCGGCCTGTCAGACCTCCGCGTGCCTCGAGTTCTGGCCCCTGACAACTGCTCTGTTTGCACTTAGGCCGCCGCTACCATTTCATGTGGCTCCTGGCCCATTGCCTCAGGCCTGCCTGTCTAGGCCCAGCTCCCCGCTATGTCCAGCCACATTAATTATATTAGGGATAAAGGTGGGGGGCTGTTGTTGCTGATGCACGATCGCTGGCCCACTCTTGACCAGACGCTCTCCTTGGGTTAAATCCACACTCTGGGATCCCGACTTGAATTGAAGCAGCCGGCTAACCCCGGTGGGGGGGATCGAGCGATCAAGAGGGACAGTCCAGTCGATTAGAGTGCACTGTCTGCTCAAGGGCCCCCGCCCGCGGCCACTCTCAGTGGACACCACAGTCCTTGCGTCTCTTGAATCAGGCATTGAATCCAGGGGCCCAGTCCAGCACTCCTGTTCACCACTTTACTTGTCTCTGCAGCAGCTGCAGCACAGAGGCCTTCACACAATCCCATCGCACTCCGCTAGTGCAAAGGCGGGGATCTCCGCCCCCGGGGCTTGAATTGGGCCTAATCTCCTTCTCCAGGTATCCCCTTATAGACCTCAACACCCCTGAGTGTTTTGCAATACATGCACCCCTGACCACCATCTTAAATGCCTTCCATAGTGTGGGCAGTGATTTTACAGAGTCTGTATTATGCACAAAATACCCTATAATTTCTTTGCAAATTTCCTCCCTAAATACAGTGTCTAATAACTCATCAGATGGTTAACGCCAAGTGAAAGCACAGGGCTGTCTGTAGAATCTGTAAAGTGAGAAGGACTGGGGCATGATCAGATAGGGTGCGCAGTAAATAAGACACTTATGTAACCCAAGTCTGGACATCTCTAGACTAAGCATGAGCGAATTTTGCGGATCTCGCGTTCGCGAATTTGCGGATTTGCGAACTCGCAATCCGCAAAATCCGCGAATTCTTGCGAATTTGCGGATTTTTTTTTTTTTGTGTTCGCAAGGATTTCTGCCAGTTCGCGAGGGTTTCGTACCAGTTCGCAATTGCGAACTTACATTTCATCGCGCAACGGTCGCGAATTATGTTGTTTCTACGTCTGGTTCATCATCACAGGTTCCCAGCACCCTCTGTTTCACCACTGCAACCCTCTGTTACATCAATGCCACCCTCTGGTTCATCATTACTGTAGATTATGGGGGGGAAAAGCAAGCACACCATCCCTGCTTCAACTCAGATGAATTAATTTGGGGTTAGTTTATTAATGTGTCACTGTTTTAAAATTCCAGTCTGGCACCTGCTTCCTTATCTGTAATTTTGCTTTCTGTTGCAGTGCATTTTTTTTCCCCAGGACCTTCTTTGTGGCCTACTTGTAGCTATTGTATGAGCCTGCTGTGAGGGTCAGAGCAGGGTCATACAATTGTTGCAACTAGCAACTGAATTCTGAGGGGCCCCAGTCAGGAAGCACTACTGGGAATTGTTACTAATGATGAGTTTGAACTCTTGCCCCTGCCGAGTGCTTTCACTTTTGAAAAACTCGTTTTTCTGCAATTTCGCGGGGTTCGCGGGGTGCGAACACGCGCAAGATCGGATTCGGAAGCCGCAAATTCGTGCGAATATGCAATTTGTTTTTTTTGCGGCGTGTTAGTTGGCAAGGTTTTGTGCGTTTTTGCGAGCCGCGGTCGTTCAAGGGCGCAGCCATCTTGTTTGCCTGACGTATTTCCGTTTCCGGGCGCGAAGTGTAATCTCGCAAAGTCCGCGGTTTGCCAGTACAGTCTCGCGCGTGTTCGCAAGGAAAATCTCGCGCGAACTTACCCGCGCGGTTGTGAAGGGGCGCGGCCATCTTGTTTCTCATTCATTGCTATGGTTCTGGGCATGGTCTTTGTATCCTCTGTCAATCTCTGCCATCCTTTGCTTGTTTGAACTTTTTTTTATCTATTTTACTTATTATCTATCCCTCTATTTTTCTAGCCCTATATTTTTGTGTTTACTGCTACTTTTGGTTAATTTTAAACTACTTTTGTAAACTCTTTTCTTTTCTTCTCTTCCCTATTCTATTTTCTTTATTCCTTTCCGCCCAGACCATGGTGAAGGGAGCCGGGAAGCATCCCGAGAAGGGGAAGGGTCCTGCACCCCGTGTCCGGCTCCCGTGCGGGCGTTTGAGGGGGGAGCTAGTGATGCCACGGGAGATCTTTACCCCGGAGGAGGTGGCCCAACTCATTTTTTATGTTCAGCGCCGCCTCCCCAGGACCATCATGGGAGGCGGCAAGATCAGTGCCGGGTACGGGGCCCGGGAGCGCCGGAAGCGGTGGGAGAAGGTGTGCCAGGCCATTTACCACCACTCTCGGGTCTGGCGCACCTACAACCAGGCCACCCACCGCTGGACGGATGTCCTGACCCGTGAGCGAGATCTGCTCGACCTCCTTGGCCTTGAGATCCCCGGGCTTGGTGAGTAGTAGTAGCTATGTCTTTACTACTATGTTTTCTCCTGCTGTGTTATTATAGTGCAAATTTTTGTTTTTTACCAAGAGCAATAATGCTGCTCATTACATTGTAGGTACATTTTATTTCAAAATCTTCTGTGCATTTCAGGTACACTGCTCTCCTTCTCAGTAGTGTTGCTACTATGCTTATTTTTTTTAGATTTTGTGTTCATTTCATTGGCCTGTGAAATTATGTATGAGTGTAGTTGAAAGAACTGCGCAATGCTACACACTAAGGTTCAGATTTTTAATTACCGGCGCATCCCTGCAAAGTTGCAGGGATGCGCCAGTAATTGTGCGTCACGCCACCATCACCCATGGTGCGCCGTATTACAATGCGGCGCGCCATGGGCCCAAAACGTCACCAAAGCGTTACGCATCTGTGCCGTAAAGGTGGCGCATTGCTGGAGTTGCGTCGCAACGATGGTGCAGCTCCATCAATTCTCTGGGGTGCCCTATCTCCCCAATGCTGCGTCAAGCCGTACGTCTGCTTCAAGCAGGCGCAGGGTTTGAGTCACGCATCATTGTCCTCAAAGTGACTGATTGAAATCTTGTAGATTTCCCTCAGCCACTTTTAGGATGCGTTCCTGCGCAGGAACGCCCTCCCTTGCGCCGGAACACCCCTATTGGCGCAGGGCTTTACAACGTGATGCATCTCCCAGATGCGTCACGTTGTTAATATACGCCGCACCATTGCGCCTCTTTTGTGCTGTCGCTGCGTCACAAAAGTCACGCAACAATGGAGCAAAAGAGCCGCAAGGGCCTTATAAATCAGCCCCTACAGACTCAAGTCCAGTCATTCCTTTGTACACATGGCGATAAGAAGAAATAGTGGTGGTGGATTAATAGTTTGAGTATTTTAATGCCTGGTGAATGTAGTAGGAAACTTTAGTGTTGTCGCTGATCTTCAATCACGATGGACTTTGGCTGTCACTTTGCGTGCTGCGGACTGCTGCCTGCCAATCCTAGGCAAACCTTTTTAGTACTTTGTTTAGTGAGTTACATAGGGTAGTTTCCAATTCGACGGTCCGCAAATCAAGCAATACTAAAGTAATGACGTAGTCGACCACATGAGATTGGTCAATAATATATCCCGTGGAGTCGTTCCCTATTTGCTATTTCGCAAAAATATTTTGTTACTTTGTTAGTTCTTTTTTAAATGTTTGATTTGGTTGAGAAATAAATATCATCCATGTTTTCTGTTTTTCTTTCTTTCATGTTGTACATCAGCTTCCCCCAGGGGCAAGAGGAGGACACAGGAGGAGGAGGAGGAGGGTGCTGTTGTCGATGCAGGCCAGGACCGGGCAGTCGAGGGCTCCTTTGCTGGCCCCAGTAAGTTTTAATTGTAATATAGAGTACTTATTTTTTCCTAGCGTTCCTTATTCGATTTTTTCTAAATCGTCTTTGATCTTCTTGTAGACAGGATCTAAATTCTTATCCCTATGACTCCATGTGGTATTACTAGATTATTCTTATTAGTCTGTCTGTGTAGCTAACTAAGATTGCACATTTGGCATTTCCATTGGACTCCCATTCTAGTCAGCAATAGCTCTATGCACTGAGTGTAGTCCTCTGGGATTGTCCATAATGTCTTTTCAAGTATTCTAAATGTTTATGCTTTGACCATTGCCAACAATAAAAAGGTGAATGACCACCACCAAGAAATAATAAGATACTACTTTACTTTTGGTTTGGATAGGACAATCCATTCTACTACTGTTGCAGGGACAAATCTGCACAAACAGAACTATGGACACTAAATAATGCATCGCTTAGCTTATCAATTATAATAGGTGCTGTAACTGTTAGACTTTCCACATACCTCAGTGATAACAGACTTTGTAGTTGAACCCCCAATCTCCTTACTGACTAGATAGTGTGGCAGAGTCATTTAGCTCCCAAAGTCACCGATGGCAGAGGCACGGACTCATGCTTGCAAAAATTCGAAAACCTTTAGCTCATCCACTCTAGTCTGGAGGACCAAAAACCACAGAGTCTATTTAAGTTTAAAAGCTTTATTAAAAGTAAACACATTTATTAAATTCAAGTTTGTCATAAAAGTGAACGTGTAACTGAAAATGGAAAAGTGCTTAGTGCTGACGATTAATTGGACACATTTCTTGTGGTCGAGCCGAGCTCTCACCTGGTTTGAACTTGATCCTGCTCGTGTTCTTAGAAGTCAAGCTTCTGTCTGTTAGGAGAAAAAGTGGTGCGTGTTAAAAAGTAAAAAGCAAACATTCATCAGTTGTGCCAAAAAGTGCAGCAAGACAACAGCCTTCCCTGGAAAAAGGGACATTTTTACTCTAGAGTACACAGTCAAAAATTATTAAATTGTACACTTTTTTTCACATTTCTTTCTTCCTCCTAGACCAAATATTATATAGTAGTGAGTGGTGTATTCTAACATTATTAAATGTACTTTGTAGGTGGAACATCTGGAGACGGGGCCAGCGCGGAGGTGGTGGCATTGGACGAGGAGGACAACTCTGGGGAGGAGGCGGTGCAAGTGCCGGAAAAGGACATGCCTGTGAGGGTTCACACGGTGGTGGCGGGCAGAGGTAAGCTATACATTCCTTAGTCATTGAGATTGAAGACTGCAGAGTGTGCTTTCTGCATGGGTGTATTATAAAAAAAGCAGGTAGTAGCCTCCTCTAAATGTACTTCGACTTAGCTGTGAAGTTTTTGGCGAGAAGAATCCCAATCAGATCTGAGGTGAACTTGATGGATGGGATGAACGAAAAGCGAAAGAAGGGTGTAAGTAAGTGTGGAAGCACGAGAAATGTAATGATGACTGGCAAAGAAGAATGATATGTGTTTGCTTGGTCCCCGAGGTGGCTGGGAAGGTAAGAAAATGGTATGGTGCATGGCTGGGTGAATGATGAAGCAAGGATGGGTGGAAGGAGAACAGCCTGGGTGGGTGAGACAGAAACTGTATGTGTGCAATATACTTTGAATGGATGGATGGATGCCTGGATCATTCATGGTACTATCTGACTCTTAGATAGCATATGTGAATCTAGAGAGAGTAGACGGTCACTGGATGAACTAAGTGTTACTTTGAAGAGCATGTAACACCGCACCCGCACGTCCGTTCCAGTGTAGGAAAGGCAAGGAAAAGAAGTTGTAACGTTGTCCAAAGACTACCATGAATAGTAGCAGTAGTTTGTATTGCAACTGCAAGCACAGCATATATCCAGTTATTACGGTGGGCACTCCCTACCTCCCTTAATAACTTTAGTTTAGTAGTAGTACGTCATTCATGTGTGGGGGTATCACTGTTCACTCAATAATAAGCAAAGCACCTAAAGTCATCCCATATGTCATCAAATACATCCCATGTGAAGTGATAGATAATCAGATAATTTAGCTTCTTCATTTTCCTTTTCTAATACTCATTTGCACTGTAGGGTGAAAGCTAAATTAATTAAGCAGTAGCCCTTTTAACAGAGTATTCTCAGTGCCACCCGTAATAGAAAAGTAAGAGCTTCACCACCTGCATGTACTGGACCGGTACAGTAACGCAAGTCTGTCTCACTCACCATGGTGTGCGTCTGTTTTTCTCGGGTGCAAGTTCACTGCGCTGGCATTATGCCGGCTTGCATAAGATAACGTACCAATTTTCCTAAACAAGAGAGAAGAAGAAGAATAAGAGTGGTGTACTGTCATAGTCGACTGTAATAGAAGTCCATAGTGCTCGTAGAATTTGTTCCTTAAACTCCCACTAATGTTAGAGCAAGGATGAAGAAGTCGGAGGTTACATAGATACTGTCCTCAATAGTTATGCACTGTGCTTTCAATTTGCTACTTGTACTGTGACAACTTTCTGCTCAATCATTTTGTGTTAATCTTAAGGAGCATTGGTTACAGACTATGTCTTTCTTTTTTCATGTAGTTGCTCCTTCCAAATCCAAGACACCATCAAGGAGGAAGGAGCAGGCTCGAATGGCCCGGCAACGGAGGCTGGATGCCACTGTTGCTGAATATCGGCGGCTGGTGTCCCTGGAGGAGGAGGAGACGCAGTCTGGAACAACAACAACGTCCACTGGGACAGCTGCCTCCTCCTCCGTGCGGGCTGCCAGCCAGCGCAGTGCTCCAGCGGTACGGAGCCGGGCTACCAAAGCCAAACGCCACCGCCCAGCAGCAAAGAAAGCAGCTGCCCCTCACAGGATTTGCAAGGCACACCGGCGCCGCTTATCCCTCAGACTGTCCTACCTGGAGCAGGAGGTCCATAATTATAAGAACGTGGTGGAGGGCCTCCGCTTCGAACTTGCCACCCTCCGCAAGGAGCATGATGCCCTGGCTGCTAATTCCAACAGCACCCTGCCATAGTGTCCCTTGCCCCTTTTTTAGAGACTTTTGGGGGGTGGGAATTGGGAGTTGGGATTTTTGGGGACTTTTGAAGGACAATCGTTGGGGTTAGGGAGGGTCTTGCGGGAGATTCTTTTGTTAGGGCTATAAAAATATACTTTTTGAAACTTTATCTGACCATACCTGTTTTTTACTGCTTTTGAGTCTGGTGGGTGGGGGTTTAACATAACAGTAAGTTTGTTTTCCTGAATAGTCCTAGGACTTTAGTAGTACTACCGTCAATCAAATCTCTCGTCTCTCCTAATACTCCATTATACTACCTCCAACCAAACGCCTATCTTACCTGTAATTTCTGTTTGCAAGTAGGGCTAGGCCCAGGGCTGGCTCCACGGGAAACAGCAAATAAGGTTGGCAATCCTGGGCGGATAAAATTTCCTCATAGCGGTGGTACTAGTGGTGTGACACAGTGGCAGTTGCTTGCCTATGAAAAAAAGAAAATGAAATCTGGTTTGTCCTCCTGAGCAATACAAAGGTACAATACAGAATATAGCAGGTGACAGAAGTACACTAGAACAGTGCCACGTTGTAGCCTAACAAATGTTAAAGTATAACTAATTCGGTTGAAGTTCTTTGACATTAGCCATGGGTCTTTGTCAAGCAGAGTAAGAATATATCCTGGGATTTCTTCACCAGCCTGTTGCTATCACCTTATCCTCCCCAGCAAGTGTGTGGATTTATTGCTGTAATTTAGTCACACATCAATCAAAACCACACAGCCCGGGGGAAGAGGGTTAGGGTTTGAAAAATGGATGGGTACGGGGGTTTTTGGGAAAGGTTTTGGGAGACAAGAAAAAGTAGCACAGCATGGACGAACAATTGTGAACATAAACAAATCTTTGGGTACAAACCTATCCATCAATCTTTGAAAGTGCATACACTACTGTAACTGCATGCATGTCAGTTAAAAGTAATTAGTACTTTCGACAACTGTGGAAGAAAGAATGCGACAGTACAGGGCGTGGGTGGAAATATTGATAACTATATTCAACATAAGGTCTCTGTAGCCAGATACCTGAGAGCCTTGCTGGTCACTATAAATCCATTCACAACAACACTCAATGGGGTTGGTCTGGAAGGTGTCAGGTTTACTCCCCGTGATCCAGTCGATGCAAATATGGTTCCACCTCCAAATGTCACCAACACCCAGAAGTGTAAACACAGGGTGTTCGAGGCATTAGGCGGGGGAGAAAAATAACAAACTAAAATAAAAAATGTGGGATGGGTAAAGGTAGGGTCAGCAGGGAAAGGATACCTGTAACAGAAGACAAGACAGGCATCAGTGAAGTGCTGTCCTAACATACAAGGGTACTCTCATATAGTCTCACTAAATAGTCTGCAAGTCTCCCGCCTACTCATGGGAAATGTAGTTTCATAGTACGGTAGGCGCTTAGGGGCTGCGTAACCTGACAGAAGGTATAGTAGATAGAAAAGGAGAAATTGCTTTTTTTCTAGGTGTCCCCTCACTCACCAGGGTTGCCCCTTGGTGACATGCTTCATCATTGGGGCCATCCCAGTCCTCTACGGCCTGGGGCGTGCTGCGACTTGCGAATTACGTAGGAGCACTTACAAATGACTATGTGTGGTGCAGATGTGATAGTGGAGTGGACTAAGTGATGTGTTAAGGGATCAATGTAGAAGCAGAGAGAGAGCCAAGAAATGCAGTCACAGTCAGAGAAAAAGGCAAGGGATACTGTATCTATGTGGTTGTAGTGGTCCTGTTGGAAGTGGTAAGTAAGTTGCCCGCAGAAAAAAAATCCTCCTATTAGCGGCACTCCTCCATTGCAGCCGACGCTTCGTCCATCGATGTTGGTCACCAGAAGACACCCTGTCCACTGCCTGCCTGATGCTGAATTGTGGCTCGCTACTGTGAAGCCTGACTCCATCCTTTTTTCCCCATTGCAGAGACTGAAACCCGGCCTGTAATTATTCAACGAAAAACAGGAAGTGATATAATATTACAACACCACTGATAAATAAATATAAGGTATGTAGGCTGTAAACTGTGTTTTAGAACAAAATTAGATCTTCCTAGCAGTGCTCCCACCCAGACCCTTACTAAAGCCAGTCGCAAAAATGTAGAAGACCCCCAATCAAATCTCAAAAAACGAGGCCTAGCAGAAAACTGGTGACAAAACTTACTTTGAAAGTAAAAGTAGGCCGAAGTACCCTAATTACCCATTACCCACCGTGGATTGCATTCAAACCACTTGCAAGCAACCAAGCAAAAGTAGCCATAGCCAGCATCGCTCCAAGACTCGAAATCCCCCCCACTCAAACACATGCAATAGAAATACTGCTAACCCTAACGAACCCTAAGTTAAGAATAGTGGCAAAGGCTTTCTTTAACTATGCCAAATCCCCCCTTTCCCACCATGGATTTTCTTCAAATGACTTGCAACCAAAATTACACATTCTCACGAGTGCTCTAAGACCCCAGAACTCAGTTTGAAAAATCTAGAACACCCCGAAACACATGCAATCCTGCTGCTAGGGCTAACCCTAACGAACCCTAAGTTACAAAAAGTGCCAAAACTAAAGGCTTTTCCGCGCGGATTTTGTCCCAACCACTTCTACCCGGTATTAGACCTTCCCAGGAATGCCCCAAGACCCGGCAACCCACCCGCCAAGAAGCGTAACACCCCCAAACAGGCCAAAAGCAAAATCTCATACTTGCAATATTTCTGGGCCTTCGGTCCAAACGCGCTGCGTAGCTAGGCCATAAGTCGGGGTTGGCACGACGGATTTCCTGAAAAGCAAATGCAATCAAGATTAGAGTGTCCCAGCAATGCTCTCAGACCACGAAACTCACCCACAAACAGACGGAACCCCCCCTAAGAGCACCTCAAAGGCAAGCAAGTCATCAAAAACACAAAAAAATTTCCGCCTCGGATTTGGCACAAACCACTTTTAGTGCTTCCCAGCAATGGCCCCAGACCCGTCAACTCACCTGCAAAGAGGTAGAACAACACCCCCACAAGTGCTGAGTCTTTCTTCATTGGGCGTAAACCAGCCCTCTGCTTTGATGGAAATAGGAGTCTGGAGGAGGAGGATAGAGGAGCATGTTCTTCTGAACTTGTGAACCTGAGGAATGCAGACTGCGGCACCTTCAAATAAATTAGCAAACAAGTGAAGACAGTTCTGCTGATGGGCTTGTTTTTGTGATTATCTGATTAAAGTTTGAATTATATTAACTGTGCACAACAAAGAAAGACAGACACACAGGAATAAAAGTGAATAAGGATGAAAAAGAAAGTTATTGATTCGTTGTCTCATTTTCAGGGCTCGAAGTCGGTATCACGGTCCAGGAATAAGAATAAGGCTTCGTCATCATACTCTGCGAATTCAGCCAGGGTGAGGTCAGTGCCACCTGACAGAGTAGAAATTCCCTCATCTATGGTGCTGGCCACCTCCTCTTCATCCGGCACGCTCTCTCGTACTCTTATATCTGGTGGTATGAGGTGCTGATTCATCTTGATCATTGTTAACCTCTCCACATTTTTGGGCGAGAGGCGGCTCCGTTTGGGAGTTACAATCCCACCAGCCGCACTGAAAACCCGTTCAGAAGACACACTTGCGAGTGGGCAAGACAAGTAGTTTAAAGCCAGGTTGGTGAGCTGTGGCCACAATTCTTTTTTCCCATGCCAATACGCCAATGGGTCAGAATTAACATAGACCTCTGTGGAGTCATTCAGATAGTCCTTCACCATCGACTCAAGGTCCTCCTCCAAGGTTCCTCCACTTTGCGTAGCTCTTGCTGTGCCTCTGACCTTTTGAGAACCAAACCCACGCAGAGCTAGCCAATCCTCTTCAGCCTCCAATGTTTCTGTTGTCTTTCGTGCAGATGATCCGGTTGCCGGTGTCTTTAACGGCTGAGAGGTCACTTGTGCCACAGCCACAGGTGCAGAGGTGGATTGTTTTGACTGGGGATGGCCTGCTGATGTACTGCCATTTCCTTCAATTTCCAGCCGTTCTGTTTCAAACTTCTTGGCTGACAAGGCTAGCCAACGTTTGTACTTTGTAACATCTTCATCAGCAAAAGGAAAGAATGCTCTGCCTGCCAGCGCCTTTTTGTAGCGTGGATCCAGAATAGTAGCACAAATGTAATGCTGTTCTGAGTGGATCTTTTTAAGACGTTCATCACCTTGTAGGAGCTCTAATAATTGCTCAGCCAGAAGCAAAGAAGAGTCTTTCTTTTTGTCATCTTTTCGAAACACAGAACACACCTCCTTCAGTTGGTCCTCCAGCATGTACAACAATGGGATAGCTTTTCCCAAATTAGAGTCCTCCTTGCTGACTGCACGCGTGAAGACCTCAAAAGGACGAAGCATGCGTGTTAGGCTTTCAACTATGTTCCATTGCGGCCCACCCATCCTCAGCTCCTCTATACCCTCTTTCAAGAAATATTGATCGAGTTGCGTATACTGCTCATACAGACGCTCAAGCATGTAGAAGGTTGAGTTCCAACGTGTTACCACCTCCTGGATGAGTGCTTTCACTGGCATTTGACATTGATATAGCATGCTCCTCAGCTGCTTGCGGGCCTTAAAAGAATGCCTGAAATGCTTGCAAATTTTTCGGCAGTTCTCCAATACACTGTACGCTGCACTGCGTTTATTACCCAAGAATTTTTGGACAACCAGGTTTATACAGTGCGCCAAACACGGCACTCTGAAATAGTAACCGTCCCTCATGGCCTTAACTATATTGGAGCCATTGTCCGTGGAAACATAACCAACCTTGCGTTTTAGTGGGGACAGACAGTTAAGGACCTTTGTGTTAAAGACATCCAAAATGTTTTCTGCTGTGTGACGTTTCTCCAAACCAAACATGGCTAGTGTTGCATGTTTCCGAGCACCTTTAAAAACAATGTTAGTGTCAACACCTGAGTTTAGCTTTGCTTTAGCCCCTGAAAAAGAGACCCAGTGTGCAGTGATGCACATGTAATCAGCGCCTGCGCCACTGGTCCACATGTCTGTTGTCAGATGTATAGTGTGAACAGCACTCTTCTGCAAAGCTGCCCCAATCACCTTCAGAACATCTTCATGTAGTGCTGGAACCGCAACTCGGGCAAAATAGAACCGGCTAGGAACCTTCCATTTAGGGCAGAGCACTGCCACTAATTCTAGAAAACCAACCCCTTCTACAAAAGAAAAAGGGAGAAGGTCCAGAGCTAGCATTTTAGCCAGCTTAGTGTTATACAGACGGGTCATTGGGTGGTTGCGTTCATATTGCGCTTCTGTAAACAACATCTTTTTAATGTTGCCCTGGACCAATGATTTACGGGATGATGATGATCTCTTCGACCCAGTTACGCTCGCTGATGAACTTTTCCGCATTGATGTCTCACTCTCTCCCACACTCTTAGTGTGGCTCCCATGGGGTGTGCTGCTGACATGGGAACTGGGTGTAAGTGAAGTGTTTGAATCGTCTTCTTCTACCTCCTCGTCATCAGCAGATGACAAATCAACGTTTTCATTACGTGCAATTCCGGCTTTCTTGACCGCCTCTAGGTGCGGAAACCATTCGACAGCGTGCCTTCTCTCAAGATGACCTCTCTGGCCTCCGGTACCATAGTTAGAACCAAGCTTACCACGACTAAATCGAAGCTTACAAAGGCTACAAATGGCTACGTTTTCCTTTTTTGGGCAAACACTAAAGAAGTCCCAAACTGGAGACTTGAAATGTCTTCGGGGGCCGGAGGAGGCGGCGATACTGGTGGTGGTGGTCCTGCTGCTAATGACAGATGAAGTGGAGGATGTGGATTGCCGAACTTCAGTACGTTTTGCACTTTCACCACCACGAATTGAGGTCGAGGACGAGGTGGGTACCTTCTTGCGAAGAAATATGGAAGCGGTAGGTTTTGGTGTACTACTTAACTCCAAATCTAATGATTCCATTTCCATTGCCTCCTCGCCGACATCATCATCACGCTCAGCAGCTTCTCGGGATAGGGTCAAAATGTCTCTTTGCTGCATGCCCGGTGGGGCTGCAGTGACCTTTGTGATGACTGGCTCGTCGTCATCGTGAGAGGCTTCATCACCAGCAGTATCTGTCACTTCTTGTTGAGCCTCATCACACTCCATAGGTTTGAGTTTTTGGACGACCTTCCTTTTACGCTTAGGTGCCGGTGTCAGATCATGGTGTGCCTCTGCCTCACTGTCAGACCGCAGTTGTTGTGGTTCCCAAGACAGATCACTTGCACCAGAACGAGGTGGGCTTGAAGAAGATGTAGACACCCCCCTTGATCTTTTCCTTGCTAGGGATGTGGAAGACAATGAATGATCATCAGGAGGAGTGGCTTCCAATGATACCTCAGCTTCAATGTCGATTTCCAAATGTGCCCCTACTTCGGGAGGAACAACTATTGTGGGCACTTGTGAACCTCCATGCACCTTTGCTTGCGCATCTCCTTTTGCTGCCTCTCCTTCCACATGTACTTGGGCGTGTACTTGCACATGGTGTTGTTGCGGCTGTGGTTGTTCAACACTTGTCAGATGAGTTACAACAACCTGTGTTGATTCAGGGACATTGCTGCTACTTTCTTGCGATGAGCCAACATCACTGGTCGATGGTGATTGGAGAAGTACACTGACTGCCTCTGAAGCACTCAAGGGCTTTGACTTAAGTTGCCTTGGTGGTGGAGGCACTGAACCCAATGGAGCAGGGGTGCTGCTCTCAGGTTGGTCCCCAGCAGATCCTGCTGCTGCAGGCGTACTTTTTTTTTTGCTCCCAAAAAAAGTGGCGGGTGGCACACCAGCCTCCTTGGTAACTTGCTTCTTCTGCTGCTTACTAGCAACTTTCTTGCTAGAGGAGCTACGGAGAACTTTCTTTGGGGGCGGGGCCATCTTCTTCAGAGCAGGTCAGACAGCAGGCCGCAGTTGCACGAATTGTAGAGTTGTCTGAGGCCAGACGTGACGTCGCGTGACGTTATGCTGCACACACACACGCACCGCTGCAGGACTTCTTCCTGGCACTGGTGGTTCTCTTGAGTCTTGTGCACCTAAAAAAAATGGAAGACAGAGGAACATCAGTTCAGTTATAGAGCACAAAAAAATCGAAAAACACTGCAAAATCAGCACAATCCCAATCCATCCATGCCCTCCATAATGTTTAAATTCAAGACAACCCACAGAAGACTAGGCCCATGCAAGACTCACTACCCCTGGGCATAAATAAAGGTTGAAAAGTAGGCAAAATGGTTGGAGGCCTAACAACAAAGCCTGCATTCAAAATGGCCACTTGCCTGCCAGCACATGGCCAGTGCCTGTAGCTGCACTCAAAATGGCCACCAGCCACATGGCATGTCCCTCCCCATGAACACCCCCAAAAATCGAAAAACACTGCAAAATCAGCACAATCCCATTCAATCCATGGCCTCCATGATGTTTAAATTCAAGACAACCCACAGAAAGACTAGGCCCATGCTAGACTCAAATACCCCTGGTGAAAAGGCCACAAGTACAGGCCCAAAAATCGAAAAACACTGCAAAATCAGCACAATCCTATTCCATCCATGGCCTCCATGATGTTTAAATTCAAGACAGCCCACAGAAAGACTAGGCCCATGCTAGACTCAAATACCCCTGGTGAAAAGGCCACAAGTACAGGCCCAAAAATCGAAAAACACTGCAAAATCAGCACAATCCCATTCAATCCATGGCCTCCATGATGTTTAAATTCAAGACAACCCACAGAAATACTAGGCCCATGCAAGACTCACTACCCCTGGGCATAAATAAAGGTTGAAAAGTAGGCAAAATGGTTGGAGGCCTAACAACAAAGCCTGCATTCAAAATGGCCACTTGCCTGCCAGCACATGGCCAGTGCCTGTAGCTGCACTCAAAATGGCCACCAGCCACATGGCATGTCCCTCCCCATGAACACCCCCAAAAATCGAAAAACACTGCAAAATCAGCACAATCCCATTCAATCCATGGCCTCCATGATGTTTAAATTCAAGACAACCCAGAGAAAGACTAGGCCCATGCTAGACTCAAATACCCCTGGTGAAAAGGCCACAAGTACAGGCCCAAAAATCGAAAAACACTGCAAAATCAGCACAATCCTATTCCATCCATGGCCTCCATGGTGTTTAAATTCAAGACAGCCCACAGAAAGACTAGGCCCATGCTAGACTCAAATACCCCTGGTGAAAAGGCCACAAGTACAGGCCCAAAAATCGAAAAACACTGCAAAATCAGCACAATCCCATTCAATCCATGGCCTCCATGATGTTTAAATTCAAGACAACCCACAGAAATACTAGGCCCATGCAAGACTCACTACCCCTGGGCATAAATAAAGGTTGAAAAGTAGGCAAAATGGTTGGAGGCCTAACAACAAAGCCTGCATTCAAAATGGCCACTTGCCTGCCAGCACATGGCCAGTGCCTGTAGCTGCACTCAAAATGGCCACCAGCCACATGGCATGTCCCTCCCCATGAACACCCCCAAAAATCGAAAAACACTGCAAAATCAGCACAATCCCATTCAATCCATGGCCTCCATGATGTTTAAATTCAAGACAACCCACAGAAAGACTAGGCCCATGCTAGACTCAAATACCCCTGGTGAAAAGGCCACAAGTACAGGCCCAAAAATCGAAAAACACTGCAAAATCAGCACAATCCTATTCCATCCATGGCCTCCATGAAGTTTAAATTCAAGACAGCCCACAGAAAGACTAGGCCCATGCTAGACTCAAATACCCCTGGTGAAAAGGCCACAAGTACAGGCCCAAAAATCGAAAAACACTGCAAAATCAGCACAATCCCATTCAATCCATGGCCTCCATGATGTTTAAATTCAAGACAACCCACAGAAAGACTAGGCCCATGCAAGACTCACTACCCCTGGGCATAAATAAAGGTTGAAAAGTAGGCAAAATGGTTGGAGGCCTAACAACAAAGCCTGCATTCAAAATGGCCACTTGCCTGCCAGCACATGGCCAGTGCCTGTAGCTGCACTCAAAATGGCCACCAGCCACATGGCATGTCCCTCCCCATGAACACCCCCAAAAATCGAAAAGCACTGCAAAATCAGCACAATCCCATTCAATCCATGGCCTCCATGATGTTTAAATTCAAGACAACCCACAGAAAGACTAGGCCCATGCTAGACTCAAATACCCCTGGTGAAAAGGCCACAAGTACAGGCCCAAAAATCGAAAAACACTGCAAAATCAGCACAATCCTATTCCATCCATGGCCTCCATGATGTTTAAATTCAAGACAGCCCACAGAAAGACTAGGCCCATGCTAGACTCAAATACCCCTGGTGAAAAGGCCACAAGTACAGGCCCAAAAATCGAAAAACACTGCAAAATCAGCACAATCCCATTCAATCCATGGCCTCCATGATGTTTAAATTCAAGACAACCCACAGAAAGACTAGGCCCATGCAAGACTCACTACCCCTGGGCATAAATAAAGGTTGAAAAGTAGGCAAAATGGTTGGAGGCCTAACAACAAAGCCTGCATTCAAAATGGCCACTTGCCTGCCAGCACATGGCCAGTGCCTGTAGCTGCACTCAAAATGGCCACCAGCCACATGGCATGTCCCTCCCCATGAACACCCCCAAAAATCGAAAAACACTGCAAAATCAGCACAATCCCATTCAATCCATGGCCTCCATGATGTTTAAATTCAAGACAACCCACAGAAAGACTAGGCCCATGCTAGACTCAAATACCCCTGGTGAAAAGGCCACAAGTACAGGCCCAAAAATCGAAAAACACTGCAAAATCAGCACAATCCTATTCCATCCATGGCCTCCATGATGTTTAAATTCAAGACAGCCCACAGAAAGACTAGGCCCATGCTAGACTCAAATACCCCTGGTGAAAAGGCCACAAGTACAGGCCCAAAAATCGAAAAACACTGCAAAATCAGCACAATCCCATTCAATCCATGGCCTCCATGATGTTTAAATTCAAGACAACCCACAGAAATACTAGGCCCATGCAAGACTCACTACCCCTGGGCATAAATAAAGGTTGAAAAGTAGGCAAAATGGTTGGAGGCCTAACAACAAAGCCTGCATTCAAAATGGCCACTTGCCTGCCAGCACATGGCCAGTGCCTGTAGCTGCACTCAAAATGGCCACCAGCCACATGGAATGTCCCTCCCCATGAACCCCCCCAAAAATCGAAAAACACTGCAAAATCAGCACAATCCCATTCCATCCATGGCCTCCATGATGTTTAAATTCAAGACAGCCCACAGAAAGACTAGGCCCATGCTAGACTCAAATACCCCTGGTGAAAAGGCCACAAGTACAGGCCCAAAAATCGAAAAACACTGCAAAATCAGCACAATCCCATTCCATCCATGGCCTCCATGATGTTTAAATTCAAGACAGCCCACAGAAAGACTAGGCCCATGCACCACTCACTACCCCTGGTCAAGGCCCCAACAACAGGTCAAAAATCGAAAAACACAAAATTTTACAAAAAAAAAAAATCGAAAAACACAGAAAAATCAGCACAATCCCAATTCATCTATGGCCTCCATGATATTTAAGTTCAAGACAACCCACAGAAAGAATCAGTCCACCCACCACTGAGTACCCTGGGCCCTGGGCAAAAGGCCCCAAAACAGCCCAAAAATCGAAAATCCCAAAATTTTAGTTGCAGCAACTGTAATGCCCCAAACAAACTTACTTGTAAAATTTCTAATCCAACAGTGATCCAAACAAAGTCAAAAAGGCCTCAAATCCAAAGATCCAGCAGCATCCACAAAAAGTAATCCTTCCAGGTCCACATCCAAATGAAAAGTGACCAGGAGATGGACAAAGCACTGGGAGGAGCCTGCTGAACAGGAACAGGAAGTTGAAGACTATGGGGCACTTCCTTCCTCCCACCCCCCTGCCCCCTCCCCAAAATGGACTCCTCGCTAAAAAAGTGCAGGCAAATGTCAAACTAAGGAGTTATTCACATAAAAATCATCATTTCTAGAAGGTTTATGCTGCTTGCTGGTGGATTTCTTGTGCAGAATTGCAAATTTATATTTTCGCTCGCCGCATCTCAAATCTCGCAATTGCGAAGTACCGCGAGACGTGATCTCGCCGTACTCGCGTTGACAAACTCTCGCTGTGCAAGTTGGCAAGCCGCGATGACGTAATCGCGCTCGCCAAATTCCCGCGGGATCACACAGCAAGATCCAAAATGGCGCAGCACTCGCAAAATATCGAGAAAAACAACTCGGCAAACGATGAGAAACGCCGCGCGCCGCAAAAATTGTATCACCAACGCCGCGCGCCGCCAAAAAAATCCGCTCTGTGCGAATTTGCGGATTTTGCGGGAAATCCGCAAATCTCGCGGATTGCGGATTTCCCGAAAATCCGCAAAATCCGCGAGCGGAACGGATTTTCCGCCCACGCTTACTCTAGACACCAACCAAAAGTCTAGTCTAGACCAGGCATTGTAAAAGGTTGAAGCGCAAGTGCCCATTGGGGTGTGGGGGTGTGACTGTCTCCAGGCATCAACTAGGTGGTTGTTAGTGCAATTGTCCCGAGCACCATCATGGTTTGTGGGTGTAGACACAGAGTTAGGGAAGGATTAATCTTATAAAATAGATATAAGGCTCTTGTACCAGCAGGAAATGGGGAAAACAACTGGTTAAGCGAGATAGATTAGGAGGAAGGGTCATCGCACGGTCTGGGTATACTCACCTGGAATATTAATGATTATAATAGGATTTCGAAACGGGAAAGCTTTAAAAAACAAATTCACCTTAATGAGATTATGTGTTTATAGGAAACGTGGCTGTGCGACAAAACCCTAATAATTGAAGGATATGCACAGCTGAAAAGCTCAACTGGAGGGGAGACATTTTGCATGACCGTCTGGTGGACAAATAACCCTGATATCCACCAAAATAGCCAAGAAAGTTGCCCCCCTAGATGTCAAATGTAAATGGCTAGTGGCCTGTAGAGTACTCTTACTGGACCTTGATCGACAGCCTGATGGGATAGTCTTAGCAAATGCTTATATACAGGAGGACAGAGATGTAGAATATAAGCTAGAACTGGAAAGGTTCAAAGAAGATATACAGGTTCTGACTGACTTATACCAGAAAGACATTAATCTTAATTGGAGACTTCAACCACAAATTAGACCCCTGTAGATTTCATCTATGGTGTAAAGAGATGCTTTCCTCATATAATTTAAACACTTCCAGCTTCCCTAAGGTTGGTCTCGCAGGACAAGTTATCGCACTAGGGACATTTCTGGGATCATTGGGCCTAGTCTGTATAAATGGAAGACTCGAGGACGATTGGCCAGCGAATTGCACATTTAAGATAGGTCATCAACTATGCCAAATATACTATATCTTCCTACATGCAGGGAATTTTAAACAAGTTAGGGGCTTTGAAGAAATGAGGGATGTGATCGCTTCCCCCTAAAACTTGAAATAGAAGGAGGTAGTAAAAAATAGATCTAGATATCTCCGTACAAATGGATTACCCAAGGCGGCTTCCCATTCGCATCAAAGAGATGCATACAGAAAAAATGGTTGCCTTCCAGCAGGGTCAATACTAGAAAGTTTCCCCAATACAAAAAATCTAGAATGGTTTGAAAATGCAGCTTGTAGACTGGCTCAGTGCTAAAGAGTGGAAATAAAAAAGAATAGATTTTGTGAAAGTAAGAATAAGAGAAACCAGAGTAATTATAAGAACTGGTTTAATGTGTAATGTAGGAAAGTAAAAGCGAGGATAAGAAAAGGGGAAAGAAGATTGAAATTAAATTATGATTCATAGAGGTTTGATTGCCTTTAGAGGCAAAGGAAAGCATATACAATTGTCATCAAGAAGCAAAAAAGAATGCATAAATAGAGATGCTGGGGAAGCCTATTAGCAGCAATAGAACCCAAAAATATAAAAAGTTTTGGAAGCTAGTACAAGAAGGACTCAGGCAGGATACAGAGAACTTTGTACTATGCGGTGACAGAAGACGCTTGGGAGTGTTACTGGTGAGAAATATATGGGAAATGGACAGACCAAGTGAGACAGAGAACTACATCTTTGACAGGTATCGAGGAGAATATTAGGACCCTCTTTACGTCAAGCAAAATCAGACGAGTTAAAGGAAACTTGAGCAGCAGGTCCAGATAACCTCTCTTAGGTGATTATAAAAACCCAGCCCGATTGGTGGGCGAGTTTCTTCTCTAAAATGTTTGCTGGTATTTTTGACGATGGGCAGATACCAGAAAAATGGAGGAGCAATAATTAGACCCATACACAAACTGGAGACACAAAGGCACCAAAAAATAATAGATTCATTAATTCAATGGCTGTGAGAGAAAAGGTCTTTACAAAAATAATCCTGGAAAGCCTTATGGAATGGGCGGAAGAAAATAAGATTGTGCCTATGGAACAGTGGGGTATAACCCCTTGCATGCGGCTGCGATTCTGTGCCTGTGCGACAAAATCGCAAGTGGGTGGGTTTATGATGGCCCCAGGCGTCATCAGCACACGAGCGCCGTAGTGCATGACGGATGGGGGCCGTCATCAGCATGCAATGGGTTAAGGAGGGTCACTCCACAGTTGACCATTGCTTCTACCTCTAAAAAGAGAGTCACCTCAGGTTACCATAGAAGAATACAGTTCACTCAATCAAAACACTGAGAGATGGACATGCTCCTGGGCGGGACAAACACAGAACATTTGGGAAAATAACTGAATCAACAGAGGACAACCCAAATAGATAACAAAACCATCAAATCATAAGCAAGGGAATGAGAAAAATCCCTTTGTTACTATATGCCATGAATTAGAAACAATAGGTATGCTTACAGAGCTAAAGCTGTTTGTAGCCGAAACCTACAAGGCTTTTTCTTAATTCAGATGCAAATACCATTGTTGAATATGTTCTATTAGAATCATTGCTCACCCTTCCAAAGTCTAATCTTCTAGGTGAAGAGTGTTTTTCTTCCAGAAATTATGTTATGCTTACTTCAGGGCAGGGGATCAAGCAGGAGACCAAAATAGTGAAAAGTATGCAGATGAACACGAAAAGAGAATATATTTTATCTGGACTGCGTTTTAAGGGAACATCAAGCTTCTGCTGGGACCTGATCTCAGACTAAGACAGTGGCGGAGCAATCAACTTTTTAGTGAAGCCATGACTCTTCAGATTCAGGTTTGATATCCACCCATGGAATGCAATGATTGGACGCCAATTCCTTTTTAGCGCATTGCCTGGAGGCGCTAGCTTCTCAGAGTCATCACTTCGACCACCTGGGGAACCTCGCCGCACCCGCTCCATGGGTGCCGCTTCGCCGCCTGTGTGTGAGGCAGGACTTTGGACGCTGCAGTGAGCGGAGCAGCAACAGTGCAGGACTCGGGTTAGTGGCTACAGCGTTGCCGCGAGCGTTGCAGGGACTCCATTTCCCAGGAGTCCCTGCGTGACCGTGTGAGAGCTTCCGGTCCGCTCTCCCTGTTGGCTCGCCCACCGCCCACTGGAGGGCTTTTTAAACCCCTGTTCTCATCACAGCGCTGGGACGCCAATTCCTTTTTAGCGCATTCCTGGAGGCGCTAGCTTCTCAGAGTCATCACTTCGACCACCTGGGGAACCTCGCCGCACCCGCTCCGCGGGTGCCGCTTCGCCGCCTGTGTGTGGGGCAGGACTTTGGACGCTGCAGTGAGCGGAGCAGCAACAGTGCAGGACTCGGGTTAGTGGCTACAGCGGGGCTGCGAGCGTTGCAGGGACTCCATTTCCCAGGAGTCCCTGCGTGACCGTGTGAGAGCTTCCGGTCCGCTCTCCCTGTTGGCCCGCCCACCGCCCACTGGAGGGCTTTTTAAACCCCTGTTCTCATCACAGCGCTGGGACGCCAATTCCTTTTTAGCGCATTGCCTGGAGGCGCTAGCTTCTCAGAGTCATCACTTCGACCACCTGGGGAACCTCGCCGTACCCGCTCCGCGGGTGCTGCTTCGCCGCCTGTGTGTGGGGCAGGACTTTGGACGCTGCAGTGAGCAGAGCAGCAACAGTGCAGGACTCGGGTTAGTGGCTACAGCGGGGCTGCGAGCGTTGCAGGGACTCCATTTCCCAGGAGTCCCTGCGTGACCGTGTGAGAGCTTCCGGTCCGCTCTCCCTGTTGGCCCGCCCACCGCCCTCGACGTTTACTATAACTAAGGTCAGTCCTCCCGCAGCTCGGGACGCAGCTCGGGGCGAAGACCGGGCTAAGAGCGGGCCGTTTGAGGCCGTTCGAGGTCTGAGAAGTCTGGGCTGGGCCATTCCCCTTGGTTTGTTGTTGTTGTTGATATATTCCATTTCTGCCACTTCGTTCATTCTTATACCCACTATGTGTACACGGGGTAGTCGCAGCAAAACTGCTAAGGGAGTTAATTAGCCCAATGGAACCCTAGATGATTTCCTCACAAAGACCAATTTGGCCATTGACGTGGAAATCAGTAAAATGCAACATAGGGTTTCCTTAGAATTAGAAGCTGCACGAAAGCTTTCCCTGAACTTAGCTTCCTCCAAAAAATCATCCTTAGGGAACTTTGCCTTAGCTTTAACCCCAGAGCGTACATCAGGTCCCCGCCCATTGTTAACGCTGGCAGATATCCATCATGATCCAACGCCCCCTATGTGTCAGCGCAGCGGACGCGCGCAGCGGGTGCGCCGTAGGCGCGCCGGAGTCACGCCAGAGTCCAGCCCGTCTGCGCCCGTCCGCGGCAGGCCGGGGCAAGGGGCACTCCCCTATGTCCATTCGTTGACATACTCTTCCTCCGACCTCCTGTCCCTTTGGACGCCGCTTGGTACCATCAGCCCATATACAGCCAGCTTTTTGCAACACTTGAGCCTCTATTCTACCCCTCCTTCTACCGCTCCCACTGCTACATCAAGTCTCTCCTATTTGTCCCGTGCTACTTCCTCTGCTCTTCCCCCACATCCCGTCCCTCACAAGCCCACCTTTAACATTACTGCTGCTCTCCTCAACACCAGATCTGCAGTCAGTCATCAGTATGAGCTCTATGATTACCTTGACACCCATAATCCTAATCTTCTGTTTATAACAGAGACTTGGCTCAAGGCCGACTCCCTACCCAACGTCTTAGCAGCACTCCCTCCCTCATATTCCATCGTTCGCGCAGATCGACCGGAGGGTAGAAGAGGCGGTGGAGTGGCCCTTATTGCTCACACCGACCTTCACTTCCAGATTCTCCCCTGTCCCCCCATCCCTGAAGTTGACTGCCTGATTATTCGCTCTACTTCCCATGCCACTCCCCTAACCGCTGTTCTTATCTACCGCCCCCCTAACCCTACTCCCACCTTTGTTTCTTGTCTTCAGGACATCCTCGCAACCCTGGTCATTAATAACTCGTCTGTACTGGTCCTGGGTGACCTTAACTTTTGGCCCAACGACCCGGCCGAAAGCTCTCAATCTAAGGAGTTCACCGATCTAATGACCAGCCTTAACTTTACCACCCATGTTCACAGTTCCACCCATGTGCATGGCCACTCTCTCGACCAGGTTTGGACCCTGAACATCCCCACCTCCTCCCCTGTTATATCCCCCTGCCCTTGGTCGGACCATTTTCTAATTTCTTTTTCCCTTGCCTTAGCCCCAGTGGCTAAACCTTCCCTCCCCAAGAACACCTGGGTTAGGAAATGGGGCAAGGCAGACATGCCTTCCTTTCACTCATCCCTAGTCAACGCCTGTCCCGATCTTTCCGGCCTCGCCGCCCCGGATCAGTTGGCCATGATCGATGGGTGGCTGACCCGTGCTGGCGAAGACTTCGCCCCCTTGAGGCGGATCACGGTTAAGCGAGCTCACGCCGCTAACCGCTGGTTCACCCCTGACCTCAAGGCAATGAAACTGGCCGCTCGCAGAGCAGAGCGCGTATGGAGAAGAGAATACTGCCCTTTGGAAAAAACCATCTACCTCTCCGTGCTAAAGATATACAAGCAGGGTATCCTGGATGCTAAGACCCTGTTCTATTCCAACAGGATATTGGCAGCGGAATCTCAAACTAAGGAGATTTTTGCCACAGTTCACGAACTTGCTTCGTCCAATAGAGCTGTGGCTTCCATTCCCCCCTCCCAACCGCTTTGCGACTCACTCAACGATTTCTTCGTTGACAAGGTCGCAAAGATCAAAGCCAACATTCCTCTCCCCTCCTCCACTTTCACCAACCCTTCCCCGCCCGTTATCACGTCTAAACTCACTTCCATTCCCCCCCTAACCAAGGTCACGCTCTTCCCCCTGCTTCATAAGGTAAAGTCAGGTTCCCCCCTTGACTTTGCCCCTGCTCACATCTTAAGAGAAATCTTCCTAAACTGCCCCACTCCCCCCCTCACATTTTTGAACGACTCGCTCAGCAACGGAGCGGTCCCCACTGCTCACAAATTCGCGGCCATCATTCCCATTTTAAAAAAACCCGGTGCAGATCCCTCTTCCCCTTCCAACTATCGTCCCATTTCCCTCCTGCCTTACTTGGGTAAAGTTCTAGAAGCCCACGTGACCAGCACCCTGAGCGCCTATGTGGAAGCCAACCACTGCCTCTCCACCAGGCAGGCGGGCTTCCGCCCCCTCCACTCCACCGAGAGGGTGGTGACCTCAGTGATGGACAGCCTACGCGAGGGCATCGACACTAACTGTCAGCAGGCCCTCATCCTTTTAGATCTGTCCGCCGCTTTTGACACGGTGGACCATTCCACTCTTCTCACCCGTGTCAAGGCGGCGGGCATCGAGGGCCTGGCCCTCGCCTGGCTTGAGTCCTTCCTGAGCGACAGGGCTCAGGCGGTTCATCTAGCTGGTTTCACCGCTGCTCCTCGCAGGGTTGCTTGTGGAGTCCCCCAAGGTTCCTCACTTTCCCCTCTTTTGTTTAATTTATACATCTACCCTCTAATTTTTATGTTACAGCAGCTCGAGGTCACGGTGTTTAATTACGCCGATGACCTCCAGCTAATTTTCAACCTTTCCCATTCCCCTTCCTCCTCCCAGAACGTCCAGTCCGTCATGCTGTTCATCCAGGACTGGATGAACTGCAACCACCTCAAACTCAATCCAGACAAGACGGAGTTAGTCTTGACTGGAGGTGGTTGCAGCCCCTGGTCCCCTTCCCACTGGCCTTCCTCACTTGGTGTCCCTCCGCTTCCTGTTCCCAAGGTCAAAACCCTTGGCATTCTCCTCAATTCTTCACTTTCCGTTCACTCACAGGTTTCCTCAGTTGTTTCTTCCTGTTTTTTTTCCCTTAGAACTATTAGGAAGATCTCTCGCTTTTTCTCCCTGCCTGCGTTAAAAATCATAGTGATGGCCATGGTGCTCTCGCGCCTTGATTATGGTAATATCATCTACAATGGCGCCCCAGCCTACGCCATTCGCCGATTGCAGCTAGTGCAGAACCAGGCTGCCCGCCTGATCCACGGCCTGCCTAAATTCCATCGGGTTACCCCCCTAATGCAGGCACTGCACTGGCTGCCGGTGAAAGAGCGTGCCCTGTTCAAACTCGGCTGTACCACCTTCCAGGCTAAAATGGGCACCGCCCCGGAGTTCATCTGCTCCGCCATCAAACCCTACTCACCTGGCAGAGAGCTCCGCTCCTCCCATCAGGCCCTGCTAACCATTCCCCGTTTCCGTAAGAAAAAGGCCGGAGGAACAAAATTTGCAGTTCTCGCTCCTGCGTTCTGGAACTCCCTGCCGACCGAACTTCGACTGACTTCCTCCTACATAGAGTTCCGGAAGGGTCTTAAAACTCTGCTCTTCTCGCAAGCCTACAAGGTCTGATCCCCTCCGCTCCTGCCATCCCCCTCGCAATCCTAAAGCGCCAAGAAACCGCTTGGTAGTAGAGCGCTATATAAATGTTTTTAAATTCAAATTCAAATTCACATCCCTACCTGAGCCCCCTCTGAATCCAACACCACCACCTTTAAAGCCCACTGAGGAGTCTGTACCTTATGCCCCCGTGGCAGGTATAGGCTTCCCCACTAAATCCGATTTGCCTAAACCAGCAGTAAATGTTAAAAAAGTTGCCACTCATAAAAGGAAATGTCTTGCTAGATCCACCTATGCTCGCAAAAAGGCTAAAATTGCGAGATCCCAGTTCTTAAATAGCAGACGACCACTGGTCACACATGGGGTGGATGAAGAAGCCTCTAAAATTAACATCTGCACCCTGGGTAAGGAAAACCACCTTGGTCCACGCAGTGTTGTGGTAGACCTTACTATGGGAACCTCTCCAGATATGATCGAGGAAAGGCCAACTGAGGGTAGGTTGAGTGAGATAGGGAAGGATAGGAGGGGGGGATGAAGAATTCCTTAAAATCGTTTGGGACACATTAAAACAACTACTTACTCCCCTGGAACTTAGACTTTCCCGTATAGAAAACAACCTACTAGAAATGGACAAGACTATAGTCACGTTGGCTAGCCTTAGTCTTAAACAAATGGAAGCTAAGTTTTCCCAGGGTGAGGGTTGTACCCCCCAGGCTCAGGTGTTAGAACCTCCGGCCTTGCCCTCCCCAAGACCCAAACCTATACCCAAACCCCGTACTAAAGTTTGTAACCCCACTGCTACTATTCCAAGACCTACAGCCCCAAGCGCCCGTCCCCCCGAGAATATAGCACCTTCAAAACCAAGGCTTCAAGCTGTTTCACACCAGCCTAACCAGCCAGCAACCACGAATACACTCCCTCAGCAATCTAGT
Source organism: Lissotriton vulgaris (assembly GCF_964263255.1). NCBI lineage: Eukaryota > Metazoa > Chordata > Amphibia > Caudata > Salamandridae > Lissotriton > Lissotriton vulgaris. Next base: position 137,201,780 of record NC_141691.1, read on the forward strand.
CGACCAACTTTTCGCGGGGGGTATATTGACTTGCCACCAGAGGCTGGGCCTTATGTCATAGTATTAGCTGGCGTGCCCGCCCTTGGCCCACAAACCCAAGAGAACCATTGGTCTTTAAAAAATAAGGTCATTTACTGGCTTAATACAAATAGACAGCTGCCTAATCATCAAAGAAGTCGGGTACTAATGGTACGTAGAGTACCTTGGGTTGGCCCCACACGCAAGTCCATTGCTGGTGATTGTATAGTAGTGTCTTTCGCAGATCCCCACACAGCTCAGCACCTCTGTTCATGGGCCTCACGTGATGACGACCCCTCTATTGTTGTCAGACCTCTCACTTTTTTTTATCCTCCTCGACAGCAGTTTGAGATGGAGGGGTCCTGGTCAACAGTCCAAAAATCTAGACAGAAAGGACGAAGGGATGGCTGGCAAAGCCAAAATAACTGGTGGCAAGGGGTTCCTACTACTAACATGTTTGGTTGTTTGGATGAGGTTGATTGACTTGGGGGGATTGCCTTAATACACTCCACGGAACTCATTCTCCCTCAGGCGATTGCTTCTCTCACCCCCCAGTAACCTGTATGGATTGTTCAACCTCTTGTAAAGGCCCTAGCACAACCCTGGATCATGTTAATACTCCTACTTTGATCAGGACAGGGGGCCTGGGTTTATCGCAGACTATCCCACTTAGTAGCTCGGCAAATGCAATCAAGGTGGCCTCAGGGAATATTGCAGGACTAAAGGGTCGCCTGGACAATGACGATTGGGTCGACTTCATTGTCACATATGACATCGTCGTTTTCCAGGAAACTTGGTCAATCGTCCCCCTATTTAGGGTATGCTACCTGAATTATTACAAACCGGCTACACAGGGCCCCAGAGGAAGGGCTTCAGGAGGTCTCACTATATGGATTAGAAATTCCCTGGGTTTCCGTATTAAGGAAATCCTGGCAGAGAATGCCGACCTCCTTTGTATTACCCTGAGTAAGGTTAACAGCAAGGACATCCTCTTAATTAACATCTACGCCCGAGGTTGTCAGGGTGGGAGGAAGCAACCAGTCCTTAATGACCTTGAATATCTCCTGAACAAGCACAAAGGCGATCATCTTGTCGTAGTGGCAGGTGATCTGAACTGCTCATTCGAACCCATCCTTAGTCTGGCTGAAGATGTGGGGATTGATGAAGATACTGCCTGGAATATCCCCCCGCTAGCTATAAGCAAGGGTGTCAGGGGCACGGAGGCGGCCCTCCACTGGCTGGGACTCTGCCTGGAGTGGGGGCTTCGGGCAGTGAATGGCCGTACCCCGTCTGACAATTTAGGGAAACCAACCTTTGATAATGGGAGTCGCATTGATTATATATTGGTCAATATAGAATCCTGGTCACATGTGATAGATATGGTGGTAGAGACTAGGCCAGAGAGTGATCATAACCCCCTCTCTTTGTGGCTCAGGGTTCCCGGACTGGGTGATCTCCAAATAGAAACAGCCTGCCTAACGCCTGATTTAGTTCTGTGCGACAACAGAAGACGGGTCAAATGGTCTAGGGTCATAGCCGACCCAGAGCTTATCTGTAAAATAGAGGAGTTGGTCTTAGATACAAGGGACAGGATGACTGCATTATCCCCCTTTGGTGGAGCCGATTCCCCTACCATTAATCTTCACGAGAAGTGTTTTATGGCTCTCAGTAATCTCCTCACCAGGCCATCTAAAAATAAGAAAGACAAATCACATACAAGATGGTACAATAAGAGCTGCAGAGAAGCTCACAGTAAATTAATAGCAGCTGTTAAAACCAGGATTACTCCTGATATTAGGAAAGCTAGGCAGTTTTATAAACACACCCTCTGGGCAGCTAAGAGGGACTGGGACGATTCCTACTGGTTAGATCTCCTTAAAGCCTGTGAGTCATCTAACCAAGTAAAATTTGGGAGACAGTTAGATGGGGCAGGGACCCTGACTCCCAAATACCGGTTAACCATGTTTCTGCACTGGACTGGGTAGAATTTTTCTCTGCACAATTTAAAGTCACGAATGCCGAGCAGGAACTGGCAACCGAGCCTGCAGTGGGGACAATACCAATAATTCATGGGGATAGGCTCACATTTTCCGCTTCAGACACGGTACATGCCCTAGGTTCTGTCCAGTCTGGTAAAGCCCCAGGTTTAGATGCCATACCAGCGGACCTTTTTAAACTGAACCTTGACTTATGGGTCCCATACATTACTGTGGAGAAGTGTGGCTCAGGGGTTAGAGGCGGCAGACCTGGAGCTTGAGTTCGGCCCTGGACCAGGGTTCAATTCCCCGCCTCGGCGGGTCTTGGGCTCAAAAATTCCACGGACTCGTTAATTCTCGCTCCGGTGCCTTCTCGACTCACGGGTTCACACTCTGTGACTCTGGGCAATAGCTTGCTTAATCTCCACATCGGCCCCTCGCGGTGGGATGCCTGGCTTTCACCTTGTGGATACCCTGCCAGGGTTATCTCACAGGGGAATACCAGGACGGGTTCCCTAAGCAAGCGCGGAGATGCCCCAGGGTAAGTCATGCGCTATATAAGCTTAATTCATTTCATTCATTTCACTATATTAGCAAACACTATCGCAGCAGGGGCAAGGATTCCCGACCCCTGGAAAGGGGCTGAGATACTTCCAGTATATAAAAAAGGGGATCGATCACTACCTAATAACTATCGCCCCATAAGCCTGATCGATTCTATTCAAAAAATTGTATCAAGAATGGCCCTAGCAAGAATTCAGGGGTGGATTGAGCAGAACAATATACTCTCCCCTATGCAGGCAGGGTTTAGATCAGGCACCAGCACCTTAGATCAAGTGTTTCGACTCACTATGCTCTATTGGAAGGTGGTCTTCTTGGGCGGAGGGGTCATCTATGCCGCATTCGTTGATCTTAAGTCGGCTTTCGACTTAGTTCCAAGGGCGAAACTATGGGAAGCTCTTAGACTTATGGGTCTCCCAGTAGAACTCCTGGAACTAGTCAGGCGTTTACATGAGGATAATTTCGCCCAGGTAAGGTGGGGGAGGCAGGGTCAGGTGACCAACAGCTTTCCTGTCCAACGAGGGGTGCGCCAGGGCTGCGTGTTGGCCCCCACCCTGTTTCTCCTTTTCATCAACCAGGTAGTCCAATTTTTTAATAACACACAGACTGATGCACCTACCCTGGGCGGATCAAAATATCCTATGTTAATCTTCGCCGACGACACCCTGCTCCTTTCTAAAACCCGGAGCGGGTTACAGGCAGCCCTGAATAGGTTTGCTGAGTTCTGTAAGAACAATGATTTGCAGATCAACGTTGATAAAACTAAATTTATGGTTTTCAAAAAAAAAAAAACAATCAAAAGTTCGGTTACTCTGAACGGTGCCCCAATTGAACAGGTCAAGGTCATGACATATCTAGGCGTGACCCTTGATGATCAACTTAGTTGGAACCCCCAGTTGGAGGCTCTAAAACTTAAATTTGTTCGCCTTACGGGCTGCTTACTGCAGGAACAAAAAAAATCCCTGACCAAACGCATCATTACAGCACAAAAAATTTATGAGGCAAAGGCTAATGCAGCAACCCTGTATGGAGCTGACATATGGGGTTATAAGGACTTGTCAGTCTTGGCCACAGCACAGAATAGGTTTTTACGGAACCTGGTTGGGCTTCCACAATCGTCTCCAATGAAACCACTGCTATTAGATCTAGGTTGCAGACCTTTGGACGAGATGGCGCAGTTTCATCTAGTGGCACTCTGGCGTCGGCTCTGGACGACTCCAGAGCTTAGCCTCTTCGCTCATAAATTGGGTGAGGTTAAATCATTGTGGGGTGCTCATAGAATCCCATGGCTCCGGGAAGTGAAACAAATATTGTATTCAATGGGCCTCTCTGAGCTGGGGACAAACCCTGGGTGCTCCAGGTTTCCATCGAAACAAGAGTTTAAGGATCTTTTCTGGGCCACGAAAAAATCTATACTGGTCACCCATTCTTCGGACAATAGTCTAACGGGACTCTTTCTAACACATAAGGTAACTCCGTCCCTTGAGCCCTACTGGGATTTGATTTGCAAAACCCTAGACCGTAAACTGTATCACCAATTTCGGGTAGGCACATTGCCCATCAACTCCTTTGCTACAAAGTGGGCGAAGAATGCAAGCAATAAATGCTTTTGCTGTCCGAACCAGGTAGAAAGCATTGGCCATCTGTTTTTTGCATGCCCAGCATATCGATCCCCTCGATTGAAATGGCTGAAACCCATATGTATAACGTTGAATTGTGGGGGACATCGTGAAGCCCTGCAGAAATTACGTGATACAAGAACTGAAATGTCTGTGATTTGCGTAGCTAAATTTCTGGGTTGGGCGTGGCTGATCCGTTCAATGAAATTGAAAACCCTTTCAAACTAATTGTCATGATTTGATCGCATGTTGATTGTTGCCACACTTTTTTTTAGATAATTGGGGGCGTGTCTGCAGTAGTTTTTAAATATTATGTATTGTATGTCGTCTTTTATGAATTTTATTCGAAATAAAGACATAATGAATTGAATTGCAATGATTGGCCTGTTTTACTGTGAAGAAGTGTGGCTCACTGGTTAGAGCGGCAGCCTCTGAAGCAGAGATCAGGCCCGGGACCAGGGTTCAAGTCCCGGCGCGGCAGGGTCTTGGGCTAAATGTCTGCGGTCTCGATCATTCTCGCCTCGGCACCTACTCTAATCATGGGTCCCACGCTGCAACTCTGGGCAATAGCTTGCTTAATCTCCACAAAGGCCCCTACAACACTGGGATGCCTGGCTTCACCTTGGGGGTGCCCAGGAGGGGCATCTCACAGGGAGAGCCAGGAAGGGTTCCACAGCGTTATACAGCGCCGGGACGCCCCGTTGGGGCAGCTGTGCGCTTTAAAAAAATACACTACATTCACATTTACATTTACTGATATATGCAAGACCCAGAAACCAATCCTCTCGTCTCAGACAACTGAAAATGAAATTAACAGTGAAGATGGGTTGTATGTGGGAAAGCCCAAATCTAAAATAATTCTATTGGTAGTACTTAAAGCCTTTTATTTTGGATCATTCTCTCTTGGGGCATTATTGCGAGTTCAGTGGTCCGACAGCCGAAGGGCTGCGTCCACGATTGGTAGGGGACCGCTGCACCTGTAGCCGTCCGACAGCCGTAAAACGACTTTTACGATGGGCCAGGGAGGTGGCTGGATGGTCTTGCAGTGGTGGGCAACATATTTCCATATATATCGATGCCTGTGTGTACATTCTGTACATTCCACTGCATATGTGTCAAATGCACACATATGCATGATATATGTGGAAAAATACCACCTACCCATTGCCGGAGTCCGACCCATATGTGGGCAGTCCCAGTAATGGGTACATGGTAGCAAAGCACTTACCTGTATTTTGCCAAAGACTGGGATGCTCCTATGTAAGGAAGGGGCTGGAAAAGGGGATCCAAGTCAAAATCTTCTGCGAAGAACTGGAAAGGGGTGAGTATACACTCCAAATCCTTAATTTCTGCCGACCTTTTGGTGGAGGTGTGCCCGCTGCAGTTGGCTTCTGGAAGTCATCTCGTAATACTAACACGAGCCTTCCCCGACCACAACCCCGGCAGTAAGCAGTGTGCTGATGGTGCTGGCGGTCTATCTGAGGTCTTCACAAAGCCGGTCTGCCCAACTCATCATTCGGCAGACGGCTCACCGCCGTCAGACTGCCAAACTCACAACAAGGGTCTTACAGGCATCAATATTGCATTTTGCGATTCCTTAATTGCGAAAAATAAGGAATCGCAATTAAGGAATTGCAAAATTCAATGCATCAAGAAATTGCTAAAAAAATTGCGATTTCTTAATATTCCTTAATTGCGACTCGCAAATTGCGACTCGCAAATTGCGAATCGCAATTAAGGAATACCTCCACATTCATTCCTATGGGCCTAGAGGCCCATAGGAATGAGTGGGAAGACATTCTCAATTTGCGATTAGCAATTAGCGAATCGCAAATTGAGAATGCGATTTCAAGGGTGCAGGGGTGTCCAAAGGACACCCTGTTGCACCCCTGAAATCAATCTGTGCACATATGTTGTGCACACACATGCCCTTAGGGCATGTATGCGCAAAACATGAAACTTTGAAAAATGCACAAAAGTGCATTTTTCAAAGTTTTCGCAAATTACCATGAGGTTCAACCTCATGGTAATTTGCTCCCCCTAATTGCGAAATCGCAATTTTTAGAAGTTTCATGTATTGCATTTAAGGAATGCAAAATGCGATTCCTTAAATGCAATCGCAATTTGAGAATTCGCAAATATTTGGAAATTCTCAAATTGCGAGGGCCTTCACCCTTCATGCATTCCAAAAGCAGATTTTGGGATCGCAAACGGCCGATTTTTGCGATTCGCACCGTTTGCGATCGCAAAATTCTTTGATGCATGTGCCTGTTAGTTATTACAGAAAGCAATCAAAGTGCTTCCAAATGTTCAGTTTGAAGAGATATATGATATTGACCTTATTTAATGCAAAATGCTGAGATCCTATTGCAGAGTCTGTTTAGTGTGTGCACAGTTTATGCTTAATTCACTACTCTATAAGTCTTTTTTACAAAGAAGAGGGTTTCACTGTATCTTGCGCTGAATTCCATGTTGACTTCATAGGACTCATAATGAGGTACACCAGAAGTAACACATATATACTCAAGATAATGTACTTGGTGACAAAGTGGGTGGAATATATTCCAACTGTAAATTGTAGGGCAGAGGCAGCAGCCTTTTTGATGATTATTCATATCTTCTCAATGTTTGGCCTTCCGCAGAGGCTCACATTAAACCGAGGAAGTCATTTTACCTGCGCTGTAATAAAGTGGATGTGGATGATAATAAATGTGAAAAGGAAATATCACATAGCATATAGACCTGCTAGTAGTGGAGGGGTAGAGCGGTACAATCAATTTGTAGTGAAAATCTTGAAAATGTTTGTCGGAGATACAAGAGCCAATTAGCACGAACAGCTCACTTTGGTACTAATGGTTCTACATAGTACTCCAGGATGTGCTACTAAAATGTTAACCTTTGGATTGATGACCAGAAGAAAGATTGAGTTACCACAGCATCTCCGTTACAGAAGTCATGAACCAGCAGTGGCAGCTCCTCCGCTAAGACGAAGGAACGCCGTCCCATTCAGCAATTAAAAATTGAATGCAGAGGCTCACATTAGACCAAGGAAGTCATTTTACCTGCGCTGTAATAATGTGGATGATAAAAAATGTGAAAAGGAAATATCACATACCATATAGACCTGCTAGTAGTAGAGGGGTAGAGCGGTACAATCAATTTGAACAGAAAATCTTGAAAATGTTTGTTGGAGATACAAGAGCAAATTGGCACGAACAGCTCACTTTGGTAATAATGGTTCTTCATAGTCTGGGTGGACAACATGCCCAGCCTCCCTGCCCCTGTCTGAGCACCAAACTACGGCACTCAGACCAATCACAACACTGCTGTAAAGCAGTGTTGTGATTGGTCAGGGGAGTCTGGGAGGCTGCATGCTTTCTGCTGTCCCAGGAGAAGAGAAGAGGATGGAGGAGAGGCCGCGGCTGGCAGACTGGCCGACCATATCCAGGTAAGTGTTTTTTTTTATCCCCCCCCCATCCACACCTCAACACCCTTTCAGTAGCAGCCGCTACTGTGTACCAGTGTTGATCAATGCTTCCATGAGTGTGTGGAGAATCTGCAGAAACATTTGCAATATACTTTCACACATGCTCAGAGGAACTTAAAAATATCACCTTGACCTTAAAACTACCAAAAAAGATTATCCCATTGGCCACAAAATATACCAAATGTACCTGTACTTCTGCAGATGGGATCAGAGGAAAAAGAGAACATTTCTCCACAGCTGGAGAAAATTGTGTCTTATTGTTGGTAATATCTCCCAAGTGGTATATCATGTCCTCTTTAAAATGATAAGTCAAATGGGTTTACAGCATCTAAATTAAAAAATGTCCTCCTAGATCTCATGTTGAGGAACTGAGAGATCCCAAAATGAGAAGTCAGATATAGCTCATAAGAATCATAATTTTAAGTGGATTGCTGAACTTTAGAGGTAAGAAAGGATTTATCAAATGAATACGTTGATGAATGCAGTTAAGAAAGAAAAAATCATTAGATGGTCACAAAGAAATTCCTAAATAAGGATACAAATGTAAATTTGTCTCTCTCTTCTAGAAAAAGAGAGCTACCAGGGAGTCTAGAAAAAACTCTTCTTTCCGATACAAGAGCTGTGGGACCTGAGTTACAGCCTAGATTATCACCTCATTAGAAATCATTGCCAGTTCTGGAAATTCAAAGCAGACATCTTTTGGCCAAGACCAAGACACTGAAATACTCTCTAGTGCAGAATGTCCTGGTGTTCTCATTGTGAACAGTCACACTGTCTGTAAGAACATGTACATCAGGTTAGATCTTCAAATATGTTCTAAAATACATCAATAATCAAACATCTGAAAGAATAGGTGGTATTTTAGATATCTGGACAAATCAAAGGACTCTATTCACAATGGTGTGCTTCAGATTGAGAACATGTTTCTACAGAAATCCCTGGTTGCTGGTTCACTGTCATTATCAGAAAAGGTTAGTAGGATTAATGTAGGGGATATATTTATGACTGTTATTGGAGCTATAGTTGGCACACAAATGTCCATTGCAAAGTCAGTGTTTGTTAGTGTTCTTCAACAATTTTCAGGTATATTCATCAACAGTTGGAAATGGAAAAAGAAACTGAAATCTGATTATTTAAAATGTTTCTATTCATTTGCATTCACAATTACATTAACATTCTACTAATCCCAATGCAACCCATGTATTCCCTTGGTCTGAATTATAGATTTTCCAGGACCTGATCCCAACTCCCTTCAAGACATTCAGGGTGAGGTTAGTAATTGGATTTGTGGTCAAATTCCATTATACCTTGTTCCACTAGCTCTCAAGAGAAATATTCTTTCTAGGCTGTAATGTGATGAAGAGGAAGTGTTTCAAACCAAGCATACTTTTGAGATGAGAATTGCCATTCCATTGTACATTGTTACAGACAAGAGGGAGATTGGCTTTTTATTGACTTGCTATTTCATTACATTGGAAAAAATGTGAACCAGTCTAAAACTGCGAAGGAATATATGTGTGTATATTTACATACACACTGTTGCCATGCCCCAATGTTGCCTGTGCCAGTGATCAAGGGAGATCGCTCCCGAAACGCCTATGGAAAACGAAGGCTGAAGTAAAAGTTTGGCTGAACGCTGTTTAATCCCTGTGAAAGCTCCAATAAAATGGTATTTGTGCATGAAGTGTGAGGCGCCTCAATACTGGAAGCAGTTTTTTTTGGATATATTGTGGTTGGATCAGACTGTGAGGCGCCCTACGGCAGAAGAGCCGGTCCGCAGTGTGGAAGAAGAAGAGACGCTGCAGGAACTCCGTGTCCAGTTGGAGTTTGAAATTTCAGGGCTGAGATTGGGGTGCATTTACAAACTGCCCACTGTGGAATTTTATTCTTGTAGGGGCGCTCACATCGACATCACTATGAAAGAACTCCAGTTACCATCAAGCACTAGCTGCCAATGCCCACAGGGTGGAAACAATAAAATAAGCGCAGCTGCGCTGTGAACACTGTTGTCGTGCCCAATGTTGCCTGTGCCAGTGATCAAGGGAGATGGCTCCCGAAACGTGCATGGAAAACGGAGGCTGAAGTAAAAGTTTGGCTGCACGCTGTTTCATCCCTGTGAAAGCTCCAATAAAATGGTATTTGTGCACGAAGAGTGAGACGCCTCAATGCTGAGAGCAGTTTTTTTGGGATATATATATGTGATCAAGTCCCAAGCTAGGGACGAAACGCGTCATGGCTGCCCCTTCTGTTTGTACAAAGGATTGAAATAAATTGAAGGTATTTCTAAAAGAACTGTGGTCCGTGCTCTTCATTGGCGTCCTGCGAGGGAAATTCAAAGAAGAGTTCTGCTCGATATATATATATATATATATATATATATATATATATATATATATATATATATATATATATATATATATATATATAAATATATGCATATATATATATATATATATATATATATATATATATATATATATATATATATATATATATATATATATATATATATATATATATATAAGAAACAGGTTGCCCAAATAGAGGAGATCACACTTGTAGGGGTGACACACACAGCAGGCGGCAGCAGAGCGTTTCAGCTGCCCTTCGCTCATCAATGCGTGACTGCCAAACGCGTTTCGAGCGTGTAAGCTCTTGATCACTGGCTCTTTCCAATATAACACAGACAGCGGGTTTTAGTGGATCAGCTTTATTCGATTATCATAGTCCCGCCCACATGGGCGTCAGCTGAGCGAGGCATGCTGGTATCTGTAGTGAAGCCCATCGCAGCTAGGACATAGTTCCATACGAAACCCGGTTGGGTACCGCTTGCCTGATTGAAAAGTTCACAAAAGTCTTGCCCAAGTGGGCTTGAAGAGACAAAGGACCGCTCCCAGTTCTGCCAATAGTTCCGCCCGTCAGGCCCCCTTCAATCCAAACAGAGCTCGGAAGTACCGAACTCCAGGGATCCGCAATGACGCGGCGGGACATCCGCGCGGCTATACATATATGAACATCTAATAATATCTAGTGGGAGCAGGTACCGCATAAGGAATAAATGAAAATATACAACTATCCGAAATAAAAATGTAACGGACTGAAATAGCAATTACGAATAAACGATTGTATGGAAGATTAACACACTCTAAGATGACCGACACGGTAACCTGTAGATTTAGAACCTCAATACTAATAGACCATAATTGGCAATAATTTAGACCTAATAGGCCAATTACAAGGAGTATAAAAGGGAGAACAAAGTGAAGTCCACCAGAGTAGTTCGTATAGTTACCATATGACTAATTATAATTAGAATTTTTGTCCCTTAAGTTTAAACCCCAAAAAATATTTGTCTTCAGCACAGCATCTCCTGAAAATTTAGAACCAGGGGATCACCTAGTGTAGACAGACTACAAACAAGCAAATCTACATCAGTGCTTATAGAAAGCTCTACGGTAATATGGAAAATTACCCTATAGCCCCATTGAACAAAATAGAGTCAATGAATTTAATCTGACAATAGAAAGTTATGTTTCCACAATAAATAACACTGGAACCACAACCCTTTTCTGTCAAGATCTCGAGATTCATAAATAAATTAACACTTGAGGTAAGACTTATATTTGTAATAAATCTAGTATCACTTGTATCCAGAAACAGAAGCAATGATCCCCTCTGTTTATGATATGTCCCCATAACTGATCAGAAACGACCCTATCAGCGGAACAAGAAAGAAAAAAAACCTCTATAAAAACTGAAAGAACAGTAATGCTCCATGATATCCTAACTAAGGTTAGACCTTTTTGGGATTCTAATAATCAGTAAATCTCTACAAACAGTAAAAATAAAACATGATTTAGTTATGTATATTTTGTCCCTAGAGTGGAATAGAACAATCAATATCCACTTTAAAAAAAAAGGAGCAGAAGAAGCTATGAGCAAAGGACATATAAAAAGATCCGGCCCTAGACGTATATCTTCAGTAAATAGATACTCGTCAATTACATATTGCAATGTCCCTCATAAGAGTTGATAATTCATCAAATCCTTTTATGTTACAGTACAACTGACCACCTGAATTTAAAACAGGTTTCCGGTACCACACAATTAAGTGAACCCATTCGAGCTGCAACTTGAACTTTATCTAATAGTGAGTATCTTTCGGCTAAAAGCTTTTTGCCCAATAACAGAATGAGTCAAGAAGTAGGAGTCCACAAAATAACAAATAATAGGATATGTGTTGTTTCAACCCTTGTGAAGCCATGTATTACGCCACCTGTCATTTCTTTTAACTCATAAGCATGCTGCATTAGTAATGTACCCTAGTAGTAAATGAATAACGAACAAGTATTTTTTTAAAATAAGTTATATCCATTGAGTTAAAGTGAAGGGTAAATACTTAACAGGAATGCAATGCAGTCAATATTAAAATCTGTATTTACGGTTTTGCTATAAATGGAATGTTTTGTAATACATTTTCTTATATTTTTTTTTGAATAGATTGTTTATAATATAAGAAAGTATTGTCCTGAAGAAGGTGACCAACGTTTTCACCGAAATGCCGCATCAACAGTTTTCTTACTTTTTTTAAATTGTGTTTTTTGAATAATATGTAATATCATGTTTTAATAAATTGTATAGAAAAAATGCTTTTTATAGAATATTGGTAAACAAACAGATCAGATCTTTTTTTATTACAATAAAATTCCAAATAGAAAATGCAAAAACTTTTCTACCTCATTCTTGTTTAAACTGTTTCCAACTAAGAAAACTTCAGAGTTGTAATTGAATTGTTTAGATCAATGATAGATTTGTGAGTTTGTTATTTTGTGGTGTAGGACTCCAAGACCATACTCACAGGTTACCATAGAATACGGTGTAGCGGCAGGGACTATTCAGTTAGTCTCATCCGCTATTAAAAAAACAGGAAAAGGGACCCCCTTGAAAATTGTTGATCACTCCGAATAACAGACACAGTATCCAATATAACCTTGATGTTCCATGCTCTCACTATACACACTAAACTAGTGAGGCAGTCTAGAAATGTAGCATAACTAATTATTCTCATGTGAAACAAAATTCTCAGCCTTCTCTAAACAATATCAAAATTGCGTGTCGTGTGCAAAACAGAGCAGGAAAGCAAAAATGGCCTTTAACCTTTGAATGAACCCCTGCTAACTTAACACGGTGTGAGTGTAAGGCTCAGCCCATGACACCCTCCCTCGATAGAACCACGTGATATAAACGTGGGCGAACTAGGAATGCAGAGTCCATGCCTGAAAAGCAGAGTCAAGTTCAAATTTACATACATAATTATTCGCTGTTTGATAGAAAACAGTAACTAAATAATAAAGAATAGGTAGAAAAATTAAAGAGTCTTAATCCAACAGCGTATAAGCACAGTATGTAGCAACAGCCTCCAAGAAGAAGTCATTGTTCTCATCTGAAAACATTTCAGCCATCCAGTTCAATAGTTAGAATGAACATACATGTTTCTCAACGATCGGAGCCTCTGTCACCATCGGAGGAAAACTCGGGTCATCTTCAATGTAACTGCTTGCCAAGAAGTCATGCGCCGTTGCAAAAACATTCCAACGTCCCATTATTCTATGTATCGCTGCTAAGGCCAATATCCCGCCACCAGAACAGAGCAAGTCATGAACCACTAAGGGGCTCATCAGCTGGTCATAATCCGCGTTGGGAGACACCGTACTGCAGAGACACAAATCCAGGGCCCAGTCGAAATCGCAGCTCAGGCAATGGAAGACAGGTTTAACGCATGTGAAAAAGGAAAATCGAAACGATAATCCATAAACTGCACTCAATGTTGCCAGAGGCAGCGCTCCGTAATAACTAAGCATTTGGTTGCGGAGCAGCAACAGCCGGGACATATTGTCGTGTGCTGCAGGATGTGCATCCATATTGAAGTAAACAAATTAATTAAAGCACACCGGCAACCAATGCGAGTATTAAGCGGAATTCACCAAAGATGCTGGAAAACATCGAATGAAAAAATGCAGAGAAGACACAAAATATACTTTGAAAAGAAGTCACAGGACCACTGCTTCTAACTTTAAAAAAGTAAGGTAACCCCGTAGTCAAGGACGCATTAAAGATACTCTGAATTAACTCCCCAAAATACAGAGGCACGTCTGTATTTAATAAATCATACACTTCTGTGTTTGCTACATGAAGGACAAATGTTTCTCGGTCGGAATCGACGGCCAGATGAAAACATCCAGCTTCCCATGCAGAGGAGTAAACAGAACTTTTTTGTAGCAAACCACACGCTCAGTTACCGTAATCATGTAACTGATGCCTGGTAACATTGCACAACAATCTGCATTATTTCAAATTAAATAACTCATTTTTCCAGTAAACTGAACGTTGGTATGATAGCAGGTGTTGCAGTGCCTTTCAAAACTCACACCAAATTAGGCGCATCTTGATTACAAGAGCCATGCAATTGTATGTGTCTACAAATTAAGGAGTGAACTGGTGCTATTGTGCAATCCTCGCCATTCACATAGACTTCTTTTTCCTCTTTCAGGCACCTATATGTAAATGATAATAACCAAGCTTCATGCAGATAAGCGCTGCCTAAAGATCCATATCTACCTATAGCATAGTATTTCATGCAACCCCCAAACTTAAACAGGCTAAAAAGTAACGTTATGATACCGTGGATAAGCCACACAGCTGAATCAGATTTCCAATGAGTGACCACTTGTAACCATTATCATAGCACGCCCTGTGCTCTGATTTGACAGTGAGAGAGTGATCGCACCATAGTTTCTACTGCTAATCATTAGCAGCATACGCTACGAATACGCTTTCACGTTACACGTCGCATCAAAGCTTCCATGTGACGTAATCTAGGGCGCCCCGTACGCAAACACGCAAATGTTTTTAATTGTTTAAAAACATATATTTATGTATTTGTTGAACTTACTAACAGAACACATTATCTAGGATTATTATGAAAACATTTTTTTTTAAGTTCCAATAATCCTATATTACTTTTAAAAGCAATTACACCAATCGCGGTGAAACATCATGCGTACTCGCATCCTAAGAGCACCGTAATAACAGTGTAACCGTACGCAAAGCCATGCGACTTTAAAAGACGAGATTTGATTGGTTCATAACACTTTCTATTACAACTGTTGAAACTTCCGTCCCATTTTAATAATTTTACTTTGACTTTCTAAAAAGAAGCATCTCTTCTGAGAATCTTGTCAAATAGAATGAAGGTTACCAAAATAACAGCAATGGACTCATCTTCCAACCATTCTTCAGATGAATATTTAATTCCTAAAGAACCTCCAAAGAAGAGGAAAGAAGCTCTAATTTGGCAGTTTTTTACTTTTCCAGATGTGCAGAAAAAGGTTAATGCTCCAAAAGTAACCTGTAAAATTTTCCAAACTCTTTCAAGGAATGATCCATCTCAAAAATACTCCTTTAGCACAGCAAATATGGAGCGACATGTGAAGAACTTACACCCCAACAACTTTGCTCGAGCTGCAACACAGAGGTTGAAGGACAACCCACCTGCTACTGCACCAAGCACATCAACTGCTGCACCAGCATTTTCAGCAAACAGTCCACACCCACAAATTCATCCTGATTTTTCTCAAGTTAAATTTCTATACATTTATTGCAATAAACTTTTGTGTTATGAGAAACAGTCTATTGACCTGATAAAACGCAGGAAGCAGGAGCATCGCTGTCCTCGACATTACTTTTTTTTCCATTCTTTTGTTCCTGTTGGACACTTTCAATCCCCCCATTATAGAAAAAAATTGCCCCCGGGACCGTGAGAAAGAACATTTTTTGTTCGAAACGTTGGTGGGTGATGGTGGCTGTGTTAATGTAGTAATAAACGCTTCAAAAAACGAAAAGCCTTGTGTTTAGGCGTGCAATTTCTTTAAAGTTTGCTGCTGGAATATATATATATATATATAGATATCCCTTTCAGAAAGTGCCTTGCATTAGAGACGCACTCCTCCAGCTGGCGAACTTTCAAAGTTCATTTATTACAAAAACAGGCATTTTCATTCCGCTTGAATACATCCTCCTGCCTGACGCGTTCCAGAGCAAACATGCTCTTTCCTCATGCTGGCTGCACACAATGTCTTTGGCTCCCATAATTGCCTGCGTTTATTCATTCAATAGGCCTCCGGTGTGCCTTACTAGATAGTTTTGGTTTCCCGATGCACGATGGAACTTGTGGTCTTAATTCCATTAATTAACATCCTCCAGTGGATTTTGTGCAGTCTAACTAATAAAAGGATCGATAATAGCCCACCAGTGGGTTACAGAATGACAATCCTGTTTTAATTAAAGAGCCTGCTGCGCCGATTTACTCCCCCAAGCAGTTCAGGAAAGTCAGACCCTTTTAAAGATTGACAGGCGGTGTGTTCTCCCACGGCTGGACCTGCCGTGTAGTAATTCCTTTCAGAAAGTGCTTTGCAATAGAGACGCACTCCTCCAGCTGGCGAACTTTCAAAGTTCATTTATTACAAAAACAGGCATTTTCATTCCGCTTGAATACATCCTCCTGCCTGACGCGTTTCAGAGCAAACGTGCTCTTTCCTCAGAGGCATGCTGGCTGCACACAATGGGGCAGATTTATGAGCCCCTTGCGCCACGTTTACGCCGCTGTTGCGTCACGCAAGGCGGCGTAAACGTGGCGCATCCCTATGAACGATTTACAACGTGACGCATCTAGGCAGATGCGTCACGTTGTAAAGCCCTGCGCCGCTTGTGGGCGTTCCGGCGCAGGGTGGGCGTTCCGGGGCAGGTGCGCCTCGCAAAAGTGGCTGAGTGAAATCTATGAGTTTTCACTCAGTCACTTTTCAGCCAATGCTGCGTCAAAAGCCTGCGCCTGCTTGAAGCAGGCGTAGGTCTTGACGCAGCATTGTTAAAATGGGGCAACCCCGAGCCTTGCTGGAGCTGCGTCGCGCTTGCGACGCAACTCCAGCAATGCGCCACATTTCCGGCACAGATGCGTCACGCATCTGTGCCGTTTTTGCACCATGGTGCACCGCATTATAAATGCGGCGCACCATGGCTGGCGGAGCTGTGGCGCACTGTGGCGCATGTTAACTGGCGCATCCCTGGGGATGCGCCAGTTAACATAAATCTGCCCCTAAGTCTTTGGCTCCCATTGTTCCCTGCGTTTATCCATTCAATAGGCCTCCGGGGTGCCTTACTAGATAGTTTTCATTTCCCGATGCACGCTGGAACTTGTGGTCTTAATTCCATTTGGTTGGAAGATTAATTGATTCTGTTGGTAAGCTTTGGTGCTCTTTCATGAATCTTTTTGCAAATCCTGACAATTATGAGTGCCACCAACCCATCTTTGCTAATCAAAGGTTTTAGAATGTGTGTGTGTGTGTCTTGTAAAGTGCACTGTTGCCCTGAGGCGTCGTGGCGCTATAGACCGCTGGGGAACCCGACCTGGATATCCCTGTGAGATGGTCTCCACTGGGTATCTCCAAGGTGAAACCAGGCATCCCCGGCGAATGTGGGGGGCCGTTGTAGAGATGAGGCAAGCTAATGCCCAGAGTTGCCGAGTGTGATCCCTGGTTAGAGTAGGCACTGAGGCGAGAATTATCAAGTCCACTGACTCTGGTCCACGACCCTGCCACGTCGGGAATTGGACCCTGGTCCCGGGCCGTTCTCTGCTTCCGGGTCTGCCGCCTCTAACCAGTGAGCCACACCACTGGAGGGTTGATGCCTATGGTAGTTACTAACTTTGTCATTTAAATGTAAAATATAAAATTGCTCACTTTGTCTTGGGCTTTACACTTCATAATTAAAAAGAAAACGTTGTAACAGACACTATTTTTAAAGTATGGGTGAAGTACTGGCATAGATGCACGAAAAATCTTATTCTCCTTAAAGTCTATTTGTGTATATTTATTTAACTGTAATATTGATCTAGGACTAATGGACCGATTCTGAGGCATAATAAAATTAAAGCTTGATTTTGTGGCAATGCAGCACAGTATCCCTACTAGCCCTTTTTCTATCAATCATTTCTATATGCTTGGTTCTTACCAAGGATGATAGCCATCTTGCAAAATTTTGATAATCGATGGCTTTCGAAATATCAATTTGTGCTCTCTTCTACTTTTAATAGAGAATCATTGATTGGTCATACCGTTGAAAATAACACCAACTGGATCATCATGAATGTCATGAGCACCTGCACTTTGGAAACACTGCATGTCATGTTAACTGTAATATTGATGGCTTTTTCCGTTGTCATGTAGGATCATGTTGTATTATATTCATTGCATCATGCTCTTCCCAAATTATGTTATAGAATAGCAATGTTTCATTGCATATTCGGGTAGAAATTTGTTGCTTCCTGGCTTTGTCTGGTTCATGTATGTGTATAATGAATTTATATTCATAATTAGGAAATAATGTTAATTTTTGTATATATTTTAGCCCTGAAGAAGTCTGTATGAGAACGAAAAGCGTTGGCAATTATGAATTTTAAGAAATTGAGGAAAGAATAAAGATTTTCATACCTACAATCAAAATTCATCAGTGTTTCTTTTACTTTTTGGGATGATTTCAATACATTGTTTTCTTGATATTGGGTTTTTTAAATTTGTGGATTATAAACAAGTTCCATTCACTTGATATACTTGTTGAGTGCTGGACCACCCCTTGTTCATATTTTATGATATTTTATGAACACTTAATACGCATATGAAATAAATTTTATATAATCCATTCAAGTAGCTTTCCTGTGAAATATATTTACATACAGAGATATTAAGTAACTTTTAATAAGCATATTCAAATAAGGGAAACAATTCATAACATAATTTTCACATATTTGTTTTAAATTGTAACATCAATATGTTTATTTAAAAACACACTCCTGGCGCCTACCTGCCAGATTACGACTTTCAAGCAGTCTGGCAGGTGGGCAGCATGGCGGTCCTAGGACAGTGCCTCTTTTAAAGGGGGCAGTACCATTAAAAAAGGCACCTCAATGGGACAGCACTACGAGGTTCCTGCATGGCATGGACTCAAAAGTGCAAGCCGTGCAGAAACCTATGTGCATGCACACAGGGCAGCACATGGTATGCCTTCCTGTGTGCCTCAACATATGTTTGAGGCACTGGGGGGGCCTGTAGGACCCCTTTGTTTTCGCTCTGCCAGGCTTTTTATGGCAGTGGAACTGCCATGAAA
The DNA here is from genome assembly GCF_964263255.1 of Lissotriton vulgaris. Taxonomy (NCBI): domain Eukaryota; kingdom Metazoa; phylum Chordata; class Amphibia; order Caudata; family Salamandridae; genus Lissotriton; species Lissotriton vulgaris. The sequence goes on from NC_141691.1 coordinate 137,220,658, forward strand.
ATCCTGGCAGAGAGGAAATTCATAACATGCTCGGCAGTACAGTGGCAGTCCCGCCAAGCATATTGCAGGCTCTGACCGCTGCTTGTCCCTGGCAGAGCCGGAGGTCCCAGGGCGAATCGACTGCCCCAGTCGTAATCACCGCCAGTGTGGCTGTGGCTGGACCCGCCATCACCGCGCCATCACTAGTCTGGTGGTCTTCAGACCGCCGGACTCATAATACGGTCCTTAGTGTTCCCTCAAATATGTACAGATGTTGCACGTTTTGCTTGTGGGCCAGTGCAAGCTTCACAGACACACAAACATACCCACACACATGTACAAATGAACATATTGGGACAATAAATACTAGAGGGCTGCAGTAGTACAAGCCTGCCTCAGACACACAGGCTAAACAGGCAGAAATGAGTATGGCCACTCCCACCCACACACATAGAACACATAGAGGGAAGGTAGTAGAAGTGCAAGTCAGATACACACCGCACAAAAGTGAAAGGACAGTCCACAGCAGTACAAGCTTTTGTCTAGAATTTTCTTGGATAAGTTCCACCACACATGCCGCTTTGTGTTGTAATTTATTGGCTGGTACCTTTGTGTAGGCCTTGAGCACATATCCTTTAACAATGAAACAAAGAGAAAAAATCTACATGTATGTGTTTTGCAACTGTCTCCCCGAAGACAATTAACACACATTCAGCTATTTATTACATCGTAGTAAGAGGTTAGTGTCTGTGTAGTTCATTGACCTGAATAATTTTACTGCACAAAATCATACTTACTCATGAGTAATGTTGTGCATGAATAATGTTGTGGAGCACCGTGGTCTTGGTGATTGTTCTGAACTTTTCTTTGATGAATATTTTTATTTTTCCAAGATTCAAATGTTTTTAAATGTACTTCTTGTCAATGACTTGTAGCGTCAGGACTAACATTTCTAGTTTCTGTTGAAGGGTCCAATATTTACACCACATATTCATTTAATTGTAATTATTGCTATAGTTTTGATTGGATGTATGACGTTACAACGCATGCTTTTACAACGCATGCCTTTACAACACGGTTTTTACAACGCATGCCTTTACAACGCATAGTGCTTTGGGGCGCTGGATAGTGAATAGTTTAATTTACTATTCCAACTACAGTCCCCGTGGATAGTAGGGAAGGTGTTGGATAGTACATTAAACCTATTCCCTATCCTAGAGCGCCCCCCCAGCGCAATGCGTTGTAATGGTTTGCGTTGTAAAAGTTGTGTCGTAATGGTAGTGCGTTGTAAAAGTTTTGTTGTAAAGGTTGTTTACCGTTTTGATTAAATGGCAGTAAAGATAATTTAAATGTGTTACATTTAAGTCAATAGAGAAAAAGAAGAACATTGTTTGAGTGGACATTTGCTGCACAAAAGTCTGATGCAATTGAGTGCTAATGACTGAAAAGTAAATCCTGCAGGAAAATGCTCTAAAATAGGCCTGAGCGGAGTTCGCGGAATTTTACTCCGTGGAACTCCGTGAAGTCGTAGAAAAACTCTGCTGTGCTCCGTGGAGTTCCGCCAGTGGCAGAGTTTGTTAAGTCTCACTGCTCGCACTGATTTTTAGCCCCGGGAGCTTGTCCCGCACGGTAACATCGCGCAAGAGGGCGCTGCTGCTTTCTGCCACTCGTGTAGACATTCTACTCAAGTGGCAGCTTCCTCAATGCGAATGGTAGATTTTTCAACCTGAGCGGTCTTGACCTGCCGCAATGGCCCGTGATGAAAAAGCTCGCCAGGAGGAGGTCTAGTGCATTATTTTTCCTCGCAAGCGCTTGCCACCTTACCGTTGGCAAGCCACTCGAGAAAAAGAACTCCGCTCCGCTTCACTTCGCGGAGGTCTTCGGAACTCTTCACTCCGCACGGAGCGCGTTGTGTGTGGCACTCGCCCACCCCTACTCTAAAACTGCATTGGATTGGTTCTAATCTTTGTACTTTAATGCTGGTTTCAAGCATATGCATAATGGCGAGTCTGGAGGGTCATAATCAATGCCTTTGTATTTCCAGACATCCGAGTGCGCGCATTGAGACTCTCTGTGTGCGGCCTGGAAACAATTGCTGTGCGAGCGCCCAAACACCCAGTTTAGAGTGCACAGTGGTTGGGAGCACGAAGGGGGAATTTGCCAAAAGAGGAGAATAAAATAAACTAAGAAAGAAGGGCTTCAGGGACTAGGAGTTAGGAATCCCACCTTTTTCAAGAACCTTTTTTTTCAAAGTGACTAGAAAAAGTCTGTATTTTGAAAAAAAATATGTGAATGGTCTTGAAATACAACTTTATGTGGGGGTGTTTGTGTTGCCTCCACGATGTAATTTCCTAATCGATTAATGGAAAGTGGTGCATTTTGAAGTATAAGTCACCCACCACATTTGTATTGATCCAAGGTGAGTAGATATTGATACAAATTTTAAAGCAGGCCAGGAAAGCATGTGTGACAAATAACATAATTGTGAACTTAATTTTTGCATGAGTGTCACACGTGACGCGTGACACTTGACAGGCGTGTGTTTGTGAACGGCACCAGTGGCTCAATTACACTGCTGACACTTTTGGTATCAGCAGATTACCCAGTTCAGCTTCAACATTACACTTATAGTTACAGAGTCGTAACAAAACATGAGAGGCCCCCTGCAAAGTACAAGGAGGTCCCGCTCCTTCCGGAGCCAATCAGGAACTCAGAGGCCCGCCACTAGTGCACAGTGCTGAAGGAGGACCCTTGGCGCTCAGGTACCCCCCCCCCCCCGCAAAGCTGGGGCTGCGCTTGCTAATGTTACACTATTGTAGTTATGTTCTTCCACATTCCTTAAGCAAAACTGTAAGTCCAAGTAAGCAAAACAAATTACAAGACTGGATACCTACTTGACTAGGGCCCCTCGAAGAAGCATCTTTGCACTCCCCCACTCTTTTCTTCCTTCATCTAATTTCTCAGTAGCCAATGAAGATACTGTCCAAACCTCTGGAAATTCCTTTAATAGGGTAGTTGCTGTCTCCAGGCTAGTCAGAAAGCAGTTGGTTTTGGACACTTTTTAAAGAGGAAATTTGGGATGTATAGAGGGGAGGTATTTTACTAACACAATTGGAATTAAATTTGGGAACTCTCATTAAAAGCTAGACTGTTTCCCATAAGAATGCAATTATAAAACATCAAGTTTTCACGAAATCATACTGAAATTATTTCTTTTAGGATTTTTAAGCTATTCCTAAATAATTGTTGAAGCAATCACAATCAAATTACCAATTTAGAGAAATAAGGACAATATGGTATTCAACTATCTGGTGCAGACCTTTCCACATTCTCAAAATATGATCAAATGGCTAGTATTGTCTGAGAAAGATGGCACAGGCAGTGTTGCAGTCTGCTTATGTGTGACACTTGTTTGCAGTGCAGCACGGTGAGAGTTTTACAGGTCTCATATGTGATACTTCGATTTATGTTTTAACACAAGCATAGTCATCAAACCAGAGAAATTTCCTCCGCCAATAGCAATAATTTCGTCAAGTGGTATAATTGAAATTTAGCAGAGTAACTTCCCTAACAGCAGAGGAAATCTCGAACAGCACAGATTGCCTACAGTGAGTGCACTGACCAGTTTCAGACTCTTCTGCTAGCAATAACTCCCTGAAGGCCTCCTTGCAACATCATCTGCCTGATTAAAACTTGTCCATGTTCTCACCCTTCCTCCTAATCACTCCTAGGTCCTACCTGCTTTGATGTCGCTGACAACCTCATTGTACTGTAGGAGGAACCCTTATTTTGGAAACAAAAAAATCACTCCAATGTACTGCTGAATATTCATGACTTGTAAGAACTACCAATATGAAAACACAAATATACCTAATGGATGCATTGAAGAAGGCTAATGTGTCACTAATGTGACCCAGAAATCATTCAATTCAAGTGAAGTAGTGTGGCTCACTGGTTAGAGGCGGCAGACCCGAGAGCAGAGGACGGCACGGGACCAGGGTTCGATTCCCGGCGCGGCAGGTTTCTGGACCAGGGTCAGCGGACTCGATAATTCTCTCGCCTCGGTGCCCACTCTGATCAGCGATCACACTCGGCAACTCTGGGCTTGCCTCATCTTCACTAACGGCCCCACCAGACTGCCGGGGATGCCTGGTCTCACCCTGGAGATACCCATTAAGGGACCATCTCTCAGGGAAGCCAGGAAGGGTTCGCAGCGGTCGAAGCGCTTTGGGACCCTACGGGTAATTAGTGCGCTATATAAATGCCAATACATACATTAACCCTATAGTTAAACCTCACATTGTTCTGTGTGAGTCCGGGTAACCTTCATTGCATTGTGGTACTTGTCGTCCTGCATTTATAACCGAAAAATGCAAAACTACAAGCACCAGGATATGAAAGGAAAAAACCAGGACTCATGCCTGTCATGAGACAACTAGAGATTGTTACTTTACAATACAACGGTTTTCTGGGTGCATAAATATTCAGTTCAATGAAGCTTTATTTGTGAAGCAGAAATAGTTTACCTTCTTTACTTAAATTTAGTTCTGCAAAAAAGTGTAAAGCTTCCAAATATTTAAGCTAAAAAAATTGTGGCTGTTGTTGATTTCTTTGAATACCTGGTACATATTTTTAGTGATAGCAAAGTCAGAGCAGAAAAGTTAATAAACTTGAAGAGATGAACACCAAGTGATCAGGCTGTGCATCTAAAAAGCAGCTTAATTTGTGCTCCAATTACTGTTAGTGCAGTGATGTGGGTAAAATGGCAAATATCTGTTACTCTGATAGGAGACACATGGCAGGGGACGACACAGACGAATGTCCAGTTTATTCCTCTGAGAAATATGGCTACTATGTGAAGGAGTGGCTGTTGATGAGCACAAAGGGTGACAGAGAGAAGTCTGAACTCAAAAGGGAGGGATGCTCAGACAACTCTCGTGGGACGTCTTGTGCTTTTTTAATTGTAAAAAGTGTGTGTTCGTATTGTTGCGCTATCACATTCTCACTTTAGTATATTCAAACCACAGTAAGTTTTTTTTAATAGAGCTTGTTGCTTTTCCAACAGTCATTGCAAGTTGTTTAATGACCAGGAACAGCCCTGCTCATCAACCAAGCTGACCTGTCTGTTGAAGAAAGCCTCACAATAGAAAGAAAACGAATGGCACTTAAGTAAAAACGAAACAATTCAGAGAAATACAAAAATATTCTTCATAATAAAAAAAATGGCCGTTCTAAAAAATTGACTGAGCACCTTTGCCTTCTTGGATGTAGGCTTCTCTAATTCCATTTCCAAAAGTAGAGCTTGGAGTGGGCATGGCGGGGACCCGGTGAGCCTCGGAGCTGTGACTCTGTAGAAAAAAATATACATAGAGTGCAGCCGCTGACTGAACGCGCTGTGAGAGTGGCCAGTGGCAGTGGGCGTGCACAACACTAACTACATTGTGTATGTTCATCTGACCCTCAGCTCCATTGCGGATGTGGCCTTGCGGCAAATAGCAGTGCAAGGTAATCTCTGAGCCAAGGGCTGCTGTCTACCAGAGGGCTGCATGAAATGGTATGGAAGCCCACAAGCGGCCCAGGCCATACAATGAGTCCCAATGCTGAAGCTATACGTGTTGTGCCGGGGCTTGTCTTTGACATAGCTCCTGATTGTAACATTCTTGTATTTTAAAGTTTAATTGAATTGGTACAAGGTAATATTGTTCATTCTTGGAAGGCGTTATGCCACCTTTTTGTTTACTGTGTTAGTAGTTTTAGCAATCAAATTCCACCAGGATAGGTGGGACTCAGTTGGCGCATATGCCCTGAACAATGTATACACCAAACACAAGAATCTTCAAAATAATCAAAAAAGGGAATTCGTTTTTCCTCATTTCCTGGATAGTATGGTGATTTTAGTTGAAAATTTGAATGTTTTTGTCATTGCTAGGACAGTAGACTTTAATCTTTTGAATTTTGAAGGAAAATTGAGTATCGGTAGAGTAAACTATTCTTAATGTGGATTTTTGTAGATGGGTCCATAGCCTTTGATTGAATAGATAATATCTGTCTTGTATTGCTCTAAGAGGATATACTTTATGGACTGTATGAATCATTGCCTATATAAATCATTGACTTTTTAAATTCATAGCTCTTTTTGTTGGGCAGTAGTTATTATTTTTCTCTTTTATAGTTGCGAGTGATTCCTGCTATGTGGAAAGACCTCCATGTTTTTTAGAGGAGTTACCACCTCTAGCAAGAGAGCCCTAGCTAAATAACTGCTGGCCGAATGAACTCCCCCGCCCCAGTCCCTGGCACCAACAATAATGAACATGAAGCTGGATGTTAGATGATGAACTTTTTTTCAACCCCAGATCCTAGTCTATATTTGGTACCTGTGTGGTATATTGGTGTGGGTATTGCATGCATACAGCTGGGTAGCATTCTCGTGATGGGATGCCACAGGCTCTGAGAATGTTTGTATTAGATGTGATGACAGTTGCCGGAGGCAGAAAGAGCTAGCTGAGGTGTTATCTGTAGCCTGAAATAAACTCCATATTAATATGAAGATATCATCTAGTACTCTATTTCCTACAAACTGTTTTGCCCTTCTTCGTTCTATAACAATATTTCTTCATCTTTTCCCATATGCAACACGTAAGATGGCTGTCCCTGCATTGATAATCTCCAGGTTAGACTACTCAACCATCCTGTACTTTTGTCTGCCAGAAAAATGTGTAAAACAACTCCAAGTGGTAGAAAATGACGTCATCCGACTGATGTACCTGAGTGGGAGTCAATTTCACACCTTCTACGTGATCTGCATTGGTTTCTAATTAAGTAGAATATCCTTTTTATGGCTCTTACCAACATTGAGCCTTTTTTAAGTGCAGTCCTAAGGTATCTTATTAATTGGATTATCCATTCTGATCTTCCTAGAACTCTCAAAGTCTGCTTCTGCCGTATTAATCAATGTTCCCATGTTCTATCGGGTTGGACAGGGTGGGCTTTCCTATTGTCCTTACAAGTAAATAATGGAATCAGCTATTACTCTAATTTTGCTCTACACCTCACAAACTTTCATTTTGAAAAATGCTTAAAACCCACCTATTTGCATCATATTAGCATGAATATTTGCTGTCTTGTGCTCTGTCACTGCAGCACCGCAACACTCTTTGGAGTAGCCATGTAGTAGTAGTTTCTCTTTAACTCTATGGCCATTACCTCTGCAGGTATTCCTTGTGATGTCATTGTCATAGTGATGGAACCTTACTGTTTGAATCCCAGGGACCTGGTTGTCAGTTACTGGAAGCTGTTGAGACATACAGTCAATAAAGCATATATTCCTGTGCATTTCTGCCTTGAGTGCTTACTTCAAATTGGCGATGAGGACTGTCCCTGTCTCCACCCACACGTGTGGGTGGAGACACCCACCACACTGTCTTAAGTTATGTTTCTATTGAAAGATAGGTGATGTTGTAGTAGTTTCTCTTTAACTGTATGGCCATTACCTCTGCATGTATTCCTTGTGATGTCATTGTCATAGTGTTGGAACCTTACTGTTTGAATCCCAGGGACCTGGTTGTCAGTTCCTGCAAGATTCTTACTCCTTTTGATCCTTCAATTGAATGTTTAGTGTCTGTAGATGCTAGTATTGATGGGCTTGGTAAGGAGTATACTGTAGGTGTCGCTTCTCGTGCTTTGCGGCCCAGTGAAAAAAATTACTCTGTAATTGAGAGTTGCTTGCGTGTTGTTGGGCGGTTGAGCGTTTCAAGTGTTTTTTGTGGGGAAAAACCTTCAAACTGTTCACTGATCATAAGCCCCTTGTTCCCATACTTGAGGGTAGAATTGTGAAAGATCACACTCCTAGGATTGCTAGATTGAGTGCAAAATTACTTCAATATAATTTTCAAGTTGCTCACATTCCAGGTTGGAAAAACACTAGGGCCGATTATCTTTCCAGATCGCCTTTACCTTTAAAGAAGGGTGAATGTTGTGATGATTTTACTGTTGAATGTTTGATCGCTGCTGTGGATGCTTGTCATTTGTGTTGTTTTTCATAACAAGATTGGCTACAGGGTATGGAATCCAATCTTTTGCTCAAAAAAGTTAAAGAGTTTATTGTCTAGAGTCAGATTATTTGTTACGGTCATGATGGACATCTTGGACAAACCAACACGAAGATGAGGATACGTGCGGTTTATTGGTGGCCCTCTATGGATCGTCAAATAAGTGATGTTGTGGAAGGGTGTGTCACATGCTCTACTAGTGATAAAGTCATCAAAGTTATTTCACCTCCTTTACAGTGTGTTGATCGTCCTGAGGGTCCATGGATAAAATTAGCTATTGATTTTGTGGGACCTTTTAATGTGTTGCCAAGTAAATACCAATTTGCTTTAGTTGTGGCAGATTATTTTAGTAAGCGGTGGGAAGTCCATTTTATGACAGACCCGAACTCTCAAGAGGTAATTAGATTTTTACAAAGTTTATTTGGGAGGGAAGGTTTTCCTAAAGAAATCGTGTCAGACAATGGCGTACAATTTACATCAAAAGAAATGTGGGAATTTTTTAGTCAATCTGGGATTTTACACCAGCGTTTTGCATTGTACCACCCACAGGCCAATGGTTTTATTGAGCGCAATAATCGAATTTTAGTTGAGTGTGTTCAGTGGGCTGTGTCTGCTAATATTGACATCAGGGAAGCTGTGCAGAGCATGCTGTGGGCACATCGAACTACACCAAGCTCTGTCACTGGTTCAAGTCCTTTTGTACTACTTAGAGGAAGGGAAGCTTCTTTTCACATGTGTCCCGCACGGATGAAAAAGTGGGGTATGCTGTCTAAAGTTTGTGAAACTAAGGCGGTGAAAGACAAACAAGATCAAGGAAAGAACAGTGTGTCTTCCAAAGAGATGAGCAAATATTCTGAAACTTTTAATTCTAAAGTCAAAGTTGGGGATAAGGTCAGGATTAAATCTCCACACAATGTCCCTAAAGGATGGTCTAAATTTGGTCCTCCTGTTAAGGTGGATGCTGCTTCACGTTTTGCTGTAAGAATTAATGGGAAACATTGGTGGAATCTCTCTAGAGTTTATAAGATACCTTTGAAAGTGGTGTTGCAGTTGGGTCTTAATTCGGAGGAAAATGCCCAATCTGATGTGCAAGACAAAGAGAGGGAGATGGATGTTAATCCTGTGAAATATGTTCCTCCACGTAGATCTGGCAGGGTTAGTGTTTTGCCAGATCGTTTGAATTTGTAATTTTCCTTGTTTACTTCATTGCCAGTACTTTTGTATGTTATATTTCCAAGTGATCTTTGTGATTTCTTCTTTATTTATTATCCATTTTCCCATCTGAGTTTTTTATGCACTTTTTCTATTTCTTCTTTTCTTTCCTTGTTTCTTCTTCTTAAGTTATGTTTCTATTGAAAGATAGGAGATGTTGTAGTAGTTTCTCTTTAACTCTATGGCCATTACCTCTGCATGTATTCCTTGTGATGTCATTGTCATAGTGATGGAACCTTACTGTTTGAATCCCAGGGACCTGGTTGTCAGTTCCTGGAAGCTGTGGAGACATACAGTCAATAAAGCATATGTTCCTGTGCATTTCTGCCTTGAGTGCTTGTTTCACACGTGTTCCATAAATGATTCACCCTCAATTAGAAAAGCAGTGAATTAAAATAAAATTCATTAGAAAATAAAGTTAAAGTGAATTAAATTATTGAAGTGTGTTAAAAATATAAATAAATATAGTTTCATGGTAAAAAATATATAACATATTTGAATACCCTTTTTTGAATTTAAAAATAAATAAAATACTATTTGAATTGAAATATAAGTACATTAATTTCAATTAATCATATATATTAAGTTTAATAAATACTAATGCATGATACATTTTTTACTTTAAACTTCAAATAAATACTTTCAATTCGATATTTTTCCATTAATTAAAAATGTATTTCAAAATGAAGGTACTAGTGCTGTAATTTTCTTCCCTTACTTAAAATAAATATAAAAACATAATTTGCATTAATATTTAACATAAAGCTTATGTAATGAATATATACAAGTAAAATTAATTATTTAATCTTCTCCAATCTTTCCCAAAGGGAGTCTCCACAGTCAGGCAGAGATCTCTACAAGGTAAAGTATAGGAACAAATACAAAAGTTTAACTCAAAAATAAATGTTACCAATAGTGTCCTGTTAAATATTATTGTAAATTCATTTTGTATATTTATTTTAAATTTAGAACAAAATAAAAAAAGTGCTGCAGCACTATTAATGAATTTTGAAATTAATCTTTGATTAATCGAAATACATTAAATGACATTGAAAGTATTGTTTGATATTTAAATTAAAAATAAATTCCTGATGAAGAAAAATAATATTTATACTATGCATTAATAATTACTGAAAGTGATGTATATAATAATTAAAATTAATGTTATATTTTAGTAGCACAATATTGTTATATTAATGTTTTAATTCAAAATAGGCTATTCAAACTATAACATTATATATATTTTATATTAAATTATATTTATATTTTTGATACATTTTTATAATTTTATTTAATTTTACATTATTTGCTATGGGGTTTTATTTTCATTCCCTAACTCCATTATTGTTCATAGGAAGACTTTGCAGTATCAGTGATTGGTCATGTGTGGTGCTAATTTTACTACTTTATGTATTTATTTATTTTTAGTAGTAGATTACACTCGAATTTTATAAATAAGCAAAAAGTTGTAAACGTATTCACTTAAAAGTCCTATTTGTAAATTGATTAATCAATCAATCAGGGATTTGTGAAGCACGCTACTCACCCGCGAGGGTCTCGAGGTGATGGGGGGAGGTGAGGCGGTACAGCTCCGAATCAGTCAAAAATACAGGTCTTGAGGCTCTTCCTGAAGGTGTGCAGAGTGGGGGAACGTCTGATTTTAAGCGGGAGTTCATTCCATGTTTCATCAACAATGTAGGAGGAGGCTCTTCCACCCGTTCTGACTCTGCGGATGCGTGTTGTTTTGGCGAGGGCAAGAGGAGTAGAGGTTTCTCTTGGGTGGGTGGAAGGATACTCTTTCGTTGAGGTTTTGGGGTCCGGTGTTGTGGAGGGATATGTAGGTGTGAGTGACGAGCTTGAATGTTACTCTCTTCTCGAAGGGGAGCCAGCGGAAGTCTTGTAGGTGCTGGGTGATGTGTTCATGCCGTGTGTTGCCGAGAATGAGCCTGGCCACGGTGTTCTGGATGGTCTGGAGTTTTCAGAGCAGGGATTTGTTGATTCCGGTGTAGAGGAAGTTTCCATAGTCTGCTTGTTATGACAATGAGTGCGTGGGTGACGGTCTTTCTGGATTCGGGGGGGATCCACTTGAAAGTCTTGCGAAGGATGTGGAGGGTGTTGAAGCACGTGGAGGAGACACCGTTGATCTGTCAGATCATGGTGAGGGAGGATTTGAGTATGATGCTGAGGTTCCGGGCATGGTCTGTGTGGATGGGGGTTACCGAGGGCGGTGCGCCACCAGGTGTCGTTCCATGCTGAGGTGGTGGGTCCGAGGATAAGGACTCTGAGTTGATCTTCCTACAACTGCTGCTTACCAGGCTGGCCGTCTTTCATTCCTTTCTGGAAGCTGAGTCTGGTGGTGTCAGGTTGCCTTGTGAGGGAGAGGATAAGGCCCTGAAAGTTTGCTGAGTGGCGTTTCAGGTGGTCGTTCAGCAACCTTTATTGCTTTTCAAAAAGAAACTTACAAGCTCGAAATTTGTTTTAATGCCCCTGACACCGGTAGTTTCCTCCCAGTGTTTGGGGGTCATTTATAATTTATTTTGTGTTCAGGACCACCAGTAAATTGCTGGCAGTCCCAAATTAAAACAGGGGCATAAGACCGTCCACTCTAAGTGCATCTAACTGATGGCTACACTCTACTGGGCTATAAGTGTAGAATTTTGCACGACAAAGCCAATGAGGGCCTTGCCACTGGAAACATGACAGTTTTTATGACTCGTAAATAGAGTAGGCGGACCATCAGTTTGGCGGACATGGTGAGCTGCTACGCTGTGGCAGAGTACCCTATCTGCCAAACTCTAAATCAGGCCCACAGCCTTTTGAAATTGTTACCGTTTGTGCTGAAGAGCTAGTGCTAGCGTCTTATAATCTTTACTTGTAACAAAGTTGTACTTCAGATACATTTGTAAAATTATTATAGGATGTTTGTTAGATGATTATGTTATTCTGAACAGGGTCATTAATAGTAGTTGCTCAACCAGAACAGCTGTGATAGATTAGTCCTGTTTCACTTCTAGTGTGTTTATTCATTTGTATTACTCTCTTTTGTGCTTGTATAACCCATATTTGTTAGGTGGGGCTTAACTTTCTAAGAAGTTGTGTATATATATATATATATATATATATATATATATATATATATATATATATATATATATATATATATATATATAAATATATATATGCATATATATATATATATATATATATATATATATATATATATATATATATATATATATATATATATATATATATATATCACACACAAGTTGCCCATTTAGAGGAGCCCACACAACGGAAGTATAGCTTACTGGTTTTTAATGAAAGCCGCACCACAGCAATTGATCAGTTCAAAGACAGCGTGCAAATTATTTCATGTACAGCCTGGCGCGTTTCGGGCTCCCACCCTTAGTCATAGGCTCAATGACCAAACACCATCCACAGCGTAATGTTCAATTAAATACTTCCTAGGAATCCGCCCTCGTGGACGCGGCCGCTCGCTCGGCCTCCTGGTTTCCTAAGTCCTTGTTTTCCTCCAGTGAGGCGCTGCGTTATAGTGTAAATATTCAAATGTTCAATATAAAACACCGATTGGTTGCTGTTGTTGTTCCGCACCACTGTGATGACAAATAACAGCTCCATTATCAGCTCCTTGTCCTGCAAATGGCGAACGCCACCTGGCGTCGCCGCAAGTCCGCTCCACCAGCGGGGCATCCTCCACGACCGGACCGGCCGTCTTTCATTAAAAATGAGTGAGCTATACTTCCCTTGTGTGGGCTCCTCTAAATGGGCAACCTGTGTGTGATATATATATATATATATATATATATATATATATATATATATATATATATATATATATATAGATTCACAGAAAAAAACAGAGGTTTCAGGGGTGTCATAGTTAGCTGGACATTTCACTCGTACAAAACCATAGAAATTCCTCTTCAATGCACTGCTGATGATGTCACATATTACATCATTCATGACATTGTCAGTGACATCACTGATGACATCTCAAATTACATCACTGATGACATCATCCAGTGAATGTGGTTTAGTTTGAAATTTAAATTTGTATTATGTATATATTCCAATCTGTATTGAATATTGAGTGGATATATAACTGTCTGGATGGAGGATTTAGTAGCTGTCTGACGGTCTGTTTAAGTGAGTAATTAAAAGTGTCTCACTTAATACATGGATTAGTAACTAAACTATGTGAATGTGTGCATCACTGTCTCTGTTGTTGTATAACATGCTGCATCAGTTGGTCACTAACTACATGAGTGTGTATATTAGTTATTGATGAGTTGGGTGAGTATTTGTATGGGACACTGACTTTGTGTGTGGTTGAATGGGTTGTGTGTAACTCTATGCATAGATGTGTGAATGGATGATTAACTAGGTGTATAGATTAAAGAGTGCATGTGGAAACAGTTGTTTGGGTGACAGAGTGTATTTATTTGTGTGTTGGTGAGCGAGTATATGTTTCAGTTGTACATCTTCAACAAAGTAAAAAAATAAAAAGCATTGTATGTGAGAGTTGGTGTATATAAATAAGTATATGTAAGAGTCAGTGATTGTGAGAGTAACTATATAAATTAGTGTATAATTGCAATGTTTTAACATATTAACTATGAGTTACTATGTGTTGTGTGTATAATTGTGTAAGTGAGTAAATGTAAGTCAAAGTCAAAGTCAAAAAGATTTTATTTGTGTTGGTACTCAACCGAGGACCACAAATATAACATGAGATAAAAAGTGAACTTTACATAAGATAAGTACATCAATAATTAGTATAAAACTAACATGGATTTAAAAAATTTGTACAGATTATAACATACAAATTCGTTCGGGGGATTTATGGCCGTTGTTAAAATTTCTTTTTCCTTAGTTAGCCTACAGGATCTGTATATCGGTGAAATATACTGAGCGCGAGCTGCTACCACCTTAGAGTTAGGGCAAATGAACAGTAAGTGCTCCACAGTCTGCTCACCCCCTTGACATAACAAACATAAGTTGGAGTGATCTCCAGGTAACCATTTTGTTTTATAAGCTTGTACAGGTAAAATCCCAGCTCGATACATGAAAATTACCCTCCTTGCACTATGAGAAAGACAAAAAGAGATATATGGCTGTATATGTTTATACTCTATAAGTGTAGTGAATGGCTTGAATATTTTTAGCCTATAGCTGTGAGCGTAGTCCAAATCATAACTTAACCTAGGTGTAAAACATTTGAGAAAGAGTTTTAGTTGTGACACGGACCAAGTCTGCAAAATTTCTGTAGAGATTTCAGCCATTTGGAACGCCGCAGACATGTTCACTAAGAAAGTTTGTTTAACTACATCTGTGCCAAAAGTCTCTTTTTGTAGCAGAAATCTAAGAGTTCCCTCCGTAGCATGAAGGAGATGGTAGGCCCATCTAATTATGTTTGCCACGGCAGTGGCAAAAGCGCTAGTAATTCCGAATTCCAGCCGTAGGACCTGAACTGGAGTAGCTGTTGGGACCTTCATTATTTTTCTCAAGATTTTTCCCTCCTGACGGTCCATGAAGCCCCATTGTTGGATTGGAATATATTCTGTGGCATAAGACAGGACCGCTGGTATTTTAACTTTATATATTTTTATTAGTGAGGAAAAGTGCCTGCTCCCCGTGGCGTTGTATAGTCTCGATAGTGCTCCTGCATGTAAGTCAGATTTTTTCGTTAACTTTTCGATATGCTTTGTATTTGTTAGATTCTTGGAAAGAATCCTGCCGAGGTAAATATATTCTTTCTCTTCATCGACCTTTTCATCACCTAGCCTCCAATTATATTTGACACTTTTCTTCCTCCCAGAAAAGGCTACAACTTTGGTTTTTCTTACGTTCGGGATTAAAAAATTGTCATTTGAATACTTGAACAGAATATCCAGAGATATTTGCAGACCATATGGTGTAAGATCGAATAGGACTATATCGTCCGCATAGAGCAACAAATGAACTCTTTGTTGGTTAATTTTTGGGGGCAGGCTTGAGCCCTTTTGTAGTTGATTTGGTAAATCGTTGAGATATAACGAAAACAACATGGGAGCTAGTAGACAACCCTGTTTAAGGCCGTTTTCGGTGTATATTATTTTCGTTAGTCCTTTTTGGCCCCCCATTTGGACACGACACCATGTAGTTGTGTGGAGACTTATTATTGCCTGTAGCAGGTGATCATTGATTCCCAGACTCCTCAATTTTTTCCACAGTGTGGGGCGATCCACTCGGTCGAATGCGGTCGAGTAATCTATGAAAGCCATGTAGACCGTCTGTTTTCTTCGTGTGACGTATTTGTCCAGAAAAAACTGGATAATTGCGATGTTGTCCGTAACAGAATGTTTGGGTCTGAAGCCTGCCTGGAACATGGGTATCAAACCCATCGAGAAGGCCCAGTTTTTCAATTGCAATAGTACCTCTGCTGCGAAAATTTTCCCGGTAGCGTCCATCAGGGCTATTTGGCGGTAGTTACCTGCTACCGTTTTGCAACCTTTTTTGTGAATAGGGATAATAGTGCTCCCTTGCCATGACTTGGGAACCTGACCAGTGGAGAAAATATAGTTGAAAAGTGGGGTTAGAAAAAGGCTCCATTCCCTAGAATTTGTCTGTAGGGCCTTTATAGGAATTTGGTCGGGACCAAAGGCTCCAGAGCTTCTTGCCCTCCGAATGTGTGTTTCAACCATTATAGTTGTAGTTTTCGGGATTATTTTTTCCATAACTTTTTCCTTTGCCTTATCTGGACTGTTTGCTTGTAGTTTGTCCACATTTTTTTTGTAAAGTTCTGCCAAGTAAATTTCCCACTCTTTCGGAGGAACAGGTACTGCTTGTAATTTCTTTTTTGTCCCAGATATCTTGGCTATTATGGACCAATAAGTTCTTTGGTTTGGTTCTTTGGCAGCAATTTGTAATTCTACCCAGTTACGGTCTTGAAAGGATTTTCTCTCATTTGTTTTTTCTCTCCTGAGTTGGTTTTTCAATTTGTTTATTTCTTTCTTTGTAGTAGGAGAGGGGTGTAAGTATTGCGCACGTATCAATTTGTTTAGAGTTTTCTTTATCAATGAGTTCCCTGTTTTGTTATCATTTTTTCTTTTTGGGAATGTATTAGTTCTTTGAAGATTCATTTCAATTATTACCTCCTTAAGTTCGATGAGCATGGTCTCGAAGTTTTCTATAGGATCTTCTGAGTATAGATTCCTTAAGAACTGTTGGTGATCGACCAGATTTGTCATTTTACTCAAAGAGGTAGGATTCCAGAAAATACGTCGCTGATCGCTGTTTACCAGAGTTTCCTTTCTGTCGAGGGTCATCAAGCCTTCTTCTGCGGACAGAACCGACCAACTGGTTGCAAGTTGCATGACGGCATGGTCGCTCTCTGAAGTAAAATTGGAGCACAGATGGGACATAGTTTCAAGCTGGTCTTTGCCACAAATGATATAGTCTATAATAGATGATCTCCCATTTCCCTGTCTTGTGTACGCTGCCGGGATATCGCCTTCCACATTCCCGTTAAGGATTGTTCCATTTATGGAGAGCAGTACTGTTAACAGTGTTTTCCCTCTTTTATTAGATCGAATATCGTTGGGGAATTGAGGGATTATATGTTCCAGGCTTTCTTCTTCCAGAATTTTTCCCCATTTTTTTATTTCTGTATTGGAAATTTTCCCATTAAAATCTCCCGTGATTATATAGGGTGAGAACGTATGGGCATCAATTATTTGTATGATAATTTGCAAGGTCTCGTCATATAAGCTGTCGTGGTTTTTTCCTGGAGGGGCATATACATTGAAAAGCAACATTGTTTTAGTTGTGGTCAAATTGGAGGCTTTCAGAGACAGTTTCATACATTGCACATTCTCACTATTGGTTTCCACTATCTCTTGTGCCCACAAGTGATCCTCTCTCATTAAAATAGCCAGTCCCCCTTTGGCATGGCCCCGGTTTGAGGCTTTTGCACATATACTATACACATAGTAACCTTTTTGTGAAAAGGGCTCTGTTGCCCAGGTTTCTTGCAGGGTCAGTACGTCGGGCTGGTTTCTAAGGACTTCCTTCATTTTTTTCATTGTTCTACCAGCGATGTTCCACGATGTAACCTTTAGACCTTGGTTAAACAGGGTGCTTTAGGTGGTTAGAACCTTTGTTATAGTTTAAAATCCCTGGAAGCCAGGTCCATGAGGTCTCCATTTTATTTTCTGCGTAATTTTCCTTTGGTTCCATATGCCACACTTCCCTTTCCCCTTTTTTTACTCGGATTTTCAGTATCTCTTCTCCCTGTTCTATATCTCTATTTTGTATACCCTCTTGATGTCTTAGAGTCCTCGAGGATCTTTGTCCCTCGTTCGATTGCAGTGTAGAAAAGAGAATCGTGTTACTATTGAAAGTTGGGTGTTTTTTGTTTCCTTTAAGCTCAGCTTTCTCTATGACGTCATAACCGAATCGGTATATTATCTCTTTTTTATTCAAAATGATACTTGGTATCACTGGAGACCAAAACGAGACTGTTGCAGTTTTACTTTGACCTCGCGTTGGAAGTAATACTAGGTCGATGTCACTGCTTGTCATAGATTGAAGAGGTTTTATGTTCTGTAAAAGGTGAAGAATCCTACTTCTATTAAGAGGGATATTGTCAGTGGGAAATAGTTCTTCAAATTGAAGTACCTTAGATTGTGTGACATTCCTGCAGTCATTTTCCTTTTCAGAAAAGATTTTTTCAGCATTTTCATCTGTTGTCGTAATAGCTGTGTTTAATGGGAGATATACATCCGCCTTTGGGTTCAAGGATTTCTTTCTATCAATAGTTGTTCCTTTGGGGGATTCTTCTTTTTTATTCCTACATGGCGTACTTTTCTCGTCGTTTTTCTCTTGTAGTTCTTTTTGTGGTATTATAATTTTTTGAAATTTCAATTTACGTGCTTGCTTTTTATGAATCCTTCTCATAGGTTTTGTCTTCCTTTTATTTTTTCCCTTTAGCGTAACATCCTTAGTTGAGTTTGGTGTCATTTCTCCTGGAGATATTTCAGATTTAATTTCTACATTTGATTCCTCGCCTTCATTTACAGAGTCTTTGTCAAGTCTTTCCGTTCCCGTTTTTTTATTGAAAATCGGGAATTGTTTTTGCTTTTTTGGGGGGTTTTCTCTAAACAGACGTTTCAAAGAGTATAAAGTGGATTCATTTAGAAATTCCTTTTTTTTCCTATTGTCAGTTGATTTAAAATCATCATCTGATGTCTGAGTAGAAGAGTGACAATTGCTTTGCTTGTTTTCATTTGCTTGTCGTAGGTTGGTATCCTCTAGTTTTCCTTCTATGTTTTTAGAGGACTCCTTTTTTCTTTTCTCTTCTACTAAAAACTTCAGAATACCAATTTGGACATCCAAAGTTTGGTCAGAGTTTTCAAGGATGTTACCTAGAAAGGAGAGAACTGATTCGAGAATTTCTTGTAGGGTAAAGAAAGCCTTGGATAAGGGAATAGAAGATTTTTCAAAGTTATTGTTTTCTATTAAAAAGGGATCTGAAAAGGAATCTTGTTCTTGTATAGAAAGTTTTTTTGTGTCTGTGTTTGTTGACTTTAGCTCTGGACTGTTTTCTCCTGCTTTTAGGTTGGGTGTACATAAGTCTTTTAGTGTTTGAGGGCTCCCATTGCCCTTTATCAAGAGAATATCAGAGATCAAACTTTTTTGTTCTGCTGTATAATTAAAAATACTCAGGTCTTCTGTTTTGTGTACACCCTCATGGTTTTTTATAGGCGTTGATGATTTCACCGCACTAGAATTGGAATTTTCAGGTTGTTGTTCTCTTGTTGTATAAGTAGACTTGTTATTAAACACAGTGTCGCTGACATTGTGAGACAGATGGGGGGATGCCGATAGACAAGATCGATCTTCCAGACTTCCTGATATTTTATTTTCAATGGCAGACATTGTTTTTTCCGGTTTCTTTTTTGCCGGTAGTGACGAGAAGTATTCACTGATTGCTGGGGTCAGGCTGTTGCGGCCAGCTTTAATTCCTTTATCAGTGGATTTTCTAACGGCTTCCTCGGTTCCCATTCGTTTCATGAAGATTGTTCGCGAGCGTAGTTTCTTTAGACCCATTTGTGAGGAGACAACCACTAATATCGCAAGACAGGAAAAGAGAGAAAATTGTTACCTTTCTTTGATGTTGTGACTCTGCAATGATCACTATATGTTTTTTGTAGGGCGTAGATGTTAATGGGTTGGCCCGTCCCGTCCTCGGTCGTCCCCGGACGGCCACAGACGGCCCGCCCTTTGCCCGGGCTTCGCCCGGCGTCCCGCACGCGTCCCGCTTAGCGTGGAGGGTGTGACTTAAATAGGAGGAGCAGGGGGCGGGAAGAGACTCCAGGTGCGCTCAGGTCTCCACGCGCTGTACCCTGGGTCTCGCAGTCCCAGCCCCTGTCAGGCAGCCTCGGACGTAGAGAATTGAAGGAGCCTGTCTCCTTGGCTTCACAGCGCAACAGGCAGCAGGCGGTGAGTGGGCGAGAAAAGTCACTGAAGGCAAAAGCGCACAGAAGCAGCTACGAGCGGCCCCCGCGAAGCGGGGGCCGCGAGCTGTAATAGCGCCTTCAGCCAATCAGGATTCAGCAGGCAATCAGCAGAGGCGGAGCAGGGGCGGGAAGAGACTCCAGGTGCGCTCAGGTCTCCACGCGCTGTACCCTGGGTCTCGCAGTCCCAGCCCCTGTCAGGCAGCCTCGGACGTAGAGAATTGAAGGAGCCTGTCTCCTTGGCTTCACAGCGCAACAGGCAGCAGGCGGTGAGTGGGCGAGAAAAGTCACTGAAGGCAAAAGCGCACAGAAGCAGCTACGAGCGGCACCCGCGAAGCGGGGGCCGCGAGCTGTAATAGCGCCTTCAGCCAATCAGGATTCAGCAGGCAATCAGCAGAGGCGGAGCAGGGGCGGGAAGAGACTCCAGGTGCGCTCAGGTCTCCACGCGCTGTACCCTGGGTCTCGCAGTCCCAGCCCCTGTCAGGCAGCCTCGGACGTAGAGAATTGAAGGAGCCTGTCTCCTTGGCTTCACAGCGCAACAGGCAGCAGGCGGTGAGTGGGCGAGAAAAGTCACTGAAGGCAAAAGCGCACAGAAGCAGCTACGAGCGGCACCCGCGAAGCGGGGGCCGCGAGCTGTAATAGCGCCTTCAGCCAATCAGGATTCAGCAGGCAATCAGCAGAGGCGGAGCAGGGGCGGGAAGAGACTCCAGGTGCGCTCAGGTCTCCACGCGCTGTACCCTGGGTCTCGCAGTCCCAGCCCCTGTCAGGCAGCCTCGGACGTAGAGAATTGAAGGAGCCTGTCTCCTTGGCTTCACAGCGCAACAGGCAGCAGGCGGTGAGTGGGCGAGAAAAGTCACTGAAGGCAAAAGCGCACAGAAGCAGCTACGAGCGGCACCCGCGAAGCGGGGGGCGCGAGCTGTAATAGCGCCTTCAGCCAATCAGGATTCAGCAGGCAATCAGCAGAGGCGGAGCAGGGGCGGGAAGAGACTCCAGGTGCGCTCAGGTCTCCACGCGCTGTACCCTGGGTCTCGCAGTCCCAGCCCCTGTCAGGCAGCCTCGGACGTAGAGAATTGAAGGAGCCTGTCTCCTTGGCTTCACAGCGCAACAGGCAGCAGGCGGTGAGTGGGCGAGAAAAGTCACTGAAGGCAAAAGCGCACAGAAGCAGCTACGAGCGGCTCCCGCGAAGCGGGGGCCGCGAGCTGTAATAGCGCCTTCAGCCAATCAGGATTCAGCAGGCAATCAGCAGAGGCGGAGCAGGGGCGGGAAGAGACTCCAGGTGCGCTCAGGTCTCCACGCGCTGTACCCTGGGTCTCGCA
This sequence comes from Lissotriton vulgaris, assembly GCF_964263255.1. Taxonomy (NCBI): domain Eukaryota; kingdom Metazoa; phylum Chordata; class Amphibia; order Caudata; family Salamandridae; genus Lissotriton; species Lissotriton vulgaris. Next base: position 137,241,733 of record NC_141691.1, read on the forward strand.
GTCCCAGCCCCTGTCAGGCAGCCTCGGACGTAGAGAATTGAAGGAGCCTGTCTCCTTGGCTTCACAGCGCAACAGGCAGCAGGCGGTGAGTGGGCGAGAAAAGTCACTGAAGGCAAAAGCGCACAGAAGCAGCTACGAGCGGCTCCCGCGAAGCGGGGGCCGCGAGCTGTAATAGCGCCTTCAGCCAATCAGGATTCAGCAGGCAATCAGCAGAGGCGGAGCAGGGGCGGGAAGAGACTCCAGGTGCGCTCAGGTCTCCACGCGCTGTACCCTGGGTCTCGCAGTCCCAGCCCCTGTCAGGCAGCCTCGGACGTAGAGAATTGAAGGAGCCTGTCTCCTTGGCTTCACAGCGCAACAGGCAGCAGGCGGTGAGTGGGCGAGAAAAGTCACTGAAGGCAAAAGCGCACAGAAGCAGCTACGAGCGGCACCCGCGAAGCGGGGGCCGCGAGCTGTAATAGCGCCTTCAGCCAATCAGGATTCAGCAGGCAATCAGCAGAGGCGGAGCAGGGGCGGGAAGAGACTCCAGGTGCGCTCAGGTCTCCACGCGCTGTACCCTGGCTCTCGCAGTCCCAGCCCCTGTCAGGCAGCCTCGGACGTAGAGAATTGAAGGAGCCTGTCTCCTTGGCTTCACAGCGCAACAGGCAGCAGGCGGTGAGTGGGCGAGAAAAGTCACTGAAGGCAAAAGCGCACAGAAGCAGCTACGAGCGGCCCCCGCGAAGCGGGGGCCGCGAGCTGTAATAGCGCCGTCAGCCAATCAGGATTCAGCAGGCAATCAGCAGAGGCGGAGCAGGGGCGGGAAGAGACTCCAGGTGCGCTCAGGTCTCCACGCGCTGTACCCTGGGTCTCGCAGTCCCAGCCCCTGTCAGGCAGCCTCGGACGTAGAGAATTGAAGGAGCCTGTCTCCTTGGCTTCACAGCGCAACAGGCAGCAGGCGGTGAGTGGGCGAGAAAAGTCACTGAAGGCAAAAGCGCACAGAAGCAGCTACGAGCGGCCTTCACAGAAAGGACACGGCCGGCAACAGTTTGCTCCACGCTCTCAGTGCGCATCCATATCCTTTAAAGTGGAGTATCCCATATGGTGAGCTCCTGAGAGCGAGAAGAAATTGTAGCACTAATGAAGGATACAAGAAGGAGGAAGAGACTATACTCAAAAGATTCAGAGAGAGAGGATACCCTGAGGGGGTACTGTCCAAAGCTGTTTCTAAAATCAAAGAAGTAGACAGATCTGATACTCTGAAACCTAAAGACAAAGATAAAGACTCCCTCAACGAAACTAGGGTCATTACCACCTACAATTGCAAGTCCAATAAGGTCAGAAAAATTCTGGCAGATAATTGGAATATCTTGAAATCAGATAATACAGTTGGTCCCCTTTTGAACGACAGACCCCTCATCACCTATAGAAGAGGCAGAAACCTCCGTGATATCCTGGTAAAAGGTGACATCACAGCTAAAAAACAACATATTCAGGGCCTGAAGGGTTTTTACCCTTGTGGCCACTGTAAAGCCTGTAAATCTAGCGTGATGGTGAAAAACATTGAGATACCAGGCAAAAAGGAAGCCAGGCCTATTAAACAGTTTCTAACTTGTAACACCACTTTTGTGGTGTATGTCCTAGAATGCCCATGTAAATTACGGTATGTGGGAAGTACGACGTGCATGGCCAAGAAAAGGGTACAGGAACATCTCAGAGCAATAACACACGCTGATGTTAGATACCCGATTGCGCGCCACTTCCAAGAGTTCCACCAATCCAACAATTCCCTCCTTAGGTATTTTGCCATTGAACAGATAAATATAGGCAGAAGGGGTGGAAACAGGGAACTGGCTCTCAGAAAGAAAGAGTCGAAATGGATCATGGAGCTCGAAACGAAATTTCCTGGGGGGCACAACCTCGATGAGGAACTTGCCACACACCTCCATGAGGGATGACATTCCAATTACCCCCTAATCTATCCCTCCCCTGCCACAATATATGAGAGGCCAGCTGTATAGAAACAGGTTCTTTTGATCAAAGCAGTATGTTTAGATTGATTTATGTGTGACATAACTGAAATTATGTTATAACTCTTGATAATCCTGATTTTATTTAGAGATTTTAACAGCTGTTCTTTGTGTGTTTTCTTTAGGAAAATGAAAATGAGAAGTCACTTCCATCACATTCACTTCACGGTCCACCTGACCTTTTCCTTTTAACTGGATGAAAGACACCATCACTTGTATGATAGTCGGACTTTATTCACCTAGATGTGCACTCTGTCCCTGCTGGTATGGTCTTGTTTCTGCAATATGATAGAAGCTTATGAGGGGTGAATTGAACGATCTGTATGGAGGTAATACAGAGTCCTAAGGCACTAGACCGAATGGATTGTTTGTTTGTTTTCAAAACAAAGTTCTTTGAAAGACTGGTTTATAATTTAAACCCGACCTGAATCCTAGGCACTTCACCAGATTTAGAGTCAAATATAATGTAATTGCATTTTGCCTGACCCTTCTGCAATGAAATGTGATACGTATTGGCAATGCTTTTGATTTAACCTAAGAATAGCGCGAGTTTCCCCATTCTAAGATGGCGGTACTGTTGTTTTGCAAAAGACATGGCGCTGTAAAATGTTGGTCACCTCTTCTATGTTTTGTACTTTGCATAACTAACCACACTGAGCTGGGTGGTTCACGTGTGATCAAGACACATTGGTGTCGAAACGCGTAGCGTGTTTACCTGAGAATAAACCCATGATGCTAACTATGGATTCCTGAGTGCGCATTACTTTGTTGCCGTGAGGCGATCCTTGGATATATATATATATGTATATATATTATAAAGTGAGTGGCCCCAGTTAGGACTCCTAAGCGCTCTTCTGGCGGTGCAGTTCAGGTGCAGCAGAGCCTTCGTTTGTTTAAAATAAAGTGCAAATGAAAAAAATGGGGTGTTTGTGAAACAGGAAGTGATGTGAATCATGTCACTTCCTGTACATGCCGCTACACATTGTGGTATATGTAGTACATACTATTTTACCACCCAACTCTCATAGTATGATATCGCAGAATGAATCCCAGTAGTGGGGGCTGTTATGTGATGGCGCAGATTACCCATGTGTCATTGTCAGGCTGTTCTCTTACATCTCTACCCTCCGGTGGGTCAAATGATATACATTGTATTCTAGCACCGTAACTCGGTATTTTAAAAAATGTAGACTAAATGATGTAATAATAACATTCCTTCAGTTACCTTCCCTTTTCCCTCTAGTGGGTGTTATGGCCCTGGCCTATACCGTCGCTGCGCAGTTCTAAATTACTCTCACTGCGTGGTGTGTTCTGTTATTGTCAAATTCATTGTAGCGGTGTGGTGTATATCTAAAAAACTAGTGAGTGTGAGTATATAACAATTCTTGATGGTACCATCGCTAATAAATCCACACTATGACCATCTGTAAATGGACAATGAAAATTTCTTCCCGATATAACTGTAAAAGTTTTTTAAGAATTGTTATATACACACACTCACTAGTTTTTTCACAGGATGGGCAGAGCAGACAATAGGCAAGCTAATCTGGCTTTTGAACTGCGACACAGATCCAAGATGGCATCTCTGAAACCACTGCCCGGGACGTGGAGGACCCTTTCCCCACTTCAAATCCGGCTGGAGATTAATTAAATCATTACTGAAAGCTTTGCAGCGAAGGCTCACCTCCATAGACTCAAAGATGGATGCTCTGATGTCGTGCATGGCAATAAGGACTGCCTGATGGAGGCCAAGCATCAAATCTCCACATCAGAGGGTGCACTCGCATGGAAAGGTAAAACTCTTCACAATTTAGAAAAGGTTCTTTGAGTCATTGCAGCCAAAAATGAAGACCTGGTGCTAGATCGCACAGTAATAATATTTGCATGCTCGGCGTCCCTTAGTCAGCAAATACTGGCCCCATGGTAGACAATGTGGAACTGCTACTCCTGAAGACGTTCTGCATGAATGCCTTTTCATTACTGTTGGTGGTAGAGAGAGCACATAGGGCTCTAGCTGAAAGACCTCTGTCTGGCACCCCAGCACGGCTGATCATAGCGAGACTGCTAAACTTGCTCGATAGGGACATGGTGTTCCACCTCCCTAGGGTATAATGGAAATTGAACTTTGATGGAAATAACTTATCCATATACCCAGATTTCACACTTGCAGCTCTCAAAGCTTGACAGAAGTTCATACACATCTAGCAGCAGCTGCTCAAGGCCAGCCTACAGTATGTGATGCTCTACCCAGCCTGGCTGAAGATAACGCTCAATGGACAGCAGCACGTATTCCAGACTCCTCAACAGGCAGCAAGCTTTCTAAAAACTCTTACCCACAGGACCTGGCGAGACAGAACCAGACAAAATTGCAACTGTTCACCTCTGTTGTAAACTGTCTCCAACTAATAAGGACTTGGCAGCTAAATCACTCTTCCGGTTACCTTGTACCACTGCTCTACTCTTCTTGGGAACCCCTGCATTAGTCAAGTCCACTCACCATCCACCTGCCTTCCTATTGGCCACCCGGCGCACATTTTGCTTGGGATACTGGACACTTTACCCTTGGCACCCATGTATCTAATGCACGGAGACCCCCACAACTTGATTGTTCACTACATCTACGCATGCATCTGTATGATTGTATTGGGCGTATGCCAGAGATGTGGCCATTCTGATTGAGAGAGGAATATCTAGAGTAGAAGAAATACACTCGTACAACCAAGGTTGTTATATGCTGGTACTTGTCATATAGACGAAGCCACCACTCACACTGGTCAACTGTTATTTCCCTAATGTAGATGACCCATGCTTCTTCAATGCACTGTGGGAGAAGATAGTGTCTTCTTCTACTACTTCCCTAATATGGGCAGGAGACTTAAACTGTCCACTAGAGAATTCAGAAGACAATTCCTGGGCCCCCTTGTGGTGGTACACTAGCAGCTTGGTGCCTGAGAGCTATACTAGATGATTACATGCTGGTAGATATCCTGGCAACAGAGACACAGTGGCAGGGGAGAGGGCACTTTTTACTCTGCTGACCATGACGGGTGGTCGAGCCTAGATTACTGGCTGACCTCCAAGGATGTATGCCGGAGGATTATTGATGTGTGACCCTTGCCTGCACATTGTCTGACCACTCTTGGGTTGTGCTGCATCTGTGTCCACTGGCTATACTGCACTGTGGGGGGGTGTGGTGGGAGGCTAGAGACTAAACACAGAGGCCCTTCTGGATGATGCCTTTGTGGCTGAACTATGAGATGCAGTCTGAGAATATTTCAAACTGAATACAGGTTCGGTGAGCAGAATGGCCACACTATGGGAGGGATTCTAGGCCACCATGAGAGGTGTGTGTAAAGCCAAATATAATACAATACTGTGAGGCCTGGGGGTACATCTTGACTGGCTCAAGGCAGACCTGGGGGAACTGGAGGGAGAGCTCACCACTGCAGACTTAACTGCCTATAGGATATCCTTAGGGAAAAACGTACTGAATATGCTGAAACAGCCGAGAAGGAAGCCAAATATCAAGGTAAATACGCTTAAGCTGGAGCATATGAGGGAAGGGGAGCACCCAGCAGATTCCTGGCAGAACAAATTAAAACCCCCTGGACAGCAAACAATATTATACATACCATCGACAACCAGATATGCCACAGATCCTGCGCATCTTTCACACACACTATGCTACTCTTTACACTGCCTGAAGAACCTCCCAACACTTGTCCCTGGACAAATAGTTGGAGGATACTGTGCTAAGCTGGCTGACACAGCAGCAGTTCTTGACTCAGCTTTTTTAGATGAACAAACTCAAGGAGGAGATCTTGGGCCACCAACACATAAAACACCAGGTCCAGACAGGTTTCCGGATGCATTCTATAAGTGCTACCAAGATATATTAGCCCCACACGTACTATGACCGTTTGAAGAATCGCACGTGAAATGTATGCTCCCCAACCCTGTGTGAAGTCGTCTTAGTCACACTACTAAAACCAGGAAAACCACCACAATACTGCAATTCATATCACCCGCTATCCCTATTAAACAGCAATTATAAAATCCTAGCTAAATCAATGGTGAACCAGTAAAACCTCCTACTTCTTGATCTTGTGAGGCCAAATCAGGCCGGGTTTGTAGCCGGTTGATCAATTACCCACAACCTGCGGACTCTATATGCCCTCCTGCAGTATCTGGAGCCAGAGTTTTCCTGGATGCCTCTAAGACTATTGACTCCCTGGATTGGGAATATCTTATCAATATTCTCACTCGAATGGGTCTCCCTAACATCTTTCTTGAATGGATGAAGTAGCTATACGTCATGCCCACCACAAGAATACGTATAAACAACAGCCTCTCAGCTCCCTTCACCATCTCAGGGGGAACTAGACAGGGGTGTCCTCTCTCCCCGATCCTGTTCACTCTGGTCCTTGAACCCCCTGATAGTAAAACTACGCCAACACTATATGAAATATGCCATCCGATACACATGGTGGCCCACTCTCATCTTGCTTTATCCTTATGACATGTCCCTATACTTCAGAAACCCTGGTGTAAGTAAGGATTCTGTGAAGTACATGGGGGTCTGGGATATCAGAGATATGGACACTGTATTGAGGGAGAACTATTTGCAGACACTTTGTAAAATGACTAACCAAATTTCATCGATATCGCTCCCACTATCCTTGCTGGGTAGTAGTACCCATTATAAACTGGCACTGCACTTCACCTACTACTGGCTTCACCCTAACTCTTGTATTCAGGGGAAGGCTGGCGGTCTAGCTCATCGTTCCTCCCACCCTCCTGCCACCCACCCACCCAATTATGGATAAAAACAACAGACCCGCCTGTCCGCGCAGCGGGCGGGCGCAGCGGGCGCGCCGGCGGCACGCCAAAGGCAAGCCCGTCTGCGCCCGTCCGCGCCTGGACCGGGCCAAGGGCCACTCCCCCTGGTCCAGATCCCCTAGCCCCACGAGGTACTTATACATCGAATAAGCTCCTGCAGTTGCGTCCCCCTCACCATCAGTCATGCCTTATACTTGATCCACTGCTCCTTGTTGAAGACTCTGCTCAACTTTGTCCTTGCTGTAAATCGTCGATACCCCTCTATCTGAATTCTCCTTCCAGTAACAATGATAAGTCTCTGCAATCCTACTCAATTGCCCTCACCAATGTCCGCTCGCTCTGCAAACACCGACAGGACATAGCTGATTTGATAGAAGACAAAAATCTAGATATGCTATTTATGACTGAAACCTGGATGGACAGTTCGTCCGACCCAGATTTAGTGATTGCAGTTCCTAAAGGCTTCTCTATCCATAGATTGGATAGACAGCGTAAAAAAGGCGGCGGTATTGCAGTCATTTTACGTGACGCATTCACTGTCAGAACTAACATGATCTCGCTACCTTCCTGTGAAGCCTTACAATTTTCCATCAAGCTGACCCCCTCCTACAACTTCAAAGGGATCCTCTTTTATCGACCACCGGGGTCAAGGACTGGATTCATTTCTGATCTTAGGTCCATCCTGGAATAGTCAGCCCTCGACAGCTCCCTTACTGTCCTTGGCGACTTCAACTTTCATTTTGACAAAACCGAGGATAAAGACACTGCTGCTTTCCTAGCAGATATGACAACCTTTGGTCTCCCATTGTTGGTCAAATCTTCCGCACATGATGGGGGCCATATACTGGATGGTATTTTCACTAATCTAGTGGATTTACATGTTTCTCAAATTCTTCCCCTTACTTGGTCAGACCACCATGCTATTTTGGCTTCACTGACCATTCACGACTCTGGTGCCTCTATGTCACCTTCTAATCTCCGTCAGCCGTTCCTGGCGTGGAACGACATTGATTGTTCCAGCCTGGAAATACTTCTGACTAATTCCAACCCTTCTCTATCAGCTGACCCCAACATTGCCACCACACAATTCTATGAGTGGGTGGGTTCTGCGGCCACCTCTCTGGCCCCGGTTAAACAACGATCTCGTAACAGATCTGCCCCGTCGGCCCCCTGGTATTCGGAGGTCTTAAGAACACAGAAACAACAGTGCAGGAACAAAGAGAGGCACTGGCGAAAAGACTACTCTGAAGAGGCCAAAACTAAGTATAAAGAAACGGTGGCTAAATACAAAACCTTGATTAGTGAGGCCAAGAAAAAGTTTTTTAGCGATAAAATTGAACTAGCTAAAAACTCCAACAAGGCACAGTATGAAACCACCAAGCAGCTAGCTGGTTACTCTTCCAACCTGACTCCACCTCCCTCCCAATCTCTCTGTGACGCCCTGGCCAACTTCTTTTTTAGTAAGGTCAACGACATTTACTCGGCCTTTGCCAACAACACCAAAACCCCCTCTAATACGTCTACCGCCTCCCGAACTGGTCCCATTCTCTCTCAGTTTGCAGATGTTTCCAGTTCCCAGATCACGGACATCATATCCACTATTAGATCGGGCTCTGCACTCGACCCATGTCCTCTTAAAGTACTACTACCTGTTATTGAAGTGGTTCTCCCTGCCATTACTTCAATTTGCAATTCCATGTTCAAAACAGGTATTTACCCAGCCACTTTAAAAAAGACTCTCATCAAACCACTGTTAAAGAAGCCACATCTTGACATGGAAGAATTAAAGAGCTACCATCCAATCTCTAGCCTTCCAGTTTTGGCAAAAATTGCCGAAAAAGCACTGAATTTACAACTCTCGGCCTTCATAGAGGAACATCATTTACTTGATGAATCCCAGTTTGGCTTTCGCCAATACCATGGGATGGAGACGGCCTTGATTAAAGCCGCGGATGATATTAGATCCATCCGTGATGCCGGGGGGACAGCAGTCTTAATACTGCTTGATTTATCGGCGGCTTTCGACACAGTCGATCATGCTATTTTGATTGACCGTGTCAAAAACATGGGTGTCCAACAAAATGCCAAGACACTCTTGGCCTCCTTTCTGGCTGATAGGACTCAGGTGGTCACAATGGGATCCTTCCATTCATTCACCTTGTCGCTGCTATGTGGAGTACCTCAAGGCTCATCCCTAAGTCCGACACTTTTTAACATTTATGTGTCGGACCTAGCTAATATCATTCGAGCACATGGGATGAGCCTTACCTCCTATGCAGACGACACTCAGTTGGTCCTTGCCATCAAGAATGATGGCCATAAAATAGCTGATGACTTCAAATTGGGCATGTTGGCAATTGGGAACTGGATGGCCTCCAATTGCCTAAAATTAAATTCCGATAAGACGGAAGTAGTTATCTTCGGACATCTGACCCTGGAATGGTCCTCCCGCTGGTGGCCCTTGTCACTAGGTCCTCCCCCTGAGCCTGTTAGCAAGGTGAGGAATCTGGGAGTTATTTTCGATGACCGCCTCACCTTTCTCCCACATGCTAACCAAATCACTTCCTCCGCCTTTCACAAATTGAGACTCATCAAAAAAATCCTTCCCTTCCTTCCCGATACAGCTGGCAAAACCTTGGTTACCTCCCTGGTACTGTCCACCTTGGATTATTGTAACACACTGTTTCTTAATGCACAAGAAAGAGTCCCAAACAAAATGCAAATTATTCAAAATTCAGCCGCCAGGCTCCTGGGAAGAATCCCCAAATATCAATCTGCTTCGGAAACCATCAGAGACTTACACTGGTTACCCATTAGAAACAGGATAAAATTCAAAACTCTCTGCATTGTGTACAAGGCTTTGCACAACCTGGGACCAGCTTTTCTCATTCAAAATCTGACCCCCTACTGTCCCCCCAGAACACTACGCTCCTCTAGTCTAAATGATCTTGTGGTTCCCCGTACCAAATCTGTTTCATGGGGAGATAGAAGATTCCTGGTGTCAGCCCCTAAGCTATGGAATACTCTGCCTCATTCGATTAAAACAAGCCCCTCACTTTGGTCCTTTCGCAAACAACTCAAGACCTGGCTTTTTAATCAGTAAACTCAGACCCCCCCTCTCTGGTTAAATATTGCAGATATCTTAGCGCCGAGATGCCCATGGGCCTTTGTTCGCGCTCTAGAAATATTATTAAAAATTAAAAAAATAAGTAATAAATAAATTCCACATGTCACAGTCGAAACTGAAGCCGTCACTCTACTCCAATTGCAAATTCTATTTGGGTCCTCTCCCCCACACTACTGCCTACATATGGCAACCACAGAGTGCATTTCCAGATACTCTGGCCTACTTGGGAAGCGTATGGGCTGTGAGCCCCTTTATGTGCCCTCCCTCCCCCTCTGTCAGCATCCACCGATCCCAGCCACTCATAAACTTAAAGCAATGACCCAAGTATTTCTCAAGGGACTCTCCAATCGTGAGAACCTCTACCTTATCAAAAAGTTTAAAACACAGGCAGAGTTCCTGGGTGCTGCCTCATACACTACCCTTGATGTTTTCCCATACTACAGCATTTGAGGAGCTCTCGGAACCGGCACCTCTGGCTTCCTGGCAGAACCGGTGACCTGCTGGGTGCTGGTGTCCATTATCATTGGCACGTCCATGAAGCAACTCATTTCCAGACTATACCGGGGAACCATTTAAGACACCCCCACCCAAAAATACACTGCGCTTACCAGATGGGAAGAGGACATGAACTTGACGTGACAGACAGGATGTGGTCCTTCTTCTGCACATAGACAGACCTAGAGTCCTCTAGTAGCAGACTCTACATCATACATTATAAATTCTTTCAGAAAGTTTATTATACTCTCTCCACATTACACAGACAGGGCCTAAACGAAACGTCCAACTGCGCCTGCTACGGCCTCCCATGTGCAACGTTGTTACATCTGGCATGGTCCTGTGGCTCTGTTCAGACATACTGGAACGAGGTGCTTTCCGCTCTCCCTGCAATTGTTGGTCACGATGTGCCTAGTGGCGGCTCCTCTGCTAAGGCGAGGAGCGCCGCCCACTACTTTCACAAACTCCACCCAGGCCTGTTTTAGAGCAGTTTCCTGCAGGATTGAACTTTTCAGTTATTAGCAATCAATTGCATCAGACTTTTGTGCAGCAAATGTCCACTCATACAATTTTCTTTTTTCTCTCTTTTTCTTTTGCTCTCTATGCCATTGGAATCAAGCTATTCCTGGCTGAAGAGGGGTGAAAACCTGAACCTGGTCCTAGGATGCTTGTTTCCAGTTCAGGGAGTACCTGGACTGGCAGTTCGTGCTGGACTGTCCCCATTGGGCGCACGGTCAATACTGATTAGCATATGGCTGTGTCCAAACTGGAATGGCATGGTAAGCAAAAAAACTATGGATTTAGGCCCAGATGTCTGTACTGGGGTGAATGTATGACATTGTTCTGCATTCTGTCCATCAATTGTTCTTTTTGCATTTGTCGCCCACTACTTTTAAGCAGTGTAAGTATAAATAAAATGGCAATAACTCAATGTTATTATCAATTTATTTTTTCTTGTAGCAGGCGCAGCAGCTTTGGGAGGCGGGGCGGGCGGAGCTGCTCTAAGGGAGAGGAGGAGTGGTTTTCACTCCCTAAGTGAACATGAATGTTTGACTGGCGGGTTCGGCCAGCAAAATATTGATGTGCAGATAGCATGTTCTCCACCCAGGCTGCGTTTCAGCATGGGTGGAGAACATATCCAGGCCACCACTCCCCATCTGAACACCGAATCACGGCGCTCAAACCAATCACAACGCGGCATTGCAGTGTTGTGATTGGCTCATGGCAGCCTGGGTGCTTCCTGTTCCGGCTGGAAGGAGAAGTGGAGAAGACGTGACAAGGCGGACGCGACGAGGAGGTAAGTTTAATAATTTTTTTTATTTACCCACTCCCCCCCCCAACCCCCCGCCGCTCCGCCACCCTTTCCTCCCCTCCCTGCCACCTTCAATCCGTGCCGGCTGCCATTTAGGGACCAGAGGGTGGCACTGCTGGGGTGGGTATGTGATGTTCCGGTGACCCACAGAAGATGCACAGTCCATGCACTGTTGCTGGCAAAGCAACTGATGGCATGAAGCTGGAGGCGTGCGAGATCGCCCAAATATACGGACTTGCTAATCTATAGTAACTGTTTCTGAAATTGAAATTGAAAACCTTTCTTTGGAAGTGCTTGGACCTCATCGCTGGGACACTTCGTCTGAAGTAGCCATGACATTTGTAAGACACAGTACTTTTATATATTTGTAATATTAATATTATGAGCAGATAGATAACCATGCCACGCCGCTGCCACCATCCTCCAGACCCAGAGACATATGGGACCCCCTCACGGCCTTTCTCTTGGCTGTCTCCCTGGAGCCTGGAGCCCCCGGCACACCCTAGAGGGATCTTGCCAGCCTTAAAGCTCACTGCATCATTGTTGGATAAATGTTGGATATACATAGTGTCATAGTATGCCCCCGCCGCGTCATATAGAGGCAAGGGAAGAGTGTATTGGACTGACTCCCATCGGTTAGCTCCATACAGCTACTGCCTAATGTTTACCAATTTTCATGATGTCTTCGTAGTGTATATGTTTCTTTGTATTGTATGACACTTTTTGTTTACTGCAATGAAAAATTCAATAAAACGTGTTCAGTCCTGTATTGGGAATATATTAAAAGGAAAATGCATTTCATTCGTTTTAGTTACAATTGTTTAATATTTTTTAAATACTTGTTCCTCTAGGCTGTTTTTGGTTAGTTTTTTTACAGGATGCAGTTCATTTATCTTGCAGAGATGGGGGCAAGCATGAGGAGGGTCTTCCACACACACACAGAAATGTTCTCCTTTGCTATGGGATAGCCATCCAGCAATTTGTGTTTCTTGTGTCCTCTATTTGTACTGTTTTTAGATTTGTTCTGTTTTTCTGTTTGTTAATCACTTTGAACTTGATTGGTTAAAATTCTAGTTATATGGTTTTTATTTAACTATTACCACATATGGAAGACGCTAGAGAAAGTTGTAATTTTCTGGCTTGCTGTACCAGCTATGTCATTTTCATAAATGTCCTTATTATTTAGTTCTATATTTTGATTTCAAGTAATTTTATATTTATTTATAACAATATTATTGTAAGAGATATGTTTGTTATGGATATGTTTGCTTCTTTAAATTTACACTATTCTGTGCTATCAATATTTTGATACCTTATATTTTTATTTTCGTTATTGTTGGGTTTCCAATCTTTGGGAATTATATTTTTGTAGGCGATATGTTTCTTGTTCATATACGGGTATAAGAAAGTCGATATTACGGTTATTGTTGTTATTGCCACAATATGTTTGCACCCAGTGCTTTAAATGGTAAAAAAATAGTGAAGGTACTCATTAAAATGTGGCGAGTGGGCAGGACTAGGGGCGGGGCTAAAGGCAAGACATGCACAGTTTATTGACTTATATACTAGTTGCAGAACACACAGGAAATATCTTTATATAAACCCATCAGGTTAAATCGTTATACAAAATTAAAGTCAAACAGTGATATTGTAACCTTTCCTTATTTTGTAATATTTCTCTCACAAAAACACGCACACACAAGCAGGCAAACACAGCAGCAGACACTCACACAAAAGAATCAGGTTGGATTAAAGTCCTTTTAACCTTTCATGGCTTTTCTCATTGTACTGTCACTGGGTTGCCTCGATCCTTGCCTCACAGTATGACGGCAAACACAGGGATATCATGCAAATGAGCCCACACTTAATAGTTCAGCAGAGGCTCAGCTCGGGGCTATGAAAGTGATTTGGCTGATCAAAGAGACAGGCTACTACTACCAAAGGCCAATGCGCCTACTCTCCATCGTACTGGTACTCTCCACGGCCGTAGAGAAGTGCCGGTACTCAGGGTGATAAAAATAAGAAGTGCCGGTACTCAGTACCAGTGAGTACCGGCCCATTTAAAGCACTGTTTGTACCACAATTTTGTGTCACACAACTCCAATACCAGATCACTATTAATTGGGGTCATAAAAGGAAATAACAGCTGTTAGAACTGGCACCATTGGCGTGGGTCTCCCTTCCATTTTTGCTGTTGCCTCATGTGTTTTTGCTGGTGTTAGATGCTTTGGGCACTGTGCCACTACTGTCCAGTGCCACAGTGCAAGTGATTCCTACTGTAAATTAATGTATTAATCAGTGGTTCAATGATTGGCTAGTTTGGTTTACCCTAGTACAGTGCACCAGGAGTGCCCAGGGCCTGTAAACCAAATGCTGCTGGTGGGCTTGCAGCACTGGTTGTGCCACCCACATAAGCAGCCTTGTAAAGTGTGTCTAAGGCCTGCCATTGCAGAGCCTGTGTGCAGTCTAATACTGTCATGCTGACTGGGCAAGTGCACCCATTTGCCAGTCCCTAAACCTTCCCTTTTCTTCATATCAGACACCCCTATGGTAGGCCCAATGGCCGAGTGCATTGTAAGTATAAGGTAGGACAGGCCCTGGTGTGTGTGGTATGTCCTATTAGTGAATTACAGCCATTTATGTTTTTCACTATTGCAAGGTTACCCATTCTCCATAAGCCAGAGTGGGCAGTTAGATTATTACATTGTTATAATCCTAACTGACTCAGGGAACATGGTAGAAATTCAAGTTTAGTATGCCTGAAATCAGAATGATAAAATACATCTTTTAGTGAAGTTGGTTTTAACATTCTGTGTTTGAAAATACCTCTTAGAAAGCAGGTATTTTCTTGTCTAACTGTCCAAAGCCTGCCTAGGTTGCGTATTCCTTGTCTGGAGTTTGTGAGTGACAGTGCTGGGGATTCCAGGTGACAGAATGAGTCAGCCCAGTGGTGAATAGAGAGATCTGCATATAGATGGGAGGGAGGAGTTGCACCTGAACATTGAATAGGGCTGTGTCTGCCTTCCACAATGCTGACTCCACCTCCTGGGGTGAGGCTGATGTCTCTGCCATGCACAGTGAAAGAAGAGAAGGAATCCTGTCAACAAAGTGCTCCAAGACTGTGCTTTCCCTCCACAATGCTGGCTCCACCTACTGTGAGGCGTCTGATGTTTCTGCCCTGCACTGTGAAAGGAAGGAAGGAGTCATGTAACCAGAGTACTCCAGAACTGGGTTGGGCTGGGCAAAGGCCCCTCTGCCCTCAGAGGGCAAATGATTTTAGGGTATAAATATTGGGACCCTGATCCCAAGAAATTAGATCACTTTCGGACTACAAGAAGAAACCTTTGCTGATTGGGGGATTGACCTGCAGTGGTTGCCTGACTGCCAAAGAAAGGAGAAAGAACTTTGTGTACTTTATTTTCAACTTGTGAATGATCTCCACGGGCTTGGAAAAGAGCTTGCCTCCTCCTGAAGTCTCAGACAACAGACTTCACCCTCCAGCTCCCCAGAGTTCTTTGGAAGAGCCTGCTGATGTTTTGGGGCCTTCTGAGGGACTGTGTGTCGCAAGGAGCTGGAAGTGTGACTCAACGAGGAAGAAGCGTGTCGCCGTCGCTGTTGCTGCCATCGCATCGTGAATGTCAGCGCTATAGCTGTCGTATGTTATAGGCAGGGGAAACCCAATAAACCCTTGTAGGCTTGGGCACTGTACGATTCAAGTCAGAGTATGCTACAACAAGGGACTTGTTTGGAAAATATTCAGTTTGATTAATGAGTTGTACGAAAGTAACACACTCAGGATAACAATCTTATTGCACAATTGTAAATAAATTAGTGGAAGGGAAAAAGAGAACGCACAGAGCAAAAAAGTATATTTCAAACAAAGTTTTTACTGCAAAAGAATTTTTGGGGAGATAAATACAAACAAATCAATTAGAGCAGAAAGTCATGAACAAAGATGGACAATGTTTTCTCTATAGTTCATAACTAAAAACATCAACTCCTCATGAATAAAGCAAACAACCCAAATTAATCAATAAAAAATGGTTGTAACATATCTAATCATAAACACAACATCACAACATGATTACATTGAAGAGCATTCACGTTTTTCACCTTTTATGGTTCATCTTGGCATTTCATCAGTCATTCCAGGTGACAAGTCGACTATATTAACTATTGTTTGAATACCTGTCTGTTGAGCTAAAATGAATACATGACCATGTTTTGTAACTCATGCTTTAACTTTCATTCATAGATTGATGACTTTTTTGAATGCTCTTCAATGTAATCATGCTGTGATGTTGGGTTTATGATTAGATAT
This sequence comes from Lissotriton vulgaris, assembly GCF_964263255.1. NCBI lineage: Eukaryota > Metazoa > Chordata > Amphibia > Caudata > Salamandridae > Lissotriton > Lissotriton vulgaris. Next base: position 137,257,830 of record NC_141691.1, read on the forward strand.
GTTTCTCCCGCTTTTTGTTAATTAACTGTTATTTTAAGCAAACTACCATGCATTGATAAATAGGTAAATATTGCTCTAAATGAATTTTCATAAAATGATTTCATACTGTGTTTTTCACAATTAGAAATGTTTTTCTCTCTTTTTTAATAGATTCTTTCATAAGGTATGATGAAATTGAAATGTTAATACCCATTGAAATAAAATTGAGTCATATTGACTAAATGTTAGGTTTTTAAAAACACTTCTCAGGCATTACCAGGAAGGGGTAACTGCCTTTGAAGAATTTTGTGTGTTATTAAATATCATCAGACACATAGAGCTTACATGTTTGTAAATAATTTTAGTGATGTATTTTGTTTATAATATAAAATCTATTGTTTTACATAGGGAGTTCTTTCAGCATTGAATAAATATCGTCCTGATGATGGTCTAATTGACGACTGCAGCCTAGACCGAAATGTCGACACCCCATCATCTCCTTTAATGTTGTTTTGACACCAACTTACAACCATTTTTTATTGATTCATTTGGGTTGTTTGCTTTATTCATGAGGAGTTGATGTTTTTAGTTATGAACTATAGAGAAAACATTGTCCATCTTTGTTCATGACTTTCTGCTCTAATTGATTTGTTTGTATTTATCTCCCCAAAAATTCTATTGCAGTAAAAACTTTGTTTGAAATATAATTTTTTGCTCTGTGCGTTCTCTTTTTCCCTTCCACTAATTTATTTACAATTGTGCAATAAGATTGTTATCCTGTGGATACTACTGAGTGTGTTACTTTCGTACAACTCATTAATCAAACTGAATATTTTCCAAACAAGTCCCTTGTAGCATACTCTGACTTGAATCGTAGCTGTCGTATTGCACCGCATCGAGAGAAGCGTCTTGCAACGAAGATGAAGCATATCGCCGTCGCTGCTGCTGCCGTCGCATCGTGAATGTCGGCGCTGTAGCTGTCGTATTGCACCGCATCAGGAGAAGTGTCTCGCAACAAAGGAAGCGTGTCGCAGTCGCTGCTACTGCCGTCACATCTTGGATGTCGCTGCTGTAGCTGTTATATTGTACCACATCAAGAAAAGCGCCTCGCATCCACGCAGAAGCGCGCCAACTTCAGAGCTGCTGCCATCGCATCTTTGATGTCGCCGCTGCAGTTATCGCATTGTGCGGAAGCCTCTTGCAATGTCGGAGAAGTGTGCCGCAGCCGGCGCTGTTGACGTCGCATCGCTGAACAAAGGTGTCGCTGCTGCAGTTGACGCATCGAACTGAGACTTCTCACATCATCGGAGAAGAGTCCTGCATCTGGAAGATCTTCACATCTTTATTTCCTTTGCACTGGAACTTTGCCGCATTTCCATCGCTGCAACACTTTGATTGTGGAAGCGCAACGCATCTTAACATACATTGACGCAAAGTGTCGCATTTTAAGAACTGAACTGAACTAAGCTAAAACTACCATTTTAGGTATAGTATTGTGGATTTTTGTTGTTTGTTGTCTTGTGTTAAGTCTACATAAAGAATACTTATTTTTTTTATAAACCTTGTGTGGTGTCCATTTGTAGTGTTGTCCCTGGGTTACTGTATGTGGTCACAAATGCTTTACACACTGCCTCTGAGATAAGCCTGTCTGCTTGTGCCAAGCTACCAAGGGGATGAGCAGGGGTTATTTTAGGAGTGTACCCCCTTACCCTGTCCCCGAGGTCACAGGCTGGTCGGTGAGGATGCTTGCGGGGTTGCGCTCGTCCTGTGCGCCTGCTCCGGCTGCCTCCATGGTGCTTGGGTGTTGGTCAGTTTGTGTTTAAGTGTCTTTCCAACTTTTATTTTGATTTTACCTGCCTGCCACGTGTGTATTGCAGGCCTGGCCCTGCTTATCGCTGATTCCCTCACCGCGCTTAGGCCCATCGCATGTCTTTTTTCGTTGGGGTTTGTGTTTTTATCGGCGTCGAGGTGGTTGTATTGCGGACATTGGCCGCGGTTTTGGCAGACTATCGCATGCTACCGCCGTGTTGTGAATTCCACGTTGCCAAAAGGTTATTTTCCCGCAATAGGCTGCAATGTGTAAAGGTGCGTTAGCATTTTTTGTTGATATTTAGCACACGTTCTTGTGAATATACCTCTTTGACCCTTGAGTCCCTGCTTTTAGCAGAAATTCAATAGCACATTCAATTAACTCTGGCACAAGCCTAAATACAGCAATGTTCCCATGTTCATCCTCCCAGGTACAAATTACAGAAGATTCATCAACCATCTTTTACTATAGGTACCATTTAAGAGATGGTACTCTATAGCAAACATTTGCAGTTGCTGAAGTGTCTGTTTCCTTCACTAGCACACGCTCCAGCACTTTCTTCAAAGAAGTTTAGTGTCAGGAAACTCTTTTATTCAATATTTCATGACTTGCCAGATCCCTAGCGGTAAACTTTAGTTCTGATGTAAATGCATTCAAGACGAATTCCCGCAGGATACGTGGCCTTGATAAAGTTTGGGTGCTGTGCATTGTGCACTTTGTTTCCGCAGCAAAGAGGAAAGGGGGGTTTGCAAGCTTCAGCTAAAGTGATCTGCTTACTTTTTGTCTCTGCTGGGACAATGTAATCTTTTGCAACATTACCCCTGGGAACTGGCTGAATTGCAACCTATTCATCTCATAACAGACTTTATTGTGTAACACAAGCCCTGGTCATCTAAGGTAATGAGTATCACCTTCACACTTGAATGGCAAACTTCACTTATACAAGAATGCAAAAAAAGAGCTAGTGAAAAACTCCCTTTAATATTGGGACTTCCAGTTTTATGGTGAATATTTTTCAAACCTTTTTTCTGTATTTAGCCATATTTATGTTTACCTCATTTCATCTGCATTTATCCCTATGTATTCTGTATTTTTTTTTTTAATTAAGCTGCAACTAGTATATTTTCATGTTTATTTCACTGATAAGGGCACATTTCGCACTTGGATGCCGGGATGGGTTTTAGTGCTAAAAGAAGACACAAAGGACGCATAACTCTTAGGCAAAGCGCTCTTGTGAAAACATTAGTATTGCAATATAAACAAATGCACGTCTACCTGTGCTGTTTAACACTTCATGAGAAAATGTTTTTTTAACTCCCTGTCTGTCAGGCGACACAGCCATTGACCTGGCAGCCCTGATTAACAGCTTTGAAATTAACTCAAAAGAGGGATGTTTGTCTGTATTATTCTGTAAAAATCCGTAAAAATGGAAAACCGGTAGACTTTAATATGATCTCTTCACTCTCCTGCAAAGAAGGCCTTAAAAGGATTCAGTGATTTTTGCCACCAGTTGCTAGCATCAGTTTGAGAATCAGGTTCACTTACTTCAGTATTTCAATTTTCCACGAATTGTAGGGCCTCGTTATCCTTTAAATGTGCCAATATCTTTGTTGTTTTTACTAAGAACAGTGCAGAGAATTTTCAATGCTCCAGGCACAATTTAAATTCACATGCTGAAACTCCTCTACCCATACACTTACTTGTGGTCATTTTCCAGTCCACTTGCAGTATTTTGTTGCTGCCTCTAGGTGGTGCCCTAAAACTGGTTGCTTACCACAGATTATGGGAGTGCCAGTGCTGGTTTTCACTCCAATTCACAATCTCCTCTCAGTCTCTTGCCCGCCTGCCTCAATCCTTCTTATTGTAATTCTGCAGTTGACTGATACTTCATTTCATAGAGCACAACCTCTTCTCTTTAAAACCCTATCCCTGTAATATAACATTAACTAGTCTCAACCAGCCTATCTATCCCAACAGCCATTCCCCTGAAACTATATGGCGCCCAATAAGGATTACACCTAACTGGTATTACTATATCACAAAGTAACTAGAGGAAATGCAGGCAGTTTTCTTGAGAGCACATTACTAATCACAATAACCACTGGACTAATCACTAATCTTGGGTTCAGGAGTAGCGTGCTACCCGCCGTAAAGCGATTCAATGCCTCGTCAGGGGTAGGTAGCACTATATAAATCCAATTACAATTACAAGGGCTATACATAACACTGTTTGTCTGAGCTGAGAAGATTTCAGGAGAGGGCCAGTTCATCTTCAGGCTGGATAAAAAAGACTATTTTGACAAAAGGCAAGTTTGTCACATTCCTATGTCGAGTTGGCTCATCAGTTTCACCAAGAGCCATCTCTGACTCAGCATTAGGTGACATTATATTAGGGTCCTGGAACGACACTGTCTTGGGAGTAATCAGTTTGCCTTGCATCATAAGTCATTGATAACCCTCTCCACAAGCCAGTCACTGCTGTAACCTGGGCAGAAGTTTACTGGGACCAATTCTTTCCCACCATTATTTCTTCAGTTCTGATTCCAGTTGTGGACATCATCATCAGCGACAGAGACTCACCGCTGAGGGCCAGATGAGTATTGGTCTGAGAATAGTAACAAAGAAAAGTCATCACAACATCAATTTGTGATCAGTGTATCATACCTGTGAAAGACATATTTATTTACATATGTTGATCTTAAAGGCAAATATTAAAATAAGATGCCTGATCTGCCAAGCTATTTTAGAAGGAAAGCAAAATACAAATAATTACAATTTAAAGACGCACTTAGAAATACAAACCACAATGTGAATAAATTAATATGCATGTCTTAGCAAATTTCTGCAATTGTCATTATTGATTGGAAATATACATATCACTTATGGCATGCATGTGAAGATAAACACCATACGAAAGTGGGCAATCATTACTGGTTCATACAGGCTTTTCAGGTCAGATAATGTTAAATACTGAAATTTCATTTTTTGAAATGTTCCAAATGGCATTTTGGCATGGCGCTGACTGAGTAGTTAGCTGGCTAGCAGTTTCACTTGTATGTCGGCAAATTGTTCTGCCAGGTGCCCCACTGATGGAAAGAGCAAAGATGCAGGCACGTGACCTGCCCAGAAGGGCTGGCTGCAGGAGGTGAGAGCAGTTGACCATGCAGGGGCAGCCCAGAGAGAGAAGTAATGGACCCAAGACGGCACCTAATATTATCCTGCAAGGCATGGGTGATGACATCCCCACCCCATAGTCAATTATGTTGGCCCCCAGAGCAGCACTGGAACCCAACTTGTCTGTCCTGCAGCCATCTTGTAAATAACTGGTGGGTAGAGCCATGGATCTCAAGGCTGGATGTGACTGCATGCATCACCTGACAGAACAACTGAGCGGGAGCACTGCAATAAGACTAGCTGGGCAAGAAGAGGAGACCCCACTCAGGACACCCTTAAAATTGATCCCCCTGAACCAATGGTTTGGACAGACCATTTTCTGGTGCCATTCCAAATTAGATGCTCCACGGAATATAACCCAGGGAAAGGGGGAGGCACCTTTAAAAAGCAGAGGGAATGGGCTAGGTTTTCCCCGAAAGATTTCAGGGCCAGTTTGGTGCGGGGGGCCACCGGAAGGACTTGGCTTGGCCACTGATGGGGCCTGTGAAGCACTGGACCTTCGCATTCAGCTTGCCCTTGATAAAACTGCCCCCTGGTCTAACAAGGGACCCACGCGGCAAACTAAATCCGCAACGTGGTTTAATGACGATTTAAAAATGGCTAAGAAGGCTTGCAAGCGTCGTGAAAGAACCTGGAGAAAGGGGTACTTGCCGGACCACGAGAGGGTGTATAAATTGAGTCTTAGAGGGTATCATGCCTTGATAAGATAAACTGGCTCAGCTTATTACACTGAGCGGATTGACAAGGCAGACTGCTCTGCTAAGGAACTTTTCGTGGTCTACAAAGAGATATCCTCACCGGCATCAATTGGAGAACAAGTGGTGGCCTCTGTGCAATCCTGCAATCAGATAGCCGATTTTTTCCACAACAAGGTGCAGGATATTTACTCTACTTTCCCTATTGAGGCTAGGGCCTGTTCTGGTGGCAAAGAGCTGCCAGGGGAGGGACCTCTGGAAACAGACAGATTGTGTGCATTTACGGTCCCGGATGAGGACCTACTGATCAAAGTAGCTTGAGGTGTAAAATCTGGCTCTCCCAGAGATCCGGCTCCAGCTAAAATTTTAAGAGGCAACATTGAGACGCTAGCGCCGTATATTAGACTTCTTCTTACATTGTCTTTTGAATCTGGTAGGGTACCGACAGTTTGGAAACAAGCTGTGGTGCTTCCTCTTAAGAAGAAACCTCAGATTAGCATAACTCAATTGAGTAACCTACGGCCTATTTCACTCCTTCCCTATTTTGCTAAAATAGCGCAAAAATTGGTCAATCAACAACTCTCGGCACATATTGAAACTCGCCGACTTCTACATTCCACTCAGGCAGGTTTCCGTGCCCTCCATTCTACGGAGTCGGCGTTACTCTTCTCCACGGAGACATGTGGATGAGGGTCAGACAGCGGCACTGATTCTTCTGGACCTCAGTGCCGCGTTCGACACTGTGGCACCTCACACTCTGCTACAGTGTCTGAGGAAGGGCGGAGTGGTTAGGAAGGCCTGGAAATGGCTGGAATCCTTCCTCCACAAACGTAGTTTTTGTGTTGAGCAGGGGCCTTATAGGTCATAGGCTATTGCCCTGAACCAGGGAGTCCCGCAGGGTTCTAGTCTGAGCCCCACCCTATTCAATCTTTATGTTGCTCCAGTGGCATCGATCACGGAGAAACATGTGGGTGGATGTGGTGACATATGCTGATGACACGCAGCTGGTTGCGGCTCTGTCTCAGCCAGCTGAGCATGCAGCCAGCAGGTTTGCGTCTTGCCTTCAGGACCTGGCCAGCTGGATGTCGAATAACTGTCTCAGATTAAATGGGGACAAGACGGAGGTGTTAATTGTAGGCAAGTCTCCTTCTGTCTGGACATCTGCATGGTGGCCTCAAACCCTGGGCCCCCTACCTGTACCTAAGGATCAGGTTAAGTACCTCGGCATTTGGATTGACTCAGAAATCTCTTTTGAGTATCATACTAGATACTGGACTATGGGAATGCCCTATACTTGGGAGCGATTGCGAGATGTCTCCAGCGACTGCAGCATATTCAGAATGCTGCTGCACGCCTGGTATTGATACTGCCCAGAAGATCTCCCTCCAAAAAGGCCTTGGAGACGTTGCACTGGTTGCCGATCAGGGAGCGCATCCAGTTTAAAGCCCTCTGTATTCATCATCGGATCGCTCAGGGGAATGGTCCGAGCTTCCTGCGGAACTTGCTTACTCCGGCTTACTCGGCCCACTCGGCTTCTGCGGTCTCAGGGTGCTGGCTTAATGTGCACCCCGAAGACCAGTAGGGCCAGAATGGGTGGTAGATCTTTCCGCCTTTTGGCGGCTCGCAGATGGAATACTCTTCCCCTCAGACTCCGTATGGAGCTCACGGAGGCTGTCTTTCGTAGGGCACTTAAAACATATCTGTTCCCAAGGTGTTAGATGGCGGTAGGTTTGGGAGCTGTATTTGGGGATTGCTGAGGCCACTGAATAGCGCGGGGACACACTGGTTAGTGTAACCAGGCGCTGTATAAACTCAGAATTATTATTATTTTCAATATAAGGCACTGCAACTTAAGGGACTTGCCAGAGGTGTAGGCCTTAGATGATGAGAATTTAAAAGAGATGGGCCAGCTGTACTTCTCCTGAGCAATGTTCTGTGCTACAGCACTGTATACCCTCTGGATGGATCATAAAACAGATAGAAACAAATTCTGTGTGAAACTTCTGTTGACAATCCTGATTGACTCCTGTTCAGCACGCTGCCACTGGGGCCCTGGAGCAGTATTGAGACAAACTGTTGGGTAGCCGTAGCAGATCTGAGGGTCTTGGCAATGCAATATGCAATATCCAGTTAACTTGACCTGTGAAGTTCCTTGGTTCTGGCTTATAATAAGACAAGACTTCCCTCAAGAGGCAGCTGAAGAAGCAGGCACCAAAGGATCTCTTGGGTTTTTGTTCAGGCATAGTGAAGCAGGGTGATCCAGGTATGAGAGCTGCCACAACTGACGCTGCAACAAGAGCTGAAGCAGACATTGGCCATGGGCCTTACTAAAGCCAACTTGATGGATGGCTTAATGAATTTCAAGAATGAACTTCAAGATGAACTCAAAAGAGACCTAGACAAAAGTCTACAAGAGAAGTTGATGGCCATGAGAAAAGACATAGAATCCACAGTAAAGAGAATGCTGGACAAGGAATGAAAAAGGCAGTGCAAAGGCAACAGGACAGAGGGGGACGAGGGCTTCTCTGCTACAAATTAGTGACTTCATGATTCATCCGGAATGCTAAACTTGATTCCCTAACAGAGGTCTTAATTCACTTATTCTATAGACACAATTGATTCTATACATCTCATTGTTGGTCTCCCTGTTTTTTTTCCTTTGTTGCATCTCATACTTTGTTCACACTCATATCCACAGAACGAGGGAGCAGGGTAAGAAAATACGAATGGCGTGGCCACGGCTGACCCATTTTTTTCAAGCTTGGGAGTGACAGGGGATGGGTGAGGCCCTTCATGCCAAACATCTGTATCCCCTCTGCCTAATTCACAGTGAAAGAGCTAAAGCTAGGGATTTTTCGGACCCTCTTCAAGAGGTTGTCTACCTCTGTAGTAGAACATTGAAATGTTGGGAGCTCCATTGAAGACAATGGAGTGCTCATGGGCTTCTAATGGCGGGTAGAAGTCCAGAGCTTCAGCATTCCAATGTCTGACTTTATTCACAGCTGTTGCTGTGAACAAAGGCCTCTTGGGGGCCGAAGGGGATTTAAACCCCCTGGGGCTCTGAGAGGCTTTTGTTTTTACTAACTAGAACTTCCTGCCCTCCAGGGGCGGAATGTTTAAATAGCCTTAGAGCCCTCCGTAGTCGGCTGTTCTGGCCATTAAAGGCCCGTTCCCTTGTTAATGCTGGAGCGGACCTTTAAGGGCATTTTTTTTAAAATTCTTTTTATTAACAAAGGAAATACACAATACAGTACACAAACATTGACCAGGGTGTATCGGGTGCCCACTGTTACATGTTTATGGGTGCAGCTCCCGACAATAACAGCAAGAGATTTAAGAAGAAGGAAACAGGCCTAGGCGTCCTCCCGGTCAATGTCCGTGGGTTCGAGTTCCGGCGGCTCACAGATATCACCACAATAGCATTCCAGGTTCCCCAGATCTTGACCCATATGCGGGGTCGCCCCCTGGATACATACACTGACTTCTCACGAAACATACACCAGTCAAGATCTTCCATCTTCCATCTTCAACAAAGCCGACGCCATCATTGCACCCCAGCTCCGGGACATCATCAACTCCTCCTTCCACACCGCCACCTTCCCGGAGAGCTGGAAACACGCCGAACTCACCGCCCTCCTGAAGAAACCAACGGCCGATCCCACCGACCTCAAGAACTACCGCCCCATCTCGCTCCTTCCCTTTCCGGCCAAAGTCATCGAGAAGACCGTCAACAGACAGCTGGCCGCCTTCCTCGAGACGAATGGTTCCCTCGACCCCTCACAGTCCGGGTTTCGGGCCAACCACAGCACCGAGACCGCCCTAATTGCAGCCACCGACGACATCAGAACCCAGATCGACAACGGGGAAACAGCGGCCCTCATCCTCCTGGACCTCTCTGCGGCGTTCGACACTGTCTGCCACCGCACCCTAGTGAAGCGCCTCAGCAACATCGGAATCCGAGAGAAAGCACTGGAATGGATCATCTCGTTCCTCACCGGAATAACCCAGAGGGTCCGCCTCCCCCGTTCAGATCCGAGGCCACCGAAGTCATCTGCGGCGTTCCTCAAGGATCTTCACTCAGTCCAACCCTCTTCAACGTCTACATGAGCCCCCTCGCAGCCATCGCACGCCAACACAACCTCAACATCATCTCCTACGCCGACGACACCCAGCTGATCCTCTCCCTCACCAACGACCCCACCACCGCCAAGGCCAACCTACACGAAGGGATGAAAAACGTTGCCGACTGGATGAGGAGCAGCCGCCTTAAACTGAACTCAGACAAGACCGAAGTCCTCATCCTGGGATCATCACCCTCCGCCTGGGACGACTCCTGGTGGCCCCCGGCTCTGGGCACCGCTCCCAAACCGACGGACCACGCACGCAACCTGGGCTTCATCCTGGACTCCTCCCTATCGATGACCAGACAAGTCAACGCCGTCTCATCCTCGTGCTTCAACACCCTGCGCAGGCTCCGCAAAATCTTCAGACGAATCCCGACCGAAACCAGGAAGACCGTAACCCAGGCACTCGTCACCAGCCGACTGGACTACGGGAACACCCTCTACGCCGGAACCACAGCCAACTTCAAAAAAGACTCCAGCGCATCCAGAACGCCTCCGCACGACTCATCCTGAACATCCCCAGACACAGCCACATCACCGGACACCTGAGAGACCTACACTGGCTCCCATCAGCAAGAGAATCACGTTCAGACTCCTGACCCACGCACACAAGGCTCTCCACGACCTGGGCCCCAAGTACCTCAACGACCGCATGACCTTCTACACGCCCGCCCGCCAGCTTCGATCAACCAGCCACGCCCTCACCACCGTACCGCGCATCCGCAGAGCCACCGCCGGAGGAAGATCCTTCTCCTACCTGGCGGCCAAGACCTGGAACTCCCTCCCCACCCACCTTCGGCGAACCCAGGACCATCTCTCCTTCAGGAAGCAGCTCAAGACCTGGCTGTTTGAGCAGTAACTTACCCCCCCCCCAGCACCTTGAGACCCTCCTGGGTGAGTAGTGCGCTCTATAAATGCATTTATTGATTGATTGATTGATCCACTTCCTTACCTGAAGTGCCCAAGAGGCACCCCAGAGCTGCGCTATATTTCGTTTAGCAATCACACACGCGAGAGCCACCCAGACCTTACCATGGCTTGGCAGGTCTGTAGGCTCCCACACATTCAACAAGCATCTCCTGGCCTCCAGCTCGACACTCACCCCCCATACTTCACTCATTTTTGTGTGTATCTTGGTCCAGAAGTCACGGACCCTCTCACACTCCCACAATATGTGCAGGAACGTTCCAGGCAGCCCACACCCTCTTCGGCAGTCAGCAGACCCAGCCAGGCCCATCCTCTGCAATCCCGGACCCGTGACATAGGAGCGATGTAAGATCCTAAGTTGGACCAAACGGAGCCTCATAGGGACCGCCACTTCCTTGGGGGATGCCACCGCCTCCCTCCAGTCCTCGTCATCCAGAACAAAGCCATCAGCAACCCACTGTCTACGCAACACCACCAAGGGGTCCTCAGTATGGTTGATCAACTTGCTATACGTTAAGGAGATCGCCCTAGTGTGTACTAGACCATCAAGTAAACGATCCTCCAGTGGAGAGGCCACTGGAAGCGTCTCACCTCTGGGGACAACGGCGCTCAAAGCATGAATGATCTGAAGATATCTAAACCGTTCTGTCTCATTCAGCTGGTGCTTAGCCTGCAATTCCTCAAATGTCAGCACCCTGTCCTTGCCCCATATATCTCGAACCTGGGTTATACCGATCATGTCCCAACGATCAAACCCCTTGGTTTTCCAGAGCATCCCCAACATCTCAGAACTCCAAAGGGGAGTAGCCAATGTCAAGCGACCAGCCCATTTGAGGTCTCTGTTGGCCTAATGCCATACTCTTGTAGAGATCGAGGGAGGCCCCACCAACGGGAACCGACCATGCTTCACGTATAGAACACGGGTGTACTCTCCCCCCGGCACTTGACCGCGGTCCATCGCATACCCGGGGTCCACCGGAGAGCTGTATATAGCATGATTTATGGGGGCCAGCTGAGACGCCCAATAGTATTTCCAGATATTGGGCAAACCAATGCCTCCGTCGTAGCATGGCAGAATCAATTTCGACAGAGCAATGCGTGGCCTCCCCTCCCACAGAAGGCTACGCTGTAGAGACTCAATCTCGCTGAAGTACGACTGCGGCACAGGGTCGAAGGAGTTCTGTAGTGCGTATAGGAATCGCGGGAGAGCCATCATTTTGAAAAGGACGGCCCGGCCCAAGAGGGAGAGTGGGAGCGTCTTCCACCGCGCCACGTCTGACCAGAGTCTAGCTAAGGGGGGCAACAGATTCAACTGGAAGCGCACATTGGGATCACCTGAAATCTGGATCCCGAGATAGCGAAAGCTAACCGACTCCAGTCTCACAGGGAAGTTATCAGGTACTCTAGGGGGGTCTTCGCTCAACACAAATAGGACGGACTTCGCCTAATTAACCGCAAATCCCGAGTACCTGCCGAAGATGGCCAGAACATCCATAAAAACAATAAGGGTTTTGCGTGGGGCGGTCAAGTATAGCAAAATATCATCAGCGTAAAGCAAAATCTTGTCCTCCCAGTCCGCAGTCCAACGCAACCCTCTGATCGAGCGGTCCCACCGCACCCAAGCCGCAAGCGGTTCCAAAGCCAGAGCAAACAAAAGAGGCGAGATGGGGCATCCCTGTCGCGTTCCCCGTCCGAGAGAAAAGTTGCACGATTTATGGTTGTTCACGACCACGCGAGACATGGGGGCCGAATATAGAAGACGGACCCAGCCAAGAAATACAGGGCCAAAAGCCATAGTAGCGTCAAGAGACAACAAAACTGCTGGTTTATGGATGTGGAATGCGCCCGCCACCACCCCATGCAACCGACGGAGATTAAGTGCGGTGTTCCGCCGGGGCATAAAACCGGACTGATCTGGATGGATCAAGGTCGAGATAACTTTTACCAGACGGGTGGCCAGCAGTTTGGCCAGGATCTTGGGCTCCGCGTTCAACAAAGAAATACAATGTTGGCAACTCGTTGGTCATAGGGCAGCATCCCCCGATCTCGGCTTTCCATGTACATGTCCTTCAGATACGGGGCCAATCGGTCTGCATGTGGCTTAAACAACTCGATGGGAAGACCGTTGGGGCCCGAGGCCTTACCAGAGTGGAACCCTCTTATAGCCATAGCCACCTCATCGTTAGTGAGGGCGGAGTCCAGCAATTCCCTATGATCGTCTGACAATGCAGGCATCGGTATATCACGGATCATGTCGGCGTTTTCGATCTCAGTAAACGTACCAGCAGCGGTGTACACCTCCTCATAATATCGCGCAAATTCCTGAACTATCGACTGAGGATCCGACGTGACCGCGGGACCCACGTTCAGTTCCGGCACCAAACGAGACCCCCAGTCACCCTTTTCAAACCAGGCGATCAACTTCCCCGCCTTGTCACCATGCTCATAGATCCTACTCTGTGTTGAGGCAAGCTGCGCCTTCGCACCTTCGCGCGCCATGAACTTATATTCCTCCCGGAGCAGCCCGAGGCGATGGCTGGCCCCCGGGTCGCTCCCTGAGGAAGCTGCAATTTCTAAGGCCACAAGCTCTGCCTCCACTCTATCCAATTCCTCCCTCCTCTTCTTCTTCTGCCCGGAGACAAGGGAAAAGGGCCTTCCCTCTTATTACAGTCTTGTACGCTTCCCAGAGGGAACACTTCGATGTGACCGAACCTTCGTTTTCACGGAAAAAATGATCTGTGACCCGCATAAGTTCCTTTTTGACCACAGGGTCTTTCAGACGCCATGCACTTATGGGAGCTATTCTACCAACATCGCCCTGCCCTAAACACAGCCGAAGCCAGATCGGCGAGTGGTCAAAGACTCCCCTCGCCAGGTGGGCCGCTTCCCTAATTAAGGTCGCCTGGGCCGCCGGCAAAAGCACATGATCAATTCTGGAGAGGGAATGGTGCACCGCAGAGGCATGTGTATACTCAGTGGCACCTGGATGTCTGAGACGCCAAGCATCTAAGAACCCTGACGTGGAAATAAAGTTGTGCAGCCACCTACGAGAGGGCAACAACACACAGGAGGGGCGCCTATCTAGTTCGCCATCCATGACTGTATTAAAGTCCCCGCCCAGCACCATGATGCCAATGGGCAGTGTGAGAAACAATCGACCTAAGTCACCAAACGTATCAGCCTGTAACACCGGGGGGACATAAATAGACACAAACGTAATCTTCCTACACTCCCAGAGACCCGATACGCCAATATAGCGACCCCGATTGTCAGACCAGGTCGATCGGATCGTAAAGGGAAAGGAGTTCTTCACTAAAATGCCCACTCCCCTCGAACCAGAAGTAAAACCAGCATGAGCAACAAGCTTATACCCTCCCCTGTGTAGCGCCATACATCGCTTTCCCATTAGATGCGTTTCCTGCAGCAAAACGTCATCCGGCATGTGCCGTCTAATGAGTTGACTCACCATAGTGCGTTTTATCTTATCACCCAATCCATTCACATTCCAGCTGAGGACGGAGAACCCCAGGCCCTGTCTAGCGGAAGCCATGCATCCTTCCAATAAAGAACAGGAGATCCGAGGTCACCCTTAGCAATCCCTGGTCACTTACAACAGACAAATCAACACATAAAAATCCCCAACAGCCAAACCCCGACCCCCCACCCTGCACCCCTGCATGTAGCAAATGCACATCCCCAACTCGCAGTGTGCCTGTCACCCCCACTAACAAGTATCTAAAGGTAGAAAAATGGAGTAGGACCTTACAACAGGCCGCCCGCCCCCACCACCCCAAACCAACCGTAGTCCCCCCCAATCGGAACAATCACATAAAAAGAGTCGCGAGCAAAAAATAGTCCAGAGGGGGGGGGTAGGGGGGAGGAGGGGGGGAGAACAAACAGCCCCGACCAGACCCCCTGCACCAGTGATAGGATGAGTGCGGCTTACAGTTCCAAGCAGCGCGCTATTCTCCACTGTCCTTTCGGGCCTGAGCTCCAGTGTCCGATCCTTCCACTCGGTCCAACCAGTCCGCGGCCACCTCAGGGTTATCAAAGAACCAGGTCTTTCCATCATGTTCGATCCTCAATCGTGCGGGATACAGCATTGAGTACTTCACATCCCTGTCTCTCAACCGCCACTTTATGGACATAAAGCCTTGTCGTTGTCTCTGAACCATCTGAGTGAAGTCCGGAAAAAACAACAGCGAAGCGTTCTCATATGCCAACGGCCCTGTGGACCTCGCTGATTGCAAAATGGTGTCCCTGTCGCGAAAGTTCAGGACCCGGGCGATAATAGGACGCGGAGGCGCCCCAACCTTTGGGCGGCCGCCGGGAACCCTGTGCGCCCTCTCCACAGTAAAGAAATTACTACGGCCCTTCGGCTTGAGATGGTTCAGGATGAGATCCTCGACAAAAAGTTCCGGGGTCGCCCCTTCGGATTTCTCCGGAACCCCCAAAATGCGGACATTGTTGCGGCACGCCCGACCCTCATACTCGTCGAGTTTACTATCAAATTGGTGTCGGGCCGCCTTGAGGTCGCGCACTTCCTTCTGGAGCTCAGAGACATCCTCGAGGAGGCTCGTCGTTTTAACCTCCAAGTTCTTGACCTTCTCAGTAGTTTTGGTGAGGTCAGCCCTGAGAAGGCCCACCTCAATTGCGACAGTGTCCAGTTTTGTGTCCATCTTGCACAGGGTAGATTGGACCCCAGTGATGGCGGACATTAGGACTTTCATAGTGGGGTCGTCGCCGACCGAATCCCCTTCGGTACCTCCAGCAGGAGGTCGTTTCGCTTCAACAGGGGACCCCTTGGAGATTGCATATTTACTCGATGCGATTCGACTGGCCCTGTCGATTGGTTTTCGAGGTCTTCTGTTGAGCCTTCTCAGAGTCTCTCGATGCCATCTCGATCGCAAAGGCAGGGGAAACCCACCACTCCTCAGTTGAGTGTAGGCCAGTACTGCGATGGTGAGGTTGAGGGGCGCACGTCGTCTCAGCCGCGACCCGAATGCGACAAAGCAGAATCCGACCGGCCACTTCCGGTCTCTGCGGCCGATGTTGTGACACTCCGTCCCGGATGGTTCCACACCCGGGTCCCCGGTCTCCGAGACCACAGGCCCCAATTTTCTCGACGACGATATTCGGTCCCCGCGGCCACCTAACGAGCCAGAATTTCACCTAGCGACTCAGGTGCTGGTCCCCCACCCGATGGTAGGGACAGGGCTCAGGATAATGTGCAGGATAGTCGGTCAGGATGTGGCGGCCGGCGGAGCCGATGCTCAAGAGGCCATCTTGGTCGCTGGCTCGACTCCTCCTCACCTTTAAGGGCATTTAATGGCAAGTAAAGCCTACTGTGGCAGGATCAAAGGTTATAGTAGATTATACTTTGTTACTATTTCTGTTTTTGTAACAATGTTAGAATTTCAAGGATTTTTTTGGCTGTGAGTTTCAGGGAGTTGGCGTGAGGGTCTTCGTTAGGATCTACAATGTGTTTCTGTGCTTAATAGGTGCTTAAATTGAATTTTTTTCACACTGTGGTGTACTGGGGAGTGCGCTGTTGCCATGCTTAGGGCTAGCTACGAGGCTCATTTATAGACCCTATCAAAATGGTTACGGTTACCTCTTAACAGTAAAGGACATACTTTTTTGTATATCTAGCCATTTGTATTACCAATTGTAAATTTGTGCTTAGAGCACATTAAAGCCTTAGCATTATTGCACATTGACATATATTTTAGATTCACTGCTATCTTGTTATAAGCACATTTAGACTAGCTGTCTGGCACAACGAAGCGAGAACTGCAGATTTAGTAAACACAGCCCTTTAACATTAGCTCCTTGCATCTCTTCCTGGAGGTCTTCTCACATTCTCCCCAGGAGAAGAGTCTGTCACCTGCTCGTTGGTGTCTGTCTGAACTTCTGTTTCATCTCCTGTCCTCCACCTGTGCATTGTGCATTGAAAACAAATGTATACATGGAGTGCCGAAATGTATAAAATGAAACATTATATTCCCCTACTGATCAGACGGTGGTGTGCTGGCCCTTTGAAATGGCAATTTGCCCTTGGGACACTTTTGATAGTTGCTGGCTATTTTTGCATTAAACATGTGCTAGACTTCTATAAGTTTCCAGAGTGTCTGAATTCTTTCACAGGCCTTCATTTTCCTGGCAAAAAGCTGTATGGAAATCCCTTCTTGACTGGTGTGCTGACATTGTTTCTCTTACCTGTAGAGATCAATTGAAAATAAAATGTAAACTATACCCTGAGGCATCTTTGTACACAGAGACCATGCTTTGACTTTGGTAGATAGCAAGAAAGCAAGACATACTCTAAGTTCCTATTGGTCAAGGATTCATTGGAAGGCTTCTGGGTGATGTCTACTCCCCTAATTTTGACCAGGATGCATTGCTCTTGTATTATACCTTCTTTTCACACTTTCATAGGTGAAAAGAAGGTATTTGATTACATTCTACTGAGTAACTCATTGGTACCTGTGGCCAAGTGAATGGAATAGGTATGATATTGGTCTCTGCACATGCCCGCTTATTATTGAGGTTGCCATGGATTTTAAACTGGGCTGGCGGGCGGGGCATATTGTGCCTAGTATCCTCACTCTTGAGGCATCCAGTTTTCCAGCAGGAGACATTAACAAATGCTGTGACCTTGTTAGTAAAGGAGAAGGATCACTCCTATATATCTGAGATGCCTTCATGTTCGTCATTATGGGAAAATTCATAGCTTTATGTCGGGCAGTACAGACTATGTGCAGTGAAAATCTATGGAATAAAACTGAAAAATAAAAAAGTTGACATGAAGCATAGACTGACTGCATTTCTTCAATTGCTGAGAAAAAAACCATTGATGAAGTGCCAACTGAAGCCTATATTAGCCAATAAAATGGCAGCTTAAGAGAGTTTTAGGAAATAGGTGGTACACTCATGGCAAGACAATTGAAGCAGAAGGTTGAAAGAAGGTTGAAAGATCCTATGTTACAGAATTCCGCTGCATTCAAGGATACTCTTGGTTTGGGAACGGGATAAACATGAGGAATTTAGAAATTACTACACAAGGGTCCACTCTACCAAAACCTTTCCAATAGGCAATTAAAGGGACTGCACACAGACAAAATTATCTAAGATCACCCATGGGTAGGCCGATATATTAGAGTCCCTAATAGCAGAGAATGAGGTGAACTTGGCCATTAGTATCCTCAACCCCAATGAAGCCCCAGGACCTGCTATCTACATTAGTAATTTTAAAGGGTATTGGGCCCATACTTGATCCCTAAACTAACTACTTTATAGAACCATATTGCTGAGGTTGAGAGAGTTACTCTCTCAATGAGGAAGGCACATGTCTCAGTCATCTTCAGACTGAGCAAGGAACCTCTCTGTTGACCTCTTATGGTCTGATAGCCCTTCCCAACATTGACACCAAGACTTATGCAAGAATTTGGCATCTATAATTGAACAACTATTAGAACCCCTTTCCGAGGTCCATGGGGCACACAGGGGCTACTGGACCCAACCTTGGTGGTTGAGGCCTTTCACTCATGATGTCCCTGTGTATAAAAAGTAGAAACTGTGGCATCCATTGATGGATGGAAGGATAAATCAACATTTGCATGGGTGGCTGAAAGAAGGAATGGCTGGAACGATGAAAGGCGGGAAAGATGGCTGGAAGGATGGCTGGCTGGCTGGATGGTTGGATGAATGGATGGATCGAAGGGGGAAAGGATAAATGGGTAGATTGTTAAAAGAAGGCTAAAATGATGGATGGATGATAAAATGGATGAAAAAAGGATGAATGAATGGTTGGAAATCTGAGTAGAAGGAGGGAGATAGATGGGAGACTAAAATGACAAAAGGATGGATGGTTAGAAAGACAAAGGAAGAAAGGATGGAATGGTGTAAGGATAGATGGAAGCATGATCGATGGATAAAAGGCTTAAAGGATGGAGAGCTAGATGTCACAGAAGCAGGGATTAAGGAACCTCTTTAGGGTGGATAGGGCTTACTTTCTTCACTCAGTGTCATTCAACATATGGACCAAAGTAGGGGTTATTTTAGTTTTCTGGTTAGCCCATGCCCTGATTCCAAGGGATTCGATAGACCCTGCCGCTCCATGTCCAAAGACAGGTGCTCTTATTTCCTCAGTCGTCTTCTGTTAAAGCCAGAGTCTACCCCTCTATGTTTGTGGTTACCAAGAGAAGTTCTATCAAACCGGAGAAACTGCTTGATTCCTTGGTACATAGAAATTATATGGGCACATTAAGGTGATGTTGGAACTCGCCCTCCCTGCTGGCCACCCCAAAACATTTAGCCTTTTCCCTCCACTTTTTGCTGAATTTGTTTTTTCTGTCCTCAGAACTCTGTGCACTTTACCATTGCCAACCAGTGCTAAAGTGCTTGTGCTCTCTCCTTGAAACATGGCAATATAGGCTTATCCCCAAATGGCATATTTAATGAACTTGGAAGTCCCCAGTAAAATGGTGCAACATGTTCCCAGGGCCTCTAAATTAAAGGCTCCTAGTGGGCCTCTAGCACTGAATGGGCCACCCACTTTAGTAGCATTTTAAACCTGTATGAGGCCCAAACCTTCCTTATTAATACACATAAGTCACCTGTAGAGTAGGCCCTGGACAGCCCATTGGGCAGGATGTAATGTATTAAAAAATCATCAGATATTTATCCTGTTTTGGGTCACAAAACTGAGTGCAGTTCACAGACTTTTGGAATTCCTCCCGACAATCACACAATAGAAGGATTAGTTGTGACTGACACAAAGGGCCTAACGACGCTGCATGGTCACTTCAGCCAGCTCGGAATCAGGGCAAAGGAGCCAGGAAATTCCATGCACCTCAAAGCCACTGTCTAGGAGATTTCTCCACCTTACAGAACCAGGGCACCAGTAGTATATAAAAAGTGCCTCAGACACCACGTCTTCACTACACACTTCTGGACCTATGGATACTCTGCCAGGAAGGACTGCTGTGCTGCTGCAGGACTGTCACTCTGCTGGACTATATCCTGCCTGACTCCTGCTTTGCTGTGCTGACCTGCTGCCTGCTGCTCTCCTGCCTGGGTGAGAAGGACTGAATCTGCAGCTCTTGAACGCAGAGTGACTCTAAGGGCTAGTTGGCTAGTCTCCTGATCTGAAGCCTCAGGAACATATCAGTCTTATGACAACCTTGCATCTGCACTTGGACTCTGCCATCTATGAGTCTAACCTCCCAAGTGGTGCCACCCCAGTACTGGACCCTTGCAAGGGAGGTTAAACTGCTTTGCCAGCCTCTGTGGATCCAGTGGAACCGGCACATCTTCTCTGTTGCACAGAGCAACCCCAAGCAAAACCGACACATCTCTGCTGCTGCATGGATTGGACCTGCCGCAAAGATTTGCATTGGCCCGCAGCCCCAGTGCTTAATTTGAAACCAGTGGTTTCTGGTGCTCGGCACTGGCACTTAATTGTGAACTCCGGGACTTAAGACAGTGTGCCACATGGGGGCACTGTATATCTAATTTAAAGACGAGAGCAGCAACAGTTGTTTATTCATTCAATATATATTAATACCTGCAGCATAAGACATTCTTTCAGCATAGGGGGCATGAAATAGTCTTAATTGTCACACTTGCAGGAGTGTGATGGTTAGTAGTTGTGTTGGTACTGTCAATGGCAGTGCTCACAGGGGCAATAGGTGTTGCAAGCTGTAGTTGCATCCTGACAAGGGCACTGGCCCTTGTTTTTTTCCAAAGTAAGCACTGCACAGCCAATATCGCCTTCGAAGCCGCTTCTGCACATCGCATCTTCAGTGCAGGTCCTCACATCGCTTATCAACGGCCCTCTCAACGGTTATGACGGACTCCGCATCATAGCCTTGCAGCTTCTGAGAACTGACGCATCACCTCAGCTGTGTGACGCATCCATGACTCCTGACTTCGTATCGCAAGCCCTCTTCGATGGGATCCTCAACATCTATGCAAACAGAACCTCACATCGCACCCTCACCGCATCTTAGAACTGATGCATTGCATTGGCTGCACAGTGCATCTGCGATCCAAATCCACAAAACGCTCCACAAACCTGAATTTGAGGTACTCAGGGTCCCTGTAGCAGACCGTGCTTAATTGTGCTCGGCCTGAACTTGTGATTCTGTCCCGGTCTGGTATGACCAGTCAGCCACAGTTTGCACTTTACCCCTATAGGTGCTATAGAAACTTTAAAATGCAATATATCCGGTTCTATCAATTGGATCTTTGTCGTTTTAATCTTGGTTAATTTATTACATGTGTCTCCATTATTCTTATACTCCTGTGGGCTGCTTTTGTGGTGTGTTTTCACTGTGTTTCGTTTTGAAGTGTTGCACAAATACTTTACATATTGCCTCTCAGTAAAACCTGACTGTTCTGTGCCATGCTATCAGGGGGGGTGAGCAAAGGTTAATTTGGGGTTTGTTTATCCCTTACTCTGTTAAGGATTGCGGTTGCTGCTTGACCAGGGCTCACACCCCAGTCAACTAGTATCCCAATTTCTCACAGCTGTCCTATGGGTCTGGGACATAACCATATTGAATGGTTTATTATATGAGAACGCTCAACCTCAATTTTAAGAATGATTATGTAAACCAGATTGGTCATATTATATATTTTCACACTACCAAATACATTTATAAACTTTAATCTGCTGCCCGGTTGCAACTATCACAAAGTTGTTGTTAGCTAAAGTTTTAATGCTCCACACAGCATTTACATTTAGAAAAGAGTAAGTATCAAGAGTGTTTTTATTATCGTTTAGCAAGGCAACACATCCATGGGAATGTGATCTTATGGTTGATCTCACATAAAATACGCTGATTACTAAGAAGCTATTCCAGGGAATTAGAAACCTACTATACCATCAAAGATAGACCCATCCTCCCAGTAAGGTCCCTCCCCTTTGCGGGGATCTAGGGTCATATGACCAACAATGATTGGATCAATGCACCATCCCACAAAATGCACACCACACACAAGCATACAACTTTTCAGTGCCGCACGTTCACTAAGAAACAAGCAAGCACCGACGAGTATCAAGCTAACTAATTCTGAGCTTTCAGGCTGGTTGCTAGTGTCCAGGATGTGTGATATTCCTTCATATAGTTCATTATCAGTTTCCGAATTATTTTAAATTTCAGGTGCTCCCCCCGACATTGTGAGCTGATTGGTCCGCCACCAATATGCTCCTGAGTTGAACATGCCATTGCACAGGCCAGGAGGATCAGGGGATGATTCCTTTTCCACCATGAAGCTATGGCTAGTTTAGCAACCTCTCTACTTTGCCAGATAGCAACTCAGTCTGTGTATGCCATTTTAAATATTCAAAAGTTCTCTGACCTAGAAGATCTACTGCAAGGCTGTTGGGCTATCTTCTTGATCGCCCCAGGATCTCTTTCCAATTAAATGTGAGCTTTGGACAGGTCCGCCATTTAAGTCTGTGGAGTTGTAACTTACAACTCTCTTCTTGCCATTTGACAAAGGACCTGCTAAGGTATGCTGGGTTGAGATCTGGGTTGCAGTGAATTGTAGTATTTGGAGATTGGAAAGTGGCGAGGCTCACAGCAGTATTGTCCTAATCATTGAGTCATGCATACTTGTGTGCTCAGATATACATTGGGAGATGCAACCTTTTAATTATCCAGATGACATTTCACAATAGCTTCCACAGCACCCTCTCTTCCCATAGTTTGGTGCACTGCAGAAGCTTTATTGAGACCCGAGTTTTAGTACCTATTCGAACAACGAGTGACATGCAATGTTGCAGTTTACTAAAGAAAGAAGTTCCACCTTCACCAGGAGTAATGGAAACCAGTAGAGCACCCTCAGCAGAACTTTCATTTTCACTATGACGGTCTTACCCAGCTCTGAGACAAAGGCAGGAGGTACCTTGTCAAATGCCTGTGAATATCAATAAGGAGAGAGCTTTAAGTAGATCTCATCCATTTGGAGCAATTTACAACACTAAATACTTGTTATGCGATGAGGGCATTTGGAAGTCACAATGCTCTCAATTGAGATACTATATTTTCCAATAGTTTTATATTTAGTAATTCAGATTTACCCATATTAATCCTATGGCCTGCCAGATTTTAGAATTCCCTAGATGAGCAATCAAGGCTGGTAGGAATGTATCTAGACTACTCAATGTTAGGAGGACATTGTTCACAAATGCAAATAGTTTATGTGCATCTGACCCAAAACCCAGTTTCTGAATATCCTCAGTGTGTCTATATGACAGGCAAAGTGCTCAATACAAAATAAGAACAGGAAAGGGACAAGGGACAGACCTTCTTGGTCAACCTTTGTAAAAATAGTAGATCTGATGTTTGGCCATTTAATGTTTTCCATGCTTGGGGTTGTGATTTCCCCCAATAGTAGTTGAATAAAAGTCCAGTTAACCTAGTGAAAGACCTCCTCAGTGTCAGAAGAAACAATATAGCCAGCAGAGTTTTTGACAGTAAGATTCAACCAGATGGATAATGTATCTTTTCTCTAATAAACAATGACTGGTCCGGATGGACCAGATATATTATTGGTTGTTGTTGGGGCCGAAAAGTCCTCTGCATAGTAAAACAAATGTACTGCTGCCGTAAGTGCCAACTGTACTGTTGTCTTCATCTCCATAGGCAAACGTGGATCATGCATGTGCATCATGACATAGGTCTGTATCACAGATTGCAGACCTGTTGGAATAAGAGGGGCGCCTAAAGCGCTACCCTCATAGTGGTGTAAGGTTACCGCATTCCCCAAGAGTTATTTAAATAGAAAAAGGGGGAAACCCAGTAACAGTAACTGGTCCCTATGGGAGTAGTGTAGCCCTTGACTACCAAGGCAATAGTGTTAGTATGGGGAAAGTGAAAAAAACTCTCCCATAAGTAAGTTTTAGTGCATTTATTTATACATATCTCATTTATGAATATAGTGATCAATTCACACAGTATAATACTTATACAAAGTGCCTACAAAGTGATGACACACTGAAAGTCATATATGGTGACAAAATAGTGCATTTGTGATTTGTACATGTAGCTGATAGGAACAATAGATTGTTTTGAAGTCCACACCCATGAAACAAGGGTTGACATCCACCATCAAAAATCTTAATAACCCCATCCATATACGTTATTTGACAATGTTTCGACCCCTCAGCATACAGATTTAGAGTGGGGTCATCATCAGGATGAGAATGATCTAAAATAGAGACACCAAAAGACTGTGGCATAAATTCCCTCAATCAAAGAAATATCAGACAGATACAAATATCAGACAGATTGTCCTGGACCAAATTCAAAGTAGATATTGGCATGCCCAAAATTAAGGCAATTGAAAGTCCCATACACGTAGAAGTTTCACGCTGTTTCTATGAACAAATAAAAAATCGAGTTTACGGGCCCAAGGTTTTCAAAATGGTAAAACTGGATGTATCAGCATACCACTAAAAAACACAAGGGATAGTAACATGACCGAAATTTAAAACCAGCATGAGTCACAGATGCATTAATCACCCAAGTTGGAGTCAGATGCACTCTCTATTCAGTTTGTGTAAATAATAATGAAACGCTGCCCGTGCTTGGTCTCCTAGGTTCCCAGTCTTTACCATCCCGTGCTGGTTTTCTAGAAGCAATTTGATGCTAATAGGCAAGTGCTTCACCGCCCACATAGGCCTAGTAAGCACTATATAAATGTTGCAGGACACTAGGTGTACACATACATCACCAGCTACCCTGATGAGAGCATGCTAGTTTCAGTGGAGTAGGGTTACACACCAATGCATCTTTTTAAACGTAGTAATGATCTTTCCATGTACTCAAAGTGTTCAAAGCATTTTGCAGAAAAAATTTCATCACAGCCAGTAATTTGCTGCTGTAGTTTTTACCCTACTCAAACGTGGTGCAAGCTCCTGCCCATTAGAGAAGATTATGATTAGGCTTTCCTGTTTTCAGTTTCTATTTTTGGTAAATTCTTGTGTTTTTTTATTGATTTTTTCAATACCTTAAAAAAACAGTGGTTACAAATGTTTGCGCCAATAAAAACAATAGAAACAGTGTTTTTCCAGTGTTTATGAAATTTTAATTTAATTTTAATGATTGCTTGCTTTCTGCACTGATAGTACAAGTGTATAGATAGCGTGTGCACAGGGTATCTGAGGTCCAAATAAATTTGTACTGCACCAGAATGGACTACAAAGTCAGAAGCATTCTTCATTAACTCTGGAGATTGTAAAGATGCTTTCAGCTTACTATCTAGCAAGTGACAAGGATCTCTTACAGGGAAGCACTTCAGCTCAGGTATCGATTTTGACAGTCCATCATACAACTGTTTCACATACATAGCTGAAGTACTGCAAATACAAACAATATCACTCCAATCTTTATTGAACTTGGTAGGAACTTTTCTCAACAGCATCCCAAGTGACAATGCGATCCATTTTTACCAAAAGTCTGGTGTCATTTTTTCACCACTATTTCAGATGCTTGGTGAGAACATTCTTTTCTTTTCACAAATACCTGTCACTACATCTTGCATTGATTGTTTAAAGCTTGGGGTGTTTGGCAATTCATTTGCAATCAATACTGACTCACTAGAAAAGGGGGCTGATGTATCAAAGGATTTCACCCATTCTCTGTCTGTGGGTAAATGTGATGGTACATATTAGGAAAGATTCTTATGAAACCAGCCATTTGACCTATCAGTGAAATCAAATGTAGTCAAAATATCAAATATAATTTTGATATTTCCCAATTCTCTACAGTTTATAAAATAATTAAATAAAACCTAAAACATGCTTCTAAACACTGCATCTTTAGACCAAACACCACAAAACTGAAAAAAGCAGAAGGTAGAAGAGACAATGTTTTAGTGACATCCCTAAACAACAAAACTCAAGCAGAATAATGTTAGCCCAGTCTTTCTTGCTGCTACCTTGTATAACAAAGTTACATTGTATTGGCCGCTTCAGGAAGAAATAAAAATGTCTCTTTCACTCATCTTTTCCTTTCTCTGAATGGCACTTAGTTTGTGGTTGCAAATGCGTTTTTTCAGTGTTTATATGTTTACACCGGTGATGGCTATTTTCCTTTTGGTAGGGTTTTATCAGTTATTATAGGTTTAAACCTAAAACCAGATAGCCTAATTATGATTGTCAGAGCAAGAGGTGCTTATCATGTTCCTCAAAGCAGGAAATGAAGCATTAAACCTTTCCCAATGCAACTGCTCCCTTCTGTTGAGTAGATGAAGTAGAAATCATCCTTGTACTAAAGGATGAACAGCACTGTCTGTGCATCAACTGTGATCCTCTACATTTAGCCCTGTGAATTTCCTGCTGTGCAAAAAGTCCACAACAGTAAGAACCACGAGTGTGTGCATTTTCACATTTGTTGCATTTATTTCTCCATGGTAAATACTTTTTGATGTTGAGTAAAATAAATCCCTACACATGGATAATGTGGGAGTGTTTGGGGTGCCAGTAAACCCCATTTTAATTGTTTGGAAATACCTAAAATAAAATGCTTTTGGGGGTTTGGCCAACATTTTCCATTGATTACTGCCCTACACAATCTCACTTTACTGGGCAGAAAGCAGCGATTAACAATTAGGCGTCCTCAAAGCAGCACTGGCTGACATGAAAAATTGAAAACTAAGGGGCATACTTACAAGGAAATGTCAAAGTGTGGCATTAAGCAATCACTGCTAACGCCATGCTCTGCCATTCTGAAAATGCAGAGATGCGCCTTATTCACAAGAATGCTGCGCACCCCTGCGTTTCCCCTAGTGCTGGTGCTAAATCTAGCTGCCTATCGCCAACGCAGGCATCCTTACACCATAGTGCAAGGTTGTTTGCATTGGGGAGAATGATTGCTTATGTGCAGAAAGGTGTACCTTCCTGCACATAAATTCAGAATGCGAATTGTAACTTCTATATGTTCTGCATTGTGCAGCACACATAGAAGTGGCAAATCGTCATTTTTTAAATGATTGTTTATGTGCAGGAAGGGGCACCTTTCTGCACATAAACAATCATTCATGGCGATTTGCTATTTCTATGTGTACTGTACAATGCATCACACAGAAAAACAGCAAAAATGAGGAGAAATTAAGCATCTCCTCTTCTCTGTGGCTGCCGCTGACTCTCCCTTGAGCAAGTTATTATTAAACATGATTTACTGAAAGTGTTTTGTATTTTTAACCTCTGTGGTGACTTCTCTAGGCCTGTCATAGTAGGTAATGGTTAAAAATGGTGTGAAAATAAGTGCAGGAAATATTTTTTAGACCATGTTCCCTATTCGTCCAACAGGGAATGACCCAACTATTCTTACATTATTTATCGAATTTACAAAGTAGGAAAATTATGTCAATCTATTTTCTTCACTTTTGAAGTGTAAAAAAGTGGACTAATCCTGATTCAAAATCCCAAACACACACAACCCACTCTCCTTGCCCACTGAAACATATATTCACACACACATTTACCATTCACACCGATCCTAACTACTTTACATACACTAATTGACACAATGGAGTGATAGCTTCATTTTCAACCGTTGTTATGTTGTGGGTTGGGATCTTGTGACATCAAGTCAACGTACGTTTCGGTGGAACTTGTAATTTGAATCCACCTTAGCACTGGAACTTGCTGCTGCTGACCCCTGGAGTCCAGAGGGTCTGACTGGAAACCAAAATCATCCCTGGAAAATATTCAAACTAGCCCCACGCTGCAGGAGGCTGTGACTAGCATGAGCCATGCTCTCATGGCCGACCATCTTGCTCTGAAAGTAGGTCACTCGCCTGCAGTCCACGGCAACCATGCTAGAAGGACCGAATGGCCAATCCAGCCCTAGTAGATGTGCCACCTAGGGGGTGGGGGTGTGTGGGTGCAGGGCTCCGTTCCGTCAAGGCATTACCGCCTGGAAGGGAGGGAGCACCGTGCTACAGTAGTGCAATCCCCTTCTATCATCCCCTACCCTGAGTGACCGCTTACGGTGGTGGGAACATTGTCCGGTGCCACAACAAGCCACTGCAACAGCCTATACCTCCACTTCCTTTGCTTAACTCACTATATTCTCTAAGTGTAAGGCAAATGGCATTTACAAGAAATTACATTTCCTTCTGTCACACAATTTCATAAACCTGCAATAATACCACTAAATGGACTACAAACCTACACTTCTCACTAACTCCAACAGTATGGAGAATCAACATAATAATAGAAGCTTTGAAATAATAAATACAGTAAGAATATTCAAATTACACTAAGTGTCGCAAGTTTGCCCTTCCTGCAGGTTCACCTGGGATTTTTAGGTAGAACCCTGGGCTGGCTCTTTAACCTGCTAACCAGGAGTAAAATGCTTGTGCTCTCCCTATTAAACATGGCAAAATTGGTATACACCTCATTGGCACATTTAAATTACCTATGTGTCCCTAGCATATGGGACCACGTGTACCTATAGCCTGAAAATCAAATTAAATGTAACCCATGGGCTACAGCATTCATTGTGCCACTCAGTACAGTACAACTGTAAAACATGTCTTCAAGCCAGTCACTGCATCCTAGGTGTAAACTGCCATTTCGTCCCAGCAAAATACATCATTTGTCAGACCGAAAACTTCCCAAGCAAACAGTGCCTTGGAAACGCAGTCTATGATGTTGCACCGCATCGTGGAGGTGAGGCCTCTGTGCCAAGGTCGAGGTCGGCACCCTGCCACAGAAGAGGCGAGGCATCGTATCTGCGAGGAGGCAGCGTATTTAATCCAGGACAGGGGATGTCAGTTGCTTCGGCGGTGAGGCATCGGTTCCAGTGAGGCGATAAAAAGTCAGCAAGTTCTTGGAGTCACCCTCATTGGTTATCTGCGCCGCGATAGCAGTATGCAGGTGCAGGCGATGATGGAGTCAGTGCAAGCGATGGCATTCGTAAATGCTGACAACTGCAGGCGTTGAAGTGCATCAATGAGCTTTGGAGCTGCGAAGCAGGACGGGTGGTGCGTCCTTCACTTAACAAACGGTGCACCTAGCCTCTGTGCAGGTCACAACGTCACTGCAGCGCCACTGACGGCCTCCGAGACAGGTTTTCTTGCTTCTTTCAAGTTGCTTCCAGGTTCCAACAGCAGGAACAACTTCCAGAGGCCCAAAACTGAAATAGGCAACTCTTGGCAGGTCAGAACTCTCAGCAATAGAGTTCAGGGGAGCTGGGGGTGAAGTCTTTTTTGTCCCTGAGACAGAACAGGAGGCTAGCACACACAGACCCTTGGAGATTCTTCTTCAACCAGGTTCCCAGCAAAGTTCCAGTGTTTGTCCTGTCCTTGGCAGAAGCAGCAACTGCAGGCCAACTCCTCCTCACAGCTGTCCAGCTCTTCTCCTCTTGAGTCCAAAAATGCCACTACTTATAAACCTTTTTATGTCTTTGTTCTTTTTTGTGCAAAGGGCTCTGAGCCCAGTTTAAACCAGTTCTGTTCTCACTGGTGCAGTATAACCACAGGGGGCAGAGACAGCATTATGCCAGGGAGACAGGTCCTATTCGGGTGCAAGTAAAATTCCTCCCACTACTCTAAATGTAGCCAAGGTCTATTCAGCTCAGCTCTGAGTCATCCAGAAAGGGCCAGGCACACCTCATACCCCCAGTGGCTGTCTACTGTGAATGCACATCCCCAGCCTCTGTCACTCCAAAACCGGTCAATACACAAACAGGCACAGGCACACAGAATGGTAAGACAAAAAATGACTACTTTATAAAAGTGGTATTTTCAAACACACAATTTAAAAACCATCTTTACTAAAAGATGTGTTATTAAATTCTGAGTTCAGAGAGCCTAAACTCTATTTCTCTATTGTGTCCCAATGAGACGTTATATACTTGTAAGATGTAACAAAGTATCTCCCAGCCTATCCTATTGGGCAGATAGCCTTTCGAAAGGGAAAAACGAAATTGGCAGATTTCACTATCAGGACATGTCACACACACACCAGTGCATGTCCTACCTTTGACGTACACTGCACCTTGCCCATAGGGTACCTTGGGATTACCTGAGGGGTGTCTTATATGTAAGAAAAGGGAAGATTAGGGCCTGGCAAGTGGGTGCATTTGCCAGGTTGGCATGACAGTTTAAACTGTGCACAGACACTGCAGTGGCAGGTCTGAGATACATGTACAGGATACTCATGTGGGTGGCACAATCAGTGCTGCAAATCCACTAGTAGCATTTGTTTTACAGGCCCTGGCACACTCAGTGTACTTTACTAGGGACTTACCAGTAAATCAAATATGGCAATACAGAAAACATCAATTCCCTAAACACAATTTACATGGAGAGCATATGCATGTTATCACTGAATAGCAGTGGTAAAGTTCCCAGAGTTCTATAGCCAACAAAAATCGGTGAGGAAAAATAGGAGGAACAAGCAAAACGTTTTGGGATAACCCTGCAAAAAGGGCCAAGACCATCACACACACTCTACCACAATGCACAAGAAAATGGGTAGCTGTTTACTAGATCCATCAGAAAGTGTTTTGAGGCTTTGCTAAGGGTAGAAAAGCGTAATATCAATGCTACAATACAACATAATACGAGAGTGTTCTAAGTACATTTGATGATCAAGATACTGTTCTTTCACCAGAACTAAAAATGCTCATTGTAAAGTGCTTTGCTGTTCTTTTGAGCTATGGAGTGCTTTATTTCAAAACCTAAAGTCAACATTAAGGAGAAAACTGTTGGCAACAATGGAGGTTGTAATATAAGCCTGAGTTATGCGGGAGGACATATGGAGAAGGCAGTGGAGAGGGTTGTTGAGACCAGTATAGATGTAATTCTGTCATCCAGCCCTCAGTCATGCATGGTTAGTAATACTGGGGAGGAGCTGTGTGATTTGGATCAACCCACTCCCCTTAGCCAGGTTGAGCCGCTCAAAGTTGTTTCATGGAACATCGCAGGGCTAAAGGGACAAATAGGTTCAGAGGATTGGGCTGTTCTTATTGACACCTTTGATATTGTAATCCTCCAAGAGAGTTGGGCTCCTGATCCTATATATCGGGTAGGGTTTCTAAACTTTTAAAAGCCAGCAATCAGGGGTCAAAAAGGCAGAGCCTCAGGGGGCCTAATAATCTGAGTTAGGCAGTCTATTGGGTATAGACCAGTTGAAATTGCAGTGGTTAACCCTGATCTCCTGGGAATTAAGCTTAGCAAGGCTAACCTGCAGGACATTGTAGTTATCAATATTTATGCCCGAGGTCGTCCAGGAGGGCGCTGTCCGGCCATTTTGGACTCTTATCTTGAGCAGATAGGAAGAGACAAATTAATCCTTATAGCAGGGGACCTCAATTGTACCTTGGAACCACTGTTTAGTGAGGGGGAGGATTTGGGGGCTGAGGAGGATGCAGTATGGAATATTCCGCCCCTATCTTTGACCAATTGTAAAAAGGCCACCGAGGCTGCTCTCCATTGGTTAGGGCTGTGTCTGGAGTGGGGCCTGAGAGCAGGAAATGGGCGAACGGCCTCCGACAAGGCTGGCCAACCCACTTTTGACAATGGGATCAGCAAAAGCCGAATAGATTATATCTTGGTCAAAATGGAATATTGGTCACTCGTGGACGATATGGAAGTTGGGGTCCGTCCGGAGAGTGACCATAACCCATTGTCTTTAAGTCTGCAGCTTCCAGGTGGTCATGGTAGGCGCCTAACAACTTCCTGCTTAACGGCCGTCCTGTCCAATGATAGAAGAAGGGTTAAATGGTGTAGGGTTGTGGAAGATCACTCCCTGTTAGATGGCATAGCAAATGAAGTCTCGACGACATTGAATGCCATTTTAAATCTATCGTCCACCATGGATGCTGTTATACAGACTATTAATCTTCATGACCAGTGCTTCACTAAACTTAAAGCCCTTTTAACTATGCCGCTAAAACGTGGGAAAGTGAAGGCATTGGGTGCCCAGAAAAAATGGTACAATAAGAACTGTAGGGTGGCATATAGCAGCCTAATAAAAGCCATTAAAACCAGGGTCTCTAGCGAAATAAAATTGGCCCGCCAAACTTATAAAAAGGTACAGTGGGTCGCGAAGAGAGAATGGGACGAGCGTCATTGGTCCGATCTCTTCGAGGCCTGCCAATCATCTAGCCAGGTAAAATCCTGGGAAATTGTAAAATGGGCAGGAATCCAAACTCCCAAATTCCTGTAAATTACGTTCTAGCAGATGTTTGGGTGGACTTTTATTCCAGCCAGTTCAAGGATCTGGACTTAGAACCCCGAATTGTTCAAGTACTGTGTGCTTCCCCGTTCGCTGGCCCTAGACATACGCTAGTTTTTACAACCTCTGATACCGAGTCTGCACTCAGTTCAGTACAATCGGGGAAAGCCCCAGGGATGGATTCTATCCCTGCTGACCTTTTTAAAACAAATCTCCCATTATGTGTTCCCTATATAACTATGTTTGCCAATGCCATCGCAAAGGGGCAAGATTCCAGAGTCCTGGAAAGGGGCGGAAATTCTTCCAATTTTCAAAAAAGGGGGCCGTTCGGTCCCGGGAAACTACCGTCCCATAAGCTTAATCGACTCCCTACAAAAAATAGTCGCCAGGATGGTTCTTGCCAGAATCCAGGGGTGGATGGAGATGGAAAGTATTCTCTCCCC
The DNA here is from genome assembly GCF_964263255.1 of Lissotriton vulgaris. Taxonomy (NCBI): domain Eukaryota; kingdom Metazoa; phylum Chordata; class Amphibia; order Caudata; family Salamandridae; genus Lissotriton; species Lissotriton vulgaris. Next base: position 137,290,187 of record NC_141691.1, read on the forward strand.
ATTACAGGCTGGCTTTAGATCAGGCACCAGTAATATCGACCAGGTTTTCAGATTCACCCTGATATACTGGAAGGTGGTGCTATTAGGTGGTGGGTCCATCTATGCCGCCTTTGTGGATCTTAAGTCGGCCTTTGATCTTGTGCCTAGAGCAAAATTGTGGGACGTCCTGAGAAATCTGGGCTTACCGCCTGAACTACTAGACCTTGTGGTTAGATTGCATGAGGACAACTTTGCCCAGGTGAGGTGGGGAGGCCAAGGGCAAGTGACGGCTAGTTTCCCTGTAACGCGAGGTGTCCGTCAGGGATGTGTTTTGGCCCCTACCCTTTTTCTACTGTTCATTGACCAGGTGGTGAAGTTCTTCGCCAACACCCCCACTGACGCTCCCTGTTTAGGTGGGAGCAAGTTTCCGATGCTTATATTTGCTGACAACACTTTACTACTCTCAAAAACACGTAGGGGGCTGCAAATTGCACTCAATAGGTTTGAGGAGTTTTGTAAACTAAACGATTTACAAATTAATGTAAGTAAGACCAAATTTATGGTCGTAACTAAAAATCGTCCAATTAAAAGTACAGTCAGCCTGAACGGCGTCAGTATTGAACAAGTGGAGGTCATGACATACCTTGGTGTGACCCTAGACTATCGCCTCTGCTGGAAACCCCAGGTCGACGCACTCCACCTTAAATTTGCACGGCTTGCGGGCTGCTTGGTTAGGGAGTAACAAATGTCCTTAACCAAGCGGGTCGCACCAGCTCTTAAGATTACGAAGCCAAAATTAGCTCTGCCATCCTGTATGGGGCTGACCTATGGGGCTACATGGATCTTTCTCCATTGGTAAAAGGCCAAAACAAATTTATGCGGAAACTGGTAGGATTGCCCCAATCTACACCGATTAAACCACTCTTGTTAGACTTGGGCTGTAAACCCATTAACGAGATGGCTCGTTATCGGTTAGTTGCTTTATGGAGACGAATTTGGACAACACCGGACCTAAGTCTTTTTGCCAACGAATTGGCGGAAGTCAGATCAGTATGGGGCTCTACCAATATTCTGTGGCTACGGGAGGTAAAATTGGTTTTGGAGGAGATGGGTCTTAATCAGCTATGGGTTTCTCCAGGGTCCACCTCCTTCCCCTCCAAGCAAGACTTTAAAGCACGTTATTGGGCTTCTGTCAAACATTTATATGTGGTACAATCAGATGCTACTAGCCTGTCAGGTAGATTTTTGGCACACAAATTAGACCCCTCTCTGGAGATTTACTGGGACGTGATCACCAAGACCCTAGACAAAAAACTATACCATCAGTTTCGAGTAGGGTCTTTGCCAGTAAGGTCGTTTACAAAGAATTGGTCTGCTCATTTAAACGATTCCTGTCCCTGGTGTACTGGCCATAAGGAGAGTGTAGGCCATTTTATTTTTGCATGCCCCGCCTATTATGCTCCAAGAAACAAATGGATTAGGCCTATATGCCGTAGATTGGAAGTTAGAGGGAGTATTGAGGCTTTGAGGGTGCTACGTACCAATACTTCTGAGATGGTGGTTGTGGGTGTTGCTAAGTATCTGGGGTGGGCATGGGTTATTAGAACCAGATATCTAAATGCATCCTAACTCTCAATTTTAACCTCGCTGTTCATACATTAGGTCTTTAATATACTATTTAATGTTTTTTTAACTGATGAAATGGTTTTTGTACATATGATGGTTTAAATGTATCTCCATGTATGTTTTATTCTGTTTTGGTAACTGTCTTTTATGATGAAAAATCGAAATAAAGACCTATGAAACCTGAAACCTGCTATCGCACACCAACACAACCTCAACATCATCTCCTACGCTGATGACACCCAGCTGATCCTCTCCCTCACCAGAGACCCCGACACCGCCAGAACCAGCCTACAAGAAGGGATGAAAGACGTCGCCGAGTGGATGAAGAACAGCCGCCTGAAACTGAACTCAGACAAGACGGAAGTCCTCATCCTGGGACCATCGCCCTCCGCATGGGACGACTCCTGGTGGCCCCCAGCCCTGGGCACCGCTCCCAAGCCAACAGACCACGCACGCAACCTGGGCTTCATCCTGGACTCCTCCCTCTCGATGACCAGACAAGTCAACGCCGTCTCCTCATCATGCTTTCACACCCTTCGCATGCTTCGCAAGATCTTCCGATGGATCCCAACAGAAACCAGGAAGACGGTCACCCAGGCACTCGTCACCAGCCGACTGGACTACGGAAACACCCTCTACACCGGAACCACAGCCAAGCTACAGAAAAGACTCCAACGCATCCAGAACGCCTCCGCCCGACACATCCTGGACATCCCCCGACGCAGCAACATCTCCAGCCACCTGAGGGACCTGCACTGGCTCCCCGTCAACAAGAGGATCACGTTCAGGCTCCTCACCCACGCACACAAGTCTCTCCACGACCTGGGCCCCAAGTACCTCAACGGCCGCCTGACCTTCTACACGCCCACCCGCCAGCTACGGTCTACTAGCCTCGCCCTCGCCGCCGTACCACGCATCCGAAGAGCCACCGCCGGAGGCAGATCCTTCTCCTACCTGGCGGCCAAGACATGGAACTCCCTCCCCATCCACCTTCAGCTGACCCAGGACCATCTCGCCTTCAGGAGACAACCAAGACCTGGCTGTTCGAGAAGTAGCAGACCCCCTCCCCCAAGCGCCTTGAGACCCTTCCGGGTGAGTAGTGCGCTATACAAGTGTTATGATTGATTGATTGATTGATTGAAACCTGAGAAAACTGTTGATTTTACCATTTCATTAGTATTTCCAATCCAATCCAATCCAATCCAATCCAAAAATCTTTATTTCGGTCATTAAGACCATAAAAGATGCATAAAAGGACATACAACATTTAAATCACATTTGATACATGATATATAAATGGGTACAAGTTTGGGAGTAAAAGTTAAATGAGATAAAAGTGAGTAAGAAAGATACATCACAATTATATTAATTAAGTTTTAAAATAACATGATGTAAAAAACTTTGCCGTAGGGGGCTAAAATTTGGTTTAAGACAGTGGCCGGAACTATCATCCTATGTTGGTAAAGCCTTAATCAACTTGGACCTAATACGCCACATGGCGAACAGATATTTAGAGACTGCAAAAACAATGTGAGGGGAGGAATCAGATTTCAATATTCTGTAGGAAGTTGAACAGTTTCTTATTGCCATGTTTCTGCATAAAGGCACCAACCAATACTTCCTTGGAGACCTATAGGTGGGGCAGAAAAACAGGACATGGATTTCCTCCTCATCACAGGAATTGCAACCAGGGCATAGTTTGTCCCCTCCATTGGTCCATTTACTCGTGAAGGATTTAAGGGGGAGGGTTCCGAACCGCCACTGTAAAAAGAGCTTCCTTGCAGTTACCGGGTAGATAAAATCCAAAAAAGATTCAAATTTATAGGTATTTTTGGATTGGGTAAAACAGTGGGTTAAGATGCCAATGCTGGGTGCAGTTAATTGGGTCGCAAGATTTTGTTGCTTGCAGGCTTTCACTAGACTTTTCCGAGGGACCTTGATACAACCAGTTTCGGGGGCCAACCACAATTCATTTAAGCCTAGCCGGAACAGTTCTTTTTTGACAAAAGTCAGCCAAGGGATCTTGTCATTGACGTTTAGATTCATAACATGCACAAGATCACTCCTGTAGTGGTTAAGCTCCTTGGTTGACCAAAGTCTATGCCAGAATCTTATGGGGTTAAGTTCGGCATCCTCCCTGATAGATGATAAGCCCATGTCAAGACGTAGGGGAAGCAAGGGAGTTGCAGCTGGAAGGGCCAGGAGGCGCCTCATAAAATTATTCTCAACGCGTACCAACTCATTTACAGCTTGGTGTCCCCAAAGTTCGCTGCCATATAGAGCAGCAGGTTTTGCTTGGGTTTTGTACATCTCAACTGCGGGGGCTATAGGTTTATATGTTGAGGTATTGGTGATCTTCAGAATAGCCCCAGACAGTTGAGATAGCCTTATTCGCGAGCTTGCAATCTGTGGACACCATGAAAGGTTCTCTTGGAGGGTTACGCCCAGGTATTGGAATGTTTTTACCCTCTCTAAAAAAAATTAGTATTTCTCTTACCTCCTAAAGCAGTGAGGAAGGAAGGTGAGCGAGGTGAAGGGGGAGAGGGGAACTGGGCTGTGAGCAAACATGTTGTCCTCATTGGCAACATCTTCTGCTGAGTATTCCAAAGCTAGATGAGTGTTCACATCTGACTGTGTGCATGTACTCCCTCAGGGCAGGACACAATGCAGAGGTGTAATGTCTTTGAAAGGCCGCAGCCAGAATCCCATCCCAGCCCCATTAGGCTCCACTTCTCATTCCCAGCAGACTAGGATCATTTTAGGACAAAAGCTCTAGCTGTGACCTTCTCTTTTCAATGTTTTCACTTTCAAAATAATAACTGTGGGAGGTTTCTTCACTCCAGGCATTGCTTTCCCGCCAGCTGTTTGCCCCACCTCTCACCCCATCTCACCTCTCTGTGATTCTCCTCTGTGGCCTGCTTTGATGACACCACTATTCATTCTATACAATTGTTCTCCTCTCTCCTCTTCTCTCTGTAGCTGCCACGGAGTCTCCCTGGAGCAAGTTATTATTAAACTTGGTTTACTGGAAGTGTTCTGTATTTTTAACCTCTGGGGTGACTTCTCTGGACCTATCATAGCAGGTAAAAGTTTCCAATGGTGTGAAAAAACTGCAGGAAATATATTTTGGATCATGTTCCTCAGTGACCATTTTATTCTTACAATGTTCATTGAATTTAAAGAGTAGGAAAACGATGTAAATCCATTTTTTCACTTAAGAAGTGTAAAAAAGTGGACTAAACCTGATTAAAACCTCAAACACACACAGAACCACTCTCCTTTCCCACTGAAACATACATTCACACACATACACCATTCACGCCTGTCCAAACCACGTTACATACACTAATTGACACAATGGGGAGATAGCTTCATTTTCAGCCATTGTTGTGTTGTGAGTTGGGATCTTGTAACATCAAGTCAACGTACGTTTCGGTGGAACTTGTAATTTGAATCCACGTTAGCACTAGAGCTTGCTCCTGCTGACCCCTGGAGCCCAGAGGGTCAGATAGAAACCAAAATCATCAAGCAAAAATATTCAAACTAGCCCCACGCTGCAGGAGGCTGCAACTAGCACAAAGCCATGTTTTCATGGCCATCCATCCTGCTCTGAAAGTAGGCCACTAGCCTGGAGCCCACCGCGACAATGCCAGAGGGACAGAATGGTCAATTCTGCCCTGGTAGAAGTGCCACCTAGGGAGTGGGGGGGGGGGGTGGGTGCAGGGCTCCTTACCTTAAAGGCATTACCACCTCAAAGAGAGGGGCCCAGTGATGCAGCAATGCAATCCCCTTCTATCATCCCCTACCCTGAGTGACTTCTTACGGTGGCGGGAACATTTACCGCTGCCGCAACAAGCCATTGCTACAGCCTATACCTGCCCTTCCTTTGCGTAACTCACCGTATTCTATAAGTGTAAGACAAATGGCATATACATGAGATTGATTACCTTCTGTTACACAAATTCACAAACCTCCCATCATATCACTAGAGTCGACTACAAACCCACACTTCTCACCACCCACAATAGTATGGAGAGTCAACATAATAACGGAAGCTTTGGAACAATAAATACAGTAACAATATTCAAAGTACACTAAGTGTTGAAAATGTGCCCTTTCTGCAGGGTTTTAAGGTAGTACCCTGTGCCGGCTCTTTACCCTGCTAACCAGGCGTAAAGTGCTTGTGCTCTCCCTGTTAAACATGGCAACATTGGTATGCACCTCATTGGCACATTTAATTTACCTATGAGTCCCTAGTATATGGGACTACATGTACCAATGGCATGTAAATCAAATTAAATGCAATCCATGGGCTACAGCACACATTTTGCCTCCCACTACAGTAGCACTGTAACACAAGTCTCTAGGACAGCCACTGCATCCTAGGTGTGGAGTTGTAAACTGCCATTTCGTCCTGGCAAAATACATCATTTGTCAGGCCTAAACCTTCCTTTTTAATACTTATAACGCACCCTGAGGTAGGCTTTAAAGTCCCTGAGGGCACGGTGCATGGTATTTAAAAAGTAGGACATGTATATTTAAGATTTTACATGCCCTGGCAGTAAAGGCCCCCCACCCCCCTCACTAAACTTGTTTTTCACTGTGGCAAGACTGGTTTTCCATTGGTTAAACTTGCTCTACACTATTACATTTAAAAGGTGCTAAATTCACTTTAGGATTAGCTAATAAATTGGTTAAAGGATTCATTTTTATGGTAACTTAAAATCCTACCTAACGGTCAAGTTGGATTTTCCTTTACTATTTTGGAAAGTACCTTTTAGAAAGTTGTCATTTTATTGCCTAAAATCGAAAGGCTTTTCTTTTAAGTGTCCAGCTGTCATCTGACCCCAGATCATTCCACTGTGGTGAGATGTGTATTGCTTCCAGACAGTGGACAAAGGGCTCTTCATGTGGGGAGAGGGGTTCCTCCCCCCTTGACAGGATGGCCTAGGGACTGTACATCGAAAAGATGCCTACCTTGTCACTGGCAGATGAAGCTGAGACCTAGGCCAGCCTCCATTTTGTCTCTCTAATCAGTTTTTTTCACTAAACCCAATGGGAGGGTAGAAACTGACCAGAGCTGGTTGGACCCCACAGCCTTCTTGTCAGAACACTTATGAACCTGTGGAAATTCAGAAGAATACTCACCCCTGCTATCTTTTTGTCTGGAAAACCCACAGAGAGCAGAATCGACATCGAAGCCGTAGCTGACGATGTCAAATTTGCAGTCAACCTAAGCTTGCTTGTTTTCCCCACTGAATGAGAACCGGCTTCCACAAAGTTTCTAAGTCAAAATGGCCAATGCCGAACCAAAGCCAATTGACACAGGCCTTCCTGGGCACAGACTCTGGACTTCACCCGCTCAGAGCTTTCCCACATTTGTCAACAGCCACCCTGAGGCCCTGCTCCTCGGCATCCAGTCGTTGTTGAGCTCTGCTTCGGATCTAGCTTGCCCTACTGACAGCTCATCGATGACGACTTTATTTCTATAAAAGATTTTAAGTCAGAAAGTAAGCTTTCCACGGTGACAAACCTGGTCCCGGATCGGACAGATGATCCATCATGTTCAGCCTTAGCATTCAACTTTGACCTTTTCCTGCACAGCCAGCTGCCTGCAGTTGACGCTTTGTGCTTTTTGGTGCTATTTTTTTTTTATTCTAACCATAAAAATTCTTATCTCTGGATTCTGCTTTTTGGATTTTTGTCATTTTGGTGTAATGTATTTATTAAAATATTTGCCATTTTCTAAAATTTGAATTAAATTTTTATTGTGTTGTGTTTGTACTTCATTTCAGGTTGAGCACTGCATAAATAATTTACACATTTCCTCTAGGTTAAGCCTGATTACTTTGTGCCAAACTTCCAGATGGTGAAGCATAGGTTTATTTAGTGACTTTAGTTGTTCACTTGACAAGGATTGTGATTATGATTTGAGGAGGTTTCACACTCTTTCCCAATTAATAATCCAACTTCTTACAGGAAGAATATGGAAATACCACCTTATCCCATGTCTTTCTGCTTCCTTTCTGGATCAATCGCAGCCATATGTTTGCTGCAACATGACTGAGGCACACCTCTGACCCTCATTGTTGACACCAACATGCTTCCCACAAAGGCCTCACTTGACAACACACACTGTGCGAACCACACACAACTGACCAGCTGCTAGCCTCAACTCAACATAGGAAGTGCTTGCAAATGTGACTCCCACATCTTTCTCCTTCATGCCATACTTAATTGCAGCAACAATTTTGCCGTAACATGGTTGAGCACACTGCCAAACCCAATGCATGACCCCAAAATGCCCTTTCACATTGAACGCTCTAAGAAACACACTATTAAATGTGGGGGTCTCTAGTTGACAGAGGTAGGGACCGTTGTTCAAGAAGCGACCCTTGCTTCTAGTCAGGGTAAGGGGATATACACTTTAGATAACCCCTTATCACCCCCTTGGTGGCTTGGCACGAGCAGACAAGCTTATTCCAAAGAAAATGTGTAAAGTATTTGTACTCAAAACAAACACGAATACAGTGATAACACTACAAATGGACATCACACCAGTTTAGAAAAATACAGTATCTTTATCTAAACTCAACAAGACCAAAACGACAAAAATACAACATACAGGTAGCAAAATAGAACTTAAAAACAGTTGTTTCCAAAATAAAGCTGATAGAAAACAAATAACTCCACCTGGATCTATTACAACGTCATGACAGCAATACATTCAAAGTACAGATCCTACCGCGGCATCGGGCACGGAGTTACATAGAGTCCCAAACAAACAGTACCTTGGAAACGAAGTCTATGACGTTGCACGGCATCGTGGAGGTGAGGCATCGGTGCCGAGGTCGAGGTCGGCTCCCTGCCACGGAGGAGGCGAGGCATTGTATCTGCTAAGAGGCGACGTGTTTAATCCAGGACAGGGGAAGTCAGTTGCGGCGGCGCTGAGGCATCGGTGCGAGTAAGGCGATAAAAAGTCAGCGAGTTCGTGGAGTCACCCTCTTCGGTTATCTGCGCGGCGATAGCAGTATGCAGGCGCAGATAATGATGGAGTCAGTGCAAGCGATGGCGTTCTTAAAAATGCAGACAACTGCAGGCGTCGAAGGGCATCGATGGACTTTGGAGCTGCGGAGCAGGACTGGTGGTGCATCCTTCACTTCACAAGCGGTGCACCTACCCTCGGTGCAGGTCACAACGTAACTGCAGTGCCACTGACGGCGTCAGAGACAGGTTTTCTTGCTTTTTTCAAGTTGCTTCCAGGTCCCAACAGCAGGAACAAACTTCAGAGGCCCAAAACTGGAATAGGCAACTCCTGGCAGGTTGAAACTCTCAGCAATAGAGTTCAGGGGAGCTGGGGGTGAAGTCTTTGTGTCCCTGAGACAGAACAGGAGGCTAGCACACACAGGCCCTTGGAGAATCTTCTTCAATCAGGTTCCCAGCAAAATTCCAGCGTTTGTCCTTTCCTTTGCAGTAGCAGCAACTGCAGGCCAATCCTGCACAGCACAAAGCAAAGGGGCAGTACTCCTCCTCACAGCTGTCCATCTCTTCTCCTTGGCAAATGTTCCTCTTGAGTCCAGAAGTGATCTAAAGTTCTGGGGTTTAAGGCCACTACTTATAAACCCTTTTTAGTCTTTGTTTTTCTTTGTGCAAGGGGCTCTGAGCCCAGTTTAAACCAGTTCTGTTCTCACTAGTACAGTATGACCACAGGGGGCAAAGACAGCATTGTGCCAGGGAGACAGGCCCTATTTGGGTGCAAGTAAAATTCCTCCCACTACTCTAAAAGTAGCCAAGGTCTATTCAGCTCAGCTCTGAGTCTTCCAGGAAGGGCCAGGCACACCTCATACCCCCAGTGGCTGTCTACTGTGAATGCACATCCCCACCCTCTGTCACTCCAAAACCGGTCAATACACAAACAGGCACAGGCACACAGAATGGTTACACAAGAAATGCCTACTTTCTAAAAGTGTTATTTTCAGACACACAATTTAAAAAACATATTTACTAAAAGATGTGTTATTAAATTCTAAATTCAGAGAGCCTAAACTACATTTCTCTATCGTGTCCCAATGGGACGTTATACTTGTAAGATGTTACAAAGTATTTCCCAGCCTATCTTATTGGGCAGATGGCATTTCGAAAGGGAAAAAATAAAGTGGCAGATTTCACTAACAGGACATGTCACACACACCAGTGCAAGTCCTACCTTTGACGTACACTGCACCCTGTCCATAGGGGACCTTGGGTCTACCTGAGGGGTGTCTTATATGTAGGAAAAGGGAAGGTTAAGGCCTGGCAAGTGGGTGCACTTGCCAGGTTTATATGGCAGTTTAAACTATGCACAGACACTGCAGTGGCAGGTCTGAGATACATTTACAGGCTACTCATGTGGGTGGCACAATCAGTGCTGCACATCGACTAGTAGCATTTGTTTTACAGGCCCTGGCACACTCAGTGTACTCCACTAGGGACTTACCAGTAAATTAAATATGGCAATCCAGAAAACATCAATCCCTAAACACAATTTACATGGAGAGCATATGCATGTTATCACTGAATAGCAGTTGTAAAGTTCCCAGAGTTCTATAGCCAACAGAAATCGGTGAGGAAAAATAGGGGGAACAAGCAAAACGTTTTGGGATAACCCTGCAAAAAGGGCCAAGACCATCACACACACTCTACCACCATGCACAAGAAAATGGGTAGCAGTTTACTAGATCCACCAGAAAGTGTTTTGAGACTTTGCTAAGGGTAGAAAAGTGCAATATCAATGCTACAATACAACATAATACAAGAGTGTTCTAAGTACATTTGATGATCAAGATACTGTTCTTTCACCAGAACTAAAACTGCTCATTGTAAAGTGCTTTGCTGTTCTTTTGAGCTATGGAGTGCTTTATTTCAAAACCTACAGTCACACATTAAAGAAAAAACTGTTGATTTTAGCATTTCATTAGTATTTCTCTTACCTCCTAAAGCAGTAAGGAGGGAAGGTGAGCGAGGTGAAGGGGGAGAGGGGAGCTGAGCTGTGAGCAAACATGTTGTCCTCATTGTCAACATCTTCTGCTGAGTATTCCAAAGCTAGATGAGTGTTCACATCTGACTGTGTGTATGTACTCCCTCGGGGCAGGACACAATGGAGAGGCATCATTTCTATGGAAGGCCGCAGACAGAATCACATCCCAGCCCCATTAGGCTCCACTTATCATTCTCGGCAGACTAGGATCATTTTAGGACAAAAGCTCTAACTGTGACCTTCTCTTTTCAATGTTTTCACTTTCAAAATAATAACTGTGGGAGGTTTCTTCACTCCAGGCATTGCTTTCCCGCCAGCTGTTTGCCCCACCTCTCACCCCATCTCACCTCTCTGTGATTTCTCCTCTGTGGCCTGCTTTGATGACACCACTATTCAGTCTATACAATTGTTCTCCTCTCCCCTCTTCTCTCTGTGGCTGCCACTGGCTCTCCCTGGAGCAAGTTATTATTAAACTTGATTTACTGGAAGTGTTCTGTATTTTTAACCTCTGGGGTGTCTTCTCTGGACCTATCATAGCAGGTAAAAGTTTCCGATGGTTTGAAAAAAGTGCAGAAAATATATTTTGGATCATGTTCCTCATTGGCCTTTTTATTCTTACAATGTTCATTGAATTTACAGATTAGGAAAACAATGTAAATCCATTCTTTCACTTAAGAAGTGTAAAAAAGTGGACTAAACCTGATTCAAACCTCAAACACACACAACCCACTCTCCTTGCCCACTGAAACATACATTCACACACATACACCATTCACGCCTGTCCAAACCACGTTACATACACTAATTGACACAATGGGGAGATAGCTTCATTTTCTGCCATTGTTGTGTTGTGGGTTGGGATCTTGTGACATCAAGTCAACATACGTTTCAGTGGAACTTGTAATTTGAATCCACTTTAGCACTAGAGCTTGCTGCTGCTGACCCCTGGAGCCCAGAGGGTCAGATAGAAACCAAAATCATCAAGCAAAAATATTCAAACTAGCCCCGCGATGCAGGAGGCTGCAACTAGCACAAAGCCATGCTCTCATGGCCATCCATCCTGCTCTGAAAGTAGGTCACTAGCCTGGAGCCCACTGCGACAATCCCAGAGGGACAGAGTGGTCAATTCTGCCCTGGTAGAAGTGCCACCTAGGGAATGGGGGGGGGGGGGGGTTCAGGGCTCCTTACCTTCAAGGCATTACCACCTCAAAGAGAGGGGCCCAGTGATGCAGCAATGCAATCCCCTTCTATCATCCCCTACCCTGAGTGACTTCTTACGGTGGCAGGAACATTTAACGGTGCCGCAACAAGCCATTGCTACAGCCTATACCTCCCCTTCCTTTGCGTAACTCACCGTATTCTATAAGTGTAAGACAAATGGCATGTACATGAGATTGATTACCTTCTGTTACACAAATTCACAAACCTCCAATCATACCACTAGAGTGGACTACAAACCCACACTTCTCACCACCCACAATAGTATGGCGAGTCAACATAATAACGGAAGCTTTGGAACAATAAATAGAGTAACAATATTCAAAGTACACTAAGTGTTGAAAATGTGCCCTTTCTGCAGGGTTTTAAGGTAATCCCCTGTGCCGGCTCTTTACCCTGCTAACCAGGCGTGAAGTGCTTGTGCTCTCCCTGTTAAACATGGCAACATTGGTATGCACCTCATTGGCACATTTAATTTACCTATGAGTCCCTAGTATATGGGACTACATGTACCAATGGCCTGTAAATCAAATTAAATGCAATCCATGGGCTACAGCACAAATTTTGCCTCCCACTACAGTACAGTAGCACTGTAAAACAAGTCTCTAGGACAGTCACTGCATCCTAGGTGTGCAGTTGTAAACTGCCATTTCGTCCTGGCAAAATACATCATTTGTCAGGCCTAAACCTTCCTTTTGAATACTTATAATGCACCCTGAGGATGGCTTTAAAATCCCTGAGGGCATGGTGCATGGTATTTAAAAAGTAGGACAAGTATATATAATATTTTACATGCCCCGGCAGCAAAGCACCCCCACCCCCAAAGTTGTTTTTTTCACTGTGGCAAAGCTGGTTTTCCATTGGTTAAACTTGCTCTACACTATTACATTTAAGAGTTGCTAAATTCACTTTAGGATCCATAGTCTATATCTATCTATACTAATAATATAAAGAGAGAGCCCAAACCTTTGAGGCGGGAAATCTCAGGAACTACAGCTCCAATCACAACACCCAATACAGCGTTGGAAAGGGCAGTTGCAGCAGAAGGACATAGGCTATGCAGACGCCCACCATATACATTTAAAAGGTAAAAGAACCGTGCCAGCAAAGTAGTCCCTTGTGGACGTGTCTGCGTTGTGCTGTGGGCGTATGCTGGGGGGGCGTGACAAATGCTGGGGGCGTGTGGTACGTTCCGCCCTTCATGCCATGTCTCATATCTTGTGCTGTGGGCGTGTGCTGGGGGCGTGGGCGTGTGCGGGCCGCGGGATTACGGGAAAAAAAGCAAGCGTTGTGCCCAATATTTCATTGTTTTTTCTTCCCAGGTTCTGTACATTCCAGCTCCGGGTGTCCACTCTGCTCCCTTTAAATGCCCCTGCACCCCATAATCATAACCCACCCTTACTCCTTAAAATAACCCAACACCCTTAAACACTAACCCATCTTAACCCTGTGAATATACCCTGTACCTCAAAACCCAAACCTATCCCTAAACCCTAAAAATACCCCTGTACCCCAAACCCAAACCTAGCCCTGAACCCTATAAATACCCCTGTACCTCAAAACCCAAAGCTACCCCTGAACCCTAAAAATACCCCTGTACCCCAAAACCCAAACCTAGCCCTGAATCCTAAAAATACCCCTGTACCCCAAAACTCAAACCTACCCTGAACCCTAAAATACCCCTGTACCCCAAAACCCAAACCTAGCCCTGAACCCTTAAAATACCCCTGTACCCCAAAACCCAAACCTAGCCCTGAACCCTAAAAATATCCCTGTACCCCAAAACCCAAACCTAGCCCTGAACCATAAAATACCCCTGTACCCCAAAACCCAAACCTAGCCCTGAACCCTTAACTACCTGTGTACCCCAAAATCCAAACCTACCCCTGAACCCAAAAAATACCCCTGTACCCCAAAACCCAAACCTAGCCCTGAACCCTTAAAATACCCCTGTACCCCAAAACCCAAACCTACCCCTGAACCCTAAGAATACCCCTGTACCCCAAAACCCAAACCTAGCTCGGAACCATAAAAATAACCCTGTACCCGAAAACCCAAACCTACCCCTGAACCCTAAAATACCCCTGTACCCCAAAACCCACACCCAGCCCTGAACCCTAAAAATACCCCTATAAACTAAAACCCAAACCTAGCCCTGGTCCCTTAAAATACCCCTGTACCCCAAAACCCAAACCTACCCCTGAACCCTAAACATACCCCTGTACCCAAAAACCCAAACCTACCCCTGAACCCAAAAAATACCCCTATACCCCAAAACCCAAACCTAGCCCTGAACCCTAAAAATACCCCTGTACCCCAAAACCCATACCTATCCCTAAACCCTAAAACGACCCCTGTACCCCATAACCCAAAACTATATCTGAACCCTTAAAATACCCAAACACCCCAAAACATATACCTCAGTACCCCAAAACATATACCCCTATATCCATACTTACCTTATCCAAACATTTTTTTAAAAACATGCTTTTACCATTCATGCATTTACAACGAATTTCGTTGTAAATGTATGCGTGGTAAAAGCATATAAAATGTAATGCCATGCGTTATAATGGCATTGCGGAGTCATGGTGCTTTCGTAATGAAAGTATGCGGAGTGATGGTATGCGGAAAGAAAGTTGCGGAATAATGGGTATTTACCCTTCCCCGGTAAGTACATTGGTGGCACAGCGGCCCACATCTCCAGCAACATACTCATATTTTTTCACCACCGATTTGAAAAATGCACAGGTCTCTCTCAGTGATGGCCAGCACCGACATACACTTTTAGACACACCTCCCGCCACAAGTTCTAGAATTGCGAACTTTAGAGCTGGGGAGCTACGTTCGAATTTCGGCATCAGCTCAACATCCTGTGATTCCAGGCAAATCGCTTTGTCTCCCAGTGCCTACCACAAATGAATGTGTTCTTCTGTAACGTAAATTGTGCTCGGGCCATGTTGTCGAGTTCGCGCTATATAATATTGCAAGGAAAAATAAAGTAGGGAAACTCGAGTTCACACACTACTGAACGCGCACTCTTAAGTGCATCAGCAGTGCACTGTCACAGACCTGTCACAGTGCATCAACACTGTCACTGTCACAGGCCTGTCACAGATAAGAAATGCTATCAAAACGAAATCCTACAAAACAATATACTACTGGCCGGCAGCAATTCATACCCGGACAACGTCGGGACGGGCTGCTAGTCTATCTATACTACTACTAGCAATCTGCCCCGGCTTTGCCCGGGGCAGAAGGGGACTGGGGGCAGCATTTTAAGCCTCTGTGCACCCACCCCCACCCCCGACATTGCCCAGTCCGCATCCCTCCCGCCTCCCGCCCCGACATTGGCCATACCGCCTCCCGCCTCTCGCCTTGAGCCTTGTGCCTTGATCCTCCCGCCCGCCGCCCCCGCCCCGACATTGGGCATAGCGCCTCCCGCCTCCCGCCTCCTGCCTTTAGCCTCCCGCCCGCCTCCCGCCCCGGCTTTGTAACCCCTCCCAGGTCCCGACTTACCTCATCCGCCGCTCCTTCCTACCCTGGAGTGTTTACCTCTCCACTGCTTGACCGCTTGTCAGCTACCTCATCCGCTGCTCCTCCCCGCGCTGCCACTGCTCCTCCGCTTCTCGTCGCTCCGCAGCTCCTCCCGGCGCTCATGTTCTCCCCTCTTCCAGTTGCTGGTGAACTCCGCTCCTCCCCTCACGCAGACGCTCCTCCCGGCGCTCATGTCCTCGCGCTTCCGGTTGCTCGTGAACGACGCAACTCCCCTCACGCATACGTCGCGGCCGGCGCTACTTGCAAGGGACTACATTATTTTTATTTCTAAATATTTTAAACAACGTTTTATTTTTTATTTTTATGTAGCCTATGTCCTTCTGCTTGCCCTGAGGTTTTCTAAGATGTCTTGGGTGTTCAGATTGGTGGTGTAGTTTTCGAGTTTACCTGGCTCAAAGGTGCAAGTTCTCTCTTTATAATAGTAGTATAGATTATAAAGCAAGAACTTTGAACCTTTGAGGCGGGTAAACTCGGGAACCACAGCGCCAATCTACACACCCGATACATCATTGTAATAGTCTGGGTGTGCAGATGGACATAGGCTTCATAAACTATAAAAATATGCGTTATTTAAAAAATGTACCTTAAAAAAAAAGTAGTCCCTTCGAAGTAGCGCCGGCCGCGACCTGCGTGCTGACGTCAGGAGCGCGGGGAGGAGCGGCGTCCAGGAGCGCGAGGAGGAGCGGCGGACATGGCGTGGGGGAGGAGCGGTGACCAGCGGCTGACAGGCGGTGAGGACCGGCGGACAGGCGGGAGGAGCGGCAAGGAGTGGCGGAGCGGTGAACTGAGGAGCGCGGGGGAGGAGCGGCGGCTCAGGTAAGGCTACGGGGGTCCACGGACAATGTCGGGGCAGGCGGGGGACGGTGCAGGCGGGGGACGGGGCAGACGGGGGCCCGGGCTGCTGGACAATGTCGGGGCGGGAGTGGGTCTGGGCGGGCGGGGTCCCGGGCTGCTGGACAATGTCAGGGCGGGCGGGGGTCGGGGAAGCCTGATTGCTCCCGGACAAGGTCGGGACGGGCTGCTAGTAATATAATAAAGAGAGAGCCCAAACATTTTAGGCGGGTAATCTCAGGAACAACAGCACCAATCACAACACCCAATACAGCGTTGGAAAGGGCAGTTGCAGCAGAAGGACATAGGCTATGCAGACGCCCACCATATACATTTAAAAGGTAAAAGAACCGTGCCAGCAAAGTAGTCCCTTGTGGGCGTGTCTGCGTTGTGCTGTAGGCGTGTGCTGGGTGCGTGACAAACGCTGGGGGCGTGTGGTACGTTCCGCCCTTCATGCCATGTCTCATATCGTGTGCTGTGGGCGTGTGCTGGGGGCGTGGGCGTGTGCAGGGCGCGGGATTAGGGAAAAAAAAGCGAGCGTTGTGCCCAATATTTCATTGTTTTTTCTTCCCAGGTTCTGTACATTCCAGCTCCGGGTGTCCATCCTGCTCCCTTTAAATACTACTGCACCCCATAATCATAACCCACCCTTACTCCTTAAAATACCCCAACACCCTTAAACACTAACCCATCTTAACCCTATAAATATACCCTGTACCCCAAAACCCAAACCTATCCCTAAACCCTAAAAATACCCCTGTACCCCAAACCCCAAACCTAGCCCTGAACCCTAAAAATACCCCTGTACCCCAAAACCCAAACCTACCCCTGAACCCTAAAATACCCCTGTACCTCAAAACCCCAAACTTCCCCTGAACCCTAAAAATACCCCTGTACCCCAAAACCCAAACCTACCCCTGAACCCTAAAATACCCCTGTAGAAGGGAACACCAGATTGCCATAACCTGTGTTTGCACTGATTATTGAGCGAACACTAGCTCACTTTTTAACTGCTCGATTTTTTACTGCTTTTAATTTGTATGTGAATATTGTTCATGCACTGGGGAGAGATTGCAGGCTGATCCGGTCGCACTGGCCAGACATTTTAGTGCACCGGCATTACCCAGGCAGGGAAGGGGGATCCAGACTGGGCGCTAGCCCGGACGGCCGCCATCTTGGAACGGGCCAAGGTTAGCGTGCTAGTCCTTTCGCCCCACTGATCTTTAAAAGGCGGGATGAAGTGACCGCGCAGCAGGCGCGCCTAAGGCGCGCCTGTCTGCGCACATCCGCCCGCGCTTAGCGCCAGGACCCCTGACGGTTGCCCACCGCAAAAACCTCTACGATTAACATATGATCGGTATACTTTGTTTAGCCTTGGGGGACAAGGCAAGGCACCAGGATGCCTATGCTTGACGTCTAAACTCCCAGGATCCTTTGCGGACCCGGAAGCCTCGCGAAAATCGGACGACTAGCAGAACGGAACGCTGCTCGGCACCGATACATCTGTTGAAAGATCTAACTCTAACGCCTACGGACAAGGCGTCCCTGTCACCTCACAACAGACCGGCGATTAAGACACAATAACGACTCTTGAGCCGGAGACCCACTACTGCCAATCACCACGGAGCCCGGACCCACCATTTTCATATGGTTTGGTGTCCTGGTATCCGCATTTGTATTTCTGGTTTCTCACTGGTTGAGAGACATTGGTCCTGATGAGAACTCATCTACTCATATGAGTTCGAAACGCGTAGACTTTTCAAGCCTAAAAAACCAAAAAATTGTGTGATGTTTACTTCTGAATGGTTAAGAAAGATATGAATATTCTCTAGGCTTCTTTGTAAATCAAAGGGATTACATTGTAGATGCAATTTATTTATTCTTCTGTAGTGTTTGTATATATGTAAATAGTGTGGTTTGAGAGTGGTATGATTGGATGTATGTATTATATGTTGTCAAAAAAAGTCTAAAACGTTATTCTGTCTGAAAAAAAGTTTTGTTCCTTCTGAATAATGATCATTTGTTTGTTGTACATAAGGTCTTAAATTTTTCATTGAAAATCCTTAAATCGTTCATTGAGATTCAAAAATAAGAAAGAATCATGTTTCAAAATAAAATATAAATAAAACGACACATTTTGGTCACCAGTAACATTTGTTCCATGGTCAGATGTTTAAACTAAAAATAA
The DNA here is from genome assembly GCF_964263255.1 of Lissotriton vulgaris. Classification (NCBI taxonomy): domain Eukaryota; kingdom Metazoa; phylum Chordata; class Amphibia; order Caudata; family Salamandridae; genus Lissotriton; species Lissotriton vulgaris. The sequence goes on from NC_141691.1 coordinate 137,308,603, forward strand.
GAGGGTAAAAGAATTGGCAGCACATGCAATCTCTTTCGTTGTTCAGTAGCTTGTGGCAAGCAGTGCTGTTGGGAGCCCAAACCCAGTAGTTTTTTTGTTTAAGGTGACGTTTAATAAGGACATACAGGTTTCGGCACGTCTATGCCCCGCTTGTAAAAGTGCTATCCCAATTATCTTAATGCATCCAATTAGATCTATTCTCAATAAGCACAAAGGGAGGGCAGAGACAGCTACGGAGGCTGTTAGATGGCTCCTCGTAAATACTAGATCACTGGTTAAACATAGCGTCGAGCTCGCAGAATTGATTCAGGACAAAGATATAAAAATATCATTTATCACGGAGTCCTGGACTGACGCGGCCTCAGGGCCGGACATTGTTAAGGCCTCGCCACCTAACTACCGTAGCTATGTTCAAAGCAGAGTGGGAAAACGAGGGGGCGGTTTGGTAATTCTGTATCATAACTCCATTGTGGGAAATTTTCAGACAGTAACAGCTGACACGGGGGAAGCATTGGCGTTCAACCTCATCCTATCTAATCAGCAGTCCATGAGGGGCTGTTTATGCTACAGGCTACAGGAATAAGACCCCGTTTTTATCCGCATTAGCCAATATTCTAGAGGAGGCAGTTTGCGCTAAGTCCTTTACTTCTTAGGGGATTTTAATTTTCACCTAGAGAATGGGCTTGACCCGGATACCCTTGAACTCCTCGAGATGATGGATGGGATTGATTTGAAACAGCTGGTGGTAGGCCCTACGCATAAAGCGGGGCACACTCTGGATGGTATTTTTTCTAACCATCCTGGCCTAGCAATGTCCTCCATTTGTCCAGTGACTTGGTCGGACCACGCCGCAGTCTGCTTCAATGTCCCCATCTCTAAATCACTTTCACGCAGGCTGGTCAGTATACATCCTAAGACCAGCAGGGCGTGGAATAAGCTAGATGGAGTCTCCTTTGAAGACCTTTTGGTCTCCTCTAGGGTGTCAATGCCCTCAGATGTGAATCAAGCGGCGGCCACCTATTCCAACTGGGTGGACAACAAGATTCTAGCGCCACTTAAGCACCACCATTCCACTCGGTCAATTCCCTCGGCCCCATGGTTCTCAGAGGAGATCAGAGAACAGAAGTGCATCTGCAAGAAATTGGAAAGGGTATGGCGCAAAAATTACCTTGAGGTAGACAAAGGGAAACTTAAAGCGGGACTGGTGCTATATAAAAATCTGATAGGGAAGGCCAAAACGGCCTATTTCTCCGCTTGCATCAATGGCCCCAAGAACTCCCCGAAGGAGCTCTTTCGGGTGGTCACGAGCCTGTTGGCCCCCAAGCCAGAATCCGCACCCCCGAGCCAGGAATTGTGTGATGGCCTTGCCAAGTTCTTCCTAAATAAGGTAGAGAGGATCTTTAACACCTTAGATGAGCAAGCAATGGCCAATTGGCCAGGGGGTGGAATAGAGATGTCACCGGCCAATGGACAAGAAGGATGGCTCACTAGTTTCTCCCTGATAAGTAAGGATGAGGTAACGAAACGGCTGTTGAGTACCAAATCAGGCTCCCCAGAAACCCCTGCCCAGCGGCTGCCGCAAAAGTAGCGGCGGCACCTATTTCCACCTTTCTAGCTGAGCTATTCAATAATATGCTGGAAGTGGGCGAATTTCCCTCTTGTTGGAAACAGGCCTCAATCTTGCCGTTGTTAAAAAAAAATCTAACTTGGATATTTCAGATCTAAACAACTACCGTCCCATCGCTAGGCTTCCGCTACCGGACACACTATTTGAGGGAATCTTGAACAGTCAACTTAGTACATTCCTGGGGGCCACACAAGCTCTGGACCCATCTCAACATGGATTCAGAGCCTGACATAGCACAGAAACTGCCTTAATCAAATCCTCTGAGGATGTCAGGAAAGTACTAGACGGTGGTGGCAAGGCAGCCTTGATCCTGCTTGATTTATCAGAGGCCTTTGATACGGTCCACCATACGATCTTGGTGGACGGTCTGAGGGCTTGCGGAATCCAGGGGAAAGCGCATAAGATCCTTAAAGCCTTCCTTACCAACAGTAGTGGCCTTGGGTGAGTTTGAATCAAGTCCCTTTGAGATGCCCTGTGGAGTTTCCCAGGGTTCTTCCCTGAGCCCTACCCTATTTAATGTTTATGTATCCACTCTGGCCCCAGTTATTCGATTGTATGGATTCAATTTAACATCTTACGCAGATGATACGCAGATCGTGGTATCTCTGCAGCCAGGAAGGGAGGTGGGCACAGCCTTGAGGTTCAAAGACTGCATGCTGGCAGTCAGTAAATGGATGGCTAGGAATTGTTTAAAATTAAATTCAACCAAGACCGAAGTTTTACTCTTTGGCGCCAGAGAGAACTTCTGGACCCCGGCATGGTGGCCCGAGGAGTTAGGTGACCCACCGTCCCCAGTCACTAAGGTCAAGAACTTAGGGGTGCTGATGGATGACAAACTTACCTTCAGGCCCCAAGTCAATGCATTGTCATCAGCTGTTCATTACACACTGAGGACAATACGCAAGATCTTGCCCTTTCTTCCAGAGGAGCACAGAAAAACAGTGGTGACAGCCCTGGTCCTGTCCGCCTCGATTACTGTAATGGATTACTGCTTAACGCCCAGGAGGGGCTTCTCAACAAATTGCAAGCCTTGCAAAATGCTGCAGCCCGTCTGATCACAGGCACACCGAAATTCGCCTCCGTGTCTCAAGACCTGGTGAAGTTGCACTGGCTCCCAGTACGAAAGCGAATCGCTTTCAAGGCATTATGCACAGTGTGTAAGGCTCTGAGGGGGCTGGGCCCCCCTGCCTTGCTTACTATTTCCAGCTGTACAAACCGGGCAGGCAGCTGAGATCAGCGGATATGGGGCTGGTTGTAATCCCACGAATCAGGAAAGCCCAATGGGGCGGCAGAAGCTTCTCTGCGGGGGCAGCGAGGGCCTGGAATGCCCTCCCTCTTGCACTGAGACAGGCTACAGAGATATTGTCATTTAGAAAGCTTCTGAAAACGTGGCTATTCATTCACTAGCTTTAGGCCTGGCCCAGGGAGCGTTCGTTCAGCGCCAGGACACCATCTGGTAACAGTGCGCTTTATAAATGTCATAAATAAATAATTAAATAAAAATACCCCAAAACCCAAATCTAGCCCTGAACCCTTAAAATACCCCTGTTCCCCAAAAAACCCAAAACTACCCCTGAGCCCTAAAAATACCCCTGTACCCCAAAACCCAAACCTAGCCCTGAATCATAAAAATAACCCTGTACCCCAAAACCCAAACCTACCCCTGAACCCTAAAATACCCATGTACCCCAAAACCCAAACCTAGCCCTGAACCCTTAAAATACCCCTGTACCCCAAAACCCAAACCTACCCCTGAACCCTAAAAATACCCCTATACCCCAAAACCCAACCTAGCCCTCAACCCTAAAAATACCCCTGTACTCCAAAACCCATACCTATCCCTAAACCCTAAAACTACTGCTGTACCCCATAACCCAGAACTATATCTGAACCCTTAAAATACCCAAACACCCCAAAACATATACCTCAGTACCCCAAAACATATACCCCTATAACCATACTTACCTTATCCAAACATTTAAAAAAACATACTTTTACCATTCATGCATTTACAGCGAATTTCGTTGTAAATGTATGCATGGTAAAAGCATATAAAATGTAATGCCATGTGCTATAATGGCATTGCGGAGTCATGGTACTTTTGTAATGAAAGTATGCGGAGTGATGGTATGCGGAAAGAAAGTTGCGGAATAATGGGTGTTTACCCTCCCCCGGTAAGTACATTGGTGGCATGGCGGACCACATCTCCAGCAACATACTCATATTTTTTCACCACCGATTTGAAAAATGCACAGGTCTCTCTCATTGATGGCCAGCACCGACATACACTTTTAGACACACCTCCCGCCACAAGTTCTAGAATTGCGAACTTTAGAGCTGGGGAGCTGCATTCGAATCTCGGCATCAGGTCAACATCCTGTGATTCCAGGCAAATCGCTTTGTCTCCCTGTGGCTACCACAAATGAATGTGTTCTTCTGTAATGTAAATTGTGCTCATGCTATGTTGTCGAGTTCGCGCTATATAATATTGCAAGGAAAAATAAAGTAGGGAAACTCGAGTTCACACACTACTGAACGTGCAGTCTTAAGTGCATCAGCAGTGCACTGTGAATCGGAGCATTTCACAGGCCTGTCACAGATAAGAAATGCAATCAAAACGAAATCCTACAAAACAATATACTACTGGCCGGCAGCAAATCATACCCGGACAACGTCGGGACGGGCTGCTAGTTAGCTAATAAAATGGTTAAAAGTCTCATTTTTATGGTAATTTAAAATCCAACCTAATGGTCAAGTTGGATTTTCCTTTACTATTTTGGAAAGTACTTTTTAGAAAGTTGTCATTTTATTGCCTAAAATCGAAAGGCTTTTCTCTCAAGTGTCCAGCTGTCATCTGACCCCTGATCATTCCACTGTGGTGAGATGTGTATTGCTTCCAGACAGTGGACAAAGGGCTCTAGATGTGAGGAGAGGGTTCCCCCCCCCCCTTGACAGGATGGCCTAGGGACTGTACATCAAAAAGATGCCTACCTTGTCACTGGCAGATAAAGCTGAGAACCAGGCCAGCCTCCATTTTTTCTCTCTAATCAGGCTTTCACTAAACCCAGTGGAGGGTAGGAACTGACCAGAACTGGTTGGACCTCATGGCCTTCTCTTCAGAGCACTTCTGGCCCTTTGAAAATTAAGAAGAATACTCTCCCCTGCCATACATTTGTTGCCATCTTTTTGCCTGGAAAACCCACAGAGACCAGAATCTATATCAATGCCATAGCTGTCGATTGTAAATTGCCAGTCAACCTAAGCTTGCTGGTTTTCCCCACTGAAGGAGAACCGGCTTCCATAAAGTTTCTAAGTCTAAATGACTGATGCTGAGCCAAAGCCAATTGACGCAAGGCTTCCTGGGCACAGACTCCGGACTTCGTCCACTCAGAGCATTCCCACATTTGTCAATGGCTTCGCCGAGACCCTGCTCCTCAGCATCCGGTCGTTGTTGAGCTCTGCTTCGGCTCCAGCTTGCAGCTTGCCCTACTGACATCTCATCGATGACAACTTTATTTCTATGATAGATTTTAATTCAGATGGTAAGCTTTCCACGGGGACAAACCTGGCCCCTGAATTTTTTCTTTATGCAATTTTATATAGCGCGGACTTCACCTGAAGGTGTCAGAGCGCTTCACAATAGGAACAGTAATGATACATGAGGAGAAAATTACAAGTGAACAAATTACAAAAGCAAACGTTAAGTTACATGAATCAAAGGTGACAATAGTGAGCAACCAAAATACATGAGGTAGCAATCGGTACATTACAGGAGGAAAAAGTGATATGTGTGCAGGTTACAAAAGCGTACAAAGTACAAGTAGAGGTATAATACTGCAATAAATGGCAGACACTCCAGCACAAGAACAAACGTTTCGTAGGCAATGGTGGCACTTGTGCAAGTATCCAAAGCAAACAAAATGTGAGAGGTAGCAAACAGTGTGTTACAAGAGAAAAGTGACATGTGCAAGTTACAAAAGGGTAAGTAAGTAAGTAAAATCTTTATTCGGTTTCATTTTTACAAAGAGAACCATAAAAGTGTACAGACATTTCATAAAATTTAAAATTACAGATTAAGATTCAGTTTAGTAAAAAAATCATCATTGTCTTATCAAATAATTTTAGAGATTATTATTTTGAAGGTTTAGCCTGTGCTTAAAAATGCATTTTAAGAAGGTGCTAACAACTTTACACACGTAAGCCGAGTTTAAAAATTGTAACCGTAACATAGCAGGGCGGCATCTTCTAAGATGTAGAGATCGAAGCAGAGGGATTAGCCATAATTTGCGGTGAGCAGAATAGAATTTACAAAACAAAACAGTATGCATTGTTGACTGCTCTGATAGTTCATCGCATGGGCAAGGAGTTAAACATTCTTCCCAGCTGTTTCTTTTAGGGAATGCTACCACCCTGTGGAAAATGTTCAACCTAACTCTCGTTAATAAGAAACGTTCAAACTGCGAGTTTACGTAGGTAGGTAAGGTTCCATTTCCAGGGTGGTCATAACTGCTATGGAGTGCTGTACTGATTGTTTCCTGATCTCCACAGTGATGCGAAGCTCTTCAAAATAGCTCAACGCCTTTGCCTTTAGTTCTTTTTTTGGTATTTCGGCGATGGTTTCAGGATTGTGATAGTACTCCGGCATTCCCAGGTCTGCAAAAAGATTCTTTACATATATGAGCCAGTTTATTTTTTCGGCCCTGTCTAGAGTCATGCAGTCCATGATAATAGCTTTGGTGAGTGTGTTTTTTGTTGAGACCCATATTCTGCGCCAAAGAAGTACTGGTTCAACTTTAGCCAGATCTTCAATGTGTGGAAGTCCCAGTTCTACATGACAGGCGTAGGTGGAGACTCTTTTTAGGACCGCAAGCAAGAATTTCAAGAAGATATTTTCTGCTACCTGCAGGGCATTTGTATTTTTGTGTCCCCATAGGCCCGCCCCGTATAGTGCGATGGAGTGGCACTTGGCTCTATAGATCTTGAGTAATTCTACCGGATGCTTTTTCCCCAATTTTTGGGCAAATTTCATTAGGGCAGCGATAGAGCGGGGCAGGTGGTGCTTGCGCGCTTCTATGGCTGCTCTCCAGGTGAGCCTCTCATCTATCATAATCCCTAAGTAAGGGTACTGGGAGGTGGTTTCCAGCTTTTCATTATTTAGGAAGATAGCTTTTCCCTGTTTCCTAGCTTATCCCGTCACCATGACAAAAGTTTTTTTTATATTTATGTGGAGGTCTAGGTCGCTCATGAATTTAGCGTAACTATTCAGGGATTTTTGGAGCTCACGTGGGGTGTGGCCGCTGCCTCCCGAGTCCTCCCGCTGCCTCCTGGAATGGCCGTGCACTTCCCTGTGCACCCGCTGCGCCTCCCGCGAAGCGGGAGACGCGAGGTCTGTTTTTGATTCCCCCGGTAGCAAGGGGGTGTGGCCGCCGCCTCCCAAATCCTCCCGCTGCCTCCTGGAATGGCCGTGCACTTCACTGTGCACCCGCTGCGCCTCCCGCGAAGCGGGAGACGTGAGGTCTGTTTTTGATTCCCCCGGTAGCAAGGGGGTGTGGCCGCCGCCTCCCGAGTCCTCCCGCTGCCTCCTGGAATGGCTGTGCACCCGCTGCGCCTCCCGCGAAGCGGGAGACGCGAGGTCTGTTTTTGATTCCCCCGGTAGCATGGGGGTGTGGCCGCCGCCTCCCGAGTCCTCCCGCTGCCTCCTGGAATGGCCGTGCACTTCACTGTGCACCCGATGCGCCTCCCGCGAAGCGGGAGACGCGAGGTCTGTTTTTGATTCCCCCGGTAGCAAGGGGGTGTGGCCGCCGCCTCCCGAGTCCTCCCGCTGCCTCCTGGAATGGCCGTGCACTTCACTGTGCACCCGCTGCGCCTCCCGCGAAGCGGGAGACGCGAGGTCTGTTTTTGATTCCCCCGGTAGCAAGGGGGTGTGGCCGCTGCCTCCCGAGTCCTCCCGCTGCCTCCTGGAATGGCCGTGCACTTCACTGTGCACCCGCTGCGCCTCCCGCGAAGCGGGAGACGCGAGGTCTGTTTTTGATTCCCCCGGTAGCAAGGGGGTGTGGCCGCCGCCTCCCGAGTCCTCCCGCTGCGTCCTGGAATGGCCGTGCACTTCACTGTGCACCCGCTGCGTCTCCCGCGAAGCGGGAGACGCGAGGTCTGTTTTTGATTCCCCCGGTAGCAAGGGGGTGTGGCCGCCGCCTCCCGAGTCGTCCCGCTGCCTCCTGGAATGGCCGTGCACTTCACTGTGCACCCGCTGCGCCTCCCCAGTATTATCATATAGGTTAGCAAGAATTACTGTCCTCTTTGTCTTGAAAACCAGCTTTAAAATTTGGAAGTTAGGTTCTAGACTAAGTACTGTGACTTCCAAGCCTGGTATGGTGTTAGATATGTAAATTGCCAGCCCTTCTTTGGCTCTTCCATAAGTTCCTGCGATCCCTGCCGAGGAGTAGGTTTTGTAACCTATAAGGTGCATTTCTTTCGTAAGCCATGTTTCCTGAAGGGCCACAACTTGACAGTCTTTGACAAAGTCTAGTATACTTCCATCCAGAATTTTTTCTCGAAGACCCGCGACATTCCAGAACATTATTTGGATATTTTCTACTCTCCTGGTGGAAATCTGTCCTTTATTTAGTCCGTCTTCCATTTTTCTTGTGACCATGTCTGAATCTGGATTATGATCCCTATGAGTTCGGATGGGCCTCATGTTTGTTTCACTCCGTATGCTAGAGTCTTTCAGCTCCCTCTGACTTATTCCATGCAGTTGGGTAAGTTGAGGTTGACTTTCGTTATTGCAGGTTTCGATTGGAGTATCTAGAATTGTGTCAACCAGGGGGGTATTTTCTTTTGTCATGGAAGGTTCTAGGGGTGAAGATTGATTGCTGGCAAGTCAATCTATTCCTTCTAAGCCGCTCAGAGCTGAGAAGGGGTTGAATATAGGTATGTTGTAGTCTGAAGGTATCGGGTGGTAATTGTTATTAAACAGGTTATTTTGGTAGGGGTGGTGATAAGGTGGACGTTGGAGTTGATTTAGAAACTGATTCTGGGTGAATTGATAGCCTACTTCTCTCCACTCTGGGCGCTGCCTTAGTAGGCAGCGGCCAGAGTGGTGGTGGTGCATGTGATGGTGAGTTGGCTTGTTAATTAATTCCCGTGGGTAGAAGTAGCTGACATAATGCGTTGTAATATTGTCCCCTCCTGTAATCTCATACCAATCACCTATAGTTCTTACCGCCCTGTGATCCTTGAAATTGATAATTATCACATCCCCTCTTTTGTCTTTCGGCCTAGACCCCACCCAGGCAGCCCGCCTGACCGACAGGATTTCCCCATTGACATGTGCAGGGAGGGGTCTGTTCTGCTTCAACCAATAGATGGTTTTATTTTTTAACGCGTGGTAAGATTCTCTAACCCCTTCAGCTAGTTCTGGTACTCCTGCCATTACGATTGTGTAAGGTGCAGATTCAGGAGGTAAATCAACTATCCTACGTCTGGGTCTATATGGGCGCTGTGATAACTGTTCGCCCAGCTCACTAGTTGGTATGGGGTTCGTGGGGGGGTTAGAGTTAGTGTTTGATGCAGGGAGGGTTCTTACTGCAGGATTCTTCCCTGTCGAGTTTTTGCCCCTTACGGTTGCTTTTGCCCCATCTTTTACCTGATTGCTGTTAGGTGGTTTCGGGGTTTCATTATTTGTTGTTTCTTTTGAGGTTTTTGCTACCGCTTTTTTCCCTTGTGTGATTCCAGGTTACAAGTGAACAAATTACAAAAGCAAACGTTAAGTTACATGAATCAAAGGTGACAATAGTGAGCAACCAAAATACATGAGGTAGCAATCGGTACATTACAGGAGGAAAAAGTGATATGTGTGCAGGTTACAAAAGCGTACAAAGTACAAGTAGAGGTATAATACTGCAATAAATGGCAGACACTCCAGCACAAGAACAAACGTTACGTCGGCAATGGTGGCACTTGTGCAAGTATCCAAAGCAAACAAAATGTGAGAGGTAGCAAACAGTGTGTTACAAGAGAAAAGTGACAAGTGCAAGTTACAAAAGGGTACCATACACAGGCACAAGGATAATACTGCAATAAATGGTAAACACTCAAACTACCAGAACACACTTGGAAGGCACTTCCATAGTCATGGACAATAGAATTTTCAATAATGGGAGGTCTTCCTTCAGATGATAGAGAGGGCGTGAATTAGATTTGGAGGGGTCTTTGGAGGAGGAGAACTTTGAGGTCCATTTTGAAGGCCTGGGAGGAGGAGGTGGTCCGGAGCTGAGGCGTGACCGATGATCCATCGTGTTCAGCCTTAACTTTCAACTTTGACCCGGTGCAACACAGACAGCTTCCTGCAGTTGGGGCTTTGTGGTTTTTAGTGCTATTTTTATTCAAACCTTAAACATTCTTATCTCTGGTTCAGCTTTATGGATTTGTGTAATTTTGGGGTCATGTTATTTATTCAAATATTCACTTATTTCAATTGAATTACTGTGCTGTGTTTTTTCACTTGATTGCAGTTTGAATACTGCATGCATACTTCACACATTTCCTTTAAGTAAAGCCTGATTGCTTTGTGCCAAACTATCAGATAGTGAATCATAGGTTTATTTAGTGACTTTAGTGGTCCACGCTAACAAGGATTGTGATTATTATTTGCGAGGGTTCACACTCCACCTCAACTTACAATCCAACATCTTACAGGAAGGAGATGGAAATACCACCCTATCCCACATCTTTCTGCTTCACTGCTGAATTAAGCCCAACCATAAGTTTGCCGCAATATGATTGGAGCACACCTCTGACCCTCATGCATGACACCAACATGCTTCCACATAGACCTCACTTGACAACAGACACTGTGCCAACCATACACAACATCTGAATAGCTGCCTGCCTCAACTCGGTGAAAAGGGAGAGGGGAGCTGAGCTGTGAGCAAACATGTTGTCCTCATTTGCAAAATCTTCTGCTGAGTATTCCAAAGCTAGATGAGTGTTCACATCTGACTGTGTGTATGTACTCCCTCAAGGCAGGACACAATTGAGAGGTGTAATGTCTTTGGAAGGCCGCAGCCAGAATCACATGCCAGCCCCATTAGGCTCTACGTATCATTCCCAGCAGATTGGGATCATTTTAGGACAAAAGCTCTAACTGTGACCTTCTCTCCACTTTTCAAAGTTTTCACTTTCAAAATAACTGTGGGAGGTTTCTTCACTCGAGCCCACACCTTCCTGCACGCTGTTTGCCCCACCTCTCACCCCATCTCACCTCTTTGTGATTTCTCCTCTGTGGCCTTCTTTGATGACACCACTGTTATTTTTTTACTTTATTTTAATAGTTTTATATAGCGCTGGCTAGACCCAGAGGTATCAGAGCGCTTTACATGAGTAAGATGATATAAAGCAAACATGGCATACAAGTAGATAAGAGATAATGCAACAACGTGAAATATACAAATCAAAATAGATTAACAGATGCAAGAGCTATACACTTCAAGTAATTAGGTAGGTGGTTTTAAGGAAATGGACAAATAATTGGACAAATATAACATGGTGATGGGGGATCAAGTGCAGGCCACAGGTTAGGACCTCCGATAATAATTGGGCCAACATGGCATACCAGTACATAAGGAATAATGAAGACAACATGCGTGATAGACAAATCAAATAGGTAAACAGGGGCAAAAGCTATATATTTCAGGTAATTAGGTAGATGATGTTCAGGAAATGGACAGGTTTTACTGTCCAAATATAAGATGGTGTTTGGAGATCATTTGCAGTTCATTCTGTACAATTGTTCTTCTCTCTCCTCTTCTCTCTGGCTGCCTCTGACTCTCTCTGGAGCAAGTTATTATTAAACACAATTTACTTAAAGTGTTCTGTATTTTTAACCTATGGGGTGACCTCTAGGGACCTGTCATAGTGGGTAAAGGTTTCTAATGGTGTGAAAAAAAGTGTAGCAAATATATTTTGAACCATGTCCCTTATTCATACGATAGGGAATGGCCCAACTATTCTTACACTGTTTATCGAATTTACAAAGTAGGAAAACTATATAAATCTATTTTCTTCACTTTTGAAGTGTGAAAAGGTGGACTAATCCTGATTCAAAACCAGCCTGTTGCACATCTTAATACTCAAGCAGCACAACTAGTGCCAAATCGTTCTGGTCCATCTTTTTTTAACAAAAGCCATTCATGATCTAGCAATTCTTGTTTCAAAACTGTATTACATTATTTTTCCTCCGTGATTGTCATGATGTTAAAACCCTTATGCTACACTGAGAGTGTGCTCCATTCTCTACAGTATAGTACAAATTACAGGAGTGTGGCCCATATACCTAATCAGGACTGGGTAAGGAAGATGCAATCAAAAAACAATGTCCCAATAGGTAAGAATGAACAGTCAATTAAATATGCATGCACATCGCATTGCTAACAAGGAAAAAGGAGAACACTCTTTGGATTGAAATAAGGTAGTCAATCATCTTATTTTATGGTATGATTCCTGGTCGGTAAAATACAGTTATAAGCAGCACTGCATAAACTCAATTAGGTGACAACCATATAAAACTTGGTGCTCCACAAAAGTGACTGACGTGAAGGTGGCGACGCAAGTGAGGGAGTGAACAGCAAGAACGGCGCACTGCGAACAAGGTGCAAGTAATCTACAGTGGGTGGCTCAGATCATGTGACAAAGTGATATCACAGATACAAGATTTCTTTCCATTATTTGAACCACATTGGAAAAGAATGCCTATTAATAAGCTGTAAAGTCGACGGCGTTTCGATCCACGTTAGTAAGGATCGCCATCAGGACTTGGTTGTCTGACTTGGGGCGTGCTGCAAGGGAAAGAGAATGTATCAGGGGCGGTGTACTGGAGATCAAGAGAGGTGGGGGCAGCGAAATGGGGGAGTAGTGTTTACCTGGAAAGGAGCTTAGTTTGGGGCGATCAGAGGCGATCGTCAGGAAATGAATTCCAGCCTGCACGGGGGCACTGTAAGTAGAAAATAGGGCCATGATTCAGTATTGCTGGTCCGGTATTCAAAGTGGTAGTAATTAAGAATGTAAGAAGCCAGAGATACATACAGGCCAGGGAGGGCTAGGTGGTCATCTATAATCCGCCGAAATCCTGCACGGGTCCTCTAGAAAGGGAGACAGGAGCGGGGCGATTAATATGTGTGGGAGGACGCTAACCTGTGATAGAGGTAGCGGTAAAGGTCGTGGGTCCGGGGGCATTTACCTAAGATCTTCGTGCCGGGACCGGACTGAATCCTGAGGTCTGGTGAACACTGGCGTTCGTGTAGAATGGAGATTTACTTCCGCGTGTGGGAGGAGAATGGGCGGGGTCTGAGTGGTTGACGGAGGCGGCGGGGGGCGTGGTGTGGACCATGACGTGTGCATTCATGGAAAAAACACCATCGCTTTACAGTTCAATATCGAGGGAATGGTTAAGTTGTTTAGGCGCACATATATTATACAAAAATTCATACTTTAACATGGCGCATTGAACTCAACCAAAACACAATCATGGCAATGCGAAAGTTCACTGAAGCATATAGAAATAAATCCTGATTATATGCTATGAAGAGCTAAGTATGATTCCACGGTCAACAAATCTAGAAGAAGAATGAGCATGATTCAAATATAAATATACGGTGCTAGTATTGTATTTGTGTAGATTGATATCAGACAGTCCATACACAGTTGTGATTAACAAGTTCGTGGGTCAAGACATATACCATAGAGCTATATTCGCGGATTATGACAATATACGGCAACTTTGTCCAATTGAAACCTGAGAAAATGGGGGGGGGGGGGCAGGGGCATGGGTGGCATGGGTGCCCCTGCCCCCCCCCCCCTTTTCTCAGGTTTCAATTGGACAAAGTTGCCGTATATTGTCATAATCCGCGAATGTAGCTCTATGGTTCTTAACCATGTTATCCACCTCCCTTTGGATAACATGGCTAAGAACTGGCCTGGGCAGGTGTTAGTTTTTGGCGATATTCGCGCTTAGCGCGAATATTGCCATCGCTAAGCCTGCCTTGCTAATAGGCGTTAGCGACGTTAGTGATGCTAATATGCAAAGCGGGCCCCAAACCGCTCGCTATCGCCTACAAGCTGTCGCTAACTGCTGTTAGCGACAGCTTGCTAATAGGGCGATAGAATTGTCGCCGCTTAGCGGCCGAAAACGGCTGCTAAAGTGTCAAAAATTGCCCCCCTTGATAATATGCCCCACGGCTCTTTAGCAACTAGGCCCTTCAGGCTATGTTTTGTACGGTGAAGCTAGCGCCCGGACACCCCAGTGTGACAGTGCGATTTACAAATTCACCTAACACTAAAATCAACATTAACATCACCTAGGTATGACTGCCCCACGCTGAAGGAAAGTTGAACATACATATCATTCAAATCATAAAATAGATTTGTTGTTTTGGACTCAACGTATCTCCTGAAATGGAACAATACACCCACACCTTTGAGAAACTAAAGTATGGTGGTAGAGCCTTCGGGTCATGCGCCCAAAATGATGTATAAGCCTTATTCCCCATTTCTGAACTGAAGCGTTTTACCTTCAGCTCTGACAACTTCTGAGAAACGTGCCTTTAAAGATAGCACTCACTAATTCCATCGTCTGCTTGAGAGTGATCAAAGAAAGGCAGTTCGAGATTCGTCATATGAACGTGACTAGACATTAACTCTCCTGTACTCAGAAATGTTCCTTTCCATAGTTTTATCTTCCTATTCTAATGCTATGAAGTTGCCTAGAAGACATGCAGCACTATCTTGTTTATTGTTGTGTCTACATGCAACATGACAGCCATCTTGGAAGTACAGAAAAGAAAATATCAAAAGGTCCCACTACTGGGCTTTGCATATGCAGGCATAATTATGTAAGCATTGGAGAATCCAATTCTGTAGCAGTGGGTGGCGGGTGTCAATCAGTTATCAGAGGGTAGGAGCGATAGAACGAGAGAGAGAGAGAGAGAGAGAGAGAGAGAGAGAGAGAGAGATTCACCTTCAATGAGTGCTAACGCTCAATCAGCACAGAAAAAAGGAGCAACAATAGTTCCCTGACATCAGCAGAGGAAGGATATACTCAGCCAATCAAAATGCACAGTGAAACCTAAATGCTCCAGTAGTGGGATAACACAAGAGTAGCGAGGAAAGCCATCAAATCAGCAAACAGGCATTAAAGTACATTAGAAAAACATCCAATCATAAGCTAATGGCCTACCAAAGCCACTCTGATTAGATTGGTTACATTCAATGCTGTCTGTGACAGACAGCTAAATCCGTCAGTAGCAAGGTCACAAACATGTGCTAAACCTTGGCAGCATGTGGTAATATATGCAGTATTTAGTTGGTAAACACATAAGTGCAGAAGCACAAAGATGTTTGGCAGTCCACTGCTGGTGCTGCTGAATACTACGGTTGCAGAATACCAAGGCTCCGGAGGTTTAAGAGGAAGGTCTCTTTTGTTAATCTAACTACATTTCTTGTTCCTTTATCCCACTCTTGCAAGTTCTTTTTGATCCCTGCTTTGTCTCTGTTTTCCTACCTTTATCCTTTTTTTGCCTTTCCCTCTCTTGCTCTGGTTCAAACGCTGGAGATGAAGGCCTGATCCCCAAAAGCGAGTCTTGTTGCCCCCACCTACAAAAATTAAACAATTAATATAGGCCTAAAAGGCCTACCTGGGTGGCATGCAAAGCCAGACACACTAAAAGAATCGACCCTGAAGATATTTTTCCTTGCACTTTGCCTCACAACCGTCAGTCAGCCCCACATGCTGTGCGGTGTCGCCTTAACAACGTTGCCACATTATTTGTAGACAAAGTAACTCCTATCAGAAAAGACATTTGCAACAAACCCTCTGTATGAATGTCATCAACAAAAAATGTGCTGCGTGGCATACAGGGAAACACCCAAACCAGCCATTCCAGTTTACTTCTCTTACTGTGAACATGCAATGGCTACAATCACTTCCTGGTGATGTGAGGACTCCAGCATTGAAACGGATTCAATTACCTTGGCACTATAGCTAGGTGCATTTTTTTGCAGCCTGGTCCCATATTTTTGAGCATGAGGAAAGCGTACACTGGTCGCCCTATAAAGCTCCCTATGATGAGTAAACAAAGAGGCATGATTGACTTATAGTTTGTGCTTATTTTATATTGTAGCTGGAACCCTAATAAAAAGTAGTTCTATTTTTATCTAAATTAACATATTCAGCAGTGATGTTGCCATGAGACAACTTAGTGTGTGGTTCACTCCATACTAGTAATAGATGTTAGAATATTATAAGTTGTGGCACCATTATACCCCTCTGGACTACTTGTGATTGAGGCCTTTGTTTGGAATGCTCATTTTGATAACCGAATCACACCTCCTCAAAATTTTGTTAGTGGCAGAACATGACTCGGAGAGGGCAAAGCAATTTACCTAAGAGCACACAGTTTGGTCAAGTGAGAAAAACGGAGATTTCAGCCTCAGTATCCTGGCTGTAGAGCCTGCATTGGACCATATCTTCTGTCTTAACCTTTGCACATGTGTCTTTGTAGATTGTAATCTGTACTGTGTATTAAAGCACAAAGGTGTGAGATTTGAGTGGGCAAGGATTGTGTGTATGCTCTGGATCAAGTCAAGTTGATGTTGGTGAAGAGCTCTGCTCTCAAACCCTTTGATCCTAGTCTCTCTTGTTGTGTTACAGTAAATGTCAGTCAGGTGGGGCTGGGAGCCACTCTGACGTACATAGAAGATGGTGTGCCGCACACTGTTGGTTTTGCCTCCAGAGTTTTAAGAGCTGCTGATCAACAATATTCTGTAATCGAGAAGAAGCTTTTGGCTTGTTGTTGGGAGATTTAAATATTTTGTCCTTGTATTTGGGGAAAAAGCTTCCTTCTTCAGACTGATCATAAACCTCTCGTAAGAATTCCGGGTGAGAGTATGAGCAAGTGCTGTACACCTAGGATATTAAGGATTGCCACCAAACTCCTTTAATGTCAATTTGAAGTGAGGCACATATCAGGAGGGAAAAACTGGAGAGCGGGTTTTCTATTCTGGTTTCCCATTGAGTTAAATGAACATGATGAGTTCGGTGAACTCATTGATGAAGATTGTGAAGATTGTCTTGTTGCTGTTCTGGAAATACCAGAGTTGAATCTGTGCTCTGAAAATGAATGGAGATCTGCTTTTCAAAATGATTGCGTGTTGCGGGAAGTTTGTGCTCTTGTAAAGAGGGGTTGGCCCAGAGAAAAGGCTTTATCGCCGCTGTTACAACAGTTTTTGAAAGTGGAGAGTGAAATCTCCCTGGAAAACAGTTTACTTTTGGGAGCAGATAAACTTGTTCCTCTACATGTTTTCCACAAGAGTATCATTGAGAGGGCTCATGAAGGGCATCTGGGGTCCACACTTAGCAAACATCGCATTTGGGACACCTATTGGTGGCCTGGTATGGACACAGAAATTGATAACATGGTTGTGGGTTGTTGCATGTGTGGTGCTGCTCACAAACGTTTCCAGTTAGTTTCTTCTCCTTTAATGACTATTGAATGTCCGCGAGGTCTATGGATGAAGCTTGGAGTTGATATCATGGGGCATTACGATATCCTCTCAAGGGGGTGCAAGTATGTTTTGGTTCTCTCGACTATGCTTCTAAATGGCCAGAAGTTAAAATGGTGAAAGAAGCAAATGCTAAGATTGTCATTGAATTTTTAAGGGAGGTGTAGCTGAGAAGGGTTTCCTGAGGCTTTAGTCTCAGACAATGGAAAACAATTTGTGAGGGCTGATTTTCAATCTTTTCTTATTGAGTCTGGGGAAAAGCATTTGAGGAGTTCTTTATATCATCCTCAAACAAATGAACTCATTGAGAGGATGAACCGTGTGGTTGGGGGAGTGTGTCGGGTGGGCCAGAGCAGGGAACCATGATATGCGTAAAGCCTTAAATAGTATGTTCTGGTTTTATAGGACAACGCCTCATTCCTCCACGAAAGTGTCACCGTTTGAACTCGTGAGAGGTAGGAAGGCTAACACTAATGTTAGACCCGGATGGATGTTGAAGTGGATCAAGTCAGAGTCAGATGTTTCAAAATTAATGTCTATTGTGAGAGAGAATATGTCTATTACTCAAATTAGACAGAAGGAGTGGTATGATACTAAGAAAGGAGTCAAAATGGCTCTACTGGAGGTTGGGGACATGATCAATATAAAGACTTCTGTCCACGCCAAAAAGGAGAGAGTAATCCAGTGGTGATCCAGACAAAGTTTTGAGAATTGTTGTAAATACTGTGAAAGTTGATGGCGGTCATTGGTGGAATCTGAACAAAGTATGAAAGTTTGCACTATGGGGTTGGTTCCTGAGTGTGAAAACGGTGATCCAGCGTGCAATGATATGGGTGGTCCCCAACAAGTCGGTCTTTGGAGAAGTGACAGGGTCATCATTAAGCCTGCCAAATATAGATTGTAAATAGGAGTCAGTATTTAGTCTGCCAAATCTTAATTGGGAAGAAGGGAAGATATATAGTATGCTGTGGTTTAGTGTGTTTCTCACTTTAACTGAGAGTGGCAAATTCCTTCTAGAATATTGCTTGTTACCTAGGGACAAAATAATGTATTTTCATTGATTTATGTTGGGAGCTGTGTCTGTTGGAGCCGTTGGGTTTTCGGGCTCCACAAACCATGTAGCCAAGAAATAAAGCATCTCAACATCTTCATGTTTCGAGCCTGATCACTACAACGTACGATGGGTTACCTTATTTTGTGCGTCATGCAGAAAATCACACCTCCTCCATTTTTCTGTGTATCACCAGGTGACACGCCGGTACCTTGGAGAAAATGGAACGGTGTGTGGGATGTCACTTAGCGCTGAGTGCAAATCGTCCTTGCTGATGAATTGTTTGTATACGGAGGGTCAGGAGGTGTCCGAACATCTTCCTGATCTATCTAATGCTGATGCTCCAAATTCCAACGAATATTAGATTTGTCTAAGAAAAATAGACCTACTTGCTGCCAAGCTGCTGCCCGCACTTAATTATGCCCAGCAAGCATTCCCAGGCAAATTGGCAACCTTCTTAGAAAAGATTCAGTGTTCAGGCAATAAGAAAATATTCCATCTTACAAAGCATGTAAGAAACACCTTGATTAGACTGAAATGCGGGCTAGTGCAGCAAAACCTAGAAAATCTGTCAGCTTTGCCAAAGTATTACTTCCAGGTAACAGCAGCACCCGATAACTCCATGAATCAGTATTAAAAATAATATTCACAAGCACCTACAATCCTTGGTATAGGAACTTAGATCTAGAAATAGAAGTCTGCAATTAGCAGTGGAAAATTGGGACACAAATGTAATCAGGTACTCCTTTATTAAATCTGCAATAAGGAAACAACTGTTCACCTGTTCTGATGTACCGGACATGGAAGCCCTGTTAGCTATAGCTCCACATGAATTTTTAAAACCTCCCAAATTGAACACCCCAGTCAAACTCCATCTTTGTCAAGAGGTGAGTAAACATGCACCACATCTAATCTTGGCCGCACGGTTAGCTCTGCTTCCAATCAGGGCTAATAAATCCATCACGGAAAGGGCCTGAGAACATCAGCGCCTGTTGATTGTGCAACTACAGAAGAGAGTCTTTAGCGCACTTACTATTATGCCGCCTTGCTTTGCTACATATACTATAGAATTTTACTGAGTCCTGGACTATATTCTTGCAACACGGGACCCATCTTCCCAGAGACGCAGTTCTCCTATTATATTCTTTGGAATACGTAGCTGAGATGGCCAAATTCGCAAAATTCATTTTGTTAGCACACAATCAGTACAGGACTAACAAAATGGCCATAGCAGAGAAATCGGCCACCGTCCAGAAGAGGAGGAGGTTACAGAGATGCCTATCTCACTGGAAACATCTGACACGGAAAAGATGTAATTCCTGATAACCGTAAAGCTTTATTAGGATCACCATACTACTCCTAAGCCCACAGTTGTATGCCGGATGTCCATCTACACTTTGAACACTCCACACAGTCCAGCAACGTACTATCATTTGCACATGCAATCGCACGTTGCACTTTAACTGTAACCCCTAGTACTCTCATGTAACCTCTTATTATTATACTTAATCCCGTTATATCCCTATATTCTATCTGGGAAAAAGTTTTAAACTTGTTTGCAATATATTGGATTTAGAATCTTTTTTAATCTTTCAAACTGCCTTTTTTCCCATTGCTTTTGTGCTGAAAGTTTTACATTTTTTATGCATTTTTGCAATGATTTTAAATACTCACACAATAGAAAATTTTCCTTGTCCTTAACTTGCATTATATCACCAAACTGAGCACAGTGCTCGAGCATTATCAATTTGGGAAGAGGATGCAAAGACAAGGTGAGTCAGTTGAGCAATATGTAACAGAGCTTGTTAGGATGGCTTCAATTTGTAATTTTGGTGGCAACTGCAAAGAATGTCTAAGGGATTGGTTTATGTTGGGATGTTCGTAAGAGAAAGCAAAGGAAAACATGTGGCAGAAGAATAATCCTTCTTTGCAAGAAGTAATCACAATTGCTAAGATGTATAAATATTCAAAAGAGTGTGTGGAGATCAGTAGGAGCAGCAATGATTGCACTTAGAAAACTGATAATGAAGCGGTGTAATTGGTTCAAGATAAATCTACTAAAAGCAAAATAACACAAGAAAAAGTTGCTACCAAAACATTTGTGGGGAAATGCTTCCGATGTTGGAATGCTTGCCTCATGGCCAATTTCAAGGATTGTCCTGGGTGGAAGGT
Organism: Lissotriton vulgaris; assembly: GCF_964263255.1. Lineage (NCBI taxonomy): Eukaryota > Metazoa > Chordata > Amphibia > Caudata > Salamandridae > Lissotriton > Lissotriton vulgaris. The sequence continues at coordinate 137,329,008 of NC_141691.1, forward strand.
TTGTGGGAGGAAGGGCCACTTTGCAAAGTGTTTTAGATCCACCAACAGAACTAAGAAGGTATGTGAGGTTGGGTGTGATGATAACGAACTTGAAAGATCTATTGGGAGGTTACCATAATGCAAATGAAAGATAGTATGCCTGAAGGACCATTCAAGACTCTTCTTGTTGATGGTGAACCTGTCAGAATTTTGTCCGACTCAGGCACAAAGATAGCACTAATTCCCAAGTCTTTCTACGAGCTTTGTTAAAAACTAATTGAAAACTGTTGAAACAGGATGTGAACCCAAGTTACTAGGGTACCTTTGAGGCACTATTATGTTTAAGGACTGTGTAGTACCAGGTAAAATCCATGTTTCGATCAAGGGGGATTCCCTCATTAGTAGGATTCACCAACATAACTTAAATGTACATCTTGACTCTTAACAGGATCCCCCATTGAGGGCCAGAGATGTTTCCACAGTAGGGATGATTGGAAAGTTTGATGATGAATGGGTGAAAAAGTTTCCAGGAAAGGCTTGGGTTGTCCCAAGAAATATATGCACTTGAGCAAGCAGAAAATGGGGGTACAACCAAAAGCTGCCAATGTGCGAGGGGTTCCAATGTTGGTAAGGGAAAGTATGAGGGTGCAATTAGATACATTGGTGGATAACGGCATCATCCAGGCAGTCGAAGCCTCAGAGTGGGTCTCACCAGTTGTAATGGCATACAGGGCTAATGGAGAGGCCAGACTTTGTGTGGACCTCAGAGAACTTAACAAGTCAGTTTTTGTGTACCATTACCCCCTTCCAAATACCAATGACGTGGTATGTTCTCTTAATGGTGCCAAGCATTATTCCTCTCTCGATCCTACATCAGCATATCACCAGATCAAGCTTCATCCTTCTTCCCAGGAACTCATCACTTTTGTCACTCCTTTTGGCACCTTCAAATTTCTCACAATGCCGTTTGAATTCTGTGGTATCCATTTTCCAAAGGGCCATGGATAGTATTTTGAAAGGTGTCACAGGGGTAAAGGTCTATCAGGATGACATACTGGTGAACAGGACTAAGCGTGTTGAGCATGATGAGAGGGTGTGTGATGTGCTGAGGAGGTTGCAGAAGAGTGGGCTTACATTAAAATCTTAGAAGAACAGATCTACTGTGTCTGAAATGGAGTACTTGGGCCATTTGATCACAGGCAATGTCATTCCACCCAAGAGTGCTTTGGTGTGTGTCATTAAAAACCTACCACCACCCCAAGACAAAGAGGAATAGGCAAACTTTCTGCCCCTGGCTGAGTTTTATAACAAGTTTGTGCCCGGGTTTGCTGAGAGAAATATGTGTATGAGTGCTTTGCTTTGCAAGGACAAAGAGTTTGTGTGGTCTACATCTTGTGAGGAAGAGTTTAAGGATATAAAGGAAAGCTCAGAGGGTGCTTCTAATTTAGGCAGTTTGACATTAGGGATGAGACACTGGTTATCACCAATGTCAGTTCTAAAGGATTGGAGGCAGTCTTGATTCAGAGTTCTGGTGGTCACATCAGAACAATTCTTTTCATTTCAAGAGGCTTAAGGGGTGCAAAGGTCAACTTCTCAGTTGTGGAAAGAGAGGCATTTGGGGCCAGATGTAGGTAATTCTTATTTTCCGACCTCTTAAATACCGAGTCATACCGACTCGGTATTTCAGAGGTCGGAAAATAAAAATACCGAGATGTAGGTAATTGCAGATGTGCAATTACCGAATCGGAAACAGTCGGTAATTTCCGATGCGGTAAATACCGACCAGTTGATGCCCATGCATTCCTATGGGCTTTGAAGCCCATAGGAATGAACGGGAATTTACCGGTCGGTATTTACCACATCGGTAAATACCGATAGCCACAAGGGTGCAGGGGGTGTCACTTTGACACCCTCTGGCACCCCCAAAAGAGGCTCGGGTGCCATGTGGCAGGCATAACTGCCCTAAGGGCAGGTCTGCCTGTCATATGGCATAGGTGTGCATGCACACATGTGCATGCACACCTGAAACAGTATTTTACCATCAAGTATTATTTGATGGTAAAATACCGATTTTGTACTGCTTGTGGGACTCAGAAGAGTCCCGCCTACATACCAATTTACCGGTATCCATAATGTTACCGACTCGGTATTTTACATACTCGGTAAATTTACCTATCGGTAAATTTACCGAGTCTGTAAATTACAGGGACCTACATGTCGAATTGCTTTTACCGGGTGGTAACGGCCGAATTCGGCCGTTACCACCCGGTAAAAGCCTACCTACATCTGGCCCTTGGTGTTTACTGGGCCTCAAGGAAGCTCAGAAAATTTCTTTCTGGACATAAGTTTGTGGTCAAAACCGATCACAAGCCTCTTAAGGAAGTATTTTCTAAGAAAGGCATTGACTTAGTTTCACACCGTATCCGCAACTGGGTGGTTGTCCTTTAGGAGTTTGATTTTGAGGTGTCTTATGTCCCTGGGGATGTAACATTCTGGCTGACTACTTCTTGAGGATGTGTCACACACATGAAGAAGATGGTGTAGAGAAGAGAAACCATATTGCAGGGGAAGATTTTGATGATTTATTTAATTATTTATACGGTTTTATATAGCTCGAACGTGACTCACGAGGGGATCTTAATCTTCATTTTGATTCTCCTTGTCCTTCGGCGGCCAGTAGCACCTGTGCTGATTTGGAGGCTCTCCAACTCTCTCAACTAGTTCATCATGACACACATATTGGTGGTCATATCCTAGACCCTTTTTTTACTTCTCTTACTTCGGCCAAAGTCCTGCCCCCTAGACCCATGGCCTGGACTGACCACCACCTAATTTAATGCCATCTTTCACTTGAAGATCCTCCTGTAGCCGCCCCTACTCCTGCCATTCTCAGGCGCCCGTGGAAAAAGTTGAAACTTAATGATTTTCATCAGCTTTTGGCCGAGGTCCCTTTGGCCCCTCTCACAGATGCGGAGTCCGGTTACAATCTTTACTGCACCTGGCTCACCAATGCGTTGGACAAGCTTATTCCTCTTTCCCTGACTAAACAACAGCGCAGCCATTCCAGTCCCTGGTATGATGATGCTCTACGGCTATTAAAAAAATCCTGCAAACAAGCCGAAAGCCTGGCGCAAGTCATATGACCCGGTCAGGAAAGCTTCTTACCTCGCCACCATCAAGATATACCACAGAGCCATCTGCAGGGCCCGGGCCTCTTACTTCTCTTGTGAGTTCAGTGCTAGCTCCAATCCTAGTAAACTTATTTTTAAAGCACTGAAAGATCTTACTGCCTGTAGAACCTCTACCGCTGAGATCTGCTCTGCCTCCCACTGTGAGGATCTGGCTGCCTTTTTTATTAATAAAGTGGAAGGTATTTATCGAGCCTTTCCCAGCCCTACAGGTTCCCGGCAGTGTACCACAGCCACTTCTAAAACCACCATCTCGTTTCTCATCTTCCGGAGCTCTCTATGGAGGAGTTTGACAAACTTGTGATTAGGGTGAAATCCGGTTCTCCGAAAGATCCCCTGCGGCCCTCACAATTCAGAGAATCTTCTATCTGCCTTCCCCCGCTTTGTAGACTTGTCAATTTGTCACTGTCCTCGGGCTCTGTACCCTGTGCCTGGAAACAGGCGCAGGTAATTCCTATCTTGAAAAAACCTGCTTTAGACCCTAAAAAAGCTGAAAACTATCGTCCCATTTCTCTTCTCCCGTGGGCTGCTAAACTGACCGAGGCTCATGTTAATACCATTCTAGCAAAACATCTCCATTCTGCGAATATTTTAGACCCCTCGCAGAATGGTTTCAGGCCCGGTCACAGCACCGAGACTGCGCTCCTGTACATGGCTGAACACCTTCGCATGTTGGAAGATTCCGGTCACACGGCGGCACTTGTGCTCCTTGATCTAAGTGCCGCCTTTGACACTGTCTCCCATGACATTTTACTCCAACGTCTGGTCGAGGCTGGGATGGATAAGCTGGCTCTTGAATGGTTTAGATCTTTTCTATCTGATCGTTCCTTCAGGGTCATCACTCCCCCCTTCGAATCCAAACCACATGCAATTGCCCAGGGAGTTCCTCAGGGATCGGCTTTAAGCCCCACCCTATTTAATCTTTATGTTCAGGCGCTAGCTGATGTCGCCATGCGTGGGAACCTCTCCATCGTGTCCTACGCAGACGACACGCAGCTGGCGGTTGCAATTAGTGGGGCCTCCGATCTCGAGGCAGCTAAGTTCCGTGAGGGACTTATATCTGTGGCCCACTGGATGAATGATAATTTCCTGCAATTGGACGCTAAGAAAACCGAGGTGCTCATTGTGGGAAAACAAACTCATCTGTGGGGCGATAGCTGGTGGCCACATGAGCTCGGTCCTACCCCTACCCCCGTCACTGAAGTTAAGAACCTTGGGGTTTGGTTTGACTCCCAATTGAGCTTTTCCACTCATACCAAAAAGACCGCTGCATCTTGCTTTGGGATTCTGCGTCAGCTTCGGTCCACCTTCAAATACGTTGACGCTCCCACTCGTCAACTCATCGTGCAAGCCATGATCCTGTCTAAATTAGACTATGCTAGCTCTCTTTTTCTTGGAGTCAATCAGGCTGAGCTCTCCCGCCTCCAACGCGTTCAGAACGCTGCCGCCAGGGCTCTGGTTGGTTTGCCTAAATTCTGCTCTGCTAGGAGAACCATCTTCAATCTCCATTGGCTTCCGGTGGCACAGAGAATAAAGTTTAAATCTTTGATTTTGACATTCAAAATCCTTAAGCTTTCTTCCCCTCAGATTTTGCAGCAACTCATTTCCCCTTATGTTCCAGCTCGTTCTCTGAGGTCCTCTGCTCTCCACCTTGCCATAGTCCCTCGTTTCAAGAGATCCAGGATTGGCGGTCGCTCCTTTCGAGTCCTTGCTGCCAAACTATGGAATTCCTTGCCTGTTCACATTCGTGCCATTGATGAGCTCCTTGCTTTTAGGAAGGCTGTTAAAACCTTTCTCTTCCCCGTAGCTCCTTAGTTCTGCTGTTGTTGTGTTGTGTCTTCCACCTTCTGTCCGGTTTTCTGTTCTGCACTAGCGCCAGGACGCCCCTTGGCTGGGACATCTGTGCGCTCAATAAATCCGGATAACATAACATAACATAACATAACATCAGAGCGCTTTACAGTATAAAGTTAGAAAGACATGAGAAATTAGGTAGTATACACGCATTTGATATTCGTCATTACTTACAAAAGAGGTGGATAGTATAAGATAACATAGGTGCCCAGTAGACAACACATGATAATCCCTGAGGGCAACAGAATATTATATAATATACAGTTATTGAGCCTTAGGTCAGTATTGTGGAAATAAACAAACATATAATGTTCTCAGATAAAGTGAAGGTGTGTGTTTAGTGACTTAGGGGGTCATCCAGGTCTCTGAATGGAAGGGTGCACTCCATAATAATGAGGTGCTGCAGAAAGGAATAGGGATGGTTTTGGGAGGTTGTTGTTCCAAAGGCAAGTGTGAGCAGGAGATTTTAGGGTATTGGTAAGTGAGAGGTGAATTGTGTATTGTCACCGGTTTGTTTTTGAAAGGGAATAAGTTGGTTCCGCCGGGTGATATTATGAAAAGATTGGTGGACTATGCTTGCGCCAGCCATATGGGCATTTAAAAAACAAAAGAGCGAGTTAGAGAGAACTATTGGCGGCCAGCAGTGAATTTGTTAATGAGAGGGCATTAAGAAACTGCCGGGAAAGTGTAAACAGTGACAAAGTACTTAAGTGCAGGAATCAGCCCATAGTTGTGACAGAAGAGGCTGCAGGGCCTTGGAGTGAATTAGCACTAGGCATTTTAGACCTGTCAGGATGAAGCCTTGTGACGGGTATGTCACTGTTTGCATTGACATGTTTTCTCGATGGCCATTGATCTAAATAGTAAACTACATAGAGTCCAAAGAGGTAATATCCTTTCTGGAGGAACTTTTTGGAGGGAGAGTTTCCCCTCCTCTGTGCTCACCGATAATGGTGTCCAGTTAACCTCTGAAGTGGTGGAGCCTTTCTTGAAGGACAGAGGGATCAAGCATAAGGAGGCAGCAGCAATGCACAACCGTGAATGCAATGGTGTTGTGGAGCTCTTTATTAAGGTGCTTCAGGAAACACTTCAACAGTCTTTGTTGTGTGATGTGGAGTGGGAGACTGTGATGAGAAGAAAAGTATGTGATTATCGTTTGACTGTCAGTTTTTAAGTTGTTGCTCAAACACTTTATGACTTATGACTTACAATGTTCCTCACATAGCATTTTAGTCAGATGTCAGTTCTTTTTTTTCTGCACCACACTTATAGCATCAAATACATGGTATTACGCAAGTCTTGGCTACGTGTTCTCTTTTCTGCAACTTTATGGCTGATGTGAGATTTCTAACAATCTTTTTTTGCATGTGCTTTTTAACAGCAAGCTATACATTGCTTGCCATTGTCTTGAAAATGCTTGATGACACAAGGCAATCATAGATGCCCTCCACTTTACGAGTAATGTGACATGCATGCACATGCTGTGTGCTGACACCCTAAGCACATTTTTGACCTGACCACAACAATTCATGTCAGACACTGCAACATTGTCATCACAGGACGTTGTTTTCTTATGTTCAGGAGACTGTCAGCCATGATCACTCGAAGATGACATTCTGCATTAATCGAAAGAGAAATTCCTTATCCACTGGCACAGCTCTTGATGACAATACAGAAGATAGGTTCACAAATTCAGTCTCCAGCAGAGATTTGGAAGTACTTCCACGACCTCAAAACTGGCAATTTAAGGTACAACTAGTCAACACCACTAAGAAGTTCAATTAAAAGGGTTGTGTATAATGAGGTCTTCTTGAGTAGCTACAACAGAAACCTCTATTGTGTTCAGTCAGGCAACAACTACTTCCACCTCAAATCCTTCCATCAGCATAAACCCTAACTTTCTTTATTCCGCATTGTTGAGGCTACAAATTCTGAAATGAGAATTAGTACCTGTGTTAGAATGAGGGCAATAGGCAAGTTGATAAAGCAACTTAAAGTTTCACTGAGAGTGGGAAAGGATGGAGTTAGGTGTATTGATGGTCACAAAAAAGAAGCAAATGTGTTCTTTTTAATACACATCTATTTCAGTCATCAGTGTAGGGTTAGGGGTTATGTCAGTGTGTGTGGGTATTCATAGTGGGGTTTCCCAGTTTTACCAGTGACTCCCAGTGATGTTTCCAACTCTTTTAGCACATGTAAATCTACTCCTAAAATGGTGCGACAAATTGTGCAAATTGGGGTGGAACTTTTCCCATAGCACTCTTCTGTGGGATTCTTTTCTGCAAAAGATTGCTTATTTATTTTTATTTATTTATTTATTTATTAAGGAGTTTTTTTATAGGGCTATCCTGACCCGACGGTATCGGAGTGCATCACAACAGTTTTTTAGCAAGATTAATACAATAAGCAGTATTCTACATATATGTTCGAAAAGTCCGCGTGTGCTGAGCAGAGTTGAGGTAGTACGTGAGTCCTGAAATAACCTCATAGAGTGCATATTGTCTTGGGGTGTATACAATAAAGCAGTATCCTTAGATTTTCCTGAGACTCACTATCACTGCGTATGTGCCACTTGGTCATGTAAAAGTTTAGTCACAATCTGTATGTGTTCCAGGATGACTATGTCTTTCGCATGAGAGAACATCCCTAAAGGCTCACACAGCAAATACAAAAGTCCCTGTACCATTTAATCATGTATTCCATGAAAGTAAAAGTTAAAAAGTAAATAAGCTAACATGAGACCTTTTCTAGCTCCTGATCTGCACATCAATATTGGACACAGCTCATTATCAACCCATTTGCGCTCAAGTTTTACTATAGTATTTATAATTATAGAAAGCTGTTTCTGGAACCTACCCATGGGAGCGTCGTCCCACTGGTCAAAGTCAGTCAGCGAAAAATAAAATCATAATAAAACAATGTTATCATTTTATTTTTCAGCTGACGCACTGAGCCAGGGAGTCTTGGGCGGGGCGGGGCTGGGGCATGGCAGGGAGGGCGAATGATGGGCACCGTAAAGTGTGTACATCAGTTTGGACAGCCGTTTTAGGCCTGCCAAACAGACATGTGCACTGAGGTTTCTACAATCCAGCTGTGTTAACAGCCGGGTTGGAGAAAAGCCGCATCAGACCAGCCCACTCAGGCCAATCCCCATGCTGCTCTCATGCTTGGTATAGCATGAGATCAGCTTCTGGATTGGGTAGGGAGCCTGTGCTTTGTGCCCTAGTGACTGACGGGAGGAGAGAAACACCGAGGCGGCCGGCAGAGTTGGCGGCAGGACAGGTAGTTGTTTTTTTAAATTATTATTTTTCCTCTAATCCTCGGCCCCCCAGTTTAGTTTTACGGCAGCCGCTACTGGCTTTTTCTATAGTAATGAAGTTCCTATGGTATCAAACTTCAAACACTGTGGTGTAGTGCCAATGGAACAACAACAGTAGTCCACTAAAACTGCAAGAATATATTGTGGAAAAAACTTAAAATATGTCTGTACCATGATTATATACTCCTGTGAAATGCAATATTAGCAACCCCATGTGTCTCAACTGTTTCAACACATAGGTATGTTGTTTTATATTAACTCGAAGCTTCCTGTGATATTGAATATGCTTGCAACACTTTATGGCTCTAGCAGGCCCAGAATCCATAGAATTCAGTGTTGTACCTTGCACATCACATTACAACTACCTGGCAAGAAATGTGGCATTTTGTGAGAATAATAGCAACAGCCTAGAGTACAAGAATGGGATCTTCTCATCAAGGCCAGTTCTGGGCTTCCATGAAGGGAAGATCCTGACACTTGCTCATTAGATAAGTTTTTGCTGAGAATAAGAAGTTTCTATCATGTGATGAAGCTTCTTTGATTTGTAGGGAGTGGAAATGTATATACACTTTTTCTAGTGACGGTCCTGGTCAGTTGAAATGTCAACTGTTTAGGTCTCGCCTGTCGATGCGCATGCGCATCGAGCAAGCGAGACTATAGGGGCTCATCCACTCTTTATCCAACTGCAAGGAATCGTGGCGATTCCTTGCAGTGCCCGTGACTTTTAAGGTCAATGCGCATGCGCATTAAGCTTATGCGCATGCGCATTGACCTTAAAAGTCACGGGCGCGTGCACGTCCGTGTTTGTTTACCCGCTCCGCCCCCTCCCGCCGTGTCGCCTTGCCTACTCTCTCTCTCCCCTCTCCGCCCCCTCCCCTTCGTGTCGCATTTCTCCTCCCCCTCCCCTCTCTTCCCTCCGGCTTCTTTTTTTTTGTTTATTTTACTCGCACCTCTCCCCTCTCCGCCCCCTCCCCCGTTCCGCCCCCTCCCGCCGTGTCGCCTTGCCTACTCTCTCTCCCCTCTCCGCCCCCGTTCCGCCCCCTCCCCTTCCCGCCGTGTCGCATTTCTCCTCCCCCCGCCGTGTCGCACCTCTCCCCTCTCCGCCCCCTCCCCGCTCCGCCCCCTCCCCTTCCCTCCGTGTTACAAGGCTAAACTAGCTAGATAATGCTACAAAAGTTGTGGACAGATTTGCCTTTAACTTCATAATATGCTTAATAATTTGCCTCTGGTTGCCACGAAATGTTAGTCCACTACTGCCGCATATTTCTAGCAGCCATGGCAAGAAATAAACTGAACAAAACAGCGAGGCCTCTTCTCAGCCCTCAAGGATTGAACCTCCTAACTCAGAGTTTTGCCAAGACCTCAGATATAGCATCCCCGAGGGAGACACGCGCCCCAAAACACCACCCAGCCGCGCCCAAAACATCACTTGCCTACTCTCTCTCCCCTCTCCGCCCCCGTTCCGCCCCCTCCCCTTCCCGCCGTGTCGCATTTCTCCTCCCCCCGCCGTGTCGCACCTCTCCCCTCTCCGCCCCCTCCCCGCTCCGCCCCCTCCCCTTCCCTCCGTGTTACAAGGCTAAACTAGCTAGATAATGCTACAAAAGTTGTGGACAGATTTGCCTTTAACTTCATAATATGCTTAATAATTTGCCTCTGGTTGCCACGAAATGTTAGTCCACTACTGCCGCATATTTCTAGCAGCCATGGCAAGAAATAAACTGAACAAAACAGCGAGGCCTCTTCTCAGCCCTCAAGGATTGAACCTCCTAACTCAGAGTTTTGCCAAGACCTCAGATATAGCATCCCCGAGGGAGACACGCGCCCCAAAACACCACCCAGACGCGCCCAAAACATCATGTGTGCTCGCACTGTGCGCCTCGACCCCTCGTGGGCAAACAAACCTCACCACACCTGAATCTCATCCAAATGAGGCCGACACACGCACTGCGTGCACCGGCTCGCAGGGCGCCATCTTCGTAAAACACTTCACTTGTTGGCCCGGGGCTAGCGTGGTGCCTCCCCAGCTGGGGGATCCCGAGTGCGCGGACAGGCTCACTGTTGACTTCTTTGAAGGCAAAAAAGCAATAAACTCGGAGGTTTACTCGTGAGAAGGCAAACAAGGGCTCGTCTGCAGTGAAAACTGAGCCATAGCCGGATCAAAATGGCTGCTCCCTCTTAGTCGAGGATGTAAAATGCATCTTGCCACATGTTTTAAAAGCTATGTCTTTTTATGTATTTGTTGTGCAGTTGTAGCAAATTGGACAATAAGATAAAATCCAGCTTGAATTTTGTCAACATCGTGTATAGCTAAAAAAATAGTCATTTTATTGATTTGCTATTTTATATATTTGTTGGTATATTCAATTCAATTTCGGTGGATGTCAATATATCGAATTATGTATACTTCTTTTAAGATCCCAAAGATTTCCGGTCCCCAGCCCTTCCTACATCTTTATTCATAATACCAAGAGCTCTTTGTTTTAAATGACTTTATTGTCTAAAGCTAGCACGGGGTCCCCGGCTCCAGGCGCTTCGTGTTGGGCGTGAGCATAGCGCCTTCCTCAGATCCGCCGCGGGCAGCTTTGTCCCGGAGCACTTCCTACACGCTCCCCACGGGGGCTAATGTCCCGGAGGGGGTGATTATCGGGCAAGCGGTGACCTGAGCGAGTGAGTAATCTTCCTTCATTAGAGCCATAGACACGCAGATTTCGAGGGGCCCCGTGATGATTGCACCCCCTCTTTACTTCCTCGGGTGTATGCGCGTGCCGACACCCCTCTCCTTTCTAACTCGCTGTCTGCTCCTCTGCACCCCCTCTTTACTTCCTCGGGTGTATGCGCGTGCCGACACCCCTCTCCTTTCTGACTCGCTGTCTGCTCCTCTGCATACTCTGCCGTTTGTCCTCTTTACTTCACCCCTCGACCCCTTACCCATGCCTCCACAGTCCACACTGCACTACTGGGAACGGGGATGCTTGCTCCCAGCCACTTCCGGTTCCTCTTGGCATACCCTCCCCTCTCCTCTCCTCACCCTCCCTATTCTGTTCCTGAAAAGAAGGGCTACGGAGACTGGTGCCCAAGATCAAACCTCGAGCCCTTCTTTAGAGGTCTCTTTCCATTGTCTTTGCCGCACATCCGGCATTCGGTAACATACTCTCCACCTGCAGACTGCATATCTTGCAGCCTGAAACCTCTGTCGCATTTCTCCTCCCCCCTCCCCTCTCTTCCTTCCGTCTGCGCCGTCTAACTTCCCCCGGTTCGAGTCCACCGCTCGCCTTTAGACTTTCCAGCCTCTTTCTGTACCTTCTAAACTCCGTCTGTACTTTCAGCCTCCTCTGTACCTCCCAGCACCCCCCTAAACTTCCATGTCCACTTCCCCCTTTCAGTCATCCCGGACCATGTCCCGGCCTCCCTCCCGTTCTCTGACTCTGTGTCGCTGACTTGGCCTGTTTCAGAAGTGTCCTTTCTTCAGGGTCACTGATATATGTTGTTGTCATACATTTCCTGGCCTCAAAAATGACGGACAGATTTTGTTTTCTCACATTTATTATTGAAGCGAGGTGGGTAGTAGGTATGTCGATGACCGATCGTGTTTTCATGAGTCCACGATCGTCAGTGTCACCGCTTGTTACCCCTCTACACAGATTAAGAACTCCTTGAAGCAAAGAGGGAACACATCCAATGCTCTGAAGTTTGACGTCTTTAGAGGTCTCTTTCCATTGTCTTTGCCGCACATCCGGCATTCGGTAACATACTCTCCACCTGCAGACTGCATATCTTGCAGCCTGAAACATCTGTGTAATAAATGTGCTGCATGCTGCATATCGTACAGCTTGCTATCTATGTGTGAAATAAGTGTGTTGCAGACTGCATATCTGGCAGACTGCAATCTCTGTGTGTAATACATCTGTCTCAAACAGCATATCCCATAGTCTGCAATCTCTGTGTGTAATAAATGTGTATAGCAGACTGCATATCTGGCAGACTGCAATCTCTGTGTGTAATACATCTGTATCAAACAGCATATCCCTCACCCTCACTCACCCTCAACCCCTCACCCTCACTCACCCTCAACCCCTCACACTCAATCCCTCACCCACACTCACCCACACTCACCCTCACTCGCACTCACCCACCCTCACTCACCCTCACCCTCACCCTCACTCACCCTCACTCACCCTCACCCTCACTCACCCTCACTCACCCTCAACCCCTCACCCACCCTCAACCCCTCACCCTCACTCACCCTCAACCCCTCACCCTCAACCCCTCACTCACCCTCAGCCTCACCCTCACTCACCCTCAACCCCTCACCCTCACTCACCCTCACTCACCCTCAACCTCATGCTAAATATTTACAAAAAAACCCATAAACAATTCTAAAAGCACTAACTCTAATGCTGCGAGACCTATTGCATTTCTAATGCTTGTTTTGATCTTGGCTGACTGCTATTTTGCATTAAATGCTCGGTGGACTTTGAGTTTCCCGGCGTGTTGTGTTTTGTTTTTAACAACTTTAATTAGAAGAAGTAAACTCCGTGCCCTTTTTGTGGCAGGGATGAATCAGCAAATCCTGTTACATATCTGAATTTAAAGCTGCTTTCATTATGCTTCAAAATATTTGGGGGAATACTATCCCCACTATTGTCAGCTGATCTTCCCTCTGGGATTACTTGTAGCAAAGTGCACTCCATAAGTAGTTAAGGTTCTACAGCAGAGTATGTATAGATTTTACCACTGAAATTCGGATTTTACAAACCGACCCAATTGGGTTTTTCTTTTTCCTGTGAATTCATTGAACATTAAATAAACTGTGCTATGACATGGCACTATTTCTCAATGATCAGGAACTCAAAGTGCTCGTTTAGGGTCTTAATTTGCAGTTTTTGCAACAAAAATATTTCTTTAGTTTCCACATACGAAATAAATTAAGTGATTCTTTTATTCATTTGCTTAAATTGTGATGTTAGACAATGCAGTGGTGCATAGTGAAAGCGTAAATACACTCAGGAAGATCCATCTTCTTTCAGCCTTTACCATCATCCAAACTCACAGGCAGCATTAGGACCATATTTATCAAAGTGTCACCCAACGCAGGGCAGCAGCCAGAAGTGCTGTGCTGTGTCGCAGGACAAAGAGAGAGCAGGAGAGCCATAGCTCTCTCCTCCTCTCTCCCTAGTGCCGGTGCACCCGTGCACACACCTTTGTGCCATTTTGCAAGGATGTGTGCGAGAGTCTAACATATATTTTGTACTGGAAGATTCTCCTTCCAGTACAAAATACTATGGCTAGACAACTTTTTAAACTTTTCCTACTTTGTATGTGCGCTGTACAGTGCAGCACACATGCAAAGTCGGAAAAGAAAGGAGAAATGAAACATTTCTCCTTTTAACACCTGCTTTCAAATGGCGTTAATGTTTTACGCAAAACCCGTCGCAGATTTTTGGTAGATATGGTTTTGAATTGTCAAAAAGTAGGGGTAGTTGCTTTGGAATGCCATGTGACAACCCCTTGACGCTAAGGGGCCCATTATGATGTCGGGCGGATTGCCCCCGCCAGGCTGGCGGTAGCCACCGCCGGCCTGGCGGGGGCAATCCGCTCAACATCATCTCCGGAATTCCCCCCGCCAAATTAGAATGGCGGGGGCGACCACGGCGGACCGAAAGACCGTCCGCCGCTTTTCCGCCCCGGTCGCCTTGCGGCCGGGGTTGAAAATGTTTAATATGGTGGCGGTGTCAATGAGACACCGCCAGCCATATTAGGATGCCCTTCCTGACTTGCTTTTCGCCACGGAAAGGCATGCGGAGACTCCCTGCGGGGGCCCGTTGCGGACCCACTGGGAGTCCGGGGGGTGTGAGGTGCACATGGAGGGTACCTATGGTACCCCCCGGCATTTCAAAGTACAACATGGCAGGCACCGCGCGGTGCCTGTCATGTTGTGCTTTCAAATGCACAACGTGCATTTTTACCATTGCGGCGGGCGGCGCTTTCTGCACCGCCCGCCGCAATGCTAAAAATACAGGAAGCGCCCGCCTGTGTGGCGGGCGCATCCTAATGCTCAAGGCGGGACCGCCGCTCCTATGGCGGGTGGGCCGTTTTTCACGAGGATGGAGGGCGGGCAAAGTCCGCCCGCCATCCTAATGGGGGCCAGAGTAATGCAAAGCAGCGCTGGATAGTAAATAAGGAAAAAACATTTTGTGCTGGTTTGCGTAGCTTTTGTGACGCAAACACAGCATCAAATGTTGGTAAATCTGGCCCTGCGTCTTTAGTCCATTCAAATTCAAAGAATGAGCGTTTTGTAGATCCACTGGAATATCAATTCTCAGACATGTTACAAAATCGTCTTTACACAAAAGAGAAGACTTTTAATTGATTCTTCAATGTATTCCTAAAAAGAGGTGACATACTCAATGTTGTCCAGTTCCTTTCACATCCGAACATTTCTCCGATCAAGGCTTTCATGTTAAATAATGGTGGTGCGGAAGTAGTGAGAACAATTAAAGTCCAAATCAGATTGTCTGAAAAATTACAGTTTCAATTTAAGATGCCCAACCTTAATTCCAGCAGTCTCTGCCTAGTCTCTGAGCCCTAGTGCTAAGGTTTCTCATCTAATGCTAATATAAAAGCCACAGTTGAAAGTAAAGAGCCTTGTTTGGTTTCCTTTCAGATCTAAATTGGATCTGAGACAAACCCATTTCAACATACTTTCATTGATCCATTACTGTAGAGAGCTTTCAAGACCCTTCTGAAGGTTTCAGCAAATATTTAACGTTGAACAAAAAGAGAATGTCGAATGCAGCCCAACATGGCAGCATTTTCTACGGTTTTTTGCTTCCAGATCAAGCAAAATAAACTATGTCTGAGACGATACTCTGGGAGATGAACCAAAAGAGATCAGCATGATAAAGATATTGACAAACAGTGCTGTCCTCACTGCTCTTCCTTGCTTACCAGGTTACAACCTGCCCAAGACTCCTGACGTCTTGCTTCGAAACACATTTGTCTTGCTCATGCTAGACACAGCTTGCCAGTTCATTGTGGCATGCTGGCAAACCAGATGCCCTTCTTCAGTTTCTATGAAGCAAGATTGGGTAAGGCTACTTATGACACCACAAAAAAAAGTCATGTGACCAGGGAAAGTCTCCTGCAATGTAATAAAGCTTATGAAATAAGCCTTAGGGTAAACATGATCAAGAACAAAGAGGCCATTTCATCTATGTGCTGAACTGTCACTTGGCACTGAAGTAGGTCAGAATTAAGCTACTAAGTAATCATAATGCGTGCATCACCCGCTGATGCGCCTATGCGTTCCTGAAAGCAGACAGGCACGCCTAATGTATTATGCCATGTAAATTATACACCAGAGGTGCTCTGCCCATATATAGCTTCTTAGAAAATTGACTCAGCATTAAATGCTGTGTGTGGGCAGACTCAAAGCATTGCTCACCCATTTTCTGTATTTATTCAGTGAAGCAATTCACTAGTTTCATTTAAAGTTTCATTTGAAGATAAACTAGAGACAACTATCAAATTTACTTTAAGCCACTTTGCCAAATGGTAGGTGATGATCTACTCTATTGACTGCCAACTTGATGGGTAAACTGGCATCGGGGAGATAAATGGATCCACAAGTCTGTGCCAAACCATTCAGCGGGCGTGTTTGGCATTAGGTAATGGGCTGATGTCCTGTGTGCCAGATAACAGAAAGTGACATAATGAAGTTTATGATTCTAGAATGCATGAAATGGGAATGTAATGAACACATTGAAATCTACTGCAGTATTGTCCCACTCCTTTAGGGAAATGCAGAGGTGTAAAAAAGACATAAAGACTTAGCGTCCCATTTAGAGTTTTCAGAGCATCCTGCAAAAGTGGCATACGCTCCATCTGCCACCCTCGAGGTTCCCGTGCCTCATTTAGAGGGCACTGGCAAACTGCAGGGTTCCCAAAGCGGACGCTCAACTGGCTGTGCCTGGAGAAACCCTTGACAGTGTCACAGTAACAGCTGCCCTGCTCTATCCTAGGTAGAGGAACCTTGACTAGACACTGGAAATGAACTTAGTGCACACCAGTGCCATTTTTTTTGTTTTTCAGTAAAACAGAAAAGTGTGCCGAGCAGGGCACGTCGGCAAACCACTTTGCCTTCAGAGCAACTGCAGCACCAGCAGATGCACTGAAGACCTGAAGATCTGCACCGAGCAGCCATAGATCAATGAATATTGTGGGTGTCCTTCACCAGATGGCTACAATCGCCACTGACATGGCAGCCATCCTCCCGCCATGGTATAAAGATTTGGGGGCAGATTTACTAAGGTTTCACGCAACGCAGGGCAGCAAGCAAACTTAGTGAGATACGGAGCATTTCTGCTCCCTCCTTGTCATGCCGCACTTGAGGCCACCTAGCACCAACGTAGGCCCCTTGTGCCTTGCTGCTAGGGTATTGGAGGCAGGGGAGACCCAATACCGACCCGGCATGCTGACGAGAGACGCCTCATTTTCGACTCCTGTACCCTCGATATTTAAATACATAAAGCCACGCTGTTGAACCATTTTATTTCACAACTACACAGGAGAAGGCTTGTCTTTATAGTGATACATCAAAGATTTGAATTAATCATCTTGATACCCTTGCCGCTCATCCTATTTGGAAATTATTTTGCTTGAAATTTCAGGGAGTTTGTCACAGCAATGAAATACTCTGTCCTGAAGATGGTCTTCATGACGACTGCTTAAAAGACCGAAACGTCGACAATCCCATCATCTCCAATACGTTGCATTGTCACCAACCAACTACCTTTGTTTATTAACTATACTTGGTTGTTCTTTATACTTATCAGGAGTTGATGGTTTAGCTGTGAACTGAAGTGATATTATCATTTATACCTCTGTTCTTAGCTTTTTGCTTAGATTTATTCTTATGTTTCTGTCTCCCAAGATATTAATTGATTTCTTCATCATCAAATATATATAAACATATTCCATAAACACATCTCGATATCTCCGTGTACTTCCTTCCATTGATTAACTCTTTTTTGATTGAATGTGATATTCTGTCGATACACCGGAGTTTGATACAGATGTACGACTCATAACTATGATTTAATGTCTCTTTAAATGAATCCCTTGTAGCACACAGTGTTTTGAAATATTCATTGCTTCTAGGGTGGCATTGTTATGAACAACATTGTTTTGGTGCCTTCCTGCACAAAAACAATCCATAAAAGTATTTTCCTTTTTCTATGTGTAAGGCAGATTGCATTACACATTGACAAAGGAAGTAATAAGGAGAAATAATGATATTTCTCCCTGTTACGCCTGGGTGTGGAAGACTTGCCATTTTGGCACAATCACGGGTTTACTGACCTTAGTAGGTCTGAGATTGCATCAGAATCAATGGGTGGATGCATGCGAACGCCCATGTTCCACCCATGGAACGCCTCCCCTAGGCAAAGTAATGCAAGACAGCGCAATGCCTTACAAAGTCACACAAGGAGCCACAAATCGGGCCTTGCCTGCCTTTGTAAATCTCTACTAACAGTGTGTGTAGTGCCTGTGCAAACAAAGTGGCACAACAATGGCACAACATATTAGTAAATCTGCCCCTTGGATGGTGTATAGAAGCAAACTGAGTCAGTGGTGTCCTTCATATGAACAGACTAACTATCCAGTAGGACTTTGAATGTTTCTTTATGGCCAATTAAAATCCTAATCTTTCCCTAGTTATCTACTGGGCAGAGGAGCAGGCCTTGTTTTGCAAATAGTTAGACATTCATGATGCATAAAAAAACCTGCTTGAGAAAGTTTTCAATTAGACCCTCAAAAATTAAGTATGGTTTAAAAAAAGTTGTTTTTTAAAATACGGTGACTGAAGATTTACCACATAATCTATATCATTGTCCTGTTATTATTATTTTTGTTCTAATGCGTGGAATATTATTACCCAGATCTTTAAAATCTGAATACCTTTATATTTTCCTATATTATCCTTAAATCTTTTTTTCTTAAAGCTGTATTATCTCCTGCTGATAGTATACTTTTCGTATTCCATATTTCTACTGTGCTTAAATCAATAACTTCGAATTGGAAGGATTCTAAACTTCTATCGGTTACTGCTTGGTGGGAATGGATTATGTTTTTTTAAATGTGGATAATCCTCAATTCTACATATTCGAAATGACTCCTCTAATTTTAGGCCCAACATGTGAGCTACATTAGGTTCATATATTATTGCATTTACTTCCATATAAAATGTATACTGGTGCATTTATTCTCTGTTATACTTTAATTGTAGCCTTTTTTGTTTATTTGCTTTTTGTTTTGATTCTTATTACTATAGTTCAATATATTGGTGTAAATTGATGTTCTATATTTCCCCGGTACTTGGTGTCCTATTTCATTTATTACGGTACAGTGTTATTTTTATTTTTGTACTATGTTCATTGTATGATATTCTTATATTTAATAAACATTTCTGAAAAAAATAATACTAAACTACGCAACAGTTTTGTTGCAGATTTCTTTAAATCTTCTTAGATTATATCAAATATATTTAATGATAGTTTAAACAAGATCCATTTTTTCTATCTTAAAAAAAAGATACATTTTATCCTTTTACACAGTCTGTGCATAAAGGCCATTCAACATTTCTTTACAGTAACAGGAGGTACAGTGTTTCAATGAAGTGTTGAACAGCACATGGGTTTATGTATCTCCTACTACGAAACTGGCCCAAAATTTCACAATGAAAAGTCTATTGAGGTTATGCGACACGTGTTGTGATATTTTAGCAGGGGCATTAAATTGTTTGTAGTGTCTGCCACTGTCTAACCTTGTTTGCAGGTCCACTCAGGACTAACCAATCAATCAATCTCGAGTCACCACTCAGAAGAAAGGCGTGTACCGGAGACCATGGTCTCTTGGCCTTGCGGTCCACAGCAGCATTGCTGCATAGAGCTCAGCAACCATTCTTAACCGGTGCGAGTAGGACCCCGCCAGTCAATTGACTTTTAGCCAATAGAAACAATAGAAAAACAATCACAGCATACCAATTTCATCATACTGATTTCTTGCGCACATCACCCAGCAGTGTTCCCGGAGCAAGAAGGGTCCACAGCGGCCTGTCATCTTTGTCAAGATACCGGATACTGCTCCCTAGTACCCCACTACTCGTAGATAGCTCCACACTTGATGTACAGCACCTGCATCAGCAGTGCGGCATCTATGACATCCATGGCCAGACTGGCAGGTCGCCCAAGCGTGCTAACCGGCAAGAGGTTATAGTTATAGTTATTGATTTATATAGCGCTGAATCACCCATGAGGGTATCTCGGTGCTTAGGCTGTGGAACCCTTCCTGGCTCTCCCTGTGAGGGGCGGAGCCAGGCATCCCAGCGCTGGTGGGGCCGTTATGGAGATTAAGCAAGCTATTGCCCAGAGTTGCAGCGTGGGGCCCATGATTAGAGAAGGCGCCGAAGCGAGAATTGTCGAGTCCGCAGACATTGATCCTAGACCCTGCCGCGTCCGGAATTGAACCCTGGTCCCGGCCTGATCTCTGCTTCAGGGTCTGCCGCCTCTAACCAGTGAGCCACACTTCTCCACTTGGAGCCCCAGGAGGCCAGTTTTGACACTTGGAGGCCTGTTTTAGCCTCCAGGGGTGGTGGTGTACGTTATGCGATCCCAGCGGCAACTTAAAAGAATAACTCTGGTTCTAGCGCATGTTAGCACATCTGCACCTGGGGGCGGAATTTATCATTTTTGCCAGGGTTGCTTTAAGTTCCCAGTCCAGCCCTGATGATATCTAGGACCACATGTACGACTCACCAATTTGTGACTCGCACATTGCATCGTATTTACGAGTCGCAGTTAGTGACTTGCAAATTGGGATGCACAAAAGTGTCTTAGACACTGTTTGCGAATCCCAATGGGGTCGCAAATTGCATGCCTCATGCATATTAATTAGGCTGTCGCAATTTGCGACCCCTTTGGAATAGCTGGCACTCCCAGGGATGGGGGCCTGCTGGGGTTAGCAGACCACCATGTCTGGGACTGCTTTTAAATAAATCAGATTTTTTTTTAATGCAGCCCATTTTCCTTAGAGGAAAATGCGATGCATTTAAAAAATAAAATTGAAACTTTTCAGTTAAATTTTTTAAGGGCAGGCAGTGGTCCCTGGGACCACAGCCTGTCCTTTAAGAAATATTTTGAGAGTTACTCACAAAGGGAAAGGAGTCCCCTGGGGACCCCTTCCTGTTTGCGATTGGTTTACCACACTTCTGTGAAGGGTGGAAAACTGCGACTGTTTTGCAACCATAATTGCAGTCGCAAAACATTCATACATAGCTTCAGGAGTCGCTATTAAGAAGGGACGCCCTTGGAACACCCCTTACTCATAGCGAGTCGCTAATCCTACTTTGCGAGTCGTAAATTGATTTGTGACTCGCAAAATAGGATTAGTACATGGGCCACATGTTTTTGCGGTCGCAAACAGGTCTAAAACACATTTGCTCCAGCAAAAAACGATAGTACATCTGGCCCTTCGAGTCTTCTCCTAGGCCCTGTCCACACAGAGGTACCCGTCTATGGTAGACTCTATACCAGTGTTTTTCCCCGAATAAACCTAAGATACAAAGACATACCATAACCAAACATATTGATATAACCAGTAGCCCTGCTGAAAATATGTTGTCACTTGTTTCATATTCAAACAAACTGGTATCAGGAGAGGGAAACTCTGACCTGTTTAGGACTTAGAGTGCTGCGTCAATGCCTTAACACTGAGAACTGACGACATTAGGAGATAGGTTTCATGTGCCTGCTACATGGGACACCCAACCAAAGGCTCACCCTGAAATGTATCAGATGCAACCTTTAGTTAGAACAAAGCCCTCTCCGCTTTCTTTCACCTGGAGAAGAGCATAGAGTCCACAGTATGACATCTGGCAAGCACCTAGAAGCCCATGAACCTCATTTGAAGATAGAACTCTTTCTTGTTTACTAAAATACGGTTCAGAACATTGCCCCCCTCTTATCAAAATCCACTTTGGTGAACACTTTGAAGAAAGGATAGTTGTGAAGTTTCTCATAATGCTGGCGTGTGCCTGTTTTCAAAGGTGTTTGCCATGCTGTTGAGTTTTCTGATGGCTGGTGCACATGACTGAACACACTTCATCTACTTCCGGTGTAGAGGAACAGTCTAACCCTCAGTTCTCCCCCTACTTTGCCATGGTATTGCCTGCTCCGAGCTCCTACGTCTCTCGTTGCCATGCGCGCGAGTCTTGCCCACCAGACTTGCAGCTTGGCACCTCAGCTGCTCGTGCTGGCGCTATTGCTGTCTGAAGTAGGGATTGTTCCTCCAGGAACAAGGTAAGGCCTGAAACCAATGCATGAAACACAACTGTCTAAACAAACATTAGCGCGGGGTTTCGCAAGACTGCTGTACGTGACAGGAGCTTGGCACAGGAGGGGCGGAACTCACCACGGACGGGTGCGTCACCCACAGATGCCAGCGGGCATTCTTGAAAGCAGACAGCCACACCTAATGTATCATGCATCTGCACATTGGCGTGCTCTGCCCACATCTGGGGAGGGATGCACAAAGCGCTTTTGTGGCAAAGCCCTGGACCACAAACGGGCACTTCTTAATGTACAAACCCACCATATCAGTCAGAAAATGATTTCCGGCTGTTAAAAGGACTTTTACGAGCCATTCTGAGTCGTAGATAGGAGGGGGCGTGAGAGGGTCACCGCCCTCGAATTTCTGATTCTGAAAGGAATGTTTTGATGGTTTGTGACTGCAACTGCAGAGGGGACGGTATCCCCTTCAAACACCTACCCTATGGTAATCATGCCAGCGGGCTTGGGGGGAGCAGGCAGAGACTGATGCATATGTCCTCCAATGTCCTCCCAAATTGGAAACATTTTTTTAAAGCAGTAACCGGGCCTCTAATGAACACACGCTGCTTTTAAACGTGTTTCAAATTTCTGAAAGCACATGCAGGGAGGGAGTTCTGCTGTGCTTTACAGGACTCCATCCAGTGCTTAATATGATCCGGTGGGGCCACCAGAAATTATTTTTGGGGACTGGCATTTATTTTCCCTGCACCAGACATTTGCAGAATGCAAGAGTGGGAATAAGGCACAGATCTCAAGATCGAGAAAGACGGCAAAACCATCACAAAGGGAAAAACAAGTAACCCCCAAATGTGAGAAAAGGGGCAGGGAGTGTCTGGTACTGAATTAAAGTCTGAGGGGGATATTCACAAGGACCTAACTATGATTTATCTCCACCTTAACACATACATCAAAAGTGGACCCCATTCACAAGCTGGTGCAAACTGCAGTCATCGCCTGTATTCCTGCAATAACTTCCCCAAAATGTATCTCCACGGTAGACACCACCAACTAACCCTAATGAGATGCAGAGTAGGCGTTCCCGTGTAAAAACACACGAAAAAAACCACAACACCACTTTCACAACGAACTACCAGATCTGCGATGCGAAACAAAAACAGGCAATAAGCCGCTGTAGCAGCAGGGAATCAATACCTGCCTTTTGCTGATGTTAAGCAGGACGTCTACCTGCAGCATAAAAGGGAGCCCGGCCCAGAGCCACGCCTGAAGACCCACAGATGCCATGGCAACAATGATCATGCAATGCCGATACCCCTACGCTATAGCTGGATTCCCTCACGTGTCAGGGACAAACAACTGCACACATGTACCCCCGTTCCCCCTGCACACTGCACACAACGACCACAACAGAAAGCGCACGCATACCATGAATATGCAGGCAAAAGTGGACCGCCCGGGACTCCTCAACAATGTTGTGGCCAACTCCCCAGGCAGAGTGCATGATACTCACATCTCCCGACAGTCCATTATCACCCAGCTCTCCCAGGATGGCACACATGGAAATGCAGTGCCCATTGGTAAGTCCAAAATAAACACACCACATACCTCTACCCCACAGTCATGCTACTCACAACATTGCCAATGGGCACGCAGCACATGCCAACTGACCAGACACGACAACACAACTCCATTGGGAATCCGGCCTTGCCATGCCCACAACCCAGCCACGGCATCACACCACAGACACACAATAGCAGGATGTGAGGAGAGGCATGGAGCAGGCATGTGCGATAGCGGCAAGTGACTAATCAATGTGAACCTACACAATGCCAGGTGTGGCGTGGAGGTACCGGACAGAACACAGAGTACAAACCACGGAAATGGCCATGTGGAGATCAACTGCTGGTGCATGGAGTGTAGTGGCCACTGGATGCTACCATGTCCCCACAGGCTGTGGGGCAAGACGCGGAAATGTTGCACAGTATGTGCGTGCGTAGTAGGTTGGACCTGCGTACGCCAGGCCTGCGTAGGGGTGTGAACAAAAAGCCCTTGCACTGGTGGTGGTTCTCATTTGGAATGAACAACGTGTCTGCCAGGTCCTGCGCCGAGCGAGGCGGGGCCTGCGTCCCTGTGCACCTGCTGCACCCCGGGCTGCTGGATCCCTGACCCATCATGCCTGCCCCAGCGCACCACCGAGGCTCAGCTCACCTGCCTACACCAACGTGTGTCAAAGAGGGCCCACCACATGCCGGTGCAAGCTCCAAGCACCAGTCCCGCGACCTCTGCAGCCTCCTCAGACCATCGCTGGCCCACCCGACGCTGGCTCACATTACTCCTTTCTCACTTACATACTCCACTGGCATCCTATTCATTCCAGTAGCTCCCACATGTGGAACTGTGTCCTGAGTCCTGAATGGCAGTGACCCCAAGTCTGTGGCAGCGGCCACAGCACCAGGTTCCCTTCGATCAGTGAGGCATAATTCCACATGCCAGGCCTGTGACACGTGGTGCCATTAACCCTGTTAAATGCCAGCCGGCCACACATGGTGCCACTAACCCTGTTCAACGCCAACCTGCCACATTTGGTGCCACTAACCCTGTTCAACACCAGCCGGTCACACGTGGTGCCACTAACCCTGTTCAACGCTAGACAGCCACACGAGGTGCCACTAACCCTGTGCAACGCTAGCCGGCCACACATGGTGCCACTAACCCTGTTCAATGCAAGTTGGCGACACGTGGATCAGAGCTCACAACGCCAGACAGCCACACGTGGTGCCACTAACCCTGTGCAACGCCATCCAGCCACACATGGTGCCACTAACCCTGTTCAATGCAAGCCGGCGACACGTGGATCAGAGCTCAGGCCTACCCTGCGTACCAGTAGGTCCCACATCCAGCGCTTAGTCGTGAATCATGAATGGCAGAGTCCACACCAGTGAACACACAGAGAGGAGTAAGAGGAAGATGCAGCTTAGTCTGGACTAAAGCCCGATCAGAGTTACAGAGGTGATCAAACACTACCAACAACTGACCAGATGTCATCAACCCTGTTCACCGCAAGTCCGCATCCCATGGTGCTACTGAACCTGAACTACGCAGGCCGGTGGGGCCATCCAACCTAAGCCGGCAACACTCGATGAATGGCCTGTGTTGACCGCCGCCTCAGGCCTACACTGCTGTCCAGGAGGTTACACATGTGAAACTGTGTCTTGGGTAAGATGTGGAGGAGTCCACATCATTGGACACGCCTCATCAAAGGCGGCATCCCCTAACAGCACTGGTGCCACTAACTCTGTGCGCAATGAGTCATGGGCACTAACTGGTTGGACCTTGGTGGCGTCTGAGTCCATGGCCTGGTGGTTTCCTGCATTTTCATCTGGCTGGACCGAACTTGGTGTCCGACGTGTCTGTTCCATTCATCTCCACCATAGTGACTGTCTCAGCGTGGTCCTGCCCTCTGCATCATGCCCTGGGGTACACCGTCCACTGTCCACCGAGACACTCTGCGACAAACTCCTTTTACATCTACAGAAACCTGCTCTGCACTCGTGACCCTGCTCCAGTGCCCTGCAAGTCAGTGTCCCGTGGCAGTAGGCCCATGCAGATCGCTGTGCATCCGGGGCCACTAACTCTGTGCAGCACAAGTCATGGGGCCTTTATGGTTGAATGGTTGTGTCCTTTACGATGTACACTGTCGTCGATTTTTTACTGCACCAGGCAGCCCTTGCTGGCTGGTGTGCATACACCCCACACACATCCAACACAGGTGTCACTCGGTATGTGTGCCTAATAATAATTGTGGCAGTGCGCACGTGCCCGTAGCCATTCGCACCATCTGAGCAAGTGTGTCTGTGTGGTCATTCTGTCAGCATGATGCGCACGGGCCCTGCAACATCACAGAGTGCTGTCTTCAGCGGAAGTTACCATGTCACCTCAGCGTTGGCAGTGACCCTGGACATGTAGCTTTGCACGTACCCCCCTGCATGCACAAGCGGTGAGTGCTCATCCGGCGTACGTCAGGTCAGTGCAGGGGTGTGCTGATTCGGCATGGGGAGTAGGGCGTGGCTTGGACCTGGCCTTGGGCAGGAAGTGCAGAAAGTGTGTCTCTGTGTTGGGGTGTAGTCGCCACCAGGGCCACAGTAGTCGATGTTGCAATGTAGCATGCACCAGGAGGGCGGGCCGACATGTAGGGGGACATGTAGGAGCGCAAGACCACAGGGGTCTTGGCGCCTGCATGCCTAGTGTTATGTGTATCAGACTTGCGGATTCATGAGTTGGTTGCCTGGCCTAATTTGCAGCGCAATCACAGCCAGCCATGGGCTGTACACCTGTGCCCGCCCTGTCCCTTCCATTGGCCTACACTCATGTGGCCGCACACCTTCAAAGGCTAGCGTCACTGTGTTCTCAGGGTCGCAGACATCCCACCACACCCATGACTGGCCTCTGTACATCTCCTGTATGCATTCAGATGGTGAAGTTACTGTAGGGATGAAAGGTCCTTTTTCTGAACTAGCAGGTGGTAGCACATCTGCAGCTCTGAGCAGGAACTTGCATGTGGCTAGCACCCCCTGACAGATACAATAGCATTTACTTGCGTCTCCCACACTGCGCACTGTCCGACGTGAGACCAACATGTACACATCCCACATGAAAAGTCCTTGGTCGTAGTTGCTGTGTGTGAAATGGCCTTCATATGTACTCCCACCCTACCCCAGGCCTGCACCCATTGCACTCAGACACTGCTCATTGCACTGAGCAGTGCCATTTCATCCATAGGACTGGCTCAGAGCAAGCCAGTGTCGCTTCAAGCAGAGCCACTGACGCAATAGCAGACCAACCCGGATACATGCTTGAATCCAGTCACGTGGACCTGTACCATGCACGTCTGCTGTATGTACTGGGGCACTGCCGTTGGCCATCTTAGGATGCTTGTTTCCAGTCCAGGGAGGACCTGGCTTGGCAGTTCGGGCTGGACTGTTTCCATGGGACACAGGGTCAAGACTGATTTGCATATGGCTGGGTTCAAACTGGAATGTCTTGGTGAGCACAAAAACGATGGATTTAGGCCACGATCTCTCTACTGGGGTGAATGTATGACAATGGTCTGCATTCTGTCCATCAACTGTTGTTTTTGCATTTGTTGCCCCGAGTGGGACGGGTATGCTCAGAAGTGAGTCCTGTGCTCTCCATGCCACTGGAATCAAGCTATTCTGGCTGATGACGGCTGAAAGCACGAAACCGGTCCTAGGATGCTTGTTTCCAGTCCAGGGAGGACCTGGCTTGGCAATTCAGGCTGAACTTTTCCCAGGGGGTACAGGGTCAAGACTGATTTGCATATGGCTGGGTTTAAACTGGAATGGCACGGTGAGCAAAAAAAAGATGGATTTAGTCCCTCATCTCCGTACTGGGGTGAATGTATGCCATTGTTCTGCATTCTGTCCATCAACGGTTGTTTTGCACTTCCCCTGATGTGGGATATAATAATAAGTGGATCCCATCCAAACAGCCAATGACTTGTGAAAATTGGACAATATTGTAAATACATACCTTAGTACCAGGCAACTCTACTGGTGTGGTAGGGAAAGCTACTCTGCCCTGGTAACTACCTGACACTCTCAGGAATAGGGAGCAGGGCAGATGCACATGAAAGAGAATGCCTGGCTTTGACACCCTAGTATTGGCTCCAGTTTAACCATGAGCTCTAGTATAACCACCTGCGAAGGTTGTACTTGCCAGTAATCTCCTACTTGGGTGTCCATGTGACGCTAAATGTACTCTCCTGCCATGTTTTTCTCTTCTGCTGTAACACTCCTGAAATCCTCCATCTCCTCACATTTGAATACAGACAAGTAGTTTTGGAAAAATCACATGCATTATGGGGCCCCTTTTATACTTTTCACCTGGTTACCACTTGCTTTCACTTGAAGTTACAGGTTCAAAATGCAGTTTTTGCCAATATGTGCAAATTCTGGTTAGAATATAGGAATTGTGATTCACTAGCTGGTAATTGTAGTTAGGAAATGGTGCAGGATTACCAACTCACAAGATGGTTGGTTTGTTATGCAAAGTTTGTGACATTGGAATCATTGGTCTATCATACCTAGCACCGTGGCATTTTTGTGGTCTCAAACCAGTTTAATAGGGGTTTGCAATTTGCAAAACATTTGCACATTGCGCACAGAATGTGGATTTTGTGTGCTGTAAGTGGTAGACCAGCTCCATTCTCTACCACTTTTCTTTCTCCCATCTTCCTGCTCTGGCTACCACAGGCATTGTGAATTCCAAAGACATTTGGATATTGCTGGGGACATGGAGCGATCTGATCTGCAGCCCCATCCTCTGAGCCTTGCATTACAGTGTCGGTACAAAGGGCTCTCCAGAGGGAGGGCCAGGAGAGCCATTGACCTCTGGGTCTCAGTCTCAAAGACGACCTCAGATTTAGAGTGAAGCTATAATTATGGCTAACAGCCTCAAAAGTTGAAATTGGCCCAGTGACGGCTGGACCTCCCAGAGGGCTGGTAGTCGCACAGAATATGAAACATTTAGGATCACTTTTAGTGTGCAGAAAATCCTTATAGTTAGTCACCCTTCAAAATTTCCTGTTTTGTCTTTTTTCCCCTATCCAGTGCTTGTGAGTCACTTATTAAACATTGAACATTTGAACTCCTGCAACTTTGTGTTCTTTACTAATGAGGCTTCTCTCATTTGACAGGACTTTTGAAAGCCACACTAGATACATCTGCTAGCCATCTACGCCCACATTTATAATCCTTCTTTTCAACAGTTCCTGAAGACATCTGTTATAATTTCATTTGCACATGTGCATATTCTCCTTTCATAGCACTCTCTTGTTATTAGCTTTACTCTTTACATGAAAGTTTGTGTTAGTCAGCTTCATTCTTGCACCCTTTGTGGAGAGAATGCTCAAATATTCGTGTATGTGTTCCATAGAAAATCTGACATTGGCTCCCAGCACTTTCTTGTATTTGGCTTTCATGGCAAGCCATATCCAAAGTAAATTTGCAAAACACGCATTTCCAGGTAGTTGTTGACTATGTGACATCACACATTTTATTATATACATGCTTCCTAAAATGTGATTTTGCCTCACTGTGTAAACATCACACTTTCCATCTTGGTTTTAGTTAAATCCCTTTTTTAGGGAAGTAAATATGAAAAACAAAGCATGGCACATGTGCACAGTGCAGTATGCTATTCATTACCAATGTGTAGCTATGGTTCGGCTGCACTTTCACTCAAAAAGGGGTTTGTTAATTAGCTTGCAAAGTTTTACTCTGTGACAGGTTCATGAAACCTGCTAGCTCAGTTTGCTAACTGTTGCCATAACATGTTTCGTGAAGTTCTGTCAATATGGAAAAAAAGTTAAGGGGAGGGTCAAAAGTGTACCATTTTCCTATTTTAGCTTCCAGCGCAAATGTTGCCTTGAGACAGAGCAAAAGCCATTGATTGGATTGATTTACACCAAACTTGACAATAAGTAGTTCTTTACTTTATAATATACTAGCAGCCCGTCCCGACGTTGTCCGGGTATGATATGCTGCCGGCCAGCAGTATATTGTTTTGTAGGATTTCGCTTTGATAGCATTTCTCATCTGTGACAGGCCTGTGAAACGCTCCGATTCACAGTGCACTGCTGGTGCACTTAAGAGTGGGCGTTCAGTAGTGTGTGAACTAGGGTGACCAACCGTCCGTAAATTTCACGGACAGTCCGTAATTTCGGCCGTCTGTCCGTTGTCCTTGAAGGATTCTTTAACGGACGCCATTTGTCCGTAATTTTAACCCCGGGCACCGGTCGCACTACCCTAAACCTAAAACCGGCACAGCTTCCACCCTCCTCCCTTCTTGACTCTGTTCCAAAGCTCAGATACCCAGCAGCATTGGAGAGGCACAGCGGGATGGCAAACCTCACACCTCCAACCCTTGATGAGCTGTTAAGAGGTGCTTGAAGATGACAGAGAGGGAGGGGCGGCATCTTCAGGAGAAGGGGCATCTATTCAGATGCAAACAGCCCTGGATGCGCCATGTCTCTGCGATTTAGGGGGGCTTCACACTTTCCATTTCTGCACAATCGCACCCACACTGATTAACAAAGTATGAAGGACAATCAGTTAAATCAGTTCTCTTGGAGCCCTACCCCACCCTGGAAGAGACCAAGATTATACTAGAATACTACATGCCCATCCCTGTGCCCACCCTGGTGGATCCTGTTCCCCCTCCTGTGATGGCTCCTGCCCCCCCACCTGCCCTACACCTGTGATGGCTCCTGCCCCCACCCCCGCCTGTGATGGCTCCTGTCCCCCCCTGTGGTGGATTATGTCTCCGCCCTGGGTGGCATATGTCCCAGTCCCGGAATGGCTCCTGCAGCGAGGGTGAAGTTCTTGATGGGCCTCTTGTCAAAGAGGCTCAGCTCAAAATTATTATGAAAAGGTGGGCGAGTGCGTAAGTGAAGGGATGGCTGGATGAATTAGTGAAAGGGTGAATGGATGAATAAAAGATTGAATAGATGGATAATGAGAGAGGATGGATGGTTTGATGAGTGAGTGGAAGGATGGAAGAGAGAAAAGGTTAATGGCTGGATGTATGGGTGGAAGGTTAGCTGGATGGGTAAAAGGGGGGATGGATGAGTGAAATGATAGATGAGTGAAAAGGTGGATGATGAGGGAGTGAGTGGGTGGATGGATAAGTGAAATGATGGATGGATTGATGAATTGATAAATGCAAGGGTGAATGGATAGACGAATGAGTGAAAGGGTGGATGTAAGGATGGATGAGTGAGTGGAAGGGAGGGTAGATGGACAAAATGGATGAATAGATGAGTGAAAGGATAAATGGATGAGAGAAAGGATGGATGAGTGATAGGGTCAATGGATGGATTCATGAGTGGATTAGTAGATGGATGAGTGGGTGGATGGATGAAAGGAAGGATTGCTAAGTGAAAGGGTTGATGGAGAGAGAAAGGGAGGATGGATGGATGGATGACTGATGGAGTGGAAGGGTGGAAGGATGAGTGACTGGGTGGATGGATGAGTAAGTGAAAGGATGGCTGAATGGGTGAAAGGGTTAATGGCTGGATGGATGAGTGAATGGATGGATGGGTAGAAGAGTGGATGGATGAGTGTACAGAGGGATAGGGTGAAAGGGTGGATGGATGGATAATGGATGGATGAGTGAAATGATAGATGGAAGGATACATGATGGATAGGTTTGCAAATTGTTGAATATGTTTGGATATGGCTGGGCTTACTTCTATACTATTGCGCGACCTCTGATGTGTCTGTAAAACGTATCCAATTGTCCTGAAATTTTGTCCTGAATTTTGACCTCCTGTCCTGAATTTGTGTCCTGAATTTCGACCCTTTGTCCTGAATTTTTAGACTCACTGTCCTGAATTTGCACCAATGCCAATTGGTCACCCTAGTGTGAACTCGAGGTTCCCTAATTTATTTTTCCTTGCAAAATTTATTTAGCGCGAACTCGACAACATGGCATGAGCACAATTTACATTACAGAAGAACACATTCATTTGTGGTAGGCACGGGGAGACAAAGCGATTTGCCTGGAATCAGAGGATGTTGAGCTGATGCCGAGATTCGAACGTAGCTCCTCAGCTCTAAAGTTTGCAATTCTAGAACTTGTGGCGGGAGGTGTGTCTAAGAGTGTATGTCGGTGCTGGCCATCAATGAGAGAGACCTGTGCATTTTTCAAATCGGTGGTGAAAAAATATGAGTATGTTGCGGAGATGTGGGCCGCCGTGTCAGCAATGTACTTACCGGGGGAGGGTAAACACCTCTTATTCCGTAACTTTATTTCCGCATACCATCACTCTGCAATGCCATTATAACGCATCAGAAAAGGGGGTGGTGATGAACAGAGTGTCTGAATTAAGCAGACCACTCTTACCCAGTCCAAAGATCAGGGCTTGATCCATCACCGTTATTTAGCTCACTGCACCATCCCAGCTCAGAGCCTGGCTATATGCAAATCAGTCTGTCCCTGGCCCAGTGCATCATGGGAACAGGGCAGACTAAACTACCAAGCCAATTCTTCACCAGAAAGGAGACAAGCTACCGGGGACCGGTTTCTGGCATTTCAGCCGTCGTCGGCCCGGCTTGCTTGAATCCTGATGGTGCAGTGAGCAAGGGACTCATGTCTGAGTATACCCTGCCACACCTATAGTGGCCAAAAACGATTCAGAAAAGGGGTGGTGATGAACAGAGTGTCTGAATTAAGCAGACCACTCTTACCCAGTCCAAAGATCAGGGCTTGATCCATCACCGTTATTTAGCTCACTGCACCATCCCAGCTCAGAACCTGGCTATATGCAAATCAGTCTGTCCCTGGCCCAGTGCATCATGGGAACAGGGCAGACTAAACTACCAAGCCAATTCTTCACCAGAAAGGAGACAAGCTACCGGGGACCGGTTTCTGGCATTTCAACTGTCGTCGGCCCGGCTTGCTTGAATCCTGATGGTGCAGTGAGCAAGGGACTCATGTCTGAGTATACCCTGCCACACCTATAGTGGCCAAAAACGATTCAGAAAGGGGGTGGTGATGAACAGAGTGTCTGAATTTTGGGATGGTGCAGTGAGCTAAAAAACGGTGATGGATCAAGCCCTGATCTTTGGACTGGGTAAGAGTGGTCTGCTTAATTCAGACACTCTGTTCATCACCACCCCCTTTTCTGAATCTTTTTTGTCCACCATAAGCGTGGAAGGGTATACTCAGATGTGAGTCCCTAGCTCATTGCACCATCAGGATTCAAGCAAGCCGGGCCGAAAACGGCTGAAATGCCAGAAACCGGTCCCCGGTAGCTTGTTTCCTTCCCAGTATAAGAATTGGCTTGGTAGTTTGGTCTGCCCTGTTCCCATGATGCACTGGGCCAGGGTCAGACTAATTTGCATATAGCCAAGTTCTGAGCTGGGATGGTGCAGTGAGCTAAAAAACGGTGATGGATCAAGCCCTGATATTTGGACTGGGTAAGAGTGGTCTGCTTAATTCAGACACTCTGTTCATCACCACCCCCTTTTCTGAATCATTTTTGTCCACCATAAGCGTGGAAGGGTATACTCAGATGTGAGTCCCTAGCTCATTGCACCATCAGGATTCAAGCAAGCCGGGCCGAAGACGGCTGAAATGCCAGAAACCGGTCCCCGGTAGCTTGTTTCCTTCCCAGTATAAGAATTGGCTTGGTAGTTTGGTCTGCCCTGTTCCCATGATGCACTGGGCCAGGGTCAGACTAATTTGCATATAGCCAAGTTCTGAGCTGGGATGGTGCAGTGAGCTAAATAACGGTGATGGAGCAAGCCCTGATCTTTGGACTGGGTAAGAGTGGTCTGCTTAATTCAGACACTCTGTTCATCACCACCCCCTTTTCTGAATCATTATAACGCATGGCATTACATTTTATATGCTTTTATCAGGCATATATTTACAACGAAATTTGTTGTAAATGCATGAATGGTAAAAGCATGTTTTTTTTAATAATGTTTGGATAAGGTAAGTATGGGTAAAGGGGTATATGTTTTGGGGTACTGAGGTACATGTTTTGGGGTGTTTGGGTATTTTAAGGGTTCAGATATAGTTTTGGGTTATGTGGTACAGAGGTAGTTTTAGGGTTTAGGGATAGGTATTGGGTTTGGGGTACAGGGGTATTTTTAGGGTTCAGGGCTAGGTTTGGGTTTGGGGTACAGGGGTATTTTTAGGGTTCAGGGGTAGGTTTGGGTTTTATGGTACAGGGGTATTTTAAGGGTTCAGGGCTAGGTTTGAGTTTTGGGGTACAGGGGTATTTTTAGGGTTCAGGGCTATGTTTGGGTTTCGGGGTACAGTGGTATTTTAGGGTTCAGGGGTAGGTTTGGGTTTTGGGGTACAGAGTTATTTTTATGGTTCAGGGCGAGGTTTGAGTTTTGGGGTACAGGTGTATTTTTAGGGTTCAGGGGTAGGTTTAGGTTTTGGGGTACAGGGGTATTTTAAGGGTTCAGGGGTAGGTTTGGGTTTTGGGGAACAGGGGTATTTTTAGGGTTCAGGGCTAGGTTTGGGTTTTGGGGTACAGGGGTATTTTTAGGGTTCAGGGGTAGGTTTGAGTTTTGAGGTACAGGGGTATTTATAGGTTTCAGGGCTAGGTTTGGGTTTTGGGCTACAGGGGTATTTTTAGGGTTTAGGGATAGGTTTGGGTTTTGGGGTACAGGGTATATTTATAGGGTTAAGATGGGTTAGTGTTTAAGGGTGTTGGGGTATTTTAAGGAGTAAGGGTGGGTTATGATTATGGGGTGCAGGGGTATTTAAAGGGAGCAGGGTGGACACCCGGAGCTGGAATGTACAGAACTGGGCAGAAAAAATAATGAAATATTGGGCACAGCGCTCGCTTTTTTTCCCTGTAATCCCGCACCCCGCACACGCCCACGCCCCCAGCACACGCTAACAGCACACAATATGAGACACGGCATGAAGGGCGGAACGTACCACACGCCCCCAGCGTTTGTCACACCCCAAGCACACGCCCACAGCACAACGCAGACACGACCACAAGGGACTACTTTGCTGGCACGGTTCTTTTACCTTTTAAATGTATATGGTGGGCGTCTGCATAGCCTATGTCCTTCTGCTGCAACTGCCCTTTCCAACGCTGTATTGGGTGTTGTGATTGGTGCTGTGGCTCCTGAGATTACCCGCCTCAAAGGTTTGGGCTCTCTCTTTATTATATTAGTATAGATATAGATATAGATAAATATAGATAAGATACGTAATAGCTAATAGAGGAATATGCTCCTACACTGCCTTCAAGATGTTCTGGTGATAAACCAGAGCTTTGCAGATGTCACTAGAACCCCATGAGAAGAACCCCCAAGTTAAAGAGATTGCACCACTCTCGCGTCCAAACCCCCTCTACAACATTACAAGTATGTGGGCTTCAATGACCCCTCTCAAGCCCCGGGAACCACCACCCCCTGATATTTGTGTATTGCGGGATGCAAACTGCGTGGCCTATGTTTATATTTTCTCACATGCACCTTGGGTGATGCACCACTAGGATGCAGGAGGCCTTAAGCCCCAGGAGCCGCAGCGTCAACCTGACCGAGATCCGGGATAAAAGCCTAAATATCCCGAACCCCCTGTTCTGAGTGAAAAACCCGAAACTGCGCTGAGTCCAGAACCGCTCCAATGAAGAGGAGCTTCTGAGAGGTGCGACTTTGGCACGTTGATGGACAACCCCAGCAGGTGCAAGAGGTCAACCGTAGTCTGGAGGTGGGAGACGACTCTCCGGGACGAGCCCACCTTCAACAACCAGTCCTCGAGATAGGGGAAGACTGAAACACCTGATCTGGGCAGATAAGTGAATAAACATGTGAATACATTTTTCTACTTTTCTCCGAGACTATAGAATATTGTCTATATACCACAACAATCTGTGTTTCAATATGCATGGCAACTATTAAAGAGATAGTATACATTTTACAGATGAAGGAAACCGAGACTTCCTCATGAACTTTAGACTTTGCATCGGTACTTACTTGCATTTACTAAAATCTCCCAATAAACACAAGGGCTCTTTGTGGAACCACCCAACATCTATACACATAATACACATAAGATATATAAATGACTTTAACCGTAATTTTCAAAGAAACTACTGAACAGAATGACACCAGATATGCCAAAGGCACAAGTCGGAACTGAGGACTACCTCTGCCAAATTTGGTGTAATTCCGTTTAGCCGTTCAAGCTGTAGCCGTGGCTAAATGTCCTATGAGAAATTGCATTGGGAAAATGCGTTTTGGGACCCCCTTTGTTCTCGGCCTCTGCTTAACCAATCACCCCCAAACTTTCAGGGAAGGAGCGGGACTGAGCTGGCCACAAGTTTGGAACATTTCAAGAAGATTCATAAATCGACGTCAAAGTTATTGGCAATAGAATGTTGCGGTTTTCCTATGGACAATAGGTCCTAACTATAACTACCTACTGGTGACTGCCAGTAGATAATATATATGTCATATATATTACATGTATATAATATGTAATATATATATATATATATATATATATATGTCCACAATGTGATCCTGTTTGGTCTAGGAGCGCTCAACAGTGGGTGCCCAGCTCTAGGGACGGATCCAGAACCTCACTTAATTTCACTCCAACAAATTTCGCGGCACTCAAGAGTAAGTTACTTAGTGGTTTTTATAATTCACAAAACCACTCAACCAACGCGTTTCAGCCTGGATGGCCGTACAAAAACCGGGATCGGGGAGGAGGCCACGCCCCCTCCTTGCACCACTCAGCAAACGCGCCCCCGGCGTGTTTGCAGAGAGGGAAGTATTTCCCCTTGAATACTGGGGGTCCCTGGGGGCCAAGTAGCCCACCAGGAACCTCCAGTATGCGCCAGGGGGCTGCGTTGCAGAGAGGTGTAATGAGGCCACGCCCCTTTTTTCACCTCTCTGTAACGCATCCTCCTGGCGCATACTGGAGGTTCCTGGTGGGCTAGTTGGTCCCCAGGGACCCCCAGTATTCAAGGGGATTTAGTTCCTCCTCTGGAAACACGCCAGGGGGCTGCGTTGCAGAGAGGTGTAATTAGGCCACGCCCTTTTTTACACCTCTCTGCAATGCAGCCTCCTGGCGCATACTGAAGGTTCCTGGTGGGCTAGTTGGCCCC
Source organism: Lissotriton vulgaris (assembly GCF_964263255.1). Taxonomy (NCBI): domain Eukaryota; kingdom Metazoa; phylum Chordata; class Amphibia; order Caudata; family Salamandridae; genus Lissotriton; species Lissotriton vulgaris. The sequence continues at coordinate 137,365,365 of NC_141691.1, forward strand.
CAGGGACCCCTCCCAGTATGCAAGGGGACTTAATCCCCCAACTTGGGACGCGCTACGGAGAGCGTTTGCACAGTGGTGAAGGTAGGGGGCGGGGCTTGAGGTGATATGTGTGCAAACATGCCCTCTGGCGTGTTTTAAGTTGGGGAATTAAGTTCTCTTCAATCCAGAGGTCCCCTAGGGGCCAACTAGCCCACCAGGAACCTCCAGTATGCGCCAGGGGGCTGCGTTGCAGAGAGGTGTAATGAGGCCACACCCTTTTTTGCACCTCTCTGCAAAGCAACCCCCTGGCGCATAGTGGAGGTTCCTGGTGGGCTAGTTGGCCCCCAGGGACCCCCAGTATTCAAGGGGACTTAATCCCCCAATTTAGAACACGCCACAGGGTGCGTTTGCACAGTGGTGAAGAGGGCGGGGCTTGAGGTGATGTGTGTGCAAACACGCCTTGTGGCGCGTTTTAAGTTGGGGAATTAATTCCTCTTCAAACGAGAGGTCCCCTAGGGGCCAACTAGCCCACCAGGTACCTCCAGTAAGCGCCACGGAGCTGCGATGCAGAGTGTTGTAAAGAGGGTTGTGGCCTCTGAACCCCTCTCTGCAACACAGCTCTCTGGCGAATACTGCAGGTACCTGGTGGGCTAGTTGGCCCCTAGGGGACCTCTGGATTGAAGAGGAATTAATTCCCCAACTAAAAACGCAACTCCGACAGTAAAAAGATTAACCTCCACCATCAGTGAAAAAGCAGTAAAGGTTGGAGTCAAATGATGCTGTGATGATTATCATGAACTCAACAGTCGCCGCAGTGAACTGAAGGGATTTTTCAATCATGGAGTCCATGGAGTGGAATAAATCTCCCCTTGAGCTTTGATCCTTAACATCTCTTAAAGTTTTTACAAATAGTTGAAAACTTGGCTTTTTAACCTATTGCAAATGGGATTCCTTCTGAAAAACAAGTGGTTGTCCAATAAAGTCTACCATTGTGGATTTAATAATCAGACCTTGGTTATGTTCTAGCACCATGAAACTCCAATAGGGAGCACTACCAATAACATAACACAGGCCCTATCATGAGCACCTGTCCAGAACCCTCACAATCTATGCTTTTTCACTTTAATCCAGTACCAACCCTGTCATCAGATATGACTGCCACTATGAAATCGCAAAATTACCATTGTACTGAGACTGAGGCTTTTCACTATTGCAATGTCCTCCACTAAAAAACGGCAATTTATGCTGAATTTAGCTCAAGTTTCTAGTTCTTATATGGTAATTGGCTGCTTTACCATCTCTTAACCACCATCATTTTCCCCAAATTTCCTTTGTCCTTTTCTCCTCCTTCCCTCCTTTTCTCCAGACGCCCTCTTTCTTTCTTATCAATTTGATCATTTTTGAATATAGCTAAAGAGACTGAATGCCAGATTTTTCATAGTGTGGCGTTAACCTTGCGTCACGCATGGTGTCACAAGAGCAACACAATTCTTAAGTCAGATTTACCAACCAACGCTCGATAGCCCGCGGGTTTGTTATAGTGTGAGCGGATTTCTTAAAATCTCTGTTAAGAGTAGGAAAACGATGGACGGTTCTGTAGCATTCTCCTGATAGCTGAAAGAAAAGTTAGTAGTTTTTTTCAGAGTGATTGTTTTTTTTTCACAACCAATTTTATTGAGCAAGTAGGCAATAAAATTGTGGCACCCCACAGATCGGAGATCACCACCAACAGTACAGGCAAAGTATATCAAATGAGTAGCAAATGTTCATGCAGGCACCGAAAATAGGCTCAATATGTAGAAACCCCCAACCCACCCTATCCCCCAACCCCCATCCCCCCAACTCCCAGAAACTCCCCCCCACCCCTCCCCCCTAACGCACGTGTACATATAGCAGCAGATAAAGGGTGTAGGTTTAGCGGACAGGAGTGTCGCAGAATCGGGCCAACAATGTCCGTACAATCAAATGTCCTCTTCTCGCTCCGCTGGGGGATCCAGTGACAGACCCCGGTAGTTGGCCCTCCGCTTCCAAATTTTGTAGTGTTTGCGTGGGCAGCCCCTCGCCTCAAAGATCGGCTTTTCAAGGCCCATGTAATAGTCCAATCCAGCTTTCCACGCAGACAGGGGAGGGGCCCTTACACCCTTACATGCCCGGGCTAGGTCCCGCTTGGCAACAACAAGCCCCAAAAGCAGCAGATGACGTTTATAGATGTTCCCACCAATGCCCTCCATGACATGCAGCAACCCCAGCCGATGGGTGCGGGGAAGGTCCCAGCCCAGGACCTCAGATAGACAGCTCCACACGCCTCTCCAAAAGCCAGACAACCGACCACACGACCACACAGTATGTAACAGGGATCCAGGCACCGCCCCACAGCGCAGGCATTCCGGGGATGCAATCAACCCAGCCCTCCACAGTCGTTCATGGGTGTAGTAGGCCCGGTGCAGGTACTTAAATTGGATGAGCCGGAGCCGTACAGCAATGGCGGTCCCACGCGGGGATTCTAACGCCTCCCTCCAATCATCCTCATCTAGAGGGCCTACGTCCACCTCCCAGGCCGCCCGAAGAGAGTGCAGGGTAGAGGAGCAGTGGATAACCAGCGTCTGGTATATTCCGGATACCTTCCTATCCCCCAGGTCTCCCATAAAGACCCTCGCTTCGACTGGGCTAAACTCTGGTAGGGAGTCCAGGTTGGCAATGCTCGGGGTGAGGGCGTGTCGCAGCAGCAGATAACGGAAGAACTGGGACTGAGGCATTTGGAACTCCGTGCGAAGTTCCTCGAATGATTTGAGGGTAGTGCCGGACATGACCTGGCCCAGTAGCGAGATACTGATCGCCTCCCATCCCTCAAAGCCGGCCAGGGCCGAGAGCTCTGGGAGCAGGCCATTATGCCAGAGCGGCGTCTCAGCCGTCAATTTGCCCCACCAGCCCATGCGGCGTAGGGCCTGTCTCCACACTGCAAAGACCACTCTGGTGACCGACGGTAGTGCACTACGCAGACGGGCTGAGTATAGAATGGTGTGTAATGTGTTATCACCCATAAGCGACCGCTCCAATCGAGTTAACCTGGCGAAACCACTGCGGACCGATAGGGTAAGGGAAGTTCTGTAGCTGGTACAACAGGCGTGGAAGCGCCACCATTTTGAAGATGGCCGATCTTCCAAAGATAGTGAGGGGCATTCTGGACCAAGTCTTGACATCGGCCTGGACCCGTTCCCACACCGGCAGGACGCCACGGTCCCAGGCCACGGCACGCGACTCAGAGAGGAAGACACCAAGGTATTTCAGCCCATCCGTTGCAACGCGCAGTCCCGCAGCCCAGGGGTCCTCCACGACCCGGCCACCCAGCACCCATAAAGTCGATTTGTGAAGGTTGAGCCGATCAGAATGATTGTGGAATTGGGAGAGGGGTCGTTACTTCTGTTAGCGAATTGTGTCCTTTTCATTATGGTTCTTAAAAAATGTTTTGTAGTTTTAATATATTGTTTAAATGTTCTTTTATAATATTATTTGCAAAATTGAATATAGGGCCATATGTATCATAGTTCCGTTTGCGAATTCCAAATAGCGAATTTTAAGGAATCGCTATTTGGAATTCGCAAAACGGTATGTATTTACAAAATCGCTTTTTTATAGTGATTCCTTACCATTCCTAATTTGCGATTAGCAAATTGCTAATCGCAAATTACCCATTCATTTCTATGGGCCAGGAGGCCCATAGGAATGAAGGGGCAATTTGCGATTAGCAATTTGCTAATCGCAAATTAGGAATTTTTTCAAGGGTGCAGGGGTGTCTCAAGAACACCCTGCTGCACCCCTGAAAAAGACATTTGGGGGCATATGGCGCACATACATGCCCTAAGGGCATGTATGGGCGTCATATGGCACCTTTGGTTTTTTGGAAAAATGCTTTATGTAAATGTAAATGTAAATGTAAATGTAATGGGCATTTATAGAGCGCTGCTACCACTCCAAGGAGTATCTTGGCGCTTACACAACCCAGGTGGAAGGGTTGGATAGGGAAAGAAGTCCAGTTTCTTAAACACAGCCACTACACTAGGGTTCTACACATTGAGTCAGACATGGAGAAAATCCAGGTTTTCAGTGCCTTCCTAAAAGGGGCCTCTTGGGAGAAAGAACGCAAGGGAAGGGGGAGTTTATTCCAGGCCTTGGTTCCCAGTACAAAGATGGATTTGCCACCCTTTGTAGCCAGTTTAAAACGGGGAATGGTAAGTAAATTCTGACTAGCAGATCTTAGGCAGCGTGCTGGGTGGTATCTTTTGAACCCACTTCGTAAATAGGTCGGGCCACGTTGATGGAAGGCTCTAAAAGTAATCAAGAGAAGTTTAAACAAAATTCTCTTTCCTATTGGTAGCCAGTGTAAGGTATTTAGAGCTGCAGAGGCAGATGATCTACGGGGCAGACACAGTACGAGGCGGGCAGCCGCGTTTTGGATCATCTGCAATTTGTGGAGCACGATTTTGTTTGCTCCAGCATAGAGTCCATTGCAGTAATCTAGCCTAGAATTTATTAAGGCCACTGCGACTGTTTTCCTCGCCGAAAGGGGAAGGAGGTCAAAAAATTTCCTAAGTGCTTTGATAATTTGAAAGCACATACCTGCCACTGCTACAGCCTGAGGTTTGAAGGATAGGCAGTTGTCAAACTTTATGCCTAAGTTACAGGCGGATGCAATTGTGTTAGGTGGAGCTTCTGCATCCGATGGCCAGCATGCTGAGGGGGAAAAAAGATTATTGATCCCTATGGGTAAAATTTCCGTTTTTCCGGCGTTGCACTTTAGATGGTTGTTATTCATCCACTTAAATGTCGCTGCAAGACAGTTCCTAAGGTCTTCCTCGGCACCTGGTTGTTCCTTATCCAGCACCAAAATCAGTTGGGTGTCGTCAGCGTATGAAATAGAACTGATCTTGAATGACTCGATCAAGTTCATCAGGGGTGTCATATATAGATTGAAAAGGACAGGGCTCAAGCTAGAGCCCTGTGGCACCCCTGAGCTGACGTTTTTAGCCTCAGACTGATATGGGCCAAGCACTGTTATTTGGCGTCTGTTTGTGAGGAAGTTCCTACACCAGGTCAACACCTGTCCTCCCACACCTGCGGCAGCCAACCGGTCCAGTAAGATGTTGTGGGACACGGTATCGAAGGCTGCCGACAGGTCAAGAAGGATAAGGACAGCCTGTTTTCCCCGATCCATTGCTGCTCTTAAAGTTTCAGCAGAATATAGTAAAGCTGATTCGGTAGAATGTTCTGACCGAAAGCCAGACTGATTCGGATGGAGAACGTTATTCTTCTCTAAAAAGTTTGTCAGTTGACTATTGACAAACTTTTCAGTCAGCTTAGATAAGATGGGTAGCAAAGAGATCGGGCGCAGGTTGGACAGGGTAGTAGGATCGGCCAGGGCCTTTTTTTGGAGTGGCTTGACAGCTGCAAGTTTCCAGTCCTCTGGGATACTTGCTGTTGCTAGAGAAGAATTGATGATACTGTTAATCATAGGATTAACTATCTCTATTAGATGGTGCAACACCGGAGGAGGACAGGGGTCAAAAGGGGAACCTGATTTGCTGGCTAAGATAGCTTTGGCAGTTTCCTCCAGGGGGACTGGGCCAAACTCGTCAAAGCGGAGGGGGGAAGTCATCTTCGCTATCTGTTCACCATCCGTTGTGATGGTAGTATCTGATGGGAAGGTATTAGTGATAGTTAGGATTTTATTATCAAAATAATCAGATATCGTGTTACAGAGATCTTGTGATGGAGGGATCTCTTGCGATAGAGCTGAGGGCTTGATAAAATCCTTAACAATCCTAAAGATAGCTTTTTGTTCTTGGCCTGCAGAAGAAATGGCCTGTAGGTAATGGGCTTTTTTTGCTAATTTTAATCCTACATGATACTTCCGTCTAGCTGCTATATAGGTGTTACGTGCGGCTGTGTCGTAATTACGACGCCACCTCCGTTCTAGAGTTTTCACTTCGCCTAGCTCAGCCTTAAGGGCTGATGAAAACCACGGGGCATTTTTTTTCTTATTCCTAGGTTTCATGTTCTCATTATTAGCTGGTATGAGCATCTTGCCCGCTCCAGCAATCCAGTCACAAAAGCTTTGATAGTCTGGACAAGTACAATCGGCGAAAGTTGGTAATTCATTTTTAAGATTTTCAACAATATCGGCTCTTCTGGCTAGTGTCTTCCAATTCGGAGTGGGTTTTATATAGGGGTTATCTGTACCTTTTAAGGAGTTAAAAAAGGATTTCCGGGTTTCAGCTATCAGGAAAGGAATTAAAAAATGATCAGTCCATACCTGAGGGCTTGGAGGTTTAACTATCAGGCTGGAAAAATTAGAGCAGATACCATCTAATAGATGTCCTGCTTGATGTGTTGGTTCGCGATTCAACAAAGTGAGTCCCAACACTTCAATTGTGTCTAGGAAGCAACTGACTCCAGGATCAGTTGGTGCCTCGAGATGTAGGTTGAGGTCCCCCAACACCGTGAAATTAGAGAACCTGAGAGTTAAATCACTCAACACGTCGCCAACAGAGTCTAGAAATGTGGAGGGTGGGCCTGGGGGGCGATATATAAGGACTCCAGAAAAAACAAGAGAGTCATGAATTGCTAGAGAGAAAGCTAATGCTTCTGACTCTTTTAGCTCCGTCAATGCTTCAATAGTGCATTTGAGATTATTCCGATAGATAATTGCAAGACCCCCTCCTCGTTGTTCCTGCCTATCCAACCGTAGGATATGATAGTCATGTGGTAGGGCTATGGCAAGGGCAGGATTAGACCATGGCTTCAGCCATGTTTCCGTGATGAAAAGACAATCCAGATGGGATTCAGTGATAAGATCAAAGATGTTCTGAGCGTTTTTTACTAAGGAGCGGGCGTTAATTAGCCCACCTCGAAGCAGAATAGAATCGCTGGATGTCCCTGACGGCAGGTCAGAATTTAGAGTTACTCGACAGTGAGCACAACAAGCCGGGCCATACCAGGTGTGGGGAACTAAAGAGCGATGACAGGGAGCATGAGGACCCCGAAGTGATAGTAAATAATCCCGTGACATACTTGAATCAGGGGGCATCCTGGGGCGATAAGAATGACGATCAGAGTCTCCTGCCTCTAGCGCCTCCTTAGCGCTGACGGGCGCAGACGGGCAGACTCTGGCTCGACTCAGGCGAGACTCAGGCGCTTCCGCTGCGCGTCACCGCTGCGCGGGAGAATGCGAGCTTTAAATACAGGCTCACCTGTTGTCCACGCAGAGCACTAGAGCGCTCTGACCAGTGGCACACTTAATCCACAGCAGTCCCAAGATGGCGGCCGGGCGCCTCGAGCTACACTAACAAAGCACAGTGGGGACACAATTTAAGTGCAGGTATGTGGGCGAACTAGTAGAAATTAAAATACAATTAATACAATTAATGTTAGAGGCTTTGTGCAAAACGATAAATTCTTTTTAAAAAATTACAGCGCTGCGCGCCTAAACACACGCTAGCACCCGTGCGTGTTTAAAATCAGTACAGCTTTCCATAAGGTCGAGCCACACTAGGTGCTCGCCTTAAATACAGGCTCACCTGTTGTCCACGCAGAGCACTAGAGCGCTCTGACCAGTGGCACACTTAATCCACAGCAGTCCCAAGATGGCGGTCGGGCGCCTCGAGCTACACTAACAAAGCACAGTGGGGACACAATTTAAGTGCAGGTATGTGGGCGAACTAGTAGAAATTAAAATACAATTAATACAATTAATGTTAGAGGCTTTGTGCAAAACGATAAATTCTTTTAAAAAAATTACAGCGCTGCGCGCCTAAACACACGCTAGCACCCGTGCGCGTTTAAAATCAGTACAGCTTTCCCTTAAAAGAATTTGCAACTTACGATCAACTAGAAGTTGGTGGTAATTTGCGATTCCTTAATGGCATTTTTTGCATATTTTTTCTTTGATACATTGCATTTAAGGAATCACAAAATTTGCGATTCCTTAAGTGCAATCGCAAAATAAGGAATAGCAAATTTTGCGATTCCTTATTTTGATGCAAAAATGTTTGATACATACCATTTAGGTAATTAGCATTTGCAAAGGCCGAAATTCGCAGAATTTTGGCCTTTGCGAATGCTAATTAGCTTGATACATACGGCCCATAGATATCTTTAATTTTGATATTATACCAAGCACAGCAAATCCACCTTGCGTGGCCCTACGTTGCTCGGTAAATCTGGAATCCCGCAAGGCAGGGATTGGCCCTGGGAAGGCGTTCCATGGGTGGAGCGTGGGTGTTCGCACACATCCACCTATGGATTTTGGCACATTCCCAGAGTTAGCAAGAGTGGGTAATGGTTCTGGTCCAACAGTAGAAATGTGTGAAGTTTATGATCTTTCCAGTTTGCGAAGGTCTGAAAAATGTGTTTTCAAACAGTGTTTATTTTAAGAGGATATTTCACTTATTTTTTATTAAAGTTATGCCTGCAAAATGCAGTCTCCATGTTTTATAAAAATATGTTTTAACACTGCAGTTTGTGGAAGTAAATGCCTTGCAACCTACCCTAGACCCAATCCGTTTGCTCACATGCAAGCTCGAATAGTACAGCATATAGATTGAGTATCTAAATTCCACAGCACCAATTATTTTACATACACTTTCCACTGCCAATAACATCAAAGCACCTTCCTATTTTTTTTTTGGCCCAAGATGAGTAGCAGCCGCATATGTGTCATACTGATCCTGGGCCAACAAAAGTAAGAATAATATAGAAGTCGTGCTATGCACACATAACCTATTTAAACTAGGAATAATTAAGGGTTGTGCTCGAATAATTTGCAGCAGACAGAAACCTGTTTGCCTCTTTTCTTCCACTGGCTGCCTAGTGGGAATATACATACTTGGATTGCGTGCTGTTTACGCCCCTCATCTTTCAAGTAATAAGTAGTCTTGAAAGCTAATTTAATGCAGGATTATTAAATAATTTAACCAGCCAAGATTACATTGTTGCATCCAATGCTAGAAGCTCCCACAGTAGAACAGATTATGAAACGTTCCTCCCAGTTTAGCCTCCCATTGATTCCCAGTGACATCATCACCTGGGGCCTGTCCCATTGGCTGATGTATCCATGCCACTGGTGACTGTGAAGGTATCTGCAGGAACATAGGGTTCCATGGCTCACAAGCACAGTACATGAGGCTTCTTTCTTGACCATGTGGTGGCTTCCTGTTCCTTTGCCCTGGGAGCTTCATTCACTATCTAAAAGATGGCCAGAACCTGTTGGCTTCGCCCAGTATAACAGTTTTTCAGCTGTGATTGGTGGTTTTGGACTTATTTGGTTTGGAAATATATTTGCTACATCTTCTCGTTTCCACCAATGCAGTGCTCTTTGGACCCTCCAGAGCACCAAAATATTTTGTTTGCAATTTGCCTGTTTGGAGATGCAGGCTTGTTACAGTCTGGTAAACCAGGGGACCAACATATTACAACATTTACCGCCCATCTCAGAAATACTGTGGTCACTGTAAGTCCAATGAGAGTCAAGGGGCCTCCTCCAACAGCATTCACGTGGGACCAAACTAGAAACCCAGAGTTCTCACATCCCGGATGGGAACCTGCCTTTTTTTCTGAGCTCAGAGGTAAGCGCCAAAGCCCATTGACAATGAAACAAAAAGACATTGCAACAAGGTTTCCGGAAAGATCTGGCACTTAATGTGACCTTTCATTTAATGTGTCAGAGACTCAGATTACACACTGAAGTCCCTCTGACAGGGAGACTTCAGGGATTCCAAGGTCAAAAGATACTTTGAGAGAGCCTCTGATCTTATACAATGTATTGAAATCACCACTCTGCAGAGATTCAGCAGAAATCTTTTATGTTGAGTTTTTGACAGCTTTTGGTCTTAGTGGAGATCAGTGCAGGGGCACAGCTGCAAAGTGAACAGGTGTGTCTAGGTGGTGTCGGCAAGAAAACAATATGGCAAATGTTTTTATACTGTCCTTACAGGTCCTTGCGAAATGTGGATGTTGATGTCAATTATCTCTGTAGTGTCAGGACTTTGAGGAAGGGCAGACCACGCATCTCAGATACACTTGGACTAAACCGTAGATTTAGTTACATGGTTGGATGGAAGCTGTGGAAATCTGGTGCAATCGAAGTTAAAAGTCGAGAGCTGGATTTACGGGTTAGGGCAACCAGTTCTGGGGATATCCAGGCAGAGGGAGTATGTAAGCCTGATGTAAGCATGCAGAAGGTGCTTGGTAACCTATGTTATGTTGTATGACTTCCTGATTCAAGTAGTTTGGCACTGTGACATGATCGCCTAACTTTTCTTGTTTTCTTCCCCCTTTCTGGTCACCTCTCGTTAGTGGGGACCTAGGCATGTTCCTGTTTTTTCTTTGTTATTCTGTTAATTCATTCATCCTTTGGAAGTATTGTCTCTCCTCACATCCTGGGGCTCCACACCTAAATCCTGGTCAGTTTGGGGCTCACAACAGTACAATCTGCCTACATGGAGCCTACATGGAGAAAACGGAGAGTGCGCATGACTGGTTTGGTAGGCCCCTGGGCCGACCAGTCAGCGCCCACAACAGTAGCCAAGCCACTCATCCCCTGCCTGGAGCAAGACCAAAACCAAACCCTTCTGCTCTGCTTTCTCGCAGTGCGAGAAGTAGAACCATAAAATGGTATTCATAATAGCATTTTATGTTTTTTCCCAAAAAGAAAAACACTTTCTCCAACATCCCTTACCAATATTGGGGGTTCACCTTTGCCCCTTCATGTTAATGGTTTGTTCCTGATTAAAGGAACAGTACACACTGTTTTATTTATGGTATCTGACTTGGCACAAACCTGGATTCAAGGATCGCCAAACAAAGAACATTTGAATTTTGACAGCAATTTCTGGGGGTGGGAAGGAGGAATGAACCAGAACGACCATAATGGCTAATCAGCAAGGCAATTTCCTCCAAAATAGGAATTGTATATATTTAGTTTATTTGTGCAGTGTTGATGTACAGGACATGCCAGGACTCTAAGGGCTGGGATGTTATGTTATGTTAATTTTCGATTTATATAGCGCAAAATCACCGACAGGTCTCTTAGCGCTTGCTTTGGGAACCCGTCCTGGCTTTCACTGCGAGATAACAGTATCAAAAGAAGGAGAGTGACCCTTTCGTGTCAAGGGAACTGGGTGTATACAGTTAAACAAAAAACAGGGTTCCCTGGAGATTATTACTTTCTTAATTTGGACTGGTCAGTCCTCTATCTAATTTATGACCCGCAAACGTTCAATTGCTTCACACTTACATGGAACCAAAAACAAGCACTTACAATCTAAATATTAATGTAATACGTAGCCGGAAAATTTGTATTTTGTAAACAAATTGATTTTTATTGTTATTTATAAAAACAGGCCTAATATAAAAACTTTTTAGTTAAAAACATGCACATACATATATTACTTCTGACAGTTATTTCTATTCGCATCAGTGCACTGTTGGTTTGAAAGCACTTTGCCAATTATCAAATATGTTACTTCATGAAAAAGATTTTATAAGAAATACATTCATAAACATTCATTCAAAATTGTTTAAAAAAAACCAAGTCGACGCGTTTCGGTGGGCACCACCTTCTTCAGAACAAGATTAAACAGTTCTGTGAAAGTAATATATTAAAAAACAATATCAAACTTTTATCCTCGGCGTACGTTTACAAGAAGAAATATAACAGTCTAACCACCCATAAATTATGGACCGGTCTTTCACATCAAGGCCCATTGTTGGCTCATCCTCTACACTGGTAGATTATCAGTACAATGTTATTTACTGTCTTGTTTTCAAGTCGGTTCTGTTACTCAGTTCCATATACATTACTTCAGTATTCTATATGTACCATTTCCCTGTGCTGTTTTTGTAATTCCAATGCCTTCCATGCATCCCCACATTCATACACGTTGTAGTTTAATCTAGCTTCACATTCAGTCTTTGTTAGATTTTTTATCATGGGCCTCATATATGTATTGGTTGAGTACCCACCTTTTTTAGGTTGTCTTTATGCACCTTTAATCATAGACCTCCTGATAAATTGAGGTATTGTTTCCAGGTGATATTATAATTCCTGTATCAATAATAGACAGACATATTACAATCAAGAACGCTTATCGCTCTTCAATTTATTGTATGTTGTTACATGATACTTACTGGTAGGAATAATGGCCCACATTAATTCATTTGTACATTCTTTAGGGGTTTTTAGTCCCCTGGTAGGGTTGAGACAGTTCTTTAATAGTACAGCAAGGCACCTAATCGTAAAGAACATTTAACACTGTTTAAGGTGCATGTTTTCATAATCGGTTTTCTTCATACTACTGTTTTTTGCAATTATGAATTAAGTCTTACCGGTTTTTAAAGGTGATAGGCTGATATAAACAGTTTTTTCCTTTACATCAGAGGTTATGCTGGGGGTTCCTTCAATCTTCACCCTTTCAGCGTGCAGTTCTATCAAGTAAATTATTTAATTAGATATATCCTGATATATAAATATATTTATATATCCGTTTGTCTCTATCAGTATGAAGTTTTTTATCACAATGTCTCACATTCTAGGGTTTGAGGAAGAGCCTTCATCTATCAGCCCTACTCACGACCTATAGTTATTATTATTATAACCCCATGTCACTCTTAAGTTGTTGGCTGGCTTTAACATTACTGCACAACCATCGTTCGAAATCACGTTGTATAAGTTGACCACATCAGTACTTAGGACAGGTTTACTTTATACTCGAATGCTCCACTGTTGTGCATGGGAGGGCATTTCATGGCTCCTAAGCATCGATTAAGGTTTCATTTATTGCAAGCATGCAGAGCTGTTAAAGTAGGCCGAAATCACATTTAAAACACAGTTTTACACGGCTTTTCTTACATAGCGCGTTCGCACCCTTTACGTGTGCCGCGTTGCGTCCTACCCATAATGCCTAATCAGCAAGGCAATTTCCTCCAAAATAGGAATTGTATATATTTAGTTTATTTGTGCAGTGTTGATGTACAGGACATGCCAGGACTCTAAGGGCTGGGATGTTATGTTAATTTTCGATTTATATAGCGCAAAATCACCGACAGGTCTCTTAGCGCTTGCTTTTGGAACCCGTCCTGGCTTTCCCTGCGAGATAACCCCTACTGGGCATCCCCAAGGTGAAGACCAGACATCCCGTCGCAGTGGGGCCGTAGTGGAGATTAAGCAAGCTATTGCCCAGAGTTGCAGAGTGTGAACCCATGATTCGAGTAGGCACCGAGGTGAGAATTATCAAGTCCGTGGACATTTTTGAGCTCAAGACCCTGCCGCGTCAGGAATTGAACCCTGGACCCGGGTCTGACCTCTGCATCAGGGTCTGCCTCCTCTAACCAGTGAGCCACACTTCTCCTTATGCTTCTGGGTAGCCATGCACTATATAAGAACATATTCTATTCTATTCTATTGTAGTGTTGTGCAGTGAGTTAAAAAAAACAAGTGACCGAGATTTATGCATTAATACTGACATTTTGTACATTATTTTGTAAGGTTATTTCATAGGGCAGTGGGCTATCAACTCCGTTTTCAGATACATTTCTAGAAAGTTAGAGGTCATTATAAAGACAAACATGAGCAGACTGTAAAATAATCCTTCCACCAACTTGAGGCCGCAAGGATACATCTCAGTGCATTTCCATCCAGCCATAATACTGTTTTACTCTGTATCGTTTAGGATCTCATGATTCAAAATATATGCTTCCAACATGGAAGGGCAGGGCGCTAGACACAAACTGCCCTTTATGTGGCTACAGAACTCAATCAATAGTCACCTTGTGTGCTCGTGCCCCACAGCTATGGACCAAAGGAAGACACTTCTTAAACCAGGCTTCCAGGAATTGTTTAGCAAATTGGCAATGAGTGGTTTCACATAGGGAATGAATGCATATTTTAATAAAATAGATTCACTTTAGGGTAAGTATTTACCAAAATATCTTTTGTAACTTTTTGAAAGTGACATTTTTTTATAAGTGAAACATTTTCATTTTAATATTTATGGTTAGTTATAACCAAATAAAGTTTCTTTTGACTTGACTTGTTGACTTGACAAACATGAACAGACTCGACCTGGAAGGCTGACACGAGACACTCTTACGAGCAAGTATCACATGTGTACAAGGTCGTACATTTAAATCATCTCAATCATCTACCATAGCCAGCACATTTACTGACTATGGGGTCTATGATGATGGCGGGCAAAGTCCACCCGCCACTGCAACGGACAAAGGGACCCCGCCTTACACATTAGGATGCCCCCGCCACACTGGTGGGTGCATCCCGCATTTCTTACATTGCAGCGGGCGGTGCTGTCACCGTGCAGTGCCTGCCACCTTGTGCATGCAAATGCAGGGGGTACCATAGGTGCCCCCCATGTGCCCCCATCCCCCTACACTCTGGGGGTCCACAACAGGCCCCAAAAAGCAAAGACTACATGCCTTTCCATGTTGGTGACGCCGCTCTGGAAAGGTTGATCTCCACCATCATCCTAATATGAATGGCGGTGTCTTGCAGACACCGCCACCATATTAAACATGTTTTCCTCCCGGTCAGCGAGTCGACCGGTGGAAAGCGGCAGCCGGTCTTTCTGTCCGCCGCAGACCCCCCAGCCATCCTAATATGGCGGGGGTCTTTTAGGTATAAATGGCGGGTGGGTCGCCCCCGCCGGGCAAGCGGTAGCTACCGATGGCTCGTTGGGGTCTATCTGCCCGCCATCCTAATGGGGCCCTATATTTGGTGGACAAGGTGTTTGAGGAGCAAGGACTAAGAGCAACTTAAAATCCAAACATTAGAGCAGCGACAAGTAATGGAACACCCTTCCCTCACAACTGCAAAGTCAACCCACACTCCTGTTATAGGAACCAACTAAAAACACATCTTCGCCGTCTGCGCCTAGACTAACACGCTCCTCCAAAACTCCATCACTGATACAACCCACCTTAATATCTTTAAGGATGTAGATTAAATGCTTCTGGGTCACATGTGCTACACTAACTCATTACGTGACATACCTTTATCCTATCATTTCCCAGGATGTGATGCTCTCTTTGTCTTTTGTATATTTATTTGCTCTGGTACTGGTGATGTGGCATTATAGAAAGCTGTAAAATAAATAAATAGGTAATTGTGATTGCATTTATATAGCGCTTACTATCCCTAATGAGGCGTTGAATCACTTTAAAGGTAAAGGAAGAAGCGGCATGATTGGCGCAGAAACCTTAGATAACGGGAGCAAAGGGAGGTGACCCTGTCTAATGAGAAATGGTTGAAACAACCTTGACGAATGAGACACGTGGAAGAAGTGTCACATCTCCCGTGCAAGCCCATTGTCTTTTTCCCTATGCTAGCATGAGCACGTGGCAGACTGTCCTTTGCGCATGTTACTCTACAAACTTATTGTGGACTGGTACGAGTGTGAGAGCGAAATGGGGTGTTGCAACCGCGATTCCTGAAAGGGTCGGAGGTGTTGTATTCTGGGGTATCTAATCACTTGTTCCTCTGTGAGTGAGTAGGAGGGCACATGAAACACTATAGCTAGTCGGTCCCGGGCTCTTGGGTACTAAGGTGGGAGGATGACTCAGTCCCTGCCGACTACGGTCCTATGATCCCAAGCATAGTCCTGTGACCTCTGCAGAATCGTAACATTCTCACCTATGAGGCCCAAAGTGAAAGCGAGGATCAGCCTCTCGCAGACAAGAAGGCTGCACACCTCAGTGTGACACAGTAATGCATTATAAATGAGGCTTCAAACGACACAAGCGGTGTTCGAATAGACGTAATACTATTCACATGCTTACAAAGTGATGTAACAATGTGAAGTAATGAGATGGAATGCAAGGGGAAAAAAGTAACAAAAGTAATTGATGGGAAGACGTCTGACACTCTCATCTTGACTTTAAATGCGGATACCTGTGCGAGACAGAATCACTGTTACCAAAGAGTCAGACCATTTCGTCTTGTGTAAGAAGCTTAATTCCTGGCTTTTCCCAAATTGATTGCCACAGTTAGTGTGGTTCTGCCCTAGCGCTGGGATGCCTTCGGGTAACCATGCGCTTTATAAATGCAATTTAATTTCATTTCACCGTGAGCAGTCCTGCCTCCTACCCCCCACCCTTCGCGCCAAACACCCCTCACTCCCCATTGGGCAATCAAGTTTACTCTCTAAGTCAGCACCAAGAATCAATGTGTTACGCATTATTAATTCTACAAATAATTAAACAGAAACATACAGGGGCATATTACCTACAACTAGCGATAATTATCGCTATGTTGGTTTAGCGGCGATATTTTTATCGCCGAGCTGCGGCGATTTTTATCGCTTAGGAACCTTGCTATTATTAAAGTTTATATCCTAAGCGATAAAAATCGGCCGAAATGCATGAATATCGCTGAAATGTCAGCGATATTCATGCATTACCGAGCTAATGCTCTTAGCCATGTTATCCACCTACCATTGGATAACATGGCTAAGAACTGCTCAGGGCAGGTGTTAGCTTTTGGAGATATTCGCGCTTAGCGCAAATATCTCCAAAAGTTGGTAATAGGAGACAGCGATGTTAGCGACTGTTTCCAGTCGCTAACATCTTGGCACGCCAACTTTGCATGTCATTAGTGATAAATATCACTGACATGTAAAGCGGGGCTCAAGATGGTCGCTATCTCCTACTAGCTGTCGCTAACTGGTGTTAGCGACAGCTTGGTAATAGGGAGATAATTTTATCTCCGCTTTCTTGGCTTTTAAAGCCAAAAAAATGGAGATAAACCCCCTTGATAATATGCCCCACAGTGTCCTGTACTTGGCTAAGAAATGCCTGCATCCGCAGTCGTGCTGCAGCATATTTGGGAGGAAAAAAAATCTGCATTTACATTTCAAATTTGCCTCTTTTTATTTTTGCAATGACCTCTAAGTTTCAATTCAACTGCTTGTCTGCATTAGGAGCCACAAAGCTGTAAAAGTTTACTTTTTTTACACAAGTATTCAGTCTGCTTTCTTTTCAAAAGCACTATATATAGAATAAAGAGCACATTGACATGAACAAATACTTTCACACAAAAAACTAAAATATTAAATAGAATGTAAACGTTGAAAAAGCGTTTTCTGCTTCTGCATAGCCACTGCCAACGCATGGCATATGAATTGTACCTTCCATCGCAGACTTTCGTAAAGTCTTTCCAGCTCTTTGATTGCCTTGACAGATGTCTTGGCTAGAAATAATCCGGTGTTGCATGTGATAAATGACATGACGTAATATAGTACAGCATCACATAAAATAGCACAACATGGTTTTATCATGGCAAATAGCATAATATATGAGCTTGGCACAACGTGACATAATATAACACAATGCAATATATGACAGTTATTCATTTAATTAGGGAAAGGAACGTTGGTCTCATACTAAAAGTAAATCTTAGCTCACCTGAAGCACATTGTCTAAATGATTACTTAAATGACTCACTGTGTTGCAATTTTAGGTTTAAAGAAAAGAGTTTTATTTGTGTTATAGGTAAAATACAGGAGTATTTGTGAACTATAGCCACTGAACCTGCCAGCTGTAAATTCCCTATACACTAGGGGGCTCATTTACAAGTCCCTTGCGGTGCTGGTGCGTCACTTTTTCTGTCGCACCGGCCGCGCAACCTGCTGCCCCATATTTACAAGGACATGTAAAATCCCCCTCCATGGCTTTTCTTGTCCTTGTAAATATGGCCCATTTACACGCAACACTTTGCGTGAAAGGGCTGTGCCAAGGGTGTTGTTGTGGGTGTTCCCATGCAACACCCATGGCTTCTGCCGCATATCCAGATTTACGAGAAATTATAAACCTGGAAATGCGTCAGAATGCTACGCCTCCCCAGGGAAGGAGTAGGGAGGTGCAACAAGGAGAAATGTCTTTATTTTTCCTAGTTTATTACCTCGTTCTATGCCTGCTGCATTCTGCGGCACACATAAGAAGAGGAAATTACCTTTTATGATGTTTTTTGTGCAGGAAGGTGGTCCTTGCTGCTCAAAAACAATAATCCCCGTGACGCAGGCACCCTTGCACCGTGGTGCAAGAATTACTGCATCGGCGCATGGCAGCTAATTGTGCACTGGTGTAGGAAAGAGCAAAGGGATCCGTCATATCGTTGTAGATATGACACATCCCTTTGCTTCCGGATTAACGCAGTGCAGCCAAATGGCTTGTGGCACACTGCTGTGTTAAGTCTTTCTAAATAAGGCCTTAGTTCTCTAAATTATGACGTTCCAGCACTGTAAACCCACACAAGAGCCACTGACATGTAAATAAGCATTGTAATAAAATAAAAATAAATAAAAATCCACCTTTTGTGTGGGCTCCCCTGTGTTTTGGGTATTTGTGGAGTATTTTTACTGGCATTATTTGACTCTGGCAACTGACAGACATCTCTCTGTTCAGCTTCAAACCCCTAAATATGATGTAAAACTGACTAATCCCAGTGGTAAATTTAACTTGTAAGGCCATAGTAACGGAGCCACCTTGCTACTATAAAAACGATGCGACAAATTATCCCTCATTTAGGATTTCCACACAAGGTCCAAGCTACCATCTCCCTTTTTCTGTCCAAACTCGATTACGCCAATAGCCTCTACCACGGATCACCTTTAACGACCATGAAAAGACTACAACGGATTCAGAACTCGGCTGCCAGATTACTCTTGCATATCAAACCGCGAGACCACATCTCCCCTGCCTTGAAAGCCCTGCTTTGGTTACCGGTTGCCAGAAGATCCACGTTCAAGCTGCTTTGTATCACCCACAAAGCAATACAGGGAATGGGACCACTCTTCATCAGCAATAAAATCACCAAATACATTCAACAAAGGAAACTCCGCTCTAAAGGAGCATCTCGCCTCAAAATCCCACCATACAATAAAAAAACATGAGTGGCACATCCTTCTCTGTTCAAGTGGCCAAACTATGGAACTCTTTACCCCCCAAGGTAAGGTCCACCGACAACCACCTTATCTTCAGAAAACTACTCAAGATTTGGCTGTTCCCCACATAAGCGACATACACAAACAGAAATTTACAGCATATCCCTCTGTATAAAAGCATTTTTTTTCACTATAGATATGTACCTATCTCTGTGTATTACTTTGTATAAACATGTAAAATAATTATGTTGTTGAGAGAAATAATAATAATAATAATAATAATAATAATAATAATAAATACATAAAAATCATCTTTGGTCTACATGTACAAGGTACATTGTGCATCTATGTACCTTCCATGTACTTGGATCTGTGTGTCTGTTACTTTTCTCCTGAAGAAGCATATCTAATGCACTACCCTATTTCTCATCTTGTGTCTCTATCAATATGTTTAATCTACATATACTTACCTCCTTTATGTATCTATATACTTTCAATGTAATTATGGATCTATATATTTATCACTTTCTTCTAATTTAGCATTTCTAATGCACTACCCTATTTCTCAGCCTATACTTCGCTCAATATATCTTCTAGCCCAACCTTCTGACTCATCTCAAACTCCTTCTACTACTCCTTCCAATGCACTACCCTATCTCTCATACTATACATTTATCAATATATCCTCTACATCCACTCTCTCATTTATCCCAAACCCCATACCACTACTATGATTGCCAAAATAACCCTTTCTAGACTCTCTCCCACTCCTTGCATCAACTGACACCTCTTTTACTCTACCGATCCCCTAAAACAAACCTTTCTAAACTCTTCCCTCTGAGTCCTCCCCTCCCCAACTCCTTTTTACTCATCCAAAAGCCTCCTCCTACTGCTATGACCTAAAAAAAAATCCTTCACTTTTTTATTCCTCCACTATCCTTTTCAATCGAAATACAGATTAACATGTTCACTTCTCAAATTCCATATTAAACTACACTAATACACTACCCAAATAACTGAATAACATATCCAGTACTCAAATTACTTCATATTTCTTTTACTATACTAATTTTCAACAGTAATCCTTTATGGGTTCCGGAGTGGCGTGCTACTCGCCAGAAAAGCGCTTCAACACCCATCAGGGGTAACAAGTGCTATATGAATGCAAGTCTTTCTTCCCTTATATCCCTTCGCTATCCTTCTCACTCCAAGTAACTGACTAATATCCACCACTGAAATTACTTCATATTTTACCATATTAATTCACCACTAATCCTTTGAAGGCTTCCTGAATAGCGTGCATCAGCAAGCGCTATATAAATACAAACCTTTGTCCTCCTCTATGCCTCTGCTATCATTCCAAATCCAAATAACTGACTAACCTATCCACCACTTAAAATGTACTTTCATGTTTCACTATACTAATTCAACACTAATCCTCAATGGGTCCCGGAGTAGCGTGCTACTCACCGAAAACGCGCTTTGACGCCTCATCAGGGGTAGTAAGCGCTATATAAATGCAATTACAATACAATACAATACAATACAATACATAAAAGTTAGA
This sequence comes from Lissotriton vulgaris, assembly GCF_964263255.1. Classification (NCBI taxonomy): domain Eukaryota; kingdom Metazoa; phylum Chordata; class Amphibia; order Caudata; family Salamandridae; genus Lissotriton; species Lissotriton vulgaris. The sequence continues at coordinate 137,385,852 of NC_141691.1, forward strand.
TGCCACATGCGAGTTCAGTATTCATTTATGGCACCCAAATGTGTGACTGTAAACTCATTCCTTTCATTCCAGCCACTGCAGACCTGTCAAGCTGTGAGAAAAGGCTGCAGCAGGCCCTTGTAAAAAAAACTTTTTGGGGTATCTGTAAAAGCCTACTTTTGGCATTAGCTAAGTAACCCGTAGTGCCACGCAGCCCACAAGGCCCTGGGTACTTAATGTGCAATGATGGGGCATTCCTAAGGCTTTGTGTGTTATGTCCATGCAGTGTAAGGACACCACTGCCCTTTTTACTGCATAAACAAAAGTAGCTATGCGTATGGCAAAAAATCTGATTATTAGTAAAGGTAATGGTTGTTATAAATCAGGCTAAGAAAATGCTACATCTGCGCCCTGCTAGAATGGTTACCAAAAATCTTATCTGTGGATTGTATCACGGACCTCTGATTCCTGCCATTGGATTTTCCTGCCGGAGCTCTTATCTTTCTGCCGCCCACACCTCGCCCTGAAGTCTGCGGGGATTGGTAACATTAAGGACAGTGTCAGCTGGGGAGGACAGGGCTGCTGCTGAGCTGCGAGCGTTCAGACCGGGACTCCATATCCCAGGAGTCCCTGGTTGGCCAATTAACACCACCTGGCCTGCTCTCCCTGCAAGCGCCGCCCCCTGCACACAGGAGGGGTTAAGAACACACCCTTCACCTTGCTCTGTGGGACCCTCTGTGGATTGTATCACGGACCTCTGATTCCTGCCATTGGATTTTCCTGCCGGAGCTCTTATCTTTCTGCCGCCCACACCTCGCCCTTAAGTCTGCGGGGATTGGTAGCATTAAGGACAGTGTCAGCTGGGGAGGACAGGGCTGCTGCTGGGCTGCGAGCGTTCAGACCGGGACTCCATACCCCAGGAGTCCCCAGTTGGCCAATTAACACCACCTGGCCCGCTCTCCCTGCAAGCGCCGCCCCCTGCACGTCACATACTCTTCATTAGAAGCCTCCGATCCGCTGTGCGGGACGCACGCGGGACGCAGGCCGGGAGAAGCCCGGGACAAGGGCGGGACAGTCTTAGACAGTCCTAGACTGGCCGGGACTGGACTGGGCCCGCCACTCTGTCCGTGCAACCATCAAAGTCAGCCGGCTGAAGTAAGACTATACCACCTATTTTATCAAAGCAGTTTTCCTGTGATCGTAGCTAGTGTGCACTTATCCTGTTGTCATTAGTTTGTGTTGTATAGCAGTGTTTACTACCAATAGAAAATATGCCTAAGAAAATTGTCTCTGGAGCTTCAGATACGCTTGACACCATAGATAACTATCTGGTCCAGGTGGTGAATAAAATAAACAGTGAAAGAGGGCAATCGCTAGGCTTGAGTCAATCCCCTGACCTTCACTCAGCAAGCCCCTCCACCAGTGTGCAAATGACTGATACACCATCGCAAGACCCCAGCACGAACATCCCTGATACCAACCTCCCTGACGCCGGAAGCCACGATCAAAGCACAGAACTGTTGGTTGACCTAGAGACAAATGCAGAGTCTGACCCCGAGTCTCAGGTGGAACTTATAGCAGAGGAATCCTCACCCTCTGTGCCTGTTACTAGGGCGGTGAGAACCTGCAGAAAAATCCAGCCCAAACGCAGGGGACCACGGACAGGGAGGAAAAGGGTCGCTTCCCCACCAAAGTCTAAGGAAAAAAAACAAGAGCACGAGGAAGATAACCTTAGACAAATTATAGATGATGATCTATTCAACAGGATAGCGAATATGATAGATCTAAAGATAAAGACTATCATTAAGCCACTGATTGGGAAAATTGATAAGCTAACCGCAGAGGTGAAAAGGATGGGAGGGCTGCAATGTAAGTTAGTAGAAGAAATTGAGAATGTAGTAACCATTGTTACTAAACCAGTAGACACTGTGAAGGGAAATAATGGGGGTGATACAGTAGCAGATGAAGGCTCACTAGAGACTATCCCACCTGGTCAGGCTCCACTAGCTGTACTTAGTCAGGAAGCAGCAAGAGAGGCCCCTATACCCCCATCTACAGCACCAACACCGCCATCCCTAGGGGACGACCCCACACAATTTATAGTGGAAGCCTCACCATTGGTACTGGTACTAGCGAATGTACCCATCTTACCCCCTGGCCAGGCAGAATCCACTTCATCCCTGACAAGCAAGGCGTTACACTGGCTGTCAAGCAACATGCAGATGGCACATTATAGGAAAGAGCAGTTGGCAGGGGAAATTGTAATGGCGAGGAGGATGACATGGATTGGGAACAGGGAAAAAAAGTTCAAGGGGGACTGTGTAGTGTTAAATTTTTCAAACGCAGACGTGCTCCCAAATGTCCTGTCAAGTATATTTCCCCCCAACGAAGAAGTGGAACCATAATCCCTCTTACCCTAAAATTCTTCTATAGTGAGCAGCAAAACGCGATCCATCCAAACATTCAAAGACCAGGGTGGACCACAAGAAGTAACAGATGGGGTGGGGGCCTTAGGCCTATACATAATGACCATGGTATTGGCCCAGTAAATAGATTTGTTACAGGGCCAGGTGATCATCAGAATATGTTATTTTCTAAGACCCCCAGATCAAATTGGAATACAACGAATAGGTGGGGGGTGAGAGTCCCGGTAAATGACCGAATTGACCGTGGGAGCTGTGGAAACGGGTTTGGAGCCTGGCTGGGTGAAGAGCAGCTTCGGATGCGTCCCAATACCCCACTACCAAGGTGGAATGTAGCAACAAATGGATGGGGATTGGAGGCCCCAACCTATGATTGGGGGTTTGGCACAGTGAATAGGTATGGGGTTTTGGCAAACTTAAATGATTGCGATTGACGTATGGGGCGTCCAAATACGTCAAGAAATGGATCAAGGGTCCCGTGTGTAATAAGCCACCCCAAAGATAGGGGCAGAGGTCTTATAGATGGTATAAATATGCTTGAGACAATCAGTCTGGAAGGCCGCAAAGCGCAAGTTGCTCCAGAAAGAGAAACTGCTCCTGACCAAATTGTGGGTGAGATTGTTGGTGGCTCCCTTAATGAGAATGAGAATGAGAATGATATTGATATTTCTCATGATCGGTTGAATGCAGTAGAGATAGTGGGCAACTTATCGGCTAACGGAAGCCCCCACCTACGAGCAGAAGATGGGGTCCCCTTGACCGATTTTGTGGCGAAGAGAACTGTAGAAACATGCAAGATACTATGTTGGAATGTAGCGGGTCTCAATTCCAAACGCAATGACAAGGAGTGGTCAAGCTTTGTTGTAAGACATAATATAATTGCCCTCCAGGAAACCTGGGATACAACTGCTAACTTTTGGTGGGATGGGTTCACTAGCTTCGCCAAGGCAGCTATTCCTAGCCGCATTGGCAGAGCTAAGGGAGGCCTGGTATTGTTATTTTCTCTAGAACTGAAGGGGTCCCTAAAACAGATTAGCACTGACTCGCACACCATACTTATTGTAGAGAGAGAGATTAACCCCACTAGGAGGTCCTTATACATCAATTTTTATAACTCAGGGAACAGGGACAATATCGGTAGCAATATCGCCACTTTAGACGCTATATTAAGGTCAGGCAGTCAGAACACTCAGCTTGACACAGAGTATATCTTATTAGGTGATTTTAACTTTCATCCCTGCACGTTAGCATGCAGCTTAAGTAACAAGGAATGGGGCGATGGTCCCGAGGGACCTCAATTGAACATACCACAGAAGGTGAGGAGCTAGAGGATTTCTTGGCAGATTTCAACTTGTACGAACCAGAGGGGGGCCCAAGAATAGCTACCTTTACTGGCACCAATCCCGGAACCATAATTGATTATATCTTCACCACACAAGGTATTCTAAACCAGGTGATTTCCTACCGCACTGTGATATCTCACCACAGTGATCTCAACCCTGTTTTTCTTGAAGTGGCTTGGGGAGATTACATGGTGCCAAATCCGGGGAAAGTGAGGTCGGACCATACTTTGTGTACCTCTGATCAGGGTAGGAGAGTTAGGTGGGCTAAGGTGGTCCCAGAAAACTTCTACGCGGAGGTTTTCCCGAAAATTAAGGAACAGGTTGAGGTTTGCCAGAATCCTCGTGCTCTGGGTTGTGAAACTATAGGGGCCTTTGAGTCGATCTGTGGGCAGGTGTCGCATGATCTCCTGGATAAGCCAAAGAAAGGAGCACCCAATAAGAAGCGCTGGTTCGACACCGCATGTTCAAAAGCACACAGGTCTCTGATGGTAGCTTTGAAAAAAATACCTAGGGTAAGGGGCGAGATTGTTAGATTGAGGAAATTCTATAAGTCAGCTATAAAAACCAGACAAGAAAGTATCAAACGGGAGGCTTGGGAAAATCTCCTATCCGTGGCTGTCCTGAAGGAAAGCCGGAAATTTTGGGAAATAGTCAAACAACCATTTTTTTCCGACCAAACCAACGAGGCCATGGATTGTGTCATCCCAGATGACAAGTGGTTGACTCATTTCAAAAATGTGTATGGGGATAACGATCAGGCAACCCAGGATGTGTCGCTGGCCACTTTAGACGTCACTCCTATACATTTTTATAGCACAGAAGTGGAGAAAGCTATCTTGGCCACAACCAAGCATAAGGCTCGGGCCCCGACGGGGTGCCAGCTGATTTTTTCAAATATTCCCCAAAGCTGTGGGCAGAGGTATTGGCCAATGTTTTTACTGCCGTTAATAGCAACCCTACACCATCTTCCTGGGACATTTCCACCATCGTCCCCATCTTTAAAAAGGGGCAGCGGGACGACCCCGGGTGTTATAGGCCCATATCCCTCTTGGACTCGACGGTGAAGATCTTAGGCAGAGTCCTTTTGTCCAGGTTGAGGGATAATGTTGAGAGTTGTGGAGGGTTGTCAGAGATCCAGTATGGGTTTAGAGAGAGGAAAGGCACAATCGAACAATGCTCCAACCTACACCTGCTCATATCAAAGTACACGGTGGCCAAGGAGGGGTCCTTGTTTCTAGCATTCATGGACCTCTCCTCGGCCTTCAACTTGGTGAACAGGGCTAAGTTATGGATGACCTTGCTGAAGATGGGGATCGACGAGGCATTGGTAAGATTTATGGCTTCCCTACACCAGGTGATTTTTGCGCCCGTACGAGTCACAAATGAGGGTAGGTGTACGTCCCTTTTCAAATCCCTGAAGGGGGTAAGGCAGGGCTGCATTTTGGCCCCTCTGCTTTTCACAATCTATATTAACGGTTTGGGTGCACATTTGGAGGAGAAGGAAGTCGACGTCCCGCGTGCAGGAGCAGTTAAGATCCCAGCGCTCCTGTACGCGGACGACGCCGTGCTAATTGCGCACACGGGTGTCGGCCTTCACTGCCTTTTAAATGCCTTTGGCATATTCATGGAACAGCTTGATTTAAAAATAAATGCTAGCAAATCGCATACCATGGTGGTGGGCCGAGAAAGCAGTAAAAGGAGAACAAAAACCTTCACGTGTAGAGGGGATATAGTTTCTAGAGTTTACACTTTTCCCTATATGGGGGTCCTCTTTGACCAGAGAGGAACCTGGGGTCCCCAAGTGAGGGCGAAGAGGTTGGCAGTTACTAGAACATCGTCTGCCCTCATGGGCTTTGCGGGCAGGTTAGGCGCCAGGCCCATGGAAGCGTTGTTAAAAATTTACAAGAGTAAACCCGTCGCTATTGCGTTATATGGTTCACCACTCTGGGGCTATGTAAACGTGGAACTAATCCAGAGAGCGGAGAATAGATTTATACGGACACTCCTCTCTGTGCCGCAGTCAATACCAACTTACTCGATACACATGGAGGTGGGCTTAGATTTCCTCACTGATGGGTTGAATATGGCTCCCCTGATCTTTTGGTTAAAGACGTGGCTTAATGAAGACCTTCCACTGAACCATAAGATCATGTCCGACGTCCTGTCCCTAGACCATTGTAAAAAGATCCCTTGGCTGGCCTACCTACTGAAGGCATTCTCTGATTTAGGACGACCAGAGCTCTTTACTTCCCCCCAAGATATCAAGTTCCAAGACATTGATCTTGTCAAAAAGCACTTTATGGGGAGGGCAAGAGCACTCCATGAAGAAAGGGAATTGGTGAAACCATCAGTAAGGGGCCATTACTTACTTGTTAATTCATTTTGTTTGGCACCTTATCTTGGTTTTGTTACAATCCCATTCCATAGGTTTCTTTTAACTAAGTTTAGGTTTAATTTGTTACATTTTTATTTAGGCACTTTTAAAACATGGGAAAAACTGGAATTAGCTTCACCCTGCAGTTGCGATCATTTCTCACCCCAGGACACCATGCATTTTGTTATGTTTTGTGGGTTTTATTCAGAGCCAAGGAAAAAATATCTAGTACCAGCTTTGAAGGAGGCTGGCTTCACACAAGTGAGACCGGCTCTGCTCTTTTTACAATCATTGCCCAATATACATATTACCTTTTGTATAGCCAATTTCTTGGTAGCAGCAGCTAGGATGAAAAAACACACCAATTAGATCCATTGTTATTCCTTTTTAACTTTTGTATGCCTAGATTTGTTTTAATGTAAATTATTTTATTGTCAAATCTTAACATACATTAAACCTTAACATGTATGAAATGTTCCTAATTCCTTGTATGAAATGTTTTTAATTTCTTTGTATGACTTTTAATTGAGTCAAATAAAGATATCTTGACTGACTGACTGACTATCTAATTCAGTGGGAAACAGTTTTCCGGTAAAGATATTGATACAAAGTGGTTTATTCCAGCGTGAGAAATCAGGATTTCAATGAATCCAGTTCTGCTGGAGACTCTCTACCCTTCAGGGGCAGTAACTATCACCTTGATGAGGAGTGAGATGTTCTTCCTAGGAGAGGATAATTCTTCAGGGTCTACAGGCAGGAAGAGTGAGGGGAGGAAATACTGGCCAGTTATCTCGTAAGATGGTAGGGAAGAGTGAACAGGAACAGTAGATGGTACTGGCAAAGAACTTGTTGGAATCTCCCTGGGTAGAATGTTCATATACAGAGAGCTTGTCTGGTACAGAGCATCAAGGGGTGTTTTCTCAATTCTATAGGACAACTTCTGGGTGGGAATCTGGAGCTTTTTAGAGTCGTACAAATGTTCTTCCATTTTGAATGGGCCCAGAATAGGAATTTCTGGAATAAATGTGCAGTAAGAAAAGAGGAGTTACTGCAAATGGCTGTACTGTTAGAAGGGTGTCAGGATTTGAGTAGGAATTTTCATCAATCTCGAGATAGGGTACATTATAAGAATTGCTTCCAACCACCAGCTCCTCAGAACACAACTGAACTTGAGCCGGACCAGAAGAACCAGGATAAGACGTCGCTATGGCCTACCGGGAGACCTCTCTTTGTAGACTACTTGTGCTCTCAAATTCAGACCAGCCCCTGTCCCTGTTAGCCTCAGGGACAGCGGGGGTTGATGAAGGGTTCACCCTTTGTGCAAGAACCCTCAGACCAGTTGAAAGTCGACAGGACTGGACTTTGATGGGGCCTCGACTGCTACTGTTGCCTACTACTGAATTGGGACCTGGAGTCTAGAAGCTTCACCCAGTTGTTTGGAATCTATAGATACAAAAAATGGGCACTGGACCAAATAGAAACACTTGCGGCACCAATCACAAAAAAATCACCAATAAAATCAGAGTTTTAAAATATCTTGTGTGCAGACTTCCAAATGCTCTCCCTGTCCAAGAGCACCCCCTACCTGAAGGGGAAATTAAACAAACACTAAATCAGAGCTGCACCACTGTAGAACAAGAATGTCCATATAGGTAATCATAGCTAAATGAAGCGCAGAATGAAACATGTATCTTCTTATTTTTTTCTTTTGAAACAAGCAACAGTCAACGCCTTTCGTCCTATAACATAGGACTTCTTCAGGGCATTAATCAGTCAAAGGTGACTGAAAGATAAGTAGATCGGTTGTCGCCTTGTGGGTAATTTGTTCTGAGCAGGAGTCGAAATATATCATCTATCCGATTTGTTTGTTAAATGAGTAGTCCATATGAAGATCCAAACGTTATTTGACGTGGTCCAGTGTCCAATAGTCATAAGTCAATAAATACCTAAGGTGGTATGATAGCCACAGCTGGATTGGGTCTATGTTGGTATGTCTAGAACCTGCATGTTTTTGTGGGGACTCTTCACACTAGCTGTCAAACTTCATAAAGGAAGTCCAAACCGGCATGGTTTTCCGGTGCCCCTCTCCCGCCCGTGGAATCTATAAGAGTGACAAGAAGCCTGTTTTTCAACACCTGCAAAAAGTTAGGACTTCAACAATTTTGGTTCTACAGATATATGGAGCAAGATGACGAGACTATCCAGGATAGACAGGGCATTAGTTTTGAAGGCAGTTGGGCTCATGGAACACAGGCCAGTAGCACTGTTCAGTCATTCTCCACTGGAGGATTCAAGCTCCAAAATACAGTCTAATTCGGAACATAAAACGTGGGTCAGGGACAAGGTAGTACAGTTACCCACGTGCTTATGCACTGCAGCAGCGTCCGTTTCTAAATGTATCCTCATTTTAGCTTTTCATGCTGAAACTGAAGGCTTTGGAGCAAGGCTGGATTTCACATATTTGACTTCACTGGACACCCTGGTCGGCCATAGTACACTAGTGAAGGGGCAGGACCGCCATAAAAATGATAAAAGTAAATTTTTTACCCTGTGCGACCCACTAGGATTTACTGACCCCGCTCCCTTGCAGTTGTCTTGAAATCGGTACTAGGTTCAGCAACTAATGACTCACAGTGGTGCTTGATGTTCTGGGTTCTGCAACCAATGACTCACAGTGGTGCTTTATGTTCTAGGTTCTGCAACCAATGACTCACATTTGTGCATTATATTCTAGGTTCTGCAACCAATAACTCACATTGGTGTTTGATGTTCTAGGTTCTGCAACCAATAACTCATAGTGGTGCTTTACGTTCTGGGTTGTCCAACGAATGACTCACAGTGGTGCTTGATGTTCTGGGTTCTGCAACCAATGACTCACAGTGGTGCATTATGTTCTAGGTTTTGCAACCAATGACTCACAGTTGTGCTTTATGTTCTAGGTTCTGCAACCAATGACTCACAGTGGTGTATTATGTTCTAGGTTCTGCAACCAATGACTCACTGTGGTGCATTATGTTCTAGCTTCTGCAACCAATGACTCACAGTGGTGCTTGATGTTCTAGGTTCTGCAACCAATGACTCACAGTGGTGTTTATGTTCTAGGTTCTGCAACCAATGACTCACAGTGGTGCTTGATGTTCTGGGTTCTGCAACCGATGACTCACAGTGGTGCATTATGTTCTAGGTTCTGCAACCAATGACTTACAGTGGTGCATTATGTTCTAGGTTCTGCAACCAATGACTCACAGTGGTGCATTATGTTCTAGGTTCTGCAACCAATGACTCACAGTGGTGCTTTATGTTCTAGGTTCTGCAACCAATTACTCACAGTGGTGCATTATGTTCTAGGTTCTGCAACCAATGACTCACAGTGGTGCTATATGTTCTAGGTTCTGCAACCAATGACTCACAGTGGTGCTTGATGTTCTGGGTTCTGCAACCAATGACTCACAGTGGTGCTTTATGTTCTAGGTTCAGCAACTAATGACTCACAGTGGTGCTTGATGTTCTGGGTTCTGCAACCAATGACTCACAGTGGTGCTTTATGTTCTAGGTTCTGCAACCAATGACTCACATTTGTGCATTATATTCTAGGTTCTGCAACCAATGACTCACATTGGTGTTTGATGTTCTAGGTTCTGCAACCAATAACTCATAGTGGTGCTTTACGTTCTGGGTTGTCCAACGAATGACTCACAGTGGTGCTTGATGTTCTGGGTTCTGCAACCAATGACTCACAGTGGCGCATTATGTTCTAGGTTTTGCAACCAATGACTCACAGTTGTGCTTTATGTTCTAGGTTCTGCAACCAATGACTCACAGTGGTGTATTATGTTCTAGGTTCTGCAACCAATGACTCACTGTGGTGCATTATGTTCTAGCTTCTGCAACCAATGACTCACAGTGGTGCTTGATGTTCTAGGTTCTGCAACCAATGACTCACAGTGGTGTTTATGTTCTAGGTTCTGCAACCAATGACTCACAGTGGTGCTTGATGTTCTGGGTTCTGCAACCGATGACTCACAGTGGTGCATTATGTTCTAGGTTCTGCAACCAATGACTTACAGTGGTGCATTATGTTCTAGGTTCTGCAACCAATGACTCACAGTGGTGCATTATGTTCTAGGTTCTGCAACCAATGACTCACAGTGGTGCTTTATGTTCTAGGTTCTGCAACCAATGACTCACAGTGGTGCATTATGTTCTAGGTTCTGCAACCAATGACTCACAGTGGTGCTTTATGTTCTAGGTTCTGCAACCAATGACTCACAGTGGTGCTTGATGTTCTGGGTTCTGCAACCAGTGACTCACAGTGGTGCTTTATGTTCTAGGTTCTGCAACAAATGACTCACAGTGGTGCATTATGTTCTAGGTTCTGCAACCAATGACTCACAGTGGTGCTTTATGTTCTAGGTTCTGCAACCAATGACTCACAGTGGTGCATTATGTTCTAGGTTCTGCAACCAATGACTCACAGTGGTGCATTATGTTCTAGGTTCTGCAACCAATGAATCACAGTGGTGCTTTATGTTCTAGGTTCTGCAACCAATGACTCACAGTGGTGCTTTAAGTTCTGGGTTCTCCAACAAATGACTCATAGTGGCGCTTTATGTCTTAAAATTCATACCTGCGTTTCAATTATTAAAATTTACACTAAATCTGTACTATTACATTTTGAGCTACTTTCCCTTTCCAAAATTTGTTTGGCAATGCAGTTGGTTTGTTTCTTGACTTTAATACTGTTCTTGTGCTGCATAAATACCCACATTTCTCCGGAGAAAAGCCTGCTGTGTTAGGCCAAAGCTATCAGTGGTTAAGCCCAAATATTCTCATTGAAACTCCAAAAACTAGCTCAAGTGATGGGACAGATATACGAAATACTTGGTCAAGATGCACGTCAGCCCCCCAGGGACTGCCCTGACAACCTCAAAGGAGCCAACATGTGTAAACGTGTTATGCCTGCAGAGAAGGCAGGGCGTCTTGCCAGGCACGGCCTGTACCTCCTCTAGGCCTGTTGGATGCTGGTCAGCTGTGTTTCATTTCACCTTTCAGTGCATTATTTCACAGTTACAATAGAGGGAAGGATTCCATTGCAGCTTGTTTTTGCCAAACATTAGTACAGTATGTACAGTACAATATTCTTTTGTTGGCTGGTATGTTAATCAGCTTTCACCTATACCTAATGTTGCAAACCCGATGCAGGCCAAAGGCCTTATTTTGTTTCCTTGCAGGAGCAAATTATACGAAATGCTATGTGGGGAGGAGATTAACATGTTTAGTGCGTCCAAGTCCCACATACCAACTGCAGGATTATCTTGGTTGTTAAAGGGCTAAGACTTTAAAATAAAAACAAGTTCTGGGTCCATTTATGGATAGTTACTGAACAACATTCACCTTAAAACCAGTGACCTATAATGTACATATTACCTACACACACTTAGATAGAAAGATAGATAGATAATACATATTTATATATTATCTACATGCATATATATATATATATATATATTCTGTGAATAAAACAAAGGTTAAAGAGTTAGATGAAAATTTCAGTGGGAACTTAAAGTTGTAAACAAAAAAACACTGAAATTCACCTGTTATAGTTATCTCTAGTACTTTTAACTCATGCCCTAAGGTAACGTTAACTTGTGCCCCTCCCATGCACAGTCGTGTCATCAATGATGTCATTTCAGATTTTGAAGTGATGAGATCAATGATGTCATAGAACTTCATGAATGATGTAATATGGCAGGTAATTAGCAGCACATGGTGAGGGCAAAAGTTATAGTTACTTTAGGCAGAGCTTTCCAAACTGTGATGTCCCGACACAGTTCTGTGTCACCTGCAAGTAGTGGGTGTGTCGCGGGATGACACCACCGGTATTAAGGGCAATTACTGCTAATTAAGAGGCATTCTTTTGAAAGAGTGTCTCAGAGTCTGCGCAGCACGGACTCCGAGACACTCTGCTCTATGGGGGGGGCAGTGATTCACAACAAAGCCCCATTAAGAAGTAAATGTTCTTTTAAAGACCTGCGAAGTATTCGGGTGTAGCTGTGTGTGCCCTGTAAGCTGGGTTGAGGTGACAGAGGGAGGCACGCAGAGGGAGGGAGACAGGGAGACAGGCAGAGGGAGGGAGACTGTGAGACAGGCAGAGGGAGGGAGACAGGCAGAGGGAGACTAGGAGACAGGCAGAGGGAGGAAGACAGGCAGAGAGACAGGCAGAGGGAGAGAGACAGGCAGAGGGAGGGAGGTAGAGAGGGAGACAGTCAGGGGGAGAGACAGGCAGAGGGAGGGAGACAGGCAGAGGGAGGGAGAGAGGGAGGGAGAGATGGAGAGAAACAGGCAGAGGGAGGGAGAGAGGAACACAGGTAGAGGTAGTGAGAGAGACAGGCAGAGGGAGAGAGAGAGACAGGCAGAGGGAGAGAGACAGGCAAGGGGAGAGAAAGGCAGAGGGAGAGAGGCAGGCAGAGGGAGAGAGGGAACAGGCAGAGGGAGAGAGAGAGAGACAGGCAGAGGGAGGGAGAGAGGGAGAGAGACAGGCAGAGGGAGAGAGACAGGCAGAGGGAGAGAGAGAGGGAGGGAGAGAGACCAGCAGAGGGAGAGAGAGAGGGGGGAGGGAGACAGGGAGACAGGCAGAGGGAAGACAGGCAGAGGGAGGGAGAAGGGGAGGGAGGGAGAGAGACAGGCAGAGGGAGGGTTAGAGGGACACAGGCAGAGGGAGAGAAAGAGAGACAGAGGAAGAGAGAGACAGGCAGAGGGACAGAGACAGGCAGAGGGAGAGACAGGCAGAGGGAGAGACAGGCAGAGGGAGATAGACAGGCAGAGTGAGAGAGAGAGACAGGCAGAGGGAGGGAGACAGGCAGAGGGAGAGAGGGAGAGAGACAGGCAGAGAGAGGGATACAGGCAGAGGGAGGGAGACAGGCAGAGGGTGGGAGACAGGCAGAGGGTGGGCGAGAGGTGGAGGGAGGCAGGCAGAGGGAGGGAGGGAGACAGGCAGAGGGAGAGAGACAGGCAGAGGGAGGGAGGGAGACAGGCAGAGGGAGGGAGAGAGGGAGAGAGACAGGCAGAGGGAGAGATACAGGAAGGGAGATAGGAAGAGAGACAGGCAGAGGGAGAGAGACAGGCAGAGAGAGGGAGACAGGCAGAGGGAGGGAGACAGGCAGAGGGAGGGAGACAGGCAGAGGAAGGGAGAGAGGGAGAGAGACAGGCATAGGGAGAGAGACAGGGAGAGAGGGAGAGAGACAGGCAGAGGGAGGGAGACAGGCAGAGGGAGGGAGAGAGGAAGAGGGAGAGAGAGAGAGAGAGAGAGAGAGAGATAACCCTCCGAACTCCCCTTAGGTGTTTCGGGCTCGCTACACTGCCTTACTGTGTCCCACAATGATGCATCTCCGAAAAGTGTGTCCCCAACATGAAGAGTTTGGAAAGCTGTGCCTTAGGGGATGGGTTTTAGTTCCTAGAGATAACTATAACTGATGAATTTCTGTGTTTTTTGGGGTTTAAATGTTACATTGGCACTGACATGTTCATCTAATTATAATGCCACTTCAACCTTCATGTTTTTTCAGTGAATGTCTTGGTTTTAAAAAAATATTAAAGTCATATTTTATTACCATATGTAAAACCATGCACATCGAGGGGTTGGCTATACGGCCTGCATCCAACTCCCTGCAGAAAGCCAACCCCCTCCCCGCTGGGGAGGGTCGCACAGCTCCCCTCCTCAAGGCACTATTGGCCTCAGTGACCATGGGACCTTTTGTTTTTCAAACAGGGAGGGGTACATGCAGGCCCCTCCCCAAATCTCTAGTGGCCCTGTTGACCCCATTCCCATGGGCCTTATTTTTAATTATGGCGAGAGGGTGCATGACCCCCCTCTCCAAGCCACTATAGGCCCTGGGGAACCCATACCCTGGTGCCTTTTTTTAAAGGGGAGGGGACACGCAGCACCCCTCCCCAAACCACCATTGGCCCCAAAACCCCATTCCATGGGGACAAAAAGTATAATTTTGGGGGGACGCTGCCAACCTCCCCAAGCATAAATGGACCCCATCCCCGGGGCTATACTTAAATTATAGCGGATGAGGGCGTGTGGTTCCTCACCCCAAGCCTTAAGAAGCCCAGGAGGGGGGCACATGCCACAGGCCAAATACATTAACATTAGGGGAGTGGAGAACGTGGCCCCACAACCCAGCCCAAATGTGCTTTGGGGACCCCCATCCCACTGCAATTTGAGGTGAGAGGTGCATACCCTCCTCCCGAGCCTTATAAGGCCCCCAGGGGCCCCATTTCCCAGGCCAAATACTTTAACATTAAGGGAGGAGGCTTTTTTGTTGCGATCCTGCAGGAGTCCCATGGGATGGCAGCATGAACGGATGATTTTGTTTCTATTTTGGCCCGGGTAGGTCTTCTAGGATTTCCCATGTGGGTTAGGGTATCCCTACCCTATGTGTGTATCTATCTATCTATCTATCTATCTATCTATCTATCTATCTCTCTCTCTCTCTCTCTCTCTATATATATATATATAAATATGACCGTCCTCCTTGTCTGCACGATGGTGTTGAAAAAATAATAAAAAAATCTTACCTGAAATCGAGTGTTGGACCCTGTTTGTGCTGTGGTGTTTCTGGACCTTCTGGCTGCGTACTGGAGCTGGTTGGGTCCGTTCTTTGCTGAAGAATATATATATATATATATATATATATATATATATATATATATATATATATATATATATATATTAGCAGAACAACTCAGCAGAGCCCCACGGAGTATCCACAGCACAGAGAATGTCCACAGCACGGCAGTTTTCCTTCAAGGTAACTATTTTTCTTCTCTCACGCGTTTCGGCTGATGCCTTCAACTTCATATATATATATATATATATATATATATATATGCAAAACTCCTCGTAACACAAGGGTGACGAGGCCGTGTTCTGGCCAACAAATATTTTATTAAAGTGGACTGGTAGGACGCGTTTCGCCTGAACAGGGGTATTTTTAGTGTTTCGGGATAGGTTTGGGTTTTGAGGTACAGGGTATATTTATAGGGTTAAGATGGGTTAGTGTTTAGGGTGTTGGGGTATTTAAAGGAGTAAGGGTGGATTATGATTATGGGGTGCAGGGCTATTTAAAGGGAGCAAGGTGGGATTGGCACACAATATGAGACATGGCATGAAGGGCAGAACATACGTCACGCCCACAGCACAACGCAGACACGCCCACAAGGGACTACTTTGCTGGCACGGTTCTTTTACCTTTTAAATGTATATGGTGGGCTCTCTCTTTATTATATTAGTATAGATATATCCTTGCTCACTTGTTCAATTCAATTCAATTCAATATTGCTTTATTTCGATTTGTTTTGCAAATCATAAAAGCATACAAAAAAAGTCATACATATGTGCATAAATAAATACAATCAAATAACCATTTATAGTACAATTTTTAAAATACAATATACGGGGGGCGGAGCTAGCCGGCGTCTATGGCGGGCGCATAAGAGCAGAGCTCCGTGCTAGCGCTGCCAAAGATCCGTAAATTATCCTTTTATAGCGGCGAACACCGTCTGATTCCAGTGGGGGCTGACTCCCCTACCCCCTGTGGACCTCCGACGTGAATTTGGGTGAGGTGCGGGCACGGGAGCCACCTGCAGCACCGCCGGTCGGAGGACGACGGACCAGGCCAAGATCCCTGGCCTTTCCTGGGACACGCAGCCGTGTTGCGTCACCCGACGTGCGGCCGCCTGGTATTAGCGCCCCGACGCTGATTGAGCCCCGTGGTCGGCAGCTCCCGCGGCCCCTCCTGCGCGCCGCAAACACAGCGAAGGGCCTCTGAAGAGCTCGCTGAACGCGCCGAAGCGCACAGTGGAATCCAGCGTGAGGAGACTTTGCAGGGTACTCACCGGTCGAGCCCACGTGGCGCTGGCGGAGCCCCGCGCTAGCTCAAGCGCCTTGGCGCACTGCCGGTAAGGACTCCCTGGTCATCTGAAGTCGCGGCGTACGGCTTGGGGAGACAGAGGCTGCTTTGGGACCGAGGGCCCGAGACACGAGGACTACAAGCAGAGGAGGTCCAGGGGTGTCTTAGGGTTGACGAACCTTGTGTAGGGATTATCGTCGACTGGCCATCTTGGCCTGTAGGCCTCACTGAGCACACCAGGCTATACGGAAAAGGAGGCCAGGCCAACGGACCCCCGGTACCGGCCTGTGTACGGGGAGGGATCCCTCATCGCTCATTTGGGGGGCCATTGAACTCTTAGGCTTGTGGACACTGGCCTCCCCAGCCACTGGAACGATGGGCAAGGGGGACAAGACGCAGTCGAAACTCACATTTGACCAGCGGAGGCAGAAGGCGCCAGAACCTCCAGCCGCCCAGTCCCCGGGGGCTGCTGCTGACCCGAGTGCCGCACTGTGCACAGAAATAAAAGGTATGCTTAATACAATGGAGAAAGGCCTGCAGGAGGGCATGTCAGCCATTGGCACCAAGATTGACGCCCTGGCGTATCGGATGGACCGGATGACGGAGAGAGTGGACAAGCATGCGGAGCGGCTGGACATGGCAGAGCGCAGGTTGACGGAGGCGGAGGAGGCGCAGACTGAATGGGACGCTGACCGCAAGCAATTTGGGAGGCTGCTTCAGGTGATACAGGAGAAATCGGAAGACTTGGAGGCGCGCTCCAGGCGATCTAACATCCGCGTCACGGGTGTGGCGGAGTCGACCCAAACGGGTAAAATGGAACTATTTATCGAGAAACTTCTTAAGGCGTTATTGGGGGACGACACCTTTTCCCCCATGTTCATAGTGGAGCGCGCCCACCGCACCCTGGGACCAAGGCCTCCTCCAGGTGCGAATCCTAGGCCGATAATAGCGAAAATTCTCAACTACAGAGACAGAGACGCTGCCCTCCGTGCCGCTCGAGAGAAGGGGAAGCTGCAGTATGAGGGAATGAACATTTCGTTATACCCTGATTTCACCTCCAAGGTACAGGAGGAGAGGCGGCGATTCGTCCCCTACAAGCAGCAACTCAGAGACCTGGGGTTGGACTACGCCATGTTGTACCCGGCGCAGCTGCGCATCAACAGGCAGGGCCACTCGCACTTTTTCACCGATCCCCGAGAACTGCAAAAATCCCTGAAGCAATGGATGAAGGAGAACCGAGGAGACCCGACGGCGCCTGGAGAGGAACACACTGGCGAAGGAGACCTGGATGAGCAGGACTGAGGAAAGGAGGGGACTCAGAGGCACTTTCCGGAGATTCAGATACTCTGGCCACTGTGACAATCCTCACCTGACGGACCGGGAAGTGCCCACTCGGAGCGCGCCACTGAGGCAGGCGGACTACTGTATCCGAGATAATGGGTGAGATCTGCACAGGCTGCATTGGTTCTAATGGGGAGCTGCGATCACCATGCTACTGTGAAATTGGGCTGGGGCGGTCTCGAGGGGGCCTGACACATGGAAGGAATACAGAGGTCGGGTGTGGGGGTGGGGCGGGGGGGGGGGGAAGGCCCGTAAATGCCGATAGGATACTGCACTTACTACTCATTGCCGCACTAGTATATGGGGGCGCTGGCGAAGGAGCAGCTTATGGACATTGCACGTGAGGTCCGAACGGACGGTGGACGATAAAGCATCTTTGTAGGCTGCCTCTGCCCTAGTGCTTACAGTGCTTGCGGCTCTTATTGAGCCTGGTTGGGGAAGTTTTGAATGGGATTGAAGGCGGGTGGGGGGGAGGGATGCAGGGTACTCGGTCACACCAGGTTGGGGTTGGTTGACTGTGGGAGGAGGGGGCAGATGGGAGTTATGGGTTCAGAAATGTTCGGGGGGGGTCCAAACTGTGCTCTGAAATGTTGTGTACCTTGGAGGGCGTAGGCAGATGCTACGTACAGAGGGGGGTGGTGAATGTAAGGGCTTTGACATTGATGTGCTCTTTTAAGGACAATGGCTGATGCATCACATGATGACTTACTGAGTGACACAGAGACCCTCAAGGCTGTCACATGGAACGTGAGGGGGTTAAACGATTACCGAAAACTCCGCAAGGTGCTGCAATACCTACTCCGACATAACATAGACCTGGCACTACTGCAGGAAACTCACTTGCCTGACACCAGTAAGATGCTCACACATAGGGGGCTTCAGGGAAACGCCACTTACGCGGGCTTCACCACACACGCAAGGGGGGTTCTCACATGGGTCAACCCGAAATCCAAGCTATCTCTCACACTACTGAAAGCGGACCCGGAAGGAAGGTTTGTGTTGAACAGGTGCGTAGGCAAGGGCCACGACATACTAATCATGAACGTCTAAGGCCCGAACTATGATTCCCCTGACTTCTATGCGGCAGTGGCGGGCCACGGTGCTGAGTGCCCCGCTGATAGAATGCTTTGGGGGGGAGACTTCAACTTCACATTTAGCGCAGAGCTAGATAGGTCGGCGGGCCCCCCCCCCGGCGCCCGGCGGCGGCCGCGCTACAGATGCAGGCTGAAATGATGCGACTAGGACTGGTAGACGTTTGGAGAGATAGGCACAACGACAAGGGGGGATACACACACTACTCCGCGTATCATAACATCCATACCAGGATAGATTACTGGCTGTCCACACACACACTGCTCCCCATGATTAGGGGCTGCAGGGTGCTTCCCCGCACCCTGTCGGACCACTCCCCAGTATTGCTGGTACTGACTACTCCCAAGCAGAGGATCCCTCCGTTCACGTGGCGCTTCCCGCCTTATTCACTACTAGATGAGGCGTTTAGGGCTGACCTGGGGGAGGACATAGATACCTTCTTCGCCACTAACGTAGGCTCAGTGGACAGTTTTGGGACAGTCTGGGAGGCATTCAAAGTGAACGTCATGGGGGTAGTCATGGCGAAACACTCCAGTGTCCTCAAAGCGATTAGAAACAGGCTTAAGTATCTTGAGGGGCAGATTGCAGACTGCGAACGCCGACAGCTACTGGACTCGACGCCGCTCGGGGATGGGCCCTTGCAAGGCCTACTGAAAGAGTTCCACGAGGAGGCAGATAGAGAGGTCAGACATCTAGGGAAATATGCGACAGCGCGCACGTATGGAGAGGGAGATCGTCCTGGAGCACTGCTAGCTAGGATAACGAAGGGCACCAGGCGCAGACAGACAGTCCCGGAACTACAAACTCCAGGGGGGGCGAGGGTAACTACGGAGGACGACATTCTAGCGGAATTTCGGAGATTTTACGAGGACCTATACACTACCAAGATCACAGGGGTGGAAGACCAAATTGACAACTATTTAGACTATATCAAAATGCCGTTCCTCGAGAACTGGCAGAGGGAATTCCTGATGTCCCCTATACTCCGTGAGGAAATATCGGACGCGCTAGACACCATGAGGTCCGAAAGTGCGCCCGGGATAGATGGACTGACGGTGGCATTCTATAAGGCGTACAAGGACAAGCTGTTGCCTTACCTCTCCACCCTCTTTGACGAGATATGCGAGTACGGCGCTATGCCGCCCTCGATGAGAGAGGCGCTCATCATCACGATATTGAAGCCAGGCAAGCCTCCTGATCTTCCAGGTTCATACCGCCCTCTTTCCCTTCTAAATGTAGACGCTAAGCTTTACGCGAAGGTCCTGGCGACCAGACTGGCACTGGTGGCCCCGGAGCTAATAGCCCCGGAGCAGGCAGGGTTTATCCCAGCTAGGAACCTCACTTACAACATCCGCACTGTCATGGGGGCCATGCAACACACTAGGCATGATACTAAAGCCATGGCGGTCTTCCTCAACATGGAGAAGGCCTTTGACTCCGTGGAGTGGCCCTTCATGCGTAAAGTGCTGAAGAGGCTGGGGCTGGGGGAGCTCTTCCTCCAACTCCTGGGCGCGCTTTACCATATGCCCACGGCGAGGATCAGGCTGGGGGACGCAGTCTCGAAGCCGATCACCATTAGCAGAGGCACGAGGCAGGGGTGCACCCTCTCCCCGCTACTATACGCACTGGTGGCGGAGCCACTGGCGTGCGCGATTCGGGAATACCACTCCTATGAAGCCATCAGCTACCCTACTTACAAGATTGGCATATCCACGTATGCGGATGACACTCTGTTGTACGTCAGAGACCCGGCTGTTAGACGGACCGGGAGGGTCGGCCGAGGATAAGGGAGAGTTCTCCGGGGAGAGCCGTCTCCAGCGATCGTACAGACAAGTAACTTCCCCCCCACACCTCCACAGTCTAAAAGTGAGATTGGGGGGTAGCAAGAAACAGACCCTCTGTCCCCTTTTTTGAATATGGGAAAACAACATTTAAAAAACAAGTCCCTGTGTCAAAGATTAAAAACACGCCAAGTAGTAAGACTACTCTCTGGCGCTGTGCAGTATGGTCGACATGTTTCAGCTATTAGAGCAATTAGCCCAGCTTTCTTCAGGACCCTTGACATTAATAATTAGCTACTGCTAATCTTTGACACAGGGACTTGTTTTTGAAATGCCTTTCGGAGTCCTGGTAGTCAATTTTACTTTATTTATTTTTTGAGCACTGCACTGTTTTCATTCTATCACTTTAGGGTGTCACAACAAGACTATGTTCTTGATAACCCTTCCCGCATTGACACTATATGGTCAAATGTGGTTTGGTAAGATCAGTATTTCCCACGTGACGCAAACTCCACCACATGGGTGGTCTGATGGGAATTATTTTAGCCTTTTGTGACCAACTGTCTCTATTGATTTTTAACGGCCCTTGGTCTCATACATTCACCACCAGTTCCTCACGGTCACTATTACAGTCACACACCGTTCCTAGACCTGGTCTGCTCTTCTATGTGTTTTGAAGGTTAACATCTGCCTTGCCCTTGAGTTCATCCAAGACCGCGAGAACCTCCGCTTCTGTAGAATGGCCAGGGCGGAAGCCCGCCTGGTGGGAAGCTAAAAGGCCATTGTCCTCGATGTATGAGGAGAGGCAGGAGGTGACGTGGGTCTCTAGAATCTTACCCAGGTAGGGGAGAAGGGAAATGGGACGGAAATTAGCAGGGAGGGAAGGATCTAGACCAGGTTTTTTTTAGAATAGGGAGAACAACAGCAGATTTAAAGGAAAAGGGGACAGCACCGGAGGCCAATGAGGAGTTGAGAAGAGTGAGGGGAGGACCAGGACAATTGGTGAAAAGGGTTTTGAGGATATGCGCAGGAGTGCCGTCTAAAGGAGAACCAGATTTAACTTTAGACAGGTAGTTGTGAAACAAGTCAGGGGAGATAGGGGGGAAAGTGTCGAGGGAAGAGGAAGGGGGAGTGGCAGGGCTGGTGAGGATAGGCTGAGGCACAGTAGGAATGTTAATTTTAATTTTCGCAATCTTGTCGATAAAAAAGTTATTGAGTGAAAGACAGAGGGGTTGGGAGGGAACCAAGCCGGGGGAGGAGCGATCAGAAGTGGCAAGATTGCGGACCAAAGAGAAGATTTTGCGGGGTTTATTCACGGAGAGCGATACTCTCTCCGTGAAATAAGAGGTTTTGGCATTAAGGACTGCTTTTTTGTAGTTGATAAGGAGTTGTCTGTACTGAACACGCAGAGGAGGGGAATACTGACGTCTCCAGAGGCGTTCCGCACGCCTGAGATCAAGTTTTAGTGCTTTGAGCTCAGTGGAGAACCATTTGTGCGAGTCGTATGGACGAACCGCTTTGATCTTTTTTAGCGGGGCCACACGGTCACACGAAGCAGCAAGCCATGTACTTAAGGCTTTGGCCTGGGATTCAAGGGGGAGACAAGTAAGATCAGGAGCGGAAGAAACCAAAGAGAGTGAAAGGGAATCAAGGTTGGTTTGATTCCAGTTGCGGGCTAGAAGGTTTTTAGGGGGAGAGGGTTTGTCAACCACACCTAAGTGAACAGAAAAGGAAATAATAGAGTGATCGGACCAGACACAAGGAGAGATGGAGGGAGGTAAGGCAAGGGGACAGGACGACCAGATTTGGTCAAGTATATGGCCATGCACGTGGGTCGGGGCTGTGACGTGGGAGGTAAGGTTCAGACAGTGAAGAGTGGCAGAGAAGTCTTTGGAAGAAAGATCTTCCTTAGGGTCTCCTGGCCAGACGTTAAAGTCACCAAGAAGGAGCACAGAGGAGTTGTTGACCACCAGGGTGGCCAGCAACTCCTGGATGGAGGCTACAAAAGCAGGCATCGATTGAGGGGGGCGGTAGACAAGAACCACAGTGAGGGGGGAAGGAAGGTTGAGGGAACGGGCCACCAGGTAGTCCACGTTAGAAATGGGGGGGTGAGGAAGGAGCTGAAATTTAAGTGGCGACCGGACAATCATCCCCACCCCCCCGCCGGCCTTGCCATCCGGGCGGTCAGCTCGGAGGGCATAGTAGGTGTCAGGGAGGATGGCTAGAAGATCAGGGAGAGAGTCAATAGTGAACCAGGTTTCGGTCAGAAATAAAAAGTCTGGAAAATCAGTGGTTAAAAGATTAAAAAGTGCTGTCTGGTGTTTAACTGCGACCGGGTGTTAAGTAGGTAGGCAGAGGCAACCGTAGGGGCCGAAGGGGAACGAGGAACCGGGGGTGAAATAGAGGGGAGAGGAGTAGAGTCGGAAGAGGAAAGAGTCGGGTGAAGTAGGGGAGAGGAGAGAATACCAAGTGATTGTAGGTGATGAAGGGGGAGAGGGGCAAGAGAGGGAAAGGCAGATAGTGCAGTAAGTTGGGCAGCAGTGTAAACCAAGCGAGAGGCAGAGTGTGTGGCCCCTGGTCCCGGCCCGTCACGGATGGGCGCAGATGGGCTTAACTTAGGCGCAACTTCGGCGCGCCTTCGTCGCGCCCGCTGCGCCGCCGGGAGACAGGAACATTTATGTGGGGACGACACATTAAGAGGGAGGGTCAAGGGGGCGTGACAGGGGGTGGAGGAGCCAAAGTGCTGCAGCGCCGAGGCCAGACCCGCCCAAGATGGTGGAGCCGCCCGTCCCCTCCGAGAGTCAGGCGAGGAGGGGGCGATCAGCGGCGGTGGTCTGGTCTCTGGTCGCGTGCAGGGAAGGGGCAGCCAGGAAGAAAGAGGCAAGAGGCAAGAGAGTTGCAGAAATAGTTGCAGAAAGAGGCAGAGTTGCAGAAAGAGGCAAGAGAGTTGCAGAAATAGGCAAAAGGGGTGCAGAAAGAGGATACAGGTGTGCAGACAGAGGCGAGAGGGGCAGAAAGAGGGAAGATGGTTCAGAAAGAACAAGAGAGTTGCAAAAAGAGGCAACAGAGATGCAGAAAATCACAAAAGAGGTGCAGAAACAAGCAAGAGAAGTGCAGAAACAAGCAAGAGAATTGCTGGAAGAAGCAACAGAGGTGTAGAAATAAAGAGAAGTGCAGAAAGAGGCAAGTGAGGTGCAGAAAGAAGCAAGAGCAGTGCAGAAAGAACCAACAGAAGTGCAAAAAGAGGTAAGAGGGGTGTAGAAAGAAGCAAGAGAGGTGCAGAAAGCAACAACAGGGGTGCAGAAAGATGCAAAAGAAGTACAGAAAAGGCAATAGAAGTGCAGAAAGAGGCAAATGAGATACAGAAGGAGGCAATGGAAATGCCGAACGAGGCAAGAGAAGTTGCAGAAAATAGCAAGAGAACAGCACAAAGAGGGAAAAGGTAAGAAAAAAAGGGAAGAAGGGTACAGAAAGAAGCAAGAGAGGTGAGCAGAAAGAAGAAAGAGAAGTGCAGAAAGTAGCAAGAGAGGTGCAGAAAGAGGTAAGATGAGTTCAGAGACAACAGGGGTGCAGACATAGACAACTGGGTGCAGAAAGAAGCAAGAGAGGTACAGAAAAGGTAATAGAAGTGCAAAAAGATGCAAGTGAGGTGCAAAAGGATGCAGGAAACTACAGAAAGAGGCAAGAGAGT
Organism: Lissotriton vulgaris; assembly: GCF_964263255.1. Lineage (NCBI taxonomy): Eukaryota > Metazoa > Chordata > Amphibia > Caudata > Salamandridae > Lissotriton > Lissotriton vulgaris. Next base: position 137,409,793 of record NC_141691.1, read on the forward strand.
AACAGAAACAGGCAAAAGGGGTACAGAAAAAAGGAACAGATGTGCAGACAGAGGCAAGAGATTTGTAGAAAGAGAGAAGAGGGTACAGAAAGAGGCAAGAGGGATGCAGACATTTGCAAAAGTGGTGAATAAAGAAGCAAGAGTAGTGCAGAAAAAACGAACAAAGGTGCAAAACGAGGCAAAGGGGTGCAAAAATAAGTGAGAGAGGTTCACAAAGAGCCAAGACAAATATAGAAAGAGGCAGGAGGGGTGCAGAAAGAAGGAAGAGAAGTGCAGAAAGAAGCAACAGAGGTGCTGAAAGAGGCAGAAAGGTGCAGAACGAGCAAGAAAAGTACATAAAGAAGCAACAGAGGTGTAGAAAGAGGCAATAGAGGTGCAGAAACAGGTAGGAAAGGTGCAGAAAGAGGGAATAAGGGTGCAAAAACAGGCAATTGAGGTACAGAAAGAAGCAACAGAGATGTAGAAAGACGCAAGAAAAGTGCAAAAAGAGGCAAGTGGGGTGCAGAAAAAAGCAAGAACAGTGCAGAAAGAACAGACAGGTGCTAAAAGAGGCAAGAGTGGTACAGAAAGAGGAAGGAGAGGTGCACAAAGAGGGAACAAAGGTACAGAAAGAGGCAGAAGGGGTACAGAAAAAAGGAAGAGAATTGCAGAAAGAGGAAAGAGAATTACTGAAAGAAGCAACAGAGGCTTAGAAAGAAGCAAGAGAAGTGTAAAAAGAGGCAAGCGAGGTGCAGAAAGAAGCAAGAACAGTGCAGAAAGAACCAACAGAGGTGCAAAAAGAGGCAAGAGGGGTGCAGAGAAAAATAGGAGAGGTGCACAAAGAGGCAAGAAAAGTACAGAAAGAGGCAGGAGGGGTGCAGAAAGAAGGAAGAGAAGTGCATAAAGAAGCAACAGAGGTGCTAAAGAGTAGCAAAGGGTGCAGAAAGATGCGAGAGGTACAGAAAGAAGCAAGAGAAGTGCAAAACGAGGTAAGTGAGGTGCAGAAAGTAGCAAGAGCAGTGTGGAAAGAACCAACAGGGTGCAAAAAGAGGCAAGAGTGGTGCACAAAGAGGCAAGAAAAGTACAGAAAGAGGCAGGAGGGTACAGAAAAAAGGAAAAGAAGCGCAGAGAGAGGCAAGAGAATTGCTGAAAGAAGCAAGAGAAGTGTAGAAAGCTGCAAGTAAGGTGCAGAAAAAATCAAGACCAGTGCGGAAAGAATCAACAAAGGTGCAAAAAGAGGCAAGATGGGTGCAGAGAAAAGTAGGAGAGGTGCACAAAGAGGTAAGACAAGTACAGAAAGAGGCAGGAGGGGTGCAGATATAAGGAAGAGAAGTGCAGAAAGAAGCAACAGAGGTGCTAAAGAGACGCAAAGGGTGCAGAAAGACGCAAGAGAAGTACAGAAAGAAGCAACAAAGGTACAGAAAGAGGCAAGAGAGGTGCAGACGGAGGGAACGAGGGTGCAGAAAGATGAAAGCGAGGTGTAGAAAGAGAAAGAAAGGTCCAAAAAGAGGCAAGAGGGATGCAGAAAGAAAAAATACAGGTTCAGAAAGACACAAGAGAAATGTACAAACTAGGTGCAGAAAGAACCGAGAGCAGTGCAGAAAGAACTAACATAGGTGCACAAAGAAGCAAGAAGCAAGAGGGGTGCAAAAATAAGTAGTAGAGGTGCACAAAGAGGCAAGACAAGTACAGAAAGAGCCAGTAGAGGTGCAAAAGGAAGGAAGAGAAGGGCAGAAAGAAGCAACAGAGGTGCTGAAAGAGCCGTGAAGGGTGCAGAAAGAGCAGGAAAAGTGCAGAAATAAAAAAAACAGGTACAGAAAGAGGCAAAAGATGTGCAGAAACAGGTTGGAAAAGTACTGAAAGAGGGCACAAGGGTGCCAAAAGAGGCAAGAGAGGTGCAGAAAGAAGGAAGAGGGGTCCAGAAAGAGGGAAGAGGGGTCCAGAAAGAGGCAAGAGGGGTGCAGAAAGAGGCAAGAGGGGTATAGAAAAAAGAAGGAGAGGTGCACACAGAGGCAAGAAGACAAGCACAGAAAGAGGCAGGCGGGGTGCCGAAAGAAGGAAGAGAAGTACAGAAAGAAGCAACAGAGGTGCTAAAAGAGGCACGAAGGGTGCAGAAAGAGCACGAGAAGTACAGAAAGAAGCAACAGAGGTACAGAAAGAGGCAAGGGAGGTGCAGAAACAGGCAGGAAAGATGCAGAAAGAGGGAACAGGAGTGCAGAAAGTCGCAAGGGATGCAGAAAGAGAAAAAGGGTGCAAAAAGAGGCAAGAGGAGTAAAGAAAGAAGCAAGTTAGGTACAGAAAGAGGACATAGAGGTGTAGAAAGACGCAAGAGAGGTGCAGAAACAAGTAAGAGAAGTTCAGATAGAGGCAAGAGAATTCCTGAAAGAAGCAACAGAGTTGTGGAAAGAAGCAGGAGAAGTGCAGAAATAGGCAAGTGAGGTACAATAAGAGGCTTGAGAGGTGCAGACAATGGCAGGAAAACAACAGAAAGAGGCAAGAGAGATGCAGAAAGAAGCAAGATATGTGCATAAAGAGGCAATCAAAGTGCAGAAAGAGGCAAGTGAGGTGCATAAGTAGAGAAGACGAGTGCAGAAAGAGACAATAGGAGTGCAGAAAGAGACAACAGGGGTGCAGAAAGAAGCAAGAAAGTTGCAGAAAGAGGCATTAGAAGTGCAGGAAGAGGCAAGTGAGGTGCATAAGGAGGGAAGACGAGTGCAGAAAAAGGCAATAGAAGTGCAGAAAGAAACAAATGAGGTGCAGAAAGAGGGAAGAGGGGTACAGAAAGAGGCAAGAGGGATGCAGAAATTTACAAAAGAGGTACAGAAAGAAGCAAGAGCAGTGCAGAAAGAACTAACAGTGGTGCAAGAAGAGGCAATAGGGATGTAGAAATAAGTAGGAGAGGTGCACAAAGAGGCAAGACAAGTATAGAAAGAGCCAGTAGACATGCAGAAAGAAGAAAGATGAGTGCAAAAAGAAGCAACAGAGGTGCTGAAAGAGGCGTGAAGGGTGCTGAAAATGCAAGAAAAGTACAGAAATAAGCAATACAGGTACAGAAGAGGCCAGAGAGGTGCAGAAACAGGTTAGAAAGGTGCAGAATGAGGGAACAAGGGTACAAAAAGAGGCAAGAGAGCTGCAAAAAGAAGAAAGAAGGGTGCAGAAAGAGACAAGAGGGGTGCAGAAAGAAGCTAGTGAGATTCAGAAAGAGGCAACAAAGGTGGAGAAAGACACAAGAGAAGTGTAGAAACAATTAAAAGATGTGCCGAAAGAGAAAAGTGAGGTGCAGAAAGAAGAAAGAGCAGTACAGAAAGAAGCAAAAAAGGTGCAAAAAGAGGCAACAGGGGTGCAGAAAGAGGTAGGAGAGGAGCACAAAGAGGCAAGAAAGGTACAGAAAGAGGAAGGAGGGATACAGAAAGAAGGAAGAGAAGTGCAGAGAGAGGCAAGAGAATTGCTGAAAGAAGCAAGAGTAGTGCATAAAGAACCAACAGAGGTGCAAAAAGAGGCAAGAGGGGTGCAGAAAAAAGTAGGAGCGGTGCACACAGAGCCAAGACAATTACAGAAAGAGGCGGAGGAGTGCAGAAAGAAGGAAGAGAAGTGCAGAAAGAAGCAACAGACCTGTTAAAAGAGGCACGAAGGCTGCAGAAAGAGCAAGAGTAGTATAGAAAGAAGCAAAAGAGGTACAGAAAGAGGCAAGAGAGATGCAGGAACAGGCAGGAAAGGTGCAGAAAGAGGGAACAGGGGTGCAGAAAGACACAAGAGAGTTGCAGCAAGAGATAAAAGGGTACAAAAAGAGGCAAGAGGGGGCCGGAAAGAAGCAAGTGAGATACAGAAAGAACAAACAGGGGTACAGAATGGCGCAAGAGAGAAGCATAAACAAGTAAGAACGGTGCAAAAAGAGAAAAAAGAATTGCTGAAAGAAACAAATGAGGTGCAGAAAGAGGGAAGAGGGGTACAGAAAGAGGCAAGAGGGATGCAGAAAGAACCAACAGAGGTGCAAGAAGAGGCAAGAGGGGTGTAGAAATAAGTAGAAGAGGTGCACAAAGAGTCAAGACAAGTATAGAAAGAGCTAGCAGATGTGCAGAAAGAAGGAAGAGAAGTGCAGAAAGAAGCAACAGAGGTGGGGGGCGTGGCTTAGCCGGCGAGCATGGCGGTCGTGTAGAGCGTGAGCTCCGACCAGCCAGCAGATATCCTGTTCAATTATCCTGGCCCTGGTCATCGTGAACAGTTCCCAGCGACCCTTTTTGGTGCCCGGTCCCGAGGGCATCCTCCGACGGTGTGAGGTGGTGCTGGAGTCGGCTCCCGCAGTCCGGGAGTGTCCCTGCAGAGTGTCGCGGTCGGAGCGGTCCGGCCTGTGAAGCCGGGGCCTCAATTTTGGTGCAAGTTGGGGCGGCCGCATCGAGAGCGGAAGCGGTGCGTGCCCATTGCTCACCCGGAGACCGGGTGCCCTGAGGACCACGTCTCCTGCGGGTCGGCAGTAAGGGGATTCGGAACGAGGCAAGCCCTGCGGGAGCCTGGGCCGGAGACAGCCGGAGACGGCCGGAGAGAGGGGCCGCCATCTTGTGTGGTCGCTGCGGCCGCGCTGATCAGCGGAGGGGCACGGCTGGACAGGCGAGCCAGTGCAGAGTATTGAGTGCCCGGTGAGCTGACCAGTAGACGGCCTGGCGACAAGCTGTGGGACGGCTGTGGCTGGAAGTACAGAATTCGGGGGTCACATCGGGCCCGGCGTACATCTGTCGGTGGCGCTGGCTGCGCTGAGGGGGCCCTCCCGGACATTGGGCCTGTGCGGCCGCCGGGGCCTTTGCCCAGCATAAGTGAGTGCCGGCCAGGGGGACGCGCAGCAGCCAGTGGGGGTCGGCGCTGTAGTGGACTATTGAAACCCCCCCTTGGGCGGGAGTCCGGCGGTTGGCGGCAAGATGCTACATCGCCTGTGTCAGGGCATTATGCATGCCCAGCCACTGCCCCAGATAGTGGGCCCAGATGGGGAACCCATCTTGGAACCTGTTGCGCTTGCCGGAAGCTTTGCTACTTACTATGAGGCATTGTATGCGCCCCAGGAGTGCTTAGAGGCAGTGGTCATACAAAGATTTATTGATGACCTCCCACCGAGGACCATTTCAGACGACCGCCCCATGACAGATGCTGAACTGGCCACGGCACTGGGCGAATTGAATCCTTGTAAGGCGCCGGGACCTAACGGGTTCCCTAGTGAATTTTTTAGGCGCTTTGCGACGCAGCTGCGCCCACATTTTCGCCCGGTCATAAAAGAAGTGCGGGAGAGTGGTACGCTGCCCCCGGATTGGCGACATGCGGAAGTGGTGGTGTTCCTGAAGCCAGGGCAACCTCCGGAGAGTCACGCGTCCTACCGCCCAATCTCCTTGCTGAATACTGAGGCCAATATACTGGCTTAGGCCCTTGCCAATAGACTTAAACCATACATCACGGATCTAGTTCATCCGGATCAGGCGGGCTTTATGCCACAGCGTGCCACTCGCCATAATATTAGATGTGCCCAGGTCGCGGTGTCGGCATGGCGACGATTGGGGGAACAGGCTGCGCTGTTTTTGGTGGACATGGATAGGGCGTTTGACTCCCTGAGCTGGACATACTTGTTCGCTCTGCTGGGACGTCTGAACCTAGGCCCTCGCTTTTTGGCATATGTGCGGCTCCTCTACACGGATCTCAGGGCTGCGGTGCGGGTGGGGGGGGTATCCTGCTCCTTCCAGATCGGGCGTGGGACGAGGCAGGGCTGCCCCCTCTCTCCATATCTTTTTGCACTCGCTATGGAACCCCTCGCAGCTTGGGTGCGAATAGACGCTCAGCTCAAGGGATTTCGGTGGTCGGCGGACATACCCGATAGAATAGCCCTATACGCCAACGATGTGTTGTTTTTCCTCACTGACCTGGGGCGATCGGGGCCCCGTCTCCTGCGAATTTTACAAATCTTTGGCGAAACCTCAGGTTTATATATGAATCCTGGGAAATCTACACTCTGGATATTTGGAGGCCCGCAGCCTGTTGTGGATTCAGGTGCGGGGGCTCCAGTTGGCCACAGATTGAGTGAAGTACCTGGGAGTATTTTTATCTGAGGACGCGACCACAGCCCGAGAGCGTAAAATTACCCCGGTCTGGGAGCGCACTTGTGAAGACCTGAGGGTGTGGTCTAAGATGCCGCTCTCTATACTCAGTAGATCGGCCATCTTTAAGATGGTGGCGCTCCTGTGCCTGATATGTCAACTGCTAAATCATCCAGTGTTGGTTTCGCTTGGCTGGTTCCGGCGCCTTAACTCGGCGCTAAGCCGGTTCTTGTGGGAGGGGGGCGCCGCACGGGTTGCCCTGCGGACTTGCTTCCGATCGACGTATACTGGGTGCTTGGCCAAATCAGATATCCTATCGTATTACCAGGCGTCCCACCTCTTGGTATTAAATGACTGGTGGTATGTGGATAGGAGCGACCCCGCATATTCAGGTGAGAGGGCCTTGATGGGCACTGCGTCCGTCCACACACTGCTATACTCAGCACCTCTCAGGAAGTCTTTGCCGTCCATCACGCAGGTGGTCTTTCAGATATGGAGACAGGCTTTACGTAGGATGGGCTGGTGGAATGTTCTTACTCAAGAAACCCTGTTGTGGTGCAATGGTCGGCTGCCCCAGATGGACACACTGATAGGCTTCCGGGGATGGGATGCGATCGGCATCTCTGCCTTAGGGGACGTTATGTCCGGGTACGTGCTCAAGTCCTTCGATGATCTACGGGACGAATTCGGGATGCCAAGTACCCAATTCTACAAATATCTCCAATTTCGTCATGCCCTAACACGATACATTGCGGGGTTGGAGAGCCTCCCTGAGTTCAGCCCGCTGGAAGCGAAAATTTTTATGGGGGAGCTGCCTGACAAGAAAGAGTCCCGTATCTACCAAACCCTTGTTCGACACTGCTCCACGACCTGCAACGACCTAAAACTACATGGGAGCAGGATGTTGGCGAATTAGATGAGGAAGATTGGGTGGAGGCTCTGGAGGGTCCCAGGGGAGCTGCAATTTCTACGCGCCTGCAACTCATCCAATTTAGATACCTACACCGTAAATACTATACTAGACAGCGCTTGTGGAGGGCGTGCTTGGTTGCGTCCCCCGATTTTCTTAGGTGTGGATCGGAGGTGGGAACGTTGATGCATACAGTCTGGGACTGCAGGGTGTTACAGAGATTCTGGAATGGGGTGCTCCAGTGCCTAGATGAGGTTCTGGCCTGGGTGCTTCAGAGGGATCGTAAGCTGACTCGCTACACGTCATGGCAGGGGTAGGAGGCAACAGGTATAAGCGCCATTTACTTTTACTTGGACTAACACTAGAAAAGAGAGATATTGCACGATCATGGAAGGCGCCCCGGGCTCCGCCGCTCATGGCATGGAAAAATGGGATGGACTTCTGTATGGGGCTGGAGCAACCTATATATGTCGCTAGAGGCTGCCCTCGAAAACACTTCAAAATCTGGAAGAGGTCGGCGGACTATCGTGGTCTGGAGCTGGATCCGCCACCTGAGGACAACGCCAACCAGCCTCCCTGATAGTTCGACAGTCACGGCTAAACTGTTGGCACATCGGTGCACATGTCACACGTTATACTAGATGTATATGATACAGGTAGAGCAGGCAGCGGTGCACGGGGTGGGAGTTGCGGGTGGGTGGGGAAGGTGCGGGGGGGTTTCATAGCTACACCTTCTGTTTGTACATTTTGCTTCATTATAGGAAATGACTGCATTTGTGATTGGTACATTGATAATGGTGATTGTCTCTGGGTAACAGAGCATTGCGAAATATGTGCTTATTACTATGCAATCAATAAAATCTGTTTTTAAAAAAAAAAGAAGCAACAGATGTGCTGAAAGAGCAGTGAATGGTGCAGAAAGAGCAGGAAAAGTGCAGAAATAAAAAAACAGGTACAGAAAGAGGCAAGAGAGGTGCAGAAACAAGTTCGGAAAGTACAGAAAGAGGGAACAAGGGTGCCAAAAGAGGCAAGAGAGGTGCAGAAAGAAGGAAGAGGGCGCAGAAAGAGGCAAGAGGGGTGCAGAAAGAAGCAAGTGAGGTGCACAAAGAGGGCAAGAAAGGTACAGAAAGAGGAAGGAGGGGGACAGAAAGATGGAAGAGAAGTGCAGAGAGAGGCAAGAGAATTGCTGAAAGAAGCAACAGAGGAGCAGAAAGAAGAAAGAGAAGTGCAGAAAGAGGCAAGTAAGGTGCAGAAAGAAGCAAGAGTAGTGAAGAAAGAACAAAATGAGGTGCAGAAAGAGGCAAGGGGGTGCAGAAAAAAGAAGCAGAGGTGCACACAGAGGCAAGAAGACAAGCACAGAAAGAGGCAGGCGGGGTGAAGAAAGAAGGAAGAGAAGTACAGAAAGAAGCAACAGAGATGCTAAAAGAGGCATGAAGGGTGCAGAAAGAGCATGAGAAGTACAAAAAGAAGCAACAGAGGTACAGAAAGAGGCTAGAGAGGTGCAGAAACAGGCAAGAAAGATGCAGACAGATGGAACATGAGTGCAAAAAGACACAATGGGGGTGCAAAAAGGGTTCAAAAAGAGGCAAGAGGGGTAAAGAAAGAAGCAAGTGAAGTACAGAAAGAGGACACAGAGGTGCAGAAAGATGCAAGAGAGGTACAGAAAAAAGTAAGAGAAGTTCAGACAGAGGCAAGAGAATTGCTGAAAGAAGCAACAGAGTTGTGGAAAGAAGCAAGTGAAAAGCTGAAAGAGGCAAGTGGGGTAAAATAAGAGGCTTGAGAGGTGCAGACAATGGCAGGAAAACAGCAGCAAGAGTCAAGAGGGATCCAGAAAGAAGCTAAGTATGGGCGTAAAATCCGTTTTGCGGGCGAATTTGTGGATTTTTGACGATTTCGCGATCCGCGAATTGCACAAATTTACCCAATAATCCGCAAATTCGCAAGCTACGAATTATTTTGCTTGGTAGCGCTTGAAAAATACAATATCGCGTGCGCGGCGTTGACTTACCGTGATTCTGAGTCCGCCGAGTTGTTTTTATCCCGGTTTTGCGTGTGCTGCGCCATGCACGGCGAGAGTTTGACAACGCAAATATGTCATAAAGGCCAGCGACGGCGCGCAGCTGACTTCCGGCGGGAGATTTGAACAGCTTGCGTTCCCAAAATTTCAAAAATTGCAATTCTGCACAAGAAATCCACCGCAGGAAGCATAAACCTTGTGAAAATGATGATTTTGATCAGAATAACTCCTCAGATTGACATTTGGCTGCACTTTTTGGTGCAGGAGTCAAATTTTTGGGGTGGGGTTCGGTAGAAGGAAGTGCCCCAGAGTCTCCAACTTCCTGTTACTGTCCAGCAGGCTCCTCCCAGTGCTTTGTGCACGTACTGGTCACTTTTCATTTGGCTGTGGAGTTGGAAGGATTACTTTCTGTGACTGCTGCTGGATTTGTATTTGGGGACTTTTTGGACTTTGGAGTTTGGATCACTTTTGGACTTGAGACTTTACAAGTAAGTTGGTGTTGTTTGTTTGGGGCATTGCAGTTGAGGCAACTACAGTTCGAAAACTTTTTTCACAACTTTAACAAAATATATATTGTGGTGGGTAGCCACAGTATCCAGTAGGCCCAGGGTTAGTCATGGGTGCATGATACAACTGTTTCTGTGATTTGTTTTTTAACTTAATTCTCATTTATGTCATGGAATTTTAGCTCACTGTTATATGTTGATTTTTTTTTTATTTTGGGGTGCCTGTAAAGCCTCACTAGCCAGTATGCCCAGGTGTAGTGAGTGGTGCATGAGCCTAGTCTTTCTGTGAGGTGTCTTGAATTTAAACATCATTGAGGGCATGGTTGGCATGGGATTGTGATGATTTCTGAGTGTTGTTCGACTTTTTGGGGTGTTGTTGGGGCCTGGCCATGTGGGTGGGGGCCATTTTGAGGCCTTTTACAGGCAGGGCCTGGCCATGTGGTGGGGGTCAAGGGGTCATTTTGAAGCCAGGCAGTGTGCTCAGGTCTGCACCCAGTTTGCCTTGCTTTCAACCATTATGCCCAGGGGTACTCAGTGGTGCATGGACCAAGTCTTTCTGTGGGGTGTTCTGAATGTAAACATCATTGAGGGCATGGATGGCATAGGATTGTGGTGATTTTTGAGTGTTTTTCAACTTTTTGGGGTGTTGTTGGGGCCTGGCCATGTGGGTGGGGGTCATTTTGAGGCCTGGTACAGGCAGGGCCTGGCCATGTGGTGGGGGTGAAGGGGCCATTTTGAAGCCAGGCAGTGTGCTCAGGTCTGCACCCAGTTTGCCTTGCTTTCAACCATTATGCCCAGGGGTACTCCGTGGTGCATGGACCTAGTCTTTCTGTGGGGTGTCTTGATTTTAAACATCATTGAGGGCATGGGATTGTGTTGATTTTTGAGTGTTGTTTGACTTTTAGGGGGGGTATAACTTATGTTCCTCTGGCTTCCATTGCTTTTAGGTGCACAAGAGAACCACCAGGGCCAGGAGGAAGTCCTGCAGCGGTGTGTGCAGCACAACGTCACGTGACGTCACGTGTGGCCACAGACAAGACAACTCTGTAACTCGTGCAACTGCGGCCTGCTGTTCTGACATCTCAAGATGGCCCCAAAGAAAGTTGGCCGTTGCGCCTCCGCGAAAAAAGTCGCAACTGCCAGTATGAAGGAGCAGAAGAAGCTAGTGGCAACATCTGCCAAGGAGACTGGTGTGCCCACCGACACCTTTTTTGGGAGAAAAAAACTACACCTGCAGCAGCAGCGGTGTCCGCCGGGGACCAAGCTGGAAGTAGCACCTTCGCTTCATTGGCCTCAGTGCCACCACGCCAAGTTAGGTCCAAGACCACCATGAGTGCTGCTGCGGCAGCCGCTTTGGTTGTTGAATCACCATCGACCAGTGATCTTGGCTTATCACAAGAAAGGACCATCCAATCAACGCCCGGTGTAACTCAGCTGACGAGTGTTCAACAACCACAGCCACAAACACAGGTGCAACTGGTACAAGCGCAAGTACATGGGCAAGGAGAGGTGCTAGTGGAGGCGCAAGTAGAGCCGCAAGGAGAGGCGCAAGTACAGCCGCAAGGAGAGGCGCAAGTACAGCCGCAAGGAGAGGCGCATTGACAGGTGCATGGAGAGGTGCAACTAGAGGTTCATGGAGCGGCACAACTGCCTACAACGCTTGTTCCTCCAGAAGTAGGGGCACATCAGGAAATTGCTATTCAAGAGGAGGTATCATCCGAGGAAGCCACTCCTCCTGATGATGATCCATTGTCTTCCAGATCCCCAGCAAGTAAAAGGTCAAGGAGGGCTACTACAAGTTCTTCTTCAAGCCCCCTTCCTTCTGATGATGTTGGATGGAACCCACCAATGCAGTCTGAGAGTGAGTCACCCCATGATGAGCCGACAAAGGAAGCTAAGCCTAAAAGGAAGGCTCCCGCAAAACTTCGACTAATGGCTGATGACGACGAACAAGAAGTGGTGTCTTCTGCTGCTGATGAACAGTCTGACGACGACCCAGTCATCACAGTCGTCACTCCAATCCCCAGCGGGCATGCAGCAGACACACATTTTGACCCTATCCCGAATGGCTGCTGAGCGGGATATGGGCGGCGTGGCACTGGTACCACCACCGTTAACTACAACACCAACACGACCTACAGCTTCCATCTTTTTTAGTCAGAAGGGTTGGCATGGACCTCCATCCAGCTCGACCTCAAGTAGTGGTGCTGTAAGTGAACAACAGAAACTAATTCAGCCACACCCATCCTCCACTTCATCTGGCATTGAAAGTCAAAGTAGCACCTCCACCTTCAGCAGACATCACCAGTCCCCAGTTTGGGACTTATTTACTGTTAGCGCAAAGGCGGAAAACATGGTCGTTTGTTCGATTTGTAAAGTATCCGTTAGTCGGGGTAAGCTTGGTACCAACTATGGTACCGGAGGCCAGAGAGGTCATCTCAAGCAACACCACACTATTATATGGGAAGCACACATGAGGAAGATCGAGGAAGGCAAAAGAAAAACAAATCCAAATGTATCCCTTGATATTGCATCTGATGATGACGAGAATCTGATTGTGCAGGGGGGAAGTGAAGAAGCGACAGACATTTTTTCTGGTACACCCAGTTCTGCTGGCAGCAGCACTGCAGTGGTATCGCCCACACCCTCTACCCCTGCAACATCTATGAGGCACACTAAGAGTGTTGTAGAGACACCAATGCAAAAAACTACATCAATGGGCCTAACTGGTTTGAAGGCGTCATCATCATCATCATCACGTAAAATGACCAGCCCAACATTCGCGGAATGTTCTGGTTGGAGGCGCCATTTGAACGCAACCACCCAACGGTACGTCTATGTAACGCAAAGCTGGCTAAAATGCTAGCGCTGGACCTTCTCCCTTTTTCTTTTGTGGAAGGGGTGGGGTCTCTAGAATTAGTGGCAGTAGTCTGCCCTAAATGGAAGGTTCCTAGCCGGTCCTATTTTGCCAGAGTTGCGGTTCCAGTCCTACATCAAGATGTGCTGGAGGTGATTGGGGCAGCTTTGCAGAAGAGTGCTGTTCACACTAGCCACTTGACAACAGACATGTGGACCAGTTGCCAAGCCCTTGATTACATGTGCATCACTGCACACTGGGTCTCTTTTGCAGGGTCTTTTGCAGGGGTTAGAGACAAGTCAAGTGCAGTTTTTGACCTGGACACAGTTTTTCAAGCTACTCGGAAACATGCAACATTAGCCATGTTTGCCACGGAGAAAACTCATACTGCAAAACATATTTTGGATGAGTTTAACAGTAAGGTCTCTGAATGGCTGCAACCAAGAAACCGCATAGTTGGTTATGTTTCCACAGATAATGGCAGTAATATAGTTAAGGCCATGCAGGATGGTGAATATTTCAGAGTACCGTGTTTGGCGCACTATATAAACCTGGTTGTTCAAGATTTCTTGAAAACTGAAAACCAAGTCAAGAAGTTACTGTCTACCTGCCGAAGAATCTGCACACATTTAAGCCATTCTTTTAAGGCCCGGAAGCAGCTGAGGAGCATTCAACATGTACGTAAAGTGCCAGTCAAAGGACTCATCCAGGAGGTGGCAACACGTTGGAACTCAACCTTTTACATGCTTGAGCGTCTGTTTGAGCAGTGCATGGTAATCAATGACTATATCTTTACAGTAGGTTCTGCTATTAATGACATGAGGCTAGAGTTGGAGGAATGGCATCTAGTTAAAAGCCTGACAGACATGCTTCGTCCTTTTGAGGTCTTCACGCATGAAGTCAGCAGGGAGGACTGTTCTTTGAGCAAAGCTATCCCATTGTTGCGCATGCTAAAGCACCAACTGAAGGCGGTGTCTTCAACGTTGAGAGATGATGGTGGAAAGCAAGCTGCATATCTGTTGGCGGAGAACTTATTAAGCTGCCTAGTTGCCAATGAAAGGCTTCAAAAGATACATACAGAACAACATTACATTTGTGCAACTATTCTGGATCAACAGTACAAAAAGGCAGTGGCCAGCAAAGCATTAATTCCTTTTGATGAGGCAGATGTTTCAAAGTACAAACATTGGATAGCTGTGTCAGCAAGTCGGTTCGAAAAAGATCGGCAAAAAAATCAAGGAGCCGTCAGAAGTCCAACTGAATCAGCAGGCGATCCAGCATCAAGTTCCACTTCTGAATCTGTGGGCGAAGGGAGTAACTTTCCCTCACAGCTGTTAACGAGACCAGCAGCAACCCTATCATCATCCTCACCTGCACCAGGCCCACCCTTAATATTGTCGGAAGCGGATTGGCTAACTCATCAAGGGTTTGTTCGTTCCAGTGCTGAGAAGGCCACAGATGGTACGCAAAGTGGAGCAACCGTGGAGAACCTTGAGTTGATGGTGCAGGCCTATCTGGATGAGCCAACATCCAGAGGTCTTTGTTAATACGAACCCATTGCTGTATTGGTACAGAAAAATGGCTCTATGGCCACTGATCACCAACCTGGCTATAAATTATTTGTCTTGCCCACTCGCAAGTGTGTCTTCTGAACGTGTTTTCAGTGCTGATGGTGCCATTGTAACTTCAAAAAGGACCCGCCTCTCAGCCAAAAATGTGGAGAGGTTAATACTGATCAAGATGAATCTGCACTTGATACCACCAGATTACAAAGTATGTGAATGCATGTAGGAAGAAGAGGACACAGACTTAGGTGACGTAAGTTCTTCTCTGTTACCTGACCTACTCCCGTCTCAAATCATGGAGTTGGAGGACGAGCTCTACTTCCCTGACACGAGCCCTGAAAATGACTTCCTTATTTCGTCCTTATTCACTTTTATTCCTGTGTGTCTTTCTTTGTTTTGCAACTTTTACCACAACAAAACTCTAATCACCTAATCACAGAAAGTCCATCAGCAGCACTGTCTTCATCTTATATTCCTTATTGATTTGAAGGTGCTGCAGTCTGCATTCCTGAGGTTCACAAGTTCAAAACTCAATCATGCTCCTTTATACTCCTCCTCCAGACTCCCCCTATCCATTTCCTTCAAGGCAGATGGATGGATTACGAGTCCCCTCAAGTGGGACTGAAATTACTGACGGACTACATGCTTGCTGATTGCTGACAGAGTTACTTTTGATATTGACAGGAGAGGTTGGCCTGTGGGCCCTCACTTTCCGAAGAAGATGCGGACAAAAAGTAGAACTGGTAATGAATAATTGAGAAGATGGCATGCACTGGACAGCAATGGCTGTCTGGCTCTGACAGTTGCTGTTTGTTTTTGTGCATGAAATGATGATTCATATGTCTTGTCTTAGTTATTAATTAATCTTTCACTCTTCAAATTCAGGGGCCACTATATTGCATTTCACAAAATATGCAAAATGTCCTTGGAGCGGACTCACTTGCCAATATTCCATGATGATTGATTAAATAATATATCTTTTTTCTTTACAGTCACTCACTGGGATGTATGGATCATCAGCGTCGATTTATGAAAGAACTATGGCCAATTCGTGAGTCGCAAACAGGTAAACCAGTCTACAACAACTACTACAGCAGGACTACATGTCTGTCTATTCGTGGTATGTATTGGTCGAGGGCGAGGCAGTGTACTGTTGTTGTTATGCCAGGCAGGGTCCACTCCAGACAGCAGTTGATGTAAAATTAGGGCTATGAGGCTTGCTGCATACAATTAGATATGCTTTGTCTGTCTGACAAAGAGCCTAGGTATTCTACATCAGGTTGCTTCACTCAGTGGTGCCTGCCTTTACCCTCTGCATGGCACTGCCTCAAGCTTGGGCCAAACATCCGTTATGTTTGCAAAATTTGCTGTTTTTCGGTATTTCGCAAATCTCGCGAAAGTACCGAAAAATCGCAAATTCTTGAGCAGAACGGATTTTTGGCCCATTCTTGCGGCAGGGCCATGCAGACGGTCAAGGCAGGCACCACTGAGTGAAGCATCCTCCTGATGTAGCATACTTAGGCTCTTTGACACAGACAGACAAAGCATATCTACGGTTTAGGGTTCAGTGCGATTTACTAGGGTTTTTGGGTCTAAGTTGGTATGGTTCACGCTGATTCTAGGGCTCGGGCCCGATGCAAGCTCGTTCATAATGATGTTGGCAATGTTTTAGGGGGGGTTGGTGTTATTTGGTCCAGAATTGGCAGAATTTTGGCCTTTTTGGGTGTTTTGCGGGCGCGTGTGTTTGGGTGAAAACTAAGTGAAAACTAGTCGTAGACCTTCTTCTTCTTCTTCTCTTCTTCTTCAAAGAGTGTAGTGGTTCGATTTTGTTCTGCCTTTCTGAGATTCTTGTGAATCGCTGGAACAAGTGACTGTCCAGGTGAGTTTAAAGAGGATCACAGTAGTGGAAGTGCTGAAAACAGCAATGTTTTGTGAACAGGGCAATTTGCCATGTTTTGAATATACCAGTATTGCATGTTTTTGGGGGGCTGTTTGGGGGTGTTCTAGATTTGTGGGGGAGGGTTAGGGTCTGGGAGCACTGCAGGGATAGCATAATTTTTATTGGAAGTGATTTGAAGAAAATCCATGGTGGGAAAGAGGAGTTAGGGCCTAGCTGCAGAGCGCGTTTGGACCGATGTTGACTGGTTGGCTGAAAACTTTCTAAGTATGAGTTTTTGCATTTTTGCTTTTTGCCTGTTCAGGGGTATTCTGCTTTTTTGCGGATGGCTGCAGGGGTCTGGGGGCATAGCTCGGAAGATCTAATATCGGAATCAAGTGTTTTGGACGAAATCCATGGTGAAAAAGGTTTTGCGTTTTTGCTCACTTGCCTGTCTTTGGGGTGCTGTTTGGGGGCTTCTAGGTTTTTTTGGGTGGGATTTGGGGTCTGGGAGCACTGCTGGCACAGTCTAATGTTGATTGCATTTGTTTTTCAGGAAATCCATGGTGGAAAAGGGGAGTTAAGGCCTAGCTGCAGAGCGTATTTGGACTGAATTGAAGGTAGGCCCATTTTTGCTTTTGGCCTGTTTGGGTGTGTTCTGCTTTTTGGCGGGTGGCTGCAGGGTTCTGGGGGCATAGCTCGGAAGGTCTAATATCGGAATCAAGTGTTTTGGACCAAAACCATGGCGAAAATGTTTTGGCGTTTTTGTTCACTTGCCTGTCTTTGGGGTGTTGTTTGGGCGGCTTCCAGGTTTTTGTGGGTGGGTTTTGGGGTCTGGGAGCACTGCTGGCACAGTCTAATGTTGATTGCATTTGTTTTTCAGGAAATTCATGGTGGAAAAGGGGAGTTGGGGCCTAGCTGCACAGAGCATTTGGACTGAATTCCAGGTAGGCCCGAAATGTGCCAAGTCTCACTTTTTGCGGTTTTGCTTTTTGGCTGTTTGGGGGGGTTAAACTTGTTTCCGCCTGGGTTGACGGGTCTGGGGGCATTGCTGTGAAGGTCTTATACCGGATAACAGTGGTTTGGAAAAAATCGGAGGTGAAAAAGTTTTTCCATTTTCAGGCATTTCGCTCACTTTAGCGTTTTCGGGGGGCTGTTTGGGGGGTTCCTGGTGTTTGTGGGTGGGTTTTGGGGTCTTGGAGCAACGCTGGGTATGAATACTTTTGATTGCAAGAGGTTTGACGGAAATCCATGGTGGCAAAGGGGAGTTAAGGCCTAGCTGCAGAGCGCGCATGGAGTGATTATGGAACTAGGGCTAAATATTTCTAAGTCCCCGTTTTTGTATTTTTGCCTGTTAGGGGGTGTTAAACTTGTTTCCGCTTGGGTTGACGGGTCTGGGAGCATTGCTGTGAAGGTCTAATACCGGATAAAAGTGGTTTGGAGAAAATCGGAGGTAAAAAAGTTTTTCCATTTTCAGGCATTTTGCTCACTTTAGCGTTTTCGGGGAGCTGTTTGGGGGGGTTCCTGGTGTTTGGCAAAGGGGAGTTATGGCCTAGTTGAAGAAAGCATTTGACACTATTTTTAACTTAGTGCTCGTTAGGGTTAGCAGTATTGCATGTGTTTGGGGGTGTTCGAGATTTTGGCAACTGGGTTCTGGGGTCTACTCTTGAAGCATTTGTCGAGAAATGTCTAATTTTGGTCGCAAGTGGTTTGAAGAAAATCCATGGTGGGATTTGGGCCTACTTTACTTTCAAGGTACGTTTTGTCACCATTTTCCACTCCTCAGACAGGTAGCAGTATTGCACGTTTTTTGTGGTCTGATTGGGGGTATTCTACATTTTAGCGTCTGTGTTTAAGGGTCTGGGGCACTGCTGGGAAGGTCTAATTTTGTTCTAAAATCGTAGTTTACACTACACCTAGCTTGAGGGGAAAGATCCGCAAAATGCGCCCATACTTATTTATCCTTCAAAAGGAGACTCAGAGTACGCCCTATCGAAACTATTGTACTGTCGATTCTGAAACTGAAAGTGGGACTTTTTGCACTACACAGTGTACGTACCTTATATTTTTTTCTCAGTGGTGTTTTAATATCACTTCCTGTTTTTGCATCAACATTTACAGGGCGGCTTTCACCCTGTGGAATGGAAAAAAGGATGAAGTCAGGCTTCACATTAGCGACCCGCAATTCAGCATCCGCCAGGCAGGCAGTGGACAGGGTATCTTCTGGTCACCAACATTGATTGACGGAGCATCAGAGGGAACGGAGGAGTACCGCAAATAAGAGGAATGGCTTGATGCATGCAACTTCCCAAATTCAACAGGACAAGTACAACAACATACAGTAACAGTATCCATTAATTTCTACTTATCTTTTAAGTAATGTTATTGCTGTGAACTTCTATGAGTGTGACTCTGCATTTCTTTGCTCTCTGCTTCTAAATTTGCTATGTTTTTGCTATGTTTAACAGTAATTTAATGTTCTAAGTGTTTATTCTCTCTGAGGGCAGAAAGGCAAGTGAAATTGCGTAATGACTGCAGCCCTGTACTCTCAACTTGTTTCTTCGTAGTTACTAGTAAGTTGCAGTAAGTAGTAGTGCTACTTTACAGTAACCTAACCATCCATTTAGTAAACAACTTCTGGCATGCAGTAATGCACTTCCTTTATGTCCCTTTAAAGATTTATCAATATCTTCAAATCCAAAGATTTGTTTCTCTTCATTTGTTGTTTGACTGTCCACGCTGTGTTTTTTTCCTCTGTACCAAACTTTCCCAAAAAAACCCATTCCCATCCAATTTTCAAACCCTAACCCTCTTCCCCCGGGCTGTGTGGTATTTCATTGTGGTGTGACTGACAACAACAATAAATTCCACACACTTGCTGGGGAGGATAAGGTCAAAGCAGCCAAAATCATTACAATCAGAAGTTCATGTGCACCAGCATGGATTGATAAGAACATCCTCCTCCTACACGACGTGAACAATCAAATGCTTAATGCTTACGTTACATTGATGACGTGTCCTTTGCCTTAATTTCTTATAGCAGTCCAACTCCACGCAACTACTACTTATATTACATTAATTTGACACTGCTTAGGCTACAATTTAGGGCACTGTTCTCTACAGTACTATCTAATGTACTGTTTCTAATGCTACGCTCAGCCCACTCAATGTTTCATTTCCTTTTTTTCATATGGTGATACTGCCAGTGTGTACCACTACTGCTACCAGCACAACAATGATATTGCATCCGTCGAGGATTCAAGTCAACAGCCAACCTTATTCACCAACCGTGATTCACAAATTACAGGTAAGATAAGCATATTGGAGAGGTAGTAGAATAATGGGCTAGGACTAAGTTAGGAGGAGAGCAGAGACTGACAGTACTACTAGTAAAGTACAGTAGTAGGGCTACTGAATTGACTAACTCGGTTACTTGCATTTTGGTACATTTCAGGACAAGATGTTTTATTCATGCTGGTAAGTTTGAAAAACCAAACGTCCAGTAACCACCGCCAACCCCCACACAAAATAATATGAGCGCGTATACTGTGTTTTGGTATGAAAAATATAATTATTAAGAAATATAAATTATGGATGTTGTTGTCACAAAAATAAAATAAATTACCCCAACTCACCCCCCTCACTAACCAAACCAATGTCCAAAAATCAAAACAAAATTCCCCTTTCCCAAAAACCCACTTCCCACCCCTCAACAGTCTTTAAAAAAGGGGAAAGGGATAGTCACTTCCTCCGGTGGTGTAGTGTGGACAGCTGGTGCTGCACGTCCCGCAGCTCTTTGCGGAGGTTCCGGAGCTGGCGCTGATGTTTTTCGCCCAACCGCTCCAGGTAGTCCACTCGCTTTCGGAGGCGGCGCACACATGCCATCCAGGCTCTGGGGGGGGGGAACTGTTGTTTTTGCTGCTGTGCGGCAGCGGCGGGAGGCTGTCGGGCCACGGCTCAGTTTGGCTGGAGGCTTGTGGCTGGTGGACCCGGGGGCAGTGGAGGAGGATGTACTGCTTGATGTTGATGTGTCCTCATGCTCCCGAGCCCATAACCGCTGATACTCGGCACAAATAGCTTCCAGCTTACGGGCCCTGGCCCGGACAGCCATCTCCTTGCGGGTGAGCTTTTTTGGAGTAGCATCTATGAAGAAAGAAAGAAAAATACTGTAGCCAATAGTCTTTAACATAAAGTCAAAATAATTCACATGATTACACAATACTAGCTTCTCCTTTTATTTGACAGGATTTAAAGATTCACAACCTTAACCTCCACCCTCTAAGAGGCGCCGGACGGTGCATAGAGAGGTATGCTTCCAATGAGAATATGCCTCCCCATTTTTAACATGAGAATGTATTTTTGAAACCCCTCAAACAACACATGCCTTATCCATTTTAGAAACAAATCATTGAGGTGCCGCCCCCTGTCCACCCATCAGTCCTTAGGAGCCTGATACTCACAGGTACCCCTTTTTTCACAACCACATGGATTTGACGAATTCATGTGAGTTTTGGCTTTCAATATTGTTTCATTCTTTTCCTTACACAGACAACTTACAAAGCCCTGATGAGGGTTCAAAAACGTTTGATTTGAACCTGAAACAAGTCGGCATTCTGCAAGAGCCAATTAAAACATTAAGTGTGTCCATGTTAATGATTGAACGTTGTATGAGCTCTTGCCTTTCACTTAGCTTTGGTTGTCTCAAAATAGGAATTTATTTGTAACTATATATGACTAAATATGTTTATATTTTTTGTTCTGTGTATTTACGTTTTTCATGAATTGTTGTTCTTTATAATTGTCTATAATTGTACAACTATTGTGTTGATTGCTTTGGTATATCTTTTTCTTGTTCTTAAAAATTTTCAGAGAGGTAAAAAAATACGAGTAGTGGGTATAAATAAAAGTACCTATACATGTGTCATTGATTTAAACTTGTGCCCTTTTTTGAAATAATTCCAATCAATGAGGTGTGGGAAGTTTCTATTGTTTTGCATTATATTACGGTCCAGCCCCCCTCAGTCCTGCCCCGGACCTGACTCCTTCTGTTCTGTTTTATAACCTACAGCATTTACTCTGTAAAAGGCGACGTGTGCACAGATACCTATTGTAACAGTATAACATTTTGGCATGTATCTTTCCGCTGTCTTTGTAAGCCTGTGACATTACTGGGAGTTTCAGGAATTCCACTAGCAGCACTCTGGGTGGACTCACTACTACATACATAGTCAGAGAGTACTAAAAAAAGGCCTTTTTTACTTTCTTTCTCTTGTGTTGCAAAAGAAATTACTGGTACGTGAATTTGTGGTAGACACCATCATGGCAGCTCACTCAGCTTTCCAAGAAATACAGACACAGGCCATGATGATGCAGACTTGCAGTACTTTAAACAGTACATGCAGGTGGGAATAGGAATGTCTTATTTTTCTATAGGGGTGGCACTGCCCCTGGCCATACTTCATCCACTCAGTGTCTGCTCTACTACATCATACACCTCTGATAACGATGAGGATAAAGAAGATAACATCCAGGCTTCCAAAGTACCATCAATCAATCAATCACATAATTTGTATAGCGCGCTACTCACCCGGTGGGTCTCAAGGCGCTGAGGGGGGGGGCAGAGGGGGGGAATCCGTTACTGCTCGAAAAGCCAGGTCTTAAGTTGCTTCCTGAAGGAGAGGTGGTCCTGGGTCAATCGGAGGTGGATGGGGAGGGAGTTCCATGTCTTGGCTGCCAGGTAGGAAAAGGATCTTCCTCCGGCGGTGGCTCTGCGGATGCGTGGTATGGCGGCGAGGTCGAGGCTGGTCGATCGTAGCTGGCGGGTGGGCGTGTAGAAAGTCAGATGGTTGTTGAGGTACTTGGGGCCCTGGTCGTAGAGAGCCTTGTGTGCGTGGGTGAGGCACCTGAACGTGATCCTCTTGCTGACGGGAGCCAGTGCAGGTCTCTCAGGTGGCCGGAGATGTGGCAGTGTCGGGGGATGTCCAGGACGAGTCGTGCGGAGGCGTTCTGGATGCGCTGGAGTCTTTTCTGTAGTTTGGCTGTGGTTCCAGCATAGAGGGTGTTTCCATAGTCCAGTCGGCTGGTGACGAGTGCCTGGGTGACCGTCTTTCTGGTTCAGGGGGGGATCCATCGGAAGATCTTACGGAGCATGCGCAGGGTGTTGAAGCATGATGACGAGACGGTGTTGACTTGTCTGTTCATCGAGAGGGTGGAGTCTAGGATGAAGCCTAGGTTGTGTGCGTGGTCCGTTGGCTTGGGAGTGGTGCCAAGGGCAGGGGGCCACCAGGAGTCGTCCCAGGCAGAGGGCGATGATCCCAGGATGAGGACTTCCGGCTTGTCTGAGTTCAGTTTCAGGGGGCTGTTCTTCATCCACTCGGCAACGTCTTTCATCCCTTCGTGTAGGCTGGTTCTGGCGGTGGCGGGGTCGTTTGTGAGGGAGAGGATCAGCTGGGTGTCGTCGGTGTAGGACATGATGTCGAGGTTGTGTTTGCGTGTGATGGCTGTGAGAGGGCTCATGTAGACGCTGAAGAGGGTTTGGCTGAGTGATGATCCTTGTGGTACACCGCAGATGACTTCGGTGGCCTTGGATCTGAATGGGGGGAAGCGGACTCTCTGGGTTCTTCCGGCGAGGAACGAGATGATCCACTCCAGTGCCTTCTCTTGGATTCCGATGTTGCTGAGGCACTGCACTGGGTGCGGTGGCAGACAGTGTCGAATGCTGCAGAGAGGTCCAGGAGGATGAGGGCCACTGTGTCCCCATTGTCGAGCAGGGATCTGATGTCGTCAGTGGCTGCGATGAGGGCGGTTTCGGTGCTGTGGTTGGCTCGGAAACCGGACTGTGAGGGGTCGAGGGATCTGTTCGTCTCGAGGAAGGCGGCAAGCTGTCTGTTGATGGTCTTCTCGATGACTTTGGCAGGAAAGGGGAGGAGCGGGGTGGGGCGGAAGTTCTTGAGGTCGGTGGGGTCCGCTGTTGGTTTCTTCAGGAGGGCGCTGAGCTCGACGTGCTTCCAGCTCTCCGGGAAGGTGGCGGTGTTGAAGGAGGCGTTGATGATGTCCCGGAGTTGGGGTGCGATGATGAAGTCGGCCTTGTTGAAGACGTGGTGGGGGCAGGGGTCGATTGGTCATCCGGAGTGGATGGTGTTCATCGTGCGGGCGGTGTCTTCGGTGCTGACCGGGATCCAGGCGCCCAGGGTGGTGGTGGGGGGCGTTGGTTCGGTGGTAGGGTGCGTGGTTGGTGTACCGAAGCTGTTGTGTATGTCGGCGATCTTGCGGTGGAAGAACGAGGCGAGTGAGTCGCAGAGGTCTTGGGAGGGAGCAATGTCGTTGTTTCCGGTGCTGGGGTTGGAGAACTCTTTGACAATGCTGAAGAGTTTCTTGCTGTTGTGGGCGTTGTTGTCCAGTCGTTCTTTGAATGTTGTCCTTTTGGTGGTGCGGATCAGCAGATGGTGTTTGCGGGTGGCGTGCTTGAGGGCAGTCATGTTTTCTGTGGTCTGGTCGTGGCGCCAGGCTTTCTTGAGGGTGCAGCAGTTCTTCTTGGAGTTCTTGAGTTCGTTGGTGAACCAAGAGGCTTTCTTGCTGCCGGGTCTGCTGGGAGGGTTCTTCAGTGGTGCGAGGTCATCTGCGCAGTTGGTGAGCCACTGTGTGAGGTTGCTGGCTGCTTCGTTGGGGTCCGTTATGCTGGCGGGAGGGTTCTGGCTGAGGGAGGTGATGAGCTGGTCGGCGGTGATCTTGCTCCAGTTTCTGCGGGGGATCTGCTGCGGGTGGTGGTGGTTCGTAGTTCTCCTGAAGCTGAAGTGGACGCAGCGGTGATCAGTCCAACGGAGTCCGGTGGAGTGGCTGAAGGAGATGTGCTTGCTGGAGGAGAAGACGGGGTCAAGCGTGTGGTCGGCGTAGTGGGTGGGGGTGTTGACCAGTTGCTTGAGTCCGAGGTTGGCGAGGTTGTCCAGCAGGGCGGCAATGTTGCAGTCCTTGTTGTTCTCCAGGTGGAAGTTGAGGTCCCGTAGGAGGATCTAGTCTGAGGAGGCGAGGGCGTGCGGGCTGAAGAAGTCTGCGATGGCTTCACTGAATTGTGTGCGTGGTCCCGGGGGTCTGTAGATGAGGGTGCCTCTGAGGGTAGTCTTGGGGTCGGTGTGTATCTGGAAGTGGAGGTATTCGGCGGCGGTGAAGGTGTCATCGGAGTTGGTCGTGATGCGGATGGTGTTCTTGTGTAAGATGGCGATGCCTCCTCCAGTCTCGTTGACGCGGTCCTTCCGGGTGATCTTGTATCCGTCCGGGATGGCTATGGTGATGTCGGGCGCAGAGGAGGCGTTCATCCAGGTCTCGGTGAGAAAGGCGACGTCCGGTGATGTTGTGTCGAGCAGGTTCCAGAGTTCCATGGCGTGCATGTGGACAGAGCGTGTGTTGAGAAGGATGCTCTTGAGGTGGTTGCTGCTGGTGCTCGGCTTGGCGGGTGCGGTGCAGGGCCAGAGGCAGGTGAACTTGTAGGCTTGGCTGCTGATGGGTCCGTGGGTACGTTTCGGGGTGGCTCGGTAGCAGGCGGGGTTCCAGTCGGGATTGAGTGCGTTGAGGGTGGCGGCCTCGTAGGTCCGTCATGTTGGCTGGCGTCCTCGGGGGCCAGAGGTTCTGGCGCTGGGCGCGGTCCAGGCACGGACGGGCGCAGACGGGCTTGCCTTTGGCGCGCCTTTGGCGCACAATCGGCACGCCCGCTGCGCACGTCCGCTGCGCTTCTGTGCGGCAACCTCCATAATTGGCGAAGTGGGAGGGAGGAGCAGCTGGGAGGCGGGAGCGGGGTAGCCAATGGCTCAATGTACCAAATGTACCAACATTTCTTTTTGTCAACAACCAACTAACACCCGTTTCATTATATTTTGGAAACCGCCGTTTTCTTATCTTGAATTACATTCAACAAAACCATTCTTTACAGTCATAAATATTAAGACTCGCTCGTCCTTCGTTTCACCCTTCTTAAACTTTTCGTTCTTCACATCCCTAAACTACATCTGATATGACTTGGCTTCATAATAAAAAATTGCCAGCTGAGTTGTAGTGAAATAGAAGGGGCCATTGGTTACCCGAGAAGTACCGCAGCTAATGCTATTACAAGTCAAGGTTGACTGTCTTCTCCGTGATAGTAGCCCAAAAAGTAGTTCTAAATTAGTAACTGTTATTAACAGTACAGTCTACTTATACTAGTGTAGTGTGTACTACTGTACAGTACATCATACACTCCTTTACGAGCCTACTCAAAAACATTTTAATGAGTAAGGAGTATAATAACTTACCACCGTCCGCCACCGCTGAGTCTTCCCCCCCAGCTCCTCCTGTTGGCGCCGTCGCATACAGAGTGGACCCCTCCGCACTGCTAGCCCCGGCACTGGTGGTCATTTGTGCCGCATCAGATGTTGTGACATCTAGGAAAAACATGTCATATTTTCAGATGCCATACACACCCCCTATTTTATCTCGTAATGGAAGAAAATGTTACATAACACATTTTTTATTACTGGGATTGAAAAAAGTAACGGTTTTGGGGAGGAAGTGTTAACCTTTTATATGCTTATTCCATTAAATGCTACACTTCTTCTTATGCCAACTGAGGAATACTTGCTTAACGTGCACCATTTTTCTCATTACAGAAAGAAGATTCCATTGCCCTTCTGCCAGACGATTCACCAACTACTAGTAAGTCATCACCAGCAGTACTTTAAGTACTTTAAAGAAGGTGGGGGCTCCCGCACAGTTATTCTAATAATTTCATGTGTCTGTTAACTATATTTTAAGTTTGAGTCATAGTAATTTAATTCATGGGAATGTTGTTTAAACTTTAACATCGTCTTCATCCATCACCATTGCTAACACGAAATACTACGCTATCAAAATAAAGAAATAATGTTTTCATTTCTTAATTGAAAATAAAACTTTAAAACTAACAAACACTGTGTGGTTTTTGTTCACGAGTGAGTGAGCGGAAGGGTTTGAACTACTGCACTTGGCAGTCATGTTTCAGTGACTCAGATAGGCCGGGACTCGGCGGTAATCTTCTTCTGTTCTTCGGGGTCGTAAAATCATTTGTCAGACACACTAGATAGTTGGTCAGGGGATTGGGAGTTCAACTTCTGTTCGGACTGAGCTATGTCGAAAGTTGAACTGCACCTATCATCAACAATGTCCTATTTCTCATGTCCATTCTTCTTTGTGTGCAGAATAGTCCCTGAAACACTAGCGGTATGGGATGTGCTTCTCTCAAATCAAAAAGGCAACTGCTACCTTTTACTTGGTGTAAACAATGACATTTTGTTGTTGGAAATTGTCAAAGCACTTACATTAAGAAGACTGGAATAGACAGCAAGGGCAACCCAGAGGACTGCACTCAGTGCCTAGAGCTATTGCTGGATCAGAGTTTTGTTTCAAACCGTTTGCCCATTGGCAAGCTTAGCTACCTACAAAGACCGACTCATAATCGTAAATAGTAGTAGCACAGAGAGTGACAGTAGAGGCAGGATAAGAATGTAGAAAGTAGTCTACATTAGAAGAAGATCAAAGACTATTTCGTAAATCATAGAATTATTAGGAAACAGTTTGTAATGAATAGGAGCTGTAAAATTTAGGGTAGTATAAGTATTAATATAACAATAGAACAACTTACTGGGGCCAGCAGAAGAGCCTGCAAGGGACTGATCCTGTCCACCTTCTTCCACCGGAGTCTCAGCCGCCGTCACCGCCTTGCCCCTGGGAGCTTCTGGTGAACATGAAATAAAGAAACACAACATGGATGATTGTTTTTTGGGAAATGTTTGATTTCTTTCAACACAATCTAAAATTATGTCGGGGAAACAAGTTAACAACAATTACATCTGATCTGGTCAACTAGGAGGATAGTAGTACAGTATTGCAGGATTCGCAGACCGTCTAATAGGAAAGTTATGTAATTCACTAACTACACTTACAACAAAAAGGTTCTAGTACGACTGCCATCACTCAGCAGCACGAGACGTCGCGTGACAGACACAGTCCGTCATCATGATTGCAGACCACTAACAAATGTCTAATAACAACTAATAAATAATATACTCAACATATCAATCAACCACTATCTCTTCAAAGTGGCAGCAGCAGGAGTACAAAGAAGGACTAGACTTGAGTGTGCTGTCTCTACCATAACGCAGTAATGCTCTCAAATGAGTAAAAAGTTGCAAACAAGTAAGAATAGTAGCAACGCCAATAACTAGGCGAGCACCTGCAATGACAGAAGCTATTTCAACATTAATTTACCTGCAATGTAATCGAATCAGCAGCATTCGTGCTCTTCAGGAAAGAAATAGATTAGCAATATAACAGAGCAAAAGAAAAAAAAGTAGTTATTAAATAGCTACTTACCAAGGCCAGGGATCTCCAATCCTAGCAGGTCGAGCATATCATGCTCCCGGTCCAGGATGTCAGTCCACCGGTCCGTCTCTTGCTGGTAGGTGTGCTGGACCCCAGACTCCTTCCACATGCGCCGGCACACCTTCTCCCACAGCTGGCGACGCGCCAGGAGGCCGTAACCGGAAGCAATCCGCCCACCTGCTGCCACGGTCTTAAGGAGGTGGACTTGCACAAACACCATCAAGGCGGCCACCTCCACCGCAGAGAAGATCTCCCTGGCCTGGACTAGCTCCCCCCTCAAACGCCCACAAAGGAGCCGGGTACGGGGTGCTGGGCCCTTCCCCTTGCCCTTGTCGGCTCCCTTTGCCATGGTCCTGGGCACAAGAAAAAGGAACGAAGAATAGGTGTGAAAAAAAAGTAAGAGAGAGAGCAAAAGAAATAAAGTAGGTAATAAAGTAACAAAAAGTTTTAAAAAAACACAAAATATAGATGTAGGAAATTGTAGAGATAGATAATAAGCAAAAAAAAGCTAAAAAAAGTTCAGAAAAAGATAGGATTAAAAAGATGTAAGATGGATAGAAAGGTAGCATGCCCAAAAACCATAGCAATGAATGAAAAACAAGATGGCCGCGCCCATAGAGGACCGCGTGGGTACATTTGAGCGATATTTTCCCCGCGAGCACGCAAAAACACAGGCAAACTCGTAATAGCGTGCCGCACACAACGCGAGATTGCCAATAGCGGCTGGAAACAGAAATACGCAACACGCACAAGATGGCCCCGCCCATGTACATCAACATGGCTAACTTCGAGGTCGGTGCGCTGCAAGCTGCTTGCGAAGACGCAAAAAACCCCGCGAACACTCAAAAAAAACAATCCGCAAATTTGCACGAATTCGCGGATTGCGAGTTCGATTTAGCACGAATTCACGCCCCGCGAATCTCGCGAAATTGCACAAAAACACATTTTGCAAAACTGAAAGCACTTAGCAGGTGCAAAAGTTCAAGCTAATTTGTAACCATTCCCTGTAGTGCTTCCTGAGGGGCCCCTCCAAAGTTCAGTAGCCTACTTGCAACTATTCTCTGACCCTCAAAGCAGGGTCAGAGAATAGTTACAAGTATGGCAAAATGCTCCTGTAAAAATAAATAAACTGCAACAGGAAACACTTACAGCTAAGGAAGCAGGTGCCAGACTTGAAGCTCAAATTCAGTGACACATTAACCAGCCCCAAATGAATTCATCTCAGTTGAGGCTGGGAAGGTGTGCTTTGCTTTCCCCCCATAATCTACATTGATGAACAAGAGAGTGGTAGTGGTGAACCAGAGGGTGCTGTGATAAACCAGAGGGGGACAGAGATGATCCAGAGTGTGGCAGTGGCAAACCAGAGGGTGGCAGTGATGAACCAGCGGGTGGCAGGAATGAACCAGAGGATGGCAGTGGTGAACCACAAGGTAATGAACCAGAGGATAGCAGTGATGAACCAGAGGGTGGTAGTGATGAACCAGAGGGTGGCAGTGGTGAACCATGGGGTTATGAACCAGAGGGTGGCAGTCTTGAACCAGAGGGTGGCAGTGATCAACCAGAGGGTGGCAGTGATGAACCAGAGGGTGGCACTGGTGAACCAGAGGGTGGCAGTGTGGAACCAGAGGGTGCCAGCCTTGAACCAGAGGGTGGCAGTGATCAACCAGAGGGTGGCAGTGATGAACCAGAGGGTGGCACTGGTGAACCAGAGAGTGGCAGTAATGAACCATAGGGTGGCAGTGGCAAACCAGAGGGTGGCAGTGATGAACCAGAGGGTGGCAGTGATGATCCAGAGGGTGGCAGTGGCGAACCAGAGAGTGGCAATAATGAACCATAGGGTGGCAGTGATGAACCAGAGGGTGGCAGTGGTCAACCACAAGGTGATGAACCAGAGGATAGCAGTGATGAACCAGAGGATAGCAGTGATGAACCAGAGAGTGGCAGTGGTGAACCAGAGGGTGGCAGTGATGATCCAGAGGGTGGCAGTGGCAAACCAGAGGGTGGCAGCGATGAACCAGAGGGTGGCAGTGATGATCCAGAGGGTGGCAGTGGCGAACCAGAGGGTGCTGTGATGAACCAGAGGATGGCAGTGATCAACCAGAGGGTGGCAGTCTTGAACCAGAGGGTGGCAGTGGTGAACCAGAGGGTGCTATGATGAACCAGAAGGTGGCAGTGGTGAACCAGAGGGTGGTAGTGGTGAACCAGAGGGTGACAGTGGTGAACCAGAGAGTGACAGTGGTGAACCAGAGGGTGACAGTGGTGAACCAGAGAGTGACAGTGGTGAACCAGAGAGTGGCACTGGTGAACTAGAGGGTGGCAGCACGGAACCAGAGGGTGGCAGTGATGAACCAGAGGGTGGCAGGGATGAACCAGAGGATGGCAGTGATCAACCAGAGGGTGGCAGCCTTGAACCAGAGGGTGGCAGTGATCAACCAGAGGGTGGCACTGGTGAACCAGAGGGTGGCAGTGGTGAACCACAAGGTGATGACCCAGAGGATAGCAGTGATAAACCAGATGGTGGCAGTGGTGAACCAGAGGGTGGCAGTGATCATACAGAGGGTGGCAGTGGCAAACCAGAGGGTAGCATTGGTGAACCAGAGGGTGGCAGTGATGAACCGGAGGGTGGCCGCAATGAACCACAGGGTCACAAACAGGCTGGACACGTAGAAACAACATAGTGGCAGTGATCAACCAGAGGGTGGCACTGGTGAACCAGAGGGTGGCAGTGATGATCCAGAGGGTGGCAGTCTTGAACCAGAGGGTGGCAGTGGTGAACCAGAGGGTGGCAGTGGTGAACCAGAGGGTGGCAGTGGTGAACCAGAGGGTGGTAGTGGTGAACCAGAGGGTGACAGTGGTGAACCAGAGAGTGACAGTGGTGAACCAGAGGGTGACAGTGGTGAACCAGCGAGTGACAGTGGTGAACCAGAGAGTGGCACTGGTGAACTAGAGGGTGGCAGCACGGAACCAGAGGGTGGCAGTGATGAACCAGAGGGTGGCAGGGATGAAACAGAGGATGGCAGTGATCAACCAGAGGGTGGCAGCCTTGAACCAGAGGGTGGCAGTGATCAACCAGAGGGTGGCACTGGTGAACCAGAGGGTGGCAGTGATGATCCAGAGGGTGGCAGTGGCAAACCAGAGGGTGGCAGTGATCAACCAGAGGGTGGCAGTGATGATCCAGAGGGTGGCAGTGGCGAACCAGAGGGTGGCAGTAATGAGTCAGAGGGTGGCAGTGATGAACCAGAGGGTGGCAGTGGTGAACCACAAGGTGATGAACCAGAGGATAGCAGTGATAAACCAGATGGTGGCAGTGGTGAACCAGAGGGTGGCAGTGATGATACAGAGGGTGGCAGTGGCAAACCAGAGGGTAGCATTGGTGAACCAGAGGGTGGCAGTGATGAACCGGAGGGTGGCCGCGATGAACCACAGGGTCACAAACAGGCTGGACACGTAGAAACAACATGGTCGCAACCGTTGCGACCACACAAGTAAGTTTGCGTTCCCGAACGTGTAAAAAACCCTCGCGAACTGGCAAAAACCCTCGCGAACGCGCAAAAAAAAGCTAATTCGCACAAGATCACAAACCGCGAATTCGCAAATTTCGCCCATGCTTAAAAGAAACAAGATAGGTGCATGAAGAGGCAATAGAAGTGCAGAAAGAGGCAAGTGAGTTGCATAAGGAGCGATGACGAGTGCAGAAAGAGACAACAAGAGTGCAGAAGGAGACAACAGGGGTGCAGAAAGAAGCACGAGAGGTGCAGAAAGAGGCAATGGAAGTGCAGAAAGAAACAAATGAGGTTCCTAAAGAGGGGAGAGGGGTACGGAAAGAGGCAAGACAGATGCAGAAATCTCCAAGAGAGGTGCAGAAAGAAGCAAGAGTAGTGCAGAAAGAACCAACAGTGGTGCAAGAAGAGGCAAGAGGGGTGTCAAAATATGTAGGAGAGGTGCATAAAGAGTCTAGACAAGTATAGAAAAAGCCAGTAAGCATGCAGAAAGATGGAAGAGGAGTGCAAAAAAGAAGCAACACAGGTGCTGAAAGAGGCGTGAATGGCGCTGAAAGAGTAGGAAAAGTACAGAAATAAGCAATACAGGTACAGAAAGAGGCAAGAGAGGTACAGAAACAGGTTGGAAAGGTACAGAAAGAGAGAACAAGGGTACAGAAATAGGCAAAAGAGGTGCAAAAAGAAGAAAGAGGGGTGCAGAAAGAGACAAGAGGGGTGCAGAAAGAAGATAGTGAGGTGCAGAAAGAGGCAACAAAGGTGCAGAAAGATGCAAGAGAAGTGTAGAAACAACCAAGAGAAGTGCAGACAGAGGCAGTAGAATTGCTGAAATAAGCAGCAGAGGTGTAGAATGAAGCAAGAGAAGTGCAGAAAGAGAGAATTAATGTGCAGAAAGTATCAAGAGTAGTGCAATAGAAGTACAGAAAGAAACAAGTGAGGTGCAGAAACAGGGAAGAGGGGTACAGAAAGAGGGAAGAGTGATGCAGAAATTTCTAAAATTGGTGCAGAAAGAAGCAAGAGCAGTGCAGAAAGAACCAACAGAGGTGCAATAAGAAGCAAGAGGGGTATAGAAATAAGTAGGAGAGGTGCACAAAGAGGCAAGACAAAGATAGAAAGAGCCAGTAGATGTGCAGAAAGAAGGAAGAGAGGTGCAGAAATAAGCAACAGAGGTGCTGAAACAGGTATGAAGGTTGCTAAAAGAGCAAGAAAGGTACAGGAGTAAGCAGTATAGGTACAGAAGGAGGGAGGAGAGATGCAAAAACAGGTTAGAAAGGTACAGAAAGAGGGAACAAGGGTGCAAAAAGAGGCAAGAGAGCTGCAAAAAGAAGAAAGAAAGGTGCAGAAAGAGACAAGATGGGTGCAGAAATAAGCTAGTAAGGTGCAGAAAGAGGCAACAGAGATGGTGAAAGAAGCAAGAGAAGTGCAGAAAGAGGCTAGTGAGGTGCAGAAAGAAGAAAGAGCACAACAGAAAGTAGCAACAGAGGTGCAAAAAGAGGCAACAGGGGTGCAGAAAGAGGTATGAGAGGTGCACAAAGAAGCAAGAAAGGTAGAGAAAGAGGCAGGAGGGGTACAGAAATAAGGAAGAGAAGTGCATAAAGAGGCAAGTAAGGTGCAGAAAAAACCAAGAGTAGTGCCGAAAGAACCAACAGAGGTGCAAAAAGAGGCAAGAGGGGTGCAGAAAAAAGTAGGAGAGGTGCACACAAAGGCAAGACAAGTACAGAAAGAGGCAAGAGGGGTGCAGAAATAAGGAAGAGAAGTGCAGAAAGAAACAACAGAGGTGCAAGAAGAGGCAAGAGGGGTGTAGAAATAAGTAGGAGAGGTGCATAAAGAGTCAAGACAAGTATAGAAAGAGCCAGTAGGCATGCAGAAAGAAGGAAGAGGAGTGCAAAAAGAAGCAACAGAGGTGCTGAAAGAGGCGTGAAGGGTGCTGAAAGAGCAAGAAAAATACAGAAATAACCAATACAGGTACAGAAAGAGGCAAGAGAGGTGCAGAAACAGGTTGGAAAGGTACAGAAAGAGGGAACAAGGGTGCAAAAAGAGGCAAGAGAAGTGTAGAAACAAGCAAGAGAAGTGCAGAGGCAAGAGAATTGCTGAAAGAAGCAGCAGAGGTGTAGAAAGAATCAAGAGAAGTGCAGCAAGAGAAAAGTAAGGTGCAGAAAGTAGCAAGAGTAGTGCAAGTAAAGAAGTGAACAAGTGAGGTGCAGTAACAGGGAAGAGGGGTACAGAAAGAGGCAAGAGGGATGCAGAAATGTACTAAAGAGGTACAGAAAGAAGCAAGAGTAGTGCAGAAAGAACCAACAGAGATGCAAGAAGAGGTAAGAGGGGTGTAGAAATAAGTAGGAGAGGTGCACAAAGAGGCAAGACAAGTATAGAAAGAGCCAGTAGATGTGCAGAAAGAAGGAAGAGAAGTGCAGAAAGAAGCAACAGAGGTGCTGAAACAGGTATGAAGGGTGCTGAAAGAGCAAGAAAGGTACAGAAGTAAGCAATACAGGTACAGAAGGAGGCAGGAGAGGTGCAGAAACAGGTTAGAAAGGTACAGAAAGGGGGAACAAGGGTACAATAAGAGGCAAGAGAGCTGCAAAAAGAAGAATGAAAGGTGCAGAAAGAGACAAGAGGGGTGCAGAAAGAAGCTAGTGAGGTACAGAAAGAAGCAACAGAGGTGGTGAAAGAAGCAAGAGAAGTGCATAAAGAGGCCAGTGAGGTACAGAAAGAAGAAAGAGCAGTACAGAAAGTAGCAACAGAGGTGCAAAAAGAGGCAACAGGGGTGCAGAAAGAGGTATGAGAGGTGCACAAAGAAGCAAGAAAGGTACAGAAAGGGGCAGGAGGGGTACAAAAAGAAGGAAGAGAAGTGCAGAGAGAGGCAAGAAAATTGCTAAAAGAAGCAACAGAGGTACAGAAATAAATAAGAGAAGTGCAGAAAGAGGCAAGTAAGGTGCAGAAAAAGCAAGAGTGGTGCAGAAGGAACCAACAGAGGTGCAAAAAGAGGCAAGAGGGGTGCAGAAGAAAGTAGGAGAGGTGCACACATAGGCAAGACAAGTACCGAAAGAGGCAGGAGGGGTGCAGAAAGAAGGAAGAGAAGTGCAGAAAGAAGCAACAGATCTGCTAAAAAAGGCACGAAGGCTGCAGAAAGAGCACGAGAAGTACAGCAAGAAGCAACAGAGGTACAGAAAGAGGCAAAAGAGGTGCAGGAACAGGGAGGAAATGTGCAGAAAGAGGGA
This sequence comes from Lissotriton vulgaris, assembly GCF_964263255.1. Lineage (NCBI taxonomy): Eukaryota > Metazoa > Chordata > Amphibia > Caudata > Salamandridae > Lissotriton > Lissotriton vulgaris. Next base: position 137,443,674 of record NC_141691.1, read on the forward strand.
CCAAGGGTGCAGAAAGACACAAGAGAGTTGCAGAAAGAGAAAGAAAGGGTACAAAAAGAGGCAAGAGAGATACAGAAACAAGTAAGAGAAGTGCAGCAAGAGGCAAGAGAATTGCTGAAAGAAGCGACAGAGTTGTATAAAGAAGCAAGAGAAGTGCAGAAAGAAGCAAGTGAGGTGCAATAAGAAGCTTGAGAGGTGCAGAAAATGGCAGGAAAACAGCAGAAATAGGCAAGAGGGATGCAGAAAGAAGCAAGGTAGGTGCATAAAGAGGCAATTGAAGTGCTGAAAGAGGCAAGTGAGGTGCATACGGAGGGAAGACGAGTGAAGAAAGAGACAACAGGAGTGCAGAAAGAGACAACAAGGGTGCAGAAAGAAGCAAGAGAAGTGAAGAAACAAGTAAGGGAAGTGCAGAAAGAGGTAAGAGAATTGCTGAAAGAACCAAGGGTGCAGAAAGACACAAGAGAGTTGCAGAAAGAGAAAAAATGGTACAAAAAGAGGCAAGAGAGATACAGAAACAAGTAAGAGAAGAACAGAAAGAGGCAAGATAATTGCTGAAAGAAGCAACAGAGTTGTAGAAAGAAGCAAGTGAAGTGCAGAAAGAGGCAAGTGAGGTACTGCAAGAGGCAGGAGAGGTGCAGACAATATCAAGAAAGCAGCAGAAATAGGCAAGAGGGATACAGAAAGAAGCAAGAGAGGTGCAGAAAGAGACAATAGAAGTGCAGAAAGAGGCAAGTGAGGTGCATAAGAAGACAAGAGAACTACAGAAATAGGCAAGAGAGTTGCAGAAACAGGCAAAAGGGGTGCCGAAAGAGGTAACAGGTGTGCAGACAGAGGCAAGGCAGGTGCAGAAAGAAGGAAGAAGAGTACTGAAAGAGGCAAGAGAGATGCAGAAATTTGCAAAAGAGGTTCAGAAAGAAGCAAGAGCAGTGCAGAATAAACCAACAGAGGTGCAAAAAGAGGCAAGAGGGTGCGGAAATAAGTAGGAGAGGTGCACAAAGAGGCAAGACAAGTACAGAAAGAGGCAGGAGGGGTGCTGAAAGAAGGAAGAGAAGTGCAGAAAGAAGCAACAGAGGTTCTGAAATAGGCGTGAATAGTGCAGGAATAGCAAGAGAAGTACAGAAAGAAGCAACAGAGGTACAGAAAGAGGCAAGAGACATGCTGAAACAGGTAGGAAAGGTGCAGAAAGTGGGAACAAGGGTGCAAAAAGAGGTAAGAGAGGTACAGAAAGTGGGAAGAGGGATACAGAAAGAGGAAACAGGGGTGCAGAAAGAAGCAAGTGAGGTGCAGAAAGAGGCCAGAGTCTGCAGAAAAAGCAACATAGGTGCTGAAAGAGGCAAGTGAGGGACAGAAAAGGGCAAGAGAAGTACATAAAGAGACAAGTGTAGTGCAGAAAGAAGACAGTGAGGTGCAGAAAGAAGAAGAAAGGTGCAGATAGAAGCAAGAAAAATGCAAAAAGAGGCAAGAGAGGCACATAAAGGAGAGAGGTTTGTGCACCATTAGTACTAGTTTAGCACCTACATTTTGCAATAAGTGACACGTGACCCTTCCAGCTTTGCAAAGGGCTTCCACCATGCTGTAATACATGATGCAGCATTTTTGGAAACATTTGAGCCGTTTGAGCTAGAAACAAGATTAGGCACGAGTTGATGGAATTTTTGGCAAATGCGGAAAATGTGATGAAAATTGGTGCAGCCGAAACATCACATAATTCCAGTGGCCCTGCTCATACCTCCAACTAAGTCCAGAAGTGCTCCTCAGTGGTTCCATCTTTTTTTGTATCTCATTGAGTTTATAGTTTAGCTTCTATGGAAACGAGGAAGACTAAACCTGAGGTTACCACTCAACAACACAGACTACAATATGACATAATTACGCTCTACAACACATAATCCAACTCCACATAGTTCCTATACACTAAATACCACATACTTGGGGGAGTGGCTTGGAGGCCGATGGAGCTGGCTGTGTGAGCGCCGAGCTCCGCGTCGGCCCCCGCACAATCCTGAAATAAAGAACCCTAATTGTCCGCCATCGGCGCCGGGACTCGTGGATTGTGGAGTTCCCGGCCCGGGGAGCTGCCCTGTGGTCACTGGGGGGACCGTTGAGGGCTCCTGAGCCTCTAGATGACCCGACTCTGCAGCGGAGGAGGCGGCACGAAATGGCAGTGAATGGAGGGGGAGTACCTGGCTCCCCGCAGATCCAATGGTGAAACCGTGGTCCAACCGATGCGGCAGCTGATGTGACTCTGAAGGAGTGTGGCCGGGACCTGAGGCGGCAGCACAGAACAGCGGAGCCGGGTCGGAGTGTACCCGGGACACAGCATCTTTCCGGTGGCTACAAGGAGAGAATCTCGACAAGTGTGGAGGAGGAGATTCCCGAGCGGGGGGCGCCCGATGACCAGGAGATCCGGGATCGGACCACCTGCGAACAACTGTGGGTGCAGTTGCAGGAAGTGAGGAGCGGGGATCCCCGGCGGGGGCTACTGAGCTCCGGAGCGACCTGTGATGGCCGCGGAGAGGCAACATGGTGGCGACACAGGGGGGCAGCGCCTGAGCCTAGGGGATTCACGCGGCAAGGCTTCTGACTGCCGGGCGCTGTCCCTGAGGGGGCTCTGGAGAGGTGACGGTCGGGACTTTGTGCAATTGTGGAGGGCGACGGCCCCTGCCCAGGCTGAACACAGTGGACTAGAGGTGAGCGGCTCAGCGGGTGCACAGGGCATTTGGTGGCCTGGAGGACTGGAATTGAGCCCCCGATCTCCATAGTGGGCAGCGACAGCGAGGTCCGATGGGCGGGGCCCCTCACCCCTCCCCGTTTGCCTGTGGGGCCCAGCGAAAGAAGCATAGACTGGCTGGTAGCTTTGGGCTGAAAAGGGGCCCAAGAGTCCGAGGGGCGGAGGCACTCCACGTGTGGGGACCCAGCCAGATGTCGGCACGAGCGGGGAGGTAGAGCCCCTTTGACCACAGCTGGGGGCGAAAACCTGGGAGATAGCTGCAGGAAAGGTGCTGGGTGCCATACGGACACTGTTCGGGAGAGGAGCCCAGGGGTCTGGGATAAGCTGTACAGCAGCAGTGGAGCGTGCTGGAGGGGAGCCAGCGCTGTCATTTTGTTTGGAAGTCCTGGAGAGTGGGGCACTGACAGAGCGGGCACGAGCAGCTGCTGATCTGGCGGGGCAAGGAGGCCTGGCCAGCGCCCACTACCAGAGAAGCGAGGGCAGGTAAGAACTGGACTGTATTGGAACCCCTGGGAGGTGAGAGCGCTGAGGTGGGCTGCGATCCGTGCAATGGGGCAACCTTGAGACCCAGGAAACGAGGAGCTGCGGATGTATCCCCGGTTGCTGTTATCATCTTGAGCTGCTGGGAGACTGAGAGTGGCCCTTTCTGGCGCGCGGCACGCCCGGACCCTAGCGGCCCACAGACGAAGGGGAAGTGAATCTGGGAGCCCGAGTGTTGGAAACGTAAATAACCCCAATCCGCTCTTGTCTCATGCCAGGGACCATGGGGAAGCCACGGGGAAAGCAGGGCGGAACTGCTCAACAGTCTGAGGGAGAGCAGCAGGCCCAGGGCGACTTGGAGGAGGCGGGGAGGCCTAGGATCCACAATTACAGCGACAGCTTGACCGTATCTTAACTGCGATAGCGGAATCCCGAACAGCCCTGCAACAGGACATTGCGCAAGTAGCGACGGCTCTGGGGCTCCTGAAGGCGGACCAGTCCAAACTGGTGGACAGGGTGAAACAAGTGGAAGGGACAATGCAGGAGGCCCACAAGGTATTGGAGAGCAAGAGGGGGGGCGTTATGGAACGACTTCACATGCAGGAGAAGCGGACGGAGGATGCCGAAAGCCGCAATCGGCGAAATAACATTTGCATGGTGGGGCTGCCGGAGAAAGTGGAGGGGTCAGATACAGTGCAGTATCTGGAGCAGTGGTTGCGGACTGCGGATGGCACCTTAGGGCTTATCCTCTTTTTTTACGATGTTGCAGGCGCATAGGGTGCCTGCCAAGCACCCACTGTAGGGACATCACCACGCCCGGTGGTGGCGGCTAGGCCCTTGCATTTTAAAGACAGAGATCTACTACTCCAAAGAGCGCGTACTGAAGGACACTTCAAGGTTGATAATAGCAGAATGAATATATTCTCGGATTATACCTTCGAGATCCAGCGTCGTCGCACGTCCTTCTTATCAGTGAAGAGGGAGTTGCGGTCGGAAGGCATCCAGTATTCACTATTGTTCCTGCGAAATTTAAAATCATGCTTGCGGTGGCACTCTGTTTCATGACACGCCAGAGGATGCATGGGCATGGCTGGAAACCTATAGAGCTGCTACGGACCGAACGGAGAGGGGAACACAGGGACTCTTGAAGGGGCTACCCCAGCGTAAATCACAGCGCCTTCGCCGTAAGCGACAGAAGGTACAGAAACCGTCTCAGGCTCAAACGGACTTAGGGAAGCCAGATGCACTGGAGGCGGTGTCGGCGATATCTAGTAGTCAAGTTATGCAGTCACCGGAAAGGCACGGACACCAAAGGTGAAAAGTCACGATCGCACACAGAGGCGTCGGAGGCTGGAAGTGTTCGGTTGCCGCAGGTCACCCCGGCCACAGCAGATGGACTCATGGATTAGTGATAGTAAATATGTGGGGCAGCTGGAACCGAAATGTGATAGTGGGGGGCTGCAATTGCATATATCTGAAGGGGGATGGGCTGACGCTGAGTGGCAGACAGGGAGGAGATGCTAGGTGGAGATCCGGGGGCGGGTGACAGATCACAGACTGTGGTGCTTTGTTACTTAGAAGTCTGGCACGATGCCGGGGTAGTGGGTGGGGGTTTCTAAGGGGGCCTCAGCGGAGTACACAGGCGGGAGCGGGTGGGCAACCGTCAGCACCAGACCCCCCCTTAGCCCTTAAGGCAAGCCTGCGGTGACTACCGCCGGGCCTAGGGTTGTGGTGTGTGTGGGTATGGTTTGGATTGGGACTAACAGTTTTGTTTTAGGACCTGTTCTTGGGAGGGTGGGGGGATGGGGAAGTTGGGGATTGGGATGAGGTCTGGGGTTCACTGGTGTGTTCAAAGTTGAAGATGGAAAGGAGAAGAAATTGAATTGTAGTAATGGGGACAGTACATGATCTGCGATGTATTACTTGGAATGTACGGGGTCTACATACTACATACTGGCAAGGCATCACAAGGTCCATGCATTGCTCTAGGAAACGCACCATACTAAGTAAGAGGGAATAGCGCTGCAGCGCAGATGGAGGGGACAGGTTTTTAGCACAGCTTATTGAGTGTTTGCAAGGGGAACATTGGTGTGGATCAGGGCAGGGATCCCTTTTCAGATGCTTAAACAAATCATTGACAGCGAGGGCAGATTTGTGGCAGTTGAAGGGCGTCTATACGGCAGAGAAGTAACCCTATGTAGTATTTATGCGCCCATTGTGGAGCAAGCGTGATTTCTAGACAGAATGTCAGGGGTGCTGGTGCCGTTCCTGGTGGGCCCAATAATGGTGGGAGGATATTTTAACTCAATAGCGGATGCGACCTTAGACAGATCTCACCCCCCTTGCGAGAGTCAGCAGTGCATAGATTGTCCGAATATAGGCTTGCATGGCAAGAGAGATGGCACCTGGTGGATGTATGGAGATCACATGATCCTCAAGACAGGGATTATTCCTATTTTTCGGCTCTCACAAGCTTCATGTTCGGCTGGATACCATACTGTGCTCCACGCAGGTTGCAGCTTCTGTAGTTAATTCTGAGTATCTTACTAGAACCCTGTCTGATCACAACCCACTGCTGCTCACCTTGCACTGGACGAAGGAAAAGGCTGACATTCCGACGTGGCGATTGCGCCCTGAGACATTAGAGGACCCTGTGTTCCGAAGAGAGGTGGAGGTGGGGATAACGCATTACTTCTGTGAGAATGCGGGTACTGCTACTACCAGGGCGGTGGAATGGTACGCCTTTAAAGTGGTAGTACGGGGGCTCTGTATAAGAAAATATACTGGAGTACGGAAAACCTTGCTGCAGCATGTTGAGAAAGCAGAGGGACGGTTGAGGATGGCGGAAAAGGCAAGACCGGAGCATCCGGAGCTTCAGAAGGAGGTCCTGGAAGCCAAGGAGGGGTTGGCTACTGAAGTAGAGAGGTTGCATTGTTTCGACTATGGGAAGTATGTTGAGAAGGCTCATGCGGAGGGCGATAAGTCAGGAACACTGTTAGCGGGGTTAGCAAATCCTACGCTCTCCAATCCTGGCCCTAGCAGCAGATGGGGGTAACATGGTCTATACTCAGAGGGGAATTATGCATGAGTTCCTGGGACAACTACGAGAATCTTTATAAGAGCACATTAACTGCAGATGAGACTGATATAGAATCCTATCCAGAAGATTTGATGCTTCCGCAACTAGATGAGGAACAGGCGCAACATTTGGGCTGGAGCATTACACTTGAGGAGATTAGAAGTGCCATTAAACAGATGGCACGAAATAAGACCCCGGGAGTAGATGGATTGCCGACTGAATTTTCTTTGCAGTATTTAGACATACTGGCGCCAAGATTACTGGAGGTAGATGATGAGGCAAGGGAATTGGGTCAGTTGCCGGGAACGATGCGTGAGGCCCTCATAGTCCCGCTGCCAAAGCCGGGACGGGATAACACGGACAAGGCGGCGTATCGCTCATTGTCAATGCTGACTTCGGATTATAAAATTCTTAGCCGGATTCTGGCATCGCGCCTTGTGCAGCATATGACTAGCCTGGTGCACGAGGATCAGGATGGATTTATCCCTACCAGGAATACTGCCACCAATATCTGGAGACTGCTGCGGGTCCTGGGAGAAGCATCTGTAAGCTCGCCCATGGCAGCAGTACTGTCGGTAGACATGGAAAAGGCCTTTGATAGCCTAGAATGGAAATGTTTGTATAAAGTCATGGGGGGCTTTGGGTTGGGCGAGGGGTTTGTGGTATGGACGACAGTGCTGCATACTTCAGTGAAGGCTAGAGTAAGGGTCGGGCAACTGATTTCCCCCCAATATGAGGTAGCCCGAGGGACGCGACAAGGTTGCCCACTCTCCCCACTGTTGTTCGCTTTGGCAATAGAGCTGTTGGCAGTGTGGGCTCGATTGGGACAGTGGTATGAGGGACTGGCCTTCGGGGGGACGCAGCAATATATATTGTTATATGCTGCCTATTTGTTGCTGTTCCTGACGAACATGGGTGGTGCACTGGCAGAGGCTGCGCGACTGGTATCGGACGTCGGGAAGGTATCAGGATTGCGAGTTAATTGGTCTAAAACATGTTTATTTCCTGTACTCCCGGGGAGGATGGCACCTGAGTTGCCTCGGGCGGTAAGGTGGGAGCCGTCTTGCCTAGCATACCTCGGAGTCCATATATATCATGGAAACAATGACATCCTAGAAGGGAACATAGCGAGATGCATACGAGCCTTGAAGGGGAGCATGACTTTTTGAAGCACCCTCCCGCTGTCACTGAAGATGGTGGCATTACCTCGGCTACCATATTTTTCAGAACACTGTTTATATGGGTGCCTTGCTCAGTGTTTGCAAGCTTGAAATCCATGATAGTGGGGTTTATTTGGGGATCAGGGAGGCGCAGAGTGGCCCTCAAGACACTGATGAGATCGAGAGCGGAAGGTTGGTTAGCAGCTCCGGACCTGGAATTGTATTACATAGCGGCACAACTACAAGTTCGTACACAAGCGGTGGCTGTGGAGTTTAGGGGGCCTGAGTCGGCAAAAGGTAGTGGAATCCCAAGACATTTCCTGTCCTTCATAGTAATGCAGCAGCACATAGATCTTGGTGACCTCACCTTGGAAGAGAAGACCCTGCGGCTGTGTTGGAACAGAAGCCAGAGGAGGGCTGGAGAGCAGCACCCTTATGCGCCGGAAATACCGCTGGGGATGCTCACTGCGCTGTCTCATGGAGGAAACTGGACATCGTTATGGGATTGGGAGCAGGCAAGTGTCCAAGTCCTGGTGGACTTGTATGAAGACGGAGTGCTGTTGACGTACCAAGTGTACAGGAAAGATTTGATCTCCCCAGAGGGGGCTTTCTGGTACATGCGGCCCTAGTGCGGGCGATCCAAAAGCATTGGAAGGAGGGATTGATAGAGCCAAAAACAACGATGGCATGTCAGTATGTGGTGATGGCAAGTGGTTCGTTTAAGGCAGTTACATGTTTATATTCCAGAATGCTGAATGAAGGGTTAGCCCCACTAGACACATTGTGCTTGAAATGGAAGGGAAGTATAGGGAAGACCATACCGGATGTACGAGCATGGGGACCTATTAGACGGAAGTGGGAGGACTACTGAATTTAATTACAGAGCGCCACTTGGACTTCGACATGGCTGTATGCGTGCTGTACTGGTTCCCTCACACCTCCAAGATGAAGATAACTAGTAAGTTCATAGATTTGGGCTTAATATTAGCAAAAAGGGAAATTACGATCCGTTGGAAAGCAAGAGAAGGTCCTAGTGTTAGGAGGTGGAAGGCCGAATTGCTTAAGTGGGCTAGTAGTGAGGGGGCAGTTCGCCTGCGGCAGGGGGAAGGCAAAATAATGAAAAAGCACTAGAGGCAGCGAGAGCATGGGAGGAGCTGGTTCAGGAGCTGGTCAACCAGTTGAGCGTAGAGGATATGGAATAAAGGTGCATAGGATGGACTGTTACCAAGTAAGAATGATCTAGTTGTATATCAACATGCACTTTATTTATAAGAAAGGAATGATCACAGAACACACCGGTGAAAGGGAGGGGGAGGGCGGGGAAGGGAGGTGTGTTTAGTTGATTGGTTAAGCAAAATGATATGTAACGTTGATGTTAACTGTCATGACAGGAGGTCCGAAACAGGCAATAGCATACCATTGTTACATACTGCGGAAATGGAGAAGAACATGAATCAGTGAAATGTAACTGTATATTGAAATTTGAGGACCATTGAGCGGAAGGGGGAGGGATAATTGATATTTGTAAGGGTGACTGAATGTTCAATGTGAGAAAACTAATAAAATTGTGTTTACAAAAAAAAATACCACATACTTTCTATTCCCTTAATTTCACTGCACAACATATCACATAATTCCACTACACACAACGTACATCCACTCTACACCTAAAAACATTAGTAAAAAACTTTTACATTTACAACGCCAATAGCTCTACCTCTTGCAAATGCGAAACTTATTACATTGCAAATGCTTCTTTAACTATTAGTCGCATTTGTAGAGTGGTGGAGAAAGGGTGCTGGGCCTCTGACCAGCACTCAGGAGTTCCACTGCGTAGGACTTCTTGGCCCCCAAAGCCCCTCAAGAGTAAAGTGGACTTCATCCCCCATCCCATAGTCTGCCAGGAGGTGTGTTTGCAGAGTGGTGGGGAAAGGGGGCATGTCCTCTGAAGACGTCTTAGCAATCCCACTGTGTGGGACTTACTGGAGGTAACAAGAGGGGTTTTTGGCCCTCAAGGACTTTCTTGGGGGCCAACTACCCCTCCTATTAACTTAGTAATCCCACACAGCAGAATTGCTAAGTTCTCATAGTAGGCCACGCCCCCTTTGCCCACCACTCTGCAAACATGCTCGCTGGCACGATCTTGGATGGAGATTGAAGTCACCTTTACAGATGGGGGTCCTTTGGGGCCAACTAGCCTACCTCTTACCTCCAGTAAGCCCCACGAACAGTGGTATTCCTGAGAGGTCTACACAAGCTGCGCCCCTTTCTCTACCATTCTGCAAACGTACCTTCTGGCGTGCTCTTTGTTGGGGGATGAAATCCTCTTGCCTCATGAGGGTACCTGGGGGCCAACTAGCCCACCAGGTACCTCCTGTAAGCCCCACACAGCTGGATTGCTGAGAGTAGTTCGAGGCCACGCCCCCTTTTTACACCACTCTGCAAATGTGCCACCTGGCGCACAGCTGCTCAGAAGATGAAGTCCACTTGTGTCCTGAGGTTCTCAGGATACAAGAGCACCTCATCGCCCACCAAGAGGCGCATTTACAGAGTGGTGTATAAAGGGGCATGGCCTTGGACCACCTCTCAGCAATCCCATTGTGTGAGGCTTACTGGAGTTACCTGGTAGGCAAGTTGGCCCCTAAGGACCTTTAAGATGAGAGAGGACTCAATCCCCAACCCAAACACGCAAAGAGGTGCGTTTGCACAGTGGTACAGGGAGGGGGAGGGGCCTCCAGCGAGATGCCTTTTTTTCTTCACTTTTCCTATTTTTAGAATGGGCACTGTGTAGCCCCCCTTCTCCTACTATTACTTGGGCCCTGGGACCCCATCCGCCAGGTACTTCGCCATTTTTTTACTTTAAAAAAACACGGGAAGGGGGCAAACATGGCCCCCCTTCCCTGGGCCTCTTTTGGCCTCGGGCACCCCATCCTCAGAGCATGGCCATGCTTTATGGTTTTTTTATGGGAGGGGGCCAAGTGGCCCCCTTCCCTGAGCCACTATTGGCCCCGGGACCTTATCCCCCGGTGCTTAGCCAATTCTCTTTTTTTTGTAATTAGGGGAGGGGGGCCGCATTGTCCCCCTCCCAAGCCACTTCTGGCCCCCAGGGCTGGCCCTCAAGTTGGGTACCATGGGGGCCCCCACAGTCCCAGCCGGCTCCCTGCCTCCTGCGGGAGCCGGCATTGCTTTTGGGCAAGGGGAGCTGCTAACACGCAGCTCCACTTGTCCAAAAAGCAATCTGCTTTGCTTTATTGAAGCGAGAGCAGGTCCCCGTCATCAGTGATGTCATCAGTGATGTCATTTGAGATGTCATGAATGATGTAATATGTGAAGTCATCAGCAGTGCATTGCAGTGGTGCGAGTTATAGGTAGCTCAACTCTGGTTTTGTGCGAGTGAAATGTCCAACTAAATATAACGGCCCTAAAACCTATGGTTTTTTTGGTGAATTTCTATGTTTTTTTAAATGCTAATTTCTATCTATACCGTCCCTGAAACCTAAGGTTTTTTCAGTAAATTTCAAAGGTTTTTTAAATGATAATTTCTAACTATAACGTCCATGGGACCTATGATTTTTTTCAGTGAATTTCTAAGGTTTTTTAAATGCTAATTTCTTCCTATGACTACAGAGGTAGGATATGTGGAGAAAGAGGGAGAAAGGCGCAGAAATATGCAAGAGAAATGCAGAAAGAGGCAAAAGAAGTCCAGAAAGACGAAGAAAAGTGCAGAAAGGAGTAAGAGACACACAAAAAGAACCAACAGACGTGCAGAAAGAGGCCTGGTTTCAAAAGTCATCTTGTGCTCCTAACTTTTTATTGACTGGTACTGGTGGTAACTGACTCTGACTAACCAGGCCCAGAGCTATTGCTATGCTGAAAGACACTTGGAATACAGGGAAAACACCTACATACACGAGGGTACACAATGGTTTGGGGTATCCCTGTGATTGGCATGACCTCCCCTGTAAGGCCCTAGTATATAATAGGGCAGGGGATTAAACTTACCTCTAAATCAGAGGTGCAGAAAGAGGCATTAGAGGTTCAAAAACATGCAGGAAAGGTGCAGGAACAGGGAACAGGGGTGCAGAAAGAGGCAAGTGAAGTGCAGAATGAAGTAAGAGCAGTGCAGAAAGAACCAACAGAGGTGCAAAAAGAGGCAAGAGGGCTGCAGGAAAAGGTAGGAGGGGTGCACAGAGAGGCAATAGTGTTACAAAAAGAGGCAGGAGGGGTGCAGAAAGAAAAAAAAAGTGCAAAAATAGCCAAGAGACTTGCTGAAAGAAGCAACAGAGGCGTAGAAAGAAGCAAGCGAAGTGCAAAAAGAAGCAGGTGAGGTCCAGAAAAAAGCAAGAGCAGTGCAGAAAGAACCAACCGGGGTTGCTGAAACAAGTGTGAAGGGAACAGAAAGAGCAAGAGAAGTGCAGAAAGAGGCAACAGAGGTACAGAAAGAGGCACGAGAGGTACAGAACAGGGGTGCAAGAATAAACAAGAGAAGTGCAGAAAGAGAAAAGAGGGGTGCAGAAAGAGGCAAGAGATCTGCAGAAAAAAGCAACAAAAGTGCTGAAAGAGGCTAGTAAGGTGCTGAAAGCGGCAAGAGATCTGCAGAAAAACAACAACAGAGGTGCTGAAAGAGGCAAGTGAGGTGCAGAAAGAAGCAAGAGAGGTGCAGAAAGAGGCAAGAGGGGTACAGAAAGAAGGAAGAGAAGTGCAGAAAGAAGCAACGGAGGTTACGAAAGAGGCATGAAGGTGCAGAAAGAGGCAAGAGAAGTGCAGAAAGAATGAAGAGAAGTGCAGAAAGAAGCAACAGAGGTGCAGAAGGAGGCACAAGGGGCATAGAAAGAAGGAAGAGGGGGGCTGAAAGAGGCAAGAAAGGTGCAGAAAAAGGCAAGAGAAGTGCAAAAAGAAGAAACAGAGAGACAGAAAGAGGCAAGAGTGGTGCAGGATGAGAGGTATAGAAAGAGGCAGGAGATTTGCACAAATAGGGAAGAGTGGTACAGAAATAGGCAGGAGGGGTACAGAAAGAAGCAACAGATGCAAGAGAGGTACAGAAAGAAGCAAGTGAAGTGCAGAAAGAGGCAACAGAGGCACAGAAAGATACAAGAGAGGTGCAGAAACAAGCACAAGAAGTGCATAAAGAGGCAAGAGAATTGCTGAAAGTAGCAACAGAGCTTTAGAAAGAAGCAAGTGCAGAAAGAGGGAAGAGCAAGAGGCTGTTTAGGGTTCCTGAGGCTGTTTAGGGTCCCTGAGGCCGAGAATCACTTCGGCACCTCACTGCTGGTCGCGCTGGTCGCGCGCTCGTCTGCTCTTGAAAACTTTTAAAAATCCCCGTTTTTGGATTTCTGTTATTTTTAAACTACAGCCTTCTCCCCTGCTCTTATTTTGTTCTGGCCCTTACCTGCACAGTAATTTGTGGAAACACCACCGCTGTTTGGCGGGTCCGGGTTACCGGGAGGTTGTGGGTGTCAGCGCCATCTTGGAGCGTCCAGGTCACCTGGGATGCCGAGACGACGCTATTTAGGGCGAGCTGGCCCTGAGGTGAGCCTGTTTAGGGTTCCTGAGGCCGAGAATCACTTCGGCACCTCGCTGCTGGTCGTGCTGGTCGCGCGCTCGTCTGCTCTTGAAAACTTTTAAAAATCCCCGTTTTTGGATTTCTGTTATTTTTAAACTACAGCCTTCTCCCCTGCTCTTATTTTGTTCTGGCCCTTACCTGCACAGTAATTTGTGGAAACACCACCGCTGTTTGGCGGGTCCGGGTTACCGGGAGGTTGTGGGTGTCAGTGCCATCTTTGATTGGGGAAGAAGCGCGAGCGCCATCTTGGAGTGTCCAGGTCACCTGGGACGCCGAGACGACGCTATTTAGGGCAAGCTGGCCCTGAGGTGAGCCTGTTTAGGGTTCCTGAGGCCGAGAATCACTTCGGCGCCTCGCTGCTGGTCGCGCTGGTCACGCTGGTCGCGCTGGTCGCGCGCTCGTCTGCTCTTGAAAACTTTTAAAAATCCCCGTTTTCGGATTTCTGTTATTTTTAAACTACAGCCTTCTCCCCTGCTCTTATTTTGTTCTGGCCCTTACCTGCACAGTAATTTGTGGAAACACCACCGCTGTTTGGCGGGTCCGGGTTACCGGGAGGTTGTGGGTGTCAGCGCCATCTTTGATTGGGGAAGAAGCGCGAGCGCCATCTTGGAGCGTCCAGGTCACCTGGGACGCTGAGACAACGCTATTTAATGCTCGCCAGTGGAGCGCAGCAGTGACGCGCAGCGGACGCGCCCTCCCTGCGCCTGAGTCGTGCCAGAGTCCTGCCCGTCTGCGCTTGTCAGCGTCTCGGAGGCGTGCGAGGCGGGACTCTGGCCTCCGGCTCGTCCATCGAGCAGGGGGGCTTCTTCGTTCCGGTGGCTGGCTTTGTCATCGGCCGCCCCAGGATGATTACTTACAGCGCTGCTGCCCTGTCTGCTCTGCGTCCTCACCGGCCGGGCTGCAAATATCTTTTCCCCGGAGGCCGTCTTCTGGGTAAAGGCTATCCTGCCTGTGGTTGGCGTTCTTCGCCTTCGCCATCTCCTGCTCCATCAGCCCCCCCTCGGCACTGTCAGTGCGCCCTATTGAACACCAGGTCCTTGGCCTGCCACTCCTCTGACATCTGGGATCTCCTTGCATACTCCAAATTATCATGTCTATTCTTAACTGAGACTTGGTTGGGGGCGGGTTCGGAACCGGATATTGCCTGTGCCCTTCCTTCCAACTATACCATCCTCAGGAAAGATAGAATTGGGGGCAGAGGAGAAGGTGTGGCCCTGATAGTGGACAAGGCCTTGGAGTGTTCTTCTTTCCCTGTGGATAATATCGCAGGATGTGAAGCCCTTGGCTTCACTCTTCATCTATCGGCCTCGCAGACTTGTACAGGGATTCTCATTTATAGACCACCTGGGCCCATTGGCTCTTTTTTTGAGGACCTGCAGTCGGCTCTGTCCGTACCCTGCATGCGATCAGCGCATTGTATGCTGCTGGGCGACTTAAACTTGCACATGGACTCTACAACTGACGCCGAAGCGTCCAAATTGCGGGATATCACTGCACTGCTGGGGCTTGCCCCTTTTATTGACAGTCCCACCCATGCTAAAGGCCACACGTTAGACTTAATTTTTTCTACGGTGCCTATTGAGGTGTCCCCGCCGCTCCCAGTCCTTTGGTCAGACCATTTTTTAATAAACTTTGTTATATCACACGAGTCCAGGACTAGCCAAAGAACACAGAAGGATGTGCCTCGACAGTCCAGAGCGTTTCACTTAGTGACAGAAGACATGCTCTCTGATGCTCTAGGGCAACATCCGTGTACACTGACAGGGAACCTTGTTACTGACCTAACTTTGGTTCAGAACTGGTTGGAAGCAAGATTTGAGGAGCTAGCCCCACTGAAGTCAGCTAGAACAGCCCCCTGCCATGACTCCGCTCCTTGGTTTACCTCCACACTACGAAAAATGCGCCAAGACTGTAAAAAGGTGGAAAGACTCTGGCGTCGTAAGTACGATTCTGTGGAGAAAATCAAGTACCGTGGTGTCATAAAACTGTACCACAAACAGATTGCTGAAGCCAAAAAGGAATATCTCGAGCATAGAATAGACCAAGCTGACAACATGAGTAGGGAACTGTTCAGAATTGTGAAAGAGTTTGTTGATCCAGCTGCAGGTGCCCCCTCACACTCTCATACTGAAGAGTGGATTAGGCAGCTTGCCGACTTTTTTGTCACAAAAATTATAAAGATTCAAGACTCCTTCCCTCCTGTGGATCCCCCCATAGATGCCGATGCCTCGGGTTGCAAATGGAGGTCGACACCATCTTTAGAGGTAGAGTCCGGGCCCACGCTATCTGTCTTCCCCAGCTGTCCTGTGAAACATCCCTTGAGCTGCTATCCCGGCTTCAATCCGGATCACCTTTGGATGCCTGTCCAGCTAAGTGTCTGGCCAGGGTGGCTTCGGCAGTAAACAGCTTGCTGAATCCCTTGCTCAATTTGTCATTGAGCTCCCGGGTGGTACCTCGAGAATGGAAACACGCACTCATCTGCCGCTGATCAAAAAACCTCTGCTAGATCCCTTGCAGCTGGCTAACTATAGACCGATCTCCCTCCTCCCTGCTCTGGCGAAGGTGGTTGAGAAACATGTTCAGCATACCTTTATTGAGAATAACAACTTGCTCCATGATTCTCAATCTGGTTTCTGTGCTAATTATAGCACAGAGACAGCCCTCGTTGAGGTGTCCGACGCCATCAGGGAGACGTTCGATCAGGGGGGAAAGGCTATGTTAGTCATGCTGGACCTGTCGGCGGCTTTCGACACCGTCCCACACGCAGGTCTCCTTTTAAGACTCAGGGAGATAGGACTGCGGGGGAAGGTGTTGAATTGGTTTCAATCCTTTCTAGCCGACCGTCGACAGGTGATCTGGGCTCCTCCGTTCTCCGCGGTAATGCCATCGCTAGAGGTTGGGGTGCCTCAAGGGTCCATTCTGAGCCCCACCATCTTTAACATCTACATGGCCCCTCTAGCGAAGGTAGCGGAGGCGTTTGGGGCCCGGGTCATCTCATACGCTGATGACACCCAGCTCCTGTTTACCTGCAGGAAGGGAGAGGTCTTTGACGGCGACAGAATCAAAAGCTGTCTGAGTGCAGTCTTTGCGTGGTTTCAGCGGCACAGCCTGAAATGCAACTCGGATAAGTCTGAGCTGCTTTTTTTCGGCTGTGCCCCCGATCCTGGCTGGAAGTCGTGGTGGCCCCAGGACATGTTCCCTCCTGAGAAAATATCATCCCAAGTGAAAAACCTTGGAGTGGTGTTTGATGACGGCCTCTCTTTTCAACCCCATGTTCTGGGGCTATCTGGGAAATGCTTTGGCATCCTCAAGATGCTCAGGAAATTCCTCCCACTGCTCTCCCTGCAATATCGCAAGACTGTGGTCCAGGCGCTTCTGGGGGTCTCGTTTAGACTACGCAAATGCGCTCTTCGCAGGCCTGCCAAAGTACCTTTTGTCCAGATTGCAAATTGTCCAAAATTAGGCGGACAGAGCCATATTTGGCCTGCCAAGGAGAGCTAGTGCCTCATTGCTGCTAAATAGGTTGCACTGGCTACCTATTTCTAGCAGAATCAGATTTAAAATCCTCAAGCTGGCTTTCAAATCCCTCCACACTGTTGGCCCCAACTACATTAAGAAGCGCACTGCTTTCTATGTTCCGCGGAGGATGTTGCGGTCAGCCGATTTGGCCAAAATGGTTGTACCTGCTGTTAAACGAGTCCGGATGGGAGGTCGGTCTTTTCAATATGTGGCAGCTCGTTTTTGGAATGAGCTCCCTCTTTCCCTCCGTAAAGCTAATAACCTCCTAGCTTTTAGGAAGGAGCTGAAGACCGTGCTTTTCTCCTTGTAATCAGTGTGACCGTTGTGTTTCTGCCTTTCTGTCTCTGGGTTTCTCAGGCCTCTTTGCTAAAGCGCCGGGACACCCCTTGGGGTAGCCGTGCGCTCAAAAAGTACGGCTATAACATAACATAACATAACATAGCAGTACAGATAGAACCAACAGAGGTACAAACAGAGGCAGGGGGTGTAGAAAGAGGTAGGAGAGGTACTCAAAAAGGCAAGAGAGGTACAGAAAGAGGCAAAAAAAGAAGAGAGGTGCAGAAAGAGGCAAGATAATTGCTATAAGAAGCAACAGAAGTGCAGAAAGAGGCATGAGGGGTGCAGAAAGAAGAAAGAGGAGTGCAGAAAGAAGCAACAGAGGTGCTGAAAGAGGCATGAGGGGCACAGAAAGAAGGAAGAGAAGTGCAGAAAGAACCAACAGAGGTACTGAAAGAGGCACAAAGGGTGCAGAAAGAGGCACGAGAAGTGTAAAAAAAGCAACAGAGGTACAGAAAGAGGCAAGAGTGGTGCAAAAAGAGCAAAGAGAGTTGTAGAAAGAGGCAAGAGTTGCACAAATATGGATGAGGGGTGCAGAAAGAGGCAGGAGGGGTGCAGTAAGAATTAACAGAGGTGGCAAGAGAGGTGAAGAAAGAATCAAGTGAAATGCAGAAAGAGGCAACAGATGTGCAGAAAGACACAAGAGAGGTACAGAAACAAGCAAGAGAAGTGCAAAAAGAGATAAAAGAATTGCTGAAAGAAGCAACATAGGTTTAGAAAGAAGCCAGAGAAGTGCAGAAATAGGCAAGTGAGGTACAGAAAGAAGCAAGAGCAGTGCAGAAAGAACCAACAGAAGTGCACATTTTACCCTTTCTAAGTCTAACGCTTTCCCTACTGTTATGTACACTGGAGTGGGAATAGTAAATTGTATCCCTCCTCAGTCCAGAAAGAAAACTGGCTAATATTTTTTAATGACTCTGAAGGTGTTTATGTCAAAAGCTGGTCTTTGAAAAGTCAAAGTTGTATTTCTTCTCTTGGTTTCAAAATAAGACCTGCTGCTCATGGTATTTGTTTCTGCTCAAGAACGAATCAAAACACTGAAGCAGGATAGTAGGAGAAATGCAAACTGGAGAAAACTCTAGTTTCTTGAAAAAACTCTGAGCAGCAAAATAACCCTCTGGAAATCACATCCCAGAGCAATTTAAATAGGCAGTGGTTGGAACATGGAAGGAAACATCGTAGGCAGAAACTCTGAATTGGGAAGGTTTCTTAGAATTACTAAGCTGAATGGCTCTAATCCAGTTGGTAAAATATGACAGGATCAAACTCCCAGGAGCCGTAGTATCACCATATAAAGGCAGGAGACAGACCCTGCAATCCCATCAAACAAGCAGTCCGTGTCTACCTCCTGCGGTTAAGGGGATAAGTACAGTTAACACCAGAAACCACCCTGCAGGAGAAAACACATCCCAACCATAGGGCTAGACCAACACCCCAGCTCAGTCCTTTGACAGTCTTAGAGCCAGACCGCCACCCCAACTCAGTCCTTTGCCAGTCAACAAGACAAGGGCTGATAAAAAAGTGAAACCTGACCACTAGGTGTTGAATGGCAATGTACCTGGTATTTCTTAACACTTCATAAAAAAAAGTAAAAGTCTTAGAACCCGAGTTAACTATGAAAGGGATTCGCAATACATCAACTAGGGTATCAGGCTCCTCAGCAACAAACTGATTTCAACAATATACCCTTCTACACATATGTTTTAGAGTATGGATAATACTGGTATTTGTAAAACGCAAACAATTACCACTAAGGGTGTCATGGCACTGAGGGCCATCGGGCTATAGTCACATGGTGCTGGGCTAACCTGCCTCCTGGGATCGAACCGTGAGCCCCCGTGTTCCAGAGTCAGGCACCCTGGGTGCTGCACCACACCTCTAACACATCACATGACAATATCCCACAAAGAGTGAACTTGTGATAGTTAATAGGTGGCCTTTACAAGTAAATAAAAAGGTAAAGTTTTGTCTGAGCAAACTAGTGTTCAACATTCACCTCAATGATGACTAGGGTGACCAGACGTCCTGGATTTCTCCTGACATGCCCGGTTTTCAGAGGACTGTCCCGGCGTCCTGATGCTTATCTTAATTTTCAATAAAAGTCCTGATTTTTGGGACAAAGATAAAGTCATTCCGTAAGGCATAACTGAAAATGTTCTTTCCTTTCAAGAGATGCCTCTAAAGTGATTTAATTTATTATCTGTTTGTTTCAGGCTGCACACCAGGAGGTCAGCTGCGTGCTCGCAACAGAGGAAAGGCAGAGTGGGAGGAGGGAAGGTGCTCAGGGTGGAGATCCTGCCACAGCTATTGTTATATAATAGAGGTGCTTGAGCCACTGAAAGCTTGAGCCAGGCTCAAGATCGAAGCCTAGCTCTGACTCAGCACGAGGATCTTTTGGAACCTTGAGCCCATAACAAGCCGAGATTTCATGTGCCTTCTGCCTGTCTGCTTCCATCTACCCAGGATGTGGCATTACGGGCAGAACTGGTGACCAAGTTTGAGTCTTGGCATTGGCTCGACATCCTGTGTTTCTGGGCAAATCACTTAATCCATCGCCTGTCTATAAACAATGAATGTGAAAGTGTAATGTAAATAACGCTTATGTAAAACACTCCAATACATTTAGGTCGAACTCCCACTACATAAAAACTGCAGATAAATTCACAAAGAGGAAAAAATAAAGCTTTAAAACAAGGAACAGCAAATCATTACCCATTTCCTGGCTGTTTTGTGCAAAGTGAAACCAGAAAACCTGGATAAATCACGTCTTCCTGCTTAAATTGTGTGATCTTAAGTAAATATTTTATTTAACTAAAACTTTTTTTACTTCATTATCAGAGATGAAAGCATTTTCAACTATGTGAGTTCAGAATACCAGTTGTACAAAAAAACTATTATGCATGCTTTTAACCCCTTCCATGCTTCTGTCGACCAACGGCCGTCGCAAGCACTACCTCCGTAGTGCTACGCACGTCCATTGGCCGACGCAGCCCCGCCCACTGCGCTAAACCGCCGCACTGTGGTGAATTGCTGCTGCAGTTAAGCGGTTAACAGGCTGTATTGTTGCTCTATCTGTCGTTCAGTGTTTACATGATCATTGTCTTGCCTCTTATGCCTAGATGCATCAACCTATTTAGGAAGTGCAAACGGTGCGATTCGCAAAATTCGGCCGTTTGCGATTCCTAAATAGGTGTCTGGGATGCATCAAGCATTTTTGGAAAATCGCTATTTTTAGCGAATTCCAAAAATGTGATTGCTTTTAAGGAATCGCAAATTTGCGATTCCTTAAAAGCAATGCATGATTATTTTTAAAATTGCGATTTCGCAATTAGGGGGTGCAAATTACCACGAGGTTGAACCTCGTGGTAATTTGCAAAAATGTGTCAAAATGCCCAAACATGCATTTTAAAACACTGTCATGTTACAGACACACATGTCCTTAGGACATGTGTGTGTGTAACATGCAATTTAAAATATATTTCAGGGGTGCAGGGGGGGTTCCTTTGGACCCCCCTGCACCCATGGAATGCATTAACAGTTTGCGAGTTCCAAATTGCGAATTCGCAATTCTCATTGATTCCTATGGGCCTTTTGGCCCATAGGAATCAATGGGAATTGCGAAATCGCAATTGGGAACTCGCAATTTTATTGTGATTCGGTAAAAATTGCGATTTTTACCGAATCACAATAAAATTGCGAAATTAATGATGCATTGCCATTTGCGATTCCTTATTTGCGATTTCTTATTTTTCGCAAATAAGGAATCGCAAATGAAAACGTTGATGCTTCTACCCATTAGTGTCTTAGTGTGGTAATGATTCATGTTTTGATAAGTACTTCTCTGTGCAGTCTCTAAGATCAAAGCCAGACCCTTGACTTGGCTATCCCTGTAAATCTGTTTGCACGCCCACCTCTATTATATAAAGTAGCCTTGTAAATGTATGTGAATATTAATATATATATATTACCTACTGTGTGCAAAATACTTAATTATTTAGTTTTTTTGGAGTCTAATAGAGTGCAGACTTGACCTGAAGGTATTGGAGTGTTTTACATGAGCATCAGTTACATTACACAAGGACACATTTATTTTGGTTTTAGGAATGAGGAAGATTGAGTGATTTACCCAGAATCACAGGATGTCAAGCTCACGCTGAAAATTGAACCTGGTTCCCCAGTTGCAAAGTCTGCAGCTATGACCGTAACGCCACATCCTCTCCCTTAAGTGTAACGTATAATCAAGTGATCAACTGGAAAAAAAACATAAAAACAGCAAATTCTTTAAAAGTGCTTTGTTGCTATTTGGGAACTCAGAACATATATGTCCTCATTTTAGTTGTCTAGAGCACTGGCCATAATTTCTATGGGAATAAGACACTCTCGTGGAGGAGGGTGCAGAGTCAATAAGTTGACTGCGCTGGGCAGGTGGGAGGGCCAGAAGCAGCACAACGGACCATAGAGGACTGGGGAAAGAGGAGCAAAGGTAACAACTCAACCATGCAGTACAGGTAAGAGAGGCTGTGGTAATATAGAAGATCATTGAGGGCAGAAGGAAGAGGAAGTGGCTGTACAACCATCCATGCCAACAGACCTGATTTAAGCATGAGACTCCCGAGGTTTTTAAGCCCAAAGGGCTTAATTTTAGCTGTCTCCTGCCTAAAATCTCCTTTTTTACAATGCAAGTCAATGGGGAAAATCAATTCTCCAGGTTTTTCTTTTTTTTTTAAATCCCCCTTTTACCATGTTCAAAGTCTTTGTAAGTAAGGTACATTGGATCACGGAGGGCAGGTGGAATGGGGTAGGGACATGGACTTGTATGAGAGAAGGCAGGAGGGAGATGGGCAGAAGCACCAAACTGACCTTACAGGGCAGGTCTCAGGGGTCGTAGCAGCACAATACGCCACACAGAGCAAGTGGGATGGCAGTGCAGCACAACGAACTATGGACAGCAATAGGGTTGGGACAGGGACATGCCATGGACACCAGAGAGCAGAAGGTAAAGAGGCAAGGGCAGCAAGTTGATCATACTGGACAGACTGGAGGGACAGTTACAGCACAACGGATAATGAATGACAGTAGGGAGGTAGGGGCACGATAAAAGACCAGACAAGGGAGGGGGTAGGGGTCAGCACATGGAAAACAGAGGGCAAGGTTCAAAGAGGCAAGGAAGGAACAGCAAGCTGACCATGGAGGACAGGCGGGATGGGCACTAGAAGAACAACACACCAGGCAGGGCAACAGTGAGACTATAGTGGCATACACACAGACAATGGAGGGAAGGTGGGAGGGCCTGTGGTAGGACAGAAGACAAGGCAAGCGGGAGGGTTAGTGGCAGCACAAAGGCCATGGTGGGCAAGAGGGAGGGGGCAGGTTCATGCACAAAGGGCCATGGGGACAGAAGGGAGGGGTAGGGGCTGGACACAGACAATAGGGGACTGGGGAACGGGTTTCACAACAGGCATGCAGGTAAAGCAGGAGTAGCAGTTGCAGCACAACAGAGCATGGAGGGCAGAACTGTGTGGCAGGAAAAGGGACAATGGAGGACAGAAGGGAGATTATAAGGGCATGGAACTTGGACAGGCAGGGCGGAGGTGGCATGGACAGGCACCAGCCATCTGACCATGATGGTAGGTGGGAGGGGCAGTGGCAGCTCAACAGAACACTCAGACTAGGACGGTGGCATATCCATGTAATATACTGGGGCAGAAAGGAGGGAGCAGGGCATGCACACAGACATTAGAGGGCAGGGGGAAGGAGAGTAGGGGCAGCAAGCTAAGCACCAAGGCTAAGCAGGAGGTCAGTGATTGGGCATATAATTGGGCAATGGAGGTCAGGAGGAGTGGGCAGTGGCAGCACATTGGACCATGCAGGGCAGGAGGAAGAGGGCTAGTGCATGGACTCTGAAAACAGACAGGAGTGAGGAGGTGGATGGGGCAGCAAGATAACTGTTTTGGGCAGACAGAAAGGGAAGTGACAGAACAATGGCCATGCATGGCTGTCATGATGGAGGCGGGTCATGGACTAGGACAATGGATGGCAAGGAGGAATGAGGGCAGAAGTAGCAAGCTTGGGTGGGGTAACCACAATGCCAGGCCAGGCCCTGCATTCAAACCCTCCAATGTGCATTGCGATGGGCAACTTACTTTCTGTAAAAAAAAACTGTAAGTTCATAGAAAGAACAAACGGTTACAGAGACATTATAGTTAGGAAATAGAATTAAAAATACTTTATAAATTAAGTGAAAAAAACAAAGGTTACAGGGACATTATAGTTGGGCTCAGATTTCACTTATACAAATCAGTGAATTACAGCAGTTATAGTTAACTTAGCTAACTATAACTTATGCCCCTGCAATTCACTGCGTATGACCTCACATATTACATCACTAATGACATGGTCAGAGACATCGCTCATAATATTACTGATGACATCTCAAATGACATCACTGATTAAATCATCTAGTGATTGTGAGTGTTTTCTTAACATTTTTGAGTATTAAACATATATAGGCACTGCAAAAATACCACATAAGCCCAGATTTTCAAATTAGGTTTTCCGATAACATCTCTAAAACTACTGAACGGATTTACACCAAATAACAAAAAGCATGATCTCCAGAACAAAATCTACCTTTATGCCGAATTCGTGTAATTCCATCCAGCAGCTGGTGCTACTGGTGTGTCTATGGACTCTATGCGAATTAACATGGGAAACAAACTTTTTTTACCCCACTCCATTTTTCTCGGCAACCACTTGACAGATCACCCTGAAACTTTCCATGCACTAGAATCACAAAAAAAAGCAGGCTTTTTTTAGAAAATGTTGTGAAGATTAATAAACCAGTGCAAAATATGCCTAGGCAAGTAAAAAAATGAAAAATTCACATGCTACCCTAAAAATCCCCTTGCTACCCAAAAATGGATACCCACCCTAAACAATCCCTTGCCACACAAAAACCCATACTCATCCTTCATCCTAAAAATTCCCTTGCCACCCAAAAACCCATACCCACTCTAAAGCCTAAAAATCCCATTGCCATTCAAAAACCCATACTCACTCCAAACACTAAAAAATACCTCAACACCCAAAATCCCATACCCAGCCTACACCCTAAAAAATTCCCTTGCCACTCAAAAACCCATAATCACCCTAAACCCTAAAAAACCTCTTCATTCTATATTCTGTAACTGTAGTAGAAATGCGCTAAAGTCACAGTTTTTGGTACGAGATATCGGTAAAGTCTGTTATCAGTTGTCATTGTTTTGCGCATTGCAGTGAATCATGTGGTATTTAGATTTTAAATATGGGAAATGTCATAATTTCCCCATGGCTGTTGAGAGTCCTTGGGGACAAACAGTAAGTCCCACACAGCGGGATTGCTAAAATGTCTTCAGAGGCCATGTCCCCTTTCTCCACCACTCTGCCAAAGCATCACCTGGCGCACTACTGGTTGGGGAATGAAGCCAGCTTGAATGCTGCTGGACCTTGGGGCCACTCTGCAAACGCCTTTAACACTTAACAAACCATAGAAATTAACTTAAAAAACACCAAAGGTTACAGGGACATTATAGTTCGGAATTAGCCTTTAAAAAACCTTCGAAATGTACTGAAAAATCCAAAGGTTACAGGGACGTTATAGATAGGAAATGCATTTTTTTTTTAACTTGGAAATTTTTATTGAAAAAAACAAAGTTTACAGAGACGTTATAGTTAGGCTCAGGTTTCATACATAACCAGTGAAATTTAGCAGCTATAGTTAGCTGAGCTAACTATAACTCACTCCCCCACAATGCTTTGTTTATGACCTCACATCTTAAATCATTCATGGCATGGTCAGTGTTGTATCTTAGCAACCTTACAGCATCTGGTGTCATCCCCACTGGATTCTAGATTGTGCAATCTCAGGAGCAGAAGGCAGGTAGTTGCTGAAGGGAGGATTTAGGTGATTGTTGTTGTGATCCTATTAAACTATATATAACTTTATTGGACTCTGTGGCTCCTTAAAAAGTGGCAACAAGGAAGGAATGCTTCCTGACTAAGATGTGATGCGGTGGAGAGTCGAAGCCCAGAAAATCCACTGGGATCTTGATGCTACATGCTAGCACTTTTAGTGTTAGCACCTATAAGGGTGTGTTGCACAGTGGTGACTGTGCATGTTATTATTTAAAGAAAAAGGCAATCATCGCGCTCTACTCACGCTTTTGTCGGCTGGCGGCGATACTTTTAGAAACGGCATGATTGGCAACAGGGACAACGTCATATAGAACAGAGCTGGAGGATTGCCTGAGGGCGGCGTTATCGTGGCTCCGGTATCTCAGCAGCAGGTACCCCATCAGAGGTAATTGGTTCCAGAGGACGTAATGCCCAGTTTCACAATACTATCGGAAGCAAATAGCCAGAAATTGCATTCGTGAAGGATATCAGGGCATCTAACATTATTGACTTTTTTTAAGATGTCTTCAGCAGAAAAAGTTATCTAGAGTGCATTATAACCGATAATGGGCCACAGTTCATGGCTATTTGGTAGGTACATGGCCAAGTCGGGGGTATCACATCTTACCACTGCTGCTTATAATCCAATTGAAAACGGCGCGGTTGAGAGATTCAACCATGTTTTGAAAGAGTGTATTCAATTGGCTAACGAATCTGGGGGCATATTACCTAGCAATAGCGATAATTATCGCTATGCATGGTTAGCGGCTAAAATTATATCGCCGCGCTCCGACGATTTTTACCGCTGAGATACCTTGATATTATCAAGGTTTATCTCAAAAGCGGTAAAAATCCTGCGAAATTTGTTCTGGGCTGTAGAAAGTGAAGATAAAATACTAAAACCCGAAATTTTGGCATCATATAAGATGGCTGGTCAGATTTTAGTTGTGTGCATTTTGACAATGGGGGCAATATGCTTGGATAGGGACAACCTGTGCTCCTTAATCAGGGCACCGGCTAGCTGAGCGTGTTTCAGCGCTAGCATTTCGACTTGGGCCTTCCAACTTAATTTATCATTAACACCCAAGTAGGTAAAAACATCTGTTTTCTCTAATGGATCGCCTTCCATGTAAACTCATGCTTTAACTGGCTTTAACCCATGGAGCACCATAAACTTTGTTTTCCCTACATTGACCACAAGCTCATGTTCGCGACAAAACACCTCAAAACGAGACAGTGCCAGCTGCAGTCCCTGTCTCATTTTGGATATCAGCAGGGTGTCGTCCGCGAACATGAGCAGTGGCACTTTCATGCCAGCTAACATTGGCGCAACAGTTGGGTGATTTACAAAGTACTGACCACCCCGTTTATAAATAAAGAAAACAAGGTGGAAGCCAGCACACACCCTTGTCGAACGCATTTGCTCACCTCAAACCTTTCTGTAACCTCACCTGGTTTGCCCCAATGAACCTGTGCATAAGTATATTCATGGAATTTGACCAAAATAGTAACCAACTCTATTGGCATCCCCATTTTCAGTAATGCTTTCCACAGTTTTACCCTTGGAACGAGATCAAAAGCGGATTTTAAGTCCACAAATGCCGCAAAGAGCATGCCCCCACCTAAAACCACCTCCTTCCAGTATATTGATACAAATCTGAAGGCCTGGTCAAGGGTCCCTGTATGTGACCAAAACCCTGTCTGTAAAGGTGTTAAAATGTCGGCTTCGGTCATCCATCCCTGTATCTTCCCCAGTACCAATCTCGCTATGATCTTTTGAACAGCATCGATTAGACTGATGGGTGTATAATTTGCTGCAGCAGAGCGATCTCCCTTCTTATAAATCGGTATGATCTCTGCTCCAGACCAGGATGCTGGAAATGGGGCTCCACTGGCTATGGCATTTGCTGGTAACTTTACATATGGGACCCATAGATCTTGGTCTTGCTTAAACAGGTCTACAGGGATGCAGTCTGGCCCCGGGGCCCTGCCACTCGGGATTATTTTCAACACAGACTCCACATCTCTACATGTGAACTTCAGTGGTTCTTCAGATAGGATAGACGGGACAGCTTCATCACTACTAAGGGCTGCCTTGAACTGTGTTTCAAAATATGTCACCTATTGCTGAGGTTCAACATGATTGCTCGGAGCCTGTGACTGAGGACTGTTCCTCCATTTAAATAGGTGCCAGAATTGGGTCATGTTTCTTCCATTACATGCCTGTAACAAGTCCTTCCATCGATCATCGTCCCATTCTCTCTTAGCTTGTCTCTGTGAAGCTTTGTACTTAGCTCTACACTGCTTGATATTAACTTGTGACCTTGATTTGATAGCTTCCACCAGGGCTTTATAAGCCTGTCTACAGGAGTTGTTATACCACCAGCTTGGCTTCAGCGGACTAATCTTTTTGCAAGAATTTTCCTTGATAGAGTTCCTTGAAGAGTTCGTTATGAACAACCGATAGGTTTGCATTTTACGCCTCCTGGGTCTCACAATCGGAAAGGTTTGTCAGAGAACCCCAAACCATGCCCTAACCTGCGCGACATTTCTATCGTTGTTAGCTACCCTTGCCCACCGAGCCCTTCTTAAATCATTCGTAATAGTTACCATTCCCAAATGAATATCACCTTCCCTCTGTAAAAGGCTACAAAAGCTTTGATCGTTAATTCTTAAAACCAGTGGGTTGTGGTCACTTTCTGGCCTACTCTGAACCTCCATGTCTAAAACAGAGGGCCACAGTTCCACATTGACAAGTATGTAATCTATACGACTATCAAATCTACCATTGTCAAATGTCATTGAACCCTGCCTATCAGACTGCGTCCTTCCGTTAACCACCCTTAGGCCCCTTTCCAAGCACAACCCCTTCAATTGAAGTGCGGCCTCAGACCATTTCCTTATGGGTTGGAGGTCTAAGTGAGGGATGCCCCATAATGCATCCACATCTTCACTGAGCCTTCCATCTTCAAAATCCAGGGGTTCAAAACAAGTGTTGAAATCACCAGCAATAATCTGGTTACTAATATTTGCCTCTTGGGACAAATAAAATAAAAATTGTAAATCATACGTTCTTATATAGCGCCTTTCACCGTACGGTCTCAAGGCGCTTGCTTTGGGAACCCGTCCTGGCCTTTCCCTACAAGATTACCCCTACTGGGCATCCCCAAGGTGAAGACCAGGCATCCCATTGCGGTGGGGCCGTAGTGGAGATTAAGCAAGCTATTGCCGAGAGTTGCAGAGTGTGAACCCACGATTCGAGTAGGCGCTGAGGCGAAAATTATCAAGTCCGTGGACATTTTGAGCTCAAGGCCCTGCCGCATCGGGGATTGAACCCTAGTCCCGGGTCTGACCTCTGCATCATGGACTGCCTCCTCTAACCGGTGAGCCACACTTCTCCACCAATATTCTCCACAACCACCAACACCAATATTCTCCACAAATAACTTTCCAAAATTGTAATAACATTTGAACTCCTGCTGCCCGGTTGGCCCCGCAAATATACATTGTATATGATCATATCAAGGCCTTTTGGTGAGCTGACCCGTATGGCCAAAATATCTGGGCTATAGATAGTTACCTCATCTATCCTAATCCCCTCAAGTTGCCGCACCCAACAAGTCAACCCACCAACTGGTCTACCCCTAGTTCCCTTGGTCGCTGCTTTAAAGAAGTTTAAACAACCTACATGAAAAACTCCTTCTGCCGACCATGTCTCTTGGAAAGCCCATATGTCCGTGCACTCTATATATGATGACCAATCTGCGGACATTGATTTTGATTCCAATCCCGCTATATTCCAAGAGGATAGAGTCATAAATGGGCTTGAAGAACTAGGGGAACTTCATTTGCAGTGCTGATCATAACCTCCTTTATATTCACATCAGTTGTTAAAGGTTGACCTGTACTAGGGGTTCTTAAGAGAGGTTGAACCTCAAGATCAGTGAGATTGTTCCTCGGTTCACTACCCGTGCAGGCATTCCCTGTACCAGCTATCTGTGTAACCCGGGGGGGGAGCACTCCCTCTTCCCAGCTTATTACAGGTACAAGTTGTTGGATTCCTATCTACCATCTTTTTAACCCCAGTGCCAACAACCCACTGTAGTGTCATTCCACTCAGTCAGTCGATGTCTTCAAGAGTTGATAGTAACTCAAAGCAATTATTGGTCTGAATAGGATTATCGAACAAATTGTGAACCCTATGAGAGACCCAAGCTTCCTTATTTCTAGGCATCGTCCGTGCGTTGTAGAAGAACCCTAGTGGAAGTAATCTGATTTCCTCTACTGCAGGGGGATAGTGCCCAGCCATCTCTAAAATGTATTGTACCAAAGAGGGTGACCTAAAACTCAGTACCACACTATCGCCAGCCATAGATTTATATTTGTCGCACCATTTTGAATTCGTCTAATAATTCATGTCTAATGCCTGTCTTTTTGCTCAGGAAATGGAGAGCCTTGTTTTTAAGCGTTGACCAATACTCTCGAGTTCCCGGGGGAAGTGGGGGCACATTGGCTAAGATAACCGTGTAGGGCGTGACTTCAGGGGGGAGATGGAGACTAGGTAGCATGTTAGAACCCCCTTCTATACCTTGCTCAGCCCGCCTCCTGTTATCTTCTACCCCACACTGCTGCACCAACGGTACAGCAGCACCATTGTTTAAACTAGATGGAGGAGGGCAGACTATACTTATCACCGGTTGTGCCCGGTCAGCACTTATTTGGGCATTTGCCATGGTTCCCAGCTGCGTGTTGGGTACAACTTACTGAGGTGTTACATTGGACCCCCCCATTAACCTGGATGGTAGATTGGGCAAGATTCTTTTGATTACTACAAGACAGGCGTTGTTCGATCTTATCAAGCCTATCATTAACTGAGTCTAGTCTTTTGAGTATTGGATCAATTAGGGCAGCTATTTGATCTCTTAATAATAAGCACAAATCTTCCTGATTGAACTGAAAGTTTGTGCAAGTTGCCTGCTTATATTGGGAAGCTAATAATGTGGGTGATGTGTATACAGCGAGATTAGCATCTAAGGTATTAACCCCCGGCTTCCCGAAGATGTATACCCCACTAGATTCTTTATTGGCGGTCAATTGATTTTGTTTAGTTGTACATCGACCTTTCCATTTTTTTAGTAGGCGGTTCAACCCCTGATCCCCCATAGCTTTCTTTCCCCTAGTCTTTACCATAGCTGGGCTCTGTGTACTGCACTGGAGTTGCGAGGAACCCGGGGTGGGGGACATAGACACCTCACATAAAAAACTGGGGGGTGCTGTGTCGCAAGCGGGTTCTAAATCGGTACTAGGCAATGATTGGGGTATTTGGGTGCTGGGCAAGGAGCCTCCCATAGATAGTGCTGGTTCCAGCGAGAGCCTACGCTCGGTTTCCTGGATCTCATGCATTAGAACAGATTCGGCTCTATTTAGGAAAGCATCTAATGTGCCCACCACCCTATCTCCCACCTTTATTTTGCTCATATTTATGGGAGCTCAGTACCTCAGATCCACACAGTGGCAGAACCCCAGCTAGCTTACAATAAAAAGGGTCCCAAACAAAGAATATCAAGCTTACAGGTCGCCTCAATAAATGTCAGTAACGTGGTCCGGCCTCGTCTGGGCTCTGACGGGCACGGATGGGCCCGCCCTTGTCCCTGGCTTTCCCGGGCAGCGCCTGGGCAAGCCCGCGCGTGTCCCGCGCTGCGGGAGCCCTGTGTCTCTTTTGAACACCTCCCGGTGCTCACGCTCGCAATGTACGGCGAGAATACCGCATGGGATTCTGGGTAATGTAGTTTCCTTGCGGCAGATCCAACAGAATGTAGCGTCCGCGTGCAAGCACCAAACGCTATGCAGGCACCAGTGCTGTGACTCAGCTCCTCGTGGCAACGAACCTCTGTGACCCCCAGGCAGCAGATAAGATGATGGCAAGATGTTTAAGGACTGACAACAAGAAGAACGGGGTCCCGCGCTGCGGGAGCCCTGTGTCTCTTTTGAGCACCTCTGGGTGCTCATCTCGCGATGTACGGCGAGAATACTGCATGGGCTTCTGGGTAATGCAGTTTCCTTGCGGCAGACCCAACAGAATGCAGCAGAATGCGCGTCCGCGTGCAAGCACCAAACGCTATGCAGGCACCAGTGCTGTGACTCAGCTCCTCGTGGCAACGAACCTCTGTGACCCCCTGGCAGCAGGTAAGATGATTGCAAGATGTTTAAGGACCGGCAACAAGAAGAACGGGCTGACTTTTTGGATACATATCATAAATCCTGTGGGGTGGGGAAAGCCTCCAAAATACGGGTGATACGGAGCTGGTTGTGGTCTCAATATCGCAGAAACCACTTTCACACCTCAACACCGATCTACTCCTTAAGCCTCCACACTTCACCCATACAGCCACTCTTGCATTTACTCACTGACCCATACAGTTATTCGTAGACGCTATCACTCACCTATACTTCCTTTCACATACCCAATTTCTCACCCATATACCACTGACACATGCACTCACCCACACAGCCATACACACACTCACTCACCCATACAGCCCCTCACACACACACTCACTAACCTATTAAGCTACTGAATCACTTACTCACTCATCCATACAGGCAGTTACACACACCCTCGCCCACCCACACAGACACTCAGGCACCCATACAGGTACTCAGACAACCAATCAATCACCCATACAACCACTCACACATCTACTCACATACCCATACAGCCATTTAGACACCAAATGACAGACTGACACAAACATTCACACAACCAGTCACTCACCCATACATTCACTGAGACACCTAATCACTCACTTATACAGTCAGTCACGCACCTACTGACTCATCCATACAGGCACCCATACACCCACTGTTTCACCAATACACCGTAGTATATAAATGTAACACTCATAAACCTTTTAAAAATACTCAAAGCCATTGTATGATGTCATCATTGATGTAATTTGAGATATCATGAGTGATGTCATCAGGAATGTCATTGACCATGTCATGAGGCATGTAATATGTGAGCTCACAAGCAGAGTTATAGTTAGTTCAGCTAACTATAACTGCTGAATTTCACTAGTTTTATATGAGTGAACCCTGAGCCTAATTATAACGTCTTTGTAACCTTGGGGCCCGATTCACAGAACTAACTTAAGACAAAATCCTAAACTTACTACTTTTGGTATTCACAGAAGGCATTTAGTAGCAGTAAAGTTAAGATTTTGTCTTAAGTCTGTCTTAAGTCTGTCTTAAGTCTGTCCTAAGTTTGTCTTAAGTTTGTATTAAGTCTGTCTTAAGTCTGTCTTACGTTTGTCTTAAGTCTGTCTTAAGCCTGTCTTAAGTCTGTTTTTAAGTCTGTCTTAAGTCTGTCCTACTACTTTTGGTATTAACAGAATGCATTTAGTAGTAGTAAAGTTAGGTTTTTGTCTTAAGTTTGACTTAAGACAGACTTAAGACAGACTTAAGACATTCTTAAGACAGTCTTAAGACATTCTTAAGACAAACTTAAGACAGTCTTAAGATAAACTTAAGACAAACTTAAGACATCTTAGGACAGACTTAAGACAGACTTCAGACAGACTTAAGAGAGACTTAAGACAAACTTAGACAGACTTAAGACAGACTTAAGACGAAATCCTAACTTTACTACTACTAAATGCCTTCTGTGAATACCAAAAGTAGTAAGTTTAGGATTTTGTTTTAAGTTATTTCTGTGAATCTGGCCATTTTTTCCAGTTAATTTCTACGTTTTTTTTATTCCAATTCATATATATAACTTCCCTGAAACCTTTGTTTTTTCCGTGAAAAAACAAAGGTCACAATGACGTTAATGTTAGAAAATAGAATTAAAAAAAACCTTAGAAATTCACTGAAAAAAAGAAAGGATACAGGGATGTTATAGTTAGGCTCAGTTCACACAGAAAACCATAGAAATTCAGCTGTTATCATTACCTGAGCTTACTATAACTTGCTCCCCCACAGTGCACTGCTTATGACCTCATGTATTACATCACACATCATTTAATTTATCTGTTTCTCTCATGCACTGTGAGTGGGTGTCTGAGGGTCTGTGTGTGTCTGTGTGGGTGTGTGGGTGTGTGAGTATGTCTGTGAGTGGGTGTGGGTGAGTGGGCCTGTGAGTGGGTATGTGAGTGTCTGTGTGAGTGGGCTTGCGAGTGTCTGTGTGGGTGTGTGAGTGTCTGTGTGGGCCTGTGAGTAGGTGTTTGAATGTGACGTTAAGTCAGTTTCTCCAACCCAGCTGTGTTACACAGCTGGGTTGGAGAAAGGGCACAGGCTCTAATTCACTGTCTGATCAGCAACCAAGGCCACTCAGACCAATACTGGTGCTGTTCTCATGCTATGAGAGCAGCATTTGGATGCATGGGATGATGCCCTAGCTACTTTCCACCGAGCATGTCTCCAACGCGGAGTCACCTAAACATGGCCCCCCATTGGTATAGTTTCCGCATGAGACACCAGCGCGCGACATGATGTGGGCTCCTGTGGGCTCCTGTCACCCCCTGCCCCCTCCCCTCCCCTCCCCTCCCCCCCCCCGGGCCGGGCTACCTGTGCCTTCCCCGTTCTCCAGTCCTCCCCATTCTAGCCTGCTGGCGACACCGCATTAAACGCTAAACATTTCACGCGCAAGATAGCGCGACGCGCACAATCAGCCATTCTCTTTTCCTTTGAGTTTTCTTCGCTTTTTTCTATTCTTTGTTGCACATTCATGCACGGTTGTGGTGTAGACTGTCTTTATTTCATAGTTCTTATTTCAGTAAGTAAAAATGTTTTGAATATCAAACTGCAAACGTGCCTATGCATAGAGTTTGTTACAATGACAGGGGGCCCAGTTGTGCTGATGTCCTGATTAAGTGAGAGATCAACTCGCTCTTCCATATAGAATGCGATGGAGATAAAGCTTCTCTGAGCAAAGATTGATAGCAAGAGCGAGGCATGGCCGCCTCGGCGTGTCTTGGGCTCAAAATTCCACGGACCTGATAATTCTCGCCTTGGTGCCTATTCCAATCATGGAGTCCCACTCTGCAACTCTGGGCAATAGCTTGCTTAATCTCCACAATGGCCCCCACAACGCTAAAGGATGCCTGGCCTCCACCTTGGGGGTGCCCAGGAGTGGACGCCTCACAGGGAAAGCCAGGATGGGTTCCATAGCGGTATTCGTACAAACGCCTTGAGACCCTTGCGGGTGAGTAGTGCGCTATACAAGTATCAATTTACAATTTACAATTTACAATTTACATGGAGTAGAGAGGACTGGGATATGGAGGGTAAAACTTGATTTGTGATCTCGAGGACACCAAATAGCAAACAGACGCGGTTATTAAGGGGATGCTACTTTCCTTTACATATTACCTTCCTTATTATTTACATGTATCCGTAACCCCCCTTGGGCTCATTTGCACCTCCCCCCCCTTTTTTGGTTTCCTCTCCTGATGAATATGTACGTATCTGCACAACCGATTGACGATTGCTATATGTTAAATCACGACACCGCAGGAAACTGTTGTTGCTAATGCATGTTATTTTGTGTAATCCTGAGTATTTATTCACTGTCACCTCTTACGATATAGACACAGTGTACGGTTATGAACATGTTGTGTACTGTAAATGACAAAATGCAATAAAAGATAATTTAAAAAAAATTAAAAAATGAGAGCAGCATTTGGATTGGGTGTGAAACCTGTGCCCTGAGGGCACATCCCCTCTGGTCCGATGAGGGAAACAGAGATAAGGCCATTAGTGGGAGCGGAGTGGCAGGGAAGTCTTTTTTCTTTTCTTCATATAATCCCCACCCCCTCCCCAAACCCACGTTTTCTCCCCCTGTGGCCACCCTACCACTTTATATAGGCGGCAGCTGTCACTGGTGCTCACCTAGCATTTTCTGTTCAGTTACTTTCCTAAGTCAGAAGCACCACAGGGCCAAACTTTAACTCTTCTCTTTAGTCTTTAATTGTTGCAGGTTCAGTTCCCCAAAGCCCCTTCACTGTGAATTGCCTTGAGAAGAACCCATGAGAGTTTAAGACCTCCTTCTTTCTTGTCCATTGTAGGTTCTGTTCCCAGAGATCCTTACCTAACCCTTGCCCACTTGACTTTGTGCAAGATTTCTGGTTTGTTTAATGGTCAATGTCGAGCACAAAGTTGGTTGGCAATGGGAATCTTTCCATCTTGTACAAGATGTTTAGTGTTTAAGTTAACAGATGTATTTATTTGTCAGCTACAGTCATGTAGGTATCCCAGAGAATAGTTTAGTCAAAATCTACATAAATTCAGGTTAAAGCCAGACTTGTGAGGGAGCTAGAGTTTTTTTCATTTTGGGGAGCTTTAGATGTTGTTTCCCATAGGTGACTTGTAGGCGTTTTTCTCTCGCTGTGTTACTACAGATTTGATTCTCAGAGAACCAACCATCTGGATCATAGCGGAGCTAGCACAGTCCAGTCTTGGAGAAAATGTCCTTACATTCAGCCAATAGGGCAACATTTATGAGGGAGCTAGATTTCATTTCTTTTGCATACTGTTTTTATATCCGATATGCAAAACATGTTTCTTTACTGTTTGTCATTACAGATTCTATTCGCCAAGGAAGAATTTCAGAGCAGCTCTTTCTCTTGTTTCTATCATTGAAAGTTCTG
This sequence comes from Lissotriton vulgaris, assembly GCF_964263255.1. Taxonomy (NCBI): domain Eukaryota; kingdom Metazoa; phylum Chordata; class Amphibia; order Caudata; family Salamandridae; genus Lissotriton; species Lissotriton vulgaris. Next base: position 137,479,120 of record NC_141691.1, read on the forward strand.
TTCCCAGAGATTCCAGCCTAGCCCTGTCTCCTTAACTTTGTAATACATTTCTGATTATTGGGATGATCAAAGTCACAGACATGGTTGGTTTGGAAAGGGCATTGTGCAGGGCGTTAAAACGGCAAGCAAGTATTCAGTTTTCAGAACTGCTTTGCTTTTACTCTTCACCAATGTTACTCACTTTATAAAATTTAAAATACTTGGGGGCAGATTTATGAAGGCCTTGCGCCGCTGGTGCGTCATTTTTAACATGGGAAAATGTGACGCACCGGCGGCGCAAGTCCTTCATAAATCTGCCCCTTGGGGCCTAATTTACAAGGCCCCTAGCAGCACTTTTGCGCCACTTTTTCCGATGCTCCAGTGGCACAAGGAGCTGCAGCATATTTGCAAGGCCACTTTTTTCATGGCCTTGTAAATATGTGCCCCTTTTACACAGAAAGAACACAGTGGGAAATGGGCATTCCATAAGTGTTGCTGTGGGTGTTCCCATGCAACACCCATGGAATCTGAAGCATTTCGAGATTTACAAGGCATCATAAACCCGGGAATGCGTCAGATTCTAAGACCACCCCAAGGGTGGCGTTAGGGAGGACAAACAAAGAGAAAATATCCTTATTTCTCCTTGTTTTTTCCTCTTTTATGTGTGCTGCATTCTATACAGTGGCGGCTGGTGACATTTGAAAGTGGTGACGCGTAAAGTGATAATGATACTGCACCATAGCGAGCGAGCATGGACCCCCCAAGGAGGGTTCGGGAGGATTTCCCCCCGAGAAAATTTTGAAAAAATAGTGGAAAAATGGTGCATTTTCAAGCAAATTTGAGAAAGCAGGAAGGTTAATAAAGCAATTGTGAAAGTGCAGGTATTACATTATTAAAGAGCTGTCATATAACATACTAGGTAGCTGCTTATTCAGTATAACAACAGAGCTTCATAACAGACAAATGCAGTGACTCACTGACCTCTTTACCGCATTTTGTGATCTGGATCAGGTACATGTTCCTTGCAGCAGGCATATTAACCTTCTCTGCTACCTTTCCATGAGTCAAAACCTCCATTAGACAAAACTCTGATCTCTCTCTAGGATAAACATGACCTGGGGCCACAAATTATGGCAGAGCAATGCGGGGAGTGTTTTAGGGTGTCCCATGGCAATGAGGGGTCATGGGCTCCAACTGAGTCAATTCTATTCAGTTCTTCACCTCTATAGTTCGGCCCCCCCTTACCATGAGCCCAGCACTCAGCAGTGTCAGCAGCACCAAATAGACCTCGGTAGTGCCTGTCCTTTTAGGGGCGCCCGGGCAGTCAGCGACTACTGTCCTCTGACAACCAGACCCCTTTTTTTGCTGTTGATGTCCAGAGGCTCAACCCTAAGTGTTGGACCCAAAGCAGATTGCCAAGTAACCCTAAAGCAGTGGCCCTGTGGGCAGTGAAGTCCTTTCGTCACACACCATGAAAAGCTAGAGTTGATCCACCTAACTCAGCCAGCAATGCTTGCCTGCCTGCCTGCCTTAAAATCCCACAAGCCCCCTGTTAGACCTGTCAGCCCTTGGGTGGTCTTTCCCTGTATTTTTTGCCCTTGCCTCATTTTTCACACCTACTTTTTGTTGGCTTTAGGACTCTGGGCACCCTCCCATTGCTAACCAATGCCAGGGTGCAGGTGTTCTCTTCCCCCAATATGGCTGCCACTGACCCCTGCTACTGCAGCATGGTATGTATAGGCGCACTCTAGTAGCCAGGAGCTGGCTGGAACCCTTAAACAATGTTGCCATACCAGCCTGCCAGCCTGCCCATAGCTAGAATGAGGGAAGCTCCTGGAACCTTCTAGAATAGGGGAGGCACCAACTGCCACTGCCAACTGCTACTTTATAAGGAAAAGGAGGGAAACTTTCTAGTCAGTTGGGGCATCACTGACCTGGGGAACCCACGCAGGAGTTTTATGCGGGAGGGAGTAGTGAGGAACCTATGCTACTGGGAGTGACCCGAAGAAGTGAGGTAACCCCCTGGGGAGGAGGGCGGTAGGCCGGGAGAGGCCCGAGGTCACCCCTCCCCCGGGGTTCTCTGAGACTGGGCCCTGTTGGCCCCTTTCCCCTTCGAATGTGCCTCAAGAGTATTTACCAGCCTGAAATGTTTAGCGTGCACCGTATCCACAAGCCTGAAATGTTATAGTGCACCGTATCCACAAGCCTGAAATGTTTAGCGTGCACCGTATTTACGAGCCTGAAATGTTATAGTGCACTGTATTTACAAGCCTGAAATGGGAGGGAGATTCACTTCACTGTACTGAGTTTTCTTGCAGGGGTGGGCTTCCACAGTATTCTGATGATCTGCTCTTGGTCGCAAGCCGACCGGAATTCACAAGAAGAAAGGCTTGTCACAAATAATTAAAGGTTGTGTTCTTTGGAGTTCCTTGTTGGACTGAGAAGTACTTGCCGATATGTTGTATTACCTTTAAGGAAAGGCGTCCTTGAGAGGTTTGATGTGATATTTAAACGCATTACTATAGTCACTTCTTGTAGGATCCTCCAGTTACCCCGTTACCCCGTTGCCTGTCAGAGAGTTGATACGACTGGCGGGGTTAGCTAGTGTTTCACTGCTAGATGAGCTGGTTATTATTCTAATGAAATGTTCACCCATTCATAGAAAAATTTAACCTGAACGTGATTCATGAAATGTCTCGATGAAATGCTTACCTGAAATGCTGATGAATTAATAATGCAACGCTCTATTTGAAAGCCTATATAAAAGATCTTGATTCTTTCAAATACAACTACTGGTGTGGTCTCCATTATTGCGCCACTGTGTGTTTTATTGGATGTGTGCGTTAAGTAGCTGCTTTACACACAAGCCCCTGGCTGCCTTCCTGCTCGAGCCATGCTACCCCCTTAAGAGCTGGTGACCCCAGGTCTTACACCCCCTCTATGCAAACCACCCTCACACTTAATACTGTTTCTGTTCAGAAAAGCACCTAGAAGCAGTTCAATTATGTTGCGTGCGCCTTACAAACAACATTGACATGGATTATAACAGAGGGTCAGTCTGTCTCACTACCCACACATCATGAAAAGCTAGAGTTGAGCTAATGCCGGCCTGCCATAATATGAAAACCTATTCAGTAGCACTTGAAAAAGGGAATTGTGTTTACATACGCTACACGGAAATATTCCACTTCGGCTACCAGCTTTTCCATTCTTTGTAAACAGAATGTTTCCCTGAATGGGGATAAAGCTCGACTTTGTTTGGTACTGACAGCTAGAGAAAGGAACAGTGTACTGAGCGGGATAAAATGTTTTACTGGCCCTTTAAAATGAAAATTGCATTCTACCTTTGTGGCCCCTGGCTATATCTTATCAGATCTGCTAGAGACAGATTTCGCGTTGGCAAGATCTCATTTAACAGCAAACATGAGAATACCTGGGAAAATATAAACAGGGGATTTCTGGGCTTTTTTGAGCACTTGTACATTTTGAATTGCGTTTTTCATTCGTAAGGGCAATGAAAAACAGTCCCTTTATGCGACTGAACTATGCAGTTTTCCTGACACACATTCTGCCCCTGGTACTCCCAGTGACTTGAGTGAGCAATCACAGCAGGACTACAATAGTAGCCACATCTATCACCACAGAAGGGACCAGAGCAGCAACAACAGCTGTCCTTACAGCAGTAACACATGTGCTGTCATAGCAGTTACCAATGAAGCAATCACAGGTTCCATCATGACAAGGACCATACAAGCAACAACAGCTGTCTGCGCTGCAGGGACAACAGCAGCAACCACAGTAGTAACCACACCAGTGGAGTACAATAGCGTCAACAGTTGCCTCCGATTGAGTCACAACCGATGCGACAATTGCCACCACCACTGTAGCAACAACTGATGCAACAACAGTAACAACGGCTGCAAGTACTACAGAGCTAAAGATATAACAGGACTCCAGTAGTGATCATAGGTGCCATCAGGGTAGAGACCAACGCAATGACCACAACTGTAACCACAGCAGGGAAGACAGCACCAACCAATGAATGCAGCATACAATCACAAGCGCTGAGTGCAAACCTCTCTCACACGTACTGGTGCTGCTCTCGAAAGCACCTCCCAGAAGCAATTTAACTAGTAACAGTGTGCGCTTTGCAAACAAAATTAACTTTGTTGGATGTACCAGCCGCCATGGCGCAGAGTATTAATTATTGATTATACAATTTAGGAATCTGAGGCTGAGCTCGACCTCATGGCGACGGACGGTTCGAATCCAAGTGGGTCGACTCCGCCTTTCATCCTTTCCTTCAGGTGCTGCTGCTGGCCTGCAGCTCGGAAGAGAAGCCAGTTCATGTGCATGGCAGAGCTTTACCAATGAGAACCAGACAGAAGGTTTGGACAATTGAAAAGGAGCGCGTTATAAATGGGCAACACAAGTACCAGATGGAGCGCTGAGCAGAGTTTAGAATGCAGAGCAAAGGTCAGGAAGCTACTAGTCGGGTCAGGGGCTGAGAACAGTGACCTGGCCCACGTAAAGCCTTGGATATATGTATACTCATGGGACCGATTGCTAGGGTGCATATCTGTGTTACAGTGGATAACATTCCATTTTTGTGTGGATGTGCCCCAGTACTGTTTTTGCCTCTGTATGCAAGCAGTACACAAAATTCAAACCTCTTGGTTGCTTTGTTAGTTCTTGATATAGCAGATGTGTTCAACATCAGCTGACCAACCATGAGGACGGGGAGAGAAACCTCTCTTTTTGTTTCTCACGTTTGGTCCATGGAAAATGAAATAAATACCAATGCTTGTACGTTGCTAGCTGACTTGACCTCTGAAGGTAAAGGGGAGGATGGGGGGGAAGGCCAGAGACCCCGACTTTAAGAATGAGGAACCCTGCTCGAGTCTCGGCACTTTAGCTCAACATCTTGTGATTCTGGGCAAATCTTTTACAATCCTTGTGCCTCAAAAAAGGTGTCCTTGCATAATACAATTGGTGCTCGTGTAAAGAGCTCCGAGTCCAACACCTTCGGTCGGATCGAGTTCGCCCTATATATAACTTTTAAAAAAACTGTTCCTTCATTTTTTTAGACTACTTATACTATACCCCATCCACGTGACAAGCGTAAATACGGGTTAAATGTTCATTGTAAAAAAAAAAAACAGGTGTGTGGAGGGTCAAGGGGATATTTAATGACCTTTCTGCTCATACCCCTTACTACGGATACCCGAGTAACCCGAGCGGGAATGGGGGTGTCGGGGAGGCCATTACTCGCACTTATATAGCTCCCATTCATTAGAAGAAGTGGCCACTATCGCCATTGGCAATCCGCAAACTGCAGCGTGAACGGAGAGACACTACTCTCATGCGCATGCGCCTTAGCGCGATCCAGGTAGAAAGCGTCAGTGTGTGCAAAGGGACACTGCTCTTGCCAGCATGCGCCGTGACGTTAGGCTGTCAGACAATAGCGTGTGATTTGTTATTGTCTAAGTGCTAGTTAAAGCAAAGCCTGACACTCAATTGGGACATTAATCTCTAGGGTGTAAGTAGATTGTACGAGCCCCACGCGCAAAAGTAACGCTTTTCATACTCGAAGAGCTTGTAGTAAAAGGTTGCTCAGGTAAAGAGAGCACCCTAAAACTTCGTATATGCTGCAGGTAGAGCCATATGTGAATGTCCTACGCCTAATGTTTGTTTAAATAGGAAAGGGTGACGCTGGGGTCTCTCGAGTGGAAACCTTATGGGATGGAGGGATTCTAACCCCAAGAAGTGAGCAGACAAACGTTTAGTCTCTGTGGAGTCACATGAAGTGAAGCATCCACACAAAACTGCTTATCCTGTGGAGTGATGCTAACTCGTAGTAAAGTCATGAAGGGTCACAATTAGATAAGGCACATCTTGGCCCTTAGTTAGTAAGTGCCAAAAAATAGGGTTTATCAGAAGGGAGGTATGCACAAGAATGTTAGGTGAGCCTAAAGGATGCAACCAAAGGTGCGTTGCGTCCATTCACAAAAAGACCCGCAACTAAAAAGTTGCTCTTTATACAAAAAAACAAAACAGGTGTGTGGAGGGTCAAGGGGATATTTAATGACCTTTCTGCTCATACCCCTTACTACAATACATAACCATACAACAAGAGCAGACAAGGTCTGGAAAATGGTGTGTAGCTATACTAGCCATGTTCATTGTATCTGTACAACAAGTTAGTTTGGCCTATAACTTCTCCCAGTCTTTAACCGCATGCGCGCTAGCGGAATTCCGCTCGCACGCTGGGTTTTTTAAAAACGCACTTTGCGTGACGAGCTGGGCTCGTCATCAGCGTGCGAGGAGGCTACGCGATGACGAGCCCAGCTCGTCATCAGCGTCAAAGGGGTTGATAAGCGTGGCTCAAATCCACCCGAGTGACTTACCGCACTCCCCTATAGTAGCTATATAGGAAGTCAGCCGGACAGTGGAGAAGAATAAACAAAAGTCTTTATTAGGCCAAACAACACTCATATGAGAGGGCCCTGTCCGACCTCACTCCTAGGAGTGCGAATGAGAGGACTGACTCTCTGCATCACAGCAATACATTATAATGCAACACAGTTCATTGGGGTACGCCCCTTGTGGAAAATTACTGAAACCCAGACCAGCGAACAATGCCATCATACAGCAGGCATCTGCACCTGCAAGGGATACATCGCTATCTTTACTCAAGGCCATGGAGCTAGGCTTCAGCGTCTCTGGGGCATGAGAACATTACTGATAAAGAGACTTGTTAGTTTCGGCCACAGTAAGCCGAGAAACGAAAACTGCTGTCTTAGTGAATTTCTCTATTCCTGCGGGAGGGGCACATGAGCGAGTGAAGCTTGCGGACACAAAGGAATACACAAAATGGCGGCACACAGGCTAAGCTAAGGAACTAATATAGTCACACATATATTTGAATAATAAAATAGCAAACGGAATACCTCAACATAAGTACATGTACGAACTTCATTAGCTAGCCATATGATGCTAACTTACATATGAGAAGGGGAGTGGTTGGGGCATCGAAAAGTGAATTCTATCAGACCCTCCTTTTAGCATCATTGGCTAACTGTGGCCACATTTATTTGCCAAAAGGTAGTGCCGGCATATCCATTCTAGGGGCAGAACACATTTATTTTTCTTTTAGTCTAAAACATCCTCTGAAATAAACATCAACCAACTTGCATCAGCAGGAATTTCAGTAATCATCGAAGTAGCATATTGACCCGACACCACCTTTTGTGGACGCAAATTCGTAGCACACATTGAGCAGCATGGAGGGAGGCAATATACACAAAGGCAGCATGTCAGTATTACGCTCACCACACCAACCAAACCCATCAATATTTTCCAACCCCAGGAGGAGAAGGCACCCCAGAGCCACCCCTGTAAGGACCATGTCCCATTATCCTGATGTAGTTCAGTCGCTAATCTATGTAATTTCTGTACTGCCAAGTTAACAGTCGGAGCTGAGTCTGGAATATACACACAGCAAGACGTCCCGATGACGCGACAGGCCCTGCCCCTATCTGCCAGGATGACGTCAAGCACCATCCTATTTTGAATTGTGAATAATCTCATAGCCTGAATCTCAATGGACATGTTAGTCGCAATGTCAGCTTCAGTAAGGACTACCTTTTCCATTACCCTGCACAGTCGTCGAATGGCCCTACTGTTAAATATCGGACCCCAGAAAGGTAGCAAGCCCTTAGAAAAATCAGTCCATTGCTGGTACGAGGTGTCAGTCTGGTCAACGTCATCTACCTGAAGCTCCCTCCTTTTACGCTGCTCTTGTGGACTGGGAAATCTACGATGAGTTCTGTGGTAATCAGAAGGTGCCACATATACAGGAGGAATCATATAGGCTAAATAACACACCCCACCCCAACCCTCAGGCAACCATAAGTATCCATTATCTCCACACACAAAATAGATGCTGGGGGGTGTAACCAAAGAGGGGCTGAGAGGCAAACGTATCAATGCCGTCACGTTACAGGAGCTATTACCAACCTTGATGGGGCCCCTTCCCTCTATACAGAAAAATGGCGAGGGACCCACCACAGCCAGGGGTATCAGAGACTTGACACTGTCATTTACCTTTGGGGGGTGTCTGTAAGACAGGGAGGAATTCAGCTGTAGGAAGCTATCCCTAACTTTGTCAGTATCATTTGGTATCAAAAACCGGCCCAACTTTTTCTCACACGTCTCTATAAATGTCTGGTCAAAACGCCCGTCAGTATATATACGTCCAAGGGAAGATGGAGGCAGAGGTCGCACTCGTATTGTCATTGTCGACCCCCTATTCTGCAGTCTACGAGTCAGAAAATCTGGCTGCTGAAAATATTTAACAAGACCTAAGAGAGTATACCACCCCACACAACTATTCACAGGAGTCAAAGGAAGTGCTAGGAATCTATCTTTCTTGTAGGCAGCAGAAGGGAGGAGCCCACAGACCCAGCAGTCAGTCAAATTGGTGGTGGCATGTGCATGGTGCAAAGTCTTAATAAAAACATTTTCTTTATAGCCCTTCCTCAACATTCGTTCACCATAATCCACAGTAATCATGTTATGTTCAGGAACGGCAGTAGGTGTGGGTGCAAACACATGAACAGGATCGGCTTTATCCAGGAAAAACAATATACCAAGAGTCACTATAAAGGCAATTAGGATGACAATAATAAGCACTATTTTCCCTTTCCGGAAGAGGGCCAACCAGGGGGAATCAGGCACAGGTCTCGGCGGAGCCGCAAAGGGCTGCTCCTCATCAGGGATGGGACGGCCAAAGGGATACATTCTCCATAGCGTTCAAAATATATCAAAAAAAAGGAAAAAAGAAAAAACACTTCTACTAAAAAAATAGTCCCAGACAGTCCGTAAAACCGGCCAGAGGGGTTCTTCAAACCTAAAAGAAGGGATCTTCTCCCTGTGTCCTTCAAAGCCTCACAGGCAGGCTTTTACCGTCCATACCTTATTCCCACGTCGCTCAACGCACAACAATTGAAACAGAGGAGCACTTAATCTGGGCCCCGCACCACTCTATAGTCTCATAGAACACAATCTTCAGCTAAACACCAGGGCTCTTACAAGTCCATCCCTATCACTAAATCTTCGTATTTAGAAAATTCGCTAAGCCCTTCTTCCAGTGTTTAGTCCATCACATTTGTCATTCTAACTTATTTTCTTCGGGGCTGCAGATTATAACGAGTGCTCCCTCGCACTTCGGGATCAGTAAACAAAACAGGTGTGTCGATGGCAGGTGCTGGACTCTCTGATGTCTCTTCACTAGTAGCAACGGGAGTAGTTGAGCTCACTGAAACACTTTTCTCTGCACGTGACTGTGAATTCTCTTTTTCACTTTGCTCTTCTCCCCTCAGTGAAGCATCCGAGAAGGGAACATATCTGGGTATTTGCTCATGTTCCTCATCAGCAATGCCTTCCTTCACCCATTGATCATAGGGTAACGGCAGCGGGACTTTCTTCACGTGCGAGGCGTGGGTCCACGCCTTCCTGCCTTCCACACGAAGCGCCGTGCGCGTTGTTAGAAGCACCTGACGCGGCTCCGACCACCTGGGCTCCAGACAGGACTTCCGTTGATATCTTCGGACGACGACCCAATCGCCTGGGTTGATGGAGTGTCCGGGCCCCTCCGGCAACGGCTTCAGGGTGTCTGCTACCTGCTGATGAATAGAACGAAGATCTTTAGTCAAAGCATACAAGTAGTCTGTCAACAAAGGATACTGAATTTCGGAGAAGCACTTAGGCCTGGGCACTCCCCAGACATTGGCCGGGCGGCCAAATATCACTTCATGGGGGGAGATGCCCGTTTTCGAATTAACCGTCACTCTTGTGGAAAGTAAGGCTAAAGGGAGGGCATCTGGCCAACGGAGACCTGTACTCTCCTGTATTTTGGCCATTTTCAGTTTGAGCGTTCCATTAAACCGCTCCACAAGTCCCGCTGCCTGAGGGTGTAGGGCCGAGTGAAATTTTTGGGAAATCTGTAAGCCTTTACATATTTGCTTGACTAATTCTGCATTAAAGGACGTACCGTTATCACTCCAGATCACCCTAGGTAATCCAAAGCGAGAAAAATACTCCTTTATCAACATTTTTGCAGTAGAAATGGCCGTGCAGTCTTTAGTTGGAAAAGCCTCCACCCACCTGCTAAAAGCACATACAACCACAAGAACATATTTTAAGTTGTTGACCCTCTCCATCTCAATATAGTCCATCTGAATCACCTCAAAAGGGAAAGAGGGAGGTGCAAAATTTCCAGCTGGGACAGGGGTACCCTTTCCAGGATTGTGCCTCAAACACACCATGCACTGTCGGACCAAGTGAGTCGCCACTTTGGAGATATTCTTATTGCTCCACACTGGGTCCAACAATTTGCATATGCCTTTCGCGCTAATATGTGCAGGCCCATGAGCCATCGTCACTACTGGGAGAACATATGCATTTGGGAGTAACCATCGTCTCTTATCGGTCACATCTGTCCAACATTCATCCGCATCCAATCGCCCCTTGCCATCCTTCCATGTTCTTAATTCATCTTCAGTCACTTTTTCTTGTATATTTTTTACACTCTGTACAGTATCTGAAAACATGTTAACATCTGGGACCCATCTAGCTGGTCCTGCCACAAACGTCCGTGGTAATTTTGTCCGAGCAGTCTCTTTTGCTGTTTCGTCTGCAAAAGCATTGCCTCGCCCTACGTCATCCACTATTGTCTTGTGTGCGCTACACTTTATCACAGCCAATCTTTTGGGTAACGTCAGTGCCGCTAACAGTCGTAGTATCAGTGGACCATGTTGTATGCGTTGGCCGTGTGAAGTCAGAAATCCCCGTTCTGCCCAGAGTCGTCCATAATTATGAGCCACGCCAAAGGCGTATTGGCTGTCAGTGTAAATATTCACGTCCAGTCCCTCACTCAATTCACATGCTCTCAGTAAGGCTATTATCTCAGCAGCTTGGGCCGAATTGTAAGGTATCCTAGATGTCTCCACTACTGTCTGTAATGTCGTTATTGCATATGCTGCTGTCGATGTACCATCTGGCAATTTGAAACAAGACCCATCCACATACAACTCCCCATCCGGTTCATCTAAGGGCTTGTCTGTCAGATCCACCCTCCCCTTAGTCTCTTCTTCTGTCCTAAACAAACAGTCATGTATGTCATCGTCCTTTGTATCTGTGGGGATAGGTAACAATGTGGCAGGATTCAATGTAGCACACCTTTTGATCGTCACATGAGGTGCAAAGAGAGTCATCTCATAACCGGTAAGACGAGCACTAGTTAAGTGCTGCGTCTGTGTTCTGTTTAGCAAAATGTCCACAGCATGCGGTACCATTACTGTGAGATCTGACCCCAATACGTGTCCTGCCGATTGTCTTATAGAGACCGCAGCAGCCGCCGTGGCTCTCAGACAACTCGGCAGTGCTCTTGCCACATTGTCAAGCATTGCGGAAAAATAGGCGCAGGGTCTCTGTTTCCCCCCAAAACACTGAGTTAGAACAGACAACGCGCAACCTTCCGCCTCATGTACGTAAAGAACAAAAGGCTTCGCTTCTTGACATGCAGGGGTCCAGGGTAGGGGTTCGCGCACTTCTTTGGGGCTTCGTTAGTAACGCATAGTTAGGTATCCACTGGCGACAATACGATGTTATGCCCAGAAATGCGCGCACCTCTTGCTGCGTGTTAGGTACCTTCATGTTAGTAATAGCTTTTATGCGCTCTGGCGTCAATCTCCTCCCCACTTTCGAAAGGAGGTGACCGACGTAGGTGACCTCCGTTCGACAGTATTGAAACTTTGGAAGGGACACTTTATGCCCCCTTTTTGCCAAATGGTGCAGTAATTTGACAGTAGCATCCCGACAACCCGTCTCGTCGTCCGACGCTATCAGGATATCATCCACATACTGCAACATGATGTTGCCAGGTGGAAGTTCCAGTTCATCCAGTTGTGCCTTCAGAGCCTGACTATATATGCTCGGACTTTCAGTGTACCCCTGGGGAATTCTCTTAAACCGGAAGCTTCGGCCAGCCAATGAGAATCCGAATAGATAACGGCTGTCTTCATGTACAGGAATACTGAAGAAAGCATTTTTCAAATCCAGGACAGAGAAATATTTAGCAGAAGGGGGGATCATCGTCAATATCGTAGTGATGTCCGAGACCACTGGGTATTCACGTGACGCAGATCGATCACAAACCTATAGACATCAGGAGTATTATCAGTAGCTTCAGGTGATCGTCTTTTAAGTATAGGTAAAATAGGGCTGTTACATATGTTCGAATCCGTCTCTTCCACGACACCAGACCGAATAAAATCTTGTATTATTTGTAACAGGGCCTTTTCCCCCTCCCTAGGAATCCTGTACTGTGGAACCCTGGGCAATTTCGCGCCCACCTTTACTCTTATTGTCACCGGGGCTATATCCATTTTGCCTACATCTGTGTCATTTACAGCCCACAGACTGTCAGGTATTCCTTGGAATTCAGGTGGTAATGGGTCATCTTTGGAAAAACACTGTAATGGGCGAGCGACATTCGGGCCCAACGTAAGGTACACGCCATCCGGGGAACAATAAATGGTGGCGTGCAACCTTTTTAATAAATCTAAGCCCAACAAATTTTCTCCACAATTCGATGTTAATAGGAACGGTGAATCAACAGTGAAAGGACCAATCGTCAACGTGAGGGGTTTAGAAATGGGGCTAATCACCGGGGTACCTGCAAAACCCACAGAGATGTTATTCTTGCCAGACAGAGCCGCCCCTGGGACCCGGGAATGAGCCACTGAACTTTTCATTGCACCCGTATCCACTAGAAATTTTTGTTGAGACCCCAATAAGTCTGCCTCGACATAGGGTCCCCTTTGATCAACTTCCACAGGCACTGGTCCCTCGCTCTGTCCTACGCTGTCCTAGTTGTGGGAGAACCCTGTCAGATCGTCCACTGAGTAATCATCATTATAGTACTGACGGCCGCCCCTCTGCAACTGTTGTCTGTCCGCACTGTTGTCAAAGTAATTACCTCCCGGTCTCCCGCCACCATCCGACCGTGCGTTCTGTCTCCCAAAATCACCACTACCTCTTCCTCGCCCTCGCCCTGAACCGGCATTCGACTGAAGCAGTGGGCAATCCCTCCACCAATGCCCCTCCTGCTTGCACTTCGCACACTGATTCGGTCCCAGTCTTTCCCTACTCTCACCTCTCCCAAACCGCCACCACGACTCGGCGCCGCACCCCTTCCTCTGCCTCTAGCCACTTGCTGCAACAAAACCCTAGTCTTCAAATCCTTAGCCTTCTTTTCCTGCTTGTCCTTACTCTCATTTTCCCTGTGTTCATAATACTGCGCCATACTGAGGATACCAGAGGGAGAGGACGTTGTCCATGTACTCTCCGACGCTTGCAATCTCGCTGAAATTTCGGGGAATAAGTTCATGACAAACCTATTAACAAAGAGTCGCAACCCTCCATCCTGTGACACATCTTGTCCACTGAAATCCATAAACGTCTCTTCGAACCTCGTGAAGAAGTCCGAGACTGCCTCATCCTTTTTCTGCTTGCAAGCCGTCAACTTGTCCCAGTCTACCTTCTTCGGGGGAATGAGAGAGTGCATGTATTTTATTATGCGCCCCGGTAAAGCTAATATCTCAGCTTTTGGCTTTTCCCCCGGCTTACGTTCTTTATCCCAATCCTGCAATTCCTGCCACGTACCTCCTAATTCTTCCGAATGATCTGTACCTTTCACCTGCCGCCATACATCGACTGGGACCAAAAGCCCAAAAAACAATTCAACATCAGCCAGAGTCATTACAGTGGAAGACGCAGCTTCCGTTAGTTCTTTGTAGTAGGCAGTAGGGTTCTTCCTAGAGTCTGGCAACTGATCCTTCAATGCTAATACCTCGCTTCTCTTCCATGGCGTATACACCCATTGCTCCTGGAAATGTGCATCTACCCTGTTCCTGGTGACAGCCTTCGTGACCGGATCTACCATCTCGGGGATCTCGGGATGAAAAATAGGATGTACCTCACGCATGGGATGTATACCAGGAAAATGGGGCGTGCCTGCAGAGGGCAATTTATTTCTATATTGTAATAGAGCCTGTAAACTACGCATCACCTCCTTCACCCGAGTATTCGTTCTGAAAGCTCCGCTCTGTATGTCTCGCAAAGTCGCCGGAGCCACACCTCCATACCCCTGCTCCCATAGCGGTATCAATACATTCGACATATGCCACAAAGCATGCTGTTGCATCAAAGGCTCAAAATCTTTCATTGTGGACCAAATATCTTCAAACGAGTAAATATTATTCCTTGCCCACTGGCGTGCCTGATTAGCCACTATACTCTTCTCGTCCAAACCAACTGTAGAACGCGTAAGCAACTTCCGTACCTGTGTGAGTAGTCCACTCCCTGCGCCTCGGCTCGGTGTTAACATCTCCTGACTGGGGGTGGTACTAGCTGAAACAGTAGGGAGAGCTAAAGAGAATTGGGAAGGTGCAGGTGAAGTGGTCTGGAGTAAAGAAACAAGAGGTGTCGAGGGCGGGGATTGTTGGGGAGCACTGGCTGATGGACCCGGAACCCCACTAATGGAGGCCGGAACTGGCAAGGAGGGGTACAAGGGCTGCGGGGCATAAGGGGGAGGGGGTCGGGTATTCAAAATGTCTTCCATCTCATCTGGGTCATCCTCTCGTACTACATAACTTTTATTTTCTTTCAACCTGCAAAGCCTATCTGCGCGCTCCAAACGCAGCGCGTTCTCATTCCCAATATGTTCTCTCGCTTTCTGTGCCATAGTCTGCGCGGACTTTTTAAAAGCCTCTTTCTCTTCTCTCATCTTACGCTTCCTGGCTTCTTTCTGCCACACTCTTAAGGAATCAAACATGCTTTGGCGGCTACGCCTAGCAAACAATTTGTACTGTAAATAATCCAATTTAGCTTCATCGAAAGAACCCGTCAAGGGCCATTGTAAATCCACATTGTCAGCGGTGTACCGGTGCCACAAAGTACCAAACAAAATCGGGGTCAATCCATGCTTGACGTACATATCAAAGCTTGGAGTGCCCTCAGGGGGTGCGGGTTGGCTCTCGGACAGTCGAGTATCTGAGGGTCGACAACAACATCCAAAACATCGTAACTTACTAAAACACGGCATTTTCAAAACACTTCTCTGTCAACAAACTTCGTTACCTTGAATCACTAGCTCGAGCTCGTTCACACACACATATAATTATACGTTGGGAAATCACACACACACATATACAATACCTCCAAACACGTGTTACCAAATGGGACAAGGCCCGTCGACCAAGTCCTGGGGAACCTGGACCCTACCGCAGACCGAACAGTACACTAACTGTTCTGAGGATGGGGGAACAAATCCGCTCCCCGTGCGGCACTATGGATCACTGCGCACTTTACCACGGGAGACCCAGGTCTCACCTCCACTGAACCACCACTCTAGGAGTTCAGGGTAAGCACCGGAGTCCACCCGCAATGAGCCACGCCTTCACCGCAGTACCACCCGGTCGGATCACTACAAACAATATATCTAGACGTTCCCCCCAACCTCGTCAAGTCTGTCAGAGTGCCTGCTCGCACTCTGAGTTCCCCGGAGCACACTAGCCCCAGGAGCACACCGGCTCCTCAAACCACTGGAGACACCCTAGTCTCCCGGAACACTCCAGTTCCTGAAACAATCACAGGTGGACCACTCACTTTCCGTAGGCGGCACCGACCTCTACCGTTCTCCACCTCCGGCTGCCAGGACCAACACGGTCAGCTTCAAGTTCCGCCTTCTGGACCCCGGCGTAAGATCCGAACCGGGACCTCTCCCGATCAGCAGGGTGGTGCAGCGCTGCGAGAACCAAGCTCGGCATCAGATGGGTACCCGGGCCCACCGTGCCGACCAGCGGGTCCCCGGTCTTCTGCTACCCCCTTACGGGTGAGAAAGATCCTTATCGCGGGGTCCCTGTTCGGGCGCCATCTGATAAGCGTGGCTCAAATCCACCCGAGTGACTTACCGCACTCACCTATAGTAGCTATATAGGAAGTCAGCCGGACAGTGGAGAAGAATAAACAAAAGTCTTTATTAGGCCAAACAACACTCATATGAGAGGGCCCTGTCCGACCTCACTCCTAGGAGTGCGAACGAGAGGACTGACTCTCTGCATCACAGCAATACATTATAATGCAACACAGTTCATTGGCGTACGCCCCTTGTGGAAAATTACTGAAACCCAGACCAGCGAACAATGCCATCATACAGCAGGCATCTGCACCTGCAAGGGATACATCGCTATCTTTACTCAAGGCCATGGAGCTAGGCTTCAGCGTCTCTGGGGCATGAGAACATTACTGATAAAGAGACTTGTTAGTTTCGGCCACAGTAAGCCGAGAAACGAAAACTGCTGTCTTAGTGAATTTCTCTATTCCTGCGGGAGGGGCACATGAGCGAGTGAAGCTCGCGGACACAAAGGAATACACAAAATGGCGGCACACAGGCTAAGCTAAGGAACTAATATAGTCACACATATATTTGAATAATAAAATAGCAAACGGAATACCTCAACATAAGTACATGTACGAACTTCATTAGTTAGCCATATGATGCTAACTTACATATGAGAAGGGGAGTGGTTGGGGCATCGAAAAGTGAATTCTATCAGACCCTCCTTTTAGCATCATTGGCTAACTGTGGCCACATTTATTTGCCAAAAGGTAGTGCCGGCATATCCATTCTAGGGGCAGAACACATTTATTTTTCTTTTAGTCTAAAACATCCTCTGAAATAAACATCAACCAACTTGCATCAGCAGGAATTTCAGTAATCATCGAAGTAGCATATTGACCCGACACCTTCTTTTGTGGACGCAAATTCGTAGCACACATTGAGCAGCATGGAGGGAGGCAATATACACAAAGGCAGCATGTCAGTATTACGCTCACCACACCAACCAAACCCATCAATATTTTCCAACCCCAGGAGGAGAAGGCACCCCAGAGCCACCCCTGTAAGGACCATGGCCCATTATCCTGATGTAGTTCAGTCGCTAATCTATGTAATTTCTGTACTGCCAAGTTAACAGTCGGAGCTGAGTCTGGAATATACACACAGCAAGACGTCCCGATGACGCGACAGGCCCCGCCCCTATCTGCCAGGATGACGTCAAGCACCATCCTATTTTGAATCGTGAATAATCTCATAGCCTGAATCTCAACGGACATGTTAGTCGCAATGTCAGCTTCAGTAAGGACTACCTTTTCCATTACCCTGGACAGTCGTCGAATGGCCCTACTGTTAAATATCGGACCCCAGAAAGGTAGCAAGGCCTTAGAAAAATCAGTCCATTGCTGGTACGAGGTATCAGTCTGGTCAACGTCATCTACCTGAAGCTCCCTCCTTTTACGATCTCTGAGGCGGCTGCCTCGGCAGCAGAGAGAATGCTCTCTTGTTGCAGGCTAGAATTGGTTCCCAATCATGGGCATTAGATTAGTGAGAATGCGCTTAATTAATTCAATAACACATAGCTAGCTGCACGCAGGAGAGGCCCGGGGAAAGACGGCGGGACGTGTTTTTTGCTCGCACAATGAGTGGAAGATTGCTGATTATTAATTGGGGTCAAATTAAATATTTAGGCTGGGGTGCCTCAAAGAAAACCAGGAGAGGGGGTTCCAGGCAGCAGAACGAGTTGGAAATGCAGGGCCCTGTTTCCTCAGCTGCCTCCACCGCCCGCACACTGGTGTTTTTCGTCAAAACAAATATCATAATTCACTTAAATGCCACTTTTGCTGGGGGTTATTGCTGTGAGGCAATGAACTGATTGGCGCCTGTTTCTTTGCCTTTACCCTCTTTGGTAGTGAAATTAATTGATCATTCTCACGGCCAGCTGGAGAGCAGCTGCTGGCATGCTGATGCTGACGGCGAGGCTGTGCTGCCCACCCACACGGGAACAGGGAGAGGGGAAATGCAGGGGATCAGACGGTAAAGTTCTGCAAGGAATCAGCGCTTCTCTTTAGGTAGAATTTTTGCCACGAAATCGGGCGTTTTACACTAATTGCCTTGTTTCTTGTGAATGTGGCCGCCCCAGCTTTGAGACCATTTCCCAGCGTTACCAGACGCACAGCCGATGGGTGCTGCGTGATTTTGGAACAGTGGTGTGCTGTTAACTTGTGCCTGCTCTTACACACACAACTCTAACCAGTTTCGGTTTAACTTACGGTGGGTGGACGGTGGACCGGACGGCTGGCACTGACTCAGACTGCACGCACACTACTTCTGCTGCTAGTGCCTACTCTGCTGCAAAGGTCCAGGCAGGCCGCAGGCTGCACTCTGAAACGGCAACGCAACGACGACTTCACTGCTGGTCACGACGAGGAGTCTCCAGCACTGGTGTGCCACGCACGGTGACGTCCCCACAGCGTAGGCAAATGGCCAATCACAAACTACATGGCGATATAGCCATATGTGATTGGCCATAGTGTGCGGCCCTCAGCATAGATAGCAGCCAACACCCACGTGGCACCATCCTGCTGCAGCAGCCAATCCTGGCGCAGCGTTAACAGCGCCACTGCGCCAGGATTGGCTTAAGAGCAGGATACTATCTGCCCTAAATCAGACCGGGGGCCCGGGTCCTGCCTATGTCTCTGAGTGTAAGATGGGAGGGGGGGGGGGGGGGGGAGGGCTACAGTCTACGCATGCGCGGGCCAGGCAAAATATTAAAGACTCCGGGATTTTACATGCGCTGTCAGCGGGCAGCTGTCTGTACGGTAACTGTGTGCTGCCTGGCTCTGCCTGTCACTCTCTGCCTCAGCCCTGCCCCCCACGGCCCACTTCCTTAATGGATACCCGATTCAGTCTGGCTTGTCCCGGCAAGGTAGCGCGCAGTGTTCGGGTGCCTGCGCGCTCGGCTCAGTTGTATTTAAAAAAAGTAATTAAGCTCATTTTAGCAGTGCGGTCGTCCATGGCTAGTGGGGCGCCGCCCCAACGCCCCCAATGGACGCACTGCCACTGATTCTATAGCATACATAGAAAGAGGAAAACACCACTGATTTGTTTTTGTTTAGAAAGGTCTCCCTTCCTGCACAAAAACAAACAGACCTACAATGCAGACATCATTGCACCATGGCGCAAGGGTGCCTGCGTTGGCAAGTGGTAGCCCATTGTGCGCCAGCACACGGGAAAAGGACACGAATGGTCCATTTCTCATAGGTACGGTGCATTCCTGCCCTTTTCTTTTGATGCAGGTCAACGCCGCAAGGAATCTTGCGGTACTGTCCTGCGCCAAAATTTTGTGCATGTGGCCCTTAATTTACAAAAGATTTCTCCCCCTGAGACTAACCAGTGTTTCATCCTCTGCAAATGCTCTGCAAATGCCGCTTTTTTTGTCTCTGCCCGGGATGTTATCCCAAAACGACCCTGTCCGGAGTGCTGTCGTCATATCAACATAACAGAAAGGCTGAAGCCCACTACAGTGCACTTTTTAAAGTTCCTGCGTTGCTTGGCGGGGACTGTGCCAGCAAAGCTGATGAGAACTCTGGTCATGGGATACCTAAACTAGTGCAAAAGAGTAGAAAACCTAAACCACTGCTCTAGCTAGACACTCAGCAGGCTCAAAGTCTGTGCAGGCACAGGCCTGTCGCAGGGTTTAGGGATGATTCATCCTCGCATGATTGTGAGGTCGATAAACGAGTAGCACAGAGTTGGCGAGTGACACGTATTTTGTGCACACAAACAATTCAATGTTGATGTGTAGAGGAGTTGTGATTCCACTGAGGCGGTGCAGGGGGGTTAATTGCACAGTGAAACATAGCAGACAGTAGGAGGCAGATTTACAAGAAAGTGAGGCATCTGTAGAGCTGCGTCACTTTCCCTGCGGCACCATGCAAACCCCTTGCGTCAACATGGATGCGCCATATTTACAATACGGTGCACCATGGCGCAAGGTTTGCCAGATGCGTTAGAAATTTGGACGCATCTGTTGACGGAAAAGTCACGCATTGCTGGAGTCGTATCGCAAGCACGACGCACTCCAGCAATGTGTGTTGCGGCCTATTCCCACTACACTGTGTCACTCCTTACGCCTGCTTAAAGCAGGCGTAAGGTTTTGACGCAGTGGCGTCCTAAAAGTCACACAGTGAAATCTTGTAGATTTCACTGCGTCATTTTTACAAGGCTTTCCTGCGTGGGAATGTGTACCCTGCATACATTATACCTGACGCAGGTATAATGTCACACAGGGCTTTACAACCTGACGCATCTGCCTAGATGCGTCACGTTGAAAATGGGCCGCAACTTTTACACCGCCGCTGCATCACAAAAGTGACGCAACAACTGCGCAAAAGTGATGCAAGGGGCTTGTAAATCTGCCCCTATGACCCTGCACTCCATGCCACGGCAGAAGACCAGAGGACGCACGGACGGAGGATGTCATGTTCAGTGGTCTCACACGCACAAATCACCAAATATCGATTTGCCATACCACTGGTAAAAGCAGACATATCTGATTGGCAGCCAACACACGTGCAGGAACAGAGGACGTTCCGTTACTCAAGGTGCAGGTTCAATTGGTGCAGCAGGTGCAGTGGCACCGGGGCACACAGAACCTTGGTTATTGCTGTATTCCACTGTTCAAACAACTAGGGGGTGCCATTTCCTTCCTTTTTTTACAGTTTTACTTTTAGCGTAAACTCGACTCGAATGTATTATTGGAGCGCTTTACATGAGCACCAGTGGCATTTACGTTACACAATGACGCATTTGGTGGGCAAGGGAAGATTAAGTGATTTGCCCAGAATCACAGGATGTTGACACGACGCCGAAACTTGAACCTGATCCCCAGCTCCACGATCGGCAGCTCTGGTCGTTTCGCCACATCCTCTCCGCTCCCTTCCTTGCACTGGGCCCCACGTTGCGGTGTGTGCGTCCATTTTATATTTTCGCCATAGGAATATTCCGTTTTCGGTTACAATTGTCCGTTTCAGCTGGTGTTTTTCTGAACACTCTGGCCTGATAATCCTGAAGCAGTTACAATTTCAGTCGGGCTACAAATTAATGTTGGCAGATTCGTGGTGTGCTACTGCCCTCTGGTGTATTTATAGAGTACACACTTTATAGTGTTTCTTTTTATGCATTTTATTTTGACAATTTCAATTGGCTCGTGCAAGTCCTCTTTCAGGTGAAGTGTAGTGCGAGCCCGAATCCTTTATGCAGCAAAGCGCTTTATATATCGATACATTTTCAAAGTATACTATAACAGACAATAGTGCAAGTGAAAGTCGGTGGAGGAAAAAAGAGGGCTTTAAGTTCTAGATAGAAACCGTTAAGAGAGAGTTGGTCGTGAAAACAGGAGGAATCGAATTCCAAATTTTGTGCGCACTTATCATGGATGATTTTTTAGGTGCCTGTCTGTTTAAAAAGAGGCGCTTCAATTAAAAGTCAATCAGTGCACCTAAGACTGTGGGAACCTCCCGTGTAGTCGTCTTATAACGTCAGACTTGGATGCCATTAAAGGGATGGGTCTTGTAGTGTTGTGCAGGGGCGGCTGGTGGAATTTGAAACTGGTGAGGCGTATGCAGAACGAATCAACGTATGCGAGCGAAGAACTGCTGCTGCTGAGCACCGACAGGACCCGTGAACTTAATGCCCTGGTTCTGTCTATACATCTGTAGCTCCTTTCAAATTGTTTTGACGTTTCCTTGGAGGACACTGAACTCCCCACACTCCTCTGGAGGGTAAGACTTGGACTCTAATAAAATACTGGGATATTACAATTGCGGCTCCCGGTAATGCCAAGACCGCATCTGCACTTTCTTTTTTTTTTTTTTTTTAAACCTTTATTACAAGAAAGTAATACAAATACAGACCTACAACCACAGGGGCCGGTCAGTAACAATGAATATCAAAATCAAAAATAATACACAGCTCATCAGCCGACAACCGTGGGTCCGGCAGCGATATTACATGTCAATGCGATGATCTTATGATGGTAAGAGAATAAATGAAAAATTTCACATTTTACATTTTTTTAAAACAAACATACCAACAAAAATCCGAGGTAATAACTATAGTAGAAGTGGCTGTCTCAGAGAGCAGAGGGAGCGACCCAGCTAAAGAAGCAGTATTGAGAAAGGATAAAGAATCTCAGGGAGGGAAGGGGGGGTCGAGAGTAGGCAAGCAAGCTATATACAATAGGATATGAATGTGTGGAATGCAAGGTCACGGGGACAGAGGAATATCAGTGGTTTCTACGAAAGGGGGGGGGGTGCAGATCTCTCCACGATACGAATTCCATTGACTCCATATCCTCCCCCATTTCTTGGGCCTGCCACGGGCGATGTATACCGTTTTTTTCTCTAAACATGCACCAGTCCATGTTTTCCTTCCATGCTGAAACCAGAGGTGCCCTCTGAGACCCCCACAGCTGGGCTATATCCCTTTTCGCTATCATGTTGCCGAGGGTGACCCATTGAGTCTGCGCAACGCTGCAATCATTCGGCTCCCAAACGTTCAACAGGCACCTTCTGGCCTCAGGCAATAATGAAACACCCGTCACCTCTTCCATAACAGCATGCACACGTCTCCAATATATCACAACATCCGGACATTCCCATAAAATATGTAGAAAAGTAGCAAGCATACCGCAGCCGCGTCTACACAACCCATCCATAGAGTAACCCATACACATCAGGCGTGGACCCCTGACATATACGCGGTGTAAAATCTTCAGTTGCACCAGCCGAAGACGCGCCGGAATCGCGACTTCCTTAGGGGATGATATCGCGGCCTGCCAATCTTCATCATCCAACTCCAGCCCATCCCCGGTCCAGGCACCACGAAGCTGCACAAGAAGATCGAGCGGTCATTGATAAGCTTTTTATAGATGAGAGAAATGGTACTATCAGGGACATACCCGTCAAGCACTCTATCTTCCAAGGGAGAGGACTCTGGGATAGCGGTTCCAGCCGGGAAGACCGATTCAAGTGCGTGACGGATCTGAATATAACGGAAGTGCTCCCTATCGCTCAGTCTATATTCTCGTTGGAGTTCCGCGAAGGTTTTAATCCTATCCTTGACCCAGAGGTCTCCAACCCGACTAATGCCAATAAGATCCCATTTGTCGAATCCCTTCGTCGTCCAAAGATGACGCGATGACGCGACGGTGATGCCCAGTCTCTCCGTCACGTAAAGCGGGGTAGCTCTAGTCAGCTTGTCTGTCCATCCAGTGGCAGCAGTCGCACTACTCCACACTCGTAACGCAACCCCAGTGGGTCCGGTAAGATTCTTCCTAGCCGATCTAGAATAGATCGCCCTGTTATAATCGCCTCCCGGTAGTTGCCATCTATCCATCCCGAGTGCAGGATTCGGGACCGGCCCATACATTGCATGGTTGACTGCACTCAGTTGAGATGCCCAGTAGTATCGTTTTATGTCGGGCAGCGCTATGCCGCCATCGTACGAGGGCAGAGTCAATTTCGCCAGTGCAATGCGAGGCCACCCGCCCCACACCAGTTTCCTCTGTAGGCCCGCGATCTCGCGGAAATAACTGGCAGGCACCAGGTCAAGCGTATTTTGGAGGGCGTACAGGAATCGGGGGAGAGACATCATCTTAAACAAAGCCACTCTCCCTACCGGGGACTAGGCAAACCACACCACGCCGTGACGTCGGATCGAAGCCGGCGGTGTGGCGGAAGCAAGTTCCTCTCATACCGTACGGCTGAGTCCAGAGAAATGTAAATCCCCAAATACTTAAAGCCGTCACGCGATACCGGTATCGGACAGATACGGGGCAACAAGGGCAGTTCTTCAGTAAGCGGATAGATGCAGGATTTGGCCCAGTTGATAGCCAAGCCAGAGTTCCTCCCGAAGGAGCTTAACACGTCGAACAACACTCCTAGCGACTTACGAGGGGAAGTGAGGTATAACAAAATATCACCCGCATACAACGATATACGGTCCTCAAAGTCAGAGGACCAACTGATGCCTTTAAGCGATGGCTCCCACCGAAGCCACGCGGCAAGGGGTTCAAGAGCGAGCGCGAAGAGGAGCGGTAACAATGGGCAGCCCTGTCGTGTGCCTCTACCGAGGACGAAAGGCTCCGAGGCCCTACCATTGACCACCACTTGGGCCAGTGGTTGTTCATAAAGGAGTCTAACCCATCCGATAAAGTTTGGGCCAAAAACAAATTTTGCAAGGGCCGCCCACAAATACGGCCATTCTATTGTGTCGAAGGCCATCGAGGCATCCAAAGAAACCAAGATGGCCGGCTCACGAAGTGACCCCGCCCTTGCCAGTACGCGATGAAGGCGGCAAAGGTTGAGCGCCGTATTACAATGAGGAATGAACCCAGACTGATCTGGGTGTAGCAAATCACTGATCACTGTGATCAGACGATTTGCCAAAAGTTTTGCCAACATTTTGGGCTCAACGTTCAAAAGCGAGATCGGCCTGTATGACGAACACTGGTCACGGGGCTTCCCGTCTTTGTGAATGACTGCAATGGATGCCAGTCTCTGATCTCGGGGGAGGGTTCCAAGGTCTCGCGATTCCAGGAACATTTGGCGAAGGTGCGGTGCCATCTTGTCTGGACACAATTTGTACAGCTCTA
Source organism: Lissotriton vulgaris (assembly GCF_964263255.1). Classification (NCBI taxonomy): domain Eukaryota; kingdom Metazoa; phylum Chordata; class Amphibia; order Caudata; family Salamandridae; genus Lissotriton; species Lissotriton vulgaris. Next base: position 137,503,719 of record NC_141691.1, read on the forward strand.
TCGGGATGCCATTCGGGCCGGAGGCCTTCCCGGAGCGAAGGGAGCGGATAGCGAGCGCTATTTAATCAGTGGAAAAATCCACCTCCATAAGCTCCCTGTCAATTTCCGACAGGCTAGGCAACGCGATATCCCTAAGTAGCAAATGCGAGTCCTCCTCCGGTCTGTCCGAGACCGGCGCGTAGACCTTCTGAAAGTGCTGGGCAAAGACCGCAACTATCTCAACCGGGTCCACCACCCGCGCACCATCCTCTCTTTCCACAACAGGCACTACCTGATTCAACCTTTCTCTCTTATCCAACCACGCAATCAACTTTCCTGCCTTGTCACCAACATCATACAAACGCCCCTGTTGCTCACGACTCATCATCCTGGCCGCATCCGTCACCAGAGCTCTGTAGTCGGCCTGTTTAAGTGCCAAAACATGCAACCCCTCAGATGTGATTTCGCTCTCCAAACGTACCACTTCCTCGTTCTTACTTTTCTTCGCGCTAGCCATCAAGGGCAGGGTTTGACCTCGGATAACCGTCTTATAGGCCTCCCACAAGGAGATGGAGGAGGACACAGACCCCACGTTCTCAGCAAAGTAGTGATCCATACATTTAACCACCCCAGCCCTAGTTTTCGGATTACGTAGATGCCAGGGGTTAATTGGAGCAACCCGGCCCTCAGTACCCAGCTGTAAGCCAAAGAGGGGAGTGATCCGAGATCCCCCTAGCCAGATGTCGAATTTCCCTCACGGAGACCAACTGCACCGCTGGCACTAGGATATAATCAAGCCTTGAGAGACTCCCATGCGCTCCCGAATAAAAGGTATATTGTGCCTGTCCAGGGTGCAGTTGTCTCCAGCAGTCCACTAGACCCAGCGTATCCAGGAAGTTGCTCAACCATGACTGTGATCTCTGAAGAGTTCTGGGGGGGCTACGATCCTCGCTGCCACAGACAACCGAGTTAAAGTCCCCACCTACAACCAACATACCCTCAGGGAAGCTCAAAACCACCTTTCCCAAATCAGAAAACGTGGTGGACTGTAAACCCGGCGGGACATACACAGAGATTATGGAGATCGTCTTCCCCTCCCATCGGCCCATAATGGCCGCATATCGCCCTCTATCAACCAGCACAATGTCGTCTATCTCCAAGGGGAGGGAACTCCGAACTAGGACGCCCGCCCCCCTCGACACAGTAGTAAATCCTGAATGTGCAGCAAGACGATATCCCCTTCTATTCAGTGCCTGGCAAGTATTCCCTATCAGATGTGACTACTGCAGCAACACTATATCTGGTGAAAGACGCTTCAAATATTGTAAAACTACCCCCGCTTGATCCTGTCACACAGGCCTTTAACATTCCAACTCAGCACCCTCAGCCCCCTACCCCCATTCCAGAAACGTGAACTGTGCTCCCCCCACAAAGAAACAGACACAATAGACAAAATATGCAGCGAAATGAAGCCTCGGAGTAAACAAGGAAACAAAGACCCCCCCCACCCCCAGGAAAATCCCTAGAACACCCCCCCTACCCTGCACCCCTGCGTTAGACCCGCGAGCCACCCCAACTTGCAGTGTGCCTGTCGCCCCATTAAACTAATCTACGAAAAGAGAGAAAGAACCCCCTAGAGGAGGAAGAATCCCGAGCCCTCCCAAACCCCGGGTAATCAACGATGTATATACATATGGATAATCAAACCACTGCTGTAAGTCCATATAGCAGGCACATCAGTAGGGACTCACTCCACCCGTTCCTCCTGGCCACCTTCAGCGCCTTTTGATTGTTCCGGTCGATTACGGTGTGCCGGCAGAGTATCAAGCCAGTCGCTGACAACCTCCAGTCGGTCAAAGAAAAGTGCGCGCTCCTCGTATTCAAGTCTTAACCGGGCCGGAAAAAGCATGGCGTACTTTAGTCCCATGTCTCCAAGGTGCCGTTTCACCCCCGTGAAGCCCATGCGTTGTTTTTGCACTGCTTGCGTAAAGTCTGGATAAAAACTGATCGACGCGTTGTCGAATTTTGTGGGTCCATTGGTGCGTGATGCTTGAAGGATAGCATCTCTGTCCCGAAAGATAAAAATCCTGGCTATGATAGGCCTTGGTGCAGCGCCCAGTTTAGGCCTCCCGCCTGGGACTCTGTGAGAGCGCTCCATGGTGAAAAAGTTGCTGAGGCCCTTAGGCGCTAGATGATGCAGTACAAGGTCCTCCACCAAAAGATCAGTGGATAATTCCGTGGAGTTTTCCGGAACACCAATAATGCGAACATTGTAGCGCCTGGCCCGGCTCTCGAAGTCATCCAGCCGACGGGCAAACAAGTCGTTTGATGTCCGGAGAGTACGGACTTCAGCCTGAAGGTCTGAGACATCAGTAGTGAGACTCACAGTCTTAATGTCCAGCGACTTGACCCGCTCGTTGGTCTTTGCGAGATCCGTCCTGATGAGGTTGACTTCAATTACCACAGTGTCTATCTTAGAAGCCAGGGTCTCATACTGCTGGCCCATCGAGGTCTTCACACTGGCAATGGCACCCATGACATCTCGCAGTGTCAAGTCTTCCGTCGCGGGAGAGCCATCTCCAGTCTCATCTGAGATTTTACCCACTCCACCAGGGGATCCCTTCGGGCGGGCGAAGCGATCTATAGTATTGGTTTGGGCGACACCCCTCGGAATGTACCCCTGGTAGCCCGCTTCTCACTCTCTGACTTGGCCGCCATGTTAGGCAGCGAGCCCTGCCGGGTCGTTTGAGATCTGTTGAGGCTGGCTCTCCGCAGACCGACTTGTGAAGTCAGGGATGAGAGCTAGAGACAGGAGACAGGCCTGGAGCCGGCAGCAAGGCACAGGCCAGCAGTGCTAACAAGCAGCAAGTCGCAGTAGATGGTGACCAAGAACGAAACCGAAAGTACCACAGGGGCGCCAGTCGGATCTCAGTGACCGTTGTTGTTCAATTGCCACCTGGGTACTTCGAAGACTCGAGTCCGTGGACAATAGTCAATGTAGGCCGCTAAGTTTCAAGAGGCAGTGAGTCCGGTTCCCGGCGGCCAAATCGATTTTTGAAAAAAGATATTGTGTCAGCAGGGCACCAGCTTTTAGAACCCGCCGTCAAAATCAGGATATGTGGCAGGATAAATGCGGGAGGCGGAGAGGGTCTCTGGAGCCCTGCGCTCACGCGTCCATCTTAGATACGCACGAAGCTCCTCCTCCGCATCTGCACTTTCTAACATATATTACACAATGTTAAATTCGGGACCTAGGTTGGCTACGACTTCTAATTGACTAACTTGCCACAGACAACCCATTCCATCGGCCCATCACTGCCTTCTGTTAGGGTCTTCATTATCCTGGACTACTCTTCGGGCTCCTTAAATTGCAGGTGGAGAACCATTACCAACACCAGAGCTGCCCAAAAGGACATTTTACAACGTTGCGTTACTAAAATGTCTGTAATTGAAAGCATGTAGGTCAACGCACTGTGAAAAAACGAACACGTTTTTAGAAAGCATTGAGCAACCAGACAGAAGTGAAATGTCCAGTAGCAAATCACTTCTCGCGAGAAGCCTGCAAAAAAAACAAAGGGGCATATTTACAATAACTTGTGCATCCCTGCAAATCAGCAGTGATGTGCCAGTTATTGTGCGCCACAACTCCGCCATCATGGATGCACCGCATTTACAATGCAGCACACCATGGTGCAGAAACGGCACAGAAGCGTGACGCATCTGGGCCGTAAAAGTGACGCATTGCTGGAGTTGCATCGCAAGCGCGACGCAGCTCCAGCAATGCTCTGGAGCCCCTATCTAGTTAATGCTGCGTCAATCCTTACGCCTGCTTCAGGCAGGCGCAGGGTTTTGACGCAGCATGGGCCTAAAAGTGACTGAGTGAAATCTTGTAGATTTCACTCAGCCACTTTTAGGAGGCGTTCCTGCGCCGGAACGCCCTCCCCTGCACAGGAACGCCTACATGTGGCACAGGGCTTTACAACGTGATGCATCTCCCAGATGCGTCTCGTTGTACGTACCCCCGCACCATGGAGCAGGATTTGCGCCGCGTAAATGAGGAGCAAGGGGCTTGTAAATCTGCCCCAAAGTGCTGCAGGGCCGATAATACCAGCTCCTGCCATTTGGAGTGTCTAAGACTGAGCATTACATATGCAACCTGAGGTGTTTCATAGCAAATCATTGTGTTAGATGTACACTATCATTGGTAGAATCTTCTGACGTAGGGCCAAAAGCAAGTGAAAGAAACTCACAATTACAAAGCAAGGGAGCATTCGCTTACAACAATGTGAACACAGCAGTTGTTCAAATGAACATTTTATTCACATGGCCCCTGCAAATTGTGTGATGCATGTAAATACATGGGGCAGATTTATGATAACTGGCGCATCCCCAGGGATGCACCAGTTATTTTGTGCCGCTGCTCCGCCACCCATGGTGCACCGCATTTACAATGCGGCGCACCATGGGGCAAAAATGGCACAGATGCGTGACGCATCTGTGCCGTAAAGATGACGCATTGCTGGAGTTGCGTCGCAAGCACGACGCAGCTCCAGCAAGGCTCTGGGGTGCCCTATCTGTCCAATGCTGCGTCAAGCCTTACGCCTGCTTCAAGCAGGCGCAGGGTTTTGACGCAGCATTGGCCTGAAAGTGACTGAGTGAAATCTTATAGATTTCACTCAGCCACTTTTGCGAGGCGCACCTGCCCCGGAACGCCCACCCTGCGCCGGAACGCCCACAAGTGGCGCAGAGCTTTACAACGTGACGCATCTGTCTAGATGCGTCACGTTGTAAATGGGTCGTAGGGATGCGCCACGTTTACGCCGAAGTTGCGTGACGCAAACGTGGCGCATTACCAACATAAATCTGCCCCATGGTTCCTGCATTTGCGAGTGCAGGCATGCTATTTATCAGATTCGTGTTTCTTCGAACTTGGAACACAATTTTAAATAGATTCCATAGCAAATTAAAAATGGAGGCACTGGGTATGTTTAGCTTATTTGGCAAGGTTAGTGCACATTTAAAATCAGCGCAAGTGTTATGTTTGCCATCCTTGAAGTGTGAGGCCTCTCACGTAGCTGATAGGAGCCCTACATAAAGCAGCTCCAATACCGTCTTCTAGAGTTCATGCTACACAAAACTGCACAAAAAAATGTAAAACTACTACTCGATTGTAACAGAGAAAGTGATATTGGTGTCGTCCTGATAGTGAGTGATGTGATGGATGCATCTCTGTCCTGCCTCTCCCCTGACGGGCTGGCTCACTGTCTGAAGCTTCCTCTCAAGGGCACAGTACTTCTTATGGGAGGGCAAACTTGCCCCGCACACCTGCCGTCTCTTTCATCCGATGCCTGAGGTGTGATAGACGTCACTGTTGTTCATAACAGTTGCGGGCAGGCACGCGTGTACACAAACACACACATGCGCGCACACACACATGCTTGCCATACTCACACTGGTGATCACACTGCAGAATGTTAATCTGTAAAACTAACGATGTATTTCACACATAGGTGCCTCTAATTGAAACTCTACCCAGATATCGTGTCACTTTTTACAGCTGTGCCTTCCACGCTTCTGTTGTTTCCAAGCACTGAAAATAACGTGTTACTATTACCCAAATAATTGGGACCCAGTTTACCAATTTAGGAAGGATTGACCGTTGATTGGCTTGCTAGGGGTCAAACACACGCCGTGCAAATAACAGCACGTCAAGAGTGAGCATTTTACTCACGGAGCCATCTTTCCGAGAAAGTTTGAGTCCGTTTAAAGAGCCCTTCTCTCTCTGAAAAAGCCATCCACTCACAACAAAGCCCACAGAAAGAGTCATGGTGCTGCCATGTCGCGCGGGGGGGGGAGAATAATAAAACCAAACTTACCTCAGTCACCGCTGGTCCGGGTCCACGCCAACCAGTCTGCTCCCCTTGGCGCCTTCATGTCACGAACGGTGGCACTGGACTGGCAGCCCCTCTCAGCCAATCCTGGCGCTGCTGCAGCGCCAGGATTGGCTTGGGGCACAGCTTACTACTCGCCCGCAGCACACCCATTAGGAGTCCGAAGGGCTCCTAATGGGCATGCATAAAAAAGCACAAACACAAGTGCGCATGAGTGGGAACGGGTAAAAAATTCACCCTCCGTCCCTACTCATGCGCACTTGTGTTGCTGCCTGTTCCCCTGTGACAATCATGTCAATCAACATGACGCCTGACTGCCCACCCCCTTCAGACTCTGAAGGGGGTGGGCGGTCTGACGTCATGCTGACTGACGTGATTGTCAGTTCTCCCGCCTTGGCTCGCATTGTTGAACTTAAGTAAACTCGGTTTACTTACGTTCAGATAAACGCAGAGGGAGCTGCAGGCAGCTGCGGGAGGGCGGGGGGCTACGCCCCCAAGCCCCAATGGACGCACCGCGCCTGGTGTTGTGTATCACTCAGAGGCACACCAAGTAAGACGCCCGAGCGAGTGGGGAAACAGGATGATCATGAATCCACAGGGGCATGAGGTGTGTTGGTGCAATCAGACACGCAGGTCAGAAAGTTAATAAAAACCCGAGGAAAACCAAGGGGCATATTAGCAAGGGAAATATCGCCGCTAACAGCAGTTAGCGACAGCTTTTAGGCGATAGCGACCGGTTTGGGGCCCTCTTTGCATGTCAGCGATATTTATCCCTAAAGACATGCAAAGTGGGTGTACCCGAACTGTTAGCGACTGAAAGCAGTTGCTAACACAGCTATCGCCTATTAGCAACGCAGGCTTAGCGAAATAAAAATTCATGCTACGCGAGATTATCACTAGAATCTAACGCTTGCTAAAGGAATGACTTACCTGTATATTCAATGGGAGGTGGATTTTCAGGTTAAGCCCCCATTGGCGTTAATGCGTGAATATTGCTGGATTTCCAGTGATATTCACACATTTCGCCGCTATCGCTGGATATTTTAGCACAATGGAGAAAAACATTGCTAATAGCATGTTTTCTCCACTAACATATCCAGCAATAGGCAGCGATAAAAAAACACGCTAAGTAAATATCACAATTCCTTGCTAATATGCCCCCGAGTGTGGCCAGTTACGAGACCACATGTGTATGTGTTTCATTTATTGGGTCTCTGCTGTGTCACCAGCTCACTACACTTGCGACAAGTGGGCCGAATACTTCTTGGCCTACCCCCCTCCTGCCACGAGGACTGTGCCCCAGGGTACTCCAATACAGCCCAGACTCATGATGCATGACATCACATCTGCCCAAAGAGGAACAATGAAGGTCTGCCGAGTGCTCAGCACCTGCAGCAGCACCTCCCTCCTGTTCTGCTGCACGCTCTTTCACCTTTGAGGTGCTCCTCCGACCTGTGACGTGCCCAGCAACAGGTGACTCAAATTTTCGGTTTTGGGCCCCCCTCTGGGCCTGGTGCGATCAAAGACTGTTGTTGAGGCCGAACCCCGCGCAACTACACTATCCTGAAGAACGCCATCATTGCGCACTTTGAGCCGTACACTAACCCCAACTATTAGCGGTTTCTCCTCCACCAAGCGTGACAACGGCCCGACAAGTCTCGTCAATGTGTTCTACCGCCGCCTGAAGGAGCTTGCGAGCACATGCACACTCCCGGATGAAGATGAGGAGGTGAGATCCTAAGTCATTCAGGGTTGTGCTTTTTCCAAACTTCTTGAACAGATCCTTCAGGAGCCCAATATGTGCATGAGAGATATCCTGACACAGGGACACTTCAAGAAACTTTCTAAAGCCCATGCCGCCTGCACCAATCCAAACCAGTAATCCCCTTTCAAAGAGGATCCCGTTAACGTTGTTCACTAGGAAGTATGTGTACCGCAGCCAGAGTCCACTAAAATGAAATCTGCGACACGCACAAGTGGTTGGTGCAGGGACCCCTACCCTAACTCAGGTGCCTGTCCTGCTCGAGGAAAATCCTGCAGTGCCTGTAGCATGCTGTACCACTTCTCTAAAGTATGCCACTCCTCCCAGATACATCACCCGTCCCCGAAGAAGGCTGTGAAACCACGCCTGGACCAGCAGACAGGAAGAGACATGGATAATAAGGATGATGCAGGAGTTGTCCGCGTAGTGTGAGCAATTGACCCGCTCTGAACAAGCTGACAAACAGCCCCTATGTGTCTCATTATGGTGCAAGGTCATCCATTCTCAGCCCTCATTGACACTGGAGCGTCCATTAATTTGATGGCTGCTGAAGTATACCAAAGCCTGTCAAAGGATGACTTTTTTTATATAACAGAAATTCCTGTCATCTCAAGAGAATTTTACATATTATAGAAATAGGCTATGCTTGCGATAAATATGGTGCAACCTATATTGAGAAATAATTGCCAAACTGTTTTAAGGTAGAAGGTGAATTCTAGTTTCTGAGTCTGAAAGTGCTTTGACTCCACATATGATTACATGATATAAAAATTGTCTTTATAAAGTTTGAATTGCTTACTTCCATTCGTGTGTTCTGCACATTTTTTTTTCCATTTCTAAATTTAAAAAAATGTAATTCCTAAGGTCATGTACTGAAACATTGATCTTGCGAGTTTAAAATATGTGGTAGAATCATCGTCTTAATGTAATTTATGTACACTTTCAGACCATCCCAAAATATGCTTGACCTAAAGAAACTTTCCTGCTCATACTAAACTTCACAAAGACAGGTTTTTGAGATATGGTTATTAATATGCGGTTGATCTGTACTATTTATATGATATTTTTTATCATTCTCCATAACATTCTCTTCTCTGATGTTCATTGAGAAACTGACAAGGAAGTTTTGTGCAGAAATTTCATCATGTCTTAATAATGCAATTTTAAAATATGAAGATGTGCTCTGTTTTTAAAGAAACCAATACAGTCCATTTTGTATCTTGGAACAACTCGAACTGATCCAATTTGTCTTAAAGATCTGTATACATATGTTAAAAATGTCTCGATGTAAATATCTTGTATGTGTATATATATGTGAATTTATAATATTTTGTATGTTTTATCTTTAGCCCTGAAGAAGTCTCATTTTTGAGACGAAACGCGTTGGCTAAAAAAGAGGCTAGAAAGGAAAATCTGCTGTGATATTGGATCATTTTTCTACTGTTGAAAACCCTAATAAAGAATTGAAAGCATACTACTATCAAGTTCAGACCTGTTCATTTGAAATGGATTCTAATTATTGATTGAAGGACACTAAATATTATGGAAAACACTTCTTGATGGGTGCTGATTCCACATTCTGTGTTTTGTATTTGGACTTTGTCCTTAAAGGAACAGATAGGGTTGTGTTCCTTGGTTTCTCGAGCACCATCGTAATATTTGTAAGTCACACACCATAACAGGTGCAGGTTCTTTGCCTCAACCCTTGTGTTTATAAGTGTATTTAATTTTTTGGGCAGTCTGCACTGTTTTGTCAAGACCTTATTGTAGAATAGATGACTAAATCTAACTGATCATGGATTTCAATGATAACAGAGAACAGATGTTTGATGATTTATTCAGTAGTACAACCAAGAACAGGCCGTCAGCACAGGACAACAATCCAGGTCCCAATGAGGGCCTCAAATCAAAATTCATGCGTTTAGAGAAACTCAAAAAGTCTGAGTTAGGTAAATGGTGGGATGGGGCAACCCTGAAAAAATATATTGAAAACAAACGTATCCCCCGTGGACTTAGAATTATGATATTTCCAAGCTTTGATTACTTGGATAAAGATCTATTGACTGATTGGGAGGAGGGTCTGCACACCGCCTCCTATAAAATGATGGGAATTTTGATTATTAATGCTGAAAGAAAAGTAGCTAAAATCAGAGAAGAGATTCTAAAGTTGGAGAAAGAAATTAATGAATCCAGCCTTAAAGATATAATACAGAAAAACAATGAAATTCTTAAGAAAGAATTGAATAACTACCAACTGTATTTAAAGGAAAAAAAACAAAGAAAGATACGTAGGGATGATGGCGATTACAAAAAAGGCTGCATCTTTACTTTTTCACGTAAATATGACGATGTAGTTAGCAAAACACAAGAGAAAACCGACAAAAGTAACATTAGTGCCTCCTCCAGTAATACTTCTTTGTCCTCATTAGAAAGTGACCCCGGTGAAGGTACCAGTGCTATGGCTACAGACAACACTTCGTCTGATTTTTTACGAGAGGTACAAAGATTCCGCCTAGGCAATCGGAAGAAAAATCAAAACCAAGAACAAGGCGGGGTGGCACAAAATACAAGGGCAAGCACAAAAGCAAGAGAACAGAACACTACCCAGAAGAAATAGATTGGCAGGGTAACTGTTCAGAAATCAATCTTGATGAGGACTCCACTGCAAATGACATTAGTGTTGTAAATTTATCAACTAGGGCTCTGACTGATAAAGAACGCAATGTATTATGCAAAGGGCTACATTTTTGTCCAACTGATAAATGTAATTTTGATGATGTACATGTCGATCTTTTCAAATTTACAAGAAAATAAAAAATAAAGAAATACTTTGCTGAACATCCTCCTTTGCCTCCTGTGTCAAAATCCATCCCCACCCTAGATGTACCAAGTATCAGTGATATCCATCACTCCCATATGCTAGCCACTCTCTATGATGAGGATGAAATCGGAAGTTTTGTTGAGTTCACTAATTTGTTGGGTTTTCATGAAGATTGTAGCATTGATAGTGGTTTACGTATGGCTTCCAAATTTATAACTCCACAAACTAGAGACTCTGTTATTGATGAGTATTGCAACTGGAGGACGACCATCTCAAAACACAAAAATGTAGACATCATACTAATATTTCCAAAAGTGATTGGACTTTACTAACTGCTCCTAAAAATGATGAAAATCTAGTAATAAAAGAGGCTGATAAGGGGGGCAGTGTTGTCCTTATGAATAAAAGTGACTATCTAGATGAAATCAATAGGCAACTATCTGATTCAAACTGCTATGGCAAACTGAGTCAAAACCCTACATCTAAAATAGAGACTTTAATCAATGCAAAACTCTATGAATGGCATGAGTCCTGCTGTTATCTGATCATGAATACCGGTACTTACAAGCACACCAATCCAGATTCTCATGTCTGTACATCTTACCGAAAATCCATAAAGGGGGATTTTTTCCCCCCGGAAGACCTATTATTTCCGGTAATTGTGGCCCGACGGAACATCTTTCGGAATTTGTGGATACATTCATTAAACCTTTTGTACAAAACCTTCCATCCTACTTACGAGACAGTGGCGACCTGCTCTGCAAACTGGAAGATTTTGCCTGGCAAGATTCCCAACTACTTTTTTCCACCATGGATGTTGAAAGTTTATATACGTGCATTGAACAGAAACAAGGAATACGTGCACTCAAACACTTTCTGTTCAAACGTGACTGCAATAAAATAGAACATACTTTCATGCTGCTAGAAATGGCTGAATTAATTTTCATCAACAACGCCTTTCTGAGTAATGATGAGTGGTACATACAAAAACGGAGCATGGCGATGGGGTCCAGATTTGCTCCATCCTACGCCAACCTCTTCATGGGGCTGTTTGAGGTGGAGCATGTCTGGGGCCCAAAAGCCAAATACTCGTGTGATCAAATGATATTCTATGCCTGGTTTATAGATATCATTCTAATATGGAATGGCCCAGTGAATGATCTAATGGCCTATTTTAACTATTTGAATGACAACATTTTCAATGTAAAATTGACAATCAAACACTCTGCTACAGAAATTGATTTCCTGGATTTAAAACTGTATGTCCATGAAGGGAGAATCCATAGTGATGTGTTTAAGAAACCCACGGCATGCAACAGTGTATTGCATGCCACAAGTGCACATCCCCAATCCACCATAAGGGCAATTCCGTATGGTGAAATGGTACGTGCAAGATGTAATTGCAGCAGGGACTGTGATTTCATTAAAAACATATCCCAAATCAAACAGAATTTTAAAAGAAGGGGATATGATATGAATTGTCTCAACAAAGCGGAGTTGCGGGCTCGCACTCTGGATAGAACAAAAGTTTTGAGCTCTTCCAAAACTAAAAAGACTAAGCAAACACAACTGGTTCATGTACCCTTCATCACAAAATACAATTCTTACAGCAATCACGTGTTCAACATACTGCGTAAGAATTGACATCTTCTCAGATCAGAAAGTATCCCTAACGATATCTGTAAGACCAAAGGTGGTATACAAAAGAGGACCAACTCTAAAAGACAAGTTGTGTCCTAGCTATGTTAGATCCACCCCTAATAAGAAATCCTTGTTTCCTGAAAAACCGAAAGGTTTTTTTGTTTGTGGAGGGTGTTGCATCTGCAAATTTGGTATAAACAAGATTACCCATTTTTCATATAATGGCTCAAAAAATGTTGAGATTAAAGAATTCATCAATTGCAATACTACCTTCACCATATATTTAATTCAATGCTAATGTGATAAGACCTATATAGGAAGTAGCATTTGTTGTCTAAAAATACGTGTACAGGAACATCTAAGAGCCATCAAGAATGGAGATTTAAGATATCCGATGGCTAGTCACATCTGTACAGAGCATCCCAATGAAAGGACAGTAAAATTCCATGCAATTGACCATCTGCAGACCAATCTCAGAGGTGGAAATAGAGAACGCGATCTGAGACAATTGGAATAAACATGGATTTGCCGTCTGAGAAGTGTACAGTATGGAATAAATCAGAATAATGAATTTCATCATTTCTTATGAAATTGTTCATGAATTGTAACTTTGCCGTCATTTTGTCAAATGTAAGATTATACATAGATGTTCGGCTTTTACAATGAATTTGTCATACAGTAGCCATGAATGACATGTATGAATTTATTTATTTATTTATTTATTTGTGTGTTTTGTAAAGCGCAGCAGCTGCCCCAACAGGGCGTCCCGGCGCTGATAAATCATGAATAGCGACTACTTATAGAGATGCCTCCATTGTACTGTATTTTATCTATTGTGTATTTCATTTTTTGAAAGAAATTGTGTCTCTCTAGGATCAAAGGTGTTTCTATTACACTATTTAATATTGTTCCTTTCTGTGCACACAAGGTCTTGCTAATTTATGGAATTCCAATAACATATGTAGTAACAAACGTGGCGCTCTTTTTATGGAGTAATAGTCAAATATGTCTGATGGCTATTACTAATTACAGTGTTATTGGAGCATGAAATCTGTTTTGCTTGTTGAACATGACTTGCGGCTTCTCATTAGTGTTACCGCGTTCTGTTATAAAATTAAATTTGGTTCTTGTTTCGTCGCATTCACCATTGGCCGTGTAATTAGTTTTTCTACAACACAACTCATCCGGCGAATTCTTTATTAGACATTACAAGATGGCCGCCCGATTAGCTTATTCATACTAATTGGGAGAACAGGTTCTTGTTTTGATATTCAATTTCCATAAAATGGCATCCTTCAGGTTTGTTTTCTTTCGATGATAGTACAAACTTTGTCTTCAATTCAACTCTAACAACATACATTTTGATTAAACAGAGACTTAATCTTCTATACTAAAAGCATGTAGGACCTATTGCTCTCATCGTTTGGAAAAATTCGAGGCATTTTCGATTTTTTAATTGCTTCACTTTTGAAATCTATTTCTATTTGGCTTGATTTTTTCCTCCTTTTATACTTTTGATTTGTATTATGGTTCAGTATAACGTATTGTGTATACTTATAAATTGACCTTACAAGATGGCCACTGAATTTGCCTTTCACTACTTGCATTGGTATCCATTTCCGGTTGACGCGATCGGGATTTTTCGAACACAGGTTCAACTAATTAACTCATTAAGTCTCCTATATAAGCTAGTGGTTCTACCACTTTTTGTTTGTCACTGCAGAACGTTGGCTGACCGTGCTTCTCAGGTTACCATGCCGTTTTTTGGGTAAGTTCAGCCGCAGGCTCTGTCTCAATACCACGAGGACAGATTGCGATTTGCTTTTACTTCTTGCCTACTTAGAAATATCGACTTTGTGATTTAGAAACTCCCTCTATACTTCTGAATTAGTATAATTTGTAATCGTTTATTTAGTGGCTTCTACAATATAAGCTTGTACTATGTGAGCTGGTAAGCCTTTACAAGATGTCCGACAGTTTGCGAGGGTTTCCGGTCGGCTAAATGAGATAGGTTTTCCTCTGTATCTAACGAGAATAATATTTAGTGGCGTTTTACAATATAAGGCTATATAATGCGATGTGTAAAGCTGTCTAAAAATTGTCCAACAGTCTCTTTGAGTTTCTGGTCAGTTACATGCGACCGCTTTTACTCCAAGATCAACTAGAATTACAGATAGTCTTGATTATTAAATTAATGGGAACTGTCTTTCTGTCTAAGTCACTCTCAGGGGAATAGTTCATGATACTTGGTTTATTTCGTTTGATGGCTATACACTGATAGACATATATATATTCTTTCTTGCTTTCCTCAACAGTCCCTTCTGAATACTCATCTGAATTGACAGGTACACTTGTTTTTTATAGTATTCAGCTGCATATGTTTTCTCAGTTTGTTTATAATGATAGGTTTATGTGTTTAAATAATATTTTTCTACATGCGCTGTTCGTTTGAATTTTACAAAGTGGGATGTGATTTCAAGTCTACTGAGGTGTCTCATTACACAAATCAGCCTAAAATACATTGAGGTTATTAGTGATTAGTTGGGATAAACGAGAACATACACTTTTATGATGCATAACATTTTCTCCAAAGCTGTGTCAATGTTATACGCATTATTCTTTCAAGATTCAATTTATATACTGAATCATCATAAAATAAGAGTTTTTTGCGATATATTGGACACATATAATCAGGCACTTACATTTGTATTAACACCATCATGGCTTGTGTATATATGTTTAAGAATGCAACCGCTGTATCTATATTCAGGTGGCTCAGGATGACTTTTTTATATAACAGAAATTCCTGTCATCTCAAGAGAATTTTACATATTATAGAAATAGGCTATGCTTGCAATAAATATGGTGCAACCTATATTGAGAAATAATTGCCAAACTGTTTTAAGGTAGACGGTGAATTCTAGTTTCTGAGTCTGAAATAATACTGAGTTTTTTAAAGCGCGAACAGCTACCTCGCGAGGAGGTGTCCCGGCGCTATAAGAACAGGATGTTTTGACCACGAAGGCAAGAGAAGGTGACGTCTAGCGCGGCTGGGCAAACAGCCAGGTTTTCAGCAAACGCTTGAAGCATAACTCAGAGGGAGCCTGTTGAAGAGCAGAGGGCAGGGAGTTCCAAAGTGTCGCCACATTGGCCGAAAAAGTTCGTCCACCAGCCGGGCTCTTTTTGCTCTAGGGACTGCAATCTGAACACGGTTGTTGGATCTGAGGGAGCGAGCTTGGGTGTATCTCGGCAGTCGGGCTTTCAGATAGTTTGGACAGTTGCAGTATAGAGATCTGAAGGCCAGAGTAAGTGCCTTAAATTTTATTCTACTTGCTACTGGTAGCCAATGAAGGGAGAGAAGGTGCGGAGAGACTGAATGCTTGAAGGGAATCCTCATTAATATTCTCGCAGCCGCGTTTTGGACCAGTTGCAGTTGCTGTGTAAGGTACTTTGGTAAGCCCAGATACAGGCCATTGACTCCACATATGATTCCATGATATAAAAATTGTCTTTATAAAGTTTGAATTGCTTACTTCCATTTGCGTGTTCTGCACATTTTTTTTTTCCTTTTCTAAATTTAAAAAAATGTAATTCCTAAGGTCATGTACTGAAACATTGATCTTGCAAGTATACAATATGTGGTAGAATAATCGTCTTAATGTAATTTATGTACACTTTCAGACCATCCCAAAATATGCTTGAACTAAAGAAACTTTCCTGCTCATACTAAACTTCACAAAGACAGGTTTTTGAGGTATGGTTATTAATATGCGGTTGATCTGTACTATTTATATGATATTTTTTATCATTCTCCATAACATTCTCTTCTCTGATGTTCATTGAGAAACTGACAAGGAAGTTTTGTGCAGAAATTTCATCATGTCTTAATAATGCAATTTTAAAATATGAAGATGTGCTCTGTTTTTAAAGAAACCAATATAGTCCATTTTGTATCTTGGAACAACTCGGACTGATCCAATTTGGCTTAAAGATCTGTATACATATGTTAAAAATGTCTCCATGTAAATATCTTGTATGTGTATATTTATGTGAATTTATAATATTTTGTATGTTTTATCTTTAGCCCTGAAGAAGTCTCATTTTTGAGACGAAACGTGTTGGCTAAAAAAGAGGCTAGAAAGGAAAATCTGCTGTGATATTGGATCGCTTTTCTACTGTTGAAAACCCTAATAAAGAATTGAAAGCATAC
Organism: Lissotriton vulgaris; assembly: GCF_964263255.1. Taxonomy (NCBI): domain Eukaryota; kingdom Metazoa; phylum Chordata; class Amphibia; order Caudata; family Salamandridae; genus Lissotriton; species Lissotriton vulgaris. Next base: position 137,520,023 of record NC_141691.1, read on the forward strand.
TACTATCAAGTTCGGACCTGTTAATTTGAAATGGATTCTAATTATTGATTGAAGGACACTAAATATTATGGAAAACACTTCTTGATGGGTGCTGATTCCACATTCTGTGGCCTGTCAAACCCCCTGTCATACTTCTCTCAAGAGTGCAGGTGTATGCCTTTGGCAACCGATTATCGCTACAACTCCACTGCATTTTCCACGTACCATATGGCAAAGGTTCACATGTCCCAAGAAGGATCCAGATGCCTCCTCAGTTGTCAAACTGCCCAGGACCTCAACTTGGTACACTTTACCTTCAGAGTGCATGCCCACAACCTTGACCAACTCCTCCAAGTCTTCTCCCTGCTCTTTGAAAGCATAGGCTGCCTAGTAGCCATCCTCTCACACAATGATGAATCCATCGCTCCTGTGGCGCTAAGACACTGAAGAGTCCACCTACGTGCCAAGGTGGAAAAAGAATTGAAACTCTTAGATGCAGTTGGCATCAAACGAATAGGAAGGACCAACCCCGTAGATCTCTCCCCTCATAGTGGCGAAGAAACCCAAACAGCTGAAGGCTGTACTTATTTGCATGGATATGAGGCTATCAATCTAGTGATCAAGGGGGAAAGTCATCTCACACCAACCATTGATGACATAATTGTCAAACTGTCTAGCTGTAAGTGGTTTTTGAAAATGGACCTCTGGTTGACATCAGATACCGCTGTACCCAGACTCCCAGCTGGTCACCACATTCTTCACGCATGCTGGTCTCTGGGGGTACACCCGGCTAAACTTCAAAATTTCCAGCACCGTTGAAGTATTCCAACACATTGTCAAGAACATTCTGCATGGACTCCCAGGTGTGCTGAATGTAAGCGATGATATCCTGGTTCAATCCGAACACTATGAGATCGCCTTACTCGACCCAAAGCTTTCTTCACCAGACTCATGGAGCATGGTCTGGCCCTTCACTGTTATAAAGGCACATTTTTAAGTAACAACATCAGTTTCTTCAGATATCTGTTCTCAGACAAAGGAGCAGGAGGAATTTCGAGAGATATTTACAAGGAAATAGCATAGCCCAACACTGCAGGCAAATTAGCAGTGCCACGCTGCGTCATTTAAAAAATGCAGAGATGCACCGTATTTACAAGAATACAGCGAACCCCTGTGTTTTCCCTTGCGCTGGTGCTAAAAAAAAGCTGGCTAAAGCCAAAAGACACCCTAGGGCCATATTGCAAGAGTGCCTGCGTTGCAGGGACGATTCTCTGCAATGCAGGCACGCTTGCACCATGGTGCAAGGGCGTCTGTGTTGCAGGGAATGATTGTGTTTGTGCAGGAATGGACACCTTGAAGCACATAAACAATTTTTAAAGGCAATTTGCTCTTTCTATGTGTGCTGCATTCTGCTTCATACATAGAAGGAGCAAAAACAAGCAGAAATAAAAGTATTTCTCCAAATTGCGCCACTCTAACATTTTTGGTGCTGCCTCAGATTTACAGATTCTTGTAAAGTGGGGCAGCGTCAAAAAGCAATGTGTGTTGTGGTGGAACACCCACAGTAACACCCATTGCACGCCACTTTCACACAGATATCTGCATGAAAGGGGACGGTATTTACAAAGTGGCGTTAAGCCACGCAGAGTAGCTTACCGCCGCTTTGTCAATATGGAGCAGGCCATTGTGCTACTGGAACATCAGAAAAAGTGATGTTCCGATGGCGCAAAGCCCTTGTAAATATGACCCTCAGTTTTAAAAAAACTTTGCTTGAGCTGGTGGAGGGACCTACAGTTTCTGTCAAAACCAGCTATGTCCTCAGAATACTATCAGAGCTTCATGTCATCTCCATGCAGGTGAAAGCTGGAGCCAGACTTTTAAGAGGGTGCACCGGAGCTCCATGTAAAGGATGATGAGCCAGCAATAGAATTTGTCTTTGGAGGACTCCCTAAGAGAAGAAGGGTGGGAAAGTTAGCTTTAAAGTTTAACCTGCTGAAGGTGGCTTTAGATAGGATTAAACCCATTCAAGAACACTGATTTTACATCAGCAGACAGAACTCACTGGAGAGTGGCCCTAGGTTCATGCTGGCGTGGTCATGAATAAACAAATGAATGAATAAACAAATGAAAAGATTTCAAAAGCACAAGGGACACATACACAACGTGCCAAGTTAAAAAGTCTAAAACACCCAGGTTTCAGCTATTACTAAAATGCAAGTATGGTGTAGTATTTTCAAATATGGTGGTATTTGCAAGTATGGCAGAGTACAGATGGTAGGTGGTCGCAGACCTTAGCTGCTAGAAATGGAAAGGAACTATCTCCCTTCCTGAATGAATGAATGAATGAAAGCAGATTAATAGAGTGCAAACAAATGCCCAAAGGTAGCAAGGCCCTGGAGCTTCTAATTCCAGGCCTCTGAAACAAATGAAAATCAGTTAATCTTAAGGCTTTAGAAAGGGTACAGTTAGTGTTTAATTTGAGCCAGAGGTTTCCGGCGCTCGGCAGCGGCACTTATGAGGTGACAGTAGACTAAATCAAAGATGTCAGTGAGGCTAAATGCGCATTAAAGAGGGTACGACTAAGCGAAGAGCCCTGCGGCACCCCGTATTTAAGCAACTCGCAATCTGATGGGAAAGAAGAAACCACCACTAACCCCTCTCTGCCACAACAAAAAACTGTAGCCACCTTAACGTGGGCAGAAAGGATCCCCTTTCTCCTTTGCCCATCACAATAAAACAGTGTTGGCATTCTCATGGCAACGGTAACCATGAAGAGTGCCTGATGGACCTTTAGCCTGGAAAAGTAAGACATACTCTTCCTCTACTGTTTCAAGGTGGTTTTGGTATCTTGCTTACCACCTCTTGTCGAGCTCTTCATTCAGGTAGTATCCACATTGCTGAGGAGGTCTGTTTGCCCTTCGTGGCTTTTTCGTGCTAACTGGGACACTGTTGTGGTGACACATGACACCTTTCATGTGTATGTTAAGAGAAGGATGACACTGTGGCTACTGGGACTAGTTGCCTTTTTAGGGGGTGATCACTACAAAAATGAGAGATCTTCACTGTGTCCATTTCTTGACAGAATGTGGAGGCAACAACTTAATGCAGTGGTTCCCAAACATTTTGGACCTGCGGCTCCCTTGACCTATTGGCCATTGGCCGCGGCTCCCTATTATGTTACTTTTTCTTCAGGTGGAGGGAGGATGTAAGCCTGGACTCGGAAGTACTTCCATTTTACTCCCTGAAAATAATTGGGATGAAGTCTATGAACATATTATAATTATATTTGTAACATAATAAAAATTAATAATCAACTTTAATTGATTAAGTGACTGTAAGTGCATAGAAACATTCCTGCGTATTTATGTGGCCTGTTTTAACCTCACTGTACATGTGCCATGATCTTCCTGACTTTGTTAGTGCTTCTATTCACCTTCTTTTCCCTCCATCTGTTTTGATGCATCTTTCTGTTTGTACTTCTGTGTTTGGAGCAGAAACTTAGCTCAAGCACAACGGAGCTCTGAAGTGTGAACTTACCCTCTTCCCTATGTTTTAATTCAGCTCAATGTCCCTGAACATGCTTACAGGCCGATCACTTTTGTAAGTGCACCTAGATGCTCCGCTTTAGCCCTCAAGATGCTTAAATGCACCACCATGGTCCATAAGGAAGTGGTCAGAGATTTGAAATGCCTTGAGTGCACGGCTTCTCTGTCCCTGAAGGTGCTTTGATGCACATCCTAGTGAGTCCTTGAAGGTGCTCAAATGCACCCTTATCCCTGAAGTCAGAGGTACCCTCCCTCTCTGTGTCACTACCAGCTATGACAACACCTCCCCCCTTGCACTATTTCCACATTTGAGATATCCACTTCCCGTGTGCTCCTTTCATATGTGAGACTCTCTCTCCAATGGTGCTCCTGCTACCACTTGTTATACCTACACCTTTTTTCTGTTTATCCTCGCTAGTGCTCATGCTCTTGTGCATGTGGTGTACCCATGGGCAGCTGAGTTATATTATCAGAGGGCTGGACAGGATGGGTGGTGCAGAGTGTAAGCGTGCTGGGAGGCAACCGCCTTAGAGCTGCAGTGTTTGTGTGTGAATGGGACACAGCGCGGTGCTTTTCACACTCATTCATTGCTCATTAGTGCCTGCTTGGAGGCGGCCGCACTACAGATGTGTATGAGTGGGATGTTTTCCAAAACCTATCAGTCATAAGTCAGAGGCTCTGAGATTATTGTGGCAAATTGGCAAAGTCCAGTTTGACGAGATCTCTCCTCGTGGATCTCAAGTACAACAGGCGTGCACAAGTACTGCTGTTTGGCGGGCGAGACTTTTGGAACTGCATAAAAATAGGAACGGGTGATATACTAGCCAGATTCTCTTTAGTTTAAAATTAAAATGACAACAACTAGTTTGTGTAATTGTATATATAAAGGCGGTGTGGTGTAGAGCTCGGGGGAATCTCACATGATTACCCGATCGTAAATTTCACATTTCCTTTCTTCCAAACCTACTTGTAATGCATGTATGTATGTATCGCATACTTCTATAGCGCAGACTGTCACCCAGAGGGCATCGACAATGGCCTAGAGTCGCTGCAGAACACGGGCAGCAATAACGCTTTACATCGCTACTGATTGCACCTGACCCTGCCTAAGTGGAAGCTTTTTGAAGCATGTTACATGCTGGGGCTGGGAGTAGACGCTTACAGGGGGGTGTTCGGAACTCCCCCACGACAGTCACAAATGGGTTACTCGGCGCCGCAAAAACATAATCTACAAACTTTCCACATTACAAAAATCTTATTCAGAACTTACCTTTCCCACATTCCTAAAATGTGCGTGGTGCCCCTGGCAAGTTCTTACGGCGCACAGTTTGGGAACCACCACCTTAATGGATCTACTTTAGCCAATGTTCCTTCTCAGGACCTAGTTTTAGAGTTTCAACAAATATGTTTTTTAGAATATAGCTTTGAAAACAGGCCTTAGCGCTAAGTCCTACTGGTATCTCAAAAATCCATACTAGAACCCTACAGTGTTCTGAAGATCACATGAAACTGAGGGAATTTTTGGATTCCAGAGTGGTACATTTTTTTACCCCGCCCAGTTGTTTCACGGTTTAGCCAAACTGGGATACTTAACAGTGTTACTGGACCTGCTGTGGCTACTGCTGCACATTTAGTAACAGACCTGTGTCAAAAGAGTTATCCTATCTTTTGATTGACTTGATGTCTGAACAACCCCTTTATTAAGAATTCAACTGAGAATTCAACTTAGGAGGATCTTTGTGAAATTCAGCAAGGAAGTATGAATGTACTGACCTCTGTGAGTCAATTTCGTCAACTGCCTTCTGAGACTACTTGGGCTGAGAGGAGTAAAATTACATTTTGTCAACATGAATTAAAAGAAGAGATTAAAGATACATTTGTTCATACTCATTATCCCATTTCATTTCTTAACATAGTTTTTGTTATGTGAATATAGACTATATATAGAGAGCAGCATAGTGAAAGAAGTCTCAAGTTGGGTTTTCATACTTCCTAGGGCACAAGTCGGGTACACACGAGTAGACGTCGTCTACCCACTCTTTTCACCGGGTGTACACCATCCACCTTTCCAAGAAGTAGGGCCCCACAGAAATTTGTTGAACTTGTCCCGGTCTAATTTTCAGACACCGGGACACATTCAGCAGTGTCTGCACACTATTTGATTTCATTCCGAGCAGCAACGTGCAGGCAAGGGGGGGGCTTTATTATTTGAAATTCCAGTTGAGCCAAAACAATGGCCGAAGTTAAGGGGCCATCAGGCCTCCTTTTGTTCGAGTACCCTGGCTTGGAGCTATTGGGAGCCTCACACCTAAACACAATGGAGGGGAAGCAAAGGCACACAGTTCATCACTTCAGAGGTACTTAAGAGAGGCATGCTTATGACTTTGTTCATTCCCTGTATATGGGATGTGCGTGCACTGATAGAATGTCAAATGCGTTGATCTGTCCCAATATTTACCGAAATAATAATTTAAATATCACTATTTTGATATATTTGTTTTACAGCGCTACTCATCCAGATGGAGGGTTTTACAGCGCTTACATCAAACATAACCATTAAACATTGACAATAAATCATGTGAGTGTGATGTGTTCTATAAGAGCGTGAGGGTTACAAGGTATAGGAGTCACATCTTTCATAGCTCACTGTGCTATATTAAAAGGATTACAATTTAAGAACTAGAATTAACAAAAGGATCTCTATTTCAAAAGCAGTAACGCACTTACACAGTATACAAATCTGTCACCTATGTGTTACATGATGTGCTTTGCAGGAGACATATTAACCCTCTATGCTACTTTGTTTCAAAACTGGGACTAGACCAGCCACAGATCTGTCCAGCAAATGTGTTAACTGCCAGAGTTATCTCATCATTATTATTATTACCTGTGATTTACTGGGCACACAATGATCTCTGCAGCACGTGCCTTAACCCCATAAGATATTAACTCCATGAGATAGTTTAAAATGCAGACTTTGCAATAACTAATCAGAACAGATTACTGCCACTGTTGTCAGTTTCTTTGTCGCAGAGATTTAGAAAAGAAATGTACAAGTTGAGACCCAGATTTTGAGTTGGGGTTGCATCAGTTTTTTGTCACAAACCAGACATGAGAGACCTTCTAAACACATGTGTGAGGTCTTAGGATCTGATGTCACTTCTTGTGATGTCACTTCCTGTGAGGTCATGGTGCCACTTACTGTGATCAAAAAAATGAAGGAACCACATTTGATCCCTGTTCAAACTGCACAACCAAGTTTATCACTGAATAAATCCAGTACATTGAAATGTATATGCTTAATTCACGTATGTCACTGCTTACTCTTTAAACTTTTCCCCTGTTTTCCATTTGAATGTAATCAATTTATTTTACTTATTCCCATTCTTGTGCAAAGTTCTTCATAAAACATTGGAACAAGATCCGTTTCCACATGTCACATCTTTATTTAAAAGAACCCAATGCATTTCAGGATACTTCCCTTCATCAGAGGTATCGCGACATGTGTGGGTCTTCACTCATAAGCACTCGATTTCGCCAAATTGTTACATCGTTCATTAGGAACTTCAAAAATGTCACACCACTTTTTTAATTTTCATAATGTGTCCCTGCACATCTCTCCTTTATCGATAAAAAGCTGCTTTTTTTTACAGTGTTTTGATGATCATAGAGAAACATTTCAAGTTTCATAGCCTCTCCAGTCTATGCTGTGATTGTTGGAACTCCTTGGCTGGAAAAGCAAAATCTTTATATCAAATGTTCTACCACACCAATATTATCACCGTCACAGTTTTGTCATGATAAATGTTATGCTTCAGAAGATTTCTGATTTGTTGTAAAAGAGCTCAAATAATCCACTGCTGCTTCTTATCTAATGGTGGCTAATCTCTCGTCAGTGCCACCTCAGTGTTATGCATATTCTATACTTTTCGCAAAACCTAAAGGCTGTTCTCTTTCCTCGCAACAGGAGAATGATTTAATACACTAACAGAACCACATGCTGTTCTAGACTTTGGGCACATTTATTCAATGTATAAGGATAAGATGCTTAATTGCAAGAACATTTTTAGTATTAATTGATTGTACATTTTCCTTCGATAACTGTGGCTAACAGGACCCATTTATGATTTTGGACGACTAACTAAGGTACACTTTCCTATGTATAATGTCTGAAATGACACAAAAATGTTTATAAAATGTGTTTGACAGAATCTAAGGTAACTTGAAATGTATGCCCTAGATAGGATCTAACTGATTTGAAAATTGAATAGAGGCATCTTCTTTTATGAATTGGATCTGTTGCTGAAAAAAATTGAAAATATATGAAAATAAGTTGAGACAGGGAGCTCGTCCATACCTTTAAAGTAGCTCTCAGAGGTAAAGTCAAGCCCAGTATATAATTTAGAGTAGGTTCCTATTAAAGAAGTCAGCACTGCTCATCTCAAGACCCTTAGAGTATTAGCCAGACAAGCCTATGTCAGTAACTCATACTAACACTCAAACACACACTGTGTCGGCCTGTAGGGCCTGCCACATGACAGTCTGTATCCAATCTCAAAATAACTAAGCAACAAGGAAATTGACCATGTTGTAGTCGATGCTTTATCAGTCACAACATGTGTGTGAACAGTGAACCATAAAAGACGAATGGCAGCAGTAGCCAGAGCAGTAATCAGTGCTGACCCACCAAAGTGTGCGACGGCAGGAGTCACAGTGAAAATGTGTCAGTTAGGTGCATGATCAGCCCAAGACCTTAGGAGAACAGGGTACGATCCAGACTGGAGGGGCTCGATTCACAGAACTAACTTAAGACAACATCCTAAATTTACTACCATTTTAGTATTCACAGAAGGCACTTACTCATTTTGGTATTCACAGAAGTTAGGAGTCCTAACTTTTAGACTCCTAAATGCCTTCTGTGAATACCGAAAGTCTTAAAGTTAGGATTTTTCTCAGTTTAGGAGTCCTAAAGTTAGGATTACGAACTTTACTACTCCTAAACTGAGAAAAATCCTAACTTTTAGACTGTCGGTATTCACAGAAGGCATTTAGGAGTCCTAAAGTTAGGACTCCTAACTTCTGTGAATACCAAAATTAGTAAGTGCCTTCTGTGAACACCAAAATGGTAGTAAGTTTAGAATTTTGTCTTAAGTTAGTTCTGTGAATCGGGCCCGAGAAAATTAAGAGGCTCAGCAGCATGTATGTGTGTGTCCATAATAACCACTATTGCTTCCTGAATGTTATGCCTCGTGTGAGGGACCACCAACTGTGTATGCTAGCCCCCATCATAAGGATGTTATCTCTGGAATAATTGTGTCAGTTCCTGGCATAATAGTGCCGATGGCATAATAATGGTCATCCTTGGCTAGTTTGGATATTCTTGGTCAAGTTGTGTTATATAGGCATACATACTAAGAGCATGACTGGCCTACCTTTACCTATTCCTTGCATAATAATGGCCATGATTGATATATAGTCTGTGCCCTGGCCCTTATGACTTCCAGCCTCAGCACAACTGTGGCCCTAGTATAATGGTGGGCATTAGTGGCATAAAACAGGCATCCTTGATGATATGGTGTGCATCCATGGCATTTGACTGTACTACCTGGGCATTCAAAGTAGTCTGTCCATATGAGGCAATTTGTACAAGGGAGTACTAAAAAAAAAAAGACACGCTGATATTTTGGGACTGTGCTCTTCCTAAAAATGAAAACTTATAGGTAACTTTCCCTTCCCATGGATACTTCTACCTGCAGGCTCCTCACCTCTTGAAGTCCAAAGTAGTACCCAAACCCAGCAGAGGGTGTAAAAGAAAGGGCAGCTGAGCAAAATCTGGATGATTGAGCGGGTGAAATGGCCTTCACTTCTCACCTCAGAATCTAAACAATATTGCTTGGGGAAGCCAATGTCGCCACTCTGCAGATCTCAACCACAGGACCACTTATGGCCAATGCCCCAGTGCAAGATTTAACCCTAGTTGAATGTGCACAAATACTCCTCTGGAAGCTCCTCCTTTACAAGAGAAGAGCATAATTTAATACACAACAGTAGCCAGCTGGACAAAGCTCTTTGTGGAAAGGTGATGTGCACTAAAAATAATGTCACTACATCTGGTTGCAGCTGGAAAGAGCGTATATGTTTCCATTCAACTTTCAGATAAGAAGGTGTGACCTCTTGAGGTTAGGGTGCAGTACCTGTTCCTCAGACTGTAAGGTGGTCTGCCCTAAAACGAAGAGAGAGCGGACACAGTAAGGGATGCAGGGGGTCTGTGCACTACACCCTTCTTGGCTAATCCAGGGTGATGAGAAAGACTTGAACCAAGTCTTGGAGAATCTTCCGCAGAACTCGAGCAATTAGAAGGTATGCGAGATAACACATACTGAGCTACGAAGAAATGAAAATGTCTACCTTAACTGAAGCACATCAGCCAAGGTTCCTCACAATGGATTCTGGATGGTACGCAACATCTAGTGATAAGAACAGCCATGAGAAGCAAAGAGATCCACCACAGGTGTTCCCGTCTAGGCAAAGATGACTTCAATCACCTCTGGATGGGAGATAGCACACATAGTCAGAAAGATGACAAAGAGTGAGGCTGTTGGCTTGTGTTCAGAGCTGCCCAGATAATTGAAGACTACCCACATTCCATGCCGGTTCACCCAGGTCCAGAACCTCCCAGCTTCCAGACAGGAAAAAGTGAGACCCACTCCTCCCTGAATGTTGACATCCCGTATTACAGACATATTGTCAGTCAACATCTGGACAGACTGATCTTAATGGGAGAGGAGGAAGGCCTTGTGCACCACTTAAACTGCTCTTGGTTCAAGCAGTTTGGTGTGCACAACCAGCCCTCCTAGAGATAAAAGGGCTCTGCTCCCCCATACTCCTAGATGTAAGGCCCACCCAATAGTGAACACATCTGTCACAATCGTGACCATGGCTAGAGGAGGGACACAAGGGAATCCCTTGAGACAGGTTCTTTTCTGCCCTCCACCATCTCCAATATTGCAGTGTCAATGGAGATCATCATGCAGTATACCTGGATCTCACTGGTGTTGTAACCACTGCCTGTGGCAGCACCACTGGAGGGTCCTCAAGCATCAATGAGCATTCAAAACAAGAAGAATGCAGGCAGCCAACAAACCCAGCATGTGCAAGACTTCCAGGACTGGAATCAGAGCCCCTTCCCCTAAACATCAAAATCACAACCCCATAACCCCATTGCCTCATAATCTTCTGTGGAAGAGGGAAGGCACAGAGCAATGTTGTACCCAATACTGGTGCTGTAAACACAAGGTGCTGAGAGGATTCTAAAAGAGACTTGGGCACTTTAATGGAAAAGCCCAAGTCCCACATCTAGCGATGCTCCTACCTGCAAATGATGCAACACTATGCGTAATGCGTTGGCTTGGCGTGTGAGCAGCCAGTTGTCGAGGTGTGGGAACATTGTGATTCCTGACCTCACAAGATAGTCCACAGCAAGCCTATTACCTTCATGAAGACACAAGATGCCAATGTCAATCCAAATTGGAGCACATCGAACTGGTGGTAAGAGGACCCTACCAAAAACACATATACCTCCTGCTCAAATGCAGGATCAGTATTGTTTAAGTAAGCATCCTGCAAGTTGAGAGACGTCATTGAGCCTTCTCCTTCCAGCATCAAAAGAACTTGAGCCATGGACAGCATCTGACCTGCTTGTGCAGGAAAATATTCAAGAGTCTGTGCTCTAGAATTGGATAAAACAATCTGTAATTTAGTGATTGTTTGATCTAATGTTGAAATTATTAACACTGACTTTTGCGGATTGTATTTGAATGAATGAATGATGATTTCTAGAGTCCACAGCTACCTTGGCGGAGGTGTCCCGGCGCTAGCAGAGAGTTCACATAAGGGTCAAGTGGGCCAGCAGTCACTGCCTGAAGAGCCAGGTTTTTAAAGCTTTCCGGAACTCTGGTTTTGATTCCAGCAGACACAGATGGAGTGGGAGGGAGTTCTATAGTTTAGAAGATTGCACCACAATAGATCTACCACCTAGTCACGTGTTGTGGTATCGTGAGACGCATGTTGTTGGATCTCAAAACTCCCTTTTGATGGTACAGCTGCAACCTTTTTTGGAGGTACCTAAATCCCAAGATTCTGGTGGACCTAAGTACAAAGATCAGCAACTTGAATTCTACTCTCCTGATTATAGGGAGCCAATGAAGTTGTTTCAACTGTGGAGAGATATGGTGACGCATAGGTACCCACCTGCTTAGCCTTGCAGTGGAGTTTTGGATAATTTGTAGCACGAACAGTAAGTATGTAGGTAGCCACAAGTATAGGCTGTTTGCATAGTCCAAGTGAGATGTGACCAGCACATGGACTACTGTCTTCTGATGCTTCTCTGGCAGAAAGCATAAGAATTTCCTTATTGCCCTCATCTTCCAAAAGCAAGTGGGTGAGATATGCCGTATCTGGGCCGAGAAGGAAAGTTCTTTGTCCAGCCTTATTCCTAGATTCCTGGGAGACACTGAGGGGGATGGGAGTGGATTCAGTTCTGACGGCCACCACAGACTTGGTGGGGGTGCTTGGCTAAAAAACAGGACTTCCGTTTTCTATGCGTTTAATTTCAGGCAGTTCTTATGCATCCATACCGAGATGTCTTTAAGGCATGCCTTAAAATTGTGAAATGCCTCCTCTGAGTGTTCTTTAAAAGAGAACACCAATTGCATGTCGTCTGCGTAAGACATCACTTTCAAGCCTCAGGATTCAATCAGAGTAGCCAATAGGGCGAGGTAGATGTTAAAAAGCAATGGACTGAGTGCCGATATCTTCAGCACCCCGAACCTCAGAGCTTTCTGAGCTGAGAAAAAAGGACAAAGAAACACCTGTTGGGAAAACTTCTCCAAAAAACATCAGAGCCAGGATAGTGCTGTACCACACCGTCCAGCCTGATTGAGTCTACTGAGTGGGGTTGAGTGTAAAACCGTATTGAATGCTGCTGATCGATCCAGCAGCACCAGCATGGCTGAGGCACCTTGATCTGCGGACTCTCACATAGATTCAGAGACTTCTAATAGCGATGTCTAGGTGCTGTGGCCAGCTCTGAAACCCGATTGGGATGCATGGGAGAGACCATTGGTTTCTCTGAAGGTTGCCAGTAGCTTATGCACCATCTTCTCCACAATTGTGGTGGGGCTGGTAGCAAGGAAATTGGTCTGTAGTTACTAAGAACCTCAGGATCAGCCGCTGGTTTCTTAAGAAGAGGGAGTAAGAAGGCATGCTTCCAAACCTCAGGAAAGATGCCTGACTTCAGGGAGAAGTTCCAGATCTGGTTAAGTATCAGATTTAATCAATGTGTCAGCAACCTGAAAAAGCGGGGGGGACAAGGGTCTCTTAGAGAGCCTGATTTGCATCTCAGTAGTTCAACTGGTGTTTCTTAAAGGGGCAGAGGGACAAATTCTGACATCAAGATATGAGAGTCTGAGAGCGGCAGTGAGGTGGGGGTTTCCTATTCTAGGGGAATGTGGAGTAGATATCACAATTCTTGGTCTAGAAAAAGTCTGAAAGGTTTGAGCAAAGTGTCGGGGAAGGAAGACAGGAACAATCAAAGGCTGTGGGGTTTGTGATAGATTTTGCAATTTTAAAAATGTCCTTGGTGGAATTAACTGCGTTCTCAATGCAGTTAGGAAAGTAATCTCTCATCTTACGGCACTTAAGCTTGTGAAATAGTTTCAGGCCTTCTTTATAAAGGTCCTCGTCAGCCTGATTGTAGGACTTTCTCCATGTCTGTTCCAACTTCTTACAGCCACTCTTCTCCCTTCTTAGTGCTTCGGAGAACCAAGGAGTGGAGGGTTTGGCTCTTTTCCAAGAGACCGGCTTTAGGAATGCTACAGTCTCTAAGGCAGTCACTACCCATTCGTTGAACCCAACAGAGTCCCTATCTGGGTCGCCTGTCAACTGTGGCACCGACTTTAAAAGTGCAGGCCTCCGTGACTTTGCGGTAGCTTTTCGCCAGTCCCTTATTTTTTCAATGTTTGTCCACTGTTCTAAGGGACTGGCCTCTAGGCTAAAGGTGAATGGTATTAGCGAGTAGTCAGACCAAGTCAGACATAGAGGGGCACCCACTTTGATGTTCGTCATGTAAGAGAAAATCAGATCCAGCATATGACCCATGCTGTGGGTAGGCACAGAGACCAGTTGCTTGAGGTTGAGGCCATCCGAAGTTTCCAAAAACTGGGCCGACTGGGTGCAGCTATTGTCATCTGCATGCAGGTTAAAATCACCTAAAACTACAAAGTTGGTGTACTGGAGAGAGAGAGTTGAGTGATCATATTGCAGAGCTTTGCTAAGTGGATGGCCGGGCTGTCTGGGGCTCTATATACTAGAAAACCAGCAAAGGGGGTAGATGGCTACAACCTAATGCAGAAGGAGAGAGCTTCAATATTCCCAATGGGACCCACTCTCTCAGAGGTAATCCTCCACTTGTTTCCGAGGACAACTGCAGTGCCGCCTCCCAACCTGTTTTTCCCTCTGATGGCACATACTATCCGGAAGCTGGGGGGATGGGGTATAACTAGCATTAGTTTAGTTCAGGGTTAGAGCCCTTACTTAGCCAGGTTTCGGTTAGGAACATTATGTCCCAGCCATTCATGTCTAAGGAAAGCCAAATGTCCTCTGCATGATTCGGAGAGATTTACAACTGATCATTGGTGCAGGGGTCGAGAAGGCCCTATTCCTTCTTGATGTCCCTGCCACTATCGTCAGTTTAAAGTTACAAGCCTTGCAACAGTATTCTATTTTCTCAGTAGTGAGGTCAACCATGGCCTTACCAAGCCATTTCTTGGTGTTCAAGGCCAGTATTGAATCTCTTGACCAGTAAATGGCGTGGTCGCTGTACATTTGGGCAGCATGGCTGGCACAGGCCGCAATCCGTATGCAGACGGGCGCAGACTGGCTTGCCTTTGGTGCGCCAGCTGTGTGTCCGCTGCGTAAGTCCACGTCCGGATCGCACCCTGGCTCCCTTTTTAAACATTATTGGCAGGCAACTAGCCTACCGACCCCCAAGATGGTGCCCAGCCGTTATCCTGATCGATGAGAGGCGAGATGGGAACTTCCTCTGATCGGACAGCGGTACAGCGCATGCCCCATGTCCCCCTCCCCAATTGGCAAGCAGCGGTAATGAAGTAAAGAGAACAGCCAGCCCTGCAACATGCAGCAATGCAAAGCGGCCTTGCAATTTAAAACAGACATGCTTGCTAATTTAAAACACAGGTGCTTTCCAGATTGAACTTTGGTGAATAAAGTTTTTTTTAATGAACCATTTACTTACCCTCATGCCAAACCCAACCTGTGATTGACTAGTGGATGGGTGTGCAGTGCTGTGTTTTTTTTGTTGCTTTTTACCTTCAGTGCATACTCACTCTGTAGTGCAAACCTTCTACCCTGACATTCCCAAAACAACCTGGTTTTGAAAGAGTTTTTGGTCCTGAGCTAAGCTGCCATCTAGGGAAACTTACCAAACCTAGACATTTCTGGAACTAGACACCCCTGGGGAAGCGTGGGTTGCGTGGATCCCTCAAACCTTTCTTACCTAGAAGCCCCACCAAACATCAATTTAGGTTAAATAAAAATCTAATTTTCCTCACATTTCTGTGTGGTATCACTCCTTCAGCAAATATTTCTTATCATACAGCGTTCCCCTTGGTCTCCCGAGTAAAAATGTACCTCACTTGTGTGGGTGGTCCAAGTGCCTGTGAAAGGGAAGAGCCAAAAATTTGTAGAGTTTGAGGGGTTATCACAGCGTGTTGATAAGTGCAATTTATTTTATACATTTTTAGGCTGACTCTCCTTTGGGCACCCACACAAGTGAGATATCATTTTTATCAGGAGACCAAGGGTAATGCTGGTGCCGTGATCTTAGAAAGAAATGTGAGAAAAATGTGATTTGTTTAAGCTAAATTTGAGGTTTGCATGGGATTCTGGGTAAGAAAACGTTAGTGGATCCACGCAAGCCACACATTCCTCGATTTCCCCCAGATGTCTAGTTTTCAGAAATGTCTGGGTTGGTAGGTTTCCCTGGATGCCCACTGAGCCCGGGACCAAAAACACAGGTGAACCCCTTGCAAAAATCAGGTTGTTTTGTGATAGATAATTTTGATGACTTTACTATATGTATTGGGCCTTTCCCTGTTGCGGGCACTTGGCCCACCCACACAAGTGAGGTAGCATTTCTATCGGGAGAAAGGCTGGGTGGTAGGAAATTTATGCGAACCTGGTGATCCCACAACTATCCTCACACAAAAATGTGAGGGAAATATGTGATTTTTTTTAGCAATATTTGACGTTTGCAGGGAATTCTGGGTAAAACCATTTTGGGGCATCCACACAAGCCACACCTTCATGGACACCCCCAGGTGGCTAGTTTTCAGAAATATCTGGGTTTGGTAGATTTCCTTAGACTGCCACCGAGCCTGAGACCAAAAACGCAGATGACATTAGTATCAGTAGACTTGGCTTGGGGGAATGCTGGGTGTGTGGAAGTTTGTGTCTCCCCGCAGATTCCAGAATTTTCAATCACAAATATATGAGGGAAAGGTGTTTTTTTAGACACATTTTGAGGTTTGCAAGTGATTCTGCGTAAAATAACGTGGAGAGCCAATTTAAAGTCATCCCATCTCGGATTACCTACCTTTGTGTCCAGTTTAAAAAATGTACAAGTCTACTAGGTTTCTGTAGATGGCGGCCGAGCTAGGGCCCAAAATCCCCATCTAGGCACCTTGCAAAAAAGGGTCAGCTTTCCGTGGAAAAATGTTATGTGTCCATGTTGCGATTTGGGCCATTTCCTGTCACGGGCACTAGGTCTACCCACACAAGTGAGGTACAATTTTTAAAGGGATACTTGGGGAAAGGCTGGGTGGACGGAAGTTTGTGGCTCTCTGCAGATTACAGAACCTTCCATCACAAAACTGTGAGGAAAAGGTGTCTTTTTTTTAGACACATTGAGGTTTGCAAGGGATTCTGGGTAAAAAAAAAAACCAGAGAAAGCCATGCAGGTCAGCCCATCCTGGATTTCCCTAGGTGTCAAGTTAAAAAAAATATACAGGTTTGCTAGGTTTCTCTTTGTTGCCGGATGAGCTAGGGCCCAAAATGCACAGCTAGGCACATTGCAAAATAAGGGCCGGTTTTCAGTGGATAAATGTAATGTGTCCACGTTGCGATTTGGGCCGTTTCCTGTCGCAGGCACAAGGCCTGCCCACGCAAGTGAGGTACCATTTTTTATCAGGAGACTTGGGGATATGCTGGGTGCAAGAAAATGTGTAGCTCCCTTCAGATTCCTAAACTTTCCATCACAGAAATGTGAGGAAAATGTGTTTTTTAGACAACTCTTGGTTTGCAAGGGGTTCTGGGTTACAGAACTTGGTGAAAGCCACACAAGTCACCCCGTCCTGGATTCCCCTGGGGATCTAGTTTAAAAAAATGTACAGACTTGCTAGGTTTCTTTAGAAGCCAGCTGAGCTAGGGCCCAAAATCCACAACTAAGCACACTGCTATGAAAGAGTCAATTTTCAGCGGAAATAATGTAACATGTCCACATTGCACTTTTGTCTGTTTCCTTTCACGGGCACTGGGCATTCCCACACAAGTGAGGAACCATTTTTATCGGGAGATTTAGGGGCACACGGAATAGTACAAGTGTTATTACCAATTGTCTTTCTTTGCATTTGTGCCTTCCAAATGTAGAACAATGTGTAAAAAAGTAGCCATTTTGAAAAACACCCTCTAATTCACCCACAAGTTCAGAGATGTGCAAATAACCACTGCTTCTAAACTCCATATCTTGTTCCCATTTCGGAAATACATAGGTGCCCTTGATACCTATTTTTCAATCTTTATGTTACCAAGTGAAATGCTGTATACCCGGTACACAATGAAAAACCATTGCAAGTGCAGCTCAGGTATTGGCTCTGGGTAACTCATGTTCTTGGTGAACCTACAAGTCCTAAATTACTTTGCAACCAGAAGAACCCAGTGGACATAAGTGCATATTGCTTTCAAAAATCTGCCAAAGTTAGAAGAAGTTACAGGTGACCATTTAGGCACAATTTCAATATTCTTTTAGTTCAACTGTTACTGTCTATAGGAAAATCTTAAATCATCTCCACAAATGACCCTTTGCTGAATTCTGAATTGTGTCTACTTTTTAGAAATGTATAACTTTCTGGGATCCAACACTGGTTTCACATCCATTTCTACCACTAACTGGTAGGAGGTTGAAAGCACAAAACAATAGGAAAAATGGGGTATGAAGTTAAAAGACTTCTAAAGCGCTCGGTCACCAGGCGGTTTCTTGGCGCGGAGGACACATACCCATAGGAGTGGAAAGAGACAGTTTAGGACGGGAAGGCTTGTGAGAAGAGAAGGGTCTTGAGGGCTTTACGAAAGTCAAGATAGGAGGAGGAAGACCTAATGGCGAAAGGGAGAGTATTCCAGAAGATGGGAGCCAGGGTGGAAAACCTCAGGCCCCCGATTTCTTCTTCCTGAAACGGGGAACAGATAGTAGAAATTGAGTGGAAGAGCGTAATCCCCTGTTTGGGACATATGCTTCAATTTGGGAATTGATAAAAACTGGTGCAGTTCCTGCTAGGGCCTGAAAAGTCATGCAGCCCATTTTGAAAAATGCACGTTCCCGAATAGGGAGCCAGTGCAAAGTTTGCAACAGGGGAGTGACGTGATGGGACTTGGGGAGTTTGTAGATGAGCCGGGCTGCTTGATTTTAAATAAGTTGGAGGCGCCGAAGGTTGTAGGCAGGAGCACCAGTGTACAGAATGTTGCCATAGTCAAGGCGTGACATGACCATGGCCAAAAGAATAATTGTAAGGCAGAAAAGAAAAAGAAACATGAGATCTTGCATATTGTGCGGAGGGTCAGGAAGCAGGATGAGATTACAGAACTAATCTGAGAGTGCATGGTGAGATTGGTATTAAGTTTTTTTTTAAAAATATTTTTATTTGCATTTTTGCATAACTCAACAATACAGTCATGTAATTAGCAACAGTAAATCCCCTACTCGCTCTCCCGCCCTTTCACCATCATACTTTGCTGTTACGTCTCATTTCATACAAGTGCAGTGTCTATTGATCAATGGAGCAGGTAACTCCCTGTGTCCCCTCCCCGTCCCTCCCTCCGGTGCCCTTGTTTGCTTGGTGGTTGTCGGTGTGTTAATCATTGTCCCAGCCCCCCATCCAAACCATGATAGTGTCTCCACTTAGACCAAACCTTTCGAAACTTCTTAGGGCAGCCCCTGAGATGGGTATTAGGTTTGATCCCTAGTGTTTTAACAGAGAAAGAAGGCGAGGGAGAAGTGCCCAGGGACGGAGGACAAAAAAGGGGGGTCCAGGGACTGGAACTACCACCTGTAAGCACTAATTCGGTTTTATCTGGATTAAGCTTGAGGTGGTTGCAGTTCATCCAGTCACTGATAAAAATCATAATAGATTGAAAGTTATGAATAGACGCCGGGGAAGAAGAAAGATTGAAAATCAACTGGAGGTCATCAGCATAATTGAATACCGTGAACTCCATTTGCTGTAAAGCAAAAATGAGAGGAAAAAAATATAAGTTAAACAAAAGAGGGGAAAGGGAAGAGCCCTGTGGGACCCCACATTGAATGTTGCACTGAGGCGCCGAGAAGTCAGCCAGATGGACGGCCTGAGTGCGATTCTTCAGGAAAGAGGCGAGCCACGCCAGTGCGGGACCCCTAATGCCCGCCGCCTTGACACGGCTGAGAAGAATGGAATGTTCAACCGTGTCGAAGGCGGCGGACAAATCAAGGAGAACCAGCGCCTGCGGCAGGTTGACATCCGCCCCTCCTCTGAGCTCGTCCAAAACGGAAAGAACTACTGATTCAGTGGAATGTGAAGGGCGGAAGCCAGCCTGACAAGGGGCTAGAAAGTAGCTCTCCTCAATGAATGCACTGAGGACTTTGGTGACATGGCATTCTAGGATCTTACCCAAGAAAGGGAGAAGGGGAATGGGTCGATAGTTGGAAAGGGAGGTAGAATCAGCACCAGGTTTCTTCAAGATAGGTATTATTGTGGCTGATTTATGTGAATCAGGAACAATACTCTGCATAAGAGAATTGTTAAGAAAAGATAGAGGGGGATAGGGGCAGGCAGAGAAAATCTCTCTCGATATATGTGCCGGGCAAATATCAGAAGGAGATCCTGATTTAACCTTAGTAAGCGGGTCAAAAAAGTTTCCTTAGTGATCATAGGTAATTGATCTTGGATCAACGGGTTAAGTGGGGGTTGAGGGTTAGGAAAGGAAGAGGAAGGCAATGGGATGTTCGACTTGATGATAGCGATTTTCTCAATAAAATAATTGTTTAGAGAATCACAAAGGGATTGGGAAGGGGTTGATTTTAGGGTGGCTCTGTCTGAAGAGGCTAGCTCGTGGACTATGGAAAAAAAATCCTTTGGTTTGTTTTCAGCAAGGAGAACCTTGGAGGAAAAATAATCAGTCTTAGCATGAAGGATGGCTCTTTTATAGTCATTAAGGAGAGAGGCATACTGTGTTTTTAGGGTAGGACAGTAGTTGCGTCTCCAGGCGCGCTCTGCCTGCCATAGTGTGAGTTTTTTGTCTTTAAGCTCAGCACTGAACCATCTATTTGCATCAAGAGGGGCCACTTGATCACAACCTTCTGTGAGCCATTGGTTGATGGTAGCTACTTGAGAAGAAGGAGAGCCCTACCAGGTTTGGGGGGGGGGGGCAGAAAGAGAGGAACAGAGTGTGGTTAGGTCTGCACGGTTCCAGTTACGTGCCCAGGTGTTCCTAGGAAGAGGAGGTTTCTTGATGGAACTTTGATTGAGGGAAAAAACGACAAAGGAGTGGTCCGACCAAGAGCAAGGAATAACCAGGGGAGAAGAAATTGAGGTGTTAATTGACCAGACCTGATCTAAAATGTGGCCGTGAACATGAATGGGAGTAGAGACTTGTGAGGTAAAATTTAAGTTAAGGAGCAGTTCTGTGATTTTTTTGGACATGGAATCCTCTAGAGGATCAGTAGGCCAGAAATTGAGATCACCAAGTACTGAAACCGAGAAGTTATTCACTACTAGAGTTGCCAGCAGTTCCTGAACTGCAGGGATGAAATGCGACATTTGCTGAGGTGGGTGGTAAATAAGTACACAAGTGAGGGGATGATCCAGTAAAATGCCAAAACTGTTGTTGAAAAATTTGGTTTTCGGACAAAGTCTGCCTGTTCTTTAAAGCTGGGAAGAAGGTAATTCTAGCATTGTAAACCTTTCATTGATCCCATTTGAAGGGGTAAAAACAGATGCTTTCTTCTGCAACAATTTTTTCCCCATTTCCCCCCAAAACTCAGATTTTGCTGTATTTTAGCTAATTTCTCAGTCCCCTCCAACGGAATCCACAATCCCCAGGATGTAGGAAAAAAGGACGCAAATTTGACGTGTATACCTTAAATGCACAAAACGTTATGGGAGCAAGTACAAACTACCCCAAATATCCTGAAAAAGCCTTGGTACGGGGGCAGATGCCTGGCAGAGAAAGGGTTAAAAACACACCAAAGACCCCCATACCTGCACCTTCAGTGTGGCAAACCTCCTCGGCGTCCCGTACAGATTAAAGGCACAGTCTTGGGCACATCATCTTAAGAGATTGCCGGAAACTATGACTCTCCTAAAAGGGACATGGAGAACCTGGATTCTCTGGGAAATGTGGTTCAGGTTACAGTAGCTGTAAAACTAGGGAGATCTGCCCCAGGCGACCTCATGTATGGTGGCATCAGCCTTACTCGTAGGGTAAAGGACGTGTTAAGGGGCTTGCCCCCACCTAATTGGCATGATCATTTAATGAATTATTGGAATATGTAGACTAACTAAATGGACTGCACTCAGAACAAGGCAAGAGGTACATACTCATAACAGCTAGCCCAATCAGGTTGAGCAAGTCGTATGATGTCCAAAGCCACAAGGAACCAGCCGCAATGTCAGTGTGTCAGGGATGACTGAAGGGGCAGGCATTTAGTACCTATCATAACTGGGGACGGCTGTGGCCACTAGGGGAATGAACTGAGCATTGTGCACCAGGATAGAGATTTGTAAAGAACACAACAAAGACATCATAAATAGATAGCTAGACTATCCAACATACTGGAGTAATAAGTGACCAGCAAGGGAAAGTCAGTAAACAGGTGGCTGATATGTCTATAAAGGGGTTCCGTGCCAGTGAGTAGACTTATTATCATAGGCTGGTCCATGGAATGTCACCCTTCGCACCAGGTGTGTTACTTTTAAGTCTAAAGGTCTAACGGTGCTCTCTATGAAAAAGGACTGAATCTAAAATCCCAATACTTGGTGAGAAACGGTGTTTGTCTAGAGCCACCCACCTAATGTCGTCCTCTGTGTGTGGCCAAAAGTGAAATAGTGCCTGGCGAGCTTAGTGTAGGATTTCTTTTATCTCACGGAACGGCGCTGTTCTTCTATCCTTGTTCTAACCTTGTGGGTGGTCATGCCAACATAAAGCAGTTTGCAGGGACATGTGAGGAGATAAATGACTCCTTCAGTGTTGCAATTAGTATGGTTAGATATTTTCCAAGGTGTCTTTAGACCAAGGTCAATACAGTCAGTGGGTTGTGTCAGCTTACACACCGAACAAGAACCGCGAGGAAAATGACCCTTAATTGGAGGCAAAGACTACACAGTGTCCTGGTTCATCCTGTGTGTGTTGGACTGTGGTCTAGTGTGGACCACCATGTCTCCAATATTCCTACTCTGTTTGAGTGCAAACAGAGGTTTGGGTAGGGTATTGTCTCCTATGTTAAGAATATTCCAATTTTTGTTAATGCATTCTTGAAGGTGCAAGTAAGATGCTGTATGTGCTAACACATACCAATCTGTCTGTGTCACGCTAGGTTAAGTCTGGAGGAGAGCTTCTCTGTTGTTGTTCTTGGTTCTTTTTGCCGCTCTGGCGGATGCGGTTCTGTAGGTATTGTCTCTGAGACAAATGGGTGCTCGGTGTAGCCATGTGTTCCTTGTATTTGACCTTTTTATGTGCAGTTCCTGCTAATCCTGAGGAACTGGCCCACTGGTAAGTTATTCTGAAGTGCTCGTAGATGAAAGCTGTTGCAGCACAGTAAGGAATTGTGATCCATTGGTTTCATATGTAGTTCAGAGTATATGCCTACATCCTTTGGGTATAGCAGTAGGTTGGAAAAGAAAACCTTGCTGTACTAATTTGAGATGAGGGTTCCTAGAATACGACCTCCAAGTTGAAGAAATAGGGGATGCCGTATGGAAATGTGGAAACTGTGTAAATGCCTTGCTGCGCGCCTCAAACTGCACTAACTGCAAATGTACCAAGCAGCCAGGAAAGAAGATTAACTCCAACTGAAATTGAATCACGCAATTATATTGGTGATACCCAAGCAAAATAAGCCCAAAGATCAAAGTGACTCATATAGGCCGATCTCGCTCTTGAATACAGACTAGCTCCGGGCTGGCCAGAGTAATCACTAACCTGGTACATGAAGACTAAGGGTGGGTGGAGCTCACGGAGTTGTACTATGCGGAAATCAGCGGAGTTTCCTAAAAACTCCATGAGATTACCCGGAGTTCAGCCCACATCACTACAAAGATATAGAGATATCCATGTGACACCCGCTCCCGCTCCCTGGGAAACAGAGGCAGGGACATTAGAACATCCACGCGAGGGAGGCAGAAGGCACAAAAGATGCTTTGATGGATAAAATGACAAATTGCACAAATGAGTGCACCTGCAATGCTGTAAAGCATCGTTTCACCTTTCCCTTTGAACCTGCTCTGCGCCTCCCTCCTACATAATCTCACATAAGAGCGCAGTGTAAAAACTGAATATTTACACCCATGGCAGAATCAGAAATGCATGAGGTGCTCCCCTTCAGCCCATTCACCATGCAAACTAGAAGCTTCTTCAATGAAAGCAGCCCTAAAATATGGGTGTGTCCTCGACAAATGAAGAATCTTGTTTGTTTGTTTTTTTAACTCACCACAGTAAGAACATTAGGGGGAATTGGACTTTCAAGGCATCCCCTGCATTGTTAAACACTGGCCCTCCCCATCCCAGTTACATCACCACCAATCTGGCCTCTGACAGCATGCTCCCGTTCATGTTTGGCCCTTGGCAGCACTTAGCCCACAACCTCCACTCTCACAACCTCCACTCTCAGGGGCACTCACCTGTAACGCCCTGGCAACTGCCATGCTTGCTGTCGCTGTGCCACCGTGATGGAGCTGCAGCTTAGACCCATGGGGGCTTCGAGGAGAACAAAAGTTTAGCAGAGCACGGATTAGACTCACTCCAGCACTACTCTGTTCCAGGGGCATATAATCAGGATCTACTGGAGGCCAGTCCAACTTTCTCTCTCCCTAACCGAGGTCACACATTGTTTCTCCTCAGTGAGCATGTGACAGGAGATTCATTTGCTCAAACTGTGCATGTGGGTGGATCACTGTATGCACAGGTGCCATATTGAATTGGGGAAATGGCTTTCATTATCCCATTTTCCCAAAACATTTGAAGAACCAGGTGTGCTGAAAAATTCTGCCACATGGTATAGGCAGAGTTTTTTGCCAAACTCCATGCTCCAAGCAGAGCACAGAGTTGCAAAAACTCTGTGAAGGCCGCTGGCAGAGCATAGTATGCCACCCGCTGCTAATGAAGACCAGGCGGGATTCATGCAAGGACGTCCCACCCGTCGCAATCTCAGGCAGCTTCAGGTATGGCTCATTGGAAACACACCTACTACAGAGTGATACAACTGCAGGCTATTAATGAATGAGAGTTAGCTCCCCATAGTGCAGGGTCTTCAATCTGTGGGGCGCGACCCCCAGGGGGTGCGTGGAGTCGTAGATCGGGGGTCGCGCATTCCCGGTTGTACTTCTGGGAACTGGAATCCAGAACACTCGTTTATTTTCACGCCCGCCCTTTCCCACACTGTTGTCTTTGAAATGACTCTCGCCCTCGCGTTGTTAACTTTTTCCGTACTCTTGACCTCCGTTTTGACTTGGGGAAAGCCCAGCTAGGCTATCCCGGGCTCTGGTGTAGGGTGGAGTTGGAGGGAGAGGCGAGGATGTGGGGAGGAGGTCAGACTCCCACCTGCGAGACCAATCTTTCAAACAAAAAGGGTTTTCTCGAAAACAAAATGAGTCAGTTTTGAAAAGCACCACACAAACGTGTTTACATCATCTTTTCTGTCCATTTTGGCTCTAAACAACCCTGTTTTTATAATGTTCCTTTCTTGCCCCCACACTCAATACCATGAGCCGCTGTAGGATTAGAACTTATTTATTTATAGTAAGTACAGCTATAACAAGCATAAAGCGCCGAGCGTCTATTCAGGTTGAGCTCCGGTCGCCAACTGCCAAATCCCCGCTTCGCGCCTTCACTAGAGTCTCTTCTGCGCATGCGTGCGCCTTCCGCTCTCGTCTACGGCGTGACGCGTCATCGCGTTCACGCTCGTCGACTAGAGCGCACACCACATATCTCCCCCCTTTAACATTAACAAAGATAACAATACCAGTCCCAGTTCTAGTGTCCACTCATTTCAAAGTCTCTATATCTGGAGGGCACAATAACTGCCCTGCTGCTGCGGGTGTACCTTACCGGCATATTCTCTTCCACTTCTCTCTCTCCCAGTAATCTCTCACCGTCTCTCTGATCTTGTCTCTGTACTTCACCGGCAGGTGTATAGTCCCTGTTGGTAGACTCTGTGGTAGGAGTTTCCATTTCTCTGTCCTCTCCTTCTCCTTCCAACAGTTCGTTTGCGTTATGCACAAAGGAAGGCGTTATTTCTTCGGACCCCACCTGTATCTCCTCCTCTTCTGACTTGGGCCACGTTACAATCTTGTTGACTCTGGCCATGCGGTCTTGGGACCACACTTTGCCGTCGCTGAGGAGAGCCGCCCTACCTCGCACTTCTTTGACCTGTAGGGGTAGACTATACTTGCTTTCTCCTTTCTTTTGTAGGGTGGGAAGCTTGACCCTGACCCATTCTCCTTCTTCCAGCTCTGTTTCCTTCGTGTTGCGTCGTTTGTCGTAATGGGCAGCATAAATCTTCTGGGCCTTCTCAAGGTTGTGCTGAACCACCGCCGGGGGCCATTTGCTGGTGATGGTTTTCTCCCTCCACACTACGTTATCCCGGGTAAACGGGAGTCGGCCTCTCAACACTTGGAAGGGGCTGTACCCCACCACCGTGGGGGTGATCCTGTACGCCCATAGCATGCTCATTACTTCGGTCTCCCAGTCTTTTCCTTGCGAGATAGCTGCTTGTATGGAGCCCATTAGCACGCGGTTGAACCGCTCTACTTGGCCGTTACATGCTGGGTGGTAGATGGCTGTGTGTTTCGACTCAATCCCATTCCTCTTCATGAATCGCATCCACTTGTCGGAGACAAATTGCGGTACGTTATCACTAAGTATGGATTTGGGTATTCCTTCTCTTAAGAACAACGACGTCAAGAACTTCAGCACTGTGTCAGTGTCCATGGATTCTTGTATATCGACTTCAGGCCATTTTGAATACTTGTCTATGACTACACACAGGAATTTGTTTACTCCTCTGCTATCCAGGACGGGCCCGAGTATGTCAATGGCCACGTCCTCCCAGGGGTTTTGAGGGTTCTCGAACTTTCCCAAGGCAGGTCTGAGAGGTCGTAGTACTTTGTCCGCTCCTTGGCACTGTCCGCATTCTCTCACTTGCCTTTCTATTTGGGCATCCATGCCTGGCCACCAATACATTTGCTTGACTCGTGCCTTGGTCTTTACAATGCCCAGATGTCCTTCATGTAGTTGTTTCAATAATCTGGGTATCAGGATTTCCGGTGGTACTACTCTTTCTCCTCTGTATAGAAAGACCCCTGAGTCACTCAAGGACAGTTCCTCTCTCATCTCGTAGAACCTCCGCACTCCTTCTGTGAGCTTCTTCTTGTCCGGCCATCCAGACGTAAGGTGTCGTTTTATCTCTACTTTCTCCACATCTTGTTCGTAGGCAGCCGCCCATTCTTGTCGGCTAATCGTCACCTCATGGTCTTCCATGCTGGCTACCATCTCCTCTTTGTCCGGGGCCGTCTCCGGCGCTTCCTCCATTGCTGAAGCTCGGCTGAGATAATCTGCCACTCTGTTTTGGGTTCCAGGCAGATATTCCACGTCGTATGTGTAATCAAGAAGTTTTAGTGTCATTTTTGCAATTCTTGGGGTCGCAGTGTCGTGGCCCGAAGACGTCAGGGGCTTGTGATCCGTTTGGAGCTTGAACCTGGTTCCCCAAATGAACTGTCCAAACTTGCCCATGGCCCAAGTGACTGCCAGCATCTCTTTTTCAATGACACTGTGCCTTTGCTCCGTCGGGGAGAGAGCACGTGAAGCGAAACTGATGGTTTCCACGGATCCATCCTCCCTTTCCTGTGCCAAAACTGCCCCTAAGCCTTTGTCGCTTGCATCCGTCGTTAAGATAGTGTTGCCTGAGAGGATGTATCCTTGCAAGGGAACGGCTTGGCTGATGCAGTCCTTTACCATCTCAAATTCGTTTTGCGCTTCCATGTCCCATTCAAACTTCGACTTGTCTCTGATGAGTTGTCGCATTCTGTACGTTTTGGTGGCAAAGTGTCTCACGAACTTACTATAGTACTCGGCCATTCCGAGGAACGACCGCACTTCCTCTTTGGTACTCGGGGCTTTGGCATCCTTGATGGCTTTCACATTTTGTTCCTTCGGGGAAATTCCATGTGTTCCAATCTCGTGTCCCAAGTACGTGACTGAGGGCATCCCAATCTTACATTTGCTCCACTCCGCAGTTAAGCCTTTGTTCTGTAACACTTCGAGGACTCTGGTTAGTTTGCTGTCATGATCCCCTTTGGTGGAGCCCATTACCAGAATGTCATCCTGGAAGTACTGCACTCCTGAGATGTCCTTAAACAACCAATGCATCAACTTTTGAAATACAGCCGCTGCGGACGCCAGACCAAAGGGCATCCTGCGGAATTGATAACACCCGAAGGGCGTGATGAAAGAGGTGTACTTTCAACTCGTGGGATGCAGATCAATTTGATGGTATGCTGACGTGAGATCTATGGTGGAGAAGTGGGTGATACCTTTTGTTCTTGCCAGCATCTCCTCAATTCTGGGTAGGGGAAACTTCTCAACAATGAGGCATTTGTTGAGCTCGCGGAGGTCCACGCAGAGACGCACCTTCCCATTAGGTTTCTTGGCCACCACTAAGGGGGACAACCACTCCGAACTGTCCACAGGTTCTATGATGCCTTGTTTCTCCAGTCTCTGAAGTTCCTGTTGCACAGCTTCGCTGGTGGATATGGGGATGTTCCTGGCTTTGTGCGTCACTGGTACTGCCCCCTCCTTGAGGACCATTTTGTGGACAAATTTGTCCAGTTTTCCCACTGTACCCTCAAATACCTTGGGGTAGGCAGATTTCCAATCTTCTTCTTTGGTGAGGGGCCACTCGTCCGTTAAGAGTATCTGTTCTTTCCCACCAGGGTTGAGGATGATCCCTAGATCCCCTGCGTCTCTCCATCCAAGTACCGAAGGGCCCTTCTCTGCAACGTACAGTGTGCAGATGGCTGACCTTCCTCTAAATTCGAACGTGAAGTCTCGGCAGCCCACCAAGGGAATGGCGTTCTCTGTGTATGAGATGGGCCTGATGTCCGGCGGAAGTAGATCTGGCCCAACTACTGGTGCGAAATCTTCGTCCCATATGGATCTTTGTACTATAGTCCAAGGTGAACCTGAGTCGACTGCCACATGTACCTTCACACCCCCTATGAGCATGTCCGTGCGGGGCTTATCTCTGCGTTTTCCTGTCACCTCCAATACTTGATCCTCTATACACAGTACCATTTCTCCGTCTTCTTGGTCGTCTTCCTCGCCGATTTCCGACGTCGCTGATTCCACGCACTTGACAGTGGTCTTCTTTCCCTTCTTGCGGCATACTTTTTCAAAATGGCCGACCAGGCCGCAGAACGCGCATCTGGCGCGAAACGCAGGACAACGTTTGTCCTGAGCAGAGTGCGCTGCGCTGCCACATCTATAACACGAGAATTTGCTGTCTGTGCTGGGGCGGCCCGTCTGTTTCCCGGTCCATTTGGTCTCCTTCCTCTGTTCTCCGTAAGTTCCTTTTTGTTTGTTGGATGTTGAGGCCTCGTCTATTTTGTTAATCATCTGCTTCTGCGCACTTTCTCTTTTGGCCGCATCTGCACAGCGTTTCGACATTTCTGCCTTTTTCACCATTGCTATGACTTCCTTGAGTGAGGTCTCATTCTGTGCCCATAGTTTGTCCTGGACGGCCCTGTTGGTGGTATGCATGACTATCTGGTCTTTAATGTACTCATCCTGTAGAGCCCCATATTGGCACGTGATGGCCAGACGTCGGAGCGCAGCCACGTAGTCGTCTATGGACTCGCCAGCCTCTTGCTTCCTTTGTTGGAAATTGTAACGGTCTATGGAAACACACACTGCCGGGCGGTAGTGGTTGTCCAGGTCTTCCAGTGCATTTTTGAAGACATCCGTCTCTGTTGCACCCCTTTCCTTGGGCACGATGTTTGCGAACACTCTCACCCCCTCCGGGCCTAGATTGTGGAGTAACAATCTCTTTTTCCTTGCTGGGGTGTATTCTTCTCCATTTTCGTCCTCTAGTGCCTCTATATAGTTCTTAAAGTATTCCCTCCAATCCTCCCATTTCAACTGAGGTTCCCCTGGTCTGGGTAGGAATAGAATGGGGGCCATCAGGGCTGAAGCTTGGTTTGCCATCTTGGACTCGCCTCTGGGATCTACTGCTTGGGGTCTGGGTTGGTCGGGCACGCTGGATGCTCCTGCACTCCCTGCAGTGTCACCTTGACCTCTGGGACTACCTGGAGTATTATCCCTTATTGCCTGCGTGGGGTTGTCTGTTTGCTCCCCCTCCTCTGGCTGTGGGGTGGTGCATTTGGTTGCCAGGGTGCTGGGTTATAGGCTCTTGTCCCTTGGGCAGCACTGACCTGATTCCTTGTGGCTGGTACCCTGGCACGTGGTGCTGTGCGCTGCTGCCACGCTCTATGCTTGTGCTGGTTGCAGGTTGCTGTTCTGTCCCACTGGCTGGTGTAGGGCTGGTGGAGGGTGGTTGCACTTTTCCACTGTGCTCGGGTGGTGTTCGTATCCCACCTTCGTCGCCAATATAATGTTCCTTTCTTGCCCCCACACTCAATACCATGAGCCGCTGTAGGATTAGAACTTATTTATTTATAGTAAGTACAGCTATAACAAGCATAAAGCGCCGAGCGTCTATTCAGGTTGAGCTCCGGTCGCCAACTGCCAAATCCCCGCTTCGCGCCTTCACTAGAGTCTCTTCTGCGCATGCGTGCGCCTTCCGCTCTCGTCTCCGGCGTGACGCGTCATCGCGTTCACGCTCGTAGACTAGAGCGCACACCACAGTTTTGAAAAGTAATTTTACCTAATCTTGTGACAAATGCCTTCATTACAGTCTTAAGTTATCCTGTATTTAAACAAATAGATGATAGCGCCACATGGAGAGAGCGTGCTGCCTCTTTGCTAAGTCTTAAATAGCTGACAACTTTGCTCACGATCCTAGCTTACAGTTTGTATAGCCGAAGTCCAGCAACTTTAGGAATGAATGGGTAATAGACAGTAGAAAGGTGAAATCTGATTTTTTTTATTTAAGATCTACACTACCGGTGGAGGCTATGCAGGGATAAAAAGTATTGTGTTCAGTTTCGTGAATATCAGCGGGGGTTGTTGCTCTGGAGGCAGGACAGGCCTGGGAAATCTGAAAGCTTGAAGAGATTACTGTTTTGAGTGTAGTAGGAGTTTCTAATCCAGAAGTCTATTTTAAAACTATACAGGTCAGGTTGAAAGGTAAGATAGGCACCCAGGGGCAGGGTCGGATTGGGAAGGCAGACATTTTGGCACAGGGGGATGGGCCGGTGCCTCACGGTCATCTGTGGGCTGTTTTTTAGAGCCTCTGTAAACCGGCCCACAGAAACTTACTATGTTTTCCGGTCCAGGACCTGTGAAGTGTCACCGTTATCATGGGCACTCCCCTGCCATGCTGTCAAACTGAGGCTGGGGGCTAGGTGTTGTTCTACCACATTTTTGTTTTTGTTTTTTTGTTTTTGCATATTTTTTATAGAGCGCGCACTCGACCCAAAGGTATTGGAGCGCTTTACAAGAGCACCGTATTTACATTACACATTCAGGCACAGGGAGTTTAAGTGAATTGCCCAGAATCACAGGATGTGGACGCGACCTTGAGGCTCAAACCCTGGTTTCCAGCACCAGGGTTCGCCTCATGTGGAGGCCAGGCCCCAAAGCAGTCATTCCTCTGCTGGGCCAACGATTTCAGGCCATGGAGGGTGTGGGGAGGGTGGGAGTTTGCAGGGGCCTCGCAGGGGGGCCTTTCTCACCTAAGCCCACCCACCCCCCCCCGGAGTAGCAGCAACACCCTTGTGCTTTTCTTGACTCCTCTACCCAGCTAGGTTATACCATAAGGCAGGGGTCTTCAATCTGTGGGGCGCGACCCCAGGGGGGCATGGAGTCGTAGATCAGGGGTCGCGCATTCCTGATTGCACTTCTGGGAACTGGAATCCAGAACACTCGTTTATTTACACTCCCGCCCTTTCCCACACTGCTGTCTTTGAAATTACTCTGCTCTGACCTCGCGTTGTTAACTTTTGCGGTACTCTACCTCCGTTTTGGCTTGGGGAAATCCCACATAGGCTATCCTGGGCTCTGGCTTAGGGTGGAGTTGGAGGTGCTCTTCCCCCTTTAGAAGTGGCACCACCATCATGCAGCTGACAGATGGGAGGCAAGAAGAGAGGTGTGGAGCTAGAGGTGAGAGGCGGGATGCAGGTGTGAGAGGGGACTGGGGAGAAGGGGTGGATGGTGTGAGAGAATTGAGAGGCAATTTGAGAGACAAGGGAGGGGTGAGAGGGGAAGATGTGAGAGGTGAGGAGAGATGAGGGTGAGGGAGACGGGATGGGAGAAGACATATGAGAGAAGTGAGGAGGGCAGCAAGGGAGTCAGAGAATTCAATTTGGGAGGTCAGGGATGAAGATAAATGTGAAGTGGCGAAGGAAGTGTGAAAACACAATAGGAGAGATGAGTGTGAGAGAAAGGTGAAGGCAGAGAGTACAGCTACCATTAAAGGGTGAGAGAAGATAGCTGAGAGGTGATCCATGAGGTATAAAGAGAATTTGTTCCAACTTGGGTGAGGTGGGGCAGCGAAAGGGGAATATAGAGAATACTGGGGTGGGTGCTGAGGTAACAGGTGAGAGGAACGTTAGTTCAAGAAGGTGTGAAAGAACAAAGGTGAGATGGGAACGATGAATGGTGGGACTGGAGAAGTGTAAGATAGAAATAGATAAGACGGAAATTTGAAGGGAGAGACTTGACGTGAATGAGAAGTGCTGAGGGTTGAGAGAGGAGATGGGGCCAGGGAGGCCATGAGATAAATAAGAGAGACTGTTAGAGATGAGGGGATTGAAAAAACAGAACAGCGAGAGATGATTAAAGGTGCAGTAAGAGGTTGAATGGGGATTGTTCAGCAGTTTTAAAAAGGGGTGAAAGAAAATGGCCTGTAAAGGGAGAGAGGAATAAAGGAGATGGGGTTGGAGGAAAGAGGTGGGTGTGAACTGCTTGGCTCTGCACAAGACCGCCAGGGTAAGTAAGTAAGTAAGTAAATATTTTATTGTATATGGTTAATTAAAACCTTTACAAAATTTGCAAAGACCGCCAGGGTTTTAAGGGACCTGTGCTGCTCCCAGCCAGGAACAGGTGAGCTTCTAATGTGGCGACACTGCGGAGTTGAAGGCCCTTCATATAGGATGACTAGGCATATTTCTGTTGTTTATTGTTGTATTTTGATAATAAACTGGTACGGATGAGGCGAAATCTTTGCTTAGTGTTACCGTGTTTAAAAAATGTCAAAAAAATTAAGCAATACTATCCCAAAATATGCTGTATCACACATCATTATTTACATTTTCTTACCACAACACTCAATAATCCTCCTGAATAATTTGGCCCTCCCCGGTCTCATCATTCCAGTTGCCCTGCCTTTAAAAGTGATGGGCAGTCAGGTCAGTGTGTGGGCTTTTATTTTTTGCTGCTTGCTTGCCTGTTGTATGGTCTGGTGGACTGTTTTTACTGTTAATTTCTGTGCTATGACCACAATCTTGGCTGCAGCAAGCACGAATGCATGCAGTTTCCCATTCCTTGCAAAACACTTATACAGCTCGACATTTACAAGTTTAAAAACTGCCACATAATTTGGTCCTCCTTTGCCTCATAATTCCAGTAGCCCTGCCTACAGGACAGTCTGGCAGTACCCAAAGGGGTGGCCAGGCAGGTCAGTGTGTGGGCTTTTTGTGGCTGCTTGCTGTCCTGTTTTATGGTCTGGTGGACTGTTTTTACTGTTGATTTGTTACCCACAAACCTTTGACATGCTAAACACTGTTAAATAATATTTCCCCATTGTAAAAATGATTTTCTGTGGGAACTGGGAGTGTGAATTGTTATCGATAATGATGAGTATCAAGTTCTAGAAATGTTTGTCAGGAGGGGGTCCTTATGTCGGAAAATGTTGACAGGGGGGTCTCGGCATCCAAATGTTTGAAGACCTCTGCCATAGTGCAACTGTGAAGCACGTCGAGAGGGCACAAATGGAACTGGCCACGTATATTTATAGCAGAAAAGAGAGGAAATATCTACCCAAACCAACAAAAGTGACTCTGAAGGTGTGGAATGATGATGAGAGAGCAATTGGTTGGCATGGAAAGCTAACGTTGGTCACTTCACTGTGGAATGGGGATGACCCTAAAAGAAGTTCAAAAGTCAGCAGGCTTTAAAAAATGGGAGTAGTGGGTAGAGAGTCCTTGGGAGACATCAGGGGAAAGTCAAATCCTTTCGAAATCTTTGTACGAGAAAATCAATTAGCCCCCACTCTGGAAAGAACAGGTTAAAAAGGTAGATATCCTGAAAAAATCTCTCCTGGAAAACTGGGTACTACAAAGTGAAATTGACCAGGAGGCGGTGTCACAACTCTACATCACACCCCAGATGGTCTTCAAGGTCTGTGGGCCTAGTAGGAGACATATATCGGGGAAATGGAAGATATAGACTCATGCACCCAAGGGAAGTAGCTATTACAACCACAGCAAAATATTCATAATGGGTAGTGCCAGGCTCCCCTTGCTTGAACTGAGTTTCCAAGGAAAGAACGTTCATACATACTATATGGGGTGCCCCAAGATTGATGTGTATCAATCAATCAATAATTTCTAAATCACAGCACTTCACCCCTAGGGTTATCTAGGCACTGATGTTGCGGTGTCTGCATCGAAAAGCCAGGTCTTGAGTTACTTTCTGAAGACTGCCAGGGAAGGTGCCACTAAGAAGTGTATTGGGAGGTCTTTCAAGGCTTTGGCAGTAATGTAGGAGAATGAGCGACCCCCACTGCAGGTGCGATGGATGCAGGGGATTTGTTCGAGGGCGAGTAAAGTGGAGCGCATGTGTCTCCAGGGAAGATGGAAGTTTATCCGGTGGTTGACGTACGAAGGTCCTTATTTGGGGCATTCTTTGCAGGTGTGTGTGAGCGTCTTGAACTGGCATCTTTTCTGAAGAGGGAGCCAATGTAGTTTTCTGAGGTGAGAAGAGATGTGGATAAGCTTGGGGAGGTCCAGGATGAGTCTGGCTGCAGTTTTCTGTATTTTATGGAGGCACTGAGGAGCTGGGTGGAGATACGAGTGTAGAGCACGTTGCAATAGTCGAGGCGCCTGGTGAGGAGTGCTTGTGCAAGGATCTTTCTGTTGTTTACTGGGATCCATCTTTACAAATTTTGCGGAGGATGTGGAAGGAGGAAGAGGCTATTGCGTTGACTTGTTGTTTCATGGTCAGTTAGTTGTCCAGGATTTTGCCGAGGTAGCGAGTTTGGTCAGTTGGTGTGGATCGGAGTTCTTCTGGCCACCAGCTGCAGACCCAGGCGGAGATATTCTTTCGAAGATCAGTACCTCAGATTTGTCAGAGTTCAGTTTGAGGCATCTGTTTCTCATTCAGTCAGCTACGTCGGGCATGGCATTACGGAGGTTAGTTTTGGGGTCCTTGGTGAGCAAGAGGACGAGCTCAGTGCAGTCGGCGTAGGAGATGATGTTGAGCCTGTGGGATCTGACTATGCCCACAAGGGGGGGTCATGTAGATGTTGAACAGAGTGGGGCTTGGGGATGCTCCTTGGTGCACGCTGCATATGATGTGGTGAAAGGAGGTAGACTGATGCTCTGGGTGTGTCCTAAGAGGAATGAGACGATCCACTTGAGGGTGTATTGTTGAATGCCTATGTTGTGAAGTCTGTCAATGGGGATGTGGTGTGCTATGGTGTTGAATGCTGCAGACAGGTCATGGAGAATCAAAGTGACAGTTTCTTCTTGGTCAAGAAGGGTTATGATGTTGTCATTTGCGGTGATGAGTGTGGTCTCTGTGTTATGGTTGGCCCATAAACCTGATTGTGATGTGTCAAGTAGGTGGTTTTGTTGTAGGTAGTCAGTGACCTGTCGAATGATGGCCTTCTTGAGTTATTTGGCGGAGTATAAAAGCATAAAGATCAGGCAGTAGTTTTTGAGGTCACTGGGATCCGCTGAGGGCTTCTTTAGGACGGGTCTGATGACTGCATATTCCATCTGTCTGGGAAGGATGCTGTAGAGATGGAAGCATTTAGGAGGTTGGTGTGCTCAGGGCTGATTATGTTGGATCTGAGGTTGAAGAGATGGTGGGGCAAATGTCTTGGGTGCCCCCAGAGTTCATGGAGGACATGATGGTGGTCTGAACATTGAGTGGGGATCAGGTAGTTATGGCTTTGCTGAGGTTCACTGGTTGGATGAGGTTGTCGAGGCTTGTAGATGTTGGCAATCTTGCTGTGGAAGCAGTTGGATAGTAAGTCACAGAGTTGTTAGGAGGGACATATTGTGTTTTCTGTAGCAGTCGGGTTGGAGAATTCATTGATGATTTTGAAAAGTTCCTTGGTGTGGTTGTCTGCTGCGTCAATGCGGCTCATGATGGATGTTCTTTTGGCCTCCTTGATGTGCCTGTGGTAGTCATTGAGTGCTGTTTTGTGTGTGGCTCAGTCAGAGGGGTCCTTGGTGATGCGCAACTGCTTCCTGAGCAGAAGACAGTTGCAGTTGGTGGTTTTGAGCTTGGGGTTTACCAGATGGCTTGTCTTGGCAATTAGTTGATTTTTGCCGGTTTCATGGGGGGGGGGGACATTGTCGTCACATTTGCTGATCTAGTCAGAGAAGTTGTGGATGGTGTCAAGAGCAGTACCAATTGCACAGAAGCAGAACAACGTGGTTCCCAATGCCCCTCTCCGACTTCCCAGTCACATATAATGCGTAATGCTACTGAAGAACCCAAAGGGGGGGAAGGGGTAGGAGACAGAGAAGAGACAGCCACTCCATACGTCTGGGTCCTCTCTTGTTAATGTTCTTGTCTTCCTTTTAGTTCTCTTCCTAAAATACATATTGTTGTTTTGGGTTATATGCATATGAACTGAAAAATACAATAACACACTTTGACTAATTGACTCTTTATTAAATATCTGTTATGCAGTTATATCTAGTTCTTACTCCTCTATGTACCTACCCAGCTTAGGAGTGACTAATGCCTCTCTGCTGTATATCCGCTTCTGAAAAGTATGAAAAGCAGAATCAAATCTTATTCCTTTGCTGAGGAAGTACTAGATTTTTAGGTAATGTCGGGGCATATCAGCAAGGACCGGCGATAATTATCGCTCAGTGCGCAGATAATTATTGCCGGCTAATGCTGAATTTTACCGCTGAGATAGCGTGCTTTCAGCAATGCTTATCTCAACAGCAATATAATTCAAGGCGCAAGCTGCCAAATGTATGATTATCGCTTGAAATACAGCGATAATCGCACAATGTTTGGCAATTGCTTTCTGATAGAGCAGGGCAGACTTAGTCATGATATCCACCTTCCATAGGAGAGTCAGACTGAAAGCAGGCGTAAGGAAAGTAGCGGTAACCGAGGTTAGCGCTACTTTTCTTGTCGCTCTTCTAGTTAGCGTGAGGCTAGACAATAGGAGAAATGTCGGTTAGTGCCACTTCTCCCGTTATTTTGGGGTAGAACGCCCACTTTGCATCTCATTAGAGATGCAAAGCTGGGCGTGAAGGGAAAGGGCACGGAGGCAAGGATTCACGCGATAGCGTGACCTTGCTAATAGTGTGATACAATTATCGCCGCTTTCCGGACGAAAACGGCTGCTAAAGCGGCGATAATTGTCTTGATGATATGCCCCGTATTATTTTATTTTTCTTTCTTTATAGGATACGATCACCTTCAGATTCTGTAGGACGTGAAAATACCTGACCCAGAATACATTTGTGGTAAGTATTTACATAAATTCTAACTCAAGTTTTCATGTATTGACTGTTCAAATAATGTTTATGGCAATCTTTTATGAAGGTAAGAAATTTCTCCCTCCACGTGCCCAAATAACAAAGAGTTCCTTAAACTCTAATAAATTATTCACTAAAGGAAAAATCTCCTTGGTGCTTGTGCTTAGTAATACCTTTTCTATAGGGCTGTCAGGAAATTACATTCAGAGATCCCTGAATCCTAGTAGATGGGGAAGTGGTTCCTGACAGTTGGCCTGGTGGAAGTTGGCTGATGTGTTGGGTGGTTTGGTGCTGAGTGTTTACATCCATTGGCTCTCAGTTACTTTTCCCCAGCTATGGTGGGTGGCCCTTTGGTGCTTGGTAGTGGTGTGCTGGGCCTTTAAGATAGTAAAATGGATGATTGTGTGGTCAGTCCAGGAGAGTTACGTGGTGTGGGTGAATTTGATTTTGACACGACCGCCTTCTGGAAAGTTATAAATTATCTCTGCTTTCAGGATATAAATAAACCCAAACTTGTATGTCACGTCTTGCCAGAGTCCTGGTTGGAGCATTTTCAAGGCCTTTATCACCACGGTAGTATCAGCGACCCAATAATAATAGCAGAGGAGGGAAATCCGAGCTTAGCCCCGGGCCCTAATGGGATTCCCCCAGATCTCTTAATGAGCCAGGTAGAATTTTGGGCGCCCATACTAACTAGAGTTATAAACGCGCAGCAGTTTAGTCAGGTATGCCAGCATCCTGGTCCACTGCGACAATAGTGCTGATTTTTAAAAAGGGTAATAGGGATTACCCACAATGTTACAGGCCCATCTCTCTTATCGATGTAACAGTGAAAGTGTAAGGGAGGGCCATTCTTAATCGGCTAATGGACTGGGCGGACTAACATGACATCATTTCTAATACCCAGTATGGGTTTAGGCCTGGCCGCTCAACCTCAGACCAATGCCTTAATCTGTATCTCCTGGTAGCCAAGTACACCGCCGCTAGTGATGAGAATGTTTACTTGGCATTTATGGACCTCACGGCAGCCTTTGATTGGGTTAATAGGAAGAAACTGTGGGAGTTAATGGGGGTCTTGGGTGTCGATTCAGGTCTGGTCAACATTTTAAGAGCCTTGCACCAGCACCAGCACACCTCAGCCCAGGTCAGATACGAGGTCAGAAATACCACTGATTCCTTCCCATGATCCAGAGGTGTGAGACCGCTGTATCCTGGCGCCCTTCTTATTTCCTTTATATATTAATGGTTTAGATTGGGCACTTGGAGTTTTAGGGGTGGACTGTCCAAGGATATGAAGAAGAGGGATCCCCGTCTTGCTTTACGCGGACGATGCTGTGCTTCTGGCGGGGTCTATAGCACCTCATAGATGGTTTTGTTAATTTTATAGAGAGCTTGGATTTGTCAGCCAACCTCTCCAAATCATACATAATGGAAATGGGAAAAAGACCAAGCAGGAACTTTATTTATAGGATTGATACCCATTGCATGGAAAAACCACAGGTATTTTCCTATTTGGGAATTTTATTTGATAGTCGCCTATGTTTTAAAACCCTGACAGACGATAAATGCAGAACACGAATCAGCTCTGCCGGGGCAATTATGAACTTTGCACATAGGCTGGGTCGCTGGTCACCGGAACATATACTGAAATTGTATAGCTCCATATGTAATGCCAAAACTCTATATGGTAGGGAGGTCTGGGGCTTTATTGATCCACAGAAGATCCAAACTGAAGAAAATAAATACCTGCGGCAGTTGCTTAGAGTCCCCCAGAGTACACCCTCCCATACCATCCATGAGGAATTGGGTCTCACTTACATCAGAGATAGGATCCAACTAAAACCCCTCACCTGTTGGATTAAAATACGGACAAACCCTGAAGCTGTATTAAGCCAGCAGCTAATAATGGATTGTATTGCCCGGGAGCGCAGGCGGAATATACCTTGGCTTAAATATGTGAGGGAGACTCTCTCAGGCCTGGGCTACGCTGATTATTTAACCCACCCAACAAAATTGTTACTCCAAGATAAGTCTCTCATCAAGTTTGAATTTTTAAAGAAAATGTCCTCCATCAGGGAAGACAGGGAGCTGTACAAACCATCGGTGAGAGTCCACCTTTTGACCAAATCCCGTATGGGCATGGAACCTTATCTGTCTGTAAGCGGGACCACAGGAATAGGCAGTAGGCGGGTCTTAGTGATCAAAGAAAAAGATTTTATTGATGACAAAAGTTGGTCAGTGCTTTTGGGCCTGCCCGGGTGCTTCCTTGGTGACCGACTCCTTTCTGCCCGACTCTTTGACAGGACCCCCTCGGTGCGCCTTGACTTTAAGGTCCGCCTTCGTTCTGCTCCGTCCTGCTCCGTCGTGTCGCTTTCTCACCCAGGAGATATGTAAATAAAGGGAGAACAAGCGCGTTACTGTCACGGCCTTTCTCTTTCTACATCTCATTCACCAGTGAGGGGGGGAAAAGTGAGTGATCTGACTTCGGAAAAGTGCTCCCAAGCTTTTGTAGACAGTACCCCCTTTCAACTGTGAGTCTACTAAGAGCAGTAGGGGCCAATCTGCACCCTCCCCTTTCCCGTCTCTCTCTTGAAGCGCTCTAGCGCCTTGCCCGTTTCCCGATCCAAGCCGCTATGCGCTCACGTACCTCGTGAAGC
This sequence comes from Lissotriton vulgaris, assembly GCF_964263255.1. Classification (NCBI taxonomy): domain Eukaryota; kingdom Metazoa; phylum Chordata; class Amphibia; order Caudata; family Salamandridae; genus Lissotriton; species Lissotriton vulgaris. The sequence continues at coordinate 137,559,653 of NC_141691.1, forward strand.
CACGCCCCTCCAGGGGAGTGGCTGGGCGGATTGCGGTGTCGGTGGCCTCCAGGCTCGGGTCCTGGCTCCGATGGTCCTCCGGATGCCGCTGGCAGTCTCTCGTCTCGGCGGGGCTCCTCTCGATCCGCTCTCTCCTCCTCGACCCTATGGACGTCCTCTTCTCCGTCTCTCTCGAGTCTCACCGACCGCCTCTCCTCTGCGGGGCTGATGTCCGACGGGCTCTGCTCCGGGTTTGCGTTGTCGTCCTGTCGGAAGTCCTGGGGAACGTCCAGCATCCGCTGGAACTCCTCGGATGTCTCTGCCTCCTCCGTAGGCTCCCTTGTCCGGATCCGTCGCTGTGTTCTCCAGTCCGGGGAGTCCTCGTCCCACCACTCGTTGTCCTCCTCGTCTCGGCTTCGCTCTGTTCCACTCCTCTTCCAAGCTGCTCCGCCGGTGTACAGACACACCTCTTCCGTCTCACCTGCGTCTTTTCTAGTGTAGTTTGGCCACTCCCCCTCATCACCTGGAGAACATTTAAAGGGGCTGCTACACAGGTCTTCTTCGTCTCCGCTGTATGCTTCCTCCACTTGGTGCCAACACGGTGATTTTAGGCTGGGCTGTGGAAATACAAAGGGGGGTCCACAAGTTACTTCGACCACAGGGGGCGCCAGGGGCACCCCGTTACATTCCTCCCCCCCTGAACACTTCCGTTCGGGAAGGGGATAGCGAGAAAGAAAGTCCGCCCCAACATTGTCAGTACCACGTTTATGGACAACCGAAAAGGAGTAAGGCTGCAGGGCTAGGAACCAGCGCATCACCCTGGCGTTATTCGCTTTATTACGGGCCATCCATTGCAGGGGGGCGTGGTCAGTATACAGGGTAAACGGTCTGCCCTCCAGGTAATAAGACAATTTATCCACTGCCCACCTTATCGCTAAACATTCCTTCTCTACCGTGGCATACTTCAGTTCTCGGGGAAACAGTTTACGGCTAACGTATAGTATGGGGTGGTCAGTCCCCCCTTCGGATTTTTGTGAGAGGACGGCCCCTATCCCATAATCCGAAGCGTCTGTGTGCAAAAAGAAAGGTTTTGAAAAGTCAGGGGACGTCAACACTGGGGAGGAAGTGATACAGTGTTTCAAGCAGGAAAAAGCCTCTTCCATCTCTCGAGTGGGGTGGAGTAGCGTTTTCTCAGGGATCCGGTGTTTTAGGGTGTCCGAGAGGGGGGCTGAAATCTGGGAGAACATCGGAATAAACCTACGATAATAGCCAATCAAGCCCAAGAACGCTCTCATGTCTTTTCTGGTTTTGGGGAACGGGGTCTCGGAAATGGCTCTGACTTTCTCGATCTGAGGTTCTATCATTCCATGGCCTAGGACATAGCCCAGGTATTTAACTTTTTGATAGGCCATCCGTGATTTCTTAGCGTTGATTTTTAATCCAGCTTGTTGCAGGGTGTCTAACACCTTCTGTAGATGTTCCATGTGCGTTTCCCAGTCGGGACTAAAGACGACAATGTCGTCGAGGTAGGCCGAGGTGAACCTGGACACGTCTTTCAAAACCGTATTCATCAATCGCTGAAACGTGGCGGGAGCACCGTGAAGACCGAAGGGGAGTACGGTGAATTCATAGTGACCGTCCTCGGTTGAGAACGCGGTTTTATGTCTATCCTCCTCGTGGAGGGGTACCTGCCAGTACCCTTTAGTCAGGTCGATGGTGCTAATAAATTTGGCTTCGCCTAACTTCTCGATCAGCTCATCGATGCGAGGAATCGGATAGGCGTCAAACAGCGATACTTCATTAAGGGCGCGAAAGTCCATGCAGAATCTTCTTGTTCCGTCGGGTTTTGGGATCAACACTATTGGGCTGGACCAGTTGCTCTTTGAGGGGCGTATCACGCCCAGCTTCAACATATCCTGGATTTCGTGCTTTATCCCTTGTCGTCTGGATTCTGGGACTCGATACGGCCGGATTTTCACGATTTTTCCTGGCTCGGTACGTATCCTGTGAGTGGCCAGCGTGGTCCTTCCGGGAACATCTGAGAAGACCTCTGCGTTCTTCCTTAAAGTGTTCATCAGTTCTCGTCTATCTTTGTCCATCAGGTCTTCGTTCACGACCAGTTGGTCTATCGTGCTGGAGGACGGCCTGGGGAGCTCTTCCGTCAAATGTACCCCTGTAGGGGGGGGTCCGAGCCACTTCTTTAACAAGTTGATGTGAAAGACTTGAGTCTTCCTCTGGGATATTTGTAGCTTATAACTGGTGTTACCTATAGTACTTATGATCTTGTACGGGCCTCCCCATTCCGCTTTAAACTTTTGGGAGGAGGAGGGCAGGAGTACCAGAGCCCAGTCACCCACGGCCATCCTTCTCCATTTCTTTCCCTTATCGTATATGGTTTTCTGGCGCAGTTGGTTTTTCTCAAGATTGGCATACGCGAGTTCTCTTAATTTTCCGATTTTGGACCTGAGATTACGGGCGTATTCAAGGGTCTTCAGGATTTCGTCCGATGTTTCTTTCTCCCATGCCTCTTTGGTCATTTCTAGGAGGGAGCGGGGTTGTCGCCCATATAACAGTTCAAATGATGAAAACCCCAAACTGCTCTGTTTTTGACCTCTTAGAACGTATAAGGCAAGGGGCAGTACTTGATCCCACTCGGCTCCATTTATTTCTAACATTTTTCTTAGGGTGGTTTTCAGGGTCCTGTTGTAACGTTCGACGAGGCCGTCGGTTTGAGGGTGGTAGACTGCCGTTCTGATCTGATGGATTCTTAGCAGTTGGCACACCTCTTTCATGAGCCTTGATACAAAGGGGGTGCCCTGGTCGGTGAGAATCTCCTTCGGAAATCCTACTCTTGAAAACATTTCAATCATCCGGTCGGCAATGAGTTTGGTTGTAGTGACCGTCAATGGATAGGCTTCAGGGAAGCGAGTGGCATAGTCTACAATCACCAATACGTACTGATATCCCCTTCTTGTTTTAGGGAGGGGACCTATTATGTCCATGCCAATCCGTTCAAATGGGGTACCAATGATGGGCAGAGGTTGTAGAGGAACGGCCGGGGGGCGGGTCATGTTCTTTTTCTGACACACCTCGCACTCCTGACAGTATCTCACTGTGTCTTTATATATCCCGGGCCAATAGAAGTGACGTAACAGGTTTTGCGTGGTCTTCTCTGCCCCTATATGACCGGCTACCAAATGGGCATGGGAGTAGAATAACACCTGCTCCCTGAAGGATAGGGGTACTAGCAGTTGCTCTGGATCATCTTTTTGAGCCTGCCTATACAGCAAGTCGTTTTTGACCATAAACCTTGGATATTGTACGGGAAACAGGTTCTTATCTCTTTCAGCGGCGTCCCACGCGTTAGAGAGGGACGCGTCATTTACCTGAGAGAAACGAAAGCTACGGTCAAGCACCCACGGGTCATCTGATATCAAGGCAGGGACATTTCTCTCCTCAGTTCCCTTCTCATGGGGAAGGTCAGTGGTTGACAGGCTGTACTTAAACATATTTAGAAAATCGGGGTTATCCGTCCCTATAATGAGGTCCTCTGGGAGAGTGTCTAGAACCCCCACCCTTAGGGTATGTGGACTCCTCCCCCCTGGTTTAATGGGCAGCATAGCTACTGGATAGGCCTTAACATCTCCGTGTACACAGCGTATGTTCACCTGGGATTGTGAAAGGATCTGGGAGGGTAGGACCAGACGGGCGTGTACTACGGACTGGCGACAGCCTGAGTCTAACAGGGCCTGGAGGGAGGTGCCGTTTACCCCAACACTTACCCTGAACGCCTGTCCCATTTCGCTGGAGAACATCACCGCCTTGGGAAGGTATCCGACCTCCATGGGTTCTTCCTGTGGCTTCCTACGGGGGCAGAGCCTGGCGATGTGTCCCCAGGTGCCACATTCAAAACATTGCGGCCCTGTAGGTAGAAGCCCCTCGGTTCTCCATGTTCTTGGCCTAGGGATTTCCGTAGGTTTCAAGGGTTTCCTTTCGGTTTTCATCGGGGTCTTGTGTTTCTCACTCTCCCAGGGTTGCGTGATCCTGGGTTGAACTCTAGAGAAGGTTGTTGCCATGTCCACGGCTTTCTCTATAGTGAGGTGGTGGTGTTGTCGTAGCCACCTCTGGGTGGCGTAGGGCAGGGCCTCTAAGAACTGTTCTAAGTATATTCGGTCCATGATCTCTTCCCTTGTACATATGGACGGGGTCAGCCATTTGTCAGCGGCCATCTTGAGCCTCACGAACAAGGTTTTTGGGGACTCTCCTGGGGCTCCTCTCTCCTTACGGAACCGTATTCGGTAGGCTTCCTGGTCCAGGCCCAAGTGGTCTAGGATGATCCTCTTTACATCAGCGTAAGACGTATCCCCCGTTGGGTTGGCCACCTGATAGGCCGCCTGAGCCTCTCCTACAAGGAGAGGTGCCAAAAAGAACGGCCACTTGGGCACTGGCCACCCACATGCCCGGGCCGCCCTCTCAAAATTGAGCAGGAAGGCGTCCGGGTCCTCGCCTGGTTGGTATTTTTGGAGAGATACGCCGCTTATATGAGGGTGAGCGGCTGACGTGGTGGCTGGTCCGGTAAGAACTGGGTTCTCCATGGCTCTGGCAGCTACCGCATTTTTCATGGCCTCTCTGTCTGCTGCAGACGTGATGATCTGCTGTTGAATGGCCCACTCCAATCTCTCTTGTCCTTTTACCAATGACTGCACCACCTCATCCATCTTGTCGTCACAGATGGTCAGATTGCCTGCGTTCTCCACCACTGTAAGCGGGACCACAGGAATAGGCAGTAGGCGGGTCTTAGTGATCAAAGAAAAAGATTTTATTGATGACAAAAGTTGGTCAGTGCTTTTGGGCCTGCCCGGGTGCTTCCTTGGTGACCGACTCCTTTCTGCCCGACTCTTTGACAGGACCCCCTCGGTGCGCCTTGACTTTAAGGTCCGCCTTCGTTCTGCTCCGTCCTGCTCCGTCGTGTCGCTTTCTCACCCAGGAGATATGTAAATAAAGGGAGAACAAGCGCGTTACTGTCACGGCCTTTCTCTTTCTACATCCCATTCACCAGTGAGGGGGGGAAAAGTGAGTGATCTGACTTCGGAAAAGTGCTCCCAAGCTTTTGTAGACAGTACCCCCTTTCAACTGTGAGTCTACTAAGAGCAGTAGGGGCCAATCTGCACCCTCCCCTTTCCCGTCTCTCTCTTGAAGCGCTCTAGCGCCTTGCCCGTTTCCCGATCCAAGCCGCTATGCGCTCACGTACCTCGTGAAGCCACGCCCCTCCAGGGGAGTGGCTGGGCGGATCGCGGTGTCGGTGGCCTCCAGGCTCGGGTCCTGGCTCCGATGGTCCTCCGGATGCCGCTGGCAGTCTCTCGTCTCGGCGGGGCTCCTCTCGATCCGCTCTCTCCTCCTCGACCCTATGGACGTCCTCTTCTCCGTCTCTCTCGAGTCTCACCGACCGCCTCTCCTCTGCGGGGCTGATGTCCGACGGGCTCTGCTCCGGGTTTGCGTTGTCGTCCTGTCGGAAGTCCTGGGGAACGTCCAGCATCCGCTGGAACTCCTCGGATGTCTCTGCCTCCTCCGTAGGCTCCCTTGTCCGGATCCGTCGCTGTGTTCTCCAGTCCGGGGAGTCCTCGTCCCACCACTCGTTGTCCTCCTCGTCTCGGCTTCGCTCTGTTCCACTCCTCTTCCAAGCTGCTCCGCCGGTGTACAGACACACCTCTTCCGTCTCACCTGCGTCTTTTCTAGTGTAGTTTGGCCACTCCCCCTCATCACCTGGAGAACATTTAAAGGGGCTGCTACACAGGTCTTCTTCGTCTCCGCTGTATGCTTCCTCCACTTGGTGCCAACACAGTGATTTTAGGCTGGGCTGTGGAAATACAAAGGGGGGTCCACAAGTTACTTCGACCACAGGGGGCGCCAGGGGCACCCCGTTACACTGTCCTATTTTTATAACGCACAGGACAGATTTTTAATGACTCGGTTCAGGTTGAACCTACTGCATCATATCCGGGGGGATCCCGCGGGGTATTTAACATCAATAGAGTTGAGGGGTCCATGCGGCTGCAACCAACAGTCTCCGCAGGACAAGCTTCATTTCGTTCTGTTGTGTCCCTACTATGCCCACCCCAGCAAGTTATTTTTAAAACGCATCCTAAAAAATGCTAGGTTCAAACGGGCAAAGGTGGCTCTATTGTTTCTAAAACTGTCCGCAGAGGTTTTAACACTTTTCTGTACTGTCAAATTTTTAAGGATGGCTGCAACACTCTATGCTTGATGTCATCTCCACGCACTAGCACGGATGCTGATTTAAATAATCAATTATGTGGGAGGTGGGTTCCCCCCAGTATGCTTGAATCATATACCAGTGCCCCAATTCCAACAGATGTTAAATGTAACTGTTCATAAATCTCTGATGTTCCATTGTTATCGAGGTTAATTCATACAAGTCCAAAGATGAATTTTATAGATATTTGTTAAATATTTCTGAATCGTTTGTATATGTATTTTGAATTAGGCCCTAATCATTGTTGTTTTTTAACCTCATTGTACTTTTATGGTATTGTTGTATACCGAATAAAGTAAGTTTGATTGATTGATTGATTGATTCTGGCACTGGAGGAGAAGATGGTGTGATGGATATGTTCTGCTCTGTGGGTGGGTTTGGAGACTAGTTGAGTGAGTCTGATGTTGTTAAGGTTCTCCAGTAAGGAGAATACTTAGTCGACAAAGTAGGAGGAGTAACAGAGTTGCTGACATCAGTTAGAATAGCTTGCCAGTTAATCACTAAGAGCAGGTGTATTATAGAAACTAGGCCTTTCTGAGCATGTGCAAGGTTCTGGCTCAGTGCTGAAGGGGTTAACTAAAATAGATGACAGAAGCAGAATACAAGGCCAGTCAACAGTGAAGAGGGAGAAAGCACATAGTGAGCACATGGCTAACTAAAATGGCTGCCACGTACAAAATGGCTTTCAGCTCATGCTAACAGAGATTCTTGCAATCTTTAAGAGATAGTCCGTTTAGCATGAGCTAAAGACATTCCTATGATCTAGTAGGAACATAAAAAATATTTTGCTCATTTATTCTCAAAATGCATCAATATCCTAATCCATTGCTAGGTGGGCATTTTTCATTCTAGACATTTCATTAAACGGGTATATATAAGGTATAAGCAGGAGTACAACGGGAACAGAGCATTGGGTCATAATTAACATACAGATAGCAGGAGAGAGTAATGACTATTATCACAAACAGAACCATCAATATTTTTCAACCCTAAGCAAAAAGCAAATCCTAGAACCATCTAGTCCAATTCTATGTAAAAAAACATTTTCAATAGACTTTTCCAGTATTCCTTTTATGAGGGCTAGAGTATCAATTAATATAGTCAAGGAAAGGGCAAAGTAACATTTGTCACTTGCTCAGAAGAATGTCTCTCTAGCAAAAAAAACATTATTCCCAATGCACATATTAAAACACTGAAACACATTATTACAAAAATAATCCTGGCTCCAAGGGACCAGGAGAACCACACAGGGCCATAGGATATTAGGACGAAGAGCCGCTAAGGGCTGTTCCTCCTCAAAAATGGGACGTCCGAAACTGTACATTACTAACAAAAAAAGAGGTCCTTGGGAAATTGATGCCGCTGTACAACCAGCCAGAGGGGAGTCTTCTCCCTGTGTCCGTTTTAGCCTCACAGGCAGGCTCTTGTTGTTCCCACAGTGGAGCTGCACAACTTGCAAATCAGGAATTATGGCCCAGTTTGAGAAGAAAAAGTATTTCAAAGATCCTGTCCAGTGTCTCATGCAGTGCACCAGTTTTCTTCACTTCAATCTAACAGGCACCAGAGACACAGCCCCTGTACCCTAAACTCAAGTCCTTCCCTAACTCCTATTTTGCTTTGCTGGCACACTGCTCTTTTGTTGGGGCCACAAATTCTATCCAGTGTGCCCAGGTTTCTTTTGATCAACAAAGAAAGGTGCAAACTTTAATTCACTTTGGGACCAAGATTCAGGGGCCTGATGCTAGGATCTCTGAAGCAACTCTCGTTTCAAAAGGGGTCACCTCAAGCAAAAGCCTCTTTGCCGTTCTGGTTGGTCTGTGACTCTCTCAGCTGGGCATTAAAAACTTGATCCATAATTTCTCCTTTCTGATTTGTGACCCCGTCTTTCACCCAAGACAGTGGTAGGGGTACACACTTCACATCCCAGTGCTTCCCCCTTCACTGAGGTCCTAGTTGCAAGCAACGCATGTGCTGGTTACCTTCACCTTGGCTTCAAGCTGGACTGGTGCTGATTTCCCAGGCTGGATCTGATGTCCGAGCCCCTCTGGCAATGATTGTAAGGCAGCAAATATCTATTGGTGGACAGAACAAAGGCATATAAATAATCTATCAGCAGAGAGGATAGTCTCAGAATACTTCCTAGTCTTGGGACGCCCCATATATTAGCTATGCACCCAAGACCCACTTCATCTATCTGAGAGTAAAAAAAAACCTGGACCTATTACACTATTTGCAGCAGCTAAGGAAGTCTGTGTTCATTTACTAAATTCTGAGGAAAAGAGAAAAACTATACAAACATACTTCAAATCCTTACATTTGTCTATTCCTATATTATTCATCTGAAGACCCTCAAGAGAGAAAAATCTTCTACACTTTTACTCATAGACTTTGCATTACTTGTACAGGACTGCAGACACTTCTAAAATGATTTCTCTTAATAAAAGCACCTACATTGTACGCTTAGGACCATGCTCTCATGTTCTAGATGCAGCAGGAAAATCTAAAACTGCTAATTTAACAGGGATTCATATTACATAAAGAACTAAAAAAAACTTCAACATAGTGGGTAGATAAATTTCTCAAGCAGAACATGTTGTGACAAACAAACTCCCATAAAACAATATTTTCTTCAAAAATGTTTGCTGAGGATCACATTGGCGTCTTTCTTGCATTTTACTTTTCACGATCCAAACTATGCAACATCAGCTCTAATAAGGGCAGTCAGCTTATTTACACAGACTAGCTAATAATAATGGTGTTATCACCTGAGAATTTTAGTACAAAAACTACCCACATCTAGTTCCCCTTAAAGTCAAATAAGAGAAGAGCAATCTAGAATACTCATCCTTTCATAATTTCATCAGACAGAATGGGCAGTAACATAGCATTTGTATTTTTCTCATTTTATTAAATGCTAACAAGTTTAAAACAGTATTACTGAAAAGCCAAATAAATGTCTAATGGCTGTTTCCCAGACAGCTTATACAGGCTAAAAAAAAGTGAGAAAAAGAGGGAGAAAACATACATTTGCCTAGGATCACTGACTAAATATCGACCTACAAAATATCGACCTACAGGAATATCGAGTCAAAAATATCGAGGGCAAGAATATCGACATCCTATCTACAACATGGTAAGTACAAAAATATCGAAAAAATAATATAGATGTTAAAAATATCGATGTTAAAAATATCGTTTTTTTTCTTTTAAAATATAAATGTAAAATAAAGTAAATAACACTAATGAATAAAATCTACATAGTTAAAAGTATCTAATAATGTTTAAAATTAATAAATAATACATATATAATAATAAATTATTTAAATATATACAGTAAATATATAATATATATGTACTGAAAAATAAGTTGTAATAATTATTTTACTAATTTATAAATTAATAAAATATATTCTAAATTACAAATACATTTACAAACATAAAACAATAACATTAATAAAATGTGAAAAATGTAAAAAATTAAATATACTTTTAATATTTTAAAATTAATTATATAAAACGTTGGATAGCGTAAGGGTAAAAATTACTATTCCCACTCCAGAGAGTGCAACAGTAGGGAAAGCGTTGGATAGCGTAGGGGTAAAAATTTCTATTCCCACTCCATAGAGAGCAACAGTAGGGAAAGCGTTGGATAACGTAGGAGTAAAAATTACTATTCCCACTCCAGAGAGTGCAACAGTAGGGAAAGCGTTGGATAGCGTAGGGGTAAAAATTACTATTCCCACTCCAGAGAGTGCAACAGTAGGGAAAGCTTTGGATAGCGTAGGGGTAAAAATTACTATTCCCACTCCAGAGAGTGCAACAGTAGGGAAAGCGTTGGATAGCGTAGGGGTAAAAATTACCATTCCCACTCCAGAGTGTGCAACAGTAGGGAAAGCGTTGGATAGCGTAGGAGTAAAAATTACTATTTCCACTCCAGAAAGTGCAACTGTAGGGAAAGCGTTGGATAGTGTAGGGGTAACAATTACTATTCCCACTCCAGAGAGTGCAACAGTAGGGAAAGTGTTGGATAGCGTAGGGGTTAAAATAACATACTTATAAATAAAAGCTTTTTTTAATAATTAATATATAACCTATTAAATAAATATAAACCATATACAATACCTATACATAATTATAAAAAACATGATTAGCTAAATATATTCAACCAAAAAAAAATATTTAAAAAATACCATTTTATAATATTTAATTACCAATTAATAATTAATTAACAATTATATTATTAACAAAACAATTATTTTAAAAACATTATTACTTAATTAAATTTAAATTACTTCCCACCATATTCCCCTATAAACCCACTACCCGCAAAAGAACACATTTATCCATTTATGAATTAATTAAAATTATTTACCAATTAATTAAAATTAATTACCAATTAATTAAAATTAATGTATACTTCCTACTAATTAATAATTAATTAAACATAATTAAATTACTTCCCACCCTATTCCCCTATAAACCCACAACCCGCTACAGAACATATTTATCAATTAATCAATTAATTAAAATGAATTACCAATTAATTAAATGTAATTACCAATTATTTAAAATTAATTAATAATAACTACTAATTATTAATTAATTTAACCTAATTATCCTACTTCCCACCCTATTTCCCTATAACCCATAACCCGCTACAGAACATATTTATCAATTAATCAATTAATTAAAATTAATTACTAATTAATTAAAAATAATTACCAATTAATTACAATTCATTAATAAATCCTACTAATTAATAATCAATTAAACATAATTAAATTACTTCCCACCCTATTCCCCTATTAACCCACAACCCGCTCCGGTACTAAAACATATAATTTGCTTATAAATGCATTTATTAATATATCAAATTAATACACATATAATATTAATTATTTTAAATACTTAAGTTAAACATATAACACATACATAAAAAACAAAATAATACAAATATCGATATTAGTGTCATCGAAATTAGTGACATCGATATATATGCTATCGATATTACTAACTTCGATATTACTTACATCGATATAAAGAATTTCGATATTACTTACCTTAGGGTCGATATTCTGTCCAACGATATTCTTGACATCGATATTCTGCACCTTCGAAATTTCGAACACAATATTTTGGTAGGTCGATATTTAATACTCAATATTTTGACTGTGTACCATTTGCCTACACATAATTTGTAGAGGAGCTAACCTCCTTCCCCCATTTCGACAGTAGGAAACCTGAAACAGGTTTAACTTCTGTTGACACTATTAACCTCTATTTGTGGCAACTGGGCACACACACACTTGTAGGAGGTAAATAGCACATTTAGCTAGTTAGAAAACATTATAACTAACCACCAATTCCTTTAGCAATTGTACTAGTTGTAACATGAGGGCGAATGAATACAAACTGAATCCCATTGCCTCCTTATCTCAGCCCATGCATAGTAATCTTTAAGCTAAAAACATTAGTGCTATATATATAGCAGAGCTATCTCTGCATATAACTTTACAAATGCTGCTATCCCTTGATAATGTTATTCAATAGGATAACCCCACCTGCACATTTCCTACACTTGTATTATATCTCCAGAAAACAGTGGTATCCCCATGTGCTCCTAACAAAATATGCAATATTTCCTTTAGCTAATGTTATCACGTTTGAGCATACCCTGCTAACTTAGGGCGAACAAAGAAAAACCAAAGGGGGTGATGGATGGAGCGTTGACAATACCAACACTCACCCCCAGACAACTGATCTGAGTTTAATCCATCACCGTTCTTTAGCTCACTCCGCCACCCCATTTCAGACATGGCCATATGCAAATCAGTCTGACCCGGTGATGAATTAAACCCAGATCAGTTGACTGGGGGTGAGTGTTTGTATTGTCAATGCTCCGTCCATCATCCCCTTTAGTTTTTCTTTGTTCACCCTAAGTTGGCAGGGTATGCTCAGACGTGAGTCCCTTGCTCTCTTTGCCACTGGATTCAAGCAAGCCTGGGTGAAGACGGCTGGAATGCCAGAAACCGGTCCTGGGAAGCTTGATTCCGGTCCAGGGAACACATGGCTTGGCAGTTCGGGCTGGACTGTTCCCATGTACTCATTTCGGTATTCACAGACGTTAGTAGTCCTAACTTTAGGACTCCTAAATGCCTTCTGTGAATACCGAAAGTCTTAAAATTAGGATTTTTCTCAGTTTAGTAGTAGTAAAGTTAGGACTCCTAACGTTAGGACTCCTAAATGCCTTCTGTGAATACCGAAAGTCTTAAAATTAGGATTTTTTTCAATTTAGTAGTAGTAAAGTACTAAAGTTAGGACTACTAATTTCTGTGAATACCAAAATGAGCAAGTGCCTTCTGTGAATACCGAAATGAGTAAGTGCATTCTGTGAATACCAAAATAGTAGTAAGTTTAGGATTGAGTCTTAAGTTCATTCTGTGAATCGGGCCCACTGAGCTCATTCCAGACATTTTCAGAAAGGGGTCATACACTCAGAACACACAATACAGCGTGCTTAAGGCTAGCCATTCTTGCACGAAGACCACAATCGCTACTTACTCACACAAGTACCACCGATGTCAAATCACAAACCAAATAGACAATTAAACACACAATTAACCCACAAATCAACACTTAGGACAGAACCAAGAGACAGCCCACAGACTGTACGTAAACCAAACCATCTGTAAATACTAATTGTAGGTCAAATTTACAAGAAGAGCTTCTCAAAAGTAGTCCCCAAAAAACTGCACCAAAACAGCACAAAGACTGTTCCATTTTCAAGAAGCCAAAATACACCAAATTTGCCAGTTTTGGCTGGCAGAACACTAAAGAAAAAGTGAGCAGATTAGGAACCTTTTAATGTACATATTTAATTCCATTGGGTACTTAGTCACCAAGGAAGAAATACGTTTATTATACCTAAACCGATTTATGTATCCCCTCTAAGGGAGCCGGCTGATTCCGTTCTAATTCCATTATGGTACCTCCAAGGAAGCAACACATTCTTCGTTGTGAGCTTGAAACAGGCATGCCAAGAATATTGCAGCATATGCAATATTATACAGCAGTGGCACTTAACACAATATGTGCCGTTACAAATTATTCAAAAGTTAGATAAAAGTCTCCTCATTACCTGCCTACATAAATTGCAATTTACAAATTTCCACAAATCACGATAATCCCATTATTGGCCAATACAACTCAAGCACATGTCGACAAGCACAAATTGCCAACCTCTCGCTGCTAAGTTCTGAATGACCTAACAGTCGTTTTTAGAATACTCACGCCTAAAAGGTTTTCAGTCGGGAGCGGCAAACATTTAGAGGATCAAATCAGGAAGACCAGAAATATACTGGGCTGCAGAGACAGAGAATCTCTGTGCGCAGGGTACCTACTTAGTAGATTCCTGTCCTGTCCTCCTCAGTAGATTCCTGTCTCCCATAAAGACCAATCCCTTGGATAGCCGCTTCGCCGATGAGGTCAACGTTTGGGCGCCATTTGAAGAAATAAAAACCTTCGCAGGGGTTCACTGATACACCTGGTCCTTAAAACCAACAAAGAAGAGATTGGCACAGAAGCTGTAATATAAAAACAATGCATTTATTAACCTAACATGAGGGAGACTGCGTCATAAGGTACCCTCAGGCCACTCTAAGAGACATTCTAAGGAGTCCTTTTATGCCAAGTTTATTGCTGAGTGAGCATGAGGGCTTAAAAGAGGCAGTACAAGTGTGCACATGAATAGCTAGTTACATATAAGGTACTAACAGAGAATACTTAGTTGACAAAGTAGGAGGAGTAACAGAGTTGCTGACATCAGTTAGAAGAGCCTGACAGTTATTCACTAAGAGCAGGTGTATTCTAGAAGCTAGGCCTTTCTGAGCATGTGCAAGGCCTGGCTCAGTGCTGAAGGAGTTAACTAAAATAGATGACACAAGTATAATACAAGTGCAGTCAACAGTGAAGAGGGAGAAAGCACATAGCGAGCACATGGCTAACTAAAATGGCTGCCAAGTACAAAATGGTTCTCAGCTCTTGCTAACAGCGATTCATGCAATCTTTAACAGTCAGAGTTAACATCCTTGCCATAGTTTCCCACAACATTTTGCCTTCAATCCTCCTGTTTTTGCTGACTTCATTCTTGCTGGCATTAGGACTCTGAGCCATTCACAACTGCTAACTAGTGCTAAAAGTCTTGCGCTGTCCAGTCGCTGCCACCCAAATGGCACATGCAATTTAAGTCCCCAGTAAAGTGGTGCCACGCATAGCCAGGGCTTGTAAATTAAATACTACTACGGGGCCTTCAGCACTCACTGTGCCACCCATCTAGGTACCCTTTAAGCATGTCTCAAGCCTGAGGTTGTAGCCTGTGTGCAGTTTAAAACTGCCATTTCAATGTGGCATTTCAAAGTCTCTGACCTAAACCTCTATTTTCAATATATATATTAATCCAACCCCTAGTTTAGGTCTTAGACATCCCATAGGGCAGAGTTCAGTGTATTTAGAAAATATTATTCATACTTTTAACTTTTACATATCCGGGTAGGGCCTTCCTCTTCGATAGGATACCAATGAGGTAACTTATTTAATTTAATAAGTGATAACTTTCAATTGGGAGCAAGTAGGAATCTCAAGTGTGGTGTCTACAGAATTGTAATTTAAAACCCTCTTTAATGGTACAGTCAGTTTTTATGTCACAATTCTGTAAATGCCACTTTTCAAAAGTTGGCACTTTTTTTCTTGACCATTTGGTGCCTGCAGCCTGTATCCTGGGCAACAGGACTAGGTGCAGCTGGCAGTTGTTCTTTGTTTTTTGATCCCAGACACTGAGACGTATGAGGAGTAGCTGTTGGCAGAATGGGCCATCTCTGACAGAGGAGAAGGAGCTGTCACCTAACACATGAACATCACAAAGTATCTGCTTAAGCACACTCAAAAAGGATTTGCCACTAGTCGTTTATGCCCCCAGATAAGCTGGGGCCAGGGCAGGTAGCCAGGAAATTCAAAACTCCTCTGGTGTAATGTCTGACATATTATCGAAAGACACAATATCGTGATACACAAATATCAGCACAAATATATCAAATACACTATTATCGACATCCTATACTTAACTATAAACATACAAATATATCGGATACACAATATCGACTTACAAAAACACCGATATGAATATTATCGACTACATATATATCGATGGTAAGAAATATCGATCACAGTAACATACATACACAAGAACTAAAATATCGAAATCACTAATATCGTCAACAATAATATTGTGTAATGAAATATATCGACAATTTATATATATATATATATATATATATATATATATATATATATATATATATATATATATACACACATTTATTTTACAAAATATAATGTTATTGGCAATAAAATACACACTTATTTAATTATAAAATTTACATTTTTTTAAAAATGTAAAATAAATAATTATTATCTATTATATAACCAAAACATTTATATAAAAATATTTCCCTTTTTTCTAAATATAAGTTAATTGCATTTGCCTTATTTAACAACATGAAACTCACAACTGAAATTCAAAAATACAAACTAACCAATCAACACACAGAATTAGTAATATAACCAATAGCAAAATAATTACTAATTACAATCCTCTATATAAACAAATACCCACTAAACACAAACCACTTGCTAAAACAAACAAAATGAGATACATCTCTGGATGAATTGCAGCACACCGACAAGAACATCAATATTAACAGGATGCAAAAGATATTTCAAGTAAGTAACTCTAATAAACTAAATGTAAATTACTGCTACAATGTTAATTCCTTGCTAAATATCCACTTCTCCTTTACCCTAACAACTACAGAACACTCTACTAAAAAAACACAGAAACTACTAAAAATTTAAATATAATCTCTATATTAAGTAAATGTTTAAAGCTTTCAATTAAAATACAAGTTATAATGAGTATATCCTAACCTTTTTAATCTCTCTCCTAACGCTAGAGAAAACTCTACTAACTAAAACAAGACTACACAACTCTTAAACAAAGATAGAACTAACAAAGTAAGTATAGTTTTACACTAAATTAACTGGAACAATCCCAACAAATGAGCACATGCTGTAAATAATTATACATACCTACTTTTTACAATATCCGAAAACCAAAGATACAACAAACTAAGTAAGTATATTCTAACAGTAAAGTAACTTGTAAAATGTTCTAAACAAAAACACACTTTAACATTTATAACACATATCGACTTCATTTATCCAGATCCAACTACAGAAAACTACACTAAAAAAGAACAGAGAACAAAAATCCAATATCTAAAATAAAACTAACAAAGTAAGTATATCCAAACACTAAATTAACTGGTAAAAACGACAAAAAATAGCACTTGTTCTAATTAATAACAATTATCAAAAAAAAATTCTCAGCTAACACTACAGAAAGCTATACTGACAAAATACAGATCTCCAAAATCCGAATACCAAAGATACAACTCACTAAGTAAGTATATTAAAGTGCTAAAGTAACTGGTAAAATGTTTAAAACCTACAAACATGGTGACTTTTCTAACACATATCTACTTATTTTTTTCAGATAACACTACAATATACTCTATTAAGAAAAAACAGACAACTCTACTCCAAAACCCTACCTAAAACTAAATAAGTATCTTCACAATTTTTATAACAATCCTACACTTATTAGTAGCCACTTTTATAGCAAAAATTGGCACTGAAACTCAAAATATACACAAATTCAAGTAATAAAATTGTAATTTACTTTTTTCCTAAAAGATCAAACAACATCAGAAAACACAGTACACAACGAAAGAATAAAGCATATCAAAATATTTCACAGATTTTAAAAACAAGTAAGTATATACAAGACTATTGTTCACTTACTTAGGATTAAAAACAAACATTTCCTTTTAATTAACTATTAAATATATCTCTTGTAGATTTACAAACAACAAAATGATTGAAGGAGCAGAATTTGTAACCAGCCAGAAAGGAAAGCTATTACTCTGCTACATGGGTTACACTTATACCCAAGAAAAACAATATGGAATGAAAGTAAATTGGAAATGTTGCAAATATTATTCCAACAAGTGTTATGGAAGGGCAACAACGAGAGAAGCAACTGTACTTTATACTAGGGAACACAACCATCCACCAAACGTAACAGAAATTGAAGTTAGAACAGCATTAGAAAATATAAAAGAGGCAAGCACAGGTTCCCAAAAACAAACTAACGTCATATTAAAAGAAGAAATTCCAAAAATCCCTAAAACTGCCACAACACAGATGCCAAATATTCTTGCACTAAAAAGAACTATAGCACGAACAAAAAGAGCTACTACTACTACCACACCACCTCCAAGAACATATAGTGATATCAGTTTAAATGCCAACCAAATTATAACGTTGAACAAACAACCATTTATTATTTACAACAATGAAAACAATGATAAAAGACTTATAATTTTTGGAACAAATATGAACCTATTAAAACTTCAGCAAAGCCAATATTGGATGATGGATGGGACTTTTAACATCTGTCCCAAACCTTTTTTCCAATTATACACTGTACATGGCCTATACCAAAACTGCAACATACCAATACTGTATGCACTGCTACCAAATAAAAATAATTCCACATATATGGAATTATTAAATATAATTAAACAAAAAACAAATGACTATTCTCCTGAAAAAAGAATCCTAGATTTTGAGCAAGCAATGCTTTCATCCACCCCCATACCTGCATTCAAGGCTGCTACTACCATTTAAACCAGTGTCTATGGAGACATCTACAAAAAACTACCTTAAGTGTAGAATATGCAACTAACTCATCTTTTGCATATCAAATTAAAAAACTCATAGCACTGGCTTATGTTCCGGAAACAGACGTAGCAGAACACTACAACATTCTAATAGACAGCACCTTTTATGAACAAAATGAAGCAAAGTTGAGTCCATTTTTGGACTACTTTGAAGACACCTGGGTAGGCAGACTCCATAGATCTGGCCACAGAAGAAACCCTAAATTCCTAATACCCTGGTGGAACGTTTACAGAAGCACCTTAAATGGTGAATCTAAAACTAACAACGCAGTAGAAGGTTGGCACAATGCCTTTATACAATCAACTGGCAGAACAAAACCAAGTTTAGAACATTTTATTAAATGCCTACAAAAGAACAAAGCTACCAGGAATTCAGAATGGAGCAATCCATAACTGAACTAGTCCCTAAAACATCAAAACAAAACAAGCAAATGCACAAATACTTAGTAGAACAAGTAAAGTTATATCCTAGTACAAAAGGCATTGAATACTTAAACATAATTGCCAAAACAGTACTCTAAATAAATCTCAACACCAAACCAGTCCCTAAAAATGAAACCTAAATATTCAGAATAACATTTGAATCTTTATTTTTGAAACTCTTTAATGTATGCAATATATATAATAATTTATTACATATATACACACATTACTTAAAAATAAGAACTATAAAACAATGCAATAATAATATTTACATTACCCACCCACTAAAAATAAGAAATAAATAACTTACCAATCATTTTGCAAATCCAATAACATCCTTCTCCACCAAAATAATCCAGTTAGTGAAAATTTAACCCAAAATAAAATGAAAAAATACAACTGTACCAAAATTAGACAATCCATCCAATGAAGATCCGTCGAATAACCATAAAAATCCCGAAAAATAGTTAAAAATAGAAGAAACGCTCCAGGAAAACCGAAAACTTTAAAGAAGTGTTTGAAATCCTTTAGTTAATAAAACCAACAAACACTTCCTTAAAAAAAAAAAACGCAACTTCCGATATGGTGAACACCTAGAAGGAGTAGTTTCTTTTCTGTAACTCCAGTTCTGTAGTAGGGGTATCTCTGTTATAGTCATAATCTAGTGAATAGTCCCGCCCATGTGCGTGGACCCCGGAGCAATCAAAAATAATCTCTTACAGTGTCAAAAAATGCAGAAATGCATAGACACTTAAGAGAGAATTTAAAGACATATAATGCAGCCCCAAACAGGCTACACTGTCCAGTACTTCAGCTAGAAATTCCACCCAAAAAATCCACAAAACAGCAAAGCCTGTCCAGATTTTCATTTTCTTCAGTGCAAACCCCTCTGGGAGATAGAGAGGAAGACCTGGACAGACAAGCCCCATAGGCTGCCATTATGTGTCTCAGAATAGGGTACTGTGCCTTTAAGAGAACTTTCCAGAACTTCACAGTATCCCAGAATGCCTTGCAGGTCTCCCTTACTTTCAGTACTTTTTTAAGGCGTAACACGCCAGACCTGTAGCATTTCTCACATGAATATCTCTCTCCACCGGGGAGGAGGGCGGGCGCTTATGACTATAACAGAGATACCCCTACTACAGAACTGGAGTTACAGAAAAGAAACTACTCCTTCTGTAGTAGGGGATCTCTGTGTATAGTCATAATCTAGTGAATAGAATGGCAAGCCCATCCCCACACCAAAGCGGCGGTGGAGAAAAGAGAACCAACACCACTATTGTGCGAACAAATTCCGCAGCGAAGCCTGTCCCACCTGAGCATCTGCTCTGGCATCAGCGTCCAGACAGTAATGCTTAGCAAAGGTATGAACCGACTTCCAAGTGGTGGCCTTGCAGATCTCTGCAATCGGCACATTACGGAGCAAGGCTGTCGTGGCAGCTTTGCCCCTGGTGGAATGAGCCTTAGGCTTACCTCCTAAGGTCTTATTAGCTTTCTGGTAGCATAGTTGTATGCAGGACACAATCCACCTAGAAATGGACTGCTTAGAGGTCGCAAGACCCGTCCTGACTGATCCGTAATTGATAAACAATTGGTCTGACCTACGTACATCTTTGGTCTTATCTAGATAAAATTTCAACACCCTCCGAACATCCAGGGAATGTAAGGAACGTTCCGCTGGAGATGAGGGATTCTGAAAAAACGTAGGCAAAGTTATCGTTTGATTGACATGAAAGTCAGAAACAACCTTGGGAAGAAATTTAGGGTGAGTCCGCATAACAACCTTAGCAGCATGAAATACAGTATAAGGTTCATTACAACACAGTGCCTGAATTTCACTCACCCTGCGGGCCGATGTAATGGCCACGAGGAACGCCGCCTTCCAGGATAGGTGCTGCAACGAAGCCTTATGAATGGGTTCAAAAGGCTCCTTCATCAAACTGGACAGCACCACATTCAATTCCCATGAAGGCGAAGGGAGCCTGACAGGAGGGAACACTTTCTTCAAGCCTTCCAAAAAGTCTTTGATCACAGGGATCTGAAAGAAGGAAGTCTGTGAAGGGCTTTTCCTGTAGGCAGTCAATGCAGCGAGATGAACCCTAATAGAGTGAACATTAAGGCCAGATCGCGCCAAATGTAGAAGGTAGGGAAGGATGACATCTTCCTTGCACGTCGTAGGATCCAAGTTCCTGGACACACACCAGATACAAAACCTCTTCCACTTGTAAGCGTAGGACGTTCGAGTGGAGGGCCTCTTAGACTCCTTCAGTATGTCCATACAATCTGCAGGTAGATTCAAATGTCCATATTGCACTACCTCAGGAGCCATGCCGCCAAACTCAAGGACGAGAGGTTGGGGTGCACCATCTGCCCCCCGAACTTCGTGAGAAGGTCCGGCCTGCACGGCAACCGAATGTGCGGAAGGAGGGACCGGTGTAGAAGGTCCGTGAACCACCACTGTCTGGGCCATTCCGGGGCAATCAGGATCATCCGTGCCCTGGACCGTGACAGCTTGATGAGCACCGCTGGAATCAGGGGAATGGGCGGAAAAGCGTAAGCAAAGCTGTTCGACCAGTTGATCCAGAGTGCATTCCCCAGCGTCCCTTGCTGGTAGTACCTGGAGGCGAAGTCTCGGCATTTGCTGTTTTCGGCGGTGGCGAACAGATCTATGTCTGGAGTCCCCCACCTTGCGAAGACTTCTCCTAGTACGTCGTCGTTTATGACCCACTCGTGGTTTTCCTGAATCAGCCTGCTCAGTGCGTCCGCCTGAACATTCTGCACACCTGGCAGATGGGTAGCCGTTATCGTCAATCCTCTTGCCAGAAGCCAAAGCCAGATCGTCTGCGCCTCCCGAGACAGGGTGCGCGATCTCGACCCCCCCTGCTTGTTGAGGTAATACATGGTGGTCGTATTGTCCGTCTGCACAAGCAAAGAGTTGGTCCGGAAGGACGGATGAAAGGCCTTCAGTGCCAAGTGAACAGCTCTAAGTTCCAGGAAATTGATGTGATACGTGGACTCCGCCTGAGACCACGTGCCTTGGATCTGCAAGTCTCCCGAATGCGCTCCCTAGCCCTGGAGAGAAGCATCCGTCACGATCGTCTGAGTAGGAATGTCCTTGTGGAAGGGAACCCCTCTGAGGAGATTCTCCGCTGAACACCACCACTTCAGAGACTGAAGAGCATGCAGAGACAGGTGTATCTTGTCCCCTCCTCTGGTCCCATTGGTCCTCCAAGCACTCCTGTAGAGGTCTCATGTGTAGCCGTGCATGAGGAGTGAGGAAGATACAAGAGGCCATCGACCCCAGTAGAGAAGACACCGTCCTCACTGTCGTAGATGGAACGGTCATAAGAGCCTGAGCCTTCCGAAGGATCGATTTCCGTCGCTCCTCCGAAGGAGACACGCTTGCTGACAGCGTATTGATGGAGGCTCCCAAGTACTGAATGCACTGGACCGGGATCGGGACAGACTTGGACATGTTGATGTGCAACCCCAGCCTGTTCAAGAGAACGCATGTCTTCTGGAAGTCTGCTTGAGCTTCTGAGAAGGAGGAGGCCTTGATCAACCAATCGTCCAGGTACGGGTAGACAAACACCTTGCCTTTCCGTAGGTGTGCCGCTACCACTGCCATGCACTTCGAGAATGTCCTGGGTGCAGACTTCAGTCCGAAGGGCAGCACCGTGTATTGGTAATGATTGGCGCCAACTTGAAATCGCAGAAACTTCCTGTGCTTGTGCGGGATGGGCACGTGGAAGTACGCATCCTGTAGGTCTATGGCACAAAGCCAGTCCCCCCGTTGCAGCTGAGGATAAATCTGATGCAACGACAACATGCGAAATTTTTCCCTGCAAATCCATTTGTTTGCCTGCCGCAAGTCCAGAATGGGCCGGAACTCGTTCTTGTCCTTCTTGCGAACCAGAAAGAACCGGGAGTACAGGCCTCTTCCTCTTTGAGACATAGGTACGTCTTCTATCGCCCTTTTCCTCAACAGGATATCGGCCTCCGCCTGGAGCTCGCGCAGCTGATACTGCGAGCTGACCGGAGGGATCGCTGGAGGAGGGCTGATGAACCGAAGACTGTATCCATTGCAAACAATATTCAGCACCCACTTGTCCTGAGTAATTTTTCTCCACTCTGCCAGGAAAGATTGAACGCTTCCCCCCACCGGAGTGGGTAACGGATGATGGGGAAGTAACCGCTCAGGGTCGAGACCCGGCCGGGCCCTTGTTCGCGGTAGAGGGCTGCTGTCCACCTCTACCCCTCTGACGTTTTTGGAAAGGCCTTCGGAACTGCTGCTGTTGTTGCTGCTGCTGTTGTCCGGAAGACTGTCCTCTGCCTTTCCCTTGTGAACCGAACCGCCGTTGGAACTGGCGGTATGGCTTCTTGTCGTTGGGCTTTTCCAAGCCCACTGCCGTCAGGGTTTCTGCCTCGGCCTTCATCCGGGCCATCTCGTCATCGGCGTGTTTTCCGAAGAGCGTGTCCCCGGAAAACGGCAGATTGGCCACTCGCTGTTGTGCCTCGGGCTTGAGGGATGTAAGCCTGAGCCATGCATGGCGGCGTTGGTTGATGCCGTGGCAGTAGCCATGTGCCGCCAACAAGGCAATATCCGCCGCGGCACTGATGGCCTGGTTCGAAACCAGCATCCCCTCCTTGACGATCTCCATGAAATCCTCCTTCTTGTCGCGCGGCACAAGGTCCGCAAACTGTTCCATGGAGTCCCAAAGCGACCGGTCATATCGACCCAGTAGCGCCGAGTCGCTGGAAGCCTTCATCGTGGTGGAAGAAGTCCCGCATGCTTTCCTTCCCGCCGAATCAATCCAGCGGCTCTCCTTGTCCGGAGGCACGGTGGAGGACGGGGAGGTAGAGTGCTGTTTCCTGGCCGCCGTAACGATCACTGAGTCGGCGACTGGATCCATCCTCAGGAAGGCCGGGTCAGAGTCCGGTGCCCTGTATTTCTTCAAGAGCCTAGAAGGAGCGGCCCTGACCACTGCAGGCGTAAGAAATAGTTCTTGTGCCGGTTCAACCAGTCCCGGAACCAAGGGCAACAGAGGGCGAGACAGGTGCTTCTTGTGCAAAGTCTCGAATATCACGGACGTCGTAGGTGTAGGAGCCGTCACCGTGATACCCAACTTCGCGGCCCCCCTCAGGAGAACATCCTGGAATGTGCCGATGTCATCGATGGGAGACACCCTAGTGTCCGGGGAGTCGGACAGAGTCGGGGAATAGGAGCGAGTCCTGGAAGATGTATCCGTCCTGGATCTGTGCCTCCTATGGCGTCGCCTGGAACGAGTGGAGGACCTACGCCTGCTCCTCGATCGTTCTCTCCGTCTGGAGCGAGACTTCGACCTCCTGGGCTTAGGCCGGTCCACCGGCCTGTCCGGGGTGGCCGACTTGGGCTTACGCGGTTCTTTAGACTTCGGAGTCTTCTTGGGAGGGGTCGGAAGGAGAGGCAACGAGGCCGACCTTGGTGGGACCGGTGGAGGCTTCTCTGGTAGAGGAGGCAACGGAGGAGGTGTAGGCATCCTCGGACGCGGGCCTCTAGGCAACGGAGGAGGAGGTGGAACGGACTTCTTTGGAGTATAAACCTCCGAGTGCACCGATCCCGGTGATCCACCAACCTTCCTGGGCTGAGGGGAGCCCCCCACAGCCTCAGGCCGCATAGTACGGGCATCCGGCACCGTCGACCGGTGTCCAGGAGTCGACCGCCGGTCCCTCGAAGTTGAGCGGCCCTTCGGCGTCGACCGTCGCTTCCTCTTCGGCGTCGAGCGACTCGCGTGTCTCGACGTCGACCCGGACCATCTCGACGACGACCTCCTGTGTCTTGATGGCGACCGCTTGCGCCTCGACGGCGACCGCCTCGACGTCGTCTTGTGGTGTCTCGACGTCGACCGTGACGACGACGACGACCTCCTTCGCCTAGACGGGGCACGCCTCCGTCTCGCCGGCGAGTGCTTCTGCGTCGACGGCGGGCTCGACGACGAGGATCCCCTCGACGACGATGAAGGTTTGTGCCTGGAAGGCGATCGACGGTATTGCCTCGGCGGCGTGCGTCGACGCCGATCCTGTCGACGACGATCGCTCGACGTCGACGCCGAAGACAGCGACGACGAGACCGTCTCAGCGTCCGACAGCGGTCTATGCAGGTCTTTCTCGACCCAGAGCCCTGGGGAGAAGGGGAGCTGGCCTTGGACTTCCCCCTTGACGTCTTGGAGGGTGCCACCGACCCAGACGGAGAATGGGGACGTGTGCTGGGCTTCCTGCCCCCGGGGAGGCCCCCAGGGGCCTCAGCATGGGCAGAAGAAGCCCCTCCAGACCCACCTTGCGCCTTCTGTCTCCTTTCTTCTAGTCCCTGAAGCCTGATTTTCTTTCTGTCTTTCAGGGTCCTGCCAGAGAAACCCTGGCAGATCTCACACTCTTCAGGGATGTGGGAAGAGGGAAGGCAGAGGATACAGACCTCATGGGGATCTGTCTTGGCCTTCTTCCTGGAGCACTTTGGGCATTTATCAAATAATGCAGGCATTATTTCGACCCAGGAGTGCCAAAAAGTCAAGAAGAAAGCTGTAATGTACAGATAAAGTACACAAAAAACGATTTTAGTGCAAAACACCAACAAAAACCCTTGAATAGGGAGAGCTCAATGCTCCAGGGTCCTGCTAGCAGGAGCCGGAAAAAAGAACTGAAAGTAAGGGAGACCTGCAAGGCATTCTGGGATACTGTGAAGTTCTGGAAAGTTCTCTTAAAGGCACAGTACCCTATTCTGAGACACATAATGGCAGCCTATGGGGCTTGTCTGTCCAGGTCTTCCTCTCTATCTCCCAGAGGGGTTTGTACTGAAGAAAATGAAAATCTGGACAGGCTTTGCTGTTTTGTGGATTTTTTTGGTGGAATTTCTAGCTGAAGTACTGGACAGTGTAGCCTGTTTGGGGCTGCATTATATGTCTTTAAATTCTCTCTTAAGTGTCTATGCATTTCTGCATTTTTTGACACTGTAAGAGATTATTTTTGATTGCTCCGGGGTCCACGCACATGGGCGGGACTATTCACTAGATTATGACTATACACAGAGATCCCCTACTACAGAACAGAAACATATAAAACAGACATTCCCACCCACATAAAACAACACATAAACAACTACTAACATTAGTATTAACATTATATTCCTACTACATATACTTAAAACATGGATATAGTAACTCTCTAAAGAAGCCTAAAACAAGGTAAAAGTACGAGTAGCTACCACACCTAAATAATCGTTCTTAAAAACTAAAATACAACTCACTCACATCTAACAACAGTAAATAGCAGCAGACTACTCTCAAAACTACATTAAAACACACATAAAACATAACACAAACCTTACCTTAAGAGACGTGAAGTCTCTCCCAACCGCGAGCTGCTCTTCATCCAAATAACACAAAATGACCTAACCCGGTTACAAAAGAAAGAACCCAAAAGTAACAAAATAGTCCAATCTAAGAAACATATTATAAAATCTTTGTAAAATCACCTAAAATAATTAAAAAATGCCTTCTATTTTTTATAAAATGTTTTTTTCTTGCTGGTATTAAATAATTTTGAAATATGTATTAAAACTGTACAAATAAATATTATGAATTAAATAATATTTATTTAAAAATTATTAGAAATGTTAAAAAATGTTACACAATGTTGTGATATCCTATTTGTTTGACAAAAATATACCTATATCTAAAACACTTGTATAAAAATGTATTGTTTAAAAAATTAATATTAATATTTTAAATATTAATATAAAATTTTATATTTTATTTACTAACAACATATGTAATATTATAAATAGGTGAGATTACATATTACATATAAGCATATTATATTTTCTTCTTTAAAAAAAATAGTGATTTTGTATAAAAATTATTTGGACAAATATACATGTTTCATAAATGTAAATAAAATAATTTTGAAAATATTATCTCTGCTAAATATACAATACCTAATACATTTTTGTTGTTGAACATATGTTACTAATTTTCTGTGTTTTTACTACTATAATCTCAAAAATCTATTATTTCCAAAATTGAAGTAGGTGCTGGACACTAATTAAATATAATTTACTATTCCCACTCCAGTCTACATTAAATTGAAGTAGGTGCTGGACACTAATTAAATATAATTTACTATTCCCACTCCAATCTACATAAAATAGAAGTAGGTGCTGGACACTAATTAAATATAATTTACTATTCCCACTCCAATCTACATAAAATAGAAGTAGGTGCTGGACACTAATTAAATATAATTTACTATTCCCACTCCAGTCTACATTAAGTTAAAGTAGGTGCTGGACACTAATTATATATAATTTACTATTCCCACTCCAGTCTACATTAAATTGAAGTAGGTGCTGAACACTAATTAAATATAATTTACTATTCCCACTCCAGTCTACATAAAATTTAAGTAGATGCTGGACACTAATTAAATATAATTTACTATTCCCAATCCAGTCTACATTAAATAGAAGTAGGTGCTGGACACTAATTAAATATAATTTACTATTCCCACTCCAGTCTACATTAAATTGAAGTAGGTGCTGGACACTAATTAAATATAATTTACTATTCCCACTCCAGTCTACATTAAATTGAAGTAGGTGCTGGACACTAATTAAATATAATTTACTATTCTCACTCCAGTCTACATAAAATTTAAGTAGATGATAGACACTAAAAAAATATAATTTACTATTCCCACTCCAGTCTACATTAAATAGAAGTAGGTGCTGGACACTAATTAAATATAATTTACTATTCCAACTCCAGTCTACATTAAATTGAAGTAGGTGCTGGACACTAATTAAATATAATTTACTATTCCCACTCCAGTCTACATTAAATTGAAGTAGGTGCTGGACACTAATTAAATATAATTTACTATTCCCACTCCAGTCTACATTAAATTGAAGTAGGTGCTGGACACTAATTAAATATAATTTACTATTCTCACTCCAGTCTACATAAAATTTAAGTAGATGATGGACACTAAATAAATATAATTTACTATTCCCACTCCAGTCTACATTAAATAGAAGTAGGTGCAGGACACTAATTAAATATAATTTACTATTCTCACTCCAGTCTACATAAAATTTAAGTAGATGATGGACACTAAATAAATATAATTTACTATTCCCACTCCAGTCTACATTAAATAGAAGTAGGTGCTGGACACTAATTAAATAGAATTTACTATTCCAACTCCAGTCTACATTACATTGAAGTAGGTGATGGACACTAATTAAATAGAATTTACTATTCCCACTCCAGTCTACATTAAATTGAAGTAGGTGCTGGACACTAATTAAATATAATTTACTATTCTAACTCCAGTCTACATTACATTGAAGTAGGCGCTGGACACTAATTAAATATAATTTACTATTCCCACTCCAGTCTACATTAAATAGAAGTAAGTGCTGGACACTAATTATATATAGTTTACTATTCCCACTCCAGTCTACATAAAATATTAGTAAATGTTGTACAAACATTATTTGTCATAAATATAAATTTATTCTAAAACCACCACAATAATCCGATATATAGCCAAGATTATTCTAAATATTTTTAAAAAAATATAAAGATGGTATAAATTTTAAAATATATTTTTTTTTACCATAATGTATTTAAAAAAAATATATTTTAATAATTTTTCCTATTTTTTTCTAATTGTATACTATTTAATATTCTAATTACTCACTAGCCTATTCCCCTACATTTTAAGTAACAACTACTAATTAAAAAAAAAGTAATTTTTTGGGGGAAAATTAAAAAACAACATTTTAACATAATAAAAATGTCCTTTTAAATATATGTACTTTTATATGTAATGTTAATAATATAATAACTTTTATTATATATATATATATATATAGTGTAAATATTCCAAACATTTTTTTAATTAAAAAAATATTTTAAAAAATGTTTAAATTAATATTTCAATATTGTATTAATTTTGGTAAATATATTAATTTATAGAATTTTATATACAAATTTATTATTTATACAAAAGATTTTTTCATATTTTAAAACACTCCCCACCCTTATCCCCTATAAACCCAATAACCCGCTCCTAAAATATATATGTATTTTTAATAAATATAATATTCTATTTATATAAATAAATTTTGTATTATATTTTTACTTTTGTACTTTCAATTTTTTTTGTTTTTTATTTATAATCAGTACAAATAATAGTATTTTTTTTATTTTTCGAATTTTAAATTATTTTCTTATATATATTTTAAAACACTCCCCACCCTTATCCCTTATAAACCTAATAACCCGCTCCTAAAAATATATATGTAATTTTATTAATTATATTATTTTTAATATTTTTTTTATTTTTTCTATATAACTTTTATTATAAAATTGTTGCATACATTTTTTTTAATATTATTTACTATTATACGATATTTTTTATTGTCGATATTTTGTCTCACGATATACTTACTTTCGATATATTGATATACATACTAATTACGATATTTTTGTATTCAATATTTCTTTATTTCGATATTATTTACCTACGATATTAAATCTTCGATATTATGTCATATCGATATAAACATTTCGATATTATGTCTGATTACTCCTCTGGTGGTGGAAACCTCCAGAACATTCCCCTACTTCATAGTGGGGATCAGGTAGAAATATTTGAAACTCAGATCTAGCTCTTCAGTACACATCTGGGTCTGTGGACGACTCAGTGCTGTGCTGCACTGCAGCAAGAAAGATTGCTACTCTGCTGCCTGAGTGAGGGCTGGACCAGCATCTCGAAACCAGTACCACTATAGTGACTCCTAGGGCTAGTTAATTGGCCTCCTGATCAGACCCTCAGGGACAGAAAAAGCTCCAACCACCTTGAACCCAGTGCCTATTATGAGCTTTGCCCCCATGAGGTGCCACCCCAGTCCTGCATCCTTGGAAGTGGGCCTGAAATTGCCTTGCGAGCCCAGATGTGGTCCAAGGGGGACTGAAGTACCACAATTCTTCGCCTTGCAGCTCTGTGTCAGAACTGTTGCTGCGCTACGCATCTCCAACGCAGGACCCGCAGCTGTCTGGAACCACCGCTGTGCAATGCCTTCTCAATGCAGGACCTCGCTTCGCAGCCCATCAGAACCGCTGCTGTGACACGCATACTCCACACAGGATCTTGCAACTCTCTGCAACCTAGATTTAAGGCACTTTGTTCAGCGGTCCCAACCTGGACCCTGGATCTGGCCCTCGCTCAATCCCAGTTGGTCTCAACGTGTGACTTTGACCTGGTCCAGTGCGACCAGATAACCAGAGTTGGCAATTTGTGCTTCTGAGCACTGCTTTCACTTAAATCTTTAAAATTGCACATCTCTGATTCTACTGAGTGGATTTTTCTTCTGTGGTGTTTTCACTTTATTACTGTTTGACGTGATGCATAAAGACTTTGCACATTGCCTCCAAGTTAAGCCTGACTGTTTTTGTGCCAAGTTATTAGAGGGTCTAGCATAGGTTAGTTTTGGGTTTGCTTGTGTTTCACCCCAACAAGAATTGTTGTCGCTGCCTGAGTAGGGTTTCTCCCCCACAACCAGTAACCCAATTTCCTACAGATGCTAGATGACAGTGAGCGAGTGGTGCGGCGACCCAGAGCAGGGGCTGCTCTAGACTCATGGCGGCCCTGGGCAGGGAGTGTAGGTGGGGGGCCCCAGAAGAGGGAGTCGGGCAGGGTGGACCGCGGAGGCCAGTGAAGAAGGGGGGGTCAGGGTGTTTGGAAGTGGAACAGAGCCGGAGGCCACCAAATCCCTGCCAGGGGCCACCACGCAAATATGTATCCATCCTCAGAGGATTATTATATTAAGGATATATAGTGGCATGGTGGCCCCCGGGGTTTGGTGGCCCTGTGCAGGTGCACAGCTTGCACATGTCTAAGGCCGCCTCTGCCCAGAGATCTGAATGATGCACTGAGACCTGAGGCGGGCCTGCTCCGCGCTGCGGCACCCGGATGTGCCTGACTTAGCAGGTGCGACGATTGCAGAGAGGAAGTGAGGCCGACTGAGGCATGCCTGCCCGCCATGATCGCAAAAGTAGCTGGTTTACCGTAGTGGTTGGGCAGCAGTTGAGACCCGTTGCCCAACTACTGGGAGTGAGCGCCAGGGCGCTCAAGTAAGGCTGCTGCTTTGGGGGCAAGAGTGGATGGTGGAGGCCCAGATTGAGGCTGTGTCAGCGCTGAGGGGCGGGCTGCCTCGCCCACGGCTCTCGCTCCTGAGGTGGAGATTTGGGCCCCTCCTCCTTGCGAGCTTGATCCCGTTCCGGTCTTGGGGATTAAACAGCTGAATGATGATGACCGGCTGCAGGGGTCTGGCGTGTGAGACTGCACATCCCCCTTGTGGCACGGTTCTCCCAGCTGGCTTGTGGTGGCGCACTGCAGCAGACTGAATTCCCCTCACCTGATACACGCTCGCCCCCACGGGGACTGAAGGAGGAGGCCCTGTGACTTCGCCTGTTTCACTATAGTACTGGCCTGGAGGCCCTCTGAACTGGCAAAGTTAGTCTTCCACTTTTGCAGAGCATTCCCCCATAATACCCCCACCCCTCGCCAGGAGTTGAAGCCCTTGGATGATTTTGTACACTGCTGATTACTGGGCACCGAGTGGGGCTGGTCTCTCATCATCCCTTCTACTCACCAAGGGAGACTAACCTGCATGTATGGAATCTGCTAATGCCAGAGACTCAAGGTTAGGATCACCCACAGTGGCCTGAGCTCCTTTATATAGCCCCACCGCCTTCCGTCGCTGGATCCTCTCTGGTTGGCCAGCACTAACTACTGGCTGGTCACCTGGAACTGAACTCTTGATCAGTACTGTTGTTTGCAGAGGTACACTGTCCAAACCTACTGGCCTCTATTCCACGGGCCACGGCCGTCTCTCAGCAGGTTTGCACTGGTGTTGGCCGTGCCCTTGGCCACCCCTCAGATACAGACAAAATATTGGTCCCTCTGTCACCTCGGCCTCTCCTATAGGTCAGCTCCCCCAGATTACACGAATTCTCTTAGCCAGTATTGGACCATGGGGGGCACCAAATCCAAGACTGAGGCAACCTCTGACACCTCCTCAGCTCACTCCCTGCGTAGAGACTCTGACCAGGTAAACCCCCCCTACTGACAAATTGGACATGATACCCGACTCCAGGGTGGCCATAGCACAACAACTGGGGCGATCTCCACTGTGCTCAACCTCCTAAAGGACGACCACCGTAAATTGTTGTACCGCATCAAGACTAATGAAGTGGCACTAAAAGAAGTGAACCCTAAGGTAAAAGAACATTCTGTTCAAATGTTACAACTGCACCATCAGGTGGAGGTCTTCCAGGACCGGCCACGTGATGCGGAAGGGAGGTCCCCTCGGAACAACCTCCGCATATTTGGACTTCCCAAGGGGTCAGAAGGTCCACAACAGATACTCTTCGTCGAAGATGGTCTCAAAATAAAAGTGGCCCACGCTGGACTGTCCGACCTCTTCACAGTGGAATGGGCACACCGTGTACCCACTAAGAAACCAGTCTACGGTGCGAACTTGCACCCAAGGAAAGAATCTCGAACTTTAGAGATCGTGAGTTCCTTCTTCAGTTCACCCATGACAGTGGCTCCCTCATGGTTAACAACGCCAAAGTATCAATATTTTCTGATTAAACCCAGGCAGTGCAACACAAACACTCTTCTTTTTTGGAGGCTAAAGCCCACTTACTAGCAGCAGGTCTTTCCTTTGCGCTTCTCTTTCCGGCAAAACTGAGGATCCTCCAAAATCAGCCCTCCCATTTCTTCGAAACGCTTAAAGTGCTTGGGACTGGATGGACCGAGACATTCATGAAGCCGCCTGGGGGGCACCACACGTCGTTGTTGCTGAAGTCACAGAGACCCCCACATAGGCGCAGAAGAGGAATACTTACTCAGGACAGTATCACTGGGGTGCTGCCCTGAGCTGGTATTAGAGGGCAGACAGGAGGCTCTCCGTTCGGCGTCAACACTACGGACCATTCGCTCACCTATCAGCTTCAGTTCCTCGCAGACTGCGGTATCAGACTCGGACTCTAGGGGGAGCACTGCCTTATTCCCCTCGTTTTCCCCTCAACTGACCAACGACCAATTGAACTGAGTGCTGAAGAGATACCCTTTTTACTGTTGTCTACGACACAGATCTACCTGTGGGGTGGTCGGTGGCAAGATATTATATAGTGGGACTGATTAGTAATGAATGATATGGCATTACATAAATTGAACTGATCTATGTGTACCACACTTTGTATTTGCCACCCCCAGTGGGCCTTCTCTTATACTTATGCCGCTGATTTGAATTTGTAGGAAGGGGATAGTGCATAATGTTTCTAAATTATCACCCTGTGGTCTGGACAGTACAGCACAGCACCCTCAATAAGATGCAATTCACATATATTCTTCCTATCTGACAGGTACTTTTATACCTACCCCAGAAGCAAAGGCACTGTTTTACATTACAGTTCAACATGTTTACTGTTTCTGGAAATTTTGGTCGAATGAAGTTTGTTCGCTTGGGCATCTGTTTGTATGTTAAGCGTGAGGATGGTCATTTTTTTAGATAATGTCGGGGATGAGCTTTTGGCAGGGAGGTGGGCCCTTATGCTTTAACTCAAATTCCCAATGTCAACAATAGCTAAATCGTATACATTTATTACCTGGAATGTCCGTGGAATGGGCTCAATCCAAAAAAGACAGAGTATTGCGACAGTTACATGGACGCTGTGCACATAGTGTACCTTCAGGAGACACGCCTAATGCCTACCGAAGCCGACAAACTGCACAAACCATGGAGCGGACAACTACACAGCACTTCATATTCAGCATTCTCAAGGGGTACAGCAGTGTGGATAAGGGCTGGGATCCCATTCCCAGTGGTGGAGTCTAAGACTGGTGACCAAGGCAGGTTTGTGTTATTAAAGGGTACACTGGATGGGAAACCTGTAGTATTGGGGTCTTTATATTCTCCCAATATGGAAGACTTTCCTGACTCACTTGTCAGTCACACTGACGGACTGGGCACTGTGGTGGGGGCCAAACGGGAAGTCACCTGGGACATTACAGAATTAGAATCAGATTTGCAATCCCTAGAGGTAACAGCCCGGTCTGACGCATCAAAGGAAGGCTAGAGTACCATAAGCAGGACTACTAGAGCGCCTGCGACTACTTGACCTCTACCCAACTGACACATGCTGATGCGGAATGATCAGGCCCGTATGATGCGACCCCAATTCCCTCCCACAGCTATACTATCAATATCTACCCCTGCTCATAAGCTAGTGTCAACACAACTTGAAATCAACACAGCGTTTCATGACTAATATGTAGGCCTGTACAACGCTCCACTGTTATCCCCTTTCCCCCCCCTCCCCCCGGAAGCAATAAACACTTTTCTAGCGACGGTGTCCCTCCTAGTAATGTCCGCAGCTGATGTTAAGGATCTGGCATCCCCCTTCACCAAGGCGGAAATTCATGAGGCCATTATTGAACTTGCAGACAATAAGGTGTCAGGATTGGACAGGCTCCCCATGGAGTTTTACTCCACCTTTGCATCACAACCAGTACCGAAACTGTTGCAACTATACGTAACATCCCTAGAAGAGGGGGCTTTGCCATCTACGGTCAGGAAAACAATAGAGACATATTTATTAAAACCTGATAAAAACCCCCACTGACCTACAGGCCTCTGTCGATACTTAATATGGAGTACAAGATACTCAGTCAAATTCTGGCTTCCCGCCTCCTTCCCATGCTCCCTGGGCTGATCCATTTGGACCAAAACTGCTTTGTACCGCATCGTAGCACTATCTTCAATATACGCCAACTATGCCGCTTATTTGATTCAGCCCGCAACATTTCCCCTATGCAGTAAAAGAAATCTGTCTTTTTGGGATTTGCGGGCTGTTTAACACTAGAAATTCAGCAGGCATTCGACACAGTGGGCTAGGATTACATGCTGGCAATGCTGAGACGATATGTGATCCCTCCTGAATGGTGCCTCTGGGTAGAACTGCTTTACACAATGCCCACGGCCAGAGCTAAAACTGGCCAATACATTTCCCCATCATATCAGATTCTGCAGAACAGGGATGTCCCCTTTCTCCACTTTTGTTTGTATTGGCGATAGAGTCACTACCCAGCATCTTCGTCAAGCGATGCAACCAATTGGAATATTCATAGTTCGGACTACCCACTCGATCTCTCCGTACAGTGATGATATGATCTTGTATCTTCGAGATCTCTGCATGGACATTCATGCACTGGTCTCCCTTCCGACATGATTCGGCACTCTCTCGGAGCTCCTGATCAACGCCTCTAAATCATGTGCATACTCTTTTATAACACGTACACGCTGCCTGCCTGCCTTACAATTTGGGACGGTACAACCGAGGGTGGAACCAGTCACTTTTAGGTACTTACGGATTTCAAGTATACAGAGACACGCAGGGCAGCTTAGAAGGTAATTTAGTGCGCACTGAAGTCACAAATAGCCTTTTGGACTAGACTACCACTAGCTACAGAGGGGAACTAGAGTGTCCAAAATGGTAATGTTGCCAAGATTACTGTATTATTTTGTCAACTTACCAATAGCGATCCCTACCTGGATCTTTAAACTCCTGGACTCTCTATTGATAGGCATGATCTGGGGAGGAGGGCGCCTGAAGAAAAGCCTCTCAAAGCTCCAATTACCGACGACTAAAGGGGTATGGGGGCCCCAGATTTTAAGGCATATTGTAAAGTTGGTCAAATTCAATGGCTGGTGTACTGGCTGGCTGGCTGGCCACAATGTATTTGAAATTGGCTACACACCCACACACCTGCATGAAGGAACGCTACACGCTCTACTCTGCCCTAACACCACAAACCACAGGATAGACTTGTTACTACACAAGACTGCCATGCACTACTGGAAAATGTCCCTAAAATACACTAGCATTCCCTTCCCTTACGCCCTGAACATTCCACTATGTGGTCTACCAACATCCATGGGTACACTGACGGCTCGCAAGTTAGCCCCATGGGAGAGGGACAGAGTCACGATGGTCGGATCCCTGTTTGCAGATAGCTCCCTAATGCCGCACTCTGAATTTGTGCACACATACGGGGTACCCGAAACAATTTTTCTAACCCATGCTTGTATTATGCACTATGTAAGGCTACACTGGTTAGTTGAGAACAAGGAGCCCCCACCTGAGAATTACTCCATGCACCTCATACAATGGGTTACAAGAGCCATCTAGTAAGTTGGTTATACAAGGGCATACAAGACCATCTTTCAATCATGTTGCTCCCCTGAAACAGAAATAGGAGGCTGATATAGCAAAACCTCTGTCAGATAAGGACTCAGCCACGATTCTCGAATACCCAAAACAAGTTTCTCGTAATACCCGGTTCAAGTTTATGCAGCTGTTAGTCCTCCACAGAGCATGTTTAACTCCACTCAAGCCGCATGTAACATACCCATCAACTTCCTCCGGGTGCGCGCGTTGCCACATGCCTGATACAGACCTTATTCATATGCTCTGGGTGTGCCCTTTCATATCTGCTTTTTGGGGCGAGGTTACAGAGGGTCTCTCACATTTATCGGGGATAACTACATATTGTTCACCTGAAGTCTGCATCCTAGGTATGTCTCCACTCCCCCGAAAAGCCAAAGTGCTTCGCTGTTTTAATGACTTGTCCCTCAAAGTAACAAAAAGAATCCTGACACAACGTTGGAAATCCCGCAAAACACCTAGGGAAGGAGCCTGGGGAGATGAAGTACTGCGCTGGGCCACTGCAGAAAGCGCAGCTCTAAGACGATTCATTTTTAAAGAAGAGGCCCCTTTCTTTGAGACAGTCCTGAAATGGTCACGTTACATAGATGATATCATGTTCATATGGGACGATGACCAGGACATTTTGTCTGAATTTATCCAATGACTCAATTTATGTGATGACAATCTCCAATTTACTTCACACCACAGTAATGTTGAAATTGAATTTCTAGATATCATGGTGAACATGAAAACAGTCACCTTTATGTTGACTTATACATTAAACCCACAGCTCGAAATTCCATTTTACACCACACTAGCTTTCATCCTCTGAAGCAAAAAAATGCTATCCCGTTTGGTCAATTTTTGCGACTACGTCGCAATTGCACTAAATTAACGGATTATGATTGTAGAGCGAACAAGATGAAAATCAAATTAAAAAATCGTGGGTATC
Organism: Lissotriton vulgaris; assembly: GCF_964263255.1. Lineage (NCBI taxonomy): Eukaryota > Metazoa > Chordata > Amphibia > Caudata > Salamandridae > Lissotriton > Lissotriton vulgaris. The sequence continues at coordinate 137,596,457 of NC_141691.1, forward strand.
CGCATTGTGTGATCGGTGACGCATACAAGCAGGCACAATTCTTTTATCGTCAACATCTCCTATCCGGCAATACTAACTCCACAGACAACAAACTGGTCTTTGTTACAAGGCATTCTGTTCTCAATGAGCAAATCCGGCAAATAATATGTTCACATTGGTACTTGCTGAATACAAATAAGTCGCAAACGGATACCATACAAAAAACAATGTTTGCCTATCGCAAGAATAAGAACATTAAGGATTTAGGGCCATATGTAGGTAAAAGGCGAATACCGATTCCTTAATACCGAATTTTACCGAATCGGTATTAAGAATTCCTAAAACGCGATGTGGGTAAAAAAATCGGTGAAGTTTACCGATTCGTTAAGATTCGGTAATAAATACCGAATCTGAAAGAATCGGTAAAAAATAATCAAAAATCCAACACTGAAATACCGAATCGGTGTTACCGAATCCATTACCGATTCGGTAAAAACCGTTTCGGTAATTCAAAAATTCATACGTAGGAGAATCAGCCAATCCAGATAAACCAATTACCTCACAAACAGGAAGTGGCCACACCCAGCCAGGTGTACAGGACCAGGAGCACACAGTGAGGCAGGCAGGCAGTCAGCCAGGAGAGCTGAGGAGGCAGCAGCAACACAGCCACACAGCCACGAAGCAAGACAGAAGAACCCGAAAGCAGTGAAATGGCAAGCCAGGACAAGGAGAAGGAGGGAGGTGACAGAAAACGAAAACTGAAGTTCAGTGACAAGGAGCTGGAGGTCTTCAGGATGTCAGCCAAGAGCACCACAAGCTATTTGGAGCCCAGTCCCACCAAGTGCCAGAGTCACAGAAGAGGCAAATCTGGAGTGGCATTTGTGACAAAATCAATGCCATAGATGTCACCCAGCGCACCATAGAGGGCATCAGGAAGAGGTGGTACGACCTCAGGAAAGCAGCAAAACAGAGGATGGCAGAGACACCGGCAGGCTGGCCTTACAGGTGGAGGCAAAAGCCTAGCCCCAGCACCAACACCACTTGAACTGATGGTGGAGTCCACCATCCAGCTGGAGAGTGTGAGCGGCATGGGAGACGCAGACAGCTCTGCCCGAGCAGCAAGAAAACAAGGTAAGAAGCATGCCCAACATGCTGTGCTACCCCCTCCCCAACCCCAAACCCCATAGTGGCAAAGGGACACCCACTCCACCCCATGTCTTACTGGTTAACTTCAATGCATGATGGGTGATGTAGTCAAAGGGAACACATGATGGGGTCAGTCAGGCTATCAAGTACAATACCATGGAAAAGGAATTGGCTACGTCAGGACAACCACTGTGTACAATAGGCATGTTGTTTGATGCAATACCATTGCTGACAGAGCATTGAGTGCATGTACATTTGTGTCATTACAGGCGAGTCATCTCGCAGTGCAGCAGAGGGCAGCAGAGGCAAGTCAGCCAGGCCAGAGGGGAGCCAACATGAGGATGACAGCATGTCCTCAGGGACCACAAGCACGGCGCCATCACAGCCACCCATTCCTCCAGCACAGCCATCACCAACGCGCCAGGGAGAGCCGCAGTCCCCTCTCACACAGTCCCCAGAGCGACGATCACCGACACCACCACCACAGTCAGGGAGAGGCATGCCATGGCCACCCTCCAGCAGATGGAGGGGTCAGAGGAGGAGGGCAGATTCGGCGAACAAAGTCCCATTGCTGATCGATACCACAGGAAGAGGGCTGGTGCAGCATCCGATGGCTCCCACATCATATCAAGACGCCGCAGGGTAAGGCCGGACAGTCCAGTTGCATCAGAGCAGGGTGACAGTATGTTTGCTGGACTGGAAGGCAACATGCTGAAGGTCCAGCGCCTGCAATGGAGGGAGATGAAGTCAATGCACAGGGAGGTGGCACACATGAACAAGCATATGCACAGGATGGAGAAGGGCATCAGTGCTATGGGTGAGAACTTGTGTGCGGGAATGGAGAGAGTAGCTGACTCGGTGGACAACCTCTGTAGCCAGCTTCATCAGTACCGTCTTGGCAGGCGCGGGGAGAGACAGAGGCTGCAGGCCTATACCAAGTCGGTGAACGGGCTGGCCACTACAACTTCAGTGATGTGCCACAGGTCCATCGCCATGCAGGAGGAGATGGCGCATTGCAGCAGGGATGTGGCCAGGGGATGGTGTCCATTACCTCTGTGCTACAGCTCATGCAGAATGCTAAGGTGGCCACAATCGAAGGGGGGGGGGGGACAGTGAAGAGGCTACCAGCCGTGGTGGCATTACGCCCTCACCCACAGAATGCAGGAGGCGTAGTGAACGCAACGTGCCTGCACATGAACAATCGTCCACACCAGACAGTGTTGAAAGGGAACGTGGACGTGCAGCGCTTGGACGCAGGAAGTAAAGAGCTATGGCTGTTTCCATGAATGAGATGGGTGATGTAACCCATGTCCAATTGGACATTGCTCACTATAGTGGAGGTGTGCACAATAAACACCTTTACATGTAACAGGTAATGGCTCAGTGTCGTTACTCACTCAGAAAAAGTTTGACGTAATCTCTGAGCGCCTCTGTCTCCCATCTTGTTCAATTGCACCACCAGCTGCGCAGGGCTCTGGCTGAGGGTTGTCGTCGTCCTCGTCCTCTGAGTCAGTTAGTTCCACTGCTGTACCTTTTTTTGTGGCTAGATTGTGCAGCATTGCACATGTAGCAATGATCTTGCAACATTTCAGGGGGCGGTACAGACGTGCACCTCCAGTTTTGTGGAGGCAACGGAATCTGCTTTTGAGCAATCCAAATGAGCGCTCCACCACGTTGCGTGTGCTCCTATGTGCCACATTGTACCTCCTCTCCCCTGGGGTGGTTGGGTTGAGATATGGTGTGAGCAGATAAGGCCGGAGGGCATATGCGCAGTCACCTATGTGAAGAAGTAATTGGCATTGATTACTGTGCACAACAGCTTGAGGCAGGGTGTACATCAGGGTGTGGCACATGTACTTACCTAGTATGTATCCGTCTCCAAATTCGCCAGCAAGCAGACGTGTATGGACGGCACTGTAACGGAAGATGTAGGCGTCGTGGCTACTCCCGGGGAATTTGGCCACGATGTCAGTAATGATGTGCTTGGCATTGCAGATCACCTGCACATTGATGGAGTGGGTGGATTTGCGGTTTCTGTATATGTATTCGCTTGCTGCAGGTGGGCATGTGTGTTCCATCGATGCATCCAATGACGTGTGTGAACTGTGCAAGTTGGTAGAACTCAAGCTTGGTTCTCTGCAGCTCCGCCTGTGTACTGGGGAAGGAAATGTAATTTTCCATTCTGTCCATCATGGCATCCAGGAAGGTGTTGAAGAAACGGGATAGACAGCTCTGTGACATTCCACCCACTGCAACTATCACACCCTGGAAACTTCCGGATGCAAGGAGGTGCAGGCAGCAGAGTACCTGGACATGGGTGGGGATAGCGTGGGACCTTGGTGTCTGGTGCTCCAGATAGGGTCTTAGGTCACGGATTAGGTCCAGGATGGTGTCTGGGTGCAGTCTGTATCTTTCATGGATTTCCGCTTCTGTCAATTGGAACAATGTGATGCGTACTCTGTACACCCGCTCTTCACGTCTCCGGATCATCACTCCTGCTGCTCTCAAGCGTAGCCGCCTTGCAATGACGTAGAGGGCTGCCATTGTGGTCACAAAGATGCATTTTGGGCCGCTTTTTATGCACTGCACCTCATTACCACATGCTCTTGAAACGTGGTAAATACCGATTCGTTATTTCCAATTCTGCTCGTTTTGGGTCTTTACGACGTTTGCTACATCGCATTCTTGGGGGTTTTACCGATTCTTTAATTCCGAATCGGTATTCATTGTTTCGGTATTTCCGATTCGGTAAATAAGGAATCAGTAATTTTTCTCCGATTCGTTATTAACGATTACATTCGGTATTACGTACATCTCACATGGCTGGATACCGGTCGGTAACACCGAAAAAGGATGCCACATGTGGGGAGGCAAGATGGCCGCCGAGACGCCGTAGTGGATGGTCGCACCCTGTAACCCTCCTGACTGGGAAGATGAGGTGTACTACGTGCTCATATGCTTAGATTGCAGACTTACAGATTTGCAGATTCACCGATCTACTACCAAGCTAAGTTGATTTAATCTAATCTGCTGCAGAAAATTTGCCTTTCTTACTGGAAGAAAAGAGCACTCGATACTGATAAAAAGCGATGTTGAGAGAACTCACTGGCTTGCTTTTTTTTGATATGTGACTTTCCACAAGAGAAAAAGTGGACTCTGCAGAAATATCTGCACAAACACTGTTCAGCTTTGATTTCCCGCTCGCCCCTACCTGGAAGTCGCTATTGGAAAGTTGCTTCAAAATCTATGGCTACAAAACCTGCACTTTACTCGAGGAAGAATCGTAACCGAGACGATTGGAGCCGTGACTCCGAGGTGGAGAAGGATATGGATAACCTCGGGGCCCCAGAGCTTAATTTAAGAGGGAAAGCACGATCTAAAGCGCAGCAAAGGCGAGAAGAGGCAAAGGAAAATAAATTAAAGAAAATACGTGAAAAAGAGGAAGGAGGGAAAAAAAAAAAAAGAATGTGACTGTCCCAGCGTCAGCTATTGTAAGGAGAAGAGAGGAAGCAAAACTCACCGCTGGGGAGGTACTTGGAAAGGAAACTGCACTCCGCCAGATGACCATAGTTGAGACTTTTTTGCCCGCAGCAACACCAGTAACGACTGACCAAACAACTTTGCAGTCAAATCTGCCACAGGGAGTGAGAGTCCCCACGTTGGTGAGCCTGTGCAGGATGTTGCAGCCTGCTGTGGAGAGGGAACCGTTTGAACAGGCAGGAGCAGATGGGGATGGTACCTGCATGCTCGAGGTACAGCCTCTAACTGAAGTTACAGAGGCAGCAGAAGGCGGAGACTTTTCTACTGCTGTGGAAGTGGGCGGACCCAAGCTCTTAAAGGAGAAAGCCACAATTCATTTGGCACCAGTGGTATCTGGAGTTAAAGGGCCAGGCGCAGAACAAAGCCTGGTGGAGGATACTGTTGTAGAAAAAAGTAATTCTGAGGCTGCAACTAACTTAATTGAAACAGAGCTAAGGGTTGATAAAGATATTAACTTGGATTCAATTAATAAGAGGGATGCAAGCACACGCAAATTACCTGATGCACTTCCTGCCTCTCCCAGTGATGAGGTTTTTTTCACTGGTAATGACGAGGCGGATGATGAGGAAAGTATGAATGGAAGTCTGGGATCAACGACAGACACGGAGTCAGAGACGGAGAGTTCAGATGATGAAACAGTGAATTCTGACACGGGAAGTAATGAGACTGTATCAGGGACTGACTCTGAAAACTCCTCAACTCCTATCAGTAGTGAGATAGAACCTATTGATAAAGAATATAAGGATTCAGTTCAAAAAACATTGCAAAAAGACGTCTCTTCTAGATCAAAGACAAATTCTGAGGGCAGTATCAGATCTGTGGAAAAAATTAAAACTAAGAGCAAAAAAAAGAAGTCAAGCAAACGAAAAGGGAAATCTAGACAACAGAGATTGCCAAAGGAACGCAGAGGCAATATGAAAACAGTAGTAAAAAAACTAAATTTGGATAAGATGGCAGAGAACTCTGGAATACCGGCAGATGAGTTTGTAAATGGTGAAACTCTGGACTCTGCGGACCGTGGAGCGGATGGTGGTATGTCTAATTTTGAAGTTTTATTTACAACATTAAAACAAATGCAGAGTGAGGCTCGCATTGAGAGCCAAAAAGCAAGGCGCAGGGCTAAACAGGCGAATAGGAAAATACAATCCTCCTTGCGTAAGGTCAGCAGGTTGTATGAGGAGATGGCTGAGAGAGTCTCTGAAGTAGAGACTAGAACCGGGAAATTAGAAGATGATATCGTCAAAGTGAAGGATGACAGAAAAGAACAAGATAAGACTACGGCCGACATGTTATGGAGACTCGAGGAAATTGAGAACAGACAAAGACGCAACAATGTTCGCCTGATTGGAATACAGGAAGGGAAAGAAGGAAGTGATGTTCGGGGGTATGTTGTTGACTTATTAAAGGGTGCCCTCCCAGAGTTGTCTACATGGGATCTTGACCATGAAATACAAAGGGCGCATCGTTTTCCTCTGATCCAGAAAGCAGCGCAGAGTAAGCCTCGCGCAATACTTCTATACGTGGGGAATTTTCTTTTGCGAGAAGAGATAATTAACAAAGCAAAGCCCCAAGCTAAATGCAAATACAACGGCGTAGAGTTCTTTGCACGTCCTGACTTTTGCCACACCACTGTGGAAAGAAGGTGGAGGATGAGGCAGCTCATTACCCCATTTCAAAACATAGGTTGTGATGCTTACCTTCTGTATCCCGCTCGTTTGAAGATTGGAGTAAATGGGAACTTTAAAATTTTCTACTCTGAGACACTTGCACAAGAATATCTTAACTTTCTGCAAGACCAACGGAAAACAAGGCACAAGGAGAATGTTGAGAATAATGATCATGCAGTAGCTCTTAGGGACATTCCCCAAAAGAAACGAAGATAAATATAATATGGAAAATAGAGACTGTGTAAAGTAATTTTTGGGGACGAAAGCTACATATGAGGACTTATTTAAAATAGAGGAAACTGTTTGCTCAAGGTCTAGGAAAAATGTATTTGATGTTTTACTCCTCTTTATCGGATGGTTTTCTTGAGTTGTAGCTTTTTCTGCTTCAATAAGTAAAGATTGGTATTAATATAAGAAGAATTGGGGTAGAGGTTGAGCACGAATAGGGGTGGTATTTGTTGGACATACACTGAGCACAGTAAGATGAAGGGAAAGTTAGGGGGGTTTACGGGTTTGACATCCAGGAGGCAAAAGTCGGCCAGACATAGGTCCGTTGGACCTATTTGCCTGTAGGGGGGGTGGGACTCTGAGGGTGGGCAGTCTGGGGTGGGGTTGGGGATGGGCAGGGAAATGGACAGGGCACAAAGGTACAAGACACTTAAGAGGATTTGACAAAAGTAATTTGTATCAACTGTATGATATGGGTAGTGACACTGAAGATGTGGAAGACAATATTGAAATTAACAGGGAAGTCTATTTATGCAGTGTGCTAGGCCTAGTATTGTATATCGTTTCTAGAACATTAAATAAAAGCAAGCAGATAGGGTCTGAAGAGAACTGGCTGGGGAAAAAAAATAAAATGAAAAATGTCTATTAGATTAGTGACATGGAATGTATGCGGCCTAAATGATGTAACGAAAAGGCAGAAGATAGGAATACGGCTACGGCAAATGAACGTAGATTTTGTGTTTCTTCAGGAGACACATGTAATGAGTACCCATGAGATATATCTTAATCAGCTGGGGTTTCAATTAATAGTTGCTTCTAAACAAGGAGTTAAACAGAGAGGGGTAGCGATTCAATCGAGGGATAAAAATGTAGTAACAAGGAGAAAGTTAAGAGATAATTGGGGGAGATGGGCGATGGTTGAGGTACTATTAGGGGGGGTGTGGACAACATTAGTTGCAGCATATGGTTCTACACAGGACGATCCAGAAATTCTGCAATTTTTGGATTCTGAGTTGGCAGACTGGGCCCCTCGAGTTATTATAGGTGGAGACTTAAATATTGACGGAGCGGAGGGTCTAGGATCAGGCTCAATAAGACAGTATAGGGGGAGGAAAAAAAAAGGTCTACAAGGTCCTTACTGATCTTTTAGAAAATAATACATTGCGAGATGTCGGGGGGTCAATCAGATCGAAACAACTCGGTTATACATATTATTCAGCACCGCATCAGATATGCGTTAGGCTGGATTACTTCCTGGTTTCCAATGATTTAATTAGTATAGTGGAAATTGATAGACTTCCTCGGATACTTAGTGACCACAATCCCCTAATCCTAACGATAAAGCAGAGTGGGGGAACAACAATAAGAAGGGAGTGGACATTCGAAAGGGGATTGCTTTTAGATGATGACTATATAAAACATATATCTAAATGGATTACTGAATTCTTTGAATATAATAGAGGAACTGCTGCAGTTGGAATAGTATGGGATGCCTTTAAGGCAGGAGCACGCGGTGAAACGTGTAGTTATAGCGCCTTCAAGAGGAAAACAGAAAGATTGCGATATAAGGAGAAAGAGGGAAAAGTACTGGAGGCAGAAGAACAACTTAATAACTGTGTAATAAGGGGAGAGCCGACTGAACAATTCGTAATAGAATTACTGAAGGTGAAAAGTGAGGCAGAGGAAGAACTTGCTAATAGAGCCGCAAAGCAATATACAATCAGAAGGGAGAGATGTTACGAGTTCAGTGAGAAAATAGGGCGAGTCCTTGCTATACGAACCAGACAGATAGCGGCGGCAGGGACGATTAAGGAAATAAAGGATGAAAAGGGACAACTACATTCAGATCCAGAAGAAATTCGGGAGGTCTTTAGGAAGTTTTACCAATCTTTATATGATGAGAAAGATCCCAGTAGTATCGATAGAATAAATGAATATCTCCAGAACATTGAGGTAAAAACTATATCCCCTGAAGATGCAGAGGAATTAGAGACCGTGTTGGACGAAACTGAGATTAAAGAAGCAATGACTGCTCTACCCTCGGGGAAGGCTGCTGGACCTGATCAGCTACCGATTGAGTTTTATAAAACTTTCTGGGGATGTTTAGGTAATAATTTAACTCAAATGTTTCAAGCTGCACAAAGTGGGGTATCCATTCCCAAATCCTGGAGCGGGGCAGATATAGTATTAATTTTAAAAAAAGAAAAGCCTCCGAATGAACCAGGGTCGTACCGCCCAATAACATTGATGAATAATGACACCAAAATTTATTCGAAGGCACTGGCTGCAAGATTTGCAAGAATTATAAGTAACCTGGTTAGTGATAACCAACATGGGTTTATTCCTGGTAGAGGGACAACTCACCATATTAGAAAAGTCATAACTTTATTTGATGTGGCGGAAGTAGCAGGAGACCCGATGGCAGTTATGCTTTTGGATGCGGAAAAAGCATTTGATCGGGTCTCCTGGCAGTATTTGTGGCAGACCCTAGCTAGAGTTGGGATTAGAGGAGGCTATTTGAAAGCAATTCAGACTCTATATATGGACCCAGGTGCAGCATTAAGGATAAACGGGGGTATAACTGGTCAATTTAAAATCAAGAGAGGAACTCTCCAGGGATGTCCTTTCTCTCCCCTGCTATTTGCCATCTATATGGATCCCTTAATACGGAAGATAGAATCAGCACCAGAGATCACCCCAGTCAATACAGCTCTTGGGCCATGCAAGATATTAGCCTATGCTGACGACGTTGCGGTGATAACACCTTGCCCTACGGAAGCAACTACATTTGTAGAGGCCGAGGCCTTAAGATTTGGACAAGTCTCAGGGTACTCATTGAACGCGTCTAAAACCCAGATTATTAAAAACTCTTTTACACCTTGTGAAGATAGAAGAGTAGTGCCGGCAGGGAAATACCTCGGAATTAATATTATGTCTAATTTAGATAGTTTGGTGGATAATAATATTGCCCCAGTAATCGAAACGGCAAGAAAAGATTTGGATCGTTATGAGAACTTACATTTATCATTAGTTGGGCGAGTTAATATTATTAAAATGCTGATCTTACCCAAACTGTTGTATCTTTTTAGGGCAATCCCTCTTCTAATTGAAAATAAGTGGTTTAAAATTTGCAAAAGTATGGTAAATCGTTTTATTTGGGCTAGAGGTAAAACCCGGAGGGCATTGAGGTATATGTCCCTTCCCAGGGAGAGAGGGGGGTGGTCACTGCCGGATCTAAAGGTATATTATTGGGCTGCAGCAATACAAGGAATGGTTGGATTAATTGGGGGGGCTGAGATGGATCGATGGGATAAGACAGGCTCGCTGGCTATACATGGTTTAGCTCTGGGTACAAATGCTGAAAAGGATTTTTTAAGATTTACTGATGGAAGTTACTTTAAAAGAACACGTTTCAAGATAATTATGGCGGCCTACAGCATATGGAAAGGATTTTCCAAAAAAGTTGGAATAGGGAAATATAGTGTATATACTAGATTCAAAAATAATCCCTCATTACCTAGGGCTGTGTTCTCAGGAATGGTATATGAGGAATGGGAGAGTCGAGGTATAAGAATGATTGGTGATATGTGGGATGATAATGGCATCTTACAATTTATAGATTTGAAAAACAAGTATATGTTAAACACAAATCATTTCTTTAAATACCTTCAAATAAGGAGTTGTATAATAAATAAAAAAGGGGGAGCTCTAGGCTTTGGGAGGAGTATAATGATGGATCTCATACAAAAAGGTAATGACTGTACTATAAAAAGATTTTATTTAGAAATGACAAAGTTAAAAAAGGATGATCTTGACAAATGGATAATTAAATGGTCCTCAGATTTAGATATAGCTAGAGAAAGAGATATTTTCTCTGAATCACTTGAGATGGGATGTAAATTACTATGCTCAGCGTCTCTTCAGGCCCAGCACTACAAGAGCCTGTATCACCTGTATTATACGCCATGGAAAATTGCTCAACGGGGGGCTGTGTCGGGCATCTCGTGTTTTAGATGTGGCAGTATGGAGGCCAATTTGTTACATATTTTCTCTACTTGTCCACACTTAGATAAGATAAAACAAGATATCGGGAATTTTTTCCGGAATGCCTTAGACACAACAATAGAGTTGGACTCAGCAACTATTTTGTTGGGAATATCCCCCAACGGACAAATTAATTGTAAATATTTTCTGTTTGTAGCAATGTCGATTTTTAGACTGCTTGTGGCCTCAACTTGGTTAGATCCAAATCCTTTCACGTATCATCAATGGCTAGGAAAAACTTTGTCAATACAAAAATTGGAAACAGCTATTTACTCTAGGAAAGGGAGAAAGGGTAAAAAGCTGGGTATACAAATCTGGGGTCCTTTGATTCAATGGAAGGCTGGAACTGAATAAGGTATTTTTAGGAATGTATGTATTATGGAATGTTAACATATATTATTTGTATCCGTATATATTATGATAGGATCTGTATGTAGTATGTATATTGTAATATTTCACTTTCCCTTTTTCTTTTGAATATGTAGTTGAGTATGTGGCTGCCTTATGAAACTTATTGTGCCTTGTCCATGTAATGGGGGAGGAAGGGGGGAAATAAAATGTGGGGAAAAAATGTATCAATAAAAATATTTTAAAAAAAAAAAAGAAAAAGGCCCTTTTTCGGCGTTACCGACCGGTATTCGGCCACCTACATATGGCCCTTGGTGGTTACATCACGTATGCCCCTTCCTAAACAAATGACACAACGTAGTATAGTTGACTCTCTTCCCATCCATGGAAATTTGAAATGTGGTGTGTGTAAGTCGTGCCCCCTGTGTATTGAAAGTAAATCAATATGCCACAATGGTATAACTGTGGAAAGTAAAAGCATCACTAATTGTAAATCAAAAAACTTAGTGTATTTACTGTTATGCCCATGCAAGAAAGCATATGTCGGAGAAACCTCTCGATCTATGAATATTCAATTGACAGAACATAGATCTGCCATTCGCACACAGAAATTGACAGCGCCAATGGTATCCCACTTTTTGGAACATCATCACTCTCCAGACGATATACGCTGGTTTATATTAGAAAAGATTATACCCACAGCAGGGTTCTGCTGTGATAAAGTGAGAAAAAAACGTGAGGTTTACTACATCTTTATGCTAAACACTGTCAACAATGGACTAAATTCAGAAATTCCATTGGACCAAGCTATTATTTAATATTGTTAACTTCTAGAAATGATTCCTGGACTTCATACTGACTGCTGTTCACATACAACTTTAATATATGTCAGTTGCATAAGAAGTGATCTGTTCATAATTGTTGTGTAGTCGTGGATTTAAACTGTAATGCTATTCTTGTTTACATCATGTATTAATTAATTTTCATCTATTTAATTCGTTTTGTGAACACAGGAACATCGCATGTCTTGTTAAATGTATGGTCAGCTATCATGGATGGCTGTAAGTATGTTCGGGTCGATGACAACATTCTAACCGGATTGCAATATTTTATTTAGCTATATTTCTTTCGCCCTTAGTTATTATCGACTGCTCTTCTATTTATTTTTATTTTCTAGATTTTCTGTTTTCTATTTACCTATTATCCCTCTGCAACGGACTGTTTATCTGCTCAAATCTAAATATCGATATCACGTGGATGTAGTACTTTTAAATATAGTGAACTTGTTTCTGTGATTCTGCGTGTTCAATGTTCACTAGGCGACGGTCATCCATCCTATGTTATGTTATGTTATTTTATTTATAAAGCGCGTAGCTGCCACAGCCAAGTGGCGTCCCAGCGCTATGATGGACAGTACAACACAACACAATGAAGGACCAAACCAGAAGCAGAGACTATTTAACCGAGGTGAAAAGAAATGTCTTCACGGCTTTCCTAAAAGGCAGCAGGTCAGGAATGGAACGAATGTTAACAGGAAGTGAGTTCCATAGTTCTGCTGCCAGAACACCAAAAGAACGGCCGCCAATTCTGGCTTTTTTAAAGCGAGGAATCTTAGCCAGAAATTGTCCAGTAGAGCGTAATATTCTGGCCGGGGTGTAGTAGACGATAGCTTGAGCAAGAATGGGGGGCGAGGCAGCCTTTAGGATCTTAAACACCAGGCATAAGGCTTTAAACTTGATCCTCTGCCCAACGGGCAGCCAATGTAGATCGGAGATGGCACGCCTGGCAGAGCAAAATTTAGGCAAACCGATCAACATTCTGGCTGCCGCGTTCTGCACACGTTGTAACCGAGTTAGTTCAGCTTGGTTGACACCTAGAAGAAGGGAGCTGGCATAGTCCAATCTGGACAAAATCACAGCTTGGAGAATAAGTTGCCTAGTAGAGGCATCGAAAAACTTAAAAATAGGTCTAAGGCTCCGGAGAGCCCCAAAACAGGTCCCCGCAACTCTTTTCGTGTGGGGGGTAAATGATAAATTTGAGTCCAGCCAGATACCCAAATTCTTTACCTCTGTCACCGGAGTGGGTGCTCGGCCCAAATCCTCTGGCCACCAACAGTCGCCCCATAGTTGAGCCTGTTTGCCCAGGATTAAGACTTCAGTTTTAGAAGCATTGAGTTGGAGACAGTTATCTGTCATCCAACTAGCCACGTCCTTAAGGGCCGCCTGGAACTTAGAGGCTTCAATCATGGTGTCCCCATTTAGTGCCACCGCAAGCTGAGTGTCATCAGCGTAAGACACTATGGTTAGACCCCATTTTTTTGCGACCGCAGCCAGCGGCTGCACATATAAATTAAATAGGGTCGGGCTCAATGCCGAACCCTGCGGAACCCCTTGAGGGATATAGCAGGAAACGGATTCAAATGGGGGGGTAGAAACCTTAAAGGTACGCTCAGTCAAAAAAGAGTGAAACCATTCGAGAGCTGTGCTCTCCACACCAGCCTCTTTTAAACGTTGGACAAGGATAGTGTGGGAAACAGTGTCGAAAGCGGCACTGAGATCCAAAAGGATCAGTGCCGCCGTCTGCCCTAAGTCTAACAGCTTCCGCAGATGTTCTACCATAGCTAACAGAGCTGTCTCTGTACTATGGCCGGCGCGGAAGCCATTCTGAGAAGGATCTAGGACACCCAGATTTTGTAGATGACATGATAGAATTTTATTAGCATGAGCCTCGGCCAGCTTAGAGACCCAGGGGAGAAGAGAGATAGGCCTATAATGTTCTGGTTTAGTTGGGTCTAGAGTAGGCTTCTTTAAGATCGGGATAACCGTGGCCTGCTTCCATTTGACAGGTACAGTCCCAGAGGAAAAAGATAGCCTAATAAGGTCAAGCAAAGGAGGAAGGCAGACTTCAGCAAATTCATTAAATTGTGCAGGTCTCAAAGGGTCCGCAGGTGACCCTGACTTAACTTTCAGAACTAAAGATTTAAACTCTTCTTGAGATGGCTCAGGTATTGATGCGAGCGGCCTAATAGTCAGGTGTGTGGGGCATGAGTCACTATTTGGGCTGGTTGAGGAAGGAAAGGACCGGTAAATGGCCGCCACTTTCTCCACAAAGAAGGCTGCTAGTTCTTCACAGTGAGATTGAGAGCATTGTTCCATGCCTACTTGTTTCCTACTAGTCAGATCTTTAATGACTTTAAAGATAAGTTTAGTAGGATTAGGATTATTTTTGAATTCTGAGGCATAGAAGGAGGCCCGGGCCTTGCAGATTGCATGATGGTAGCGCTTGATACTGGCCTGGTAACTCTGCTTGAGGACAGAGTCATATGTCCTGCGCCCGGCTCTTATCCCGGATTTATCTTATCCTAGATAAATCAGAATTCAGATGGTGCAGAATTGCATGTCTTGTACATTCACGACATATGATCAAGGTCAGTAATATCTTATAAAATATGGATATATTCCTTATGTAGCAGTTTATCGGTAATCGCAGTTTTTATACTATTCGTCTATTGCTGATCAACAACGAGTAGTCCTACATCGGTTTTTAAACAGGTACTTGCAAAATTCCTATACAAAGATGCCGACTAGTGCTAGTCCCTTTTCTATTTTCAGTTGTTGGTGCACAACTACCAGTTGTCCTTTATCGGTTTTCATACCGGCATTTGTAAAAGTCCTATATAAAGATGGCGACTAGTGATGCGTTGTTGTTTAGAACCAGGCATCTATCAGACACCTGCATTTTCAAGGTGTCCTGCTTTACCGAGAGCCGTATCCCGCGACCGCCTTCCAATTCTAGGGTAAGTTGCCGTGTATATCTTCGCCTTCCATTCCTAGTTATAGATGCCGTTTATGTCAGTTTCTTTCGGAATGAGAAGGCCGGATCTATTTTAGCCGCTCGAGCTTGCTTGCTTGCATTATGGCCCTTTTATACCGATAGTTATTATTTGTGGCTTAAACGCACTTTAGAAAAGCCCCATATATATATATATATATATCTTCTTTCTAACTTGCGATTTATATACAGACCACCGTATGTTAAATATATAGCCCACCTTATTATGCCAGGACCCTAAGACGGTAATCGTTCATGAACCGATATTAAACATATCAATCCAACTGTTAGAACCCGATGACGGGAACCACTCATAAACCGATACTAAATATATCATTTTAATCGTTTCATGCTCATGAGATAGCCTACCCATCTACGGTGTCCATGAGCGTATTAGGACCATATATGTGATTAACCTGTTTTAATAGGTAACCAATGATATACTCGTATGTTATATAATAGCATTTACCTTCTGTTTGCCTTACATTTAGAAGAACCGAACCATGAGCTATCATCAGACCTGCGGCTCTCTGCCATCTGCAAATTTAGGTATTATTATTATTTGTGGTTTTACGAGTTTCGCGTTTATATTTTAGCTGTATGAATTTAGTTTTGGTCATGGTAGTACCTCTCTGTTACAGATCAGAAGATCTCTCCTATGTCAACCTCATAATCAGCAGAATAATTTTTCTCATCAACTCTTGTGCCTATATATATGAATGTGGTTGCAAAGACGCTATAGACACAGCTCCTAATTTGAGGAATATATATTTTCATCATTTAGCGCAAGCACGCTTGTACATCGTGAAATACTCCTTATATTAGAATAAGCCTTGCTCTTACTATTTATTAGGAACCACCACTATCAGTACCTGACATTGGGGGACAGCCTATCATGCCTACCCTTATTCACCATTAGGTAAGTATTCACCACAGGAAGTCCATTAGCGAATCACAATGTATACTCGTAGTGCTATCAATCTATATAATCGACACCTCCTTTAAATCGAACAAATTACACCATGTCTCTCTTCTTTACTATGATCTTGGATAGTTGTAAAATATGCACGTTGGATGTATGATACCACGAGATTCTGTAGTCTATGAATATCATAGGATGTTGCTCTTCCTAAGCATACTTATGGCTCGAGATCATCCACCATGATCTGCCTTCATGTTTTTCTTTTATCAGCTCAGTCAGGACAGTGAGTGATTGATGACTGGCTGCTTCTATACGCCTTATCTGCATAGCCTGGGTAGTTTCTCTGTAAGTACATTTTCAGCTATACCATTTGGGCTTGTTTGTTCATTGCAGTACGATTGTTGTTATCCAACCGAACAGATTTTTGACAGTTTTTTGACCTATGGTTGATGTTCCTGTGTATAAAACTGAGCATGATTCTCAAAGCCGACCAACCCATGGTGATGTAAATTTAAATTTATGAAATGTTCATGTACGTCCAAAATGTGATTTATTTTAATTAAGATCTGATTGTCCTCATGTTAATTAGTAATGAACAGAATGAAATGTGACATAGGTTTGGCCATTATATGTAACATATATTAAGATGAACTAGGATGCACTAGCAGTGCTCCTATTGTATATCGAATGCTGTCCCACTATGACCACTGTACTTAATTTGCCTGTATGACTCTCACCCGCACTGTTTTTAATATTTTAGTGCAATAGACGGTCACCTGAGGAAGGCTGCCGAAACGCGCGTAGTGACTACCCGACTGCATTGCCTCCATCATCTGCCATGTCTAATGCTAATTGTTTGTTTGTTATGTGATTTTATGAATTTATGTACATGAATTGCAAATCATCTATATAAGAAAAAAGAAAGTGCCAAAAAAAGACAAAATATATATATATATATATACACCATGAATAATAAAATGAATAATTAACTTATCAATTGGGTGGTTAGTATTTGTACTGTTGGGCGATATTACTATATACTCTATCAGTATCTTCCACACATATTGTTCTATATTTTCAGTTTCCTCACTTGGCTATAGACCTTTCTCAAATGAATTATGTTTCCCTCTGTATAGCAAGTACATTATTAGTATATAGGGGTCCCCTTTTTTCTAAACTGCTCAGACGAAAAGAATCCAGGGCGCTCTATAAAAAACCAATTTCGATGGACTGGGCTAACTTGCTGGAGCAATTCTGGATGTACATATCAGATATTTAATAAGCACAGGAATTTGTATGTTCTCCTCACTTAACTGCCGCTCATTGGGTCATATGCTACATTGACACTGCACCGAGGCCTCACCGGCCGAACCCCACCATCCCCCTGGAATCACTTTACACACCTAGTCTGACCACTCAAGCTAGTTCAGGGAAGGGAGGTGGAAGGGAGAGGCAGGTTGTTCACTTTCTTTGTTATCTATGTTAATGCTTTTTGAGTTCCTAGAAAACTGTGTGCCAACGTATATCTCTGACATGGACATATAGACGGGCCAAATGCTAAGATAGATCATAGCTAAGGAGGCAACCTTCTGTTCTGTGAAACCAACTTGGCAAATGGGTCGGAATATATGTCTGAACTACTGCCACCTGAAACATCAATAAAATATGTTTTTTAAAAAAACTTGCACCCCCGCAATGCACTGCTTATGACCTCACATATTATATCATGACATCACTGATGAGATCACGGATGACATCTAAAAGGAAATCACTGATTACATCATCCAAAGAATCTCTGACGCAGCCACTAACCCTCCCATGTAACCTTTCATACACCTACTCCAACTTTCACACTCCCATTCTCAAAACCATTGACACAACTATACCAGCACTTACATACCCACTCACTGTGTTGCGTGTTAATCTAGGTTCCTGATCGATACTGTGACCTTATGCCCCTATTCGGCTATAAATCCATTTATTCCCTATATTGGCATAACCGTTCAAGTGCGATTTTCTGAAAAGTCATCTCTGGCCTCACACGAACAGAGCCACATTCCAGCATGACTCTCTGCTACTTCCTTTGCGACCAATTAGTGCAATGACAGAGCAGCAGTCACTATCTGATATTCCTAGATAACACTCCGAGTTCTTCAACAAGATAAAAACTTAGCAAACTTGGAAATCCCCGCTTGCTATGTTTTGATTAGTAATGGAACTCTAATGAGCAACTGATAACTATCACTTCCTAGTGACATCTTTAATTGACGTCTTATGTCCAGCAAACTTGCGTCAAACCCGGCACCTGTCAGGTATAAATATTACCAACGTTGCCTTAAGCAATGAGCGAGAACCTGTTGCTGATGCCAGCTGCCTGCATGACACTGTGTTGGTAAAAACTAGCACTCTGTCGCTGCAGCCTGCTATCCTGTGGTGGTGAAGCTACTGATTACCATTATCGCCGCTAAAGCGCGACCTATGGTGCAGTACGCTTGAGGAGCCGAGCAGCCGTCCTCTGCGAAGACATCCAGCCCAGCTGCCCGCGGACGCTGTCACCCCTCCTTCCTCGACGCGCTGAGAGAAGCCGCTGCCTTTCTCGTACAGAGAAATCCAGTCCCGGCGCTTCCAGTTTACCCTCGCAGGTGACTGGGATATCGAGAGAGACCCCTGAAGGAGATACCAATCCTCCATCATTCTATTCAGAGGTATGGTGTTGACTAAACCCTTAGACGAGAATTCTTGAAACAAACCTTGGCAAAACCAACTTAACTTAAGCTACTTACTTACTCCCCTTCTCACGTGTTAGGCTTAGGTCAGGCACACTGGGGTAGGCTTAGTTAGAAGCACCAGTTGAGTATGTTAGCCTAATGTATATATGACTGTATATATGTTTTATTACTTTTAAACCATTGTATGGCTAAGAAACCATATCAATGCTTTTACAGTTCTATTTCGCAATACTTATCTTACTGTACGTACTTTTTATAATAACAGTTATTGCAATTGTGGCAATACATTTCTCTTGTACGAGAAGAAAGACTGTTCAATAAATGTTAACCCTTTATTGATACACGCCCGTCTCTCTATTCTCTACATCTCGTGAAAGTAAACTGCACTAGACTGACTGAGTGAAATCTGTGTCTATTGTTTCACACGACCCTAGAGATCGACTCTTGATCTGAGGAGCAAAGTTGTCATGTTGCACGGTTGTTGGAAAACTGAATCCCTTCTTGTCTGTGCCAGGGAAGCTGATCACTTCCTATGCAGAGAAGAAAGCTTCCAGTGACCTCTGAGCTAGTTGGTAACACAACCCAATTAAGTTTAGCATAGTCAGTGGAGGCCTGGAATATCCGCAGTTCCACGTCGATACTACTGTTTATGTTATTCCAATGCGCAGGGCCTAGTGGGAAACTAGGAACTACACTACATGGCGCCCAACGTTTGGTAAGGCGATAAACTAACGCAAGACTTGTAGAGTAACTCAGTCGTGCATATTTCACACCCCTTTCTCCCGTAAATACTCCAATAGACGTCTGGAGTGGGTGAAAGGTTAAAATCCGCCCGACCTTAGTAGGAAGAGATTCCTATGTAAAGCTCTGGTTTATTCAACGTTGAAGGATACGGTGTTCCAAAATATTGTGCATCTAATCTTTGTCTCCTTGGAGACCTACTCTGCAAACCTCGCATTTTTTCAATGCCAGAAAACGGAACCTCTGGGGCCGCAGCAGATGCGACTCAGCAAGGTCCCGAATACACAGACCCGGATGCTATTATCATCCCGGTCCAGTTAAGAAGATCTATAACTTTAAAACTTATAGAACACGGACTGACACCTCAAGGTGGTACAGTAATTTTCGTGATAGAGGCTCACGAGTATCGGCAGACAGAGGTATTCTATTCATGGATAAACTTTCCAGCGGTAAACGCTATAACACAAGAGTTTCACTATTACAAAATAGAGGAACCTCCGGATGAGTACGCCCCTTTCGAGGAGGTTGAAATTCCACTTAAATTTCAAGAGCACCTGCTCTGGTTTAATGGCGCCCTAAAACACAATGATCACATAACCAGGCTCGGTCCACTAGGTAGACCAGGAGCAACGTGGCCGGTTCTAGCCAGCTACACACCACATCCTGACATTGCAAAAATGTCTAGAGAAGAGCTGTTAGCACAGCTAAACACATTAATAAAAATACATAGGCAATTAGTCCAATATGTAATACGGACTGCAACAGTCCAGCCAGCTGTTAATACACCACAGCTGACCCCTCATCAGGGGAACACAAATAAAATTACACCACAGAACATACAGTCATGTCTTGGTAAAACACCCGTAAAACGGGAACAAATTCCTTTCTGGTTAGCCCAGAAAATCACTCAAATAGAGGCAGTATTTCCTGATACTACCCCTATTGAGAAACACAGAATCTTGACCATTTGCCTTCCTATGGGAATCGCACCACACGTGGAGGACTGCGACACTTGGGGTACAGTCTTTGCTTCCATTTACACAAAAACACACGGTGTTCCGTCTATGGCGGTAATACCAGAAGTGCTAAAACAGATTCAAAATGAATTCGGTCCAGAGCCCGCTTTAAATCTAGGTATGAAATTACTGAAAGACTTCAAGCAGGTCACGGCTATATTATTAGCCAACGTAAAGGGAGAAGCAGCATCTGTGGCGATTCGCCAGAAGTTGAGGGGAAACAGATATAAAAGATCCTGTTGAGCTAGCAAAAATCATAGAAAAATGCTATGAAGAATTAGGTAGAGACAGCTTGGGTGGAAAACCAGTTAAGCCCCAACTGCTCGAAAATCCTGAAAAATTATTTATTAAAAATAATTTAAACACTCCTAAAAAGAGCTGGGATGGAAATAAACAATCCACTCCCAAGGAAAAAGTTTTCCAGACCAGAGGAAGGTCTCCTCGACGGAGGGAAAGAACTCCGACTCGAGAACGTCAGTCTCCCCAACGGGAGCCCTCTGAGAAAAGATATAACCTTAGAAATAGGGATAATATAAAAAAACCTGATAGATATCAAAGTATTGATACACGTCCCTCTCGATCTTTTCCACAGAATTCGGAAAGAAGAGGACGGTCAGACCCAGGAGAGCACACCAAGTCCAAAGACAAGGAACCTGCTCAAAATAAGAAATCTCAATTTCCTAAAAAGAAGGTAGCCAGTATTAGAGTAATCAACCATGCCGAGAATACTGAGGACACAGTTGAAAAACGGGGAGTGGGCATTGACAATGTTGGACAGTGCAGCAGAAATCAGTATAGCGCGCAAGAACTTGATGAGTCATCTGGAGACAGTGGACACGAATGAATACATTCAGGTTGAAACTGCCGACGCCAGACTTAGCGAGCCCCATAAAATATACGAAATAACATTGCGTATGGAGGGTGATAAGACTAGGAAAATTAAGGGTCTGTTTTGGGATAAGCTCTCAAAAGGCTATGATATTCTGTTAGCTGAAAAAGATTGGCCCCCGGAGTTTGTCAGGGAGTGCCCTCGTGGCGAAGAAGTGATTATGCCTGCCTTCTCGAATCACATTCCGATTCACAAAAAATACACATATGCAAGGAAATGGGCAGTAGCCCAGGCACCTGCATTGTATAAAAATCACGTAGGATGGGATGAGGATTCACCGCCTCACAAAATCCAATTAAAAAGTGAACCAACTGCCCAACGGCAGTATCCCATAAAGCAAGAAGCTAAAAAACAAGTCAGGGAGATCTTAGATCAACTTGAATACCAGGGGGTGATTGAAACATGCACCTCTCAAATGAACAATCCTTTGTTTCCTGTCTCCAAGCCAGACAATTCATATCGTCTAGTTTTGGACTACAGACATCTTAATACATGTTGCAAAACTTTTGCAGTACAAAACTCGCATAGTGCAGCCCTAATGAATAACATAGTTAGGAAAAAATATAAAACGACATTAGACATATCTAATGGTTTCTTTTGTCAAAACATTGCACCAGAAAGCAGATATTTGACCGCTTTCTCCGCATTTGGGTCGCAGAAAAAATTCTGTCGACTCCCACAGGGGTTCAAGAACAGCCCAGGACTATTCTCAGCTAGGGTAACAGAGTTACTACAAATCTATGATGATGAAGCATTATCTTACGTAGATGATATTTATCTCACAGACGACGACTTGGATACTCACTTGAAAAGAGTGAACACCATTATACTTGGGTTCGCAGCAGAGGGTTACAAATTCAACTTTAAAAAGTCCTGAATTGCCCATCTGACAGTACTGTTTTTAGGGTACGAATTATCAAGTGAAGGGAAAAGCCTAGCGGACAACTTCTTAGAGAAGTGCGCTGTACTCCAAGCTCCAAAAACGCTGAAGAATTTACAATCCATTCTAGGTTTTCTGAATTTCGGAAGAACTTACATCCTAAATTACACAGAGAGGGTTAAACCTCTCTACGAACTAATTAAACCTAATTTAAAACAAATCAATTGGACTCAAAAACACACAGAAATTTTGAGATCACTGCAAACAGACATGTCAGCAAAAACAAAATTAGACACACGTGACAACACGATCGATCTTGTAATCCGAGTCATCCCAGGAAGATGCGGATTCACGTACCTAACCTCTAATGAGGGAGAAAAGGTACCAATTTCAATTAAATCTCACTTGTACACACAAGCAGAAAAAACATTCAGTCCCACAGAAAGAACTGTGAACGCAGTGCAAATCGCATTAGCAAATGAAAGAGAACTAGCACACGGCAAAAGGATTAACATCCTCACAGCGGAATCCGCCTTCGAAGCGCTATTCAGCCCAGTAAACCTGCCTACAGTGTCACTGGATCCGAGATGGATACAGTGTATAGATTCTCTAGGAGCGGAAGACGTGAAATACTATTTCGCCCCGCAATACGAAGAACTGAATGATTTAGAGTATGAAGAAGAATATCCTCTGCCAATCGAAATCCTGCCTCTCCCACAATACGCCTGTATAATCTATACAGATAGCTTTGTATAGCATTTCAACGTAGAGAGCAAATCCTACAATGCAGCATGTGCGATCATTAAAGGTCGTTGGCTGTGCGGTAAATTCAGACCGAAAGTAACAAAAACTGAATCTGTAAGAAACTGTTTGGTTCAAAGAACTGAAATCAGATCTTTAAAGATGGCGCTCGAAAATGCAGAACGCGAATTCCCCACACTTATAGTGTGCGATTCTCATTTTTGCGTCAATTCTTTCAATAATAAACTGCAGAGTTGGATCGAAAACGACTACAAAGATGACACAGGTGCCACAATAAAGCATAAATTGCTCTGGAACGAGGTAGCTCTTTTAAGTAAAGAACTACAAAAGACTCACGTGATTCACGCACAGAGTCTTCAACGTGATGGCGTTCACGTTGCAGGGAATTCATTGGCTAATACAGCCACCGCGGAAGCAACTAAACCGGCTTCCGTAGCAACAAAAAAGCGTACAGATAAATACATAGACGGGGAAACCATGCTAGCAGTAAAAACGACCGTAAAAGGCGACTGTGCAGCACTACCCGTAAACTATCCACTCAATTATGCATACATAATCGATGCAAACTCCGTTCCTTTTGCTCGAATCCCTGGAGTGGGGGACAGAGTAATTCCAAACACGAACAGGAGAATATTTTTAATAGCAGACGCACATATGGGTTTGGGTCTGAGACACCAAACAATTAAGGTTTCTCTGACTGAATTACAATCAGTATACTGGTGGCCGGGAATGAGTGTAGAACACCAAATATATGCAAACAACTGTGAAGACTGTAATAGGGATCGCAGTAGCGAACCTTGCTACCGGCTACCAGTCAGAAGGAGCGTAACGCTGCCTGCACCCCAACCTGCGTCCTATTAATTAGTTAAGACGAAAAGCACTTAAAAAATGAGGCCCCAGCGCTCGGCTGACGCTAGAACGGTTATAAAAGATTTGCGAGTCCATATCGGCATATACGCAATTACCACGTTCCATTCTGACCAGGGTCCTGCTTTCAGCTCTCGAGCTTATAAGGAGGCCATGGCCAGCATGGGAATTGGGTTGTGGTATTCTTGTCCATCATACCCCGGAAGGGAATAGTGTGGTAGAAAGAAAAAACCGGGGCATAAAGCAATCTATAACAGCGAAGGTATTAGGTTCAGGCGCTGGGTGGGTCAAACATTTAATAAGTGTCCAGACTAGTCTTAACAACATGCCAAGAAATTCTCTAAAAGGTTTCAGCCCATACGAGCTATTGTTCGGAATTAGAATGAACGTTCAGGACCTCGATAGTCAGATGTCAGTGGTACAAGAAGAAACAAAGCAGTTTGAAGTAAAAGACCGTTTGGCTGTTTTACAGGAACTGAATGAAACAAGAAAATCATTAAGCAACATAAAGTTAAAGCAACAGCCAAGTACCACTGACGAGGCACCACCCGCAACAGCCCCAGCAAGGCCTGTCTGGATTCCAAAGATTGGGGATCTAGTCAGAGAAAAGATCGCGGTTAAGAAGGAATTTGGGCCTTCTTACAGAAAAGCAGTACCTGTCTTAGCAGTCACCGGAACAAGATCAGTTGTGCTACCGCCCCTTGCTGGTAATAAGGAGAACAGAGTCGTGTCCATCGACCTGGTAAAACCACAAGCATGTGGCCTATAATCAACAGTAGGCCCAGTGGACTCCCAAGAAACAACAGAATACCCAAACTTGCAACAATCCAAGAGGTTCAAACTGAAAGACTAATCACATTCGATCAGCCTGCAGTGCACAA
This sequence comes from Lissotriton vulgaris, assembly GCF_964263255.1. NCBI lineage: Eukaryota > Metazoa > Chordata > Amphibia > Caudata > Salamandridae > Lissotriton > Lissotriton vulgaris. Next base: position 137,620,927 of record NC_141691.1, read on the forward strand.
TGAAGGACTATGCAATAATGCCATGGAACTCGTGCCTCTTGGAACACAGATTGAAACAGTTCGTCAAGAAACAACACCAGTCTACAATAATGTGGCATCAGAAAGTGCTACCGAGAGACAGATTGAAAGAACAATCCCATCAATTGACAGAACTGCCTCTGGTTATTTCATCAACTTCGACAACTTCTCTGAAGATTTAAACGACCCCGAAGTGATGCCAGAAATAAAAAAGTCTTTTAAAGAAAAAGCAACGGAACTCTTTCATCAACTGAAGGAAATCTACCTCATTTCCCCTTGGCTAGAGTTCTGGTTCGGTCTAGGTGTATTTTTCCTCCTGCTTTGGCTCATCATGGTACTGTGTTTGGGAAAATTCATTGAAGGAAAATATATATACAATGGACACAGCAAGTCAGAACATCAACCTAGTCCTGAAACCACACAGATCATCCCACGTGAAGAAAAGAGAACTGTCAACAGTAAATGTCACAGCAATTCCAATACCTGGTGGGGTAGTATGGGAGAAAACAGACTATGAGATCTATGGTCCGGTCGAAATCCTGAAGTATCCTCATCAACTAAAGGTTTCCTTAAGTGACTTTGTAACACCAAGTACATTCTCTGATGATTGGGACTTTAACAGTATTAATGACATGATGTCTGATTTAGTAATGTCAGCTAGATTCACAGATCATGATTATTTACAAGGTTCATCTAGTTATGAGCAGTTATTCTGTTACACCCACTATGGGGATCATTACTTGCATAAATCTGCACAGCCTAGAAATGTTTTTATGTATAATCAATGGGAACATTGTTCTACACCACCTAAAAGCAGTTCTAAAGCATTTTTTGAGAAATTCAAATACTTCTCAGGGTTTAACACCAGTGATGCAGAAACGTTTTATTATAAACTGTTAGAGAAAACAGGAATGAAAACAATGCTGACAAATTCTAAATTGATATATTCAGAAGCATTTTATGACAAAATGATGACATTCGGTTTTGATTATTGGAAAAATAATATTGAAACGAAAACAATTTGGGGTACAAAAGATTGGCAGGTGCAAGGCATAGAAGCACTATTTAGAACCTGCATGATACCAGAACAAATGTTATTTTTGAATGACACAGTACACCAAACATCTTGCCTTGGCCTAGCTAAGAACAAAGAACTTAAAACACCGTCTATACCAAAGCCAATACCTGAAAATACAACAGCTGATATTGAGTTAGACGTGTCACAAATTTTACATTTCAACAGAACACATCCTGATTGGAAAAAGTGGTTAATCTGGCCTACAGACACAAATAGCTGTCGAGATAGATTCCTGAACAAAACACAGGGTTTCAAAATGACCAGATTAGACCCTAGATACTCCCAGAGACAACATCCAGGGATTATAACAACATACAGTGTAGGGAAACTCTGCCTAGAATGGCTAGCTACATCCACACTGGCTGAAATTAAGCAACGCTTGTCTTTATTAAAAGATGGTGCTGATTTGCACGATTTCATTCTTGGACCACGCAAACAGCGTCAAAAGCGTTTCATAGCGACCAGCATCTATGCTGCTTACAATGAGGCTTGGAAAGTAAATCAAATTGAAACTGCTGAAAAAATACGAGAAATTGATCGTATTAATTTGGAGAAATCACTTTCTGTGGTAGACAATGGGTTAATGACTCTGTCTTCCAGAATATATTCTTTGGACAATATTGTATCCTCTGCCTTTGATGTGATAGACAGAGATTTGCTAATGTTACAACATGGCCAGTCTCAACTACGCTCTATTATAGAACTAGGCTGGACGCTGCAAAACCTTTGTTCAGGCTAGGTGCCTTGGCGTTTAATCAACACAACATCATTATTTTCCAGTTTTAACCTTACTGATAAACAGATCAGTTTGGCACAGAAAGGAGCAGACTATACAATCCTGAGCATCGAAAGACTCGAGAGATTACCATTGACAATGTCAGAAAGTCCTGTCATTGAATGGATAATACACGGGATTATCACAATTCCGATAACAACTTTCCGATTTAAAAAGTGCCTTGAATACATACCTGCTGGCCAGTATGAACAATTGGGTAAAGGATATGTAAAATCCATATGGAAATTACCATACACTCATTCTTGCTATAGTGACAGCGACAAAAATGTATTTCTTAGTGGTGAGAACTGTAAACATTCACTAAGCGGTATGCTTTTGTGTCAGGGTATTAATTTACACGGAGCATGTGATGGAAATTCAAACAACCTTTCATGCCACCAGCTAGTCACACCTGCAACTCAGATAGAGCCCTTCTTTATGCAACTTTCGAACGGGAGTTACATTCTAAGAACGGATCACAGGTGCTGTGGCCTCGCGCCAGGGACAAGTTATCTAGTACAAGTAACATCCACGGTCAAATGCTGTATGCAAGCATTGTTTCCGAGCGGGCCTCCAGACATAGTGACTCCCCTCTGGCCTCGTCTGAATCTCTATTCTATACGAATTGATACATTAAGCAAAATGAAATCTGTGCTTTTACAGACAACAGTGCCTATAACGTCATCTAAAGAGACGTATGATCTTCTAGTCGCAAGGACGGCTACTGAGGACCTTTTATCAACAAATTGCCCCGTGCATTTCGTAGAAATGTGCAGTCAACTCCTTAACATGTCTAGTGCAACAAGCATCCCAGGCATATTTAAGACAGTCTTTACGGGACTGCTAACACCCTTCCAGGCAATTTTGGGAATCTTTCCTAATTTTGTGCACTCCATCTTTGGCGGCATTCCGCTATTTTTGGGACTCATCGCAGGGATTCTATTTTTGACCATCCTGCTACGTTATGGCAAGCCTCGGCTCAGACATAGCTCCCATGGGAATGGAAGAGACAATCCTAGCAATGCGCTACAGGGACAGGATAACTAACGTCCTCGGATTGGCCAGGCTGAGAGATCTAAACATGACCTGGTTCCTTTCATTCAGACCGATATGGCAAAATTGCATTTTACCTGTGCTACGGTGTATGCTTTGCGGAGATGAATGCGTGTTGGACATCTGTCTTTCACTTCCATCAGCAGTACCAATGGACGTCGATACTTTGCTCAGTCCAATAACGGCTCACGCATTGTGTTGTCCCCAGCGGCTACCAATCCTGATGACGGCATTTGTGGAGACTCCTGTACTACAGCCAAGTGGTAACAGTGGAGCGAGTGACAAAAGCAACATCACCCAGGTACAACGTTCTGTGAGCATTGCTGGTCCTGCCTTCGATGACAGCAATCATTCTCACACCTGCCAAGTTACAGCGCTATCTAATTTGGTTGAACTATCACCTGAATTTGTAGACCAATTCTTTGAGAGCCTGTCTGATACGATGTTCTCACCCACAGAGAAACAATAACTTTTTAGAAGCTTTCCGACACACAGCGTTCCCATGAACTCTGAATTCGGCCTTCAGTTTTGATCAACAAAAACTGCCAGGAGCTTTGGAAATCTATTTTCTTTGAATTGGACAATTTTTTCTAATATTGACCTTTTTTTGGCACGAACAATTCTTTGCTTAACGTAAAAACTATTCTTAGAGAACAGAAGCTTCACACTTCTATTTCTAAACACATCTAGAGACATAACAACATAACACCAGCCTCTAGCACACATGTTATTACAATGCATTTTTATGTGATGATTTATCTCGCATTTCTTCTGTCAGAGATACTTCATGTGTAATTCTTTATGCATAATCGTTCATTGATTTCATATGCAATAATTTTTGAATGATTACTATGCTTTAAAAAACGTACAGTACCTAAATTCCATGTATTACAAGTACGCCTATTTCGAATGCATTTATGTATTTTGGGGTGGGCAATGTTACACATGCATCTAATTGCTTAGTTTTAGTAATTTTGATGGACATTACCCGTGGAGTGGGTGTTGCGTGTTAATCTAGGTTCCTGATCGATACTGTGACCTTATGCCCCTATTCGGCTATAAATCCATTTATTCCCTATATTGGCATAACCGTTCAAGTGCGATTTTCTGAAAAGTCATCTCTGGCCTCACACGAACAGAGCCACATTCCAGCATGACTCTCTGCTACTTCCTTTGCGACCAATTAGTGCAATGACAGAGCAGCAGTCACTATCTGATATTCCTAGATAACACTCCGAGTTCTTCAACAAGATAAAAACTTAGCAAACTTGGAAATCCCCGCTTGCTATGTTTTGATTAGTAATGGAACTCTAATGAGCAACTGATAACTATCACTTCCTAGTGACATCTTTAATTGACGTCTTATGTCCAGCAAACTTGCGTCAAACCCGGCACCTGTCAGGTATAAATATTACCAACGTTGCCTTAAGCAATGAGCGAGAACCTGTTGCTGATGCCAGCTGCCTGCATGACACTGTGTTGGTAAAAACTAGCACTCTGTCGCTGCAGCCTGCTATCCTGTGGTGGTGAAGCTACTGATTACCATTATCGCCGCTAAAGCGCGACCTATGGTGCAGTACGCTTGAGGAGCCGAGCAGCCGTCCTCTGCGAAGACATCCAGCCCAGCTGCCCGCGGACGCTGTCACCCCTCCTTCCTCGACGCGCTGAGAGAAGCCGCTGCCTTTCTCGTGCAGAGAAATCCAGTCCCGGCGCTTCCAGTTTACCCTCGCAGGTGACTGGGATATCGAGAGAGACCCCTGAAGGAGATACCAATCCTCCATCATTCTATTCAGAGGTATGGTGTTGACTAAACCCTTAGACGAGAATTCTTGAAACAAACCTTGGCAAAACCAACTTAACTTAAGCTACTTACTTACTCCCCTTCTCACGTGTTAGGCTTAGGTCAGGCACACTGGGGTAGGCTTAGTTAGAAGCACCAGTTGAGTATGTTAGCCTAATGTATATATGACTGTATATATGTTTTATTACTTTTAAACCATTGTATGGCTAAGAAACCATATCAATGCTTTTACAGTTCTATTTCGCAATACTTATCTTACTGTACGTACTTTTTATAATAACAGTTATTGCAATTGTGGCAATACATTTCTCTTGTACGAGAAGAAAGACTGTTCAATAAATGTTAACCCTTTATTGATACACGCCCGTCTCTCTATTCTCTACATCTCGTGAAAGTAAACTGCACTAGACTGACTGAGTGAAATCTGTGTCTATTGTTTCACACGACCCTAGAGATCGACTCTTGATCTGAGGAGCAAAGTTGTCATGTTGCACGGTTGTTGGAAAACTGAATCCCTTCTTGTCTGTGCCAGGGAAGCTGATCACTTCCTATGCAGAGAAGAAAGTTTCCAGTGACCTCTGAGCTAGTTGGTAACACAGCATAGTCAGTGGAGGCCTGGAATATCCGCAGTTCCACGTCGATACTACTGTTTATGTTATTCCAATGCGCAGGGCCTAGTGGGAAACTAGGAACTACACTACAACTGATTCATAGATCTACACACACATCCACTCACTCACGCATACAGCCACTCAAATACCCACTCACTAATACAGCACCAGAAAAATCCACTCACACACCCACTCACACATTGTCAGACATTCATAGAACTACTCGCACACCTACTCATTCACCCATTGAGTCAATCACACAGCCACTTACTCACCTATACAGTTATATACACACACCAGCTCACCTATTCATACAGATACTAACACATACTTACTCACCTATACAGTCACTGACAAGCACGCACTCACCCATACAGCCACTCTCACAATCACTAACTCACACAAACAGTCACTCCAACACTTGCGTATACTGCCTTTCACATATGAAGTTACCCAAATACCACTGACACATCCATTCACTCACCTACACAGCCATACGCACACTCACTCACCTATATAGCCCCTCTCAGACAACTCATGAACCCATATAGCCAGAGATTCACCCACTCACTCATCCATGAAGGGACTCACACACCCCCTCACCCACCCAAAAAGACACTCATACACCATAACAGGTACTCATACAACAAATAAAAAAAAACATATAGGCACTCATGTACCTACTCCCCAACCCATGCAGCCACCTACACACCAACTGACAGACTGATATAGACATTCACACAGATAAGTCACTCACCCATACATTCACTGAGACACGCATCATCACTCACTTATACAGTCAGTCACACACCCACTAAATCATCCATAGAGGTACTCATTCACACACCGATTCATCAAAACACCTTGGTGTGTGTATATATTTAACATTCAAACGTTTTAGAAAAATTCACAGTTACCGGATGATGCCATCAGTGATGTCATGAGTGATGCTTTTTGAGATGTCATGAGTGATGTCATGAGTGATGACACTAACATGTCATGAGTGATGTAATATGTGAGGTCATAAGCGGTGCATTGCGGGGGCGTGCGTTATAGTTTGCGCAGGTAACTAGAACTGCTGAATTTATCTGGTTTTGTACGAGTGAAATATAAGCCTAACTATAACATTCCTGTAACTGTTTTTTTCAGTGAATATCTAAGGTTTTTTAAACCCTATTTCCTAACTATAACAGCCATTTAACCTTTGTTTTTTCAGTGAATTTCCATGGTTTTTTAATTGGCAATGGTCTTAACAGAATGATGTGGAAAGGAGGTGGGCCTCTGACCAGCTCTCAGAATTTGGCTGAGTAGGACTAATAGAAAGTAACAGGAGGGCTTCTTGGTCCCCAAGGTCCTTTAGCATCGAAGACAACTTTATTCCCAACCAGTAGTATGCCAGGAGACGTATTTGCAGAGTAGTGCAGAAAGGGTATGTGGCTTCCGAAGACATCTTAGCAACTGACTATGTGGCACTTGCAGGAGGCAACAAGAGGGTTACTTGGCCCCCAAATACCCTCAATAGCCAAGGAGACTTCATCCCCCAACTAGTACTATGCCAGGAGGCGCGTTTGCAGAGAGATGAGACAGGACATCCTTGATGATTGCACAGGTAGTGCCTGTATGATTCTATGAGTGCTATTTTCCCTGGATACCTCTGGACTGCATAAGATCTGTCACTCAAGCCTTGTTGGTCAGTCAAGCAGATTATGGGAATGCACTATTTGTAGGCATGAACGAGCTCCTGTTCACGCTACTCCAGGTGCTTCAGAACGCTGCCGCAAAACTTGTCTGAAATCAAAGCAGGCTAAGCTTGGCCTCTACGTGCATGAAGATCTTGCACTGGCTACCCATGCGACAAAGAGAAGCATTCAAGCTGCTCAGTCACGCACATAAGGCTCTGTATCGCACGGGCCCATTAATACTCCAGGAGAAAATAGAGTTTTATGTCCCCACTAGGAGCCTTCGGGCACTTCATTTAGCTTTGGCCAGAACCAAGCGCATCAGGAAAGTGAGAACCGGAGGGTGATCATTCTCTTATCTGGCAGCTAAGAAGTGGAACGAGCTACCTCTGAACCTTCGGCTTACTTCCAATTACATTCTGTTACGGAAAAAACTAAAAACTCATCTGTTCCCCAAGTATTAATTCCCACTCCCGCAGCCGTACCAGGATATTCGCTACCAGCGCCTTGATATCCCTCGGGATGAGTGCAGCGCTTAATAAATAAATAAATAAAAAGAAAAATTGCCATGAGGTGACAGGACTTACAGACATCGCCGCATGGGAGGCAAGTGCATTAGGTATATGCAAGCATTGGAAACATCACAAAGTAGACGCGAATTGCGTCCCTAGCCCTCCTAGTAGCCAAACGAAGTATAGCTATGCACTGGTGGACCCCGGCGGGACCACCTCTGGCAGCTTGGAGAGGAGCAGGCATTAAATGGAGAGCATCAGAGGAAGACACGCTCAGACTCAAAGTAGTCCGGGCACTGGAAAGCATGACATTTCCATGCAGTGGGCAACACCACTCAACACTTTCAAGCACGCTACGCCACATGCATCATCTTCACAGATAAACCCACCCCCCTTTCAGTCCCCTAAGAAGGAATCTTATGCATGCAGCACGCTAGACTACCTCCTCGTGGCGCCTAGCCTGCAGAGTATGGGTATGGGACAAACACAAAAACGCATGCCCAGTTAAGGCATTTCCTCCTGAGACTTGGCCTAAAGTGAAAAGAAACCAAAACTCATGGCCAGGCTCACCCACGTTCAGAGCTTTGTATATCCTCCTATACAGTGTATCCTGGTTGTTTTCATCCCGTTTTACATTATGTTTCCCATTACGTCGCAATGCTATGGTGATATATACCGCTATGATGTACACAATGAAGTTAAAACCTTTATTAGAATCGGCCTGAACATAAAGTGTAACTGTACAGCGATAGACAGTGACAATGCCGACAGCTGAAATGGTAGTGTACTAAAATGCATGTACAAACTCTTATGTAGATTTTTATAGCTAATGGAACTGTCTAATACTTGTGTGCAATTGAAATCAAATAAAAGGTATTTACAAAAAAAAAAAAAAAAAAGGAGTGCCATTGCCAAGGAATTACTGCAAATACTGGGTGTTTTTAACAATGTGTAAAACACAGAGATATGTTACACAAGGTTTCAGTGTAGCTATTTAGTAAAATACTAATTTAACTTACCCCATTGTATTCATTTGTTTAAATAACTAAATCAAAATGTATTTTCCTTCTTCACAGCAAAACCAGAGGTCGCAATGACATCAGCATGTCACAAATACAAATGACAAAGTAAAAAACAGATGTATAGACATATTTTACAAAAAGTTTGAGTCTAAATCTTTAGTAACATGTTGGTTTAACTTAATTTTAACAACACATTTAACAGAACAGTTTAAAAAGTAGCTCAATATCTGAACTTACAAATAGAACAGAACTACCAAACACCCATCAAACTTCCCATTGTTATTAAAACCCATGGGGAATTAAACACTAATGCAATGCATAATCTGAAGACATCACATGACCGGGAAAATAAGGAATATCATTGGATAATATACTGATCAGTAAAATGAATAGGAAGTATACACCCACTCCTTCTTGAATCTACTTTTCCAGAAATGTATTCTGAGCAGGTGGTAGATTTTGGTTGGAGACTCATGTGGGATGACATTCATGTTATATCATTTTAAAATGTATCATAAAAAAGTCTCCAGCTGCCGGACAAACAGAAGGAAGCTGAAGGACCATCTACATCAGTGGCAGCAGCAACAATTCCCTGCCACAAAGTACCTTTAGAGGTACAGACTACAAAAGATAAGGCTCCAGAGTTTTTAAGAATGGCCACATATGGCATCCACAACCCGGATGCCGATGGATACGCCTCCTCGGACCAGTGCTTTCCGTCTACACTTCTAAGTGTGGAGATATACCCGTCTCTACTTTGACCCGAGATGCCTCCGTCAACCCCGCACGCCACTGTCTAATTGTTCGCAAAACCTGCGAATCAGCCCTGATGAGTCACAGCCGCTACACGCTGTGACGAAACACGCGCCGACTTCATTTAATTTTGTTTACAACTTGCTACTTGGATGTACTGAGCATTCATTCCACGATTAAATTCTATATTGTTACCAGACAAATCTTTTGAATCATTTCAACAACACTGCTCAATTGAGGTTTCAACCTGGAGACAACTCGATTTTTCGTGTGCACAGGACTTAGTTCATGCCACGTATGGCATGGACAGCTATTCAGCAGTGTGTTAGAGCTATTCGCAATGCTGCCAAAAATCATACATGGTCATTTTTTCGCCCTTTTATATTTTTTGCACATTTCATAAGAGGAGTACATAGCGAGCAGCAAGAAGGCAACGCAAAGTTGAAGGAACCTCAAATTCAATAGCAGAACAACACCGAAGCAGAGAGTGCATTCAAAAGTCCAATCTCAACTTCAGGATTTGGCTCCACAGTTTTAACCAATGACATCATACTGCATGGATTGTGGAGCTGTAGTGACTGTTGGAGAGCAGTCCATGACAGCCCTTTGCAATGCTTCAAAGAATAATAAATGTTGACTTTTTTTACTTTTTTTTTCAGTTTGGGAAATTTTTATTTGGTTTTAAGAAAAACACAATACAAGATAATAAAATAGTACATGAGAACCGAATGAGAAAGAACATAAGGCATAAAAAATTACTATAAAATAACGGTTCAGCAGGAAGTGAGAAGAGAAAAGAAAAGAGTGGAAAAGAGAAGAGAAAAAAAGAGACAAAAGGAGAAAAGGAAGAGAGGACAGTACAGGAAGAAAAAAGAAAAAGAAAAGGAAGAGAAAATCTGTATCGGAAGGAGAAGGAGTAAAAGCAATAGGAGAAAAAGGCTCAGCAGTCAGTCAGGCGAAGTGGAAGAAAGATAAGTAGAAAAAGGGAGCCAGAGAAGGTCAGATTTAATTTTTACAGAGACAGAAGAGGAGGAAGCAATTGCAATCCTGTGTTCATCACAAATAAAGTTCCACCATGTAAGTACAGATAATTTGGAGTTATCCTTCCAACATGAGAGGATCACTTCAAAAGCAATAGCAATGAAAAGATCAAGTAATCGTGCACTAGGAGGAGCAATATCTATATCATCGGAATCAGAGCCTAAAAATATACTTAAAAATGATAACGGAACGGAATAATGAAACATATGCATGCAAACATTCCAAACAGAGTTCCAGAAGGAAAAAACAGAGTGGCAATCATATAGTTGATGCATGAGCGTACCTGTATGAGAAGAACATGACCAACAGAGAGAATTGGAGGAAGGTGAAAATTTAGCAATACTTACAGGAGTGATAACAGCTCCATGATAAATAAAAAATAGTGATTGAGTAATACGAGCCGCTACAGAAACTTTAAACAATTTACACCAAATACGATCCCATACATCAACAGGTAGCGAAACGGATAAATCAGTTTCCCAGGCGATCTCAGAAGCCGATTTAGGTCGATCAACAACATTTGATAATAGTATTTTATAAACAAGGGCAGCTTTGGGTTGATGACGGGAAAACAGTGGGTAAAGGGGAGTGGAAGGAGAAAAGGACGGAAGGGCACCAAAAGGAGGAAAGGTTGACAAGTGAGGTTATTACACAGCTCCCTCCAGTTGGGGAAGACTCTCCGGTGCTCTGCCCAATGACAAAAACGTCTAAAGGTTTAAACAGTTCAAACAAAAAGTTCAATCCACAGATAGAAGCGGTTACTCCAATGCTTTAATCCATACTCATTAGATTCATGAGTGGTGAATGATTATTCAAACAATGCATTTAGCAAATATGATCCATGACTGGTATAATGCAACGTTAAGAATCCCAATGCATTTCGGGCTGCTGAATAGCCCTTCCTCAGGGGAATGCTCTACAAAACGTAAAAAAGAATAACATGCCATCACTGATGGGTTCATACAACTCCAAAATAACTCAAATACATGCCAATCAACCCTGAACCATGCAGTGCCCAAACGCAAGCACTCGTGTTATGGATTATTATACGGTTCACCCCTTGTCAAACAATCTGGTAAAGATATAAAGTGCTCACGAAAAAGAGGTAAATCAATAAAGAACCAAAAAGTGCCTAAACAACATAAATGGTGACATGATAGACTTGCCCATTGCCATGCATGCCTTTAAAAAAGCGTTGTGTTCAACAAGAGATAGCGCACAGAAAAGTAAATGCACCAAAGTGTCCCGGTGTAAGAAAGATGCAACATGGTGACCGACGTTGTTATAGTTGGTGAACCCTACGAGGTGCCTGTAAGGACGTCCCTATCGTAAACACAAGTTTGAGTGAACGCGCGCTCGATCAAAGGTGTGCGCTAAACGCGCGTGTGCAGCAGTCCACAGAAGCGGTACTTAAGAACGGTGCACAATGAATTATCTCCGCGAAACCAGCTCAGAGTCGGTAGACTCAGCGGATAGGAACAAGTGAACGCGCGGCGGGTGACATCAATGATCGTAAAAATAGACAACAGACTATACATCAAGAAAAGACGAAAGCGCCATGTTGGAGTGGACAAAAGCGCATATATACACACAGGACAATACAACACAGAAACAGAATAAGACTAGCTCATGTGTGTCTACCAAAGATGAAGAATAGATAGAAAACAGGAGAATGACATGCAGCTAAGGGTAGCAACACACATATGGAAAATAAATGAATAAACAAATCTGGTGTTACACATGTATAACAAAGAATAAATGTGTACAGATATGATCAGCAAGTGTCCAAGAAAACAGGATAATGTTTATAAATAACAACGAAATTCCATCCTATCATTAAGGCCGTGTGGCTGCATCGTCGCCATGAAGCGGACCCAAAAGCTCTCTCTCTTCAGTAGAGTGTTTTTATTGTTGAATGTAGGTGTCACTTGCTCCAATATAAGATATTTTAATTGGGCTACAGTGTGTTTTTGTTCCAGGAAATGTGCCGCAACAGTGGATTTAGTGTTTCCAGTTCTTATGTTTCTTTTGTGTTCTAATAGTCTCACTCTTATCTTCCTTTCAGTATGACCAATGTAACATTTCCCGCAGGGACATTTCAGCATATAAATTACATTAGCCGAGTTACATGTGGCGTTAACTCTCAGTTTGATGGGTTGGCCCTTCATGGGATGATTAGTGACATTACTAGGAATACAATTGTTGCAATTGCTGCAATTATAACAGGGTCGCAGACCTTTGAAAGTTTCTACTGATTGTTGCGGCAGTATGTACTAGTGCGACCTTTGGTGGTAGGCCGGGGGGGAGCTGGGGGTGGGGTGCGTTACTCTTTTATGCACCTGTATATGGGGTTGTGTTTGGCGGGGAGAAGGGACAAAAGAATAAAAAACAAAAGTTGTGTGTCCTGGACGTATTGGGTATGCTTTGGCAGATGACTCTGGTGTGCAGGGTATGCAAATTCAGTAATACATTTTTTTTACTTTTTTAAAAAGCCATGTGATGCGATGAGGGACAAAGCAGTACACAACGGGGAGGGCACTATGGAGAACACTGTAGGAAAGAAGGAGCACAGCAGGTGTTGAGTGAGGAAAGCAGCACTGAAGAACTAGAAAACAAATGCACTCATGAAGAGCTGAAACAATGTAGTTCCCCACACATGAGCAGTGGTAGTATACAAGCCATCCAATCCAAAGGATAGTCAAAAAAAGACTACGTTACAGTTGGGTGACAAACAGAAGAAATGGCAAGCTATGAAATAAAAACCTATCTAGAATGGCAAAGCCAACTTACAGATGGGCTCCAAGCCCACTAAGTTTTTGGAAAGAGTAGGTCTTACAAGACCCAACACATATCTCAACCCTGCAGATCCAGCATTCCATGAGCCAATCTCAAAGATACTATTGCTTTGAAACCTGACTGAGAAAGTGCATTATACATAGGGAAGGATGGTAATCTACTGCAAATAATAATGTCACTATTTCTTTTTAGGTCGAGTAAACGTTTTAGTAATCCAAACCTTAACTAAACCACTGGTAGCCATAGCACAGAGCAGACCGACTTAAGAAAATGGGTAAAGCACTTAGAAGGACCAAAACAGTTAAAACGTGGAACATAATAAAAATCCAATTTATAAAAATAGAGAACAATTTAGTGAACACAAGGACACCAATACAACAAAAATCCACTGAGGAGAACAAATATGAATTGTTAAAGTCAAAAATAAAAATAGCACCAAAAAGGCCAAACACAGGTAATTCACGCCGGAACCAGCACACGGGTAAGGTTCAAGCCAGACCTCAATGGAGCATGGATCGGATACGCAGGTTGGATTGGTCACAGTCCGAAAGTTAACTTCACACTTAGAACATTTCAGAGAAGCAAGAGTTTCCAGCAGGGTAATGCTGAAGCCTGGATCCAATGAAGCGCTCATCGACAATAGATTGACAAATTAGGTTGTCTTGGTTAAACAGTCCATGATGGGGAAAAAACTCAGGAAAAGTGCAGATTGTGCGAGGGAGAGACTTTCTACCTTTGGACTTCAACTCTAATTTGAAAGTTAAATTTCCTCAGCAGGCCAGGGCTGCAAACAGCAGTCAGGGATGGTCCGTCATCATCGGTGCAGGTCGTAGTCGGGCCCATTAAAACAAATTTGTTGCTGCAGAGAAGAATGCAGCAGGAGCTGCGGAGAAGTCTGAACCATCGGCAATGCACCCTCAGATTACCTGACAGGTTGGTCCTGGTCTTTCAACAATTCAGTTAGCAAATGTTTGTGAGTCACAGCAGTCCAGGTTCAGGCAGCAGTACACTGACACCAGCCAAGGGGTCAAGGACCTCAGCAACAGCCCTTGGGTGTTAGGACTCACTATAACAGAAGCCACCAGTAAGGTCCAGGGCAGGGCAGTTGAAACTCCACCACCTTCCTGGAATTCAAGTTAACAGCCCTCTTCATCTATTCAGTCAAGCATGGAATAAAGGTAAAAGCAATTCTATAATATCCGGTTCGGGCTCCTTCAGAGGTTGCACAAGATTAAAGGAATCTGACAAGCTGCCCCTACACAAGTTAAAAGGGCACCTTTTGTGGTACCTTCCTGCAGGCAAATAAGAGGCATGGGAGTAGGACATCTCACTTCTTACAGAGTTTCTCAGAAATTTCAGGGTCTTGTGGAATATCTCCAGAAGGCCATAGGTTAAGGGTGAAGTGTTGAGCTTGCAAGTCACCTCACATAGCCTTCAAGTATGCTTACATGAGAACAGTTATTATGACACACTGCTTATCTTGTTGCGTGTTTATCTAGGGTCCTGATCGATACTGTGACCGTATGCCCCTATTCGGCTATAAATCCATTTTATTCCCTATATTGGCATAACCGTTCAAGTGCGATATTCAGAAAGTCATCTCTGACCTCACACGAACAGAGCCACGTTCAAGGATATCTCTCTCTGCCACTTCCTTTGCGACCAATTAGTGCAATGACAGAGCAGAAGTCACTATCTGATATTCCTAGATTAACACTCCGAGTTCTTCAACAAGATAAAAACTCAGCAAACTGGGAAATCCCCCTTGCTATGTTTTGATTAGTAATAGAACTCTAATGAGCAACTGATAGCTATCACTTCCTAGTGATATCTTTAATTGACGTCTTATGTCCAGCAAACTTGCGTCAAACCCGGCACCTGTCCGGTATAAATACTACCAACGTTGCCTTAAGCAATGAGAGCTGTTGTGCACCCTGCTGTGCATACTGTTGCTGTTGCCGAGCACTGTAGCACTCTGTCGCTGCAGCCTGCTGTCCCTGTGGTGGTGAAGCTACTGATACCATTATCGCTGCTAAAGCGCGAACGATGGTGCAGTACGCTTAGGAGCCGAACAGACGTCCCTCTGCAAAGAGCCTAGCAGATCCAGCTGCCCGCGGACGCTGTCCCCGCCTCCTCCTCTCGACGCGCTGAAGAGCCGCTGCCTTTCTCGTGCAGAGAAATCCAGCTCCGGCGTTTCCGGTTTACCCTCGCGGGTGACAGGGATATCGAGCTTCCCCTGAAGGAGATACCAAACCTCCATCATTCTATTCAGAGGTATGGTGCTGACTAAACCCTTAAATGAGAATTCTTGAAACAAACCTTGGCAAAACCAACTTAACTTAAAGCTACTTACTTACTCCCCTTCCACGTGTTAGGCTTAGGTCAGGCACACTGGGGTAGGCTTAGTTAGAAGCACCAGTTGAGTAGTTTAGCCTAATGTATATATGACTGTATATATGTTTTATTACTTTTAACCATTGTATGGCTAAGAAACCATATCAATGATTTTACAGTATTATTTCGCAATACTTATCTTACTGTACATACTTTTTATCATAACAAGTTTTGCAATTGTGGCAATACATTTCTCTTGTACGAGAAGAAAGACTGTTCAATAAATGTTAACCCTTTATTGACAAACGCCCGTCTCTCTATTCTCTACATCTCGTGAAAGTAAACTGCACTAGACTGACTGAGTGAAATACATGTCTATTGTTTCACACGACCCTAGAGATCGACTCTTGATCTGAGGAGCAAAGTTGTCATGTTGCACGGTTGTTGGAAAACTGAATCCCTTCTTGTCTGTGCCTGGGAAGTTGATCACTTCCTATACAGAGAAGAAAGTTTCCAGTGACCTCTGAGCTAGTTGGTAACACACCCAATTAAGTTTAACATAATCAGTGGAGGCCTGGAATATCCGCAGTTCCACGTCGATACTACTGTTTATGTTATTCCAATGCGCAGGGCCTAGTGGGAAACTAGGAACTACACTACAATCTGTAGCATCACAATCTGAGCATTTACTCCATTGTCATGTCCATGCACTGTGGCACCCCTGCCGGCTGCAGGCAGGGCCAATAAGATTACAGTTCTGGGGGATCCAACCTCCATACAGGCTGAACGGGAGATGTACCTTGCCCAAGGACTCCATAATAAATTATGGGCCTTTTTTCTTAAACGTCCTATAAGTTCTCTATATTCCATCAGGCCTACCTCATACCGCATACACTCCACTGTTTCTCCGATGTATCTCCCCAGTGTCGAGCCCTAAACGCCACTCTCCTACATATGTTGTGGGACAGAATGAATAGCCATAGTGACCATGCCATATTCAGGGGGTAGGGTGACTGGGCGAGGGGTTAAGTTTGTAGTTTTTATTTCATGCACATCAATGACAAGTCCCCAAAATACTGTTACACTGTATCATCCATTTATATTATAATGATGAACAATATCTACTATCACCATCATAGCTCTGTAAGATGTAATAATCCAATAGTTCACAAGTTGGTGCAGACTATTCATTGAAAATGCAATAATGTTTGAAATAAATAAATAAAAGTATGCTTACATGAAGTTTGTAACCCCCATCCGAGATTACTTCTTTAGGAAACCATACTCAATAAAAGATACCAAACAGGATCAATCAATCAATCACTGCATTTATAAAGTGCGCTGGGGGGGGGCCAGGTCTTGAGCTGTTTCCTGAAGGAGAGATGGTTCTCGGTTCGCCGAAGGTGGGTGGGGAGGGAGTTCCAGGTCTTGGCTGCCAGGTAGGAGAAGGATCTTCCTCCGGCGGTGGCTCTGCGGATACGTGGTACGATGGCGAGGGAGAGGCTGGTTGATCGTAGCTGGCGGGTGGGCGTGTAGAAGGTCATGCGGTCGTTGAGGTACTTGGGGCCCAGGTCGTGGAGAGCCTTGTGTGCGTGGGTCAGGAGTCTGAACGTGATTCTCTTGCTGACGGGGAGCCAGTGCAGGTCTCTCGTGGCTGGTGATGTGGCTGTGTCGGGGGATGTCCAGGGTGAGTCATGCAGAGGCGTTCTGGATTCGCTGGAGACTTTTTTGAAGTTTGGCTGTGGTTCCGGCGTAGAGGGCGTTCCCGTAGTCCAGTCGGCTGGTGACGAGTGCCTGGGTGACGGTCTTCCTGGTTCCGGTGGGGATCCATCTGAAGATCTTGCGGAGCATGCGCAGGGTGTTGAAGCACAAAGATGAGACGGCGTTGACTTGTCTGGTCATCGACAGGGAGGAGTCCAGGATGAAGCCCAGGTTGCGTGCGTGGTCCGTTGGCTTGGGAACGGTGCCCAGGGCCGGGGGCCACCAGGAGTCGTCCCAGGCAGAGGGTGGTGATCCCAGGATGAGGACTTCCGTCTTGTCTGAGTTCAGTTTGAGGCAGCTGCTTCTCATCCAGTCGGCGACGTCTTCCATCCCTTCGTGTAGGTTGGCTCTGGCGGTGGTGGGGTCGTTGGTGAGGGAGAGGATCAGCTGGGTGTCGTCGGCGTAAGAGATGGTGTTGAGGTCATGTTGGCGTGCGATGGCTGCGAGGGGGCTCATGTAGCCGTTGAAGAGGGTAGGACTGAGTGAAGATCCTTGTGGTAAACCGCAGATGACTTCGGTGGCCTCGGATCTGAACGGGGAGAGGCGGACTCTCTGGGTTCTTCCGGTGAGGAACGAGAGGATCCACTCCAGTGCTTTCTCTCGGATTCCGATGTTGCTGAGGAGCTTCACTAGGGTGCGGTGGCAGACTGCGTCGAACGCCGCAGAGAGGTCCAAGAGGATGAGGGCCGCTGTTTCCCCGCTATCGATCAGGGTTCTGATGTCGTCAGTGGCTGCGATTAGGGTGGTCTCGGTGCTGTGGTAGGCCCGAAACCCGGACTGCGAGGGGTCGAGGGATCCATTCGTCTCGAGGAAGGCGGCCAGCTGTCTGTTGACGGTCTTCTCGATGACTTTGGCCAGAAAGGGAAGGAGCGAGATGGGCCGGTAGTTCTTGAGGTTGGTGGGGTCTGCCGTTGGTTTCTTCAGGAGGGCGGTAAGCTCGGCGTGATTCCAGCTCTCCGGGAAGGTGGCGGTGAGGAAGGAGGAGTTGATGATGTCCCGGAGATGGGGTGCGATGATGGAGTCGGCTTTGTTGAAGACGTGGTGTGGGCAGGGGTCTGTTGGTGATCCGGAGTGGATGGAGTTCATCGTGCGGGTGGTGTCTGGTGTTGATCGGGGTCCAGTTGCAGAGGGTGGCGGGCGTTGGTTTGGCGGTAGGGTGCATGGTGTATGTCACTTATACAGATCACTAGGTATTAACTACCTGTATCTACCTGCGGCACAGAGGGTCAAATAGGAAACATGGGTAGGATTATTAGAAGACTGAGTGGAGGGAGACAATGATAGCTTTGAGAGAACTTGCAATCTCATCCAGCCTTTTCCTTCACTTGAACTATCTACACATTACATATCTGACCCTGTTGAAATTGTGGAGGGCTTACAGGCGCCTAATGTTGTCCTGTGGAGAAAGGGAAGCTGTTTTTTTCTCTTATGTAGTTTGGTTCTGTTCCGAGATACTTAGCTACTGGGAACTCAACTTCCATACATTATCTCCATTGCTGTAACAGCTGGTTGAGACATCAGCAAGCATCGCACTCTTGGTAGGCCATGGGGAACAGAAGGGAGCAGATGCTGGTCTATTCGGAAACACATTGTCAAACTGTGGAATTCTACCACATCTCGGAGAATTGCAATATGGCACAAGGCATGGACTGGCGCACCAAAGTAAAATAACCCATTTATGCGACATCGGAATGTACCAGCAAGCACAAAAAAACCTGGGCAAATGGTGAAGGATTTAAGGGCTGGAATGAGCTGTAATTCATTGAGACATGTAAGACTCGAACGTTCTTAACTGGACCATGAAAGCACAGCTATTGCTGATGTTTTGCATTGTAACATACAAAAATTTAATAGATTTTGGTTCATTAAAAAAAAGTTCTGGATCCCACCACTAAACAGCAACGTGAGAAAGTGATTATTAAAATAGAGAATAATTAACAAGATGACAAAAAGGAGCAGGAAAATGATTTTTAAAGTTTGAAATAAAAATAGGGCTATAAAGCTCAAACCAGCAACTGGCTGCACTACTCCAGGACATGGGCAATGCGCAAGGCCAACGGCAATGGAACATGGGTCAGATTGGTCCTGGTGAAAAATGTACCTTCACACTTAAAAACCAATTCAGAGAAGCAAGTGTCTTCAGCAGGGCAAGGCTGCAGGCTGGATCCAAAGACAGGCTCTTCGACGAAGGATAAGGACTCCATGAAGCTATGGACGAAGGCCGGAAAAGCTCAGAGCGGGAAAGGTCTGGATTTTGCACCCAAGAAGTTTTCAATATTGATCAGATGCTGCTCTAAATCAGGCCCAGTAAGCATTTCTACCTCCTGACTAATTCCTTTCAGGACCTCAGTAGTAGCAAGGGTGGGAGCTACACTCCAACAGAAGCTACCAGCAGGGTCAAGGGTACGTCCAGTTGAAACTAGTCAGCTGGGCTTCCAGAAAGGTGGGCTTCTGGCAGCTCTTGTGCACCTGTAGCTTAACACTAGGTCAGCCAACTGCCCTTTGGAGTCCACTTCTTTGTCCTGGGTACAAATGAGAACAGGTCCAGCACTTGCAGTTCTCTTCAAAGATAGTCATCTTTCTTCCTCATGTCCAGTAATGTTCAAAGAGTGCCAAGGGATACCACATTTATGCCTGGCTCTAGCATGTGGAGCAGGTGGGAAATGACTCCTGGGCCCCTATTCACGTTTGCAGCTGTTCTTATAGGCCCTACTGCAAACAATCCCACAGTGCCCCTCTTTACCGAAATCTAATATGCCAGAACCTTTCTTGCCCTGTGCAAAGCTCCTGTGCCCAACAGAGAGGACTAGGAAGGGAATTGAGCAACCTCTCTGTAAAGATGTCTCAAACACAGGAATAAGTTGGTAATCTTTATTGGTAGTACAAGAACAGCAAGACCTCCAGCTACTTCACCAGCTCCAGTTTCTCTCTGCTCCACTTCAAAGAGCAATATTCCATTAACCTAGCAACAACTCAACATTCCATCATGAGTAAAACCCAATACATCTCCCCCTTACATAGAACAATAATGAAAACACAATAAAACACTCATAAAAATTATATACAGGAATACACATACAAAAATGAAAGAACTTATGGAGCATGGCATTTAGACACATTTCCACAGCTCCAAGCAGATCCATTTGCTAAGATATTTATTCTTTTTTACAGTTCTTACTCGTATAGGTTTAGTACATTTGCATTCCCCTTTTGTTACAATTCATCCTCTTCTCACCACAACCCAGTCACCTTCTTTTATATCCGAATCTTTAACACTTTTCCTTAAATTGTAATGACTTGTGGCCACTCTTTGTGATCGTTCAACATCATCCTCTGTTCTTTAACCACCCTGGAACTTTTTACACCTGGCTCACGTCCCGTAATAGAAACAAACGGGGAAACCCCAATTATCGAATGTGGTGTAACTCTATATGACCACACTAGCTTTTTAAGTTCCTCAGACCACGCTAAATCATTCGCTAATGAAAGTTGAATGTTGTCCATTAACAAACGGTTGATTCTCGACCGACCATTTGCCTGAGGCCTGAACAAAGCAACCCTCATGAGTAATTCCCATTTTACATAAAAACTCTCATTCTCCTGGAGACCAACTGAACTCCATTGTCTGACACTAATGTCTATGGAGTCCCTTCATTCAAGAATACCCTCTTCACGAATCAATTAATTTTTCCCTTTCAATGCAATCAGTAGATTCTACAACGAACCATTTAGAATGGTAATCTACAAGTACCATCAAAAACTTACTTCGAGATCCCAGCTTAGAAATGGCACCAAGATAATCAATTGCTAACTTTTCCCATGGACGTTTGGGAAATTACATACAAGCAAGGGGAGGTTGTCTAATAACTTTTGTCTTGTCGCTCATGGTGCAAGCGTAACATCCCTTGACAAGCTCCTCAATATCATTGTCCATTCCTGGCCACCTAAACTACTGTCGAATACGCCTCTTGGTCATATTCCACCCTAGATGTCCTTCGTGAGCTATATTCATCATCTTACTCCTCAATTTAGTTGGAGGAACCAACTTGTTCCTTCTCCATAATTTTCTGTCATTTACACTCAATTCAGCTTCAACATGATAAAAACTTCTAAAACTAACATCATCACTATTCTTTTTAGTCCATCCTTCCAATGCTCAACTCATGAACTCTAGCAATAATGTGTCATCCGACATACTACTGTCCCATTCTTCTTTATCAAATGCTTGTTCCTCACTGCATTTAATAACTTCTCCTTCCTCTAGGTCTGCCCTAGTAGCATCCACTGGCATTCTAGATAGGTAATTAGCTACCACATTTTTTAAACCTTTCATATGCTCCATGTCAAAATTGTACTCCAGCACAGACAATATCCAACTAGAAATCCTGGGAGTCACATTACCTTCCAATCTTCTTCCTCCTTTAAACAAATGTACTAACGGTTTGTGATCAGTGCGGACTCTAAAAGGTAAACCCCAAACAAAATATCCAAAATGCTTAATACCCAAGCAGCACGCTAGAGCTTCCCTCTCAACCACAGAATAGGAGACTTCTGCTCCCTGAAGTCTCCTAGAACCAAAACCAATAATCCTTTCCACTCAATCATGGACTTGAAACAACACAGCCCCAATCCCACCGCACTGGCATCATTAGTGACATAGGTCTTACCCTTGACATCGAAGTGTCCAAGAGTAGGTTCATGTAAAATGCCTCTCCTCACAGATATGAATGCATTCTCGCACATTTCATTCCGTTCAAAAGCAACTCCATTTTTCATTAACAATCTCAAAGGCTCCACTATTTCTGAGAATCATTTTATGAATTTAAAACAGTACTCAGCTAGTCCTAGGAAGGACTTCAACTGCTCCTTATTGAGAGGAGTAGGAGCATCATTAATAGCAGGGACAATACTTTTCTTTGGTTTTATTCTTGACCCCGATATCTCATGTCCTAAATAGGTCACAAACTTTTTAATTGACATTTTTCTTTCTTTATAGTCAATCCATTATTTTCCATACGTTGCAGGACCTGTTAAAACTTTATCATGATGATCACCGCTCTTTCCAACAATTAGTACATCATCTTAAAAGCAGAAGACGTTCATATCACCAAAAATCTGCTGCATGACTCTTAGAAATACCGCTGAGGTAGACGCCAAACCAAACAGCATCCTACAGGACTGCAATGCTCCCAGCGAGGTTACAAATGAGGTGAGATGCCTAGATTTTGTGAAGATCGATTTGGTGATATGCAGCAGACATATCTACAATTTTTATTTATTTATTTATTTATTTATTTATTTAAACTTGTATTGCGCACAGCTACCCTCAATGGGTTTCCCGGTGCCAGAGATAGATAGAAGAAAGAAAACAAGCAGAAGGCCCAAAACAGAACTGGCTGTGCAGGGAAATTAATTGAACAAAAGGGTCTTCAGTTTTTTACGAAAAGTAAGGAGATCAGTCTCAGCTTTCAAAGCCGGCGGGAGAGCATTCCACATCTTTGGGCCAAGATAAGAAAACGAGCGGCCGCCCGTTTTGGCCAGTTTAATTCTGGGAACAAAAAAAATCGCCACTAGTGGAAGATCTTAAAGTCCGACCAGGCTTATAGTCTTGAACCAGGTTCTGCAAGTATTTAGGGGCAGAACCCTGCCTGATTTTAAAAAGGAGGCATAAGGTTTTAAATTTTACACGGTTCGGGACTTAAAGCCAATGAAGGTCACGCAGAGCCTGAACTGCGGAGGATCTCCGAGGTATGTTACACAATAAACGGGCTGCCGAGTTTTGCACCACTTGAAGCTTGTTTATAGTGGCCTTGTCGGACCCAAGATAGAGCACATTCCCGTAATCAATACGGGAAATCACAAGAGCCTGGACGACAGTTCTACGAGTAGAGCAAGGCAGCATCCACAGGATCTTCTGCAACCATCTTAGGGTGGAAAAACAGATTGCAGCGACCTTTGTTACCTGCTGTCTCATAGAGAATGCATTGTCTATGAGGAAACCTAGGTTGCGGGCAACGGGGGCTGGCTTCGGCAGAGGACCCATATCACTGGGCCAATGTCGAGGGCCCCACAGGTCTTTATTCTTGCCCAGGATAACAACCTCGGTCTTGTCACCGTTGAGCTTGAGCAGATGGTCGTGCATCCAAGCAGCAACGCGTGACAGGCCAGATTTCTTGGCCGAGATCTCATGGCCCTCACTGCTGGAAAGAGAGAACACAATCTGTGTGTCGTCGGCATACGAATAGATTGTCAAACCGGCGTCCTCCACGATGGTAGCAAGGGGTCTGATATAGATATTAAACAGCAAAGGGCTGAGAATCGACCCCTGGGGGACGCCGTGTGCCGATGGGTAGACAGCAGATTCAGCTTCTGTCGAGAACACCTGAAAGGTGCGCTCACCTAAAAAGGAGGTAATCCAGGCCAGCGCAGATCCAGCAACACCAAGGGAGCGGAGAGAATCAAGAAGAATGGAATGAGACACTGTATTGAACGCTGCACTCAAATACAAAAGGATGAGTGCAAAGGTCTCCCCGCGATCGATACCGTGCCGAAGCCTCTCCGTCACCCCGAGGAGAGCGGACTCAGTGGAATAGTGTGCGCGGAACCCGGATGAAGATATCCCACGTTCGACAAATGAACTAAGCAGAGTGTTCACATGTCGTTCCAAGATTTTAGAACATGCAGGCAGCAGGGAAATGGGCCTGAAATTGACTAAATTAGAGGTGTCCGCACCGGTCTTTTTCAGAAGGGGAACAACCATGGCATGCTTCCACTCTTGCGCCACCAGAGACTCTGTAAGAGATGAATTAGGAGCAGTTTTAGAATTTTCATAGGAACAGGGTCCAGAGGGGAGCCTGACCTAATACTGTTAAGGCACGAGAGGAAAGTGGTGTCATCAAACAGAAGCCAGTCGTGAATATACATTGGAGGGAGAGGACTGCTAAAAGTAGCCACCGGATGGGAGTCAGCAAGTGGCGGGGAAGTATTCAAGAATTCATGAATACGCTCCAACTTAGAGATAGAAAAATCTGCGATGACATCACACTGTAATTTATCCAATGCCGGAGCAGAAGGTACTGTGTCTCTCCCGTTAGCTTCTTCACCACAGCAAAAAGAGTCCGTGGACAGTTCTGTGCCGGGGTAATCGTAGATGCAGTAAAGGTGGCCTTGGCCAATTTACAGTTAACATGGTAGCATTTTAATGCAACTTTATAAGCCACCTTACTAGAGGTAGAATAGGAAAGTCTCCATTTTCTTTCCAACGCCTTGCACTTGGCTCGTTGTAGTTTTAGATCTTCAGAGAACCAAGGTGCAGGAGGATGAAGGGATCTGTGGTTATTAGATAGAGGAGGAGAGGATGCAATTACAGCATCCATTAACCACTGGGAAACTGCAGCATTAGATTCTGGTCCAGAGCTTTCCAAAGTCTGAATAGATTCAGTAAGATGTTGATTGAATGCCACCATATTAAGCTTGTCCCACCGATAGGAAGGCTTGCTCTTACCAACACAGGGCTTAGGGTTGGGTAAGGAGAAAGGTAACATGAAGTGTACCGCAAAATGGTCAGACCATTCTAATGAGCGGGCCCTTTGGAAGCAATCATTAGGCAAATTAGAAATGATTGGATCTAACAGGTGACCGGCCGAGTGAGTAGCCCCAGAGTTACGAAGTAAAAGATTAAAAACTTCAAGATCAGACAATAACCAAGAATGGTGAAATTATCCGTTTTGAGTAGCACGGGAGATAGTGTCAGCCAACGATGATATCCAAGGGCCAGCATTGCCCGGAGCGCGATATATTAAAAGACCGGAAAGCGTTAATTGAGGGCCAATCATTAATTTGAAGAGTGCGGCCTCACTTCCAGGGAGGGGGAACGACTCCAATTCACATTGGTAGATGGTTTTAAAAATAATAGCAATCCCCCCGCCCTTCCCGGAAACCCTGTCCTGGCATACCATTGCATAATTGTTGGGAACGGCTATGGCAATGTCAGGTCCAGAGCTTTCGTGGAGGCAGGACTCTGTTAGAAACAATGCATCTGGCGACTCATCATTTATAAAGTCAAATAGATTGAATTTATTTTTAGGGAGCGATCTGCAGTTTATACTCCAAAATTGGAGAGGAAGGGAGGCTAAAAGTTTCTTAGTGGGCTTCCTTTTACCCCGGTGATGCGCCTTAGTAATTTGTGTCTTTGAAAGCAACATCTTACCGGTGGAAAAGCCACAGCCAGCACAGTTAAAGTAATGGGTAGGCAGAGTGCACGACGTACAAGGGTTGGATATGTGGGGTCGCAAAGATCGTAAAGTAGAAGCGGAATACGTTAAACGATTGGCAGAGATCGTGGGGTAACCAACCTGAGCTAGAACACAAGGTGTCAGAGTGCTGCCCGTACAACACTGAAAATCACACCGCCACCCATACCTGTCAACATTTCAGAAATATTCGGTAGACGTGATCTGTTGACTCAAATGTTTGTTAAGGTCGCGCACGTCCACACAGACGAATTTTGTTCCCACCATCCTTGGGCACGTCTACAATGGGTGCAAGCCACTTAGACGCCTCTATAGGTTCAATGATGTTTAACTTTAATAACTTGTTGAGTTCCTCTTGAAGAGGAGCTCTCATTAAATAAGGTACATTCCTCACCTTGTGAACCACTGGTACAGCATTTCTCTTTAGGATAATTTTATGAGAGAAGTTTACCAGCCTTCCCAATATATCAGAGAAAACATCGGAAAATGTCTCCATAATATTATTTTCGTAATTGTCTACATTAAAAACAGGTCACGATTTTACCGGTTCAGATGCATTTAGGATTGAGCATAATTCCTAAATCCTTTTGATGACTCCAACCTAGTAAATTGGAACCTTGTTTCGTCAGATACACTTGTCCCTACACTTTACTGCCTAAAAAAACTTATCATCCATTTAAGTCCTAAAATGTCTATGGCCTTTCCTCCATAACCAACAGCTTTAATGTCAGGCACATCCCAAGAGTCCACATTCCCCTCATCACTCCATACATCCAGATACATGTCCTTGGACAACAATGTATATAAAATACTGAGTCTATTAACATATTGACCTCCTTAGCATCACGATTTATGACTGAATGTGGCTTCTTAAGTTTATCACGGCTTTCAGTAGCCACATCAATCCCACAAATAGCTTCTGAAATTCCATCATTTTGAATTGGTGAACCTTCAATGCACAACATGAGTTCCTGAACATTTTCACAAGTAGCATTAATTTCATGGACATATTGAGTTTTAGCATTGCAAGCATTGGCAATGTGCCCTCTTTTTCCCCCCACACGATCTACAAATTGGCTTCTAGCCATACCTTTAGTACTAGAAGCAATATGTCCAGGAGACCCACATATATAACACTTGAAAACATGTGAATTAGATTGTAGAGGTATGTTAGTGATGCGAGGCATTTCAGAAGGTTTGCTAAAGGACTTGGGTTGAAACTTGCCCCCTTTTTTTTTTACTATTTTTGTTTCATCAACATGCATGGATCTGTGATCCTTTTGAATTCAGATCCTTACATTCAGAATCTTTTGATAATGTACTTTTGAAGCTACAGAGCTGGTGCACTGATCCATCTACTTGATCCATAAATCTGTATTCTCTAAACCTTTTTGAATAACTTCTTCTAAGGTAGAGTCCTAAATAAGCAGCTTTCTCGTACTCTTTTGGTGTTAGTACACCTAACAATCTGATAACGTACAAGTGAATCTACTAAGTTCTCAAACTGGCAAGTCAGAGACAACCCCCTTAACCCCTTCAGCGCTAATGACAAGGGTAACTCGTCATGGACTTTCCATTGATTTCAATGGAAATTATATGGCATCACTAATAATGCCTTAGCAGTGAAGGTGTTAATGCAGCTACATAAATTGCGATATCTTCATCTATTTTTTGGACACGACAGAAAAACGTATGCCTCTCCAGAGCTGTATTAATCTTGGCAACAAACCTTCTCTCCAACATTTGCATGCTCATGTCGTACACATTGGTTTGCTCCCCATTACCTATTCCTAAGGATATTTCAGGTAGGATCTCATATAAACGACACCCCTCAACACCTAGGTGATGAAGCAAAATAGCTTGTTTGCGAACAGGTCCATATTTATCCGCACCTGTAGCTAAAACATAGGTTAAAAATCTTTTTCCATGCCTTAAAGGGTATAGCTGGTTCACGGGGGGTTGGCTGCTAATCCCTGATCGGCCATTGGAATAGAAGAATATACTAAAACAGTACAAGCAATCCTGAAAAGATTGTTAATAAAATACTTGACTAAAATAAGAAATTACAAAACAATGGGAGAGGTAGGGAGATTCAAGGACACTCTGTCCCCGGTTAGATACAAATAAACAAAAACAGAGAGGTCAGATCGGTCTCAAAAAAGCCACAGAGACGGAGCAAGATAGATACGAATCACACACCCACTTTGGGTGGATAGGAAAGCCCTCACACACCGACCTAGTCAGTGTCATGCTTCATCATCGGGCCCCACCAAAGAGGCCGAGTGCCTCTTCGGTGTGCTGCGACGCCAGAAAGACTGCGGAGCTGGTTGTGTGAGAAGGGCATGCTTTGGTGGGTTTGGTGGTACTCTTTGGTGGGGCCCGGTGATGACGCATGACACTGACTAGGTCAGTGTGTGAGGGCTTTCCTATCCACCCAAAGTGGGTGTGTGATTCTTATCTATCTCGGTCCGTCTCTGTGGCTTTTTTGAGACCGATCTGACCTCTCTGTTTTTGTTTATTTGTAAAATAAGAAATTGTCAGTGAAGTATCTGTTGAAAGGTCATGAAAAATACCAGCATTTGAAGATCTATCAACAATTATCAATTTGAAGTAACAGCGTGAATTGAGGTTCTTTAGTTCGTTGAAAGCACTGAAAATGTATTCCTGTTCCAGAGTTTATTTCTTCCGATAATTCATAAACGCGTTGTGTATTACCATAGACTTTTTTCTTTTTGAAGATTAGTCAATTGCGCCGAGTGTTTACTAAGGAGATTCTTTTCAAACAATCAAAATGGCCACTAGATAGTCACGTTCTTTTTAACCAATCAACATCGGCGCTCAGCGCAGGTCACGCTTTTGACCTCGCGTATATTGGGCAATTCTTTCAACCAGCGATTGGACATGGAGCTGGAATGTTGCTATGATACCATGCACAAAGCTAATGATGTGCAGATTCTCACGGACTTCTACGTTAGAACTTTTCATAAAATGCTGCACAAAGTAACGATTTCGGTAAGATTTACGAACCTCTTAAACATGGACAATTTCATTGCACTTCAGTAACTCTGCAGAGAGAACTCTATTAGGTGGCAATAAAACATTCACAACGTCAACGCACTCAGTTGTTCTCTAGACAGAAGGTCCATTTAACCTCATAGATGCTATTAAACATTCCTCCCCAGTGCTGCGCTGTCCATTGGAACTAGTGCTGAATGGACGTCCAATGGTCGTGCGCAGCACTGGGGAGGTAGTGCTGCCGTCGGCCAATGCACCGAGGCAGCACTTCAGGGGTTAAGTAACGATTAAACGTATTTCCATAACACTCTTGCCAGCGCACAGAACTTGTTTACAGAGTATGTTGTGCACAAAGTGAATGTTCATAGTAGTTTCTTCACAGCGCATAAAGCTTGTTATCAAGCATTATGTGAGACAGTCAATGAATTATATCTGCAAAATAAAAAAAAGTTACCAGTTGATTGTAGGAGTTAAATTTCTTTCTCAGGAAAGATGGATATCCATTAAATACAAAGTACACACTTGTAGCAAGGCATCTTGAAATAGCTTTTTTTTTTTTAAAGAAAATTGAATGTATACCAAATCCAATATCATCCAGGGGTGGAGATTCTGGATGTCTGTCCCCTGCACAGATTGTCCTCATCGCCAATGTAAAGATGTCTCCAACACAGGAATAAGTTGGTAATCTTTATTGGTAGTACAAGAACAGCAAGACCTCCAGCTACTTCACCAGCTCCAGTTTCTCTCTGCTCCACTTCAAGGGGGCAACATTTCATTAACCTAGCAACAACAACATTCTATCATGTGTAAATCCCCACACTCTCCTCTGGTCACTCAAAACCGGTTCTGGGGACAGTTCTTCCACTGAGAACAGTGCATGACATGCAAGGACACAATATGGAAGAGGCCCAGGTGTTAGCTACGTCTGCCAGTGACAGGGTAGATCTATCAAGTTAATTAGGTTCATTGGCACAGCCCACATGGTCATCCTTTCAGAGGACAGAACAAATACCTCTCCTCTGCCCCACTACCTCCACCCACTCAAGGCATTTTATCTCAGCTCTAGGAGCAGGTTAACTCCGTAAGGGGTTATCTGGCTTGTGTGACCGATAGGTCATGTAAATGTAATGTAAATGTATGAAACTTATATAGCGCAGGACTTACCCTGGGGCATCTCCGCGCTTGCTTAGGGAACCCGTCCTGGTATTCCCCTGTGAGATAACCCTGGAAGGGTATCCACAAGGTGAAAGCCAGGCATCCCGCCGCAAAGGGCCAATGTGGAGATTAAGCAAGCTATTGCCCAGAGTCGCAGAGTGTGAACCCGTGAGTCGAGAAGGCACCGGAGCGAGAATTATCGAGTCCATGGGATTATTGAGCCCAAGACCCTCCGAGGCGGGGAATTGAACCCTGGTCCAGGGCCGAAACTCAAGCTCCAGGTCTGCCGCCTCTAACCCCTGAGCCACACTTCGCTTGTGTGACCGATAGGTCATCCAAATGTGCTTCTACATGCAGATAAAATGACAGTTTAAAAGTAACTTTTGTAAAATATTTAGTACAAATCTGACTTAAGCAATGAACTGGGGTTGTAATAAATATTTTTCAAAGTCCAAGAAGTAACTTTCTAGCTGGTTCCTATGCGCAGACAATTAGAATATTATAGCATAATAATGGAATGGAAACCTAATCCTGCTATAGGGCAAATAGCTTTGAGGCCTTGCCACAGTTAGGAAACGTTTTATATCAAATTTCTTAAAAATACATTTTTTGGGGGTTTTAACCCCTTGCGTGCGGCGGGAATTCCCCGCCCATGCTGACTCCGCCTTGCGCGGGCGGAGTCATGACGGAACGGTTCCGTCATCAGCACAGCTCACCCGTAGCTGATGACGGAACCGCTCCGTCATCAGCATGCAAGGGGTTAAGGACAACTTAGGGGTGACTTGGTAATATTTAAAAAGAAGGATCAGGCCTGTCAAAAGGGGTTATTTTGGCAGGTCAAATTTGCAATTTTAAAACTGCAGACACAGAACATCAGTCATGTTATGCACGGTCACTTCACTGGTGTCATGGTATGCTACAATCTATTAGTGACCTACCTTACAGGGGCTGGGTACACTTCGTACCGTATAAGGACTTTTAGGCAAATTAAATGCATAGGACAATTAGATGCACAGCCAAATTCAACATGTTTTAAGAGTCAGAGCACAGGCACAGAGGTCTGGTTAGCAGAATCCTAGAGCACAAATTCAAAATAAAAACAACAGCATGGGTCCAAGAAAGAGAAACATTTTCGTA
This sequence comes from Lissotriton vulgaris, assembly GCF_964263255.1. Lineage (NCBI taxonomy): Eukaryota > Metazoa > Chordata > Amphibia > Caudata > Salamandridae > Lissotriton > Lissotriton vulgaris. The sequence goes on from NC_141691.1 coordinate 137,651,720, forward strand.
CACTGACCAAACCAGTAGCCTTCTCTCAGATCTGCAAATTCCAAGAAAAAACACAAGATTGTAACATTTAGTTCAGTCTACCTTCTTGCACTCAATGCATTTCAAAATAGAGAACCTCCAGCACAGTGACGGGAAGAACTACCATGTTTTGACAGTCCAATATCAAAATCTTGGAGTAGCACTATTAGAAGTGACAAAAATGTGAGTGGTCAGATCGGATCCCTAGGTCCACAAACCGGTCTTAAGAATGGGCTTTCACACCCCCAGAACAGATCTTCCATCAAATGAGATTGCTAAAGAATCTCCAGGCAACTTCATCTCTCGTCATACCACAGCCGACTATAAATACAGACTATACTAGTGTTTTCACACCTTTTACTGAGGCAGTAACAAAACATTCAAAAGCCTACTAGACCTACATCTAGGTGGGCACAGCTCACCAACTACTGTTACCCACAGCTCACCAACTACTGTTGCACTGGACTGTCTTAGCTAGACATTTCAAGAACTTCTATGCACCACGTAGAGCCATCAACTGTAAGGATTCGGCCTTCTAGCAAGTAAAATTCAAAAGGTAGTTGTAGTTCCAGTCTAGATAGGAGTGTTCTCCGATTGGTCACTCCAACCTTACAAAAAATCCAGAGTAAACCTCTTCCAGTTTCCCTTTGAAGAAGATAAATTAACAGCCACCTAGAAGTAGAAGAATGAAGATCTAGCTTGTTCCAAGAGGAGGCCACAAGGACTAGACCTGGCTAACCCCTGCCAACCCTCACAAGAAGAAGGGTTTAAGGCAGTGCCTTATGCTGCACCTGCCCAATCCCTATTAAATAGTGACCAGAAGCCACTCTACAACACACCATCCACAGACCCAAACAGACCAGAATCATACCAGAACCTGCCACTACTAGGAACATGCTTTGGACTGCAGCAGTGAACTTTCCTTGATAAGTATTCTGATCTGTCAGTGCTTGTATGAACCAGGAAACTAAGAAAAAAGTATGCTAATCTGCGTCTCCATGTAATGAATTACTAGGAAATAACGAACATACTGTACTATTCATACAATGTTTAATGTGCTAAGTATCTCTAGAAACGAAATACAACTACTAATTTCTTGTCTGACCTGCCAATGTGTTACATTGTAAATTACAAAGTAAAAAGGGTTGTAGTTACAATCTACTTTTTAGGGCCCACTAGAAAGTAGCCCAATGTAGTTGCTAGCAATAACCGTGCCACTGAGACATTTCTAACCTAATGCACTACTCACCCATGTGCAATCTACCAACCCCACTCGAACTGGAATGTAATTTAGAGGGGCATGGTCAGCAACAGGCATACACTTGTAGCAAGCTCCCAATTGGCTTTAGCAAGCACGCCATACCAGTCTCAAATGCAGATGTGGAGGAGACGCGAGACCACTGCCAGAAGAACTGTTTCCTGAAGGTGGAGTAGCCTGAAGTATAGAGGTTGGAGAGGCACCAGCTCCGTAGTGCTGTGGTAGCAGCTATCTGCCTTAAAAATGAAGTACGTATGCAAGGCCAGCAGCATATTGTAATGAGTCGGCTGGGGCCTCTAGTCTAGGTCCAGCCACTTCACCCTCAACAAGGCGGCCTTCTGATTAGGTTTGACAGGAACAAGAAAGACCACCAAAAGAAAATGAGTTTTTTTTCCCAGAAACAAGAAAAAGAACTAAGGCAGAGAAGCAATGAATAAGTAAAAACCTGGTTGAACTATACTCAAAGTGCCTGGGGTTCGGAGTGTAAAACAAAGCTTGCTGCTAATGAATAGTAATTTCAAGATAATATACTTTGAACCAGAGACTGGATACATCTTATCCTGGATCAATATCCACTGAAAAGAGAAATTAAAAACTAGGCTACGATAAAGGTAGGATGTCATGGTATAGAACACAGCAGTCCTGCAAAAAAATATCACTTTAGTTTTGTTAATTCCTCAAAGCGTGAACTATTATCTCACAAAGAAAAAAGTTGGAAAGACCTCAACATGATCGGTACTCCTACTGGGGTGAAAAAGGGTGATCTAAAAAAAAATATTTTTTAAATAAAGCCCAAACATGGTAACAGTAGGAGACTCCACACTAAAACAGACAGGTACAGACAAAATAAAGTCCTTACTGACTGAAGACCTAATGCAATGTCTATCAGTGTTGCAGGATACATTTTGCAAAACCTAGGTGTTTCAACAGTATGCAGCAAAAGTGGAAATGAAAGCAAAGGATATACAAGTGATTAGTGAAAGAGTGAGAATGAATATGCTATATCAACCATGATCGCTATGTAACACGATCTCTGCCATGTCCAACAAACTAAATAATCTGAGGGGGAAATGTGATGTTTTTGAAATTAGATCCAGGGTGACAACAGTAAAGCTGTTTGCACTAATTTATTTAGGGGCATTCTACATGGAGAAAAAATGTTACAACAGGCATTGTAAGAGCTCACAGTGCAAGATACCCAGTGACCATATACTAGAGAATAATGCTGTAAAATCTAGATGTACTAATATCCATCACAAGCTACATTACTAATAGACAATGTAATAAAAGAGCTCCGAAACTAAAAAAGATGATCTAGATGGGCATTTTACTTTGGTTTAGTATTCCAAATAGAAAGGAAGACTAGTGTAATTAGGTATGCTGAGGAGGGTAAAGCAATCCAATCGTGAAGTTATCAGAAAGAAGTATGAAATTAGAGGGAGGTAGGAGTGAGCACACAGCAAAAGAAAAAGATATACATTTGACAACTTAATAAACTTTAATGCACATATAAGTCCAGAACAGGTGTTCGCCTTCTCAGTTTCATACACGGTCTATTGTTTCCTTGACAAAAAAAATCTCCAATGGGGTGTTACAAGCTAAGCAGTAATATGTTCTTACAGTTTACATTTTTTTATGGGAGGGTGGGAGTAACTGAAACTACGTAGAACGTACATTATGAATATTCAACCATTCAAGGAATGCAGGGAGGAGGGGCAGCTGACACTTTGATACCATGGGCAGGCATACTGCCCTGGAAGGTATGTAAATAAATTCCCCAGTAAAATGAATAACTAAACAGACTAATCTGTGTACAAGTAACCTACTTTTTTTGCTTGAGATACTAGAGTAATACACCAAAGAATGTATTGAATCCCATACTTGCCTGGCAGAATACGTGCATGGAGTGATAGTTGTAAATTATTAGGAACTATTTATTTGAAATAGAAGTTTTACTACTATACGCACCCACTAATCGGTACACTACCAGTGACATGTCTGTCACAAGTAAGGTCGGTCATGGAATTGGGTATATTCAATATATGGAGAACTGTTCTCTCAAGTGAAAATAAATCTATTATTTTCCAACAGCCACAAGTCTTACTCAAGAATCAAAATAGGGGGCACAGATGTGTTACAGCAACAGACAAAACCGGTACAGAATTAATCACAATATCAGGCCAGGCACCAGAAGAGAGGGACTGTCCCATGGAAGAGAGGTCTAGAAACAAACATAACTCTTGGCGCGTCAATACTAAGCTCCTAAAAGATAGGATACCTAAAACTGATCTTAGGGACGAATATCAAAGAATACTTTCAATTGTAAGGAAATAGGGTACCAAGCCAGCAACATATTCAAAGTTACTAAAATTGAAAAATGTATAGCTGCCAGGGCCGATCAGATGCACAAAAGACCAGAGGTAGACCGAGAGAAAGTTAAACACCGCCAGGGGGAGCTGAGTTTTCCAAAATCTCAGAGAAATCTAAACACTGAGGGGACTGATAAATATACTCTGGAATGGCACTACTGACTAAGAAATTACTAAACTGCTAAATGCTTATTGCTTAATGAAAAGCTAGAACTTCTGATGTCTGGAACCTCCTTATGATTCTACAAAGGGCATTTAAAAAAACTTGCAATCATTACTTTCTTTAGTAACCTATATCAGGGACACACCAGATCCCTAGAGAATCTCATTTTTAGGACTAGCCGGAGAGACATTTTGTTTACTTAAAAGGGGCTTAAAGCCTACCCATTGCTTACCATTGGGTGGCTTTGTTGCCACTCATTGCCTTGCTTTTCTTTGGTAAGCATGTCAGCTACACTTAGTCTTCAAGTGTTTGTGCCCCCCTTTGAGCAAGGCCCAAGTACTGCTTCCTTGCCTCACCCAGTGTTTATTTCCACTGTTCATGCACTTTCAAAGGTACTTTTTTCAAATTTAAGTTGCAGCACTCCATAAGAGTGCATGTGTTTGCAGGTCTTTCCCCCCACACCCCTCTCCCCTATATGTGGCTCAATTGCGGTTGAACCTTCATTTTTTTAACAACCATTTTCAACTACTTACTTGATTCCTGTTTTCATGGACAATGAATCCTTTTTTGTGTTTGATTACTCTAGAGCAGGGGTCGTCAAACTGTGGGGCGCGACCCCCTGGGGGGCCGTGGAGCGATGCAAAGGGGTCACGCTTTCACAGTCTTATTTCTTCCCAAGCCAAAGTGCTTCAGCCCCCCTCCTCCCTCGTCTTGTCTCTCAACCCGGCTGTTGCAGTGTAACTCGAGCTGTGGGCTGGGCTGGGCAGTGCCTGGAGTCATCTCCACCATGCCCGAGTTTCACAGGTCTTTAAAGACCATTTGCATATTTACATGCCTTTGTAAACTCATTACAGAGGCTTAGCTTTTTTCCTGGTTTCAGTACCCCCTGGGTCCTCACTGTGCCTGTTCCTTACATTTATATTTTGCAATTACTGCTGTAGTTTGAAAATGTATTTAATGAAACAGAATATAAAGTAGGGTTTGCCAAAAGAAAAATGCCTGCCTGTTTTATTTAAAGAGCCTACAAAGACCTACTCTTGACACTAAATAGACTTTTAAATACAAAAGTATCTATGCATTAGTTATGTGACTTTTCTGTCTTTTTACTCTTTGTCAGTCAGGGATCATTGAGGCAGCCCTAGAACTCAATTAAAAGTGCTTTCCATTTATATTTGTTGCTCAAAGTATGCACAGATAAGTGCTTAAAATACAGCTTTAGGTTTCTGCTTATTGTTGTACCGACTGGGCCATCAAAATAATTTGCTGGCAACCCTAACCATAGGACTGTAAGTTTGTTGCAGGATCAGCGCATTATTTATTTCCTCCACCCTCGATCGCCGATTAATGCCGCAGTAGTTTAACTTAGATCTTAAACCCTACGCCGCCGTCAGCATGCTGAGTTACTTCCAGTGTATGGAAATGCATCCTGCATTCTCGCCCTACACTTTCACACTCACTGTGCACTCACACTGATCACCATGCACTCACACCATTCACCCTTCACTCACAATGCACTCACACTGATCACCATGCACTCCCACCATTCACCTGCTCACCCTACACATAGTGATCACTCTGCACTCACAATGCACTTGCGCTGTTCACCCTATACCTCACCCTGCAGTCACACGAGTACACTACTCATCCTGTACTCGTGACACTTCACTCACCTGACCCCCTCACTGCTCAATAAGTAACTCACTCAAACAAGCCCATCAGTAATCATACATTCGTTCGTCTCATTCTGAAATTGCATCCGCCCCCAAATTCATACGCCACCTCACTCACCCTGCAGTCACCTCTTACCCTACTCTCGCACTATTGAAATCGCTCACCGTGCACTCACATGCGCACTCTTTTCACCCACACAGTGTGCAGAGGGTTAATGTGCCTGCTACACAGAACGTGTACCGTGCAGATCACAGAACTGAGTGTGAGTAGACTATCGCTATAAAAAAAATTAAATGTTTGTCAGAAGGGTGCTATAGAGAGAGGAGGTGCATTGTTAAAGTTAGAGGTTGAATGGGGAGAGTTCAGATGTTGTAAAAAGGGGTGAAAGAAAATGGCCTGCAAAGTGAGAGAAGGATCCGGGGTTAGGAGAGGAGAGGGGGATGGAAGAAACGCGTTACTTACCTGTAACAGCAGTTATCCAGTATTGGTGTCTTTCATAGATTCACATGCCTGAATCATTCCCAGTCGTCGAGACGGGAGCCTCCGGTACATAGAAAAGTAATGTCCTATAGACATACATAGAGAAAATAGGCCTAAGGGCCTCACCTTAGTAGCCTATCCTTGTCCTTATGTAAAAAGGACCAAACTCTCAGAGCCAGCCAATCAGCTATGACCTCCCTCTAGAACCTTCCTGGCAGGAGCCTCAGTCCCTCAGATTTTCGTACGCACCCAGCTAGGTAGGCGTAAAACAGTTAGAGAGGGATGCGAGTCCTTCCAGGGGAGGCGGGAGGGTTGCATGTGAATCTATGAAAGACACCAATACTGGATAACTGCTGTTACAGGTAAGTAACGAGTTTCTTATCCAGTATTAGGGGTGTCTTTCATAGATTCACATGCCTGAATCAGAGTAGTCAGCAATACATTATGCACATTTCTGATGTAATTTTGCTATACAGTCATATTAGATAATACCCATATTATCATACGACATTGAAACGATAGCATAAATCAAAATATCATAAAGACAAAAAACGTGCATACCAGGATGGCGAAGCACCGCCTGGCCCACTGCTGTATCCTTCTGAAGTTCAACATCCAGGCAATAGTGTCTGGAGAAAGTATGCGGTGACTTCCAGGTCGCCGCTCTGCATATGTCCAAGATCGGCACTCCAGCGAACAGTGCTGCTGATGCGGACATCGCTCTGGTGGAATGCGCTGTAACCTGAGCACTCAAAGGCCGTCCGGCCTGGTCATGGCAGAATGCTATCGCCGAGGAGATCCACCTTGAGATGCTTTGTTTCGTGAGAGGCATACCCATCCTTGGTCTACTGTAGGCCACAAATAGTTGTGATGATTTTCTGAAAGTCTTAGTTTTGTCTATGTAGAACTTTAGGCACCGTTTGAGGTCCAAAGAATGTAGCGTTCTTTCTGCTGCGGTGGAAGAGTTTGCAAAGAAAGAACGTAGAACCATCGGTTCATTGAGATGAAAGTCTGAAGGCACTTTCGGTATGAACTTAGGATTTGTCCTCCGCACCACCCTGTCCTGTTTGAATTGCATGACGGGTTCCTGAATGGATAGAGCCTGACGCTCGCTTACTCTCCTGGCAGATGTTAGAGCGAGTAGCAGAGCTGTCTTCCATGAGATGTACTTGATGGATGCTCGATGAATGGGCGCAAAAGGATGCTTCATGAGTTGGTTGAGGACTAAATTGAGATGCCATGTTGGGGGGACCCTCCTAGGTCTCGGGAAAGATCTATAAAGTCCCTTTAGGAACTGCTTGACAAGCCTATTGGACCACAGAGATGGTCCTGTGAAAGTCCTGGTGAATCGTGAGATAGCCGCCAGATGAACCTTTATGGATGCATGCGCCAGTCCTGACTGTGCCAAATGTAGCAAATATGGCAATATCTGTTCGGGTGTGATATGTAGTGGTCGTAGGCCTTGCTCTGAATACCTAATGCAGAATCTTTTCCATTTGAGAGAGTATGTTTTGTTGGTACTGTCTGCTCTCGCTTTTGCCAGTACGTCCCTGCATTCCTGTGGGATGTTCAGGCTACAGAACTCTGTGCTCAGGAGTCAGGCCGATAACCTGAGCGATTGCAGGTTCGGGTGCTGAATCTGCCCGTTGGACATTGTCAGTAGGTTCGGGTGCTGCTGCAGACGAATCGGTGTCCTGATGGAGAGGCGATGAAGATCCGAGAACCAGTGCTGCCTCGGCCAGAACGGGGCAATTAGGATCAGGGTACAAGGCTCCGCCTTCATCTTCCTGAGGACTCTTGGGATCATCGGAAATGGCGGAAAAGCGTACGCAAATACGCTGAACCAACCGATGGAAAAACCATTTCCGAGTGACCCTGGTTGGGGATGCCAGCTTGCGTAGTTTGGGCATTTGGCGTTCCCCCTGGTGGCAAACAGATCGATTCCTGGGACTCCCCATTCTGAGAATATGTGATCCAGTGTACCCTTGTCGAGTTCCCATTCGTGGGAGAGGGATCTTTGTCTGCTTAGGGCGTCCGCAATGGTGTTGTCCTTGCCCGGGACATAGTCCGCCCTGAGTGTGATTCCATGGAGTACAAGCCAGTTCCTGACCTTTTGCGATTCGCGTGATAGAGTGAGCGAACGCGTTACGCGTTCCTCCCTCTTTGTTGAGATAGTGCATCGTCGTGGTGTTGTCCGTTCTGACGAGCACCTGGGAGTTCTGGATGCGTGGTAAAAAGGCTTGTAGTGCCAGATACACAGCCCTCAGTTCCATAAGATTTATATGGAGTTGTTTCTCCCGAGTGGTCCATTTGCCGCTTATTCGAAGGTCCTGGAGGACAGCTCCCCAGCCTTCCAGGGAGGCATCCGTGGTGATCACCAGAAGTGTTGCTGGAAGTAGTAATGGAAGTCCTATAGATAGATTCCTGCGACTCCTCCACCAGTCCAGACTCTTGGATATTTTTGGTGTTATCTTCACAATGTCCTCGAAAGAACCTGTACTCTGTGTCCATTGGTTCGTGAGGGCCTCTTGCAATGGCCGCATCCTGAGTCTGCAGTGAGGGATGAGGAGTATACAAGAAGACATCATGCCTAGGAGTGACTTGTAGGTCCGAACTTTTAGGGACTTCCTTGACGCCACAGCCGTGGCCAGAGATATTATCTTGTTTGTCCTTTCCATCGAAGGGAATGCCCTTGCGCACTCCGTGTCCAAGGTTGCCCTGAGGAAGGTGATGTTTCTTGTAGGGATCATGCAGGATTTCTTGAGATTGAGAGTTAATCCTAGCCGTTGAAAAAGATTGGTGCAGGCGTTGGAGGATTCGGTCACGCCTGCAGCTGAGGGTGCCTTTACCAGCCAGTCGTCGAGGTAGGGGAAGACTTGGTGACCCATTTGACGCAGGAAAGCTGCCACCGGTGCAAGGCACTTTGTGAAAATCCGCGAAGCGGACTTGAGGCCAAACGGCAGGACTTTGAATTGGTAATGTTGTCCTGCGACCTCGAATCTCAGGAATTTTATGTGACACTTGAGGATTGGGATGTGGTAGTAGGCATCCTGGAGATCCAAAAATGTCATGAAATCTCCTTTTTCCAGCATGCCAAGTATTTCTTGGATCGTCACCATCCTGAACGATTGGCTTTTTAGGAAAGAGTTGAGCGCCCGGAGGTCCAGAATGGGCCTCCGTTTTTTCTCCTTCTTGCATACAAGAAAGAAGCGGGAATAGAAGCCTTTCCCTCTTAGAGATGATGGAACTCGTTCAATTGCTCCTTTCGTCAGCATCACAGATATTTCCTGTAGCAGGCGTAGATGTTTGCGTGGCAGTCTGCGGGGTGGTGTTGTAGGAGGGATGGTGGGTACCCACCGATCTGTGGTGATGAGATGCCAATTGCTTAGGAAATGGGTCAATTTTCCTCCAATTTTTAATGAGGGATATAGTTGCTGGACTGGCTGGAGTAATTGGTCACTGGCGGCCGCCAGTGCCCCTCTTCTGATTTATGCTCCTGAAGCTTGACCTCCCGTAAGAAGACTGACGACTCTGTTGCTGCTTCTGTTGGTATTGAGATTTATTCTGGTAGGAATACGAGGACTGATTTTGATAGGAACCTCCGTAAGAGGACTGTCCCCTAGATCTGTTGCCTCGAAAGGACTGGTTCCGTGCCTGCAAGGTACCCAGTGCCCTGGCCGTATCAGTGTCCTTTATCGTTTGGAGCGCCTCATCAATCTTGTCACCAAAAAGGTGTTGCCCGTCGAAGGGCATGTCCAGCACTTTCGTCTGCACCTCTTGTCTGAACGACGTTGCTTTAAGCCATCCTTGACGGCGCAGGACTGCTGCTCCAGCTAGTTGACAAAAGCCAGTCATGGCTGCATCTATGGCACTGTCAATGATTCCAGCTGCCGAGGTTTGACCCTCCGTAAGCAGTGCCTTTACTACCCCCTGAACTGTGTCAGGTAGTTCCGCTAAATATGGGACTATATCTTCCCAGAGTTTGCGATTATAACGCCCCAACAGAGCTATGGAGTTGGCCACTTTGATGGTCATGGCCGATGTTGTCTTAAATCGTTTACCGATTGTGTCCAACTTCCTGCCTTCCTTGTCCGGAGGGGCCGACAGAGAGGAAGGGTTGCGGGAGTTTTTTTGGGCCGCCTGGGTAACAACCGAATCCGGTTTTGGGTGCCCATTTAGGCAAGCTGCCGCTGTAAGTGGGGCCTTGTATTTTTTGTCAAGGCGCGGAACAACCGCAGGTACAGAAGCTGGCGTCAGCATTAGTTTCTTGCCCTGGTCCCAGAGAAATTTTATTATTGGAATAGATTTAGTTGTTTTCTGTGTCTGCTCCTTGAAATCGTGTAAGAAGCACTCAGTTTCAGTCGATTCCATAACCATATGGAATCGCTTTGCTGCCCTTTCCACTATTTTATGGAAACCGCCAATATCCACAGGTGGTGAATCTGCCTGGCGTGGTTGGGGTGAAGCTGGGGAAGACGCTACATACTCTTCCTCCTCTTCATGGTCCGACTGGATTTCCTGGACTTCTCCCTCTTCCAGTTCCTCATCATCTTCCTCATCTGATGACACTAACACTTGAGGTTGGACTCTCATGGCGGACTTGAGGGAGTGGCCGAGTCTGTTTTGGGGCTGCCGCTGGATTTATAGCAGGCGTCTGGCCCCCAGTTTCCGTTGCCGGTGTTTCCGGGAAACGTTTGTAATCCTGGATAAGGTATTACAGGTCAGTAACAATAGAAGCAGGAAGGCATACCATCGGGGTGACCTCCGTGCGAAATGAGTTTGGACAGAGTGTTTATGGTAAGTCATGTCCTCCTGTTCCTCGTCTGTGCTCTGACATTTGACATGAAGGTCCGAAATGGAAGTAGCTGGGTCCAAGAGTTCCTCTTCTTCAGAGTCTTCACTCTTGAAAATTTCTGAAGGCAAATGAGTTTGCACTTTACTCGGGAGACGTTGTTTCCGGTGTAATTTGCTGCTTAGCTATCTTGCCAGACTCAGAACTTGTGGCAGGAGCCCCTGCCGTCGTTGCCGTCGACGGTGGCAGTGTTAGAGACGACATTTCGACCAGCTTGGATTTTTTCCACGGCTCAGAAATGGCCAACGTCGACGACGAATCACTCGTCGACGGTGTCCTCGTAGACGGTATTTTGATCGTCGACGATGTCCGACGCCTGTGCGCTCGTCGACGATGCGTTCGTCGGCGTGTCATTTCTCGTCGACGGCGAGCTCGTCGTCAAAGTTTGTCAGAAGTCTTCGTCGTCGACGCCTTAGTCGTTGGCGCCTTCGTCGTCAACGTGATCGTCGACGGTGGGCTCTTCATCGACGATGCCGTCGACAGTGTGATCTTAGTCGTCGAGGTTTTCGACGTCGACAACGGTTTCAGCAGGATAATAGATGGAATAGGTCTACCTGCTGACGACGAAGGAGTTGTCGTTGTCGATGGGAAATCCGACGACGCTGTCGTCGACAGTTGTCGCTGTGGTAACTCTTTGCGAGGAAGCCGTCGCATGCCTGCTGGATGACTGTGCAGGCTCCTTAAGGTCTGGGTATCCTTGGCAGACACTGAAGATGTCGTAGATCTCGCCTCTGAAGACTTCTTTTGTGCCTTCCTAGGAGGAGTGTCTGAGGGGCCAGGGGAAGTTACCCATTGCCTCTTTAGAGAGACTTCGGAGGTCCTTGAAACGCTACCCTCTCAAGATTCCACATTGTCTCTCTCCTTGAGCCTGTCAAGCCAGATGAGCAGGCGACCTTCTCTGTCCCTCAAGGTCTTGTTGGGGAAAGACCTACATATTTTACAGTCTTTAGGGACGTGGTCTGGATAAAGGCAATATAAGCACAGGGCATGCTTATCCACATGTAGCCTTTTCTTCCCACATGAAGAGCAGGCCCTGAAAAGGGCTTTCTTCTGGGACTCGACATTGCAGAATGCAGTAGAAATAAATCACTTACTGCAGAGATAAGTGGACTGAAGTAATCCTTTACGAGATGTATAATGAAGAAACTACTTTTAAAAGTGAAGAAGATTTGAAAAGATCCTGAGGAGAACTCAGGCTGGAGACTCCCTAGCACAACGTGCGGTAGAAAATCTGAGGGACTGAGGCTCCTGCCAGGAAGGTTCTAGAGGGAGGTCATAGCTGATTGGCTGGCTCTGAGAGTTTGGTCCTTTTTACATAAGGACAAGGATAGGCTACTAAGGTGAGGCCCTTAGGCCTATTTTCTCTATGTATGTCTATAGGACAATACTTTTCTATGTACCGGAGGCTCCAGTCTCGACGACGGGGAATGATTCAGGCATGTGAATCTATGAAAGACACCCCTAATACTGGATAATGGAGGGGGTGAGCGGAAAGCTGCATGGGTAAACTGCTTAACTCTGCACAAAACCGCCAGGTTTTTAAGGGACCCCTGCCTCTCCTGGCCAGGTGAGCTTCTAATGTGGCAGCACATATTCCTGCGGAGCAGAAGGCCCTTCTCAAAGGTTGACTAGAAATCTTTCTGATGTTAATTACTGTATTTTGATTATAAACGGGTAAGGATGGGGTGAAATCTTTCCTCAGTTACTGTGTGTAAAAAATGTCAAAATAATTAAGCAATGCTATCCCAAAATACGCGGCATCACATATCACACATTTTCTTCCCGCACAATTTAGTCAAGCCCGTCGCGTAATTTGGTCTTTACTAGCCTCATAATTCTAGTAGCCCTGCCTTACGCCCCAAAATGTTGACAGGGGGGTCTCGGTATCCAAAAGTTTGAAGACCTCTGCTCTAGAGTATCTTGTTCGCGCCTGAAACTGTGCATCTAGGTATGTAGTAGAGGTAAGTAATATCAAAGATTAAGAAACAGTTACACGTAGGATTAACTATCAACCTTTAAGCCTATTCTGTGGAAATCAACGTGAACGATAAGAAGGAACACTACAGTAGGATGTTGCAATGGGAATGCTTTTACTAAAGCACCCTACAACAGCAGTCAATCCTATCCTTTGAAGACGGATTGTGTCTTTTCATTCCTCTTGCATATGTCCCAACCCCAGAACATGGCCTTATTATTTGGGCCCTGCCACTACTTTGTTTTTCGTTCTTACTTTTCTTTTTGATTAAGCACTCCACAAGTGTACTTCTCTTAGGCCCTCCTCTGCACTGCAATGTTGCTCTCACTCATGTGCTTATGCCCCAGCCCCCTTTGTTGTGCTCTCTCACCAGTGTGCTTGTTCCCTGAGCTCCCTCACATTGCTCTCACCCATGTTACACACTTGTTCAGACATCATCCATGATGCTGGTTGCCTCCCTCCATCTGTGTTGCTTTCAACCAGGTGATCCTTGATCTTTCATCACCCACTTAAAAAAATGCATTTCCACAGCCTTTATTTTTATTTAACAATCCAACTTGGATTATTAAAGAAAAGAAAAAAAAACTGCACATATTTTGTAGGCGCGTGCATGCACCTACAAAATACTGCTGCAGCAGCCGGCTCATTGCACCTTTTTGGGAGTTTCCTCTTTAGCCATGCTGCACGGAAGTGCTAAGACCCAACGGTAAAGCCTTAGAGGAGACCTACTGGCTCAGCCAACAGTGTTTTTTAAAAAACTGGAATTACCATTGATTGGTCCACAACAAGGGAGCAACTAGAGCACGGAATGTCCATGAAAGATGCGGAGCAAGACATTTAATATTTTCTAATCAATAAGGCACCCAGGCCTTTTGGTCTAGCAGGCACCTTTTACTTAAATTAATCTGCTCACTCAGTTGTTCAATGAATTAAGCTTCACAACTTCTTCAGCGAGTTAAGTACAATCACCAATGACAACGAGGAAAGCAGATACAACACCCGTAATCAAAACAGGGTAAACCCAAGAAGCTTTGTGCTTCGAATAGACGGACGTCTTTATTCCATACAAACTAGAGTTATTTACACAATTATTGGCAGAATGACTAGAATCTCACAGGCCTCACATGATACATCCTGATCAATCAGAAGTGATAAAATATATTTTTTTAAACTCAACATAAAATAAGTACTCTATATACAATTTATACTATAAGATGCCTAAAAGGGTTTTGATGGTTTTGATTTGTCTTACCTAAGATAGAATTGGAACCGGTCCAATGATGCATTTTGTTATAGAACTACCAATAGACAGTCTTTTGGTAAATTGACTACTTACGTTACTGAGAGAAAGGCATGTTACCCTTGGTCCCCTGTTGATGGTCAGTGGAACCGGTTGAAAAAGAAACAAGCATTTGCAATGCAATAGGTCTCGCATTCGGAAAGTTTGAGCTATTGGTATTGTAAATGACAATTTTTTTTTTTAGGTTTTGTTTTTGAAAATAGCGAAATTAATAGCTTTGTCATTTACAATGCCAATAGTTATAACTTTCGCCAATGTGACACCTATAGCATTTGTACTGCACATTTTCAATAATTAATACTTAAATAAAAGTTATTGTAATTTATAATGGCAATAGCTTAAAGTTTTGTAAATAACTTTTGTGAAGATTATGTTCAGTGTATTTTATTGTGATGAAAATCCAAGAACAGAAGTGAAATATTAACATCTTTTTATTACATTTGTAATAAAGCTTGAAACATTGAGAGAACATATTTGAACCAGGTGTTGAATGGTTGCACAAATTGAAGCTGTGGTGGCACTGAGCGATGTGATGGCGAACGAGTGATGCTGTGGCGTTCAGTGATGCTGTGGTAGCGCATAGTGATGTTGTGTTGCCCCTGAGTGATGCTGTGGTGGTGCGGAGTGATGCTGTATGCTATGCTATGTTTTGTTTTGCTATCCTAGGTTTTGTTCGGTTATGCTATGCTATGCTTTACTATCCTATGATTTGATTTGTTATGCTGTGTTTTGTTATGCTGTGTTTTGTTAAGCTATGTTTTGCTAAGCTATGTTTTGCTAAGCTATGTTTTGCTAAGCTATGTTTTGCTAAGCTATGTTTTGCTAAGCTATGTTTTGCTAAGCTATGTTTTGCTAAGCTATGTTTTGCTAAGCTATGTTTTGCTAAGCTATGTTTTGCTAAGCTATGTTTTGCTAAGCTATGTTTTGCTAAGCTATGTTTTGCTAAGCTATGTTTTGCTAAGCTATGTTTTGCTAAGCTATGTTTTGTTAAGCTATGTTTTGTTAAGCTATGTTTTGTTATGCTATGTTTCGTTATGCTATGTTTCGTTATGCTATGTTTTGTTATGCTATATTTTGTTATGCTATGTTTGTCTATGATATGCTATGTTTGTCTATGATATGCTATGCTTGTCTATGATATGCTATGCTTGTCTATGCTGTGTTTTGTTATGCTATGCTGTGTTTTGTTATGCTATGTTTTTCTATGACATGCTTGGTTATGCTATGCTGTTTTGCTATGCTATGCTATGTTGTGTTTTATGATGCTATGCTTTGTTTTGGTATGCTATGTTTTATGATACTATGCTTTGTTTTGGTATGCTATGTTTTATGATACTATGCTTTGTTTTGGTATGCTATGTTTTATGATACTATGCTTTGTTTTGGTATGCTATGCTTCATTGTGCTAAGCTTTGTTTTGGTATGCTATGCTTTATTGTGCTAAGCTTCGTTTTGTTTTGCTATCCTATGCTTTGTTTTGTTATGCTGTGAGGGTGAGTGGGTGAGGGTGAGAGGGGGAGGGGGTGTGTGGGCGAGGGGGTGTGTGGGCGAGGGGGTGTGTGGGCGAGGGGGTGTGTGGGCGAGGGGGTGTGTGGGGGGTGAGAGGGTGGGGGTGAGAGGGTGGGGGGTGAGAGGGTGGGGGAGGGTGTGTGATTGTGAGAGGGGGTGAGGGTGTGTGAGGGTGAGGGGGTGTGTGAGGGGGCGAGAAGATGGGTGAGGGGTGAGAAGATGGGTGAGGTGTGTGTGAGGGTGAGGGTGTGTGTGAGGGTGAGGGTGTGTGTGAGGGTGTGTGTGAGGGTGAGGGGGTGTGCGAGGGTGAGGGGGTGTGAAGGTGAGGGGGTGTGAGGGGGTGTGAAGGTGAGTGGGTGTGAAGGTGAGGGGGTGTGAAGGTGAGGGGGTGTGAAGGTGAGGGGGTGTGAAGGTGAGGGGGTGTGAAGGTGAGGGGGTGTGAAGGTGAGGGGGTGTGAAGGTGAGGGGGTGTGAAGGTGAGGGGGTGTGAAGGTGAGGGGGTGTGTGAGGGTGAGGGGTGCAAGGGTATGGGGTGGGAGAGGGTGTGAGGTGGTGGGAGAGGGTGTGGGGTGGTGGGAGAGGGTGTGGGGTGGTGTGGGAGGGTGAGGGGCAAGTGAGGGGTAGGGGGATGTGAGGGGGAGAGGAGGGTGAGGGTGTGTGAGGGTGAGGGGGTGAGAGGGTGAGAGGGTGGGTGAGGGTGTGAGAGGGTGCTGAAGGGACGTGAAATATTGTGTTCCGTATGTAATGTACTGGACAGATGGGAGAGAGGTCTTCTGTGCATGCGGTTCGAAGACCTGCTCCAAACATTGTGGCGTGTGTTGGCAAAGCGAAAGAAACCTGGTTTGGGAACAATCAGATCAGTAAATGAGGGAGGTGTGGCTCTAATGCATGTTGCTTGCTTTATCTACTTCAGAAGGATGAATGGCAGAGCCCACTCACAATTCTGAAGCAGGACTCCCTCTAAATGCATTTGGAAACTTTGTTTTCTCACTACAG
This sequence comes from Lissotriton vulgaris, assembly GCF_964263255.1. NCBI lineage: Eukaryota > Metazoa > Chordata > Amphibia > Caudata > Salamandridae > Lissotriton > Lissotriton vulgaris. Next base: position 137,668,311 of record NC_141691.1, read on the forward strand.
TTCCCTTACTTCTTGGTTGGTTTGACTCTGTAGATTAGGCTGTCTCGCAATAGCGCTTTGGTATCTTGGGTTTTAGTGCGCTTTATAAAACAATATCATTTCACGTCATTCCTGGGAATGATTTTGAAACCTGCAGCTTTAAAAAAGATCACTTCAGGGGATTAATTTCTGGGGGAGCTGTCTGCATGGGCATGAAGTAGAGCAGATTTGCACATCACGTGTGAGTGGGGACGAGCTATAAGAACCCCAGCTTGGCGCATAAAGTGACTAGCCCAGAATCAAGCAGTGCTGAGTCAAGAAGAGACATGAAGGGAGCTGAGTGCAGCGCAGCAGTACTGAAAACCTGTCACAGGAGTATACGTAATAGGCCTGCTTGCCTCTGCCACCCTATCAACAAGCATTAGAATGCAATAGGTCTCGCAGCATTAGAGTTAGTGCTTTTAGAATTGTTAATGGTTTTTTTTGTAAATCTTTAGCATGAGGTTGAGGGTGAGTGAGGGTGAGTGAGGGTGAGGGGTTGAGGGTGAGTGAGGGTGAGGCTGAGGGGTTGAGGGTGAGGGTGAGTGAGGGTGAGTGAGGGTGAGGCTGAGGGGTTGAGGGTGAGGGTGAGTGAGGCTGAGGGGTTGAGGGTGAGGGTGAGGGTGAGTGAGGGTGAGGGGGTTGAGGGTGAGTGAGGGGTTGAGGGTGAGTGAGGGGGAGGGTGAGTGAGGGTGAGTGAGGGTGAGTGAGGGTGAGTGAGGGTGAGTGAGGGTGAGTGAGGGTGAGTGAGGGTGAGTGAGGGTGAGTGAGGGTGAGTGAGGGTGAGTGAGGGTGAGTGAGGGTGAGTGAGGGTGAGTGAGGGTGAGTGAGGGTGAGTGAGGGTGAGTGAGGGTGAGTGAGTGAGGGTGAGTGAGGGTGAGTGAGGGTGAGTGAGGGTGAGTGAGGGTGAGTGAGGGTGAGTGAGGGTGAGTGAGGGTGAGTGAGGGTGAGTGAGTGAGGGTGAGTGAGTGAGGGTGAGGGAGGGTGAGTGAGGGTGAGTGAGGGTGAGTGAGGGTGAGTGAGGGTGAGTGAGGGTGAGTGAGGGTGAGTGAGTGAGGGTGAGTGAGGGTGAGTGAGGGTGAGTGAGGGTGAGTGAGGGTGAGTGAGGGTGAGTGAGGGTGAGTGAGGGTGAGTGAGGGTGAGTGAGGGTGAGTGAGGGTGAGTGAGGGTGAGTGAGGGTGAGTGAGGGTGAGTGAGGGTGAGTGAGGGTGAGTGAGGGTGAGTGAGGGTGAGTGAGGGTGAGTGAGGGTGAGTGAGGGTGAGTGAGGGTGAGTGAGGGTGAGTGAGGGTGAGTGAGGGTGAGTGAGGGTGAGTGAGGGTGAGTGAGGGTGAGTGAGGGTGAGTGAGGGTGAGTGAGGGTGAGTGAGGGTGAGTGAGGGTGAGTGAGGGTGAGTGAGGGTGAGTGAGGGTGAGTGAGGGTGAGTGAGGGTGAGTGAGGGTGAGTGAGGGTGAGTGAGGGTGAGTGAGGGTGAGTGAGGGTGAGTGAGGGTGAGTGAGGGTGAGTGGGGGTGAGTGGGGGTGAGTGGGGGTGAGTGTGGGTGAGGGGTTGAGGGTGAGTGAGGGTGAGGGGTTGAGGGTGAGTGAGGGTGAGGGATTGAGGGTGAGTGAGGGTGAGGGATTGAGGGTGAGTGAGGGTGAGGTGTTGAGGGTGAGTGAGGGTGAGTGAGGGTGAGGGGTTGAGGGTGGGTGAGGGGTTGAGGGTGAGGGGTTGAGGGTGAGGGGTTGAGGGTGAGTGAGGGTGAGTGAGGGTGAGTGAGGGTGAGTGAGGGTGAGTGAGGGTGAGTGAGGGTGAGTGAGGGTGGGTGAGGGTGAGGGTGGGTGAGGGTGAGTGAGGGTGAGTGAGGGAGGTTGAGTGAGGGTGAGTGAGGGGTTGAGGGTGAGGGGTTGAGGGTGAGTGAGTGAGGGTGAGGGGTTGAGGGTGTTTTTCCAATTGTTTTTATTTTGTATATTAACTTACAATGCCGGTTGCGTATTTTGGTTGCACTCCTTGAAGTTTGTTATAAAGTATTTAAGTGGCATAGTAACATTACAGCTGCCGTGATTTGAGTGCTTAAGTTCAGTGGTGGTTTATATTTGTCTCCTTAACAAATAACAAGAACATACATGGCGTAACCGAAAGGCTTGTGGTTTAAAACAAGCAATGTGCTGTCCTTGGCACAGGCGCAAACGTTCACCACTTGCATGCATGCTGGGCATGCATTAGTGAGGTTAACCAATTGATATGTCCATTCCCCGTCACAGACTGGTTTCAGTAACCCTGCCTCCGCCAGGTATCACACCCCACTGTTCTATGTTGGCATCTAAGGCAGGAGACACTCCTGCTAATATCCTGAGTAAAATCTTTTGGTGTTCCTGAAAGTACATGAGAAGGCTATGTCGCCTCGAGACTTTAAACTGTAAGGGGTGTGTTTGGCCTTCTTAAGGGCTTGTCAGAGTGAATAATGATGAGCAGCTCCCTAGATAAACAATCTTTTTTTAAATGGATTTTAAGTGCGTGGCCTATAGACATCTTCACGCTTTGAACTCAATCTTGTGAAGATGCTTGTGCAAAGTTCCTGCAATAATTTAGTGTATGTAGTAGTGGATTGAGAGAGGTAAAACTGGAAGTCCTTCATGATGGAGGTCCTGCACATCCAGACAGCAGACGCCAACAGCAGATAACTTTATAGTATTACCCCTGGATGCGGAATGCCAAGGCCCAGAAGCCCCAGCGAAGCAGATGCGGAGCTCAATACACAGGTGAGCACTGCCCGGCCGCCCCTCACCTATCTGACACACAGCCGACACACTCTCACTATCACACAGTTGCCACTTACCTGATATATACATGCTGGCAGGACCAGCCGAACTCCTTACATGGGAAAGACCAGTTGCAAGAAGCGGGGGAGCTGCGGGTGTGGGGGGATGCGCTGCACCCCCTCCCTTCGTCACCCCGTGATTAGCACCGCAGTGTAAAGGAGCCGTGTGATTATCGCAGCTGATATCGATACGTGCGGAATGGCGGCCGGAGCCGGGCGCGCTAGTAAATGAAAGCGAAGACGCACATCCCATTGAAGCTTTTTGTAAGCCACTAAACCGTGACTGTTACGTGGTGAATGCATTATCAGCCGCTGTGATAGGCTTGTTCGCGCCTGCAAAGGATGAAGAGAGATTCGGTGTCGTATCTCCGGCTTTGTCCATATCTCACTCTCTGGGGTGAATTGGGAGTTAATGACGGCTCTTTTATCATTTTTAATTTCATGCATATTATAATAATTCCCCGGCTGAGCTGGTCTTCCAGACTGAGAGGGGCGAATTAATAGCAAACTGCGAGATGGCAGCCGAGGACGGAGCGTTTGAGATTGTTAAGCGAGGGATGGGTTGTAGGAGGCAGAGGCACATGGGCGGGCGGCGGGAGAGGGACGGAAAGAAATTACAGGAAGGGGCAAAAAGGGAGAGGGAGAAATAGAGACAAGCTTGTTCAGCTATCTTCCATTTTCATTTAAAGATTCAACCAATTTTCCAATTCCCGTCCCTCACTGCACTTCTTATGACCACGTGGAGCGGCTAAGGAACACCTGCCAGAGCTCGCTTCCTCACAGCACTGCTCCACAGGAAGCTCCTTACGTCTCTTCCGGGCAAGGAAATTTCCTGTGGTCACGCACACATTCCAAGCGCTGTTAAATTCATTCCACAAATGTTAGTCAGCACCGCGGTCTGACAAAAAAAGCAACGTTTCTCTTTAACAGCAGAGAAGCAACCAGCAGTTAGGGGCTCTGGAAAGCGGTTCAGACAGAAGGCAGTACCACAAGGCAGGGACAGTTACAAAACAGAACCAGTGCTTATACAGCTCGTACTGTATTTCCACCCTTGTTCGTGTTAGTGCTAATTCAGAGATGAGCGCAAAATATATTCACTCCAACCTCGTGGTAACTGCACGTTCAAACTGGTATACAAACAGTTCTAAGAAGTAAATGGGGTTAGTGATATTTTTTCCACACCGAACTAATCTCTGCTGACGTACAAGCTCCCTGGAACAGCACCGTATGTCACCGCTCTTAACTTCTGCATGCAATGCCCATGGTGGGAGAGAGAGAGTGGGGAGGAGAAGGGGGGAGGAGAGTAGGAGGAGAAGGGGGGCCAAAAGAGACAAGACGGAGGGAAGGCAGAGAAGGGGAGGGGGGAGGAGAAATGCGACACGACGGGCAGGGGAGGACCGAAAGATTCTAATCTACACAGTGGTTGGAATCCGGGTTGGTGTCAAGGATAGTCCAATCACAATTGAACCTAAATGTGGTGTACCTTAATATAGTGATTCTTAAAACAGCTAATCTGAAATAAAGAATAAAATATGAATACACATGATCTGCATAGTGCTGGTCATCCAGAACATATTCTCATTGCAGTGCAGCATGGAAAAAAAATCAACATGCTGCCATCAGTGGTAGTGCAGCTAGCACAGTGAAAGACAAAAACACACATGACACACTTGAGGGTAATGACAAGCAACAAGATTTCACACAATGTAACATGGGGATAAAGCAACTCACCGAAGTAGTGTGGGTGGCACTTAAGCCTCCAAGAGTTAGGGCAGAGTGAACGCTCATTTAGAGTGCTAAAAATTACAATTGAAGAATGTGATAGAATTATCCCAGAGTAAAACTTCTATTAAGTAATGCAAGACCTGTAAAAAGCATTTCTTTGGTACTCACAGAGTCGTAGAAGCAGATACAAAGGATGTCCTACCCAATCTCTACCACCTCGAGAGAGGAGGAGAAGGGGAAAGGCGGCGTATAAGTGCTCCTTGATCAATTACTCAAAGGTGCTTGTGGTCTCCCTGTAGCCAAGCACTAGACGGGAACATAACGAAGAAAGTGTAGGAGTCATCTTGGCAGCATCAGGGGTGTGAAAACATTGTTACTCGTAATACCTGAACCCGTGGGAATCCGGGCAAAGTGCGGGATATAATGAGGCTATCCTAGGAGGTTTTTCTGGCGCCGGACAGGGTCAGGGAATCGGATCGCAGGTTCGAGTAGGTGTAATTGTGCATGCGCGCTAAAGTGTCCAGAGAAGCGGAATGCCAACGACATAATGGTGCAGGCCCCTTGCCTACCTGCCCAATGGAAAAGATAGTATTGCCGCATCATCGGGGAGGGCAGGGGACCCCAGTGTCGAGAGGAGCCGACAGATGGCCTCATGATGTGGGGCCGGTCTTCGAAGAACTCTCCCGGGAACCTGGCAGTGCCGGATTGTAGTGGCTCTCCCCTGTATACATCGGGAAAGGAGCGGGGTGAGTGCGAGGGGCGGGGCTCGAGGACCCTGTAATGCTATGCCAAATTAACGATTCAGATCAGGTGGCATTAGAAGCAAGTTGATGCCAGCAATCATTGCCATGTGAAGACAGCACACATTGTAAAAAATATAAAAATGGTGTAGAGGCAATGAAATTAAAGGAATACATTAGATGATTATAAAAATAAACAAATAACACGGCGGGCGGGGGCGGGGAGAGGAGAAATGCCACACGGAGGGAAGGGGAGGGGGCGGAGCGGGGAGGGGGCGGAGAGGGGAGAGGTGCGAGGGGGCGGAGAGGGGAGAGGTTCGACACGGCGTTAGACGGAAGGAAGAGAGGGGAGGGGGAGGAGAAAGAGAAATGCGACACGGCGGGAGGGGGCGGAGCGGGGGAGAGGGTGTGTGTGTGTTGTTAGGAGACGGACGTGCATGCGCACGCGCTTTTAAGGTCAATGCGCATGCGCATTGACCTTAAAAGTCACGGGCACTGCAAGGAATCGCCACGATTCCTTGCAGTGCGGATAAAGAGTGGATAACTCGCAATAGTCTCGCTTGCTCGATGCGCATGCGCATCGACAGGCGAGACCTAATAAACATGGTGTAAACAGTCCGAACTCAAGGTAATGTGTGGGGAGGGGGTGGATGGGGGATCCAGGCCCTAACCTCTCAAATATAACAAGGGCAGGAAAAAACTATTTTACAAATAAAAGTGAGGTGCTTTCATCAGTATAATCGGTTTCCGCTCTGTGGTCTCTGTTCCTCACAGGTAATGTGTAGCTTTTAGTTGCTGGAATACAGCAGATAGTGGGTTTAAATGGACTTGGGACTGCTCACCTACAGCAGCAAAGTCGGGGAGCAACAGGCTTTCTAAAGATGCATCAACACAGTCCAAACTGCTGCCCACAGACTCCCATAGCGCTTGTGGATACAAAACAACAGGAGGGAAGGGAGACATTGCATGTCTGGCCCACGCGCCCCGGGGCAACTGCGTGTCCATGCGTTAAGATATTCCTTACACACATGATCCTGCTGCCAATCCGATCTTGGGACAAATTGGAGGCCAGTTGAAAGCCGGCAGGAGACGGGGCTGCGGAGGTTCAGTGGCTATGGGGAGGTAGCCAGAGGTTGGTGTGAGATTACAGCGCAGATGCTGGGGGGGGGGGGGGGGGGGGGGGGGGGGACAGGGGAGGAGAACAGCTAGGGATTATTCTCACTCACAAACAGCCGCAGGTTATGCGCCCCTTTGCAATAACACCTAAACAGATTATATGATATGACCCTGATGGTGGCTTTACGCTCCAACATCCATATCCGGACAGGGCAGGCTGTGCCGCGGCAATGAAGTTTCCTATGCAGAGAAGAGGGTGATCGTGCGTGGTTCTGCCCGTGCGTTGTTACTGCACCTAGACCACAGTCTACGCCCGGGTCAGTGCCAGACACAAAGGTGGGGGGAGGGCAGCCGATGCGGGCTGACTCACCGGCAAATATTTGTGTATTGGGAAGAAAACGGTTTTTATTAATGATTTGTCAAATAAGATGGCATCATTATTAGAAGCACCGCCAGTGCGCGAGGAACATTCCATTTACAATTAATCTGCTCTACGGCAGGTGTAGTATGGGCAATGAAACTTAGTGTTCCTTGATGATTAACCCATGATGACCTGGAAAGTAAAACCCACAGATCATGGGCTCTGGTTGTCGCTGCTGGCTGAGGGGCTTGGATGAAATGTGGCGCCTGGTATCTTGGTAAATCTACAATTCTGCTTCGCGCTATGCTTAATGTTTCGTTTTCCCTCGGCTGCGTTTAAAGATTTGTGACTTTGTTCGCTCTTCAGGCTTCATCACATGTCTAAGCACAACCACTTAATCGCACTAGGAGCAGACAATGGGGCAACATGCGTTTGTGATTGTTCATTTGTTCAGAAATGTCAGACTTTGACTAACAAGGTCACCTTAATGACGTCACCTATACAGCAGGCTTTGCCTAGTTTTACCGAGGATATGAAAACACTAGTGCTGTTCCATCGGGGCTCTGCTGAAAACTAGGCGTGACGGGGGCTGTGTGTAGTTTCAGTTGTCGTGTTCTCTTCTCCCCGCTAGTAAAGAGGGTGTATCCATAATTACCTTTGTTTTCCTCGCCACCGCATTCAATTGAACCTAATTTCTCTGAAATAAATGACATGTTCTTATCCGGAGTGTAATGTTACTTTTATGACGTAATAATGATCAGGAGGAGTCAATCTGGTTTGTTGCTTTCTTGCAAATTCAACAAGTTATGCTCGGACACTAATCGTACCTGCACTCACCTCTCAGCGCCGCCTCTTCTCCCCAGTGATGCATTGCTAAAAGGGACGCCTCGCTGCCCAAGAAGGTGGATGGAGGTGACCCCCGATCATTCCTGCACTTCCGGTTTGCCCTCGGTGGCTGATAGGCCGCACCAACGCAAATAAAATAGATGTAAGGTTACCGTGGCACAGGGCACAAAGGGGGCATGCGTTATTAAAAGCGTTTAAAGCTCCCCGGGCATAAACTTGCCTTCTGCTGGGGCGGGACTACGTCCCCCAGCATTCCTACACTTCCTGTCTACCCTCAGTGGTGGGGAGGGGCCACGTCGCAAAAACGTGCTTTGAAAGCTCTTTAAGCTTTCCGTGGCAGGGACGCTCCTGGGACAAAGGCGGGTCGGTCTTTCGCAATAAAAATAAACCAGGAGTCTGGGAAGAGAAGCGGAGGGGGCTCAAGGCACATTGCCGGTGCCTGCCCCCGCCACCTACCTATCCGTGCAGCCGCCACCACCGCGGGACGAGAGGAGCCCAAGAGACCCGGTGAGTGGGGTCGGGGGGCTGTGTGTGTGTGCGTGTGAGCCCGTGACTGGGGTGGGAGGGGGTGCGTGTGTGTGTGTGTGTGTGTGTGTGCGCATGTGTATGCTGTGTCTGTGTGCTGACTTGCTGGGAATCTGAGGCAGGGGATGGGCACGGCGCCGGCCTAGACGTGCGCGTTCACAGACACCAATCAGCGCGTGTCCGAACCCAGTCTCAGATTCCCAGGAGACTGACAACAATAGTTGTCGAGCTAGACGCATGCTACCCATGCGCACTCTAGCTCGACCTAAAAAGTAGGCTGTGGAGGCCATGCAGTCCATGAAACAGATCACAAAAAACTTGATAAGAGATGGCCAGTGAACGGTTCTTAGGAGGTACAGAGAAACACTGGCACCATATGCAACACTGTTGGGTAGATCAATATGGGATATAATATGACTTTCCAAACATCATAGATCTAATAAAGTTGTTGCTTCCGTAATAACACGCCCATTAATGGCCATAATGTGACATGTAGTCAAAGGGTGTGATCACTGCATTTCTGCCACCTTATTCAACACAACCATTACTTGAATCTACCTGAACGGTGTCACTTTACAAAAAGTGAAGTGGGATATTTGCCAAATGTTAAGGGACCTATTCAGGAAAGTAACATTGAGACATTTGACGACTGTAAGAAAGAGTTTAGAATTGATATAAAGAGATAGTTCACTATTGACAACTGTTACTGGGCAGTTTATGCACTGAATACGGAACCTGAGCTTTAAGAGCTCACGCCATATAAGAAACACTTCACATCATAAAAAATACCAAATATGTCCAAAATTCTTACAGTGGTACCAAACCCTTAAAGATCGGCCTTTAAAGCAGCAAGAATAGAACCGTAGGAAAAAAACGTTATCACCAATACAAAGGGAAAGACCGGGCAGGCTACAGAAAAGACTATACTTCTGTACAAAAGCAAGAAACAAAATAAAAGTTAAAGTATAATTATGTGGAAAGTAATAAATTAAAACAAACATATCACAATACCAATAGTACATGGTGGAGGTACTATGGAATGGGCGAGATTGACTAAATGGGTGTAGGTCATGCCTTCAATTAAAAATATATACGCAGGATTTATAAGTAGCTTTTATGTTAGCATATGGTCTTGAGGGAGGGTGGATAAATAGTACGTACACTACCTTGATGCTGTATACAGTCCATGGGGTCAAGTTATAGATGTCTGACAATTGTTATACAGGTTTTTAAAAAATGGATTCTTAAAAAACAAAAGCAAAAAAAAAAAAGTTCATTTCTTGACACAACTTCCCATGTTCTAACAGTTGTATCCCTGTTCTTGATCGCAATATACAGTAGGCATACATTAGCATAATTGTGACATTCCATCACTCACCTGTTTTTTTTTCACACTCATGCACAGGTGCAACAAAAAAAACACAATAAGACCAAAACTTAGGTCACCATGGATTGCATCTACACAACCTACACAGACGATGTGACAGGCATTACAAGCACAGCCCTATTATTATTATGTTTCTTATATAGCGCCAGAATCGACCCCCGAAGGGGTATCTCCGTGCTTGCCTTGGGAACCCATCCTGGCTTTTCCCTGTGAGATAGCCCCTACAGGGCATCCCCAAGGTGAAAGCCAGGCATCCCGCCGCGGGGGGCCGTTGTGGAGATTAAACAAGCTTAATGCCCAGAGTTGCAGAGTGTGAACCCATGATTAGGTCAGGCACCGAAGCGAGAATTATCGAGTCCATGGACATTTGAGCTCAAGACCCTGCCGCGTCGGGAATTGAACCCTGGTCCCGGGTCTGACCTCTGCTTCAGGGTCTGCCTGCTCTAACCAGTGAGCCACACTTCTCCACGGGGGAGTGTGCTACTAGTCTATAACGTGCTTCAGGGCCTCATCAGAAGTAACACTCTACAAACACAAGTACAATACAACAAGTAGACCCTAGTCGAGGTCCAGCTTTAAGAAAAGCAACTTACTTTAAGCAAATTTTGAAGGAGAGAGTCGCAGTCTGCTGTTGCAAAAGTAGGAATGTGACAAGAACCCCTTTTCAAAACATATGGATAAAAACCACCACAACATTCAATGAAGGCGTGAGAGAATGCATCGCGGAGAACGTCAAAACTTCTAGTCTACCAAAAAGAGTACTTGAGGAATCAAGTGGGCTAAGGGAGGTGACTCATTGGTATGGGGAAGAGTGATCCCCTGGGTGTCACAGTTTGGAAGAGAGGAAATGAACACAACTGTCAAGAGTGTAAGGGTGCTAAAAGCAAGTGTGCACCTAGCCGGCTACCAAGAAATGTTTGACATGGCTTAAGAGTCAGGAACACATAGGAGCCCTACGGAACAGGAATGTACTTCACCAGAACGTTAAATGCAAATATTTTAGTGTGTTAAAAGCTTAACAATGCAGAACATTAAGACTTATAGGATACAAAAGTTACTATAAATCAGTGATAACTAAAGTGCTTCAGAAATTCATTAAAGGTTATTACTCTGATCATTGTAAGGTGTTTTGTCAGCAGTTGAAAATCTAATCCCACATTCATACTGCATTTTATATGCCCACAAAGCAGAATTTAGACAAACGTCAAAGAGTTAAAATACAATGGAAACATGTGTTTTGACTATAATGTAAAGATCTGATACAAATGTTATATTTAATGTTATTAGACCGATTAAAGAAAATGTGTTTTACTGAGTTTCTTCTGTTTAGACAAGTAAAGTTTAACAAAACTATTGTTTTTTATACGATTTAAGACAATCTTAACTCCTCTGTGTTTAATTGTATTTTATTCCCATTTGAAGTTAGCAGCTTTTTTTTTTACAAATTAAACATGACATATGCCCAGCTATTGACAAATCGATTTACAAAGGCTTAGCCTTTGTTATAATAGCTACGCATATGTATACATCTATATACATATGGTGAAGTATGTGTGCATCATACATGTACAAATACAAGTGTGCAGCTATATATGCAAAAACAAAATGGTATTTGCATATATACATCTCAGTGAGCTCCCAAGAAAGCATTTGTGTAATTTAAGCAAAGTAAGTAGATTTTAATTTGTATAATGCATTAGTACAACAGTGCACTGGAAAAGTACTGAGCCTCTACAAAAAGCTTTACATTTTTATATCAATTTTTTTTTAAAGTCAACAAGCAGACTTGTATTTCACAACAAGATAAATATCCCAATAGAACTATGAGCAACTTTACAGTTCGCCATAGTGAAGGGCTTTGGAGACAAAAGAAACATAGGAAATATAACAGTTTATTTACAAATCTAAGAACATGAAGCAGAACTGTACTGTGATTCCATTTCCTTCTTGAAAACCTTCAAATGGATGTTTGGCTCTGTTAACATTATTGCCGTGTTCTGATAATTTGCCCAGGACAACATGCATGTAATATTTTTTTGTTTAAAAATGTGTGTTCTGGTCGACTGTGTGTAGTAGCACAGATATCTGCTCTCTGAGCAGGCAATGAAGTATATGAGAACAGTTCAATATCGCTCGGATTCAAAAGCTAACAAAATGAATATGCTGATTGGAATTAAGAGCAACAATATTTTATTAAAGAAAAAGTCTCCACATATGCATGCCAGTCTAAAGTGTATCAGGAAATAAAGTTTAAGAGTTCTGTAATTTAAAATTATTTCCTGGGATTTCGCTTTACACAAGTGGGAGATGAAGTGCTGCCGGTAAATTGGGATGGCAATTCCGAATTCAATGTGTACAAAAACACAGCTAAACGAAACGTGAATGCTTCCTGTCAAACAACACATTTCAAGCTATCACGATGGGTTTAACAGATAGGTGCGCATGGTATTTTCAAGTACCTTTATATGATGTATAATTTTATTTAGTATCCATAAAACTAACATCCTAGTCCACCCAAGTGTCTCATTCCCAAAACTCCTCCCTTAGATGCTCTTTGGCACAGTTCCGAATTCAATGGAAGCGCAGCATCCTAAGGCCTGAATATAACCTGCTGTCAACCAATGAGCATTTGCAGGACAGAAAAATGGATCAGAAACAGGTCTTAAACAGTTGGAGGAAAGTTCAATTTCAACTAAAAAAACAAAACATAAAATAATGGTAAGAAGCATATAATGCTATACACAACAGACTGTTTAGATAACAGAAATAAATCATTCTTTAAAACGGCTGAAACTAAGATGTTGTAAAGTGTATTGGGCAAAAGTCTCTTGCAATATACAACGTAGACTCTGAAATTTTACATTCTGGACTGCATTTAAAAAGATTATATTTGTGGGAAAGTTATTTCCAGGGCAATATTTCTTTCTGACAAAACCATATACTTTAAGTACCACTCAAAAAGTGGCCATAAAGAAGGGATTTTTGTTGCTGCCCATCTTGAATAGTGCAGGCTGTTCAGCCAAAAGTTTTATAATTCAGACAACACTCTCTCTATTCCCTGCTGCCAAGACAGCTCGACGGCAAATGGGACACGTTGAATTTTCCGATAACCAGCGATCAATGCAATGAACATGGTACTCATGTGAACAAGGCAGTTTCCGGAGCTTATTGCCTTGTGTGTATTCTGTAATACAAACACTGCATGTCTTCAGAGCATCATTTTCACCAAAATTTCTAGTGGACAGGTTATCTATTTGTTCTTTGGTGAGTCCTCTTGGTTGATCATCATCGTCCTCATTAAGAAGGAAAAATTGTGCGAGACTAAGAAATGGTAAAGAGCCACTTTCTTCAAAGGTGACCAATCCCCGATTACGACCCTCCCGCCTGCCAAGAGCTGCTGGGCCACCTTCCACACCACCTTCAGCACCGCCTTCATTACTGCCCTCCGTGCCACCATCATTAATGCCTTCATTAACACCTTCATTACCACCTTCATATACTTCTCCAGGGCTGGCTTCTGTACTGTCACCACTAGAACTACTACTACTGCTACTGACATTTTGTGCCTCAGCAGGGTCTGCAGCTGGATTTTGTACAGGGACAGGCACGCTCGGATCAGCATCATTATCATTGTACATGAAATAGCTTAGCTCTCCAAATCCAGTCATTATCTGCCTCAGCATAGTCTGAATAGCAACTGAGGTGGTCTCACTTAAGCCAGTGTTCAAAATTCTGCGAATTGGAATCCTGATTGTGCTTACATAAGTCCGTACACCTGCACGTTCAGATCGAGAAAATGTGCGACGGAAACCACCACGCTCACTTTCATAAGTAAATGTGTTTGGGGTCTGAGACCTGGAGCGAGTTCTATTAGCTATGCTGTCTCTTTGGCGATATTCCCCTGGACGTACTCTTCTCACTTGTAGGTCAAGGACAATGGTTGGAGGTCTTTGTCCAGGTGCTGTAGGCTCACTGCTGCCGGTAGTTTCTGAAATTGGTGGGGGTGGCGCATTTCTGGCTTCTGGTGTAGAAAACTGTACTGCATTTGGACTTGGTGCTTCTGTCCCAGTTGTATGCTGTCGTAAAGTCACATGTTGCCTAGTTCTTGAGCTCCCATCAGCCTCATTTTCTGGAGAATGATTCAAAGGATGAGACCATGTCACATGCCGCCGGGTTCTAGAGCTTCCTTCTTGCTCATTGGCTAAAAACTGATCTGAAGATGGAGATGACCTAGGAGAAGTCTCACTCACTGGACTGAGAGGTGACCTACTTCTATCAGTCCTTGCCCTAGTTCTTCGCTGCTCAGGACTCCTGCTTCTTGCTCTTCTTTGACCTCTCTGTGGAGAAGTTTCCTCAGCAACTGCTCCTACAGAAGTACTATTTTCCATTCCAGTCAATCTTACATTAGCAGTTTCAAGACATGCATGTTCTGAATGGTTTCTTCCCTCACAAGATGTCGATGGGCTTGAGCTTTCTTGGCAAGTAGCTTCTGCAATTGTAGATTCTAGACACACTGCTTCCTGACTGGCAGCCTCCAATCTGACCCTTTCTAAATTGGCAGCTTCTAAGCCAATCCGTTCTAGACTTGCAGCTTCAAAGCTAGCTCTTTCCAAACTGGCAGCCTCTCTGCTTGCCCTTTCCAGAATAGCAGCTTCTGAGATAGAGTTAATCATTTCCAAATTGCTAGCTTCTGAAATAACACTTTCTAAATTGGCTCTTTCAAGGATGGAGGCTTCCAAACTGGTACCTTGAGCGCATACCTCATCTTCAATAATGCCATCACTGCTAGCTCCTGCATGAATGGCTTCTTCAGTCATTACAACTTCTGAATCAGCCATATCAGCGCTAGCATGAACATCTGCTGCAGCCTCAGAATTGGGAGTCACACTGTCACTTGGACTGCCATTTTCCATTACTTCATCTGTATTAGAAGCACCTGCAGATGGCTCATTACCACCCTCTGGGACTGGGTTGCCATTATTTCGATTAACATTGATTTCCAAACTGAATCTGAAGTCACCACTGTTTGGGTTTGTCCGGCTTACAGCTCTCCAGGACTGGTTTCCTCGTTGTCCACTTCTGGTTGTGTTTCCAGTTTGCCTCACAGAATTCAACCAATCTATAATTGAATCTCCATTGGATGCATCCTCTCCAGATTCTGAACCTGTTAAAGATAAATTCCAATAAAAAGTTAACACTCTGGAGTCATTTGTCTCAGTTATATTTGTTACATGCCTAAGTTCACAATGAATATGAAAGCAACAGTCCTATTTGGAAGTTTAACTCATATGAAAGGATCTTTCTTGACTTCCATATCCATTCCTGTTAGTCTAGCACATTTTGAATGTGTATGCTACAAAGGTTCAAAGATGGACACCTACTTATTAGTAATATTCATTAATACATAACACACATGTGGATATACTGCATACCTGGTGGAAAGCTCAGTAGTTTCTAATTGCACCTTATAAATGAGTGACGCTTTGGACTTCACTTTCTTGTTGGATGGTACCATCTAAAGGCTGCGTCCCAATCATGTAACAGTTATTTGCCCTATGAATGCCATGGAGAAAGGAGGGGGCCATGTCCCCTCCGCCCCCTCTTGGAGCAACTAATAGCCCTGGAGACCGCTACCCCTCAGGGCCAGCTACTGCTATGTCCTGGGTAACTGCTTTTGCCAAGCGAGACCAAACAAACTCCACAGCCAGCAAGCAGGAGCTATTAAACCACTTCTGGAAGCGGAGTTTATCAGTGTCCATGCCCGCTGTACTGTGGGCGGGGAGACCCCCCCCCCCCCACAGACCCACCACCCACAGACAGACAGACCCCCCCCCCACAGACCCCCCACATAGATCACACACATACATATACATACATATATATACACACATATATATACACAAGCAGGTGAATTCGTTTTTTCTTCTCCATAAATCTAGCTTGACAAAACTTTATTGGCATTCGCTTGCACAGTTGCTACTTTCATGTTGAAAGACTGAAAATAATCCAAATGAAAAAAGAAGGTGAGCTGGCAATGGTTGTGAGATGGAATTTCCACTTGCTGGTGAAAGTTGTGCATGAAATGCTAAGCGCGAACAGTCACGGATATTTAACAGATTTTAATATTAACTATGCATCTACAAACGATCTTCATTTATAAAAATGAAAGTAGCAACTGTGTAAGCGAATGCCAATAAAGTTTTGCCAAGCTACGTTTATGGAGAAGAAAAAACGAACTCACCTGTTTGTAGTTGACCAACTAAATTTGGTGTTGGCGTGCCTTTCTGAGAAGGGAGGTAGTGTGTGAATTTGAATGTGGATGGCTCCGGTGTCGGAACGCTGACCCGCCCCGCAGGGTTTGCGGCTCATTGATCGGAGCACTTTTGGTGGAATATATACACACATATCCATATATATATATATATACATATACATACACACATATATACACACACACATATATATATATATATATATATACACACACACACATACATACATATATATACACATACATATACATACATATATATACACATACATATACACACACATATACATACATACATATACATACATACATACACATACATACACACATATACACATATACATGTACATATATATACACACACATATACACATACACACACATATACATATACACACATATACACACATACATATACACACATACATATACATACATATACACACATACACATACACACACATACATACACACATACACACACATACATATACACACATATACATATATACACACATATACACACATACATATACACACATATACATGTACATTGCGGCTCATTGATCGGAGCACTTTTGGTGGAATATATACACACATATCCATATATATATATACATATACATACACACATACATCACCCGTGATCAAGAGGTAGGCGTACCTCGAAACGCGTTGGGGCTGTTTAATCTTTCTGCCAAATAAACCTTGAGCACTGAGAACACAATTTGGGCCTCGACTCTGGTTTCTACACACAGGAACGTACCAGTTTTTTGCTTCATTTTAAGGATCGGCGATCCTGTCGAGCGCCCGCCGTGCAAGAGGCAGAAGCACGCCGCTTCTTGTTGTATACACACATACATATATACACACATATATATATATATATATACATACATATATATACACATACATATATATACACATACATATACACACATACATATACATACATATATATACATATACACACATACACATACATATATATACATATACACACATACATGTACATATATATATACACACACATACACATATACACACACATATACACACATATATACACATACATACACATATATACATATACACACATACATATACACACATATACACACATACATATACACACATATACACACATACATATACACACATATACATATACACACACACATATACACACACACATACACATACACATATATACACACATATACACACATATACATATACACACACATATACATATACATACATATACACACATATACATATACACACATATACATACATACATATACATACATATACACACATACACATATACACACATATACATATACACACATACACATATACACACATACACATACACACATACATATACACACATACATACATATATATATATATATGTGTGAATTAACACCTTCACAAGAAAAGATACGTGACCCAGAGGGGAGAAACACAGGAGCACGTTAATGGACAAAAGTCTCGGGCGAATGCATTTCAGCAATTTCTGCCTTCCTCAGCGCCCCTCCCCAGCTGCTCTTCGTGCTGCGAATAATCATCCTGTCACGCTGTTGTTAACGATCGCCATGCTCCACCCCCAAGATGTGATTCGGCCATCCTGTGTAGCCCCATGTAGTGGAACTACATTTCCCACAAAGCCTCAATGTTGTGCCTCATGGGAATTGGAAAGTGCTGTGGGGTGATGAAGTTAGAGTTGGATTCAGTGACAGGCGCAGCCCTCGAAGTCCATTGGGAGGTGAGGCTAATGTGCAGTTCAGTGACCCCTCTAGTCCCCCTTCATTAGCCGCCGCAACCTCTCAGCCTGGCATCCTTCGCGTGGGTAGGCACAGGAATCCCGGTCACCCAAGAAGAGGATATGAATATCCTCTAGTCGCATCTGTCAGCCAGGCGTCCTGGTGGGTACTGGACTCTATTGCAATCACAAAGAAGGTGCTTCACCGAGCTGGCCAGTAAGTCCAAACCACTTCAGCGGCGGGAGTACACGTGAATGCGCCCTGGCTTGGCGCACAATGTCTGAATTAACACCTCCTTCCTTCACAAGTATATATATATGTGTTATATGTATGTGTGTAATTATATATATATATATATATATATATATATATATATATATATTATACACATGTATACACACACATATATACATATACACACATATACTTGTTTTTTAACTTACTGGTCACCAGTAGGTAAAGTTAGGATCAACTTTTCCCCTACACAAAGTGTTTTTTGTTTTGCTAGTAACTTTGTTGCAGTTTGACAAATCGCCACAAATTTTTAACCAGTTTTCCGTCCCTTAGCAGCTGTTTGGAAAGTTTTGGGGTCTTTCATGAAGAGGGGGACAAAATAATTTGGGGGGTGTCCCAAAACGCTTCTGCCCCATTCAACGGCTATGGGGATTCTGCAATTTCTAGGCACTACTACAGCAAATTTGGCAGAAAGCCAGCTTTTAGGTCTCGCCTACGCAGCAAGCATCACTGCATAGGAGGACCTTTAGCCATCGCACTGCTCTTTTTCGAAGCACACACTCGTGCTTGTGGCGGCATCCACCTTGCAGGAGCGAGCAGGGGCCCGCCACAAGCACGAGTATGTGCTTCCAAAAAGAGCAGACTGCATGCACACTTCATGCACCACTCCCAGGCTTGTTTAATGGTTTCACATCTGCCGAGGCATGGAGCAACGGAGAACAGCCGCACAAGTGTTGCAGATACAAATAAGAAGTGCTAGCCGCGTGTGAAATCTGAATTCTTGAAAGAGCAGAGCTTCTCGTTCCAGAGTATCATTGAGTACATGTTTTTGTTTAATATCCAAAACGTATTAGCCTCTTCAGTAAATAGATTTTTAATTAAAATGAGGGTATGTACACACAAATTTAAATTCTGTACGATTCCTCTAGATGGTGCTGTTGTAACATGTTTTGTTGTAAACTCATTCAGCACTGTTAAACTGTACGCAGAATGGCGGTTGCATGTTGGTTTTACTGTAATTTTATACCACACTACCTCGTTTTCCTTAATCAATTTCAAGATACGTTGTCACAATTGATGCAGAGTGACCTCCACAAAATTATAGTATCCCCTCAATCTCTCAGCTCTGATCATGCCAAAGTTTTTCTTTACCAGATTTTAAGAGGTAGGTATTACTATGTATCACCCTTTTACGTGTTAAGATGAATGTAGAAAATGTTTCAATACCTGAACCGCCTTTTTGACATTTATTTTCCCCTTTTGAATTGTATTTTTCTTATTTGTGATAATGCTGTACTTCGTTCCTGGCATAAAGCTTTGGTTTCATTTGGGTGCAATATGACAGTGTCCAGGCTCCCTCAGCCTCTCTAGCCATCTATTTTTCTTTACTGTTCTGCTTCTTATATTGTCACAATGTTTCCTGGTTATGTGCATGTAAATTTTGAGTAACCTTTTTACAAGTTGGTTTGATTTTGTTTGTGACACTTAGTTGGAAATGTAAGCCAAGAGCTTAAGTAATACATTAACTTTACCCTTTAAATGTGCAGACGTGGCACTATTCAGCCTTTTTTCTAGCAGGGTAATAAACCGCCAAATCGTGTTTAATTGTGGTCATGGTTTACTCTTTTTGTGAGGAGTACTTTTAACCACAGATTCCTCAACTTTTGACTTTCAGATGCCTTACAGAGTCTTGCAATAGCTCCAGCGTGCTCATAGGTAGCGCCATGGGACTCACTCAAGACCCTGTGTCGCCTTTGAGCGCCTCCCCTTCACGTTGGATGCCAGTGCCTAATTATCTGCACCGTTTGATGTGGTCCTGGAGCTCCTCTCTTTAAGAGTTCAGTTCTTCCCAAAGCCTTGCGAGTTATGCAGGGTGGATGATGTCTCCACCGAAAATGACAGACTTCGAACAATGTAGCCCATATCAAAAGCAGATGCCGGTCACTAATTAGCACACCGCGGTGCCAGAGGTCTAAACATGACTTCATGTCCTGTGACGTATGCTCCCTGATGCTTGCTAATGCCACCAAGGAACAACAAGCATTGGTATAGCCAATAGGTCACACCGTTGGGACATTATAAGTGTTTAGCTATGCAACAGTTGATGTTGCACCAAGGATATTGTGCTGCATAATTAAATACTTGTAAGGTCCCAAAGGCGAGACCTATTGGCTATGCCCATGCTTGATGTGATTTGGTATAAAACAATTCAGAAGTTGCAGGGTTATTAAATTTTAAAAAATGTACATCGAGGGACGCAGCTCCATCGTGGAGCTCCGCTAATCCATGTGCCAAAAGCAATGCCGTGAATGCCTGGCAGCAACCTTACTGGTAAGTTGTGGCCACCATTTTAGGTTTCAGGGCAAGGACCCGGGCCTAAAAATTGGAGTGCATAGCGCTTGAAGGGGTCAGGGTAATTTAAGATCTTCCTCGGCTACTAAGTACTGGATGCTAAATAGCTTTATAGAAGGGCTCGATAAATGTCACCATAGGGAATGGATTTTATCAGGACGAGCTATTTTTAGGGACTACTTGCCTTTTCTGGACAGCTGACAACAGGTGTTCTGCTTGCTCACGAAGTAAATCCGCGAAAAAGAGGCCTTTAAATCTTATCACATTTTCTCGGCTTTCAGAGACAGAGGGTCAAAAGTCAGTTTGTCTTTCTACATTTATTTTTAGGTCTTGGCTGTCGATAGCAGCGCGAATGCGCTGCTCTCTGCATTCGAGAGCTTTTTGAAATCGATACGGTTCAGGAAGAGGTCTTGAAGCCCCGCCCAGGATTCCTATTGGCTTGCGTCATAGTGCATGGAAAAAGGTGGCTTCTCATTGTAAAGGAGGCTTCTTAGTCCTTCCTCGTTAACACCCTGTTAACTTTTGGCCCCTTTTGGGATCTTTTAATGGCGGTGTTCTAAGGGATGCTTTAATTAGTGTGTGAGCACTATTTTCTTTACTAAACCGCGTGGGAGAATGGCGGAGCTGGTTACTCTTCTGTACCAGATTCAGTTGAAAATTTCTCCACTCCCACTCCAGCTGTCGCCGGCCGTCTCCATTCACACGTCAGTGAGTCCAGCCCCCTCTTTCTACCAGACAATCTTTCTGTAAACTCCTCAACAGCGAGTGAGTAGACCATACTTCACGTCTCTGCGCGCAACCAAACCGTAACCACCTGACACGGGGGTGGAGTCTCACCGTTTGTTCCATGTGGTTTTTACTCCAAAGGCGCAGAAGCAACAAAACTATGACAATAGCAGCTGGGGGCTTTTTCAAGTAAATTTGTTTTAGGCCGCAGTGGAGCAATATTTCACGGTTGATCTGAATGGAAAACTATGACGGTGCTTTGGTCGGCTCGCTAAAAGTAGTAATTGACATCTTTAGGTGTATTTTTGTTGGTTTCCGAAATTACTGCGTGTGCGCGAGATGAATGAACATGCATGTCTGTGCAAGTACTTTACTACAGACTGCGGTTCTTTGATGTTTGTGTAGCCAACGTGCCATCGTGGGCTTCAGGGTGGGCCTCGAACTCACTCAAAGCGACTAAGGATTCAGGAATTTTAAAAAAATTCCAGTGGATTTTTAAGCATATGTTATTCATTTTATTTGAACTTCTTTTCATTATATTAGTAGAGGAGATGTTCGTTTTTTACTATTAAAACAGTTTTACTGCTGTTATTCGGTCCGGTCTAAGGATTTTGCAATGGGATTCACGGTTAACAGCTTAGACTTTGTCGTCTTGCTATTACCATATTGGTGTTTTTGAACCAGACTAAAACGTATTTATGAAATTAAGCATTTCTGTCTGAAGAACTGTACACTGTCCCGAGACTCCACTCCCACCTCCTCCCTCCTGCCGTCGCCATTCACAGGGCAGCGAGTCCGGCTCCCTCTTCCTTCCGGACACCCTTCAGCTTCTTTGCTCATATACCCCTTGTGTCCTTGAATGTCTCTAGTTGATCACTTCCCTCCCTCCTCCACTGCATTGTGTTGTAATTGTATTAATCTAGCGCTTCATTTCTCTCCTGGATGTATTTCCTTGAGGTGTTTAAATACCTTCCCGAGACCACCCCTCCTTCCTCAATTACATCTACACCCCACCCTTTATAAACAGATCCTCCAGACTCCCTTCCCATACTGTTTATAACCATGATGTGTGTAAATGTCTCGCACATTATCCCTTTCCTCTTCTATTGCAATTGATTGGTAATTAATTGCAAGTGAATTTAAAAGCCCTTCTCATATTACCCCTGTTCCAGCTGTACTCCATTTATCTCTTTTGTATTCTCGCCCATCATACCGGTCCCTCGTATATTGCTTGTATACCCTGGATGTATTTAGAAGTCTTGCATACTACCTCAGACATCATCTAGTGCATTTATACCGCAGATGTATTTTAATGCCCCTCATATCGCTGCAGTCCTCCATTTATACCTCATGCATGTGAAAATCTTTTACCAGTTACACCTCGCTGTCCTCTATAGCTTTTATACCACAGATGTATTTAAAGATCTCGCTCATATCACCTTCACCGCGTTCATTGTAGTTATACCGCAAATGTATACAAATGTCCCTCTAATCTCACTTGAGTACTCCATTTATACCTTTGATATATTTTAATCTCTCAACACCCCTCGCCCTCCTCGAATGCCTATATGCCCCTGATGTATTTAAATGTCTTTCATACATTCCCCAATTCCTCCATTGCTATTATATCGCAGATGTATTTACATTTTCATGTATAGGCTCTAATACCTTCTGGTCGAGTCCGTGCTATATGAAACTGCAACAATAAACAAATGAACAAGCATTGAAAATGCACTAGATCTCGCCTTTGATTAAGTTAAATCCATTTGCAAAGCAAATGGAATTGTCTAGCAAAGTCGAGACCCATTGCATTTTTAATGCTGGTTCTTTCTGTGACTGAAGTTAGAGGATTTTATAGCGACAATCGTGTTGAGACAATTCATGGGTCAAGTACATTATAGTTAGGCAGAGTAGATGATTAAAGTTACTAGATCTGCAGGTCTAGTAAAATTTTAATGAGTTTGAGCCCTTTATAGTACATTGTATAGAAGGTCCACTGTACAGTCAACTTGACTAGTCTTGAAAGGATATCACTTAGGCCAATGGCTTGTATCTTATTTGAAAGACCAAGGTTGGAAAAGACTGGAAAGCAATCATATAGAACAGTTCTCACATTGCGAAGGTTCTTTATTTTACATTATTTCTGCAGCAGCTGACCTATTTAAAAGGCCAGGACAACATAAGGTTATGATTTTACCAAAATCTGCAGGTATTTCAGCTTTGAAGAGTCAAGCTATGAGTGGATTTTCTATTGTGTTATTCAAGCCCTGTTAGACATTTGCAAAGTCTAGGTGTCCTGACTTTGTAAGATTCTCCAGTTTTACGATTTAAGCATTATTAGTATAGTTGTAGCCTGAGTGGATGAGAGTTCACATCAGGCGCGATCCAGCCTGTTGGGTTGGTTTTTTTTTTCTTTAACTATAGACCCAAACATTCCCACAACATTGACTGCAGCAAACACATGTTCATGCATTCTTTCATATCTTGAAAAACACCTATACAGGGTGCCCTCCAACTACAAAATAGCTCTAATGTGCAAACGTGAGCTACTTTTTCCAAACATCTGGTTTACGAATGAGGGACCATTATTACATTTTAGCTGCCTCTTGCATTAAATTGTCTTAACTGCAGTGCAAATCAATGGTGAAAAAAAATCCCAATTTTTCCCCCTCAAAAGTCCCCATTTCCAGTTGCAAGTCTATAACATGTATGGTATTGCATTATAATTATATCTATGTAGCGCTACCCTGGCAAGACATTGAAGCACTTTATAGCAGGCAAAATGCTGCTATGAAGAAACCCAGCTAGTGGTTCACCCAAAGGCTATTGTAGATAACTTTAATTAAGTGTGTGCTCTTACAGCAAGCTGATTGTTTGAAAAATGAATCCTTTTTTAAAAATAAGTTTCATCTAGGACTGATGGTTGGGGGGGCCACGACTGCTCCACCTGTTCAACTCCTACACACACACACACACACAAGGCCTTACTCCCACAATGGCGGCAGAGGAGATGTCCCTTATCCCCAAACCAGGGAAAGACCAGAAATTAGGGTCTTCTATGGGCCCCATGGCTCGGTTAAACACGGACGAACATTTCCACAAAGAACTTAGCTGCTGGACTCGACCGCTATCTCTGAAGTCTCACAGACACAATCAATTTGGATTTGTTTGTAATATGCAGGAAGCAGACAATGTGCGCCGGGTGGCCCACCGCCACCGGATTCCAGCATGCTTTCTGTCACTGGATGAGGAGAGAGCACTCAATAGGGGGAATTGACAGGGTTAGGCCCTAACATGATCTCCCTATATGGCCCCTGTGGCCACAACCCGTGTCAATGGGCACCAAACAGTTCACATCGCCAGTGGCTAAGGAATCCGCAGGGTTGCTCCGTCACCCTTCTATTCATTCAGCACGTCCAAGCTTGTTGTGGCTACAACATATCAGGTGTTGTGTGTAAAGGTTTGCTGGTAGTGCATTTGTATGCAAGTTGGTCGATGACTGGATGAGAGGTGGTGAGATTGTTAATTCAGTCCTATTGCGTATGAATGCAAATGGTCCTTGAAAGTCCGTAGTACATTGATTTGAGCGTTGGGTGGGCCCTGTGGCTGGCAGGATGAATGGCATTGTGCATGAAAGGCGTGTGAACGGACAAAAAATGGCTGGTCCTTTGACAAGGTTTTACAGTTCACCTCCAATAATCAGGGTTCAATATTCTGCTATTTATAGTATTTGATCTTTGTTACCTAGTACTCCAGGAGTTTCTAAAACCAACTGATACAAGTCTGTACTGTAGCGGTGGATGGACTCCAAAAGAACAATATTTTTGAAAACTGAACACCTAGAGGTGCACAGGGTGGGCTATCTTGCATTCATCACACCCACTTATTGATACAGCCCTCCAAAAACCGAATGGCTAAAATCACACCTTTTCTCACATTTCTGTAAGAGATTTGCAGCATTAGTTTATTTGTAATTTGTGAGAAATAAGTGCGTTGTAAGGGGGGGGGGGGAGAATGCACCACATTTACCAGAGTCCTATTCTGTTTTAAACTACAGCAACAATCAAATGCTGTTCTTTTCGTCAATCTACTTGCCACATTCCAGGCAAAAATGCAACTTCAGGTAGCATGGATGGTTAGACTTCGATGAATACTTGCACTCCATCCAGCAATGACTTATTGCATTGAAAGTTACAATAACAATAATGCAATGCATTATACAATGAAATCCTGCACTTCCAGTTCACACCAAAATCGTATATATCATAGTTACAAATCATCCAAACACGGCTTCACTCCAGTAACCATGTTCTTTCCTCGAACTGGATGGAATGGTAGTTGTATATTTGTAGATAACAGTAGTTTATACCTCGATTCTCTTCGCTGTTTGGTGGCGGAGGGCCTTCCTTGACTCGCTGCAATCTTCTCAGTAACTCCTCTTCTGTTATTTCACCTTTAATAAACATTTTTAAAGCTTTATACAACAGCCCAACAAAATTCAATTTTAATCAAGCTTGACAGTAACTGTAACACGTCTTTAATACTGGTTATATTTGCAAACAGATGTACATGGCAATATTCAGATCACCCCATTGCTTACATTTATTCTAATAAATATTTATATTTTTCATAAGTTATTGACTAAAAATCACTTAGACAAACAGTTTTAATGTATCTCAATAGCACAAATGCAGTTAAGTGAACAAAAAGTATGAGAGCTATAGCAAGTGTTTTACTTTTAAAAACCATATCAGACTTTTGTTGATCAACATTTTTTTGCAGAAAACAACGTAACACCATGCACAAATTCTCACTATGCTGGAATGGCCACACTTAGTGCTCATTAAATTAGTATAGATAAAACGAAAACAGCCTTCGAGCCAGTTACATGGAGTGTTCAAGGGAAATCGATCCACGCACTCTGCATGAAACCTGCTTGAGCAGGAAAGTGTGGGCAATACATAATTAGGCAGATGGCTCTGGTCTACAAGACTATTACTGCAATCAAAGATGCCCATTTACTATTTAATAAAAGTCATGACAAAAACTGGATACATAAACAAAAAATAAAATACAGTAATGAGAATAGATTTATCCGACAAACCGGGCACAACTTTACAAAAAATAAACTCATGATCTAAAGAGAATGTTCTTTACTTTGTTCACCAATAAAGGTAAATCATGAGGCTAGTGGACAGACCTGGATCGAAAAATGGCTTATTGGATTTATCAAGTAACTTCGAGCAACTTTGCCTACAGTCAAAAACTTTAACCCCGTTCTACAGATCAAATATGTTCACCAACTTGGCAAGAACTTAGTTAAATTGAAACTAGACTACGAAAACTCAATTCAAGCTGAAATGTTTACATCCATAATTACTCCAAGAGCAGAGCATAACTTCCCTAGTAAAAAACAAGCATTTTCAACGCAATAGGTCTCGCATTTACGTGAGTTTGAGCTATTAACATTGCAAATGACAATGCCTTTTATTTTCGTTTTTAAAACAAATAAAAGGCATGGTCATTTACAATTTCAATATCTTAAGCTTGCGTAAATGCGAGACCTGTTGCATTGCAAATGCTTGCTTTCTATGGCGAGGCAGAGTGAATTGTTGGGGTGTGTATATCAACTTCAAATTTTTATAACGCCGGGTGTGGAGTTCCGAATACACGCGTTAATGTGAAGTATTTTATTGTTTGTCATGGTGTTATAAAGGCACGTTGTTCTATTGACTAAGCAGTGTGCCATTTTCGTGTGTAAGTGTGATCCTGTCTCCTCAGGCCCCCCTGGTGCCATCTCAGCAGCAGTGGAATTCTCAGGTTCCCAAGGCAGGATGATGGAAGACCAAGGTCACTCGTGGTCTAACAGTGCGTTGCGTGATAGCCCACGAGTTGACTGTGGATGGAGAAATTTCAAAAGAACTGTGGCACCAGACGCTTTCACCGCGAGTAAAGTATTCATCTCACGAGCTGCTTTGCGTACATACCACTCCTGGCTCTGCCAAGCCGTGATCTGCTTACTGCTGCTAAGCTCTGCCCGGCAGAGGAGCCGTGTTCAATGTGTCACAGAGTGCAATTCACACTCACCCGTGAAGAGCCACCGGTTTGGTGCCAGTCGCGTTTGCATGCTCCACATCGGTTCACCTGACCGAGTCTCGTTGATCATGTGGCTCTTCTTGCTACTTGGATGATGTTTAAGCGCTAAACAATTTAGCAGGTACAGGACATGGCTCTTAGAGACGAAGTTGTCCAAGACCACAAAATGTGTTTAAACGAGGATCCTGGGATTAGAACCATGTACGAACGGACAGAAAGTAAGCGGTTTGGACAGTAGACTATTTGGAGCGACCTTGTACATCGGGCTGTGGGAGGTGTACCCCTACATCTTGGAGCATTGTCTCTGGGCCCAAGCGGAATGTTTTCAAAGCGGGTATATTTTATGTGAAGTGGACGGGTGATGGGGAGGGACAGAGCAAAGTGTGGAGATTGGAGGTGGGGATGGGACACGGGGCGGGAGAAAGAAGGAGGAACAAGAACCCTCTCTTTTAGTAGGTAAAGCAGGGTTTTCCCCCTGGCCGGGTCTGATGAGCTGAATAAACTGGGGACACACGGTTTACCCTGATTCGTTTTAGTTCTTTCCGCGCCTCCCTTGTTTCCAAGTGCACATGCTTAACACTTTAATGACAAGCCCATCGCAGTGAGGCTTCTCGGGCTGGGGTTGAGGCACACAGTCTGGGTGGGACTGGGGCATAGGTCGGCCTGGAGCGCAGAACAGCCTCCGTAGTAGAATAAGACGGAACCGAAGAGACGCGGGAGCGAAACACTGAGCGTGCATGTTGCCGTGCAGCTCGTGCCAGTGGCGGCGCATGCGATGTTCGCTCGCTGTGTTGGAGTACTGCTGCACGGCTTGTGAGGCTATGGGAGGGGGCCGCCAAAGCTACAAACAGCCCTTGCACGCCATGCTGCATGCCGGAGGAGCCTCCCTGCTCGAGAAGAGCTACCAGGAGGCCATCAAGACGGGTGAGTAGCCACACTGCAGTGTCTGCGAGCACCGCGCGCTACTTCTGCTTGAGTCTCTCCTTTTGCCTCTCTCCTTGGGCAGGCTCTATGTCCAACATAGGTTTCCAGCAGAGCACTCCATATTGACTGGAGACACTCAACACTAATGTTCCCAGATTCACGATTAATATTAATGTTAACATGACCACTACTAAAATGGAATATACTGTGGTACTGGAATTTCAAATAGGTGCCGGTAATGCGGTTGAGGGCGGGTTTGGGGGCCTCTCGCTGTGAAGGTGCCCGAGTTATTAATCTCTGCATTAGGGGCTTCCATTAGACTGGTGCCAGGAGGTTCCAGCCGGATATTACAAGGATGGTGGCGTGGAAACCTTCCAGCTCTGTATCATGTTTTTTTTCCTTCGGTCTATAATAAGATAGGTAAAATATGCACACAAAGGCGGATTGTTCCAAACCGTGCAGCGGCTTGCGCAGCTTGTTATCGAAACAGAAGCGTCAGAATGAGCTCCAGCGTGCGCTTTTAGCATCTTTGGGGGAAAGCGTGCGTCCCTCGGCGACCCTGTGCTACCCTTACCTTTAAACTGCTCACTTCTTTCAAACTCGGCATTTCTACTCCTGCCCCACGCCCTCCCCGATCCATGCCCTTTCTAGGTACCACAGAAAACATGCATGCCCGCTTTACGCCAGGAAGGCATTTGTGCAGGTATCATTTGGCACATTTAGGAGTTATTGGTTAAATTGGCCTTGTCCTATTTGCAAAATAGTTTGATTTGTGCAACCAATTGCTTTCCTTGGCAGCTGATCTGTTCTCTACCAAAAAGCATCAGTGACTGGAGACGGTTCTGATTGCATACCCTGGCGACCTATTCATTCGATGTGTGTCATTTGGGCATTATGGTGCCAGTGGCTTATCAAAAAAGTGCAAGATATGCAACTGTTTAGCATACACTTAAGTTTGGACTTAATTGCCATGTGTCCCAAATGAGATAAAGGGTGAGTACCTGCTAGAGCTGCGTGGGATCCTCTCAGCCAGCGTAGGTGGTTGGCATCCGCCGGTTCAGGGCACCCCACGTTTCAGCCACAGAAGCTGCAGCTGGGATGGGATGGGTCTGCAGCTGGGCGTCCGAATCATCGAAGAATGTACGCTCAACCCTTCCTTTAAAGTGAGCGGCAGAGGGGAGAAGTTGGCAAAAGTTGGCAGCTTGGCGCTCCTAGTACACAGGTAGGCAGAGAGGCTCTTGGCGCACTGGGCCATTCACAGAAATTCCCCGGTAGGTGACGCTGCTCCACACTGCGGAACACCCAGTTAAAGTGTTCGGAGCCCATCTACTGTCTTCTAGACGCACAAGGAGAACCTCTGCCGTCACCAGCTGTCTGCTTCACCTGCGTCTCTGTGAGGAGTCCCGGACGCAGCTGGAAGTGCCAGGGGAGTGCGCCACTCCGAGAGGACCCGTGCTGGTGCTGAGCTTGGCACAGGCGACTCATCGGGGATGGTAACTGAATAGCCAGAGGGAGGCTGCGGGGAGTAGTCAGAAGAGGGGAGGGGGTTGGTACACCCCAGGATCAGCTCTGGCGATGATCGGCGCATTTAAGAGAAAAGTGTGCATTTCACCCAAAACGTTAGCCCCAATGCGAATATGCAACTAAGGTGGGCGGCGATGTCCCCATGAACATGGCCACTGCAGCGATCATAAACAAGAACTGCTAACTCTCCAGTTTAGAGGCGGCGTCCTGATAAAGCCCCATCTCTCACTGCAGTCTGCGTCGCCTGCAGAAACAGAATAAGCAAGCAGCTGGAGCTGATGCACGGGCGCCCCCTCCCCGCAGTGAGCTCGTCCCATCCCTAACCACAAACCCTACCTCCTACTGCCGACAAGCACAAGGGAAGCGCCTGTAACTAACAAAGACAAGCTGAAGAACTGAAGTGACATCGCGGGCGTACTCCGGAAGTCAGGCAGCCTTTGTTTGGACGTGGGCGGGGCCTGCTAAAAAAACAGGAAGGAACCGCCGGGGAGGACGTCTGGAACCCTGCAGGCTCCATGCTGAAGTCCCGGCACCATCAGAGGGACCGTGCGAAGATCAAGAGCAGACTGTATGGCACCAGAGGCAACACAGGGCTCCCGAGTGCTGAGGAGACCCCTGCGACATGCCAAGAGACGGCCAAGGAACCTGCACACCGAGCCAGTGAGTGAGAGCTTGGCTGGGTGCATTGTCGGCACCTTGAAATGTGTACGCATTACGGACATCCAGAGTTGAGCGCGCATGCGCATAGAAAACAACAAGTCTTTTCCGCGTTGTTGAAGCGAAACCGACAAGCGCACGTTCCACATGAATGAAAGCGCAACAAGCAGCCAAGGCGCCAAAGCGCGCCCACGAGGTCAAATCTCCGGCAGGAGAAGCGCGTGACAGTCTGCTGTCCACATTCCCCCAAAAGTGATAACATAAGTTGTATCGCTCTAGACAGCAAAAGCTTCGCTTTCGTCTAGGCTCGACCTAAAAAACTGCATAAAGCTCTCCATGGAAGACAGAATTACATTTAAACTGGCATACCTCAAACGTAAAAATATACACTTACGTTGGCCAGAGAATCTATATTGTGCATCACAAAAGCTCCAGTCCTACTGGAGGCTCCTTTGCCAAAGAGTAACAAATTTTAATGCAAAGAACGACCCATCGACCTTTTTGGCACCCACATAGCCAACAAAGAGTTGGTCATCTACCCAGAATAGTCTTGGGCGATCCAGATAGAAAGATGGCGGACGTTTTGGATCCTGATGGTGGAGCCTCTCCCTCTTTTGAAGGATGCGGAGGCGGAAAGAAGGTTGGCAAAGTGATGGATTAACCAATGTGGAAAGCAGAAGATTTCCACCATGTGGCCGCCCAATACCAGAAGGTATGCATCTGTTACCACAGTGAACTCCAGTTAGGAAAGGGAGAGGGATCTGCCGTTGACCCAATTCTGGTTCTTTAGCCACCACTGCAGTTAGTGTGCAATGCCCTCCGAGATCTGGATGCAATCGGAAAGATTCCTATGATGCTATGTCTACTGGCACTTCAGCCCGCATATGCCACCAGGAGGATGCAGGAGGCCATGAGGCCCAGCAGCCTCAGGGTCATTCTGACCGAAACCTGGGATAGAGGCAGAAAGATCGGAATTCTAGCCTGAATATCCGGACTCACTGCTTGGGAGGATAGGCCAGAAACCGCGTCTTGTCCAGACCCGCTCTGATGAACAGGAGCTTCCGATAGGGACTCAGGTGAGACTTCGGCACTTTGATAGAGAACACCAGCAAATGCAGGTCTCCGTACTCTGGAGGTGTGAGACCACAGCCTGGGGCAAGCCCGCCTTCAACAGCCAGTCGTCGACATAGGGGAAGACTGGAACCCCTGATCTGCGCAATGAGCTGCGACCACCGCCATCACTTCTGTGATCACCTGAGGGGCGCTGGTAAGGCCAAAGGGGAGCATGGTGAACTGAAAATGCTCGTGGCCTACCGTGAACCGTAGGGCTGGCAGGACGGGGATGTGGAAATTGGCAATCTGCAAGTCCAACGCTACCATCCAGTCTCGAGGGCAGACCAAACCTGAGCCAAAGACAACATCTTGAACTTCTCCTTCGGCAGGAAGCAGTTTATGTCCCGGAGGTCCAAGATGGGTTGCAGATCCTGGTCATTTGTGGGTAGCAGAAAGTAGTGGGAATAGCAACCACAACCTGCTTCTGGCACAGGGATGCGCTCGATGGCTCTCTTGGCAAGGAGAGCCGCAACTTCCTGGCGGAGAAGGGCCACGTGATCTTCCGACATGCGATGAAATTGAGGTGGCATGGATGGAGGGGTAGTCTCGAAAGGGAGAGAGTAGCCCCTTCAGACAATCTGCAAAACCCACCTGTCCGATGTGATGTTTTGCCAGTGGGGGAGGTGATGGCGAATCCTGCTGCCCACTGGCAGCCCTGGAGGCTGCTGCAGAGGGGGCACTGGTGAACTGGCCTGCCCACTGACCCACGACACTGGGTCTCACGTCCCCAGCCGCACAGAGGATGGACAGTTTGCGCAGGCCTGTGGCCCTGGGCAGAACGTGGTGGGCACCCCTTCCGTAGACACGATAGGGGCGAAAAGCAGACTGTGCAGGCCGGGTGGTAGCGAGGCCTAAAGATCTGGCCGTAGCCCTAAAATGCTTTAAGTGCTCTAGTGCGCTGTACACTTTGTCGGCAAACAAGGACAATCCTCGACATAATGATCCGATGACTAACACCATACAAAATTGTCGTGTGGCTCCGTTATGGACATATGTCCACCGAACTCCCTACAGGGCTTAAATCCTGACTTTCGTCAACATCTTTGAGAAGAGAGAAAGAGATAGAACAGGATACAACTGGAAACACAAAGTAACAAGCTATGGAGTACCAAAAACCGTTGGCGGCGACGGCGTGGAAAAAAGGGAACGGACGTCATCACGCCGACGAGGCTCTCTTATGGATCCAGTGACGTCAGCGAGGTCGCGAGTGGAACCTTGACTCTGTGACGTCGTCCGCGTCGGCGAAGAGAGCTACAAAAGTTTTGGAATGTTGCTGGCGCACGGGATATTCACATGGTGAGGAATCCACTGGCAGATGCATCCATCAGAATGTACAAATCTCACTGATTATCACCATTCAGAAATCATGGAAAAAGAACTGAAGGATATGGGTTATCCCAAATAACTAATAAATCATTTAAGCGTGCGAGATTTTATGATAGGGACCACCGTTTAAATGTTAAAGAAAAAAAAAGAATAAAACCTTTGAAAGAATAGTCTTTGTAAGTCAGGATTCAGGCATGAGTAACAAAATAAAAAATATAATCAAGCGGAACTGGAAAATCCTTAACAGTGGACTTCCGACGCCGTTGACTAAACCTATTTTCATTTACACGCAACAAAACTGTTGGCTCAGTGAATGATGAAGTACTCCAGTCTCCAAGCCCTTCCAAGGACTGAGTGTAAAAAAAAAAAACAAGCATTTGCAATGCAATATGTCTCGCATTAGGAAAGTTTGAGCTATTGGTATTGTAAATGACAATTTTTTTATTTAGGTTTTGTTTTTCAAAATAGCGAAATTAATAGCTTTGTCATTTACAATGCCAATAGTTATAACTTTAACAAATGTGACACCTATAGCATTTGGAATGCAATATGTGTTGTATTTACGTGACTTACATGTTTTGATATTACAAATAACAATGGCTTTAATGTTTTTTTAAATAATTAATACTTAAAAGTGATTGTAATTTATGATGGCAATAGCTTAAACTTTTGTAAAGATTATGTTCAGTGTATTTTATTGTGACTAAAATCCAAGAACAGAAGTGAAATGTTAAAATTTGTTACATTTGCAATAAAGCTAGAAACGTGGAGCGAACATATTTGAACCAGTTGTTGAACGGTAGCGCATAGTTATGCTGTGGTAGCGCATAGTGATGCTGTGGTAGCGCATAGTGATGCTGTGGTGGTGGTGAGTGATGCTGTGGTGGTGGTGAGTGATGCTGTGGTGGTGGTGGTGTGTGATGCTGTATGCTATGTTTTATTTTGCTATCCTATGTTTTGCTATGTTATGTTTTGTTCTTCTATGCTATGTTAAGCTATACCGTTTTGTTAAGCTATACCGTTTTGTTAAGCTATACCGTTTTGTTAAGCTATACCGTTTTAAGCTATACCGTTTTAAGCTATACCGTTTTAAGCTATACCGTTTTAAGCTATACCGTTTTAAGCTATACCGTTTTAAGCTATACCGTTTTAAGCTATACCGTTTTAAGCTATACCGTTTTGTTAAGCTATACCGTTTTGTTAAGCTATACCGTTTTGTTAAGCTATACCGTTTTGTTAAGCTATACCGTTTTGTTAAGCTATACCGTTTTGTTAACCACCTGGCTGCTACGGCACTTCAAGGATTTCTGTGTAATTTCCATTGAAATGAATGGCCACTCCATGACGAGCTGACCTTGTCATTAGCATGGAAGTGGTTAAGCTATACCGTTTTGTTAAGCTATACCGTTTTGTTAAGCTATACCGTTTTGTTAAGCTATACCGTTTTGTTAAGCTATACCGTTTTGTTAACACCTTAGCAGCTATGGAACGTCCAGCTCCAGTGCTGAACGTTCCAGTGCGCAGGTACAGTTGGAACGTCCAACGGCCGACGGCAGCACTCCAGGGGTAGTGGTGCCGTTGGACTGGCGCAGCACTTATGAGGTTAAGCTATGCTACATTTTATTGAGTTTTGCTAGGTTTTGTTATGCTATGTGTTTTGTTTTGCTATGCTCCATGTTTTGTTGTGTTATGCTAGGTGAGGGAGGGTGAGGGGGTGAGAGGGTGGTAGAAGTTATTCAGACATCAGAAGGAGGTATATGGACAGCAACAAAGTACATGACGGAAAAACCATATTGACATTACATTAAGGTTATACATTCATAGGTTGCATTTTGATAATATATATCCCCGAGATTTGTGTTGAGTGGTCGCAAAGAAATTACTTAGGAGTGCGGCAGATTTCATGTAAGGTTCAAGAGGTTTTCCAAGCGCATGGGTGGAAGGGGCGTGATAAAACATTTGTGCCCGAGCAGGAGGAAAAAAAGAGGGAAGCAATATGCGGCAGTAATCGCATTCAACAGTTGGTTACAATCAATCAATAAATACGTTGGTGACAAGAGATAGAAGTGTTGCAGAGAAAGAGCATGTCAGAAAAAATGCCGCATGTGGCATAACAAGCAGAAATTTAAACGGACGTAGCCATATATTAACCCCTTAGGTGCTGCTGACGGCCAATGGTCGTCAGCAGCGCTACCTCCCCAGTGCTGCGCACGACCATTGAACGTCCATCCAGCACTAGTTCTAATGGACAGCGCAGCACTGGGGAGAAATGTTTACACGCAGCTAAGGTGTTAACAGTTTGTTGTTTTCCCGATGTAGGATCAAAAGGTGGACATCGAGAAGGGAAGAAGAGCGAGACTTATTTAGACGGGGGTACGTGAACACTATGCCGTATACAAAGGAGGAAAGTGAGCACTAATCTAGCGTCCATGGTGCACTTGCGGGCAGAGAGATAGTTTTATTACACTATCACAAACGTTTAAAACGCATAATGTCAATAAACGATCACAAAGGTTTATAACTAGGGCTCCTAGTTTTCCGTTTAAACAGATTTTTACATATAAATACAGACGGAACACAAGTTTTCCCTTATCTGTATTTTTATATAAAAACGGGAAAATACTAGTATATTTGTTATTGACTTCAATAAATCACACCCCCGGCCATCTGGCGTCTCCTCCTCAGAGGGTTAAGAGGTGTCAGCCCAGCTGAGACAGCTTCCCGGCGCGCACACGGCGCACCCGAGTACTTCACAGGTCTTTGAAAGACCGTTTACATCTTAATGAGGCTTTGTTGTTCACCCCTCGGCCCCCTGCCTCTTGACCCTGCAGATTGCTCCAGCACCAGTCTTTTCCTCTCAGACTGGACTAAAGTTGTTCTCGGGCCCGAGGCGGGGCTCGCTGCCGAGGTGGGTGGTGAGGGGTGAGAGCAGCCACTACAGAATGCGGTGCCGAGGCCCTGGATTAGAAGCTCACAGGGGGTCGGAAAGTAAACAGAGGAGCCCATAACGGTGCAGCTCGGAAGACTCCTACCACTGGTCGGAGTCTTCCTAGCTGCATTGTAATAAAGGCCTTTTACGTGTTGAGACACCTATCCACAGGCTTCGCCACGGTGCAAGAATACACCCTTTAAGGCCTACCTATGGTGGCATCTGACATAAGGCATCATTGGCTTGTCACCATAACTAATTCAGGACAAGAGTACTGAGCATAACCTTTCCAACATGGCAGACTGAAGCACACATCTTCTGCCGAATCCAATGCTGCAGGCAAGGTACTCAACAGGTAGTTTGAGTCAAAGGCCTTCTCTTACTAGTGATTCATCAAGTTATTTTTCTGTACATTCTATAAAAAGTGGCCTGTTGGAAACTACAGGAAATTTCAGACATGTCAAATTGACCCACACAAGGTGTGTGTAGCTCGTCGAGCACTAAATGTATTTACTTTGCATTCTGATGCTTGAAGTCCTGGCATTATGTTGGTAAAAAAGACAAGAACGAGAATACAAACTACAGAACCCAGAACTAGATGAAAGATTTACACTTGATGTGATAAATCTTCAGGTTGGAGCAGGTTTGTAAAGCAAGCCTAAAAAGGTCTGGAACTGGCACATCTTCAATTTAACCACATGTGGGTCATTTCGTCAACAAAAACAGAGCAGATAAGGCATTTATCACCCAAAACACAATTATAGAACAGCACCGTGCGCATAGTATTTACACTCCAGCTGTGTGCAATACTTGCATTTGGAGTCTTGCTGATGCTTTCATAAAATCAGGACTACAACTCCCAGGATGCAAATCATAAAAGTGGACTGAAGGAGCTATTCATAAATGGGCTTGGGCAGCTTGGAACTCTGGAACAATCTATAATGTTTGCATAAAATACCCTCAAACAACTGTCTAAAGAATAACTGACATTCCGTGGAATTCTGGGGTAACTGAGAGAACTGTGAGTGGCCATGTTTAAGTTGTCTTTTATCATTGAGGCCCTGAAATTGTACTCAAATCCATCACACTAGGAGGGCTCAGAACCCCCTTCAAGTTTAGGTATCTAAAGGCCTTTTCTCGCAGAGATACTGAATCTCCTGGAAATTGTGACATCATTTTGTGCATGTTTTGTATTTTCCTTTCAGCTTGTTAATTTCACTTTGGCATAGATGCAATTAAAGCAAAACTCTGTGATGAAGGACATTCTTCCACAATGCATAGGGGATTAGGGACCGAGTTAAAATAATTATATGAACACTGTTCACTGAGTTTATTAAAAATGAGGGTACTGTTTTGCAACAGCTAGCATTAACAGTCATAAATGCTCACTCTTTCGAATAGTGTGCTGCCAGATAGCACGGCAGGTGGTTTAATGCTAGCATTTATGATTTTGAAACTGCAAGGCTTGGAGACAAATGGCTTGTGATAGCACTTTTAAGCATATTTGGGACATTCTGCAAATGGCAACGTTTTCAGACGAATGTATAGTGTTGACCAATAACAACCGAGTGCATGTGTGCATCCACAATTTAAATAAATGTGGAAAAATACTAGCTGTAGCGTCATCTTTTGCTTGTGACAAAAAGAAATGTGGATAAATACAGAAAAAATGTCCAAAAAATAAATATGGATAAATACAGACGGAAATGGCAAAAAAATAGATACCAAAAACCGGGAGCTCTATTTATAACACAAGTGCAGGAGTCCTGCATGAGCCAGGATATGTAAACAATATGCGGTTTACGAAGAAGGAAAGGAAGCACTACTCAAGCATCCACGGTGCACTTGCGGGCAGAGAGATAGTTTTATTACACTATCACAAACGTTTAAAACGCATAAGTGCAGGAGTCATGCACGAGCCGTCGTTAAATTATCAAAGCCGAGTGGTAGATTGTTCAGGTAAGTGTTATGGGTGTAGTTTTGTGAGCGACTTTTGTTATGCAGTAGCTTAATGAGGAATTCCAAAAGGGTGCTGCTATAATAGAGTCGTGAGAGGGCAAGTCAAATATTGGGCTGGTAGGATTTTGTGCCGTGATGGTAGGCACATTTGTGCAAGAACAACAGCTGGGTATAGGCATTGTATAATCAGCTTACCAAAATGGATTGTGTGGAAGGTGAGATTATTCTAAGAGGGAATAATAGTTTAGTGCGGGCAGGAAGGGTGTTGCGGGTAGGTGCGGGTAGTAATCGTGCAAACGGTGAGTTTGGTAATGTGAGCAATTACAAACAAGCTCTCAGCATTGCTTTGGGGGGTGGGGGGGACTCTGCGAGTCCTAAAAACGTAAAGTCACGAGCGGCGCTCACACGCGGGGCTAATTCCCCTGCGGTGCAGAGCGTTCTAAGAAATGGGCGTGGTCATGGCAAGCTCAGCTCGTCATGAGCACAGCGCCACCGTGCAGCGTGACGAGCCGAGCTCGTCACGAGCACCGTGGCGCTGCACGCGCCCACCTCCCCACCAGCGCCGCAAGGGAATTAGCCCCGCGGCGAAGATGTTAAGGAAAAAAAAGGGGGGGGGGGGAGGGTGCATGGAATCATAGGTGCACATTAGATTGAGCCCATCTGATAGAGTTAAAGGTGACGTTTGAAATGCTGGATAAAAGATGTAGGTCATGTTTTTTGAAACTCTTAAAATGACTAACAGATTATGTGAACTATTGAGAAAAGTGGGTACTGAATTGGAACAATGTACAGCAATAATGTAGAATTGAGTTGTTGAAAGTATTGAGCAACCTATGAAGTTCTTAACTATACGAAAATTAATATATTGTATTTGCCTACAAGATTGAGATTAAAGGCAACCAAACAGTTATGTTATGTTAGTTTTGTCTTTAATAGCGCGCGGCTACTCCATAGAGTATCCCGGCGCTTTTATTGAAAACCAGTAGCAGGGTAACAAAACACAGTAAAGCAAAGTAATGCAAAGTGGACCAAGAAGAATCCAAGAGGAGCGAACTACTGGGCGAAAAGCCAAGTTTTGAGGCCTTTCTTAAAAGTCAGCAAATTAGGGGTGCTGCGTAGTGCCATAGGCAACGTGTTACAAAGCTGTGGCGCCAACAGCGACCCCCAATGCGGGCCCTTTTTACTCGAGGGACCACCGCAAGGAACAATGATTCAGATCTCAAAGATCGGGTCGGATGGTAGAAGGCAAGCCTCCTTTGGAGATATTTGGCTCCCGTGTCATGGAGAGCCTTGTGGGCCAAGGTCAAGGCCTTAAAAACGATCTGCTTCCAGATAGGCAGCCAGTGAAGCGACTGTAAATGGCCTGAAACTCTGGCTCGAGTTCTGGACCACCTGCAGACGTTGCAGAAGATATTCCGGCAGGCCAAGATACAGGACGTTGGAGTAGTCCAATCTTGAGCCAATTAAGGCCTGCACCGGCACCTTCCTATGATCTTCTCAGAGCAAAGGAAGAAACTTACGGAGCATCCTAAGGAGGCCAAAACATGTTCCCGTAAGACCAAGGATCTGAGATCTTAACGTGAGGCCATTGTCCATCTTGATCCCCAGATTCTTAGCTAGCTGGGACGAGTGCGCTGGAGGAAACATTAACAGGCCACCATTCCTGCCAGTCTGGATCATAAGGGCAGCCGAAGAAGAGTACCTCAGACTTATCTGAGTTGCACTGGAGGCTATTGAGCTGGAACCATTTAAAAAACAGCCCTAAGGCACTCACGGATACTCTCTCCATCAAAATCTTCTCCTTTCCTGCACGTAAAGAGGAGCTGGGTATCGTCGGCATAGGATACGATCTGGGCCCCATGAGACTCCGCCAATGCCGCGAGAGGGGTCATAAAGATGTTAAAAAGAGTCGGGCTCAACACAGATCCCTGCGGAACTCCGACTCTCAAAGGCGGCATCACGGCAGAGCTGGCTGAGGCCCAGACCGTTTGTCGACGGCCGGCCAGGAATGATCTAAACCAGCTAAGCACCGTCCCCCTCAGACCGATCTCATGAAGTCTGGTGAGGAGACCCTCGTGGGGGACGGTATCAAAGGCCGCCGACAAGTCCAGCATTACGAGCATAGCTTTGCCCCTCGAATCCAGCGCCTCTTTAATGGCCTCAGACACCTCCAAAAGCGCCGTCTCGTGCTTAGATTGGGGCGGAAGCCAGATTGAGTGGAGTGCAGCAGATTGTGAGATTCCAGAAATTTGGAAAGCACGATATGAACATGCTTCTCCAAGATCTTAGCCAGCGCAGGGAGGAGAGAGATTGGCCTGTAGTTGATCAAGGCCTCCGAGTCTAGACCAGGCTTCTTGAGAAGGGGAATGACCATCGCCTGCTTCCAAGCCTGCGGGACCACCCCCGACTCAAGGAGATATGAAAGAGTGGATTCGCCAACGGGTTTACAACGTCTGCCATTTTCGCCAGGAATTTGGCCGGACATGGGTCAAGAGGCGACCCAGATTTAGGATTGGCCATAAATGCCAATGACGGAAAATCTGCCAAGACTGAACCCGAAAGGGCCCACGGACCTGGCCTATCTTTGGGGCTCGGAGGTACTTCAACTACCCTCAAGGGAAAAGAATCCTGGATCAGTTTGATCTTGGTGGTAAAAAAGTTGGCGAGTGCGGAAACCCACGAGTCAGAGGGAGCGGTCTGGGTCGAATTAGTTCGAGGGGCCGTGAATTCCCTGACGATCGTAAAAAATCTCCTTACAGGAATTAGAGGCAGCCTCTATCCTCCTCGCAAAGTAACCTTTTTTCTCCAGGAGGATGTCCCGATGGTAGGCCTTAACCGATGTCCTATAGACAAGCCTGGCCGCTGGATCGTACTGAGAGCACTAAGCCCTTTCAGCCACCTTGCACTGCCTTCGAGAAGCCGACAGTGCTTCAGTGAACCAGGGGGCAGAAACCCGTTTCGATGTTAATCGGGGGGCTGTCACAGGGGCTAGATCATTCAGCCTGTTAGCCACGCCTGCAGGGACTCTAAATCCCTCTCCAGGTCTCCCGTGAAAGGGCAGGGATGATCAAGAGATGCCCGAGCTAGTATCTCTGGAGTCTCCCAATGAAACGCCCTAGGGGCTCGCCCCAGCTGCCTAGGAGCGGTGCTAGATGGTTTCTTTGTGCCTAGTACATGAAATTTGGCCATCCTATGGTCTGACCAGAGCACCGGCAGAAGTGACAGGACCTCAATGGGGGACGTGGAAAAAACCTGATCCAAGGTATGGCCCTTTTCATGCGTTGGTCCAGAAAGGTAAGGAGCAAGGCCTAGGGGAGCTGTGATCTCAGTTTGATCATGTCAGGGTCCGATCCCTCATCCATATGGAAATTAAAATCCCCGGTCAGGATGCAGCGCTCCGCTCTGAGCCAGCACCGAAATTGCCGACTGGAGCTAGTCAAAGAAGGAACCAGCCGGTCCAGGGGACCTATAAACTAAAAGCCCTTTAAGAGATTGATGCGGCGCCAAAGCTATAGAGAAAGCAAGGGCTTCAGATCCTGTAATAGCATCCGTGGGAATAATGGAGCAAGCGGCAAGTTTATTCACCACAAATGCCACACCCCCGCCCCTCCCAACCAATCTATCTTGCCTGAAGATATTATATTCTGGGGGGATTGCTATAGCTATGTCGGGATTAGACGAATCCTCAAACCATGTCTCTGTTAACATCAGACATAACGGCTTTTCAGCGGCCAGGAGATCATAGATATCCTGCACATGCCTGCGTGCTGATTTAGTATTTAAAAGCAGACAAAGATGCTTCACACTGTCCAGCTCCCTGTTTGGTAAAGTGGCCGGGGCATTGTCTGGTACCCAACCATAACCAGGGCATCGTCTCTTACCCCTGTATCGACCCGTAAAAACTTTGACAGCCCCAGGGTACCTTTTGCAGAGACCAAAGCTCATGCGACGTGTAACAAACCCTAGTGGCAGTAGGAAAAGGTAATCCCGGTGATGGAGCCCTGCCCGCCGCTCCGCTCGCCTCCAGGGCGCTGACGGGCGCAGACGGGCTGGAGTCTGGCGTGACTCCGGCGGTGATCCGGTGGTCCTGCTGCGCGTGACCGCTGCGCATCAACATGACTTCCTTTAAGAGGAGGTCGAGCGCAGGGCCGGACTGGGAAGCGAAAGCAGCCCTGGCAAATTTTGCCAGACCAGCCCCCGCCCGATGCGCAGCGAGCCAGCCCCCGTCCGACGCGTAGCGAGCGCGCGCAGCGCGCGAGGCCGATGGCCATTAGGGGGGCTTGGGGGGGTTCTCCCCCCAAGAAATTTTTCAAAAACGACATACCAAAATGGTGAATTTTACAGCACATTTTTCATTACATATTCAAATTGTATCAACTTTCAAAGCACAGTAAACAGTAGATGATGACCATAAAGAACATCAGGTTACCCACCCAGTCATATGTATCCATAGGCATTCTTTCAGAGAGCACTAAAAATAGACACAAGTAGTGAATCAGAAAGAACAAAGTAAAAGTGAGACCAACCCCCACATGGTGTGTAGCCGTGAGCAACCACTATGGGGAGTTTGGGGGGTTGAACTTCTACCCCCCAAGAAAATTTGGGAGACAAAGGCCAAAACAGCAATAGATCTGGTTATGTTTCGTACGTGGGGAGGAGAGAGAGTGGAGGAGGGGGAGAGAGAGAGGGAGACAGAAGAAGAGATAGGGAGAAGTAGAGGGAGAAACACAGGAAGACAATGAGGAAGGAAGGAGTGGAATGAGAGAAAGATGGGGAGAGGGATGGAAAGAGATAGAGAGGGGGAGGGGAGACAGAGGAGAGGGAGGGGGAGAGAGAGAGAGAGGGAGAGAGAGGAGAGAGAGAGGAGAGAGAGAGGTAAGAGAGGGAGGTGGAGAGAGAGAGAGGGGAGACAGAAATACAGGGATATAAAAGAGAGGGAGGGATAGAGAGAGGGAGAGAGAGAAAAGGATATAGAGAAAGGGATAGAGAGTAAGAGAGATATGTGGATAGAGAGGGAGAGAGAGGGGGAGAGAGGGAGGGGGAGAGTTAGAGGGGGAGAGAGGGATAGGTATAGCGACAGATTGAGAGGGATAAATAGAGAGCGCGTGAGGGAGAGAGAGGGATAGAGAAATAGAGAGAGGGAGAGAGCGAGAAAGAGGGCAAGAGAAAGAAAGAGTGGGAGGGAGGGAGAAGGAGGGTGAAAGAGCGATGGAGAGAGAGAAAGAGCTAAGAGAGAGAAAGAGCTGAGGGAGAGGGAGAGAGAGAGGGAGAGATCACACTGTTCCCTTTTCTGTCCGCATTTGTCTTTTCTTCTTCCTTTCATCTCTACACCCCCGACTAGCTCTACTTCATGCATGCATGCCAGACAGAGCACGACTGTGCTACCTGTACGTCCCAATATTGACAGCGGGCAACACTTAAACCAAAAGGTCCATAGTCATAGAGCCGTTTTAAGGTTATCGGCATGAGATAAATGCACATCCACCGAGTCTGAAATGGAACACATTACGCAGTCTGTGCTTATCCCAACACCAGCCAAGGATCCAGCCTTCCTGGACCAAACTTGGACGCCTCTGAGTCAGCATTTCAAAACTTGTTGTGAACTGCAGCTGATCCAAAAGAAGACAACTTTTTTTTACAGCACGTTTGTCAGCCTCACTTTCCTTTGGTCCCCAAAGTGCAAACAAATGCGTGATCATGCGATTAACTCCAATGTTTAAACACAACTGGGTTTTTAGTCAAAAATAAGTAGATTTCACTGTTAGGAGTTATCACAAAGGCACATGATATGGCAATTTCAATGGACACAATGGGGTCAGGTTTGCAGGATGCACCACCGTGTACAGTTATACTACAAAGATGGCCTTTCTGGCTCTGCCAGTGATTTACAACAATAAAGTGTGTCTGCATCTCACTGAATAGTTTCTCAAACTAAGAGCAAAAATAGCTTGGTGCAGCCTAAAGATTCCATGCACAATCCCTCAAAGTTACAGCAATTGCTGATCACTAATATTAATCCAACCCATGCCAAGGCCGTGATTAAAGTAGGAGCATGAACAAAGCAGCCAGCCAGCCTGGACTAGTTTCAGCATGGTTTAAGCAGTGAAATAATAACTAGGCGTGCCAAAATAATTTCCTTTGCCATCGTCTAAGATTTAAGCAGCTCACTAGAGCCTCCACTTGGTAGAAAACACATCCAGAAGTAATGCGCTGGAAATAAAGATGCAAGGGTCTGCAGTCTAGAGAGATTTTTACGATTTGAGAACATGCATAACTTATGAAAATGTCACACATAGCAATCTGAAACCTTGGCAGCTATGGGCAGGCTCTAGCTGACTACTCCGAGGGACTCCAAGACTAGAGGCCTCATGTAACATACAGAGCTGTGCTGTGCATATACGGTCAGTGGTAGGCAACTTACCACTGACCGTATATACACAGCACAGCTCTGTATGTTACACACTGCGGTAACTGTCGGATTGGAATCACATTGCTCTGCAGCTGCTAATGTATTTTCAATCTTGCAATATAGATTAAATACTCATTGGCAGTCGTTAATAATCAGTTTTTTTATATAGCGCTTCATACCAATCCTATGCAGCTTCTTAGTGTTTTAAAT
The DNA here is from genome assembly GCF_964263255.1 of Lissotriton vulgaris. Taxonomy (NCBI): domain Eukaryota; kingdom Metazoa; phylum Chordata; class Amphibia; order Caudata; family Salamandridae; genus Lissotriton; species Lissotriton vulgaris. The sequence goes on from NC_141691.1 coordinate 137,712,329, forward strand.
AAGAGGAGTTCTTACTAACAAATGTACCCAATTTAACGTTCATTTGGCCTGCATCAGAGGGACGTAGTCCGAGGCTGGGTTAGCTGGAAATTGAACTATTATAAAGATCATATCAGACGACGTAGGTGAGTGTTTAACCAACAAGTAACAATAGGATCTCTCAAAATCAGTAACCCAAGGACTTATTTACATTATAGGCACTCTGTGATCTGCAAGGTGCATGTTCTTTGCAGCAGGCATATTAACTCACTGTGCTACCTTACCATGAGTCATAACTTGTAATCTAATGGATTTGTCACATATGATTCTATTCTTTTAAGTATTATGCTTTTATGATTTAAGCGTTTACATCCAATAAAGCTTGTTTTGATTTGGATTTGATTTGAGTCAAAACTTCCACTAGACAAACCTCCAATCTTTCTCTAGAAATAACATTAATCACCAGTGTTATCTTGACATTTTTTTGTTGCCTGAAAATTGCTGGAGGCCAGAAACGGGGCAACAGGTGCTTTTCAAACCATGATATACTTGCAAACATGATACCCCCTGTTGCACCAGTCGCACCATCCTAGAGCTGGCTCTGGATAAAGGTCTGGCCACTACTCAATACTTTAATGGTTCAATGGACAGCAATAAGGACAGCAAGAGCTCCTTGGAGTATTCTGGACATGGATTCCTTGATTAGTAAGGTTTCAAAGGATCGTTCTTTGATGAGACCATTTATGAAATCAACATGTCCTACTTGGGATCTACCTCTAGTCTTTAGGGCTTCATAGTCTCATCCTTGTGAGCCTTTGGTGGAGGTAGACACTGGAAACATGTGTCCTTTAAGGTGTTCTCTTTCGCATCCATAACATCAGTCTGTAGACAAAGTGAGTTGGGTCTGTTGTCTATTAAACCCTGCTTTTTGAGGATTTTTATCAGATAGACTGATTCTTAGATTAGAACCAGGTTTCCATCCTAAAGTTATGTCTTCTTTCCATGAAGACAAGAAATATGTTTCCGTCTTCTTTTGCAGCATCTACAATTCCTGAGAAGGATACTTTAAACACAGTGCATATGCTGAGGACACTGTAGATCTATGTGTCTTATCTGGCGAGGTCACAAGACTCTAGATAGTGTGAAAATATTTTCATTTTGATATATTTTAATATGGGTAGAAAGCTTCCTCCCCGACTTTGAGTAACTGGATTAGAACTCCTATGAGCATGGCCTATGTTTCACATGACATAGTTTTACCAGGCAAGGTGACGGCTAGTCCATTCGAGGAATGGCTGCTTCCTGGGTTGACACTTGTGGGGCTTCAATGTTAGATAGATTAAAGCAGCCACCTGCGCTACCCCGTCCACTTTTGTCTCATGTTATAGATTGGATATGGGGAACCTTGAGTCCATGGAGTTTTGGTTCCAGAGTATCAGCAGCCACTCCTAGTTTTGCATTAAAATTCGAATATGCAACAATTTGGAGTTTTTGTCATTCTTCGGGTTGTGAATGTTGCTCTGGAAAATTGTTTGAGGAGGTAATAATTTGATACCTATTGGTAAACTCTGAAAAACAGTTTCTCATACCAAATATTACAACCGACCCTCTACGTTTCCATTTCACACCATGGATTTCCTTATAGCTTACAGTATGCAGGCATTGTTGAGTTGAGTTTCTTCCCTCTTTATTTCCTGTGTATTAGAGAGGTATTAAGGGTGACAGCGGGCAGAGTTTGCTTTCTGATTGGCTGTAGCTGCGGAAGTCATCTCCCTGAATGTACAGTTCAAGGTTTTCGTTTATTGTGATTTGCACGCATACCATTTTAAAAAGGTCCGTCAGACAAACCATGTAGAAATAAGTATTCAAAAAAGCTGCAAATTAAACATTTTATACATTGTAATTCTCCTGTGGTAGAAATATATGTTTCTACAAATTCCCAGTTATTCTAATGTACAAGTAGTATGCTATAGCAGACAGATAATCCTTTACTTCAGCTGGAGTGAGCCTTTTAAATCCTGCTTCATTGCAGATACCGACTTCAATGTTGTCTTCTGTCATCTGTCCTTCAAAGCTTTCCTTTAATGTTAAAACGGCTGTGTGAATGGCATCTTCAAGTTCCAGTTCTTCATTATACCCTTTATCAAGGAAAGTTTTTCCATTCACGTAATTTTCCCCATAGCAGTTGCTGTCCATGCAAAATAGGCACCAGAAGGATCAGACTGAATAAAATATGGCCTTTCCTCATCCCAACCAGCAATTAACAATGATACACCAAATGGGCGAACACCACCGGACTGTGTGTACTCTTGCATTACTGAAGCAACTCGCTGTACTAGCTGCGCTGTTGGAATTGGTTCCTGGTAAACCAAGAAATATTGCTGAGCCAACTTCCGAGCCCTCTGTACCAGTACCCTGTAGTCAGGACCCATGCCACTGACCACCACCACTGCGCGACGCGGCCCCTCCCGCCAACTTCAGTGAAGACCAAGCATTAACGACAAAGTCATCATGAGTCATTAATGATGAAAGAAAGTAACTGTAATTGTCGGTACGGGAGCCAGCCCAGGGCGGGAAAAAATAAAATACACTTACTCAGTCACAGTAACGGTCACGTCGGGCCGGCCCGGCTCCTGCTGTTGGTGGGTGGTACTGACAGACACAGGAGGACAGGAGGGCAGGCTAGTACTTCCAGGGGCGGGAGCGGGCTAGCCACCACAGTAATAATTAAATTATGGCCGCGCCCGCTCCGGTGAGGTCCTTTCAGGGCTGGCTGACTCTCTCGTCATGATGGTGATGACTGCGCAGTTCTTTTGCCCACAATGCAATGCGCATGTGGGGGGGGCACCCTAGGCGCGCAGGAGGAGGCAGGGCATGACTGCGCGCTGCGCACAGGCACCTCCCTCGGTCCCTTCTCCCTCCAGAAACCCTTCTTCCGCTTTTTTTTTAGGTTGCTGCTTGTGATCAGCCTTCTTGCTGCTTCGTGGCGCTGTAGCATGGGCGGCGCTGCAGCCTGCAGGCAGTCACAACACGACTGACACTTACACACTGATGCTGACGCTTGGCCTGTGACGGACGAACGAAAACGAAAATCGGCCCTCACTCACAAATCCGGCCCCCTCCTGACTCAAAACCGGCCTCCAACCCCTCCAGCCGACCGGGGGATTGCCCGGTGCCCGAAAGCACCAGTCCGGGCCTGGTCGAGCGTCCTTGGGCGCTAGAGCGTGCACTACACGCCCGGCGTCCTTCCCTCACCTAATATGGCCGCCAAACTGCACAACTGCCGAGAGGCAGAGACAAAAGGACCCGGGACCCGCAAAACGCGGTGAATTGACGATTATAATGCAAGTGTGAGGAGCAGCCCTTAACCTCTTGGCTGCTAATGACAAGGGTAACTCGTCATGGACTTTCCATTGATTTCAATGGAAATTATATGAGATTAATAATAATGCCTTAGCAGTAAAGGGGTTAAAAACAGGGGAACGGTAATTAAAAATAGAAAACAAATATAAAACGAGGAAGATTTAAACAGTGCCAATAAAGAGAGAATTCTAGTGGACTTGATAAAGATGGGATATCAATAGAACAATCGAAACGCGTTGACGCTTCACCCAACACAATCCGTGGAAATAGCTTATCCTACAGATAAGAATAATAGATTGTATCTAGGATTAGCAATTGAATTGTTTAGACCGGATGTGTTCCTAAATGACAAAATGTACTGTCTGTATTTGTCTCTGTTGAATGTTTGTTGGCACATATCAGGTATTAATGCTCTTGCAATCACTCCTATAGTGAATCATTTTTTTTCTTTGTGTATGTAATGTATGTTTTTAATGGTATATGAACTGGACATCATTGTTAGTGTAATCAGTTTTACAGTGTTTTTTAATTGCAAAAACTGTCGATTTTTAATAAAGAAATATTTTAATATACATTTCTAATTAGAATAGTAGTACCTATAATTCTGCTTGATCTAACAAATGGGCTATAATTTCTCTTGCTGGGAATTCCGAGACCCACTATTAGTATAACTTTCCACCACGAGATATTTACTTGTACCAAGGAAACCATTGCCAAGCCCCCAGCCTCATCTCGATGGTTCCAAAATGTGATTAAGTTGTCTAGGAGACTACTGTCCGAATTCTGGACTTTAATGAAGCTCTATTAGGCAGCTAATGAACGTAGATGCGGCTAGGAGATAGCCTCATTTAATCAAATTGAGGGGACATTGGAGACACCAAACTGCACAGAAGATCGGCTCTATGTCCAAATGCTGATTGTGAGCCTGTGCCTCATAGGTCTGGTGCCTTAAACGCCCCAAGCCTTCAGTGACTAAATCCTCTTCACAACTGTGCTTCCTAGTTCTCCTCAGAGACAAACCTGAAGAATAGCTAAGAAAGGAAACAGGTGATACAATAAATCTCCAAGGTTACATGGTGGGTTAGGAAGCTAGGTTTTACAGAACGTTGTGTCTTCTCACTTCTAGGTGGACTGGACATACATTTCTGCTGTTGGTTTAAACAGTCTCTTAACAACTAAGTTATTTGTATGCACTCGGGCCATTTTGGGAATTTGCAGCTTCCTGCGAATTGTATTTTACAGTTTTCCAGCTAGAAATAAAAAAATATATAAATTGCATAGTAGCTCTTACAGGCCTACTCATTTGGTGGTTTGGAAGCTGCTTGTTCAGTTTTTGTCCAGCACTAGAAGGACAAATGCCTTATTCTCCCCAGTCACTACCCTTGCTCTCCCTCAGCACTTCCCTACTTTCCCGTCTCCAATAACACCACCACCCTCCTTGCACAGATAACAGTTCTCTCCACTTATTAAGTATACTTCCCACAACACCCGCCCTTATCCACCTTAAATTGTCAGCCATCAGGGAATAACATCCATGGCCTTTTGACAGGCTCTTCAATCCTCAATCCATTCTTTATCACCCACACACATTGCACTATTCCCTACCCAGCCTAACAAGGACAATGGTGGTGCCACACCTGCTGTACTTCTTCCCACCTACCTCAACCTAATGCTCTTTTGTCTTTCTAAACACTACCCACAACTTACCTCTAGATCCCCCTGCTCACAAAACTGCAAACTCTTCTTTCCATTCCTGCACAAACCAAACCCATCCAACAGCCTCTCAAGTCCAACTACCCACGGAAGCCCCCAACTAAACGTCTTTGAAATCGCCTCCTACAGCTACAATATCCAGTTACTTTTCCCCTTCACTGCTCTTCTTTCATCTCCATAAAGAGTCATTTAAGCCTAACTTTTTTCCCACTTCATCGGCTGAGATCCCTGCTTATCAACTCATCTGACTAACAAGAACATATACCTTTGATCTAGTTTCATTCCCTGAACCAAGCCTAAAATTAATCACTAACCCAGACACCCCTATAAAGGATCTTAAAATCCCCTCTATGTCTGCATCCCAGGTGATTTGAACATGCATTTCAAACCAGTCAACATCCCCAAAAAATATAACAAACAGCAGTCCTCAACCCTTCTCTGGGCCAACACATGTGGCTACTCCCTGGATGCAATCTTCTTGATGCCTGAACTCAAAGTAACTGGAAACCTTGTCAAATGCAGGGACCACTATCCTATCCTTTCTTTTGATCCGCTACAGCGACCAAAAAGACCACCTTAGGAGTGAAATAAAAATCAACTTCTCTGACCATCTACTGGTGCACTCACAATCCAACCAAATGACAAAAGTGAATCAGTTCTACTGCTAGCTCTCCAAAAGCTTAGACACCCCCACCTCCTTTTACCCAGACATATGTAGTCAAATAAAAAAAACATTAACCCCTTGCATGCCGATGACGAACCCCAGCCGTCATGCACTACGGTGCTCGTGTGCTGATGACGGCTGGGGTTCGTCATGGCCCGCCCCTGTTCATTTGTTTACCGCACAGGGGCGGAAACGGGCCAGCAGTGAAGGGGTTAAGACGCATTTACTCAACAACAATACAAAAACATCAACACTGAAATTACTGCACATTATTAACTACCTTCAAATAAAAAAAAAAGGTTCTTATGACATGCAACGTGGTAGTGAATAGCCCACTGTAGAATGCAAGACAGAGGGCAGTTCCACTTTCTGGACAATAGAAAAAAAAGACATTGATACTCAGATTGAAAACCTAATGTGCCTGGCAACACAATCCAAATTGAACAGCACATTTCTTTGCTTTACAGAGTTCTACTACTCAAGGCTGGGTGTGATACAACTCACTAAATAAAAATATACAAGAAAAAAAATTTAAGTTCAAGCTGGCTCAAAATATTTTCCAATTACCTTAACTCAACAGTACTGATGGGAGAATAAGTTACTCCTGCAGTCAAAAAAATAATGAATCGGGGGAGGAGCCAAGATGGCGACCGGAGCGGACCTGTAGGCTCCCGGCTCCTCCAGCCTTTCTCCGCCGCACTGATATCCTGGCATATATCCTGGTGTAATTTAATATCTGATTGAGTGCGGCGCGGCACTGATTCCAGCGGTGTGTTTCCGGTCTCTCGACCTGCCCGGCGGCCGGAGATAGCTGCGGTACTGCTCGCAGCCCTGGACCCCGCCTGCACATTCGCTCTCTGCCGTGCCCCGGAGACCTGATGGCGGCCAGAATACTTGATCGGCGCTGAAGACCCGAGCACCGGTGGGGACCTCGCGAAGCACTGTCCGTGCTGCGCCGCTTGCGAGGACTTGAAGCTGGCGGCGAGAAGTGAGCGCTTGCTGCGCTGCGGCACCCTACCGAAACGGATCCTTTGTTTGGGGCAGATGCTATGCGGGGAGTGTCGCTCGGCCATGTTTGCTCGCCTACGTTCGCCTGGCCCCGCGCCTCACTACCCTGCTCTGTTACGGGGCGCCTCTCCGTGATGTATGCCTCACTGGCGCTGTACTTGGTGATATTGCAGCCCTGCAAGGACGCTCTCCTGTGCCACACTTATCCTGGCGATTGCCCCGGAATTTCGCCATAATGGCTTTGTTTGGTGCTCCGTGGTGTGGGGGAGAGCGCCCGTCCCTGCCAGTGGCCTGTGTTGCCCCGCCTGAGATGGGGTCCGATTTTCAAGCACCTTCCTTGGGAAGTGAGGGGCAGGGGCTTCAGCCTGCACTTTCTCTCGATATCATCCTGACTGCCCTGCGCGACTTCCGTGCTGATATGCACCAGGGCTACCAAGTACTGCGAAGGAAGCTGGACGACATGGCGTCGGCGCTGCGGCAGGGATGCAACGTTCTGACCCCGCAAAGCCTACACTCATCTCCGTTTGCGATCCATGGGGATACAGTGCTTCCTTCTGCCCGCTGGACAGAAGTGCCCGCTTCCAAATCTATTGGCGCCCGAGACCGTCCGCCTGATCCCTCTATCTGGGATACTTTGTTTCCCCTTTCACCGGAGAGTGCAACATTGTTGGATTTCTCATCGCGAGTGCCCTGGGACCTATCCACGACATTGCCGACCTTATCATCGGCTCCTGGGTTATGCCCTCCGACTTTGTTCTCGAAGAACTCATACATTCAGCAGGTCTCTGAGGATCTCACTATTACAGTCGGTGGATTTACTGGTGACTCTCGACGGCCATTTTGTGTTCCTAAGACACTCTCACTCTTTCTGTGGCCATATTGTCTCTTTGTTTTGCTGTGGCTATGCCTAGTGGGCTTCCGACGTTCGGGACAGGGCTGATGATTCTTCCCTCGCTGGCACTGACTGTCTGCCTGGTTGTGACCCCGGACTGAAACACTTGTTTGATGCATTGATTACGCATTATGTGCGACTATCACCCATTTCAGATTGTATTCCCTGCTCTGCGCGCTGGCCTCTTCCCCATTTCAAGCCGCAATTATTGTGTTTTACCATTTTCGTTTCTTCTTTGTGGGGCGACTGTTTTTTGCGGGCTGGTGGTTCAGGGACAGATGTTACACCTTGTATTTGATTAGCCGGGGGGGATCCGGACCGGAACACTAAAACGGCGTAGAGGTTGCAGACGGCTGGGAGTCCGGGAGCTCTGTTATTGTGAGGGCTCCTCCCCACCTCCTTTTTGGGAGTGGTAGATCAGCTTGTTCTTTTCTTCCTCCCTATATTCAAGTGTTGAAATTCTTCGTTTATCATCATTTTCTTTCTCCTTCTTTCTACATTTTCTTGCTTTCTCTCGCCTTTTTTCTTCTTCTTCTCTTCTCTTGCTGTATTTCGGGTTTATGGGGCGACAGACACTCTGCTAGGGGGGGGGTAGGCCATAGCCTCTGCATGTGTGTAGGGTGGGGGGTTATATTTCATTTTTGTTAGTTTCTATGGGACCTATTTTTGCTTCTTTTATAATTTTTCCTTTCTCTTGGCCCGTGTTCAGGCATACTGGGCGAGGGGTGGCGGCGGAGATACGAGTGGGATGTTGAGATTGCTACCCTGTAGCGTGGATATTGTGTGGCCATCCTGCCTGGTCGGGACTTGCTTGTCGAGATGTGGATTGCACCGAAACTGTAGCTACTGTCATGTCCCACCTGCATGGTCCTTGCTCTTATTTTATTATTTTATGAGTACGGAACAATACGACCTGAACTTAATAGTTGCACAAAAAACTTAAAAACTTAACCTTAATCACTCCTGCGTCATGGTCTTGCGGCGTCCTCCAGTCTGATTTCTGCTTAATAACCGATGTGCTGCTGTATTACTATGTCACCGTATTGCATGCTCTAGTGCTACATGAGAGTTCGTGGCCGGCCGGATGGTTGTGGGCCCGTATTTGTTCTTTATTTCGTGCACAATAAAGGTTTTCAAAAAATTAAAAAAAATAAAAATAAAATAATGAATCATACAGCTGGGAACAGACAATATGCTAGCCTCCCTATATAACAGAAGGCGAGCGCAGAAACGAGTGGGCCCGACGAAACACGATATGCTATGGCTCAGGCACACTTGGGATGGAAGGAGGTTATAACCAAACTCACGCCCCTGTGGGACGCGAAACAACTAGGGACCCTCAGAAACAGCAAGGGTTTTGAGCACTGGGACAGCATCGGGCTCTCCACAGTAGGGGACCTATGGGATAAAGGGGCGGTTATCTCGTTTGACCGGCTTAGACAGCAATACGAGCTTGCACCAACGGAATTATTCTGTTCCATACAAATCAAACACGCACTCCAATCAGCACTACCCCAGACCGAGAATTTACCGGAGGCTTCCCCGCTGGAAGATAGGCTCCTCACAGACTTTATGCCTAAGAATGCCACCTCCTTCACATACCGCAAACAATATGTCAGACCCCACGGCATCACTGAAAGAGGTGGACTGCGGACATTGATGTCATGGAGGAGGCGGACTGGCAGATGGCGCTCTCCTCCCCTAAAGAGGTGGGAATATCGGCCAGACTCAGGCTAGTACAATTTAAAATCTTGCATAGAGCATATCTCACAAGAACTACACTTCACAGAATAGGTAAGACTCACCACCCATATTGCTTGAGAGGTTGTGGGCACGAGGGCTCCTTTTTCCACACCATCTGGGACTGTCCTCTACTAACGGATTATTGGTGCCAGTTATTACGTACATCGCAAACATTGCATGTCTCCCTACTGCCTGAGCCGAGAAGATGCCTCCTCAATATCTGGGAACCAAATGACCTATCTCGGCATGGGCAAATCTGGGCAACATTGGGCCTCATGGTAGCCAAGAGGAATGTGGCACAAAAGTGGGGAGTAGCTGAAGTGCCTTCTTTGGGGGCTTGGAGTAGAGACATGGACACTACAATGGTTACGGAGAGAGCTGTGTATATTTCTAGGAAATGTCCTCGCAAATGGTCTAAAATATAGACCAACTGGAATACCTACATAGGGAACATTTGTGACCCCATTCCTGAATCGGATGATGAAAGCTCAGAAGATGAGTCTGAAGAGAGTTTATGAGTTAGGGGAGGGAAGAGTTCTATGGGGTTGTTGTGAAGATAAGGGGTGGAGCGATGGAAGAAACGAATCATATTTGCAAATATTTTTTTAAGATTGTAACCTTGAAATTAACACATGCCTACTGCTTTTCTGTTTTCTGTATTAAACTCAAAAATATATTTAAAAAAAATGAATCATACAGTTAGCAAACATACTACAAAACGTTAGAGAGGATTCAAGTCCAAACTTACATGTATGCAGGAATAAGGCAGCAGGTTGGTGTGTGAAAACAGGACACAGCTAAGTGTGAGAGCTGAAAGGAGCTTAGCTCAGATTGTTTTCTACAGTATGAATACTATTTGGCTGTAACCTGGGACTCGAAATTGAAAAACATCTGTTTTTAAAGGAGCAGTCTGAGGCCTAATAATTCAAGCAATCTAAATCAATCAACTCCACAAAGAAGCATGTAAATTTACAAATACCATATAAATGAGGTGGCTGCACCAGCAACATTGCAATACTAATGAGTCAACCGAAGGAGAAAATAATTTGCTTCATATTTGACACACCACTCAACAGCTAGACTGAAAACAACCCCTTAGTTTCAAGTAAAGACAAACAATAAATTGTGGGTAATTATGCCACTCTTGCAGTCAAATGTGACAAAATTAGTTTTTAACCTGCGCAATGCCCTCGTTTTAGGGCTGCAGTAGAAAAAATAAATTCTGATACTTTACAGGAATTACAATTTCTTAGATTACAAACACATTAATTCATCCTGGGCATATAAATGTAACTATAATACACATGAAGAGCTTAAGATTTAAATTTCTACTGGTTTTTCCAAGCTACAAGAACTCATACAATTGCACGAGATCCCTGGTAATTGAGAACAAGATGTAAAATTCTCTTACAGTGCATTCACTGCCCAACCATTTTGCATTAAACAGTAACATTAATATTTGCATATATCATTGAATATTACGTATAATTTTATATAACATACCTGGAGTACCAAGCAAGTTGTTATCCCTCATAAGCCTATAGTCCTCTTCATTGAGGTTATTTACAAACTGATAGAAGGCTTCCTCTCGATTTAATCGCTCTAGTTGACTTTGCCGTTGACCTTCCGACTGCTCTGAACCACCGTTATCTTTAGAATCTCCACTTTCCATGGTGATAAGGGGCTAACAAGAGTGAGAAGTTTCTAAAGAAAGAGTACATCAATTAGCAGGAATCATGAATATTTTAGAATACATTATATACAGAATATAAACACAATCAATGGCATAAGTACTGACGGCATCTAAACTTTGACAAATGATTTAACAAAATTAAGAAAGCTCTATAAATAACTGACCGTTTAACAGCCAATGTGTCCCATGAGAGCAGGAGGTCTGGTTTCTGGTGGTTGTATTTTATATGCATATGGATATTAGTATGCCCAGCCATATTCCCTCCTAATCACACCAGAATGTTTGCATGCGCCCATAAATAAAAGTTAAGAGATTTTGAAAACTATTAAAAGGAAATGCCTTTTATACCACATAACCTAAATGAACTAAAACGGCAGGGGAAAAAATTGAATCAGGAAAAAAAAAAAAATGGACGGTCACCTGCTGCAGCCAATTTGAAGAGGACCCGCATAATTTTTTTTTTTTTTTTTAGATTAACCTGAAAAACAGATTTATACAGTCTATTAAATAATAAGGTAGATTTAATACAAAGGTCAAAAACTCACTGCAGCGTGGGAGGGAACAGTCTTAAAGTGGACGCAGCATATATATATATATATATATATATATATATATATATATATATATATATATATATATATATATATATATATATATATATATATATATATATATATATATATATATATACATACACATACATACATATACATACATACATACACATACATACATTTTTGCACCACAGCACTTCCTCAGTTAGAAAGAATCACCACGGACACTTCGCATGAAATGCCGATAATTTAATCGTAAGTAGGCTGCACAGCAACGCGTTTCGACTTAACGTCTTGATCAAAATATATATATATATATATATATATATATATATATATATATATATATATATATATATACATATACATATACACACACATACACACACACACACATATATATATCGCCTAACCAAAAGTTGAAAACTATTTCATACAAAACAAAACAAACCTTGCTCAATCAAACAGAGGAACGTTAACTAACCAAATGAAATATGGTATGCTAATACTTGAAACTGTAATCAAGTCAGTCTACTTGCCTGTTTCCTCCAATGGCTCAACTGGATACTAAACCAAATTTTGCAAACAATGTGCGGACAGTCCAAACAATTCAATGCCGTTTTCAGCTTGATCATCTATTAGCACACTTTAACAATGGAGTACTGTTTGCACGTCAATATTACTACATTTTTTAGAAACTATTTCTAAAAATAAAGACTACCATCAGATAGTAGAACTATTAAACATAGAAAGTACTCACAGGATCTCACCCTGCCCCCAGCACAGAATGTGCTTTAAGCTGCGAAGAAAAGGGTTTTCTGTGTGCGGTTTCCAAAAATCTGAGAATCAAAATCAATTGTGGGACTCTAGAAATTAAACAGGATCTTCCAGTCAAAGAACCCATGAAAAATGTAATTCTCTGAGACACCAGAGAATGCTATGGCATGAGGTTAATGCAGCTGAAAATAAACAGAAGAAAGCTAATAGTGGGCCAAATGCCAGAACACTGATAAACACACAATGGATTTTTATCTAACAGGACCTCTAAACATCTACCGAGACAGTGGGCGGAAGAGGTTGAACATTTATTTCAGTTATGAAGTGACCAAAAAGGAGATGCTTATCGATTTCTTAAACAACTGAATACAGAACGTTTGAAAACATTGGGTTGCAGGAAAAAGTAGGAGGGACGCTTAGCGTGGCTTCATTGCCAGGATGGTGGGTTCATTTTATTAACACTGCTCTAGCAACAAAAAACAAAATCACAAATAAAAAGTTGAGGGGAATCAAATGACTATGGACTCTGCAGTACCGAGTGACAGAGGATGGTAAACCGAATCTTGGATGGGGCAATGAAGCTAGTATTAGCCACCACACAGTCCGTGATGCTCCCTGGTCAAAGGATATAGACAGGGTATAATGGCCATTCTCTGGAGCACGTTAACAGACGTGAAATCCAGACAGTCCAAGAGCACAAAGATATGAAGGTCGTATGAGAAGCCCATGGTTTTCCTATGTGCCTTTATCAAACAGACTGATAGGATTTTTCTCAGTTCCTAAACTGGAGGAAAAAAAAAAATCACTAACTTTTAGACTTTCGGTATTCACAGAAGGCATTTAGGAGTCCTAAAGTTAGGACTCCTAACTTCTGTGAATACAGACATGAGTAAGTGCTTTCTGTGAATACCAAAATGGTAGTAAGTTTAGCATTTTGTCTTAAGTTAGTTCTGTGAATCGGGCCCTGTGTTTTTTGGGGGGGGCACAAAGGTGCTGCTTGGGTCCTCAAGTATGTGGCATGAGGTGAGTGCTAGATTTGAAAAGGTGATGCCCAAGAGAGAGTACAGCTAAAATGACAAAGGAGAACCCATCAATCAACAGATGTTTTACTCTAGTGATGGGTGTACTCTGCAAAACTTGAGTTCTCTGGGATATAAAGTACCCATGTCCCAAGCGATTCGGAACAGTCAAAGCCAAACTACAAAAGGGCCAAAAGGATATTGGGGCTTATTGTGCACCTCTGGCTGTACTTGTATAAACCACAGGAGCAAGAACCCGCCAACCGTGTTGTGATTGGGGTAGAGAATATGATACAAACATGTGATATCCCAACTGGTTTTATTTAAAGGCAATATATATATTATATATATATATATATATATATATATATATATATATATATATATATATATATATATATATATATATATATATACATACACACACACACACACACGCACCACATCAGAAAGGAAACAAGGAGACTATTAGATTATTGCATGTGCTCATGGCATCATTTACATATAGAGAAATAAGAAAGGGCAATTTGCAGTTGTAACAGCACCTCAGTAAACAAATAAAACAAATGAAACAACCCAAATTGTACTTGGTGCTCAAAGTGTGTGAGTGAAAAAGACGGTGGCGACGCAGGTAACAATGTGATCAGCGTAAACGGCGCAAGGTGACTGGTGGACGATACAATGTGGTTTCAGGCGACTTGAAGATTTCGTTTCTACTTTTCGCTTGTTGTAGTTATTTGTGAACCACTTTGTATGTAGCGCCTATGATCGCGCTGAATGGTCAACAGCGTTTCGATCCTCATAAAATCGGGATCTTCATCAGGACTGGGCCGGGTTGATAACAGTGCTTTACATGGGGGGCAAGAGAAAGAGGGTGAGGGGGGGAGGGGAGAGAGTAAGGCATCAGGGATAGGGAGTAAACATGAGTCACTGATAATGAAATCAGTGTTCTAGTACTGGGTAGTGGCAAGGGAATAATTATGTGGATACAATTATACTAGAGGTATGCAAGGGGGCGGCGTGTGAAGGTTGGCTGTCTGGAGGCACGAGAGCACAGATGCAAGTGCGCAAAAGAGTGCCTGAGTTGAGTGGTAGTTAGGCTGGGAGAGCTGAATTTGTAGGGAACTGAGAAACCAGGAAGGAACTGAATGCCAGGAGAGGCGGGAAATCCTTAAAATACTGGTGGAGAACACTAGTTGGTGGCCCGGTGTGTGGGGATGGACAGAAGGCTAATGGCACATGGTCGCAAATGGAATGAATGCTCACGTATAGAAGATGTCATAGGGCTAAGTATAGCATGGTCAGGAAGGGTGCACCAAGATGGATGGTACTCAGAGGGCCTAATGCAGAGCTGTGCCAAGATAATCGGTGGCTACTTGGTAGGAGGAATTACTTAGTGTGGACAGGGGTGCGTCGTCAAGAAGTAATGGGAGCTGGACGTCTGGAAGGAGGGGTAGGACAGAGGGTAGGTAGCGCGGTAGTGAGAGCAAGAAATAGCTACCTGGCAGAGTTTGCAGAATTGCAGGGTTCCGGAATCCATAGATTCTAGGAAGTCGTGTGTGTTCTGGGGAGGTAAAGGAGGCTTAAGTACTCGGTACAGCGGGGCGAGCAGTTATAGCGTAAACAAAACAGGGACATGGAATACTGCAAAAAATGGTTTCCTTTCTGATAACGTTGTATACATATCCTCTCGAATTGCCTTTAAATAAAACCAGTTGTGATATCACATGTTTATATCATCTGGCTGTACAACATAACGGCTCCCGGTTTTATGGTATTTTTTGGTCATTCAGTCTGTATTTATCCATATTTCTTTTTTGTCAACTTTATCTGTATTTATCCATATTTATTATGGGTTTTAGGAAAAAAGTAAAGCTGAAACTGGTATATTTCCACATTTATTTAATCAATAAACATGCTTGAATGCCTGCCAGGTTTCATTGATATAAACACTCGCAGAAGATAAACCAATGCACTTATATGAAAATAACCAAAAGGCGGAAATAAACGTAAAAAACTTTGATGAAGGAGCCGGTTCAGCACAAAACAGGGAAGCACGGACAAAAATCTGCTCGTCGTGTAAGAGGACTCATGCTGTGTATGGCTTTGATATATTGCACAGTTCTCTAAAAATGTGCTGAACATGAAACGTGGTAGCAGTGTCACATGCCACAAAAGCAGTCACGAACAGCACAGAAAACTGGGGATTTTTCCCTAAATACGACCCTGTTCGAAGTGGAAGGTTCGGCAGTGAAGAACATTTAAAAACTTAGCAAAACATTAAGGCACAAGGGATAAAGCGTAAAAATGCATTTTGTAAATGCTAAGCAAGCTCCTGTCCTCGGTCAGTAGGTGAAAGAATAGAAGCATGTTGAGCTCAGATGGGTCACTGAAGAGGAGACGGGAAGGTGTGGGTCATAGGTAGCAAACACTTGATGCAGCGCCATTACAGTAAAAAAACATAGGATTGAGACAAACACTGCATAGTATGACATAACACAGGGCGACATTCCTGTATACACAAAGAATGGTACTTTTCATCACACTGAGAAATATGAGGAAGCATGGTACCTTGGAAATAAAATTTTAAAAAGCAGAGGAGGAGCTACGCGGGCAACCAAGATGGCCGCGTGAGCTCGGAGCTCCGAAGACCCTCCGATCCTCCGAATTAATCCTGTCATCTATCCTGCCCCACAGTAGTGGGAACATGCTGTTGAACTGCTGCTGATGCTGGACTCGTTCTCCGATCGAAGATCCGAGTCTTCTAGGTGAAGTTACACCGTGTTGAAGGTTGGGGAAGACGACGCCATCACAGCCCGGAATTACGTGGGCGACTGCAGCGCTGCTACGAGGTGGCAGTCTGGAGAGAAGAAGGCCGCCCCGTTCTTAGGCATTGGCCAGGTCATCCCGTGCATTGAAGTGGTGGATGAGCGGTGGGGGGGGGCGGATGCTAACGCCTACCAACTTATTGCCCCAACGACGACCGGGGAGTCTTTCTGATTGAGAGACACTCTCACCCAACATGGCCGGCAGAGGAGACCCAGACAAAGGAAAACCTAGAGTTAGCAGGAAAACTTCCCTTTCTCAACCCACTATCTCCGATCGCTACGCCCTCCCAAAGGGTTCGCCCGGTGTCACAGGACGGCCTAAAGACATGCCGCGAGATGTGTCGCCGGATGACTCAGATCCAACCCTCCGGGACGTCATGTGAGCCATTGCGGGCATCAAGGCCGAGATGCATAAACAACATGAGGTGTTAACAAACAAGGTCGACACGCTGGCCATCGAGATCAATTTGATCAGGGCCGATCAAGTCGCTCGAAATAAAATCGTCGAGTTTAACCTCTGACGTGACAGACCTAAAATCGGAGATCCGCGACCTAAAAGCTGCGAACATGTTGTTTGCCCGCAGGCTTGATGACTTTGAAGGACGGGCCAGGCGCCAGAACGTCTGTATCATTGGTGTTCCGGAGGGTGCGGAGGAGGATGCTACTGATCTTTGTCGAGAACTTGGTTCAGAACCATCTAGCACCTGGTGGACTCAGCAAGTTCTTCTCGGTTGAGCGAGCGCATAGACTACCTGGAGGCCGACCGAAACTGGGGGCCTCTCCACGCCCAATCATCGCTAGGGTCTTCAATTTTAGAGAAAGGGACGCTATCCTGCAGGCCTCGAGGAGAGGTGGGCCGCTAAAGTTTCAGAACGCGGACATCAATTTTTTCCCGGACTTCACCCAAGCGGTGCAGAAGCGTAGGCAAAGTTTCATGGATGTGAAGCGTAGGCTGAGAGAGTTGGGGATAAAGTACTCAATGCTATTCCCAGCGAAACTGCGCATCGAACATGAGCATTGTTCTTCGACATGCCAGAAGCGGCTGGAGACTGGCTGGACACTTTGCCCCAACGCAGGAGCGCGCCCGAGGAACAGTCGGAAGGGGCGTCGGGCGGCCCCGATCTTCAGGAGTGAGAGGTCCCTTCGGACTGTCTTCGGACGATGAGTCTGCTCGGCAGTTAGTCACAGACTATTGTGTTTTGCAGACATTCTTTCTCAGGGAGCGGGGGATAGGCTGACTCCTTACTCCTCTAGGGGCTTTTCGTAGATTAGTTTTTTGGGGCGACAGTCACACTGCTAGTTGGGGGGGCTTTTTAGTCTAATGCAGGGGTACAGGGTGGTTGGGATAACTTTCTTGTGTGTTTTCTTTCCTATGGCAAGGTGATTATTCTTCTGTTGAATATGCTATAGCGGCTGTTCCCTGAGGGGGGGGGGAGAAGGGGGTGTGGGGGCCCAAGGCGGAAGCCACGCCCTCTGCGAGGCCACGCCCACCTAAAACTGCTACCTAACGCTGAGAACAAGCACGTCGCATTATTATTTGTTTGTTATCCTCTGAGGCGGAAGCCGGAGGACTGTTGCTACAATTGATTTTAAAAATTGTCACTCTTTGTGTTTTGATTTTAAAAAAACCTCTGAGCTCACCTGCACGGAAGCGCTGACTTGCACGCGCTTTCTCAGCTCTCCTAGACCACCCCTGACACAGCGACCCCAGCGCTGATACAGGGAAACGCCCACACCGCCAGCGCGGTCCCAAGGCGGAAGCCACGCCCTCTGCGAGGCCACGCCCATAACCCCCCCTACAAATGTGCCGGCCATACCAGCGGACGAGCGCAGCGGGAGCGCCTAAGGCAAGCCCGTCTGCGCCCGTCCGCGCGGCCGGGCCTAGGGCCAGACCCCCTGGTAGATAAAGCTGTCACTAAGGTAACCTACTCCCGTCGGGACCTTCTAAGTCTCAGACCTCCCATCGCCTCCTCATGTGAATATATTCACGACATGAATGGACCTTCCACCAGCTGTATTCACTGCCAGCCAGCCCAGCTCAAACTCCCGACACGAGTGACCAAGCCTGCAGCCCTCAAACTCGCTTCGCTGAATTGCCGCTCTCTCCCCAAACATGCGACACTGATCAACCACCTCATAGAAGACCATGAGATCGACATCCTCTTCCTGACGGAAACGTGGCTCACCCCACACTCTGACTGACATGGTGTTTGCCACCCCACCGGGTTTCCTCATTCAGTCGCTCCCTCGCCCATTAGGTAGAGGTGGTGGTGTCGCCATCATTTACCGGGACTTTCTCACTTGCAAATCGAACGATGCACAGATTCCCGACTCTGAAAGCCTACAGTTCACAATCAAGCTAGACCCGACTAATTCACTCTCAGGGATCCTAGTATACCGCCCCCCGGGCATCCTGGCTCTTTTACCAACGCCCTCTTGGATACAGTAGCAACACAGGCCCACTCCATCACGAATTTCATGCTACTGGGAGACTTGAATATTCACTTCAACGACCCTTTAGACTCTGGAGCAGCCGACCTGATCACTGAGCTGGCGGCCCTGGACATCCGTCTCCTCAACTCAGGAGCCACTCACATCAAAGGCCACCTGTTGGACCCAGTGTTCACTAGCACCCCCACGATGCAAGCGAGAGATTTCCCTCCCCCTACCCTGGACGGACCACTTCCTAGTCCCCTTCCAACTCCCAGGAACTCTTAGGAAACCTCAAAAACTGCCTACCTACACCAGAGATAGGACCTGGTCCAGACTCCCCACCGAAGAATGGGCCAAGACCCTAAAATCAACTACCCCGGCTCACGAAGAAGACCCGGCCATTGCCGATAGCAATTTCAGAAAGTGGATCACGACCTCCCTTGACTCCGTACTCCCACTCAGAACGCGGGAAGACAAAACCAGCAAAACTGGCTCCGCCCCGTGGTACGCCCTGGAACTTCGACAGCTCCGTAAAAACTGTAAGAGCCGAACGGCTATGGAGAAAAGACTGGCAGAACGCCAACAAAGAGGCCTATCACACTTCAGTTACTCTATAAAACTGCTATTAAGCGCTCCAAAGCTTCCCACTACGATACTCGGATAAAGGAAGCCTCAAAATTCTCCAGGGAATCCTTCCTCATCGTAAAGGAGCTACTGAAAGTACCTATCTCCCCCTCCTCCACCACCCCCCAGGTAGACAGAAGCAATGATTTAGCCACCTATTTCAAAGACAAAATTGCCCGCATCCTAACATCCCTTCCCCCTCCATGTCCTTCCATCCACAGGAACAATAATTCATCCCCCTGCCAGACTGGAATACGCCCCCAACTTGCGACATTTAGGCCAGTAACGCCTAACGAGGTAGAAGTAACCTTCAATAAAATGAAAAGCGGGTCTCCTCTGGACCCTGCACCCATGAGATTCCTCAAAAACGTAGCCCCCGTTATCACTCCCACGCTCAGAGCTTATTAACAGCTCACTCGCACAGGGATCGGTCCCCGACAGCTGGAAAAGCGCTGTGGTGAAAGCACTCCTTAAAAAGCCCCAGCTCGATCCAACAGATATGGCAAACTACCGGCCAATATCTCTCCTCCCTGGGATCAGCAAGGTAACCGAGAAATTAGTCAATGGTCAACTGTCCCAATTCCTCGAGACTAACAACATCCTACGGCAATCCCAAACCGGGTTCCGCCCGGGACGGCACAGATACCGCCCTTCTTGCCGTCATCGAGGAGGCAAGGCGCATTCTAGATTCAGGAGGGTCAGTGGCAGTGATCCTCCTGGATCTCAGCGCAGCCTTCGACACAGTCAACCACCGTGTCCTCCTCCATCGGCTGGCGACAGCAGGGCTCACCGGGACGGCACTCAGCTGGATAGAGTCCTTCCTTACCGGACGCACGTTCCAGGTATGGGACGGTAACTACTACTCGTCCACCCTCCCTCTCACGAGCGGGGTCCCTCAGGGATCCTCCCTGAGCCCCACGCTTTTTAACGCGTATATGGCCCCCCTTGAAGACGTAGTGACATCATTCGGTATAAAAATAGTGAGCTATGCCGATGACACACAACTGGTCGTCTCCCTATCCCAACTAGAAGACCACCCAGACAAACTGACAAACTCTCTCACCGAAATTCACGGTTGGATGTGTGAATCATCATTAAAACTAAACGGATCAAAAACCGAAGTGATGCTCATGGGTAAACAATGGGTGACCATCCCCCCAGCGGTCTGGCCAGACGTGTTCGGGGAAATCCCCACCCCGAAACACGAAATCAAGACCCTCGGAGTCTGGCTAGAACCCGACCTCTCAATGAAGTCACAAGCGGCCAAAACTGCAGGTACCTGTTTTGGGCTTATGCAGACTACCCGCGGAATCCTTCCCTTACTTCCTCCCGCGTCCAGGAAATTACTAGTCCAAGGGCTCATACTGTCACGACTGGACTTTAGTAATATGGTCTATCTGGGAGCGCCGGAGGCTACCCTGGCCAGACTGCAACAAACCCAGAATGCAGCAGCCCGTCTACTCATGAACGTTCCCCCTAGAGTATCAAGGCTCTGCACTGGCTCCCAGTTCGCCAAAGGGTGGAATTTAAAGCCATGTGCACGGCCTATAAACTGATCAACGGTTCGGGACCTGCGATCCTCAGCTGCCTGGTTACTCCATACAAAGCCCCCAGAGCTCTACGGTCCGAGAACGAGCACCTAGCCAACATCCCCAAATTCAAGAGGACACGTACCGGAGGCAGACGCTTCTCTGTAAAAGCGTCCACTGGATGGAACTCCCTCCCACGTTCCCTCAGACTGGAGCCCAGCTATCTGATTTTCAGAAAAAAGCTTAAAACCCTTCTATTTCCCAAATAAGCCCTCCGCCCTTCTCCCTCTCAGCTGGATACAAATCTCTCATAGCGCGGGGATGCCCTCGGGTCACCAGGCGCTTTACAAGTCGCTAAATAATAAATAATACATAGACGATGGGGGGTAAGAAGCTAAATATTCTGAGTTGGAATGTTAATGGGCTGGGTGATCGCATTAAGCGAGGGGTCGTGTTGCAAATGTTTAAAAGATGCATGCCCGATGTCATTTTGTTACAAGAAACTCATCTCATTGGCAATACATGCCACGCACTCAACAGAAAAGGCTTTAAAATGGTGGCACACTCGGGGTTCTCTTCGGGGTCCCGAGGGGCGGGGATCATGGTGCGCATGTCTCTCCCGTTTGAGGTGGAGACTAGTGTGGTCGACGAGAGGGGACGCTAAGTCGCCGTCACGGGCAGGTGGGAGGGACGTACCCTGGTTTTGGTTTCTGTTTGTCCCCCCTGGCTTACAAATCGACGACTCTTCAAGATCTTGGGGGCGCCATTTTGGGCTTGCCGGAGGGCTTGCTTATAGTTGGTGGGGACTTCAATGCAGTTGAGTCTGGGACCTTAGACCGTTTTCCATCCAGAGATCTTCGCAGCTCGCAGTCCTGGCTTCCCGATTTTTTGAACACCATGGGGCTTGTCGATTGCTGGAGACTTCTCCATCCCGCTCAGCGGCAATACTCCTTTCACTCGGGAGCGCACGGCAGCCTCTCCAGGATTGACTACGTACTGGCTTTGGCTGCCCATGCGTCAGCCGTCTGAGGCCCGCTTGATGGCCAGGGGCATATCGGACCATTCCCCCGTCTGGGCGTCCTTTGATTTTGACATCGTAGTGGCCTCTAGAGTAGCACCGGTCAATCCGTGGTATTTCCGTAACCCCAAGACTCGAGACCTCCTGGCTAAAGCCATTGACCTGTATTTTTCGAAAATACGGGCTCTGACGTCGGCCTCGTCTCTATGGGAGGCCTTTAAAACTGTCCTGAGAGGAGAGGCCTTCTCCTTAATAGCCGAGGCGCGCAGACGCAGGGATGAGGATGTGGTGCGGCTGGAATCAGATTGAGGATCTTGATTCCCAGTTGGAGACTCATCCGACGCCTGCCCTGTTACATGCTCTCTCGCTCAAGCAGGCGGAGTACCGAGCCACTGCTACTGACGCAGCCAAGGTGATGGGCAGAGAACAGCAGGGGAGGATCTATGATGTAGGGGATAAGGCAGGCAAGCTTATTGCGTGGCTTGACAAGAAGGAGATGGCTTCCCGCGTGGTTCCCGAGGAGAAGGGTGAAGACGGACTGGTTGTCACTGACCCCAGTGCTATAGTTACGGTCTTTGCCGACTACTTTGAGTCTGTATACACATCGGCCTCTGATATGACTGAGGCGGACTCTGCCTCTTTCCTTGTGGGGATTGAACTTCCTTGCTTGTCTGACACTGAACGTGATGACATAGACAGAGGTATTACAGTGGACGAGGTGGCACTTGCGATACGCACCTTAAGGTCTGGCAAAGCTCCCGGCCCCAACGGACTTCCGGTAGAGCTTTACAAAATAAAGGCCGACGCCATTGCTTTGCCTTTGCGGAACATGTTCCTGGAGGCGCGCGAGGCGGGTGAGCTCCCTCCGGACCAGCGACTGGCCACTATTGTGGTCATTCATAAAGATGGGAAGCCTAGAGACCTTTGTCGGTCATATCGCCCGATCTCCCTGTTGAATGCCGAGCCTAAAATCCTGGCTAAGTTATTGGCCAACCGGTTGGTGGGTGTGCTTGCCGACCTGGTTCACCAGGACCAATCGGGTTTTATACCTCATCGTAACACTGCCCTCAACCTCAGGAGACTCCACGCGGTCATGGCAAGGGTCAACACACTCTGGGAGCTGTCCGTCTTGGCTTTGGATGCAACGATGGCATTTGATTCCCTTGAGTGGAATTACCTGTGGGCAGTACTGACGAAGTTCGGGTTTGGCCCTGAATTTATCAGATGGGTCAGACTTCTATATGCTAACCCAATGGCCAACGTCACGGTCCACGGGCGAGTATCAGCTTCTTTTGCTTTGCGAAGAGGCACCAGACAGGGATGTCCTTTGTCGCCGCTTTTTGCATTGGCGCTTGAACCGCTTGCCGCTTGGTTACGGACCCACCCAGATATTTGTGGGATGGAGTGGTCTCCCGGTTTTGAGGACCGCTTGTCATTATACGCGGACAACATTCTGCTCTACCTCACCTCCCCTTGTAAATCCTGGATTGTGGCCTGTGATGTTCTGTATACTTTCGGTAGATATTCGGGCCTGGTTATAAACTGGTCTAAATCTTACCTTTATGTACTGAACGGGGAGACTCCGCGTCTTCCCAGGGGTTGCGCTATAAAGATCGCGAGGCAGGGGTTCAAATACCTGGGCATTTATATCTCAGCCGATGCCCGGACGCGATACTCCAATAATTTGCTTCCCCCTCTTGAACGCCTTCGGCGCGATGTGGAGGGCTGGCGCAAGTTGCCGCTGTCCTTGCTCGGGCGTGCGGCATTGTTTAAGATGATGTCCCTGCCCAGATTCTTATAGGCGCTCCAGAACACACAGGACCCTGTTCCATCCGGGTACTTTAGGGAGATTGAAGGGTTGCAGAGGACCCTCCTTTGGGAGGGGAGGCCGCGGATTGCCATCACCAAATTAACGCTCCCTTGGTACGACAGCGGTATAGCTTTGCCGGATATCCGGCGGTACTACTGGGCCTCCCAGTTAGCCGCCCTTAACCACGGTTTCAACGGATCGGCTGAAAATCCGGGGTACGCCATGGATCGGTGGCTCCTAGACGACGGGAAGTAAAACAGAGCGCTGTATTAGAGATCTCTGGATGGAGGCATGACAGGTCCCACTAAGACAGCTGTCCATATTTGGAGGGGCGTCACAAAGGCGCAGGGGTGGCAGGGCAGGCTTACATTGGCTACTCCGCTTTATGACTCTGACTTGCTGGGCAAACTGTGGCACACAAAGGGGTTTGATCGGTGGGACCTCATTGGTATTTCTAAAGTGGATGACATGATGGCCAGGGGCGAGAAAGTCTTTTGCCGCTTTACAAACGGAGTTTCAACTGGGGGAGACGGAATACTTTAGATATGCCCAACTGCGACACGCTCTTATGGCGGTGATGCCGGTGGGAGAGAAGGTCCCTGAATCGTCCCTGCTGGAGGACAGGGTACTGGACGGCCATATGCCGGACAGTGCCATTTCATTGATTTACAAAAAACTGATCAATGTCCGCGCGGACCTCCTGTCGGGGGTGAGGGAACAATGGGTGCGTGATGGTGTGGAACTGGATGATGAGGACTGGCAGTGTGCGGTGTCTTCTCCTAAGGAAGTGGCTATTCCAGCTAGATTACGTCTGGTCCAACTGAAAATTCTCCATAGAGTCTATGTGACTGGCCCCAGACTGATCCATATGGGACTCTCAGTGGATGGTCTTTGTAGGCGTGGATGTGGAGAACTAGCCACATTCATGCACATCATCTGGGAGTGCCACGCCATAGCCTCTTACTGGAGGCGAGTTCATGCGGCGATGCGTGCGGTGACTGGTGTGGCTCTGCCGGCGGAGACCCGGCGTTGCCTGTTGAATGTGTGGGGCCCCACGGATTACAATAATGCTCAAACCCAATGGGTTACCCTGGGGAATATGGTGGCTAACGGGACATAGCCCAGAAGTGGGGGGCCCCTTCGCCTCCCTCTGTGGAATTATGGAAGACCAATATGGATTGGTGCATGGTTCGTGAGAAGACGGTGTATGTGGCCAGGGGTAAGCCTAGGAGGTGGAGAACGGTTTGGGGGGCATGGAATGAATATAGAGGTGATATATGCCTACCTCCCGATGCTGACCCACTGGAAGCTCGACTTTCCCCCTAGCTCTCACTTCCAACCTACATGTTGTTCCACTGACATCCTGACTCTTTTCCCCCCGTTGTCGTTTAATTTACATAGTTCAGTTGCACTCTATGGGCTTACGGCCCTGCCCACCCCCTGGAACTGGGTATTGTCGCTTTCGTACTTTTCCTTGCCTCTTTACCCTTTCTTAGTGTTTCTTTAGGCTGTTATCTTATAGGTTTATTGTTACCATATTATAAAATTAAACCTGATACGACTTTTTCAACCTGTACTGTGTACACCATATATCCGTCTCTTATAATGCTGCCTAGCCTCTGGGATGTAAGGCTGAATAGCTGTGTGCCTTGACTTTCAAATAAAGGTTTTCCCAAAAAAAAAAAAAAAAAAAAAATTTAAAAAAGCAGATGTTGCTTGAAGGAAAGTTTTCCAACTTCGTTTTCTACCTAGAGAAAACGATATATAGCAGAACACCTCCTTTGAACAGCAGTCTATCTAGGTTCGATACATTACAATTTCTACGTTCTAACAACTCACACTATTAATATATGTACTTCAGGGTGACAGGCAGCTCTCATCCCATTCACAAAGGCTAGGGCTCCAAATTACAATTAGTTCAAAAGTAAATTTTTTGCCTTTTCAGCAGGGAAGTACAGCTTTTTGCCGACTTGAATGGAACTTTGAACGGGCTTCCTGGGATGAGGTTCAAAACTCTGTCCCCAATGGGCCTTGTGTCTACTGCAAGCAGGACCCTCGCCAAGGGTGCAGGTTGGACGAGCGCCCTGCAAGAGAAGCGTGGAGAATTATTGAAGTGGTTGCGAGGACTGAAGGGGCGTCACGCAGGAAAGGGCCAGCGGTCACACGGTGCGCATGCCGGTGGCTGGATGTGCAGGGCTGCAGGAAGCCTGCAAGGTGCTGCGCGGGGTTCCCGGCTACCTGTCTGAACGAAGCTGGGGCTAAGAATAGCTCTGAAGTCATCCCTGCCCAGGGCTTCACCAGCCGCATCAGAAGGGGGAGGAACTGAAAATAGCACCCTGCCCAGACGCCTCCATCACTGCAAGAACCAATTCCAGCCTGCACGTCCAGAACCAGGGGGAGACGCCGGCAGAACAAAGAGCCCTCTCCCCCCCTCCTACAAGGACTGCAAAATCAGCTCTGCATTACATAATGCGACTGCAAAAAGACTGCTTCTCACAAAAGGAAATCCCCACCATAGCTGTCTGCCCCAGACGGACCTAGAATGTTGAGCAAACAGCGAGCTTGCATTCAGATCACGGCTGAGGGGGCACCGGAGGCGCAGGATTTCGTAAACTGGCATTCTAAGAAAATACCCGCAGAATACTTATGTAACAAAATGGACGTTTCCCCGAATTGCTGCTCCACACCGATCCGGAATACTTTTGTCGTGACGAAAAAAAATCTTTAGCTTAAAACCAAAATCAAAGAATTTGTGCATTTCGAGTACACTGGGTCAAATTGCTTTCTGCATTTTGTTAAGAAAGGTCTGCTCATTTGTACGAGGGAGCCATTCATTCCATGACACAGGGAAATGATGGCCACTCAATACCTGCGCTTTCCACAAGGGAAAAAGATACCTTTCCATAAGTAAAAAACACATGCATGTGAACACCCCCAATTGAGTATTTAAGAGGGCACTTAAAATAATTATTCTCTATGCATCTGCACGCATACTGCTTGCAAGAGGGCAGCCGCCGGTGTCCTCAAATACACTCTGCCAGCCTCTGAGGACAGAGGGATCTCCGCTCAGAGCTGCACAGAGCATTGGGTGCACAGAGA
Organism: Lissotriton vulgaris; assembly: GCF_964263255.1. Taxonomy (NCBI): domain Eukaryota; kingdom Metazoa; phylum Chordata; class Amphibia; order Caudata; family Salamandridae; genus Lissotriton; species Lissotriton vulgaris. Next base: position 137,739,075 of record NC_141691.1, read on the forward strand.
AAGAATCTCGCTGAGCGGTGCAGACCCAGCGTTCGGGCAATGCAAACCCCGGCTGGATGTCTAGGTGCCGGTGCATCCCTGCAGAACAGGGGTGGTGGGGGGGGGGGGGGGGCTGGTCTGGGAATCAGCGAAACCCAGACCAGGATGGTGCACCTGGAAGAAGAGAAGAACATTCAGGGGCTGTTCATACTCACGGCAGAGAGGAACTCTCATGGCCTTCCCGTGGTGCTGGGGACGCACTGCCGCTTCTGAGCAGACAGCGGTGGAGGGGCCCCCGGGGTCGGTGCGCCGCACACTGGCTCCAGAGGAGGCAGCCTGCTTCGCACACGGAGAAACAAAGATAATTCTGCCTGCTGGCCGCTGCAGAGGCAGACTGCTTACTCGGCAGCAGTAGCTCAGGGTGCCCCTCACCCAGTATGCACGTCTGGGAGCCCAGCCAATCACGAGCCCCCGCCGAGCCTGCTGCTTCCCGCCCCATCCCCGCCTTCCCAGCGCGTGCATCCTTGGATGTACCCGGCATTTCCAAATTTAGCTTTGTGCTAGGCTCCGTCCCCATCTGGTCCTTCCCCGCCCTTATACTCGCATCGTAGACTGCACTTCACTCAAGTCCTTGCAAACTGCGGAAAACAAGCAACACGAGCACACGGACAGCGGGAGGGGGCGGGAACGGGCACAGGACAGCGGGAGGAGGGGCGGGGACGGCGCACGGACAGCGGGAAACTTACAAAGTGAAAACACATTTATAAACAAAATGCTCCTTACCTGATCGCCTCGTGGGAACTCGAATCTTGCAGCCAACTCCAACAACAGACACTTGTAAAAAGAAGAAAACAGGCCGACTCGAGAAAAAAATATAACACACACCCACCACCGTGATGACGAACAGAAGTGGGTGGAGAGGGAAAAAATCACGGGAACGCCCCTGAATCTGGTCCGGCCTTGACGGACAGATCTCTGTTCCAATGGCTAGCCTCCATTTATGGAGCTAGCCAATGGAACAGAGGGGCGTATTCAAGTCCCCCATACTGAAAACTAGATTTCTCCTGGGGGCGGAGCTAAAGCTCCGTGCCCCAGGCGAAACCTAACAATTTAGCGACGTGGGTTCACACGCAGGGGGAGACTCTTTGCAAAGGTTAACTGGTCATCTTTCGGTTGGTGTTAAACCACTGTTGGCGCATATCCAGAATCTCAAGTAGTTCACATTGAAGGAGTACAGCAAGTGCACCAAAGACGACAAAATGTCAATTTCTGCAGATAGTGTAGTTTAAATGACATACTTTCAGCAGAATGAGAATTCTCAAAAACCATTGACTGACCACACGAAACTTCAACAGCAACCATGTGAATTTCCTATTGGATGTGGCCACAACAACCCATGTAAATCTTCAAGCCAAATGTATAGGAACTTTCAGAATAGTAAGATCCCGAATGGCGTTTCCAAGTAGGATGCAGTTTCTATGGCAGACGTCAATCACCAGGTAACAAAAAGGTAGAATAGTGCGTGTGTGTGTGTGTGTGTGTGTGTACATGTGTGCGTGCATAGATTACACAACGAACAGGAAACAGAACGAAGACGTGAAGAAAAAAGCAAAAGGTAGAAATATCTTTAATAAACTTAAAAAGAACAGAATAAGCAAAGAAATGTCTTTAATGAACCTAAAAAGAACAGAATATGCAAACTATAGCAGTGATGCTAACTAAACGCATAACTAATGAGGCAAGATAGCTCTGGTATCGGGCAGGTCACAAGTACAATGCTGGACTGAAAATGGGAGTGTTTTATATTGTGAACCTAAACTTTGACAAAAAGCTCCACCAACCAAAAACACTCAGAGCCCCAAGAAAGGGTTTAAGGCACCACAGCATTCAAACGGACGGTAAGACTGTGGTTTATACCTTTGGACTGAATGCCTCTTGCATGCTTATTAATATCTTGGTTTTGTTCGGGTTCATTAGTTTATTTCTTCAGTCTGAGGAGTGAAAGTCGGGGCAGGGTACATTACAGGGAGGCTGGTAAGAGCCTGATTAAGGGAAATGCAAGTCTAGTAATCAAGAGTGAGCTGCAACAGGTCATATTACATTCATTCAAATCAACAAAGGCCTTAAGATGTTGCCGTTTTAAGTAAGGGAACATAACTCCACTGGAAAGAGTTTTTAAAACGAGTAGAAAAGTCCCTCCCAGTACATGATGTCCCTAGACAGGTCAGAAATGTATCAAGATATTGGTATTAATTATATATGGCACTATCAACCCTGGAGGGATAAACCTCACCTTCTACTGACATGTAGAAGTGTTTAGTTATGCAGCACAATATCCTTGGTGCAACAACACCAACTGTTGCATGGCTAATCACTTATAAAGGTCCCAAAGGTGAGACCTAATGGCTATGCCAATGCTTGTTCTCCTTAGAAGGGCCAGGAGCTAAGCTGCATTCCCCCTCCCTCCAAGGCTCAAGTGATTCTGTGAGCTACTGGAATAGGTAGAGGAAAGGCTCTGGTGTGCCCTGCAGCACAGCCTCTCTTCCGCTTTCCCCGGCTCACTCCATATATGTAGTTGGCCTATTTCAGTTTATGTAGGCCGCTGCTGCTCCATTGTCTTCAAATGGAGTGCTCAACATTACAGTCTTATAATTTCACTTAAGTAATTGTACAGTGATAAACTGTGTGCCGTGTTTCCTTCCATTGCATTGGCATCTAGTTGGTAGGTTCTAGATGACTGCCAGCCAGGGTGAGTGTCCAACTAAAAAAAAAAGAGGGCTGATAACCCTTTAAATCAAGCCTTCGTTTTGGGCCCAGCTGGAAGAGAAGTTAAAGCCCCCTCCACCTCTGCAGGTTGCTGCTCGGAATAGAAAGCAGGCAAGATGCAGGCCCTGCTGAAGTTTGTCCCATATCAGAAAACAACACCAGGGCAAATTCTGCATATTTCACTGGGTCAGACGGATCCCAGAGTTGAAATAGGTATCAGTACCGGAACCTGGCAGAATTTGGGATCCAGGATACAATTTAAGTATAAACATATGTGATAGCATTTATAACAAGCACTGGCGTTGCCAATAGGTCTCGCAGTAGGAAAGTTTGAGCTATTGGTTTTCTAAATGACATTTAATTTTTTTGTTTTGTGATTTACAATGGCCATACTTTAAACTTTTTGCATTAGGAAAGTTTGAGCGAATGGTATTGTAAATGACACTTTTTTAATTTATGTGTTGGTTTTGAAAATAGCAAAATTAATAGCTTTGTCAGTTACAATGTCAATAGTTTTAACTTTTGCAAATGTGACACCTATAGCATTTGTAATGCAATGTGTGTAGTATTTACATGACTTAGATGTATTGATATTACAAATAACAATGGCTTTTAATTTTGTAAACAATTGATACTTAAATAAAAGTTATTGTAATTTATAATGGCAATAGATTTAACGTTTGTAACAAAATTTTGTTAAGATTATATTCAGTGTATTTTATTGTGACGAAAACCCAAGAACATTGCATTTGCACCTACACACACATATGTGTTGTAGCACTGAGTGGGGTGAGGGGGTGTGAGGGTGAGAGGGGGTGTGAGGGTGAGTGAGGGGGTGAGAGGCTGAGTGAGGGTGAGAGGCTGAGTGAGGGTGAGAGGGTTGTGAGGGGGTGGGGGGGTGAGGATGAGGGGGTGAGTGAGGGAGTAAAGTTTAGAAAACAGGCTCTGGGTTGGAGGGGAGATTGTACCAATCAATTGCAGTGCCGTGTAATCTACGCTCTGTCATAATTTTCTTTGTCACTTACAGTATCCGCTTTCCCTTGTTGTTAACACCTTCACTGCTAAGGCATTATTAGTTATGCCATATAATTTCCATTGAAATCCATAGAAAGTCCATGACGAGTTACCCTTGTCATTAGCGCTGAAGGGGTTAAATAGCTAACAGTATGAGTGCATCAGCATTGTTGCAATGCCTTGTGCACTCCTCTTTTCGCGCACTTTGTGCTTTTACCTTGCAAAATATTTTTATCCAATGCATAAAATTACATATGTGCTGAGAGCATATGCGCAGTGATTGAACTGGATGGCTGTCAAAAAAAGAAAAAAATCCAGGACCCATCACTGTATACACAATGAATTTGTACACCGTGCACTGTAATGTGTTTATCTAGGCTCCTGATCGATACTGTGACCTTATGCCCCTATTCGGCTATAAATCCATTTATTCCCTATATTGGCATAACCGTTCAAGTGCGATTTTCAGAAAAGTCATCTCTGGCCTCACACGAACAGAGCCACATTCCAGCATAGCTCTCTGCCACTTCCTTTGCGACCAATTAGTGCAATGACAGGGCAGGAGTCACTATCTGATATTCCTAGATTAACACTCCGAGTTCTTCAACAAGATAAAAACTCAGCAAACCTGGAAATCCCCGCTTGCTGTGTTTTGATTAGTAATGGAACTCTAATGAGCAACTGATAACTATCACTTCCTAGTGACAGCTTTAATTGACGTCTTATGTCCAGCAAACTTGCGTCAAACCCGGCACCTGTCAGGTATAAATATTACCAACGTTGCCTTAAGCAATAGCTCGTTGCTCGTTGCCTGTTAGCTGTCTGCAAGACCCCGTGTTGGTGAAGCTAGCACCCTGTCGCTGCAGACTGCTGTCCCCTTGGTGGTGAAGCTACTGATACCATTATCGCTGCTAAAGCGCGAACGATGGTGCAGTACGCTTAGGAGCTGAACAGCCGTCCCTCTGCGAAGACATCCAGCAGATTCCAGCTGCCGCGGACGCTGTCCCCCGCCTCCTCCTCCTCGACGCGCTGAGAAGAGAGCCGCTGCCTTTCTCCTGCAGAGATATCCAGCTCCAGCGTTTCCGGTCTACCCTTGCGGGTAACTGGGATATCGAGTGCCCCCTGAAGGCAATACCAGACTTCCATCATTCTATTCAGAGGTATGGTGTTGACTAAACCCTTAGATGAGAATTCTTGAAGCAAACCCTGGCAAAACCAACTTAACTTAAAGCTACTTACTTACTCCCCTTCCACGTGTTAGGCTTAGGTCAGGCACACTGGGGTAGGCATAGTTAGAAGCACCAGTTGAGTATTTTAGCCTAATGTATATATGACTGTATATATGTTTTATTACTTTTAAACCATTGTATGGCTAAGAAATCATATCAATGCTTTTACAGTTCTATTTCGCAATCCTTATCTTACTGTACGTACTTTTTATAATAACAAGTCTTGCAATTGTGGCAATACATTTCTCTTGTACGAGAAGAAAGACTGTTCAATAAATGTTAACCCTTTATTGACAAACGCCCGTCTCTCTATTCTCTACATCTCGTGAAAGTAAACTGCACTAAACTGACTGAGTGAAATACCGGTCTATTGTTTCACACGACCCTAGAGATTGACTCTTGATCTGAGGAGCAAAGTTGCCATGTTTCACGGTTGTTGGAAAGCTGAATCCCTTCTTGTCTGTGCCAGGGAAGCTGATCACTTCCCATGCAGAGAAGAAAGTTTCCAGTGACCTCTGAGCTAGTTGGTAACACACCCAATTAAGTTTAGCATAGTCAGTGGAGGCCTGGAATATCCGCAGTTCCACGTCGATACTACTGTTTGTTATTCCAATGCGCAGGGCCTAATGGGAAACTAGGAACTACACTACATGGCGCCCAACGTTTGGTAAGGCGATAAACTAACGCAAGACGTTAGAGTAACTCAGTCGTGCATATTTCACACAGACCCCTTTCTCCCGTAAATACTCCAATAGACGTCTGGAGTGGGTGAAAGGTTAAAATCCGCCCGACCTTAGTAGGAAGAGATTCCTATGTAAAGCTCCGGTTTATTCAACGTTGAAAGATACAGTGTTCCAAAATATTGTGCACCTAATCTTTGTCTCCTTGGAGACCAACTATGCAAAGCCTGCATTTATAAAAAATGACAGACAGTGAAGAAGAAAGGGAAGCAGTTAGACTGGCATCCCTACTAATAGAGGAAGACTCGAGTCTCCTACAGACTGACCCGGATGCAATTATCATCCCGGTCCATTTAAGAAGATCTATAACTTTAAAACTTATAGAGAACGAACTGACACCTCAAGGTGGTACAGTAATTTTCGTGATAGAGGCTCACGAGTATCGGCAGACAGAGGTATTCTATTCATGGATAAACTTTCCAGCGGTAAACGCTATAACAAAAGAGTTTCACTATTACAAAATAGAGAAACCTCCGGAAGAGTACCCTCCTTTCGAGGAGATTGAAATTACACTTAAATTTCAAGAGCACCTGCTCTGGTTTAATGGCGCCCTAAAACACAATGATCACATAACTAGGCTCGGTCCTCTAGGTAGACCAGGAGCCACGTGGCCGGTTCTAGCCAGCTACACACCACATCCTGACATTGTAAAAATGTCTAAGGAAGAGCTGTTGGTACAGCTAAAAACACTAATTAAAATACATAGGCAATTAGTCCAATATGTAATGCGGACTGCAACAGTCCAACCAGCTGTTAATACACCACAGCTGACCCCTCATCAGGGGAACACAAATAAAATTACACCACAGAACATACAGTCATGTCTTGGTAAAACACCCGTAAAACGGAAACAAATTCCTTTCTGGTTAGCACAGAAAATCACTCAAATAGAGGCAGTATTTCCTGATACTACCCCTATTGAGAAACACAGAATCTTGACCATCTGCCTTCCTATGGGAATCGCACCACACGTGGAGGACTGTGACACTTGGGGTACAGTCTTTGCTTCCATTTACACAAAAAACACGGTGTTCCGTCTATGGCGGTAATACCAGAAGTGCTAAAACCGATTCAAAATGAATTCGGTCCAGAGCCCGCTTTAAATCTAGGTATGAAATTACTGAAAGACTTCAAGCAGGTCTCGGCTATATTATTAGCCAACATTAAAGGAGAAGCAGCATCTGTGGCGATCCGCCAGAAGTTGAAGGAAACAGATATAAAAGATCCTGTTGAGCTTGCAAAAATCATAGAAAAATGCTATGAAGAATTAGGTAGAGACAGCTTGGGTGGGAAACCGGTAAAACCCCAACTGCTCGAAAATCCTGAAAAATTATTTATTAAAAATAATTTAAACACTCCTAAAAAAGCTGGGATGGAAATAAACAATCCACTCCCAAGGAAAAAGTTTTCCAGTCCAGAGGAAGGTCTCCTCGACGGAGGGAAAGAACTCCGACTCGAGAACGCCAGTCTCCCCAGAGGGAGCCCTCTGAGAAAAGATATAACCTTAGAAATAGGGATAATCTGAAAAAACCTGATAGATATCAAAGTATTGATACACGTCCCTCTCGATCTCTTCCACAGAATTCGGAAAGAAGAGGACGGTCAGACCCAGGAGAGCACACCAAGTCCAAAGACAAGGAACCTGCTCAAAATAAGAAATCTCAATTTCAGAAAAAGAAGGTAGCCAGTATTAGAGTAATCAACCATGCCGAGAATACTGAGGACACAGTTGAAAAACGGGGAGTGGGCATTGACAATGTTGGACAGTGCAGCAGAAATCAGTATAGCGCGCAAGATCTTGATGAGTCATCTGGAGACAGTGGACACGAATTAATACATTCAGGTTGAAACTGTCGACACCAGACTTAGCGAGCCCCATAAAATATACGAAATAACATTGCGTATAGAGGGTGATAAGACTAGGAAAATAAGGGGTCTATTTTGGGATAAGCTCTCAAAAGGCTATGATATTCTGTTAGCTGAAAAAGATTGGCCCCCGGAGTTTGTCAGGGAGTGCCCTCGTGGCGAAGAAGTGATTATGCCTGCCTTCTCGAATCACATTCCGATTCACAAAAAATATACATATGCAAGGAAATGGGCAGTAGCCCAGGCACCTGCATTGTATAAAAATCATGTAGGATGGGATGAGGATTCTCCTCCTCACAAAATCCAATTAAAAAGTGAACCAACTGCCCAACGGCAGTATCCCATAAAGCAAGAAGTTAAAAAACAAGTCAGGGAGATCTTAGATCAACTTGAATACCAGGGGGTGATTGAAACATGCACCTCTCAAATGAACAATCCTTTGTTTCCTGTCTCCAAGACAGACAATTCATATTGTCTAGTTTTGGACTACAGACACCTTAATACATGTTGTAAAACTTTTGCAGTACAAAACTCGCATAGTGCAGCCCTAATGAATAATATAGTTAGGAAAAAATACAAAACGACATTAGACATATCTAATGGTTTCTTTTGTCAAAACATTGCACCAGAAAGCAGATATTTGACCGCTTTCTCCGCATTTGGGTCGCAGAAAAAATTCTGTAGACTCCCACAGGGGTTCAAGAACAGCCCAGGACTATTCTCAGCTAGGGTAACAGAGTTACTACAAATCTATGATGAGGCATTATCTTACGTAGATGATATTTATCTCACAGACGACGACTTGGATACTCATTTGAAAAGAGTGAACACCATTATACTTGGGTTCGCAGCAGAGGGTTACAAATTCAACTTTAAAAAGTCCCGAATTGCCCATCTGACAGTACTATTTTTAGGGTACGAATTATCAAGTGAAGGGAAAAGCCTAGCGGACAACTTCTTAGAGAAGTGCGCTGTACTCCAAGCTCCAAAAACGCTGAAGAATTTACAATCCATTCTAGGTTTTCTGAATTTCGGAAGAACTTACATTCTAAATTACGCAGAGAGGGTTAAACCTCTCTACGAACTAATTAAACCTGATTTTAAACAAATCAATTGGACTCAAAAACACACAGAAATTTTGAGATCACTGCAAACAGACATGTTAGCAAAAACAAAATTAGATACACGTGACAACACGATCGATCTTGTAATCCGAGTCATCCCAGGAAGATGCGGATTCACGTACCTGACCTCTAATGAGGGAGAAAAGGTACCTATTTCAATTAAATCTCACTTGTACACACAAGCAGAAAAAACATCCAGTCACACAGAAAGAACTGTGAACGCAGTGCAAATCGCATTAGCAAATGAACGAGAATTAGCACACGGCAAACTGATTAATATCCTTACAGCGGAAACCGCCTTCGAAGCGCTATTCAGCCCAGTAAACCTGCCTACAGTGTCACTGGATCCGAAATGGATACAGTGTATAGATTCTCTGGGAGCTGAAGAAGTGAAATACTATTTTGCCCCGCAATTTGAAGAACTGAATGATTTAGAATATGAAGAAGAATATACTCTGCCAATCGAAATTCTGCCTCTCCCACAATACGCCTGTATAATCTATACAGATAGCTTTGTACAGCATTTCAACGTAGAGAGAAAATCCTACGATGCAGCATGTGCGATCATTAAAGGTCGTTGGCTGTGCAGTAAATTCAGACCGAAAGTAACAAAAACTGAATCTGTAAGAAACTGTTCGGTTAGAGAACTGAAATCAGATCTTTAAAGATGGAGCTCGAAAATGCAGAACGTGAATTCCCGACACTTATCGTGTGCGATTCTCATTTTTGCGTCAACTCTTACAACAATAAACTGCAGAGTTGGATTGAAAACGATTACAAAGATGACACAGGTGCCACAATAAAGCATAAATTGCTCTGGAAACAGGTAGCTCTTTTACACAAAGAACTACAAAAGACTCACGTGATTCACGCACAGTCTTCAACGTGATGGCGTTCACGTTGCAGGGAATTTATTGGCTAATACAGCCACCGCAGAAGCAACTAAACCGGCTTCCGTAGCCACAAAAAAGCGTACAGATAAATACATAGACGGGGAAACCATGCTGGCAGTAAAAACGACTGTAAAAGGCGACTGCGCAGCACTACCCATGAACTATCCACTCAATTATGCATACATAATCGATGCAAACTCCGTTCCTTTTGCTCGAATCCCTGGAGTGGGGGACAGAGTAATTCCAAACATAAACAGGAGAATATTTTTAATAGCAGACGCACACATGGGTTTGGGTCCTAGGCACAGAGAGATAAAGGAATCACTGACTGAATTACAATCAGTATTCTGGTGGCCGGGAATGAGTGTAGAACACCAAATATATGCAAACAACTGTGAAAACTGCAATAGGGATCGCAGTAGCGAACCTTGCTACCGGCTACCAATCAGAAAGAGCGTAACGCTGCCTACACCCCAACCTGCGTCCTATTAATAGTTAAGGCTAAAAGCACTTAAAAAAATGAGGCTCCCAGCGCTCGGCTGACGCTAGAACGGTTATAAAAGATTTGCGAGTCTTTATCGGCACATACGCAATTACCACGTTCCATTCTGATCAGGATCCTGCTTTCAGCTCTCGAGCTTATAAGGAGGCCATGGCTAGCATGGGAATTGGGTTGCGGTATTCTTGTCCGTCGCACCCCGAAGGGAACAGTGTGGTAGAAAGAAAAAACCGGGACATAAGCAATCTATAACAGCGAAGGTATTCGGTTCAGGCGCTGGGTGGGTCAAACATTTAATAAGTGTCCAGACTAGTCTTAATAACATGCCAAGAAATTCTCTAAAAGGTTTCAGCCCATACGAACTATTGTTCGGAATTAGAATGCGTATTCAGGACCTCGATAGTCAGATGTCAGTGGTACAAGAAGAAACGACGCACTTTGATGTAAAGGATCGTTTGGCTGTTTTACAGGAACTGAACGAAACAAGAAAATCCTTAAGCAACATAAAGTTAAAGCAACAGCCAAGTACCACTGACGAGGCACCACCAGCAACAGCCCCAGCAAGGCCTGTCTGGATTCCAAAGATTGGGGATCTAGTCAGAGAAAAGATCGCGGTTAAGAAGGAATTTGGGCCTTCTTACAGAAAAGCAGTACCTGTCTTGGCAGTCACCGGAACAAGATCAGTTGTGCTACCGCCCCTTGCTGGTAAAAAGGAGAACAGAGTCGTGTCCATCGACCTGGTAAAACCACAAGCATGTGGCCTACAATCAACAGTAGGCCCAGTGGACTCCCAAGAAACAGAATACCCAAACTTGCAACAATCCAAGAGGTTCAAACTGAAAGACTAATCACATTCGATCAGCCTGCAGTGCACAATGAAGGACTATGCAATAATGCCATGGAACTCGTGCCTCTTGAAACACAGATTGAACCAGTTCGTCAAGAAACAACACCAGTCTACAATGATGTGGCATCAGAAAGTGCTACAGAGAGACAGATTGAAAGAACAATCCCATCAATTGACAGAACTGCCTCTGGTTATTTCATCAACTTCGACAACTTCTCTGAAGATCAAAACGACCCCGAAGTGATGCCAGAAACAAAAAAGTATTCTAAAGAAAATACAACAGGACTCCTTCAACAAATCAAAGAATTATATCTGGATTCACCGTTGATTGAGCATTGGATTATCTCAGGGGTATTCATACTCCTACTATGCCTAATTTTAGTTTTAATTTTAGGAAAGTTTATTACAATTGAATGGACACAGCAAGTCAGAACATCAACCTAGTCCTGAAACCACACAGATCATCCCACGTGAAGAAAAGAGAACTGTCAACAGTAAACGTCACAGCCATTCCAATACCTGGTGGGGTAGTATGGGAGAAAACAGACTATGAGATCTATGGTCCGGTCGAAATCCTGAAGTATCCTCATCAACTAAAGGTTTCCTTAAGTGACTTTGTGACACCTAGTACATTCTCTGATGATTGGGACTTTAACAGCATTAATGACATGATGTCTGATTTAGTAATGTCAGCTAGATTCACAGATCATGTTTATTTACAAGGTTCATCTAGTTATGAGCAGTTATTCTGTTACACCCACTATGGGGATCACTACTTGCATAAATCTGCACAGCCTAGAAACGTTTTTATGTATAATCAATGGGAACATTGTTCTACACCACCTAAAAGCAGTTCTAAAGCATTTTTTGAGAAATTCAAATACTTCTCAGGGTTTAACACCAGTGATGCAGAAACATTTTATTACAAACTGTTAGAGAAAACAGGAATGAAAACAATGCTGACAAATTCTAAATTGATATATTCAGAAGCATTTTATGATAAAATGATGACATTTGGATTTGATTATTGGAAAAATAATATTGAAACGAAAACAATTTGGGGTACAAAAGATTGGCAGGTGCAAGGCATTGAAGCACTATTTAGAACCTGCATGATACCAGAACAAATGTTTTTAAATGACACAATACACCAAACATCTTGTCTTGGCCTAGCTAAGATCAAAGACCTTAAAACACCGTCTATACCAAAGCCAATACCTGAAAATACAACAACAGATATTGAGTTAGGCGTGTCACAAATTTTACATTTGAACAGAACACATCCTGATTGGAAAAAGTGGTTAATCTGGCCTACTGACACAAACAGCTGTCAAGATAGATTCCTGAATAAAACACAGGGGTTAAAAATGACGAGATTAGACTCGAGATACTCCCAGAGACAACATCCAGTGATAATAACAACATACAGTGTAGGGAAACTCTGCCTTGAATGGCTAACAACATCCACACTGGCTGAAATTAAGCAACACTTGTCTTTACTAAAAGATGGTGCTGATTTGCGAGATTTCATTCTTAGACCACGCAAACAGCGTCAAAAGCGTCTCATAGCGACCAGTATCTATGCTGCTTACAACGAGGCTTGGAAAGTCAAACAAATTGAAACTGCTGAAAAAATGCGAGAAATTGATCGTATTAATTTGGAGAAATCACTTTCTGTAGTAGACAATGGGTTAATGACTCTGTCTTCCAGAATATATTCGTTGGACAATATTGTATCCTCTGCCTTTGATGTGATAGACACAGACTTGCTAATGTTACAACATGGCCAATCGCAATTACGTTCTATTATAGAATTAGGCTGGACGCTGCAAAATCTTCGTTCAGGCTATGTGCCTTGGCGTTTAATCAACACAACGTCATTATTTTCCAGTTTTAACCTTACTGATAAACAGATCAGTTTGGCACAGAAAGGAGCAGACTATACAATCCTGAGCATCGAAAAACTCGAGAGATTACCATTGACAATGTCAGAGAGTCCTGTCATTGAATGGATAATACACTGAATTATCACAATTCCGATAACTTTCCGATTTAAAAAGTGCCTTGAGTACATACCTGCTGGCCAGTATGAACAATTGGGTAAAGGATATGTAAAATCAGAATGGAAATTACCATACACTCATTCTTGCTATAGTGACAGCGACAAAAATGTATTTCTTAGTGGTGAAAACTGTAAACATTCACTAAGCGGTATACTTTTGTGTCAGGGTATTAATTTACACGGAGCATGTGATGGAAATTCTAACAACCTTTCATGCCACCAGCTAGTCACACCTGCAACTCAGATAGAGCCCTTCTTTATGCAACTTTCAAACGGGAGTTACATTCTTAGAACGGATCACAGATGTTGTGGCCTTGTGCCAGGGAAAAGTTATCTAGTAAAAGTAACGTCCATGGTCAAATGCTGTATGCAAGCATTGTTTCCAAGTGGGCCTGCAGACAGTGACTCCCATCTGGCCTCGTCTGAATCTCTATTCTATACGAATTGATACTTTAAGCAAAATGAAATCTGTACTTTTACAGACAACAGTGCCTATAACGTCATCAAAAGAGACGTATGATCTTCTAGTTGCAAGGACAGCTACTGAAGTTCATGACCTTTTATCAACAAATTGCCCCGTGCATTTCGTAGAAATGTTGAGCCAACTCCTTAACATGTCTAGTGCCACAAGCATCCCAGGCATATTTAAGACAGTCTTTACGGGACTTCTAACACCCTTCCAGGCAATTTTGGGAATCGTTCCTAATTTTGTACACTCTGTTTTTGGCGGCATACCATTATTTTTGGGACTCGTCGCAGGGATTTTATTTTTGACCCTCCTGCTTCGTTATGGCAAGCCGAAACTCAGACATAGCTCCCATGGGAATGGAAGAGACAATCCTAGCAATACGCTACCGGGACAGGATAACTAACTTCCTTGGATTGGCCAGGCTGAGAGATCTAAACATGACCTGGTTCCTTTCATTCAGACCTATATGGCAGAACTGTATCTTACCGGTACTAAGATGTATGCTATGCGGCGATGAATGCGTGTTGGACATCTGTCTTTCACTTCCATCAGCAGTACCAATGGACGTCGATACTTTGCTCAGTCCAATAACGGCTCACGCATTGTGTTGTCCCCAGCGGCTACCAATCCTGATGACAGCATTCGTTGAGACTCCTGTACTACGACTAGGTGGTAACAGGGGAGCAAGTGACAAAAGCATCACCCCCCAGGTACGACCTTCTGTGAGCATTGCTGCTCCTGACTACGATGACAGCAATCATTCTCACACCTGCCAAGTTACAGCGCTATCTAATTTGGTTGAACTGTCACCTGATTTTGTAGACCAATTCTTTGAGAGCCTGTCTGATACGATGTTCTCACCCGTACAGAAACAATAACTTTTGAGAAGCTTTCCGACTCACAGCGTTCTCATGAACTCTGAATTCGGCCTTCAGTTTTGATCAACAAAAACTGCAGAAAGTGTTGGAACTCTATTTCCCCGTTCAAGCATAAATTCTTTTTGAATTGGATATTTTTAATATTGATTTTTTTTTGGCACGAACAATTCTTTGCTTAATGTAAAAACTATTCTTAGAGAACAGAAGCTTCAAAACTTCTATTTTTAAACACATCTAGAGACATAACAACATTACATCAGCCTCTAGCACATGTTATTGCAATGCATTTATATGTGATGATTTATCTCGCCCTTCTTCTGTCAGAGATACTTCATGTGTAATTCTTTTGCATAATCGTTCATTATTTTCATATGCAATAATTTTTTGAATGATTTCTATGCTTAAAAAACGTACAGTACCTAAATTTCACGTATGACAAATACGCCTATTTCGAATGCATATATGTATTTTGGGGTGGGCAATGTTACACATGCATCCTATTGCTCTAGTTTTAGTAATTTGATGGACATGAATACGTGGAGTGGGTGTTATGTGTTTATCTAGGCTCCTGATCGATACTGTGACCTTATGCCCCTATTCGGCTATAAATCCATTTATTCCCTATATTGGCATAACCGTTCAAGTGCGATTTTCAGAAAAGTCATCTCTGGCCTCACACGAACAGAGCCACATTCCAGCATAGCTCTCTGCCACTTCCTTTGCGACCAATTAGTGCAATGACAGGGCAGGAGTCACTATCTGATATTCCTAGATTAACACTCCGAGTTCTTCAACAAGATAAAAACTCAGCAAACCTGGAAATCCCCGCTTGCTGTGTTTTGATTAGTAATGGAACTCTAATGAGCAACTGATAACTATCACTTCCTAATGACAGCTTTAATTGACGTCTTATGTCCAGCAAACTTGCGTCAAACCCGGCACCTGTCAGGTATAAATATTACCAACGTTGCCTTAAGCAATAGCTCGTTGCTCGTTGCCTGTTAGCTGTCTGCAAGACCCTGTGTTGGTGAAGCTAGCACCCTGTCGCTGCAGACTGCTGTCCCCTTGGTGGTGAAGCTACTGATACCATTATCGCTGCTAAAGCGCGAACGATGGTGCAGTACGCTTAGGAGCTGAACAGCCGCCCCTCTGCGAAGACATCCAGCAGATTCCAGCTGCCGCGGACGCTGTCCCCCGCCTCCTCCTCCTAGACGCGCTGAGAAGAGAGCCGCTGCCTTTCTCCTGCAGAGAAATCCGGTCTACCCTTGCGGGTAACTGGGATATCGAGTGCCCCCTGAAGGAAATACCAGACTTCCATCATTCTATTCAGAGGTATGGTGTTGACTAAACCCTTAGATGAGAATTCTTGAAGCAAACCCTGGCAAAACCAACTTAACTTAAAGCTACTTACTTACTCCCCTTCCACGTGTTAGGCTTAGGTCAGGCACACTGGGGTAGGCATAGTTAGAAGCACCAGTTGAGTATTTTAGCCTAATGTATATATGACTGTATATATGTTTTATTACTTTTAAACCATTGTATGGCTAAGAAACCATATCAATGCTTTTACAGTTCTATTTCGCAATCCTTATCTTACTGTACGTACTTTTTATAATAACAAGTCTTGCAATTGTGGCAATACATTTCTCTTGTACGAGAAGAAAGACTGTTCAATAAATGTTAACCCTTTATTGACAAACGCCCGTCTCTCTATTCTCTACATCTCGTGAAAGTAAACTGCACTAAACTGACTGAGTGAAATACCTGTCTATTGTTTCACACGACCCTAGAGATTGACTCTTGATCTGAGGAGCAAAGTTGTCATGTTGCACGGTTGTTGGAAAGCTGAATCCCTTCTTGTCTGTGCCAGGGAAGCTGATCACTTCCCATGCAGAGAAGAAAGTTTCCAGTGACCTCTGAGCTAGTTGGTAACACACCCAATTAAGTTTAGCATAGTCAGTGGAGGCCTGGAATATCCGCAGTTCCACGTCGATACTACTGTTTATGTTATTCCAATGCGCAGGGCCTAGTGGGAAACTAGGAACTACACTACAGCACCTCTGTGTGTACTTAATTTAACTTTTTTTAATTATTAAATAACTGCTGTTTCTTGTACCAGCCTTAGAATTATAATCACTAGGTAGAGGGCCAGGCGATGGCTTGCAAGCAACCAAGACATTAGACAACGAAAACATTAAAGGTGCAGAGCTGAATCACTTTCTAATATTCCCTGAATTTGCTGTTTAAAAAAGGAATTAAATGTTTTCAGTCCTTTGATTTTTATCCCGCTTTCCAGTGTGAGTTAAAGTTCATCTCAGAATAGTTTTCACCACTTACAATGTTGTACCTCCTAAACAAACGAATACAAACACTGACAAAGCTAATAGTTTGTGCCTTGGCAAATTAGGGAAATGGCTAATTAAACAAGACTGAGAGAAGGGGGGGGGGAGAAATGCGACACGGCGGGCAGGGGAGGGGGCCGAGCGGGGAGAGCGGCGATGAGGGTGTGAAGCAGCTGGGGCCTTTGAAGTGAAGCTAAGCTTCACTTCAAAGGTGTGGGAGGAGTGCTGCTACAGCCTTGGGGAAGCTGGCTGGGGAGGGGGATGAGAAATTCAAGTAAGGCTGTGCGCGGTGAGAGAGAGGGGAGGTGCTGGAGCTGGGGAACAGATGGCTGTGAAAGTTTATGGCCCAAAAGCACGTGCAATGGAATGAACTGGGTTATAGACTAGTTATGGAGTCAGGGACAACACTACCCTTCTAGGAATTTGGGGGGGGGGGGGGAGGGTCAAGAGCAGTGCCATCCCCCCAAATGGGATGTTGCAGTGACAATGCCAGCACTAGGAAGGGAATGCGCACAAGAGGCTGGGGGAAATACCAAAGCAAAGAGGGTACAAAAGCGAGGAGGTCAATAACTACGCATTCACCTTGATTGCGCTGGAGTAATTGTAAAGGTGTAAAAATAGTGCCCACATCCTGGACACTGTTGGGGGGCATGAGCTGTATCCTTGCAAAGAAGGTAGAAATTGTGGCTGTGTAAACACGGCCTCTACGCACATAGGAGCAGAAAACTGTGCCTGCACACTGCAAAGCAAAAGGTGGCACACACTGTGGAAGAAAGGGAGGGGGTTGGATTAAAAAGTGCCAGCACACTGCAAATTGTACTGCATGCCACAGAAAGAGGTGGGTGCTGGCAGAAACGGTGCCAGTACACTGCAACAAGTGGCACACGCAGTGAAGCGCAAAAGCAGTGGGGAGAAGAAGCTGTGTCATCACAATGAAAAGGTGGCCAACGTGTTGGGGTGCAGCATTGCCAGTACACTGTACAAAGTGACAAACACCATGAGGTGCAGGTGCAGTGCCAGCACAGTGCGGTTAGGGTGTGAATGAACTACAGGTTAAGTAAGTCCCTGAAAGCAGCTGAGGAATTCAATTGGACTTTAAACTGAGCCTTGTTCAAAACGTTCTAATGGTGGAGCATCGGCAGGCTGCGTCACACAGAGCAGAGGTACAGCCAGAGCATGTTTGCACAGCATTTCATAACTACAATTATGGCGTGTCAGGATCTGAGGGCTGAAACAAACTGCCTTTTGAGAAACAAAAAAGGGAGTACGGGCATAAGCAAGAAATATTTTCCACTGAAATTACATTGAAACAGCCTCCAGCGAAACATATTTAAAGATACGTAGAATATGTGTAAAGTTATGTGTCCCCAGTGTACGCATGTCCATAGCTCACCTGAACCACTGCAAACATACATGCCAATGTCAAGGGGGCACACACAGGAGGGTGGTGAGGGCCAGTGGGTTAAGGTCTTCAATACATAGACGAGAAACAGTTTGTGTGTTTTGTCAGTTTCAGGCATGTTAAAATGTCAGGTGAAATCCGATTGACACTTCACATTACCGGACTGAAAGCACTTGTATCCAACTATTTACTACAGAATAAAACAAAGTAGGGGTGTGTAACACCCCATACACCACCTTGGAGCTTTGCACCTGGTGATTTCATCGTGAGAGACGCACTGCGAGAGCTCAACCGCCACTGCGGTTTGTTAAACCAGGACAGCTCATGCACGGAGCAGGGCCACCGCACTCCCACGTGCAAGACAGATCTGTCAAAGACCGGAAAATACACCATCGGAGTTCTTCCATACTACTTCCATGTTACTGCATAGAAAATTCAACCCGCTCTCCCTAGGACACCTGATGGAAGTATGCGGTCAAACTTACTGTACACTGCTGTGGGATACAGTGACGCCACTATACACTGCAGAGGGTCAGGCACTGACAAGTCATTGAATGGAGATTCACTGTAACACCTTTCATGCGCTGTACTGTGAGGCAGTGTGTTACTGCTAGCAAAAATAACATTCGACCTACCCTACACTGCAGTGACGTTACTGTGAGCACTGTGGAGCTTCAGACGGTGAACGGTCAAGGTCAGCAATGTCCCATTGACATTTCACTGCATGGGGACACATGCTTAGAGCTGTCCTAATACCATGGCCAAGACAGTGACAGGCTAATGTGTCGAGCTCCTTCCCTACAATGTGCGATACTCACATGTCACTGAATGGAGACACATTTGCAAAGACCTCCCGCACAGCAGTGTAGGACTGCGACAGGTCCGAGCAGATTACAGCCAACACTTTCACATATTAAAAATGTGAAAAATAAAAGGTCAGTAAACAGAGTAAAAGTAAGACCTATTCTACACTTCAGTGCGAGGCATTGACAGGTCAGTGAACAGAGAAATACAGGCAAATCTTTCGCACACTTAGAAAGTGACATGAGTTAACGGAGACATGCAGTCGAATTATTCTACAACGCAGTGTGTGATAGTGACAGGTCACGGCAAGTAGATGCCCTTACAGGTCTCCTACACAGCAGATAGAAATACGCTGGCAGGTCAGTGCAAGAAGACATGCTTTCAGAGTGCTCGGGAGAACTCGAAACTGCAGGGAAAACTGGTCAAACAGATCGGGAGACAGGGACAGGACACTCCTGCAATGTATAATGCGTCACAGCCTCGCAAACTCAAGTGCACGCAAGAAGCAGACCCTTACCTCTCTGCTTTCTGGACTTGGCGGCGGACACAGGTTGCAGTTGCAACGGATGGGGACTGATTTGCGGCTTCGGGGCTGGATTTGACGAGTTGTCAGTCAGAGGGGAGACCAGTGCTTCGGACGGTGCCGGTCAGGACAGAAGAGGCGGTCCGGGTAGAGACGTAAGGAAAAAGGAAAAATACAATGATAAGAGAAGATAGAATGAATCGATCTCGGAGCGGGGTGAAGAGCGGCCGGGAAACTGAAAGTACGGCGAAGCCGGGAAACTGAAAGTACGGCGAAGCGCAGAGAAAAGACAGTAGCAGTAAAACCTGCAAAGGAAATAATAGACGAAAGGAAAAATACAATGATAAGAGAAGATAGAATGAATCGATCTCGGAAACTGAAAGTACGGCGAAGCGCAGAGAAAGAGAGTAGCAGTAAAACCTGCAAAGGAAATAATAGACAAAAGGAAAAAGGAAAAATACAATGATAATAAAAGATAGAATGAATCGATCTCGGAGCGGGGTGAAGAGCGGCCGGAAAACTGAAAGTACAGCCATGATTAATTAGGGGAGGAGAAGCCGCAGAGCGCACGCTGGGCGAAGCCCTTTGATGTGCTGTGCGGCCGTGAATGCGCGTGCTTGTTTGGTCACGTGATTCATGTGAATTTAATGAAAACCGCAGCGCAAGAAGCCCTTGGTTTGACGAGGATTTCGAGCACTTGAATTCTCGTTCCGCGCAATGCGCTTGCGCGCATTGATAGGTCGCGAGACCTAAAAAGGATAACAAGACACCAATGAGAAGTCTCCACAGGACGCTATTTAGAGCTTCTGTAATGAAATAGTCTGGTGTCTTGTCACAACGGGGTATGTCATATTGACAAGAGTGAGGCCGAATGGCGGCCCTGCGTGGTTCTGGTTGTCAAAGATCGCAGCAGGAACACCTGACGCGCTATCTGCTTTGAGACATGCTCATCCTGAACACGTGCTGTGCACCACGTACAGCCATGCTCATAAAAGTTGCAACTACTCAGCTGTATGCATGTCCCAGTGAATAGAGGTGCAATGAAAAGTGTGTATGGTTTAAGAAAGATGCTGTAAGTCAATAGATGCATGGAGCTGTGCATGTATGGTTCACAGCTGTACTGAGTTATTGCACGCATGGTTCACATATGTGCAAATCAGTACATAGAGTAGTGCGTGAATACTGTGTATAAGAATGTAGGTGGCAGTGCACACGTGGTTCACTGAACTGTACTTACAATAAACAGAGCAGAGCACATAAAGGGGCTTTGGTGTGCTGAACATTATAGTGTATGTGGAGTGCAAAACACTTGTGCATGTTAAAAAGTATGGAGTATCGGGCATAGGAGTGCCGTATATCTCAATTCGCAGTGCACACATGCTGTACATAATAGTAGTGTTCGGTGCACATAACAGCTTGATGCGTGTTGCATGCTTGGAACAAAGAAATGTGCAGAATACCCAACATGGAGAGGGGCAGACTTAGTACACGTAGTTGTACTGCACCACAACATGGAGCAGTGCCTATACCATGCCCAGATCCTGTACACCTGTACATGAACAAAACCAATGCAAATACTGCTCATTTATACCGTAATCTGAGAGATGCACCCAATCTCTCATCTCTTTAGACCACTCGTACAGTCAAGAATAATTCTCAAAAATGATTCTTTATTTTAATTTACTTCTTATTAAATTGAAAAAACTTAGTGTTGGACGGATCTCTTTTGGTCAAAACACCTTCATTTATATAGGAATGGGGGGAGAGCTCCAAATATTAAAAACTGTGTAGATGCATTTACAAGGAAAGTAAAGACAAGTTAAAAGTACAAAAACAAGCACTGGCGTTGCCAATAGGTCTCGCAGTAGGAAAGTTGAAGCAATTACAATTGCAAATAACAATGCCTTTTATTTTTGTTTTCATTTAAAAAATATAAAGGGCTTTGTCATTTACAAAACCAATAGCTCCAACTTTGCTACTGCGAGACCTATTGTGCACTGCGCGGCGTGGGTAAAAGTGGCGCGGCGTGGGCGAGCGGCGTTGCTTGGGCGAGCGGCGTTGCTTGGGCGGGGGGTTGCGGGTGTGGGGGGTTGCGTGTGAGGGGGGTTGCGTGTGTGGGGGGTTGCGTGTGTGGGGGGTTGCGTGTGTGTGTGGGGGGGTGTGTGTGTGTGTGTGGGGGGGTGTGTGTGTCGGGGGGTGTGTGTGTGTGGGGGGGTGTGTGTGTGTGTGGGGAGTTGAATTATTAATCTTGCAACCGAGCTGCTTCTGTTCACAAGCTTGAAAGCAACAGTTACATAACTCGAGAACTGCAGCATGCACATGGCTCGCCAGTGCATGTTGCAAATGAAACAAAGCATAATGTATTCGGATCGCATTACAAAGAAAGCTGCATGTAAAATCCAGACCCTCTCTTGCCACAGTGTATTAAGGCAGCACACAGAGAGGGAAAGGGGAATATTTTAACCTCCTCTGGGCTCATGGTAGAAGGAAAATGGGAATCAAAAGGCGCGTGTCCCATGACATACAAGCCATTTCGTGTGAAAATGCATCAGCTAAAAGGCAGGGCGCTGACAGAAACACAGACTTGCCAACAAACACGAGCCTGCCAACCAAATGTAAATATTCTGCGTGCAGTGGAGCACGAAGAGCAGCACGAAGAGCAGCACGAAGAGCAGCACGAAGAGCAGCACGAAGAGCAGCACGAAGAGCAGCACGAAGAGCAGCACGAAGAGCAGCACGAAGAGCAGCACGAAGAGCAGCACGAAGAGCAGCACGAAGAGCAGCACGAAGAGCAGCACGAAGAGCAGCACGAAGAGCAGCACGAGTCTCTAATGTAAAATAAATACGCTGTTAGTAGTGAAGCGTGAAGGAGACCTCAAACCTTCAAACTGAAAGGGAAAAGGCGTGAGGATCAAAAAGCGACGAATATCTCAGGCTGGAAACACATTATATGAAATGCTGCTGCTGCTAATTAAATATAAAAAGTGTTTAGGGAGTCACGGCTGCCGAGAGTAACAAGGCAGTGCTGGGAGGGGGGCTGCGCACCAACTGAAGTGCCCTGGTCGCACGGGCTGCGGCCGTGTGAAGTGATAAGCCTTTGAAGTATGTCACTGCGCCTGAGGGGAGAGCAGAGAGAAGAGAAGGCGAGACCTAAAAAAAAAAATACGGACAGGCATGCTGTGACGGAGGTGTGAGAGGTCTGGCAGGGAACAGATGGCCTGGCCGTGAAGCAGGAGGCGGGGCAGCGCTGGGGAAGCCTGTGGGAGGGTGATTGATGCCTTTGATGTGGGGAGGGAGGAGAGCCTTTTGCGAGCCTTGTGCAGGAGAAATGCTGCCGATGCGCGTGCTTGTTCAATCACGTGAACTTATAGAAAACCGCGGCTGAAAGCCCGTGGTTTGAGGCGGATTTTGCCGACATGAATTCTCGCTCCGCTCAATGCGCTTGCGCGCATTGATAGGTCGCAAGACCTAAAAAATCATCTATCCATCAAGTCACAATTCACACATACATTTCATACGACGTTTCATACAGCATGCATCCAAGAAGGAAAATGTGGAAAGAAAGGGAAGAGAATGTGTCAAATTCCAATCACCCTATACTATTTTTTGTATTCTGGGGAAAACACAAGAAATGGCTGAATTATTTGACATGTTTCTTATTGAAACACTTTATAAACCATTAAGCCATCGTACATTTTTTCAAATAATCGATTTTCAAATGATTGGCCTAAAAAAAAAAACTGAAAAAAGGTCGAGAGTAGTGAGATTCTCCTCAGGACCATATATGAAATAAATCTGCAAAACACAAAAAAATGAGAACATTCTGTCAGTGTATTGATGAACGAAACTCAACTTGACATTATTATTTTTATTATGTTTGAGCTTGTAAAGCGCACTGTTACCCGGAGGTTTCCTGGCGCTGTGTAACGCTGGGGAACCCGTCCTGGCTATACCTGTGGGATGGTCCCTGCTGGGAGTCCCCAAGGTGGAGCCAAGCATCCCCGGCGTTGGAGGGGCCGTTGTGGAGATTAGGCAAGCTAATGCCCAGAGTTGCCGAGTGGGACCCCTGATTAGAGTAGGCACCGAAGCGAGAATTATCGAGTCCGCTGACCAAAGTCCACGACCCTGCCGCGTCGGGAATTGAACCCTGGTCCCGGCCGACTTCTGCTCCCGGGTCTGCCACCTCTAGCCAGTGAGCCACACCACTCCACATTCCATTACAGTAACACTCTAAGGGTACCTGATAAACTTCTGTTATCTTGTCTGCGGATAGACTGTCAGCCTAATGTAACATAGTTTAGTTGTTACTTGTGGTCTAGTGCACAATTGTTTATACTCACTGTTGTAGAAAGAAGACACTTGTAGAATTGATTTTCAATTCACCAGGTTGACTAGTTGAGTAGTTTTCCAGTTAAATTTGGGAACTGATGGATATTTTCCATACTAGCACATCTATGAGGAAATAGAAATCGAGGCTGAGTTGGGTCCGATTATTATGGCAAGTGGCACTCGTTTGAGTTTCTTATTTTTGGTGCTACCGTCTCATGTGGGTTTAGTGAATGAAACCTCTAAAGCGGGAGTTAGATTATTATAGCAAGTAGCACTTGTTTGAGTTTCTTATTTTAGATGCAACAGTCTCATGTGTGTTGTGTCAGAGTAATGACCGCGACAGGAGGGAGACACGTACTCCTACCTTAAAATCGATGCGTGGGGTCTCCTTCAGGCATAGATTCGAACGCAGTGATTGGTATTTCCGGGTCAGCGGATTTATTCCGGCGGTGATCCTGACAGTGGGAATTCAGGGAAACGTACTTTTTGCCAAATTAACAGTTGTCTAGCACGAAAAACGATTTGCGAAGCACATATTAAACACGGCATTCCAATCCTTACATTCTATTCCCTGCCAATTCCCATCTATTGTTGTGCTCTTGAACTAAACATTTGTGCAGCGTTCATTGTATAAACCTTGGGGGAAAACAGGAAATTCACTAAAGTTTTTCTTATTGTGTCTTTACACGTTGTACAGTTCTGACATTTAGTTTAATCCACTAATTGCAATGTTAAATTATAAAATAATAATCGAACTCCCGCTTTAGTTAAACAAGAGGTTTTCACTAAACCCACATGAGACGGTAGCACCAAAAATAAGAAACTCAAACGAGTGCCACTCGCCATAATAATCGGACTCCCGTTTAATACAACAAGAGGTTTCATGTACCAAACTGCCCACCCAACGCCAATTTATGGACATTGAGCGATTCAGTAACAATCACTATACACGCTGACTAACACTTTGCCGTGTTCCCAGTCTAGAACCATACGACAAACAAACATCCGGTCAGTTTAGATTTCTGCAGCACATAGGATACACACTGCGACGAATAATCAACACGAAAGCAACATTTTACTGTAATAATAGTGGCAACCCAACTCAGCCTCCATTTCTATTTCCTCAGATGGGCTAGTATGGAAAATATCCATCAGTTCCCAAATTTAACTGGAAAACTACTCAACCAGTCTACCTGACGAATTGGAAATCAATTCTACAAGTGTCTTCTTTCTACAACAGTGAGTATAAACACTTGTTGTGCACTAGACCATAAGTAACAACTAAACTACGTTACATTAGGCTGACAGTCTATCCGCTTGATTTTTTCACAGTTTGTCCACGGACAAGATACCAGAAGTTTATCAGGTACCCTTAGAGTGTTACTGTAATGGAATGTCAAGTTGAGTTTCGCTCATCAATACACTAACAGAATGTTGTTCTCATTTTTTTGTGTTTTGCAGATTTATTTCATATATGGTCCTGAGGAGAATCCCACTACTCTCAGGGATTCGAAACTCGTCAACCTTTTTTCTGTTTTTTTAGGCCAATCATTTGAAAATCTATTTGAAAAAATGTATGATGGCTTAATGGTTTATAAAGTGTTTGAAAAAGAAATATGTCAAATAATTCTGCCATTTCTTGTGTTTCCCCCTAGAATACAAAAAATAGTATAGGGCGAATGGAATTTGACACATTCTCTTCCTTTCCACATTTTCCTTCTTGGATGTATGCTGTATGAAACGTATGAAATGTATGTGTGAATTTTGATTTGATGGATATAGGATTTATTTGGTACTTTCACCTTGTCTTCACTGTCCTTGTAAATACATCTACACACAGTTTTTAATATTTGGAGCTCTCCCCCCATTCCTATATAAAATAAAGGTGTTTTGACCAAAAGAAATCCGTCAAACGCTAAATGTTTTTCGATTTAAAAAGAAGTCAATTCAAAAATGTAAATAAAGAATAATTTTTGAGATTTATTCTTGACTGTACGAGTGGTCTTTAGAGATGGGAGATTGGGTGCTCATCTTAGATTACAGTATAAATAATTGAGCAGCATTGGCTTTTGTTTTGTTGATCATATAGCGGGCGTAGCCTTACTGCGCTCAAGCCAAACCCTTGTTGTATACCGATCCTGTACATAACACGTAGCTAACGTCTACGTATGTATTTCTGCATGGTCATGCGTTTTGATTTGATACACAACTGGCGGTGTCACGTGACAACGGTTCCTGAAACCGTTTGCAAATGGACGTTTTCTTTTGTGTTCAATTGATTCCGGCGGTGCAAGAGGAAAATGGATGCCCGGTTACCGCACAGAGCCAGGATGGCACATGGCATTTCCGTAGGTTATTTTAAACGAAGTTGGACGTTTCGTGTGACGTCTCGTAAAGTAAATCCTTTTTTTTATTTAAATTTTTTTTTATTAACAGCAAGAGAAGTGGAAAAGAAAAATATATAATCAAAGACAATACAGATCATATCATAACTTAAAAAGGTAAGAGTCACCTTGAACATAATACATATAATATGGCAGAAGAAAAAATAAATAAATAAATAAATATTACAAAGGACGCCAAAATAACATTGAGTTATAAGTCTGAAAAGGTTTAGTACTATAACATTCTAAATAAAATTACCCCAAATTAAATCCTATATACAAGTTTACGGAGCAGTGGCAACTTTCAAACTTCTCAGACTGCCTCAAAATTCAGCATAGTATTGGTCCACAGTTTTATTTTTAGATTTACTCCGTCTGAGAACAGTTTCCGCATACTGGCTCCCCCCTCCCCCACCGCCCAAGAGCACGTGTTGTGGCTTCTCTGCGTCGCAGAGCACTTGTTTATCATTTGTCATCTTGTGCGCTTTAATTGAGGCCAATACTAATGGGCTGAAGTGCAAGGAGCAGAAATGAGGTTTGACCAGGTCTGTCCTACGGAAAAGCAGGTGATGAGATCTGCTATTGAAATTGTGATCTATAAAATGGCGGCATGGCAAAATTTCCATAATTGTGTAACAATCTTGGATAATTTCGCGAATTTCACTTTAAACCATCATTATGCCACGTAGCATAATTTCAGTGAAGGAGCCAAGAGACCAACACACCCGACCAGAACCAGAGCTGCTGCTGTTCATGGCACTTGTTTGTGTGATATAAACGTGCGCCTCGCACTAAAAGTGAGAGGGTTAGGGGAGTGCGGCCAGAGCACACAAAGAGTTTCCCTTGCAGGAGCAAGGCGGGGGCACCATGTGTTTGCAAGTTAATTACAAACATATGGTATCAAAGCTTGCTCCCGCGAGGGAAATCGCCAAACGTGCACGGTGAAGCGCACATTGGCCATGTTTCACCTGGCAACCTTCAGTGACCTTTTCCCGAAGGGGCATGTGTTCTCTAGTACCGAGGACCCTCGCTTTCGGGATGCAATGGCTCTGGATCGCTTCATACTCCAGAGTTTACAGGGTGCCTTGAAGGCCGTCGTGCACGGCAACCGTTGGAACTGCCACAGTTCCCACTATCAACTGGTCTTAGCAAGGATGGGGATGACACACAAGGTGACTAGATTATATAAGGCCAGTGTGGCACTGTTGCCCTCCCGTGATGCGGGAGAGCAGGGGCATGGGAGACTGATCTTGGGCATCCCATTACTGATACACAGTGGTGTAGGTGCTGTGCGCAAAATTCAGAGTCTCACTGATTCATAGGCATAAATTGTTGCATTTTAAGTTCTTGTGGAGGGCGTACAAATCGCCCAGTGCGCCTCACCGTATTGACCCATCCAAACCACATCGAAGTCTAGAAATGACAATCCCCAGATGCAGACTTCGCACACCTTACTTGGACTGGTGTAAAGGTTGGGAGGTTCTGGTTAGTCGTGTTCGTGGAACTTTCCGATTTTACAGTTGCACCCTCGCCTCTAATAGCGCTCATTGGGTATGTGGACGACCTTCCTAGATCCAAGCAGCGATACACCATTGCATTGCTTATTGCTAAGCCTGAGTTGGCCTTAAACTGGGGTAGTAAGCATACACCTACGATCAAGTCAAGGCTGCGTACTATGACATACTGTAGCACTAACAGTGACACTTATTCTCAATTACAACCACCTGCGGCAAGACCCTTCTATACACATGACAACCGTTGAACCTGTATCTTGAGGATATATCAGACACCACAAATAAACCAGCAAATACACAACCCATGAATGTACCTCTTGTGAATGGAATGGTTGATCCAGAGGGGAATATGGTATGACACCCATAGTAAAGTCTGTACAGTATTATGCTCTACCTGCCTCTTATGGCGGCATTGATCTCACTTTAGTATGATCTGGATGCTCCTGCACGTTGTATAGTAATCAACATGAGACTATGTTGCACTGTAACGGTCCTTACTTTTGGTACAAAATCAATAAACAATGTGTAAAATAAAAAATCATTTTTGTTTTTAAGTTTGCGCTATATAAAACTCGGCAAAAAACTTCCATTATTCTTCCTTCACATAATTTAATAGTTAGTCAATCGGCGAGCACAAGAGAAACATTTTAGAAAATACACGGTGGTGGCGAGGAGTGAGCTTTTTGAATTAATGACGGATAACATGGTAAAAGTGCACTGTCACTTAGAGGAGACCATCCTGGCGCCATTTCAGAAACATAACCAATAACTACCAGCAACACCTGTAGAAAGGCCCCAAAAGGGAGCAAAAGACGAAAACAAGAGAGGATTAAATCAACTGTCTGCAGAACTCGTCAGGTGCCGAAGAGAGCCAGGTTTTTAGGAGTTTTACACAAACTAAAAAACAGCAGGAAAGCAGATTACAGGCCTTTGAACCTAACTAGGTTAAATATTTTCCGCCTCTTTTAAAGCCTGAAATTAGGGATTCATAACGAATTGGTGTTAGAAGATCTGAGATTCCCTTTGGTCCTATAATGCATAAAACTATTCGAGAGTTACTTCAGGACTGTTGAATAGAAAGCTCTAAACACTTAAGTCAGATTTAAACAGATCTTGTGGTCTGGTAGTTTGTGGGCTGGTAGCCAGTTAAAGTTCCTACGCCCCATAGCTATTGCAGGAAAGTTTAAACACTAATTTTACAGCGGCTATTGCTGTAGTCCAGTCTAGAGGCAATAAGTGCATGGACTACTGTTTTCCTTGCTGTAAGTGAAAGATTTTTTTTATAGATTTAATCAGAGAAAAACATGTGCCAGACACAGACAAAATTTGGTCGGAAAGACAAGAGCACCATGAAATTTTACTCCTAAATTCCTAGCCAGTGACACTGGAGGTGGGTAGGGGAATAAGATTGGTGGCTATGCAGACAACACACAAAAACTCCTTCAGCTGGAATGCACCAAAGACATTGGGAAATCACCAATTTTCAGCTGTCTCAGAGCCGTGGATCAGTAGAGGACTTGGAGCCATCTCAAATTGAATGCTTCAAAAACTGAAATACTCACGTGTGGCGATTGGAACAATTACAACCAGATTGCTATGCACCTTCCATGTACTTGGATCTGTGTGTTTGTTACTTTTCTCCTGAAAAAGCATATCCAATGCACTACCCGATTTCTCATCCTGTGCCTCTCTCAATATATGTAACCTAAATATACTTACTTCCTTTATGTATCTATATACTTTCAATTTACTTGTGTATCTATATATTTAATCACTTTCTTCTAATTTAGCATTTCCAATGCACTAGCCTATTTCTCAGCCTATACTTCGCTCAATATATCTTCTAGCCCAACCTTCTGACTCATCTCAAACGTTTCTACTACTCCTAATGCACTACCCTATCTCTCATCCTATACATCTATCAATATATCCTCTACATCCACTCTTTGATCCCAAACCCCATACCACTACTATGTTCGCCAAAATAACCCTTTCTAGACTCTCTCCTGCTCTACCCCTCCTTGCATCATCTGACATCTCTTAACTACACCGATCCCCTAAAACAAACCTTTCTAAACTCTCCCCTCTGACTGCTTCCCTCCAAAACTCTTTTACTCATCCAAAAGCCTCTTCCTACTGCGAAGACCTTAAAAAAAAAAAAATCCTTCACAGTTTTATCCCTCCACTATCCTTATCAATCAAAATTAACAGACTAGCATGTTCACTTCTCAAATTCCATATTCAACTATACTAATATACTGCCCAAATAACTCAACATTTCTACTACTCAAATTACTTAATATTTATACTAATTTTCAACACTAATACTTCATGGGTTCCGGAGGGGCGTGCTACTCGCCAGAAAAGCGCTTCAACACCCATCAGGGGTAACAAGTGCTATATGAATGCAAATCTTTCTTCCCCTTTTATCCCTCCGCTATCCTTCTCACGCCAAGTAACAGACTAATATCTACCACTGAAATTACCTCATATTTCACCATATTAATTCCTCACTAATCCTTTAAACGCTTCCTGAATAGCATGCGTCAACAAGCGATAAATACAAACCTTTGTCCTCCTCTATCCTTCTGCTATCATTCCAAATTTAAACAACTGACTAACCTATCCACAACTCAAAATGTACTTGCATGTTTCACTATACTAATTCAACACTAATCCTCTACGGGTCCCGGAGTAGCGTGCTACCCGCCGAAAAAACGCTTCGATGCCTCGTCAGGGGTTGTAAGCTCTATATAAATGCAATTACAATATAATTACAAAATACAGCCAGAGAACACAAATCCAGAGGGAAACAAGTTTTGCATTAGAACATGACAATTTCCGAATTTTGAAAGAAGATGGGCTGAAAAATCGATTTAGGAAAAGAAACACATTGTAGTGAGCCATGAGGGACGTCTAACCTAGCATTGTTATTGCCCTTGAAGCTGCAGAAAAATTAAACCCTGGTGTCAAATTAAGGATAGAGGCAGACCTAAGAAGCCTAGGTACGCCATAAACAGAAAAGTACATGGTCTCATTGCGGATAAGTGATAGCAATAAAGGGCAAATTAACCACACTGCTAGTGAATACAGTTTAAAGACATCTCTAAACCACCAATCTGCCCCTACAATGACAATCGTATTACCAAATAGCACTAAGACAGACCCTTAGCCTATGTTTGATGCCAACATTACAACCCTGCTGAAAACTATAAAGGACAGCTAGCAAAGCAAATCTTACTTGCACATCTCTCCTCGATGCAGGTTATAAAATAGACATGAATAGCTGGAAGAGGCTATCCCTCATACTGCCAGAGATCATACACTAAGACCAATTCCCTTTAATAAGAGAAGTGAAAATATTTGATAACCCCACAACAACTCACCTTGTTGACAAAGCAAATACTATTAATATTCCTTGAGCTAGATGACGAAAATGCACCCGACAGAGAAGGTCTGACTTCCTACTAAAAAAGTTATGTTGCAGTTTGGTTTGGGAGAGAATCCAAATCGAATGCTGATGGCATAATGCACAGCGTCTGGCAAGATCAGTTACTGAAATGTTTACCTACAGCGAACATGGGTATCTTTAGGGTCTCCTTGTCACCTATCGAAACATGGGACGGAGCCCTTTTATACCGTCCACCTAGCCCGAAACTGAACTTCAACTATCTGACAGAATTCATAGCTACACAGGTCCTGGCGTCTAGTAGTTTTATCTTATTGGGTGATTTTAACTATCATGGAGAAGCCCTATGAGATCCGGAAGTCTCTCAGCTGACCTCAAGCCTATGTGACATGGGTCTCCTCCAACAGGTATGTGGCCCTACTCACACTGCTGAATATAGAACATCTAAAGTTTCATTTTTCGAAAAGTTTGCTTTTGACAGACAGACCCATTCCCATTCGGAGCCTCGAACATCCACAGGGAAGACGCCGGAGGGCGAAGGAGCCAAGAAAGCAACGCTTGAAGACGTAATGAAGGCGTTGGCGCAGGCACAGGCATCAGTGGGGTCCACAGCCACAGAAGTCTCCCTGCTGCGGGCGGACTTTCAAAAGATGGGCGAAAGAGTAAAACAGGTTGAAGTAGTCGCAAAATCCCTAGTGGAGGACGTGTCAGAGCTACAAATAGCGATGGAACGTGTGACGGCGGAGAACAAGGCGGCGGAGAACAAGACACTAAAAGAGAAACTGGATGACCAGGAAGGGCGCTCCAGACGAAACAACGTGAGAATCATTGGGGTTCCGGGGTCGGAAGGCACTAGAGCCCTGGACTTGTATGTAGAGGAACGGATCAAGATGCAGCTCAAACCAAAGGGGCTATCGCAATTCTTCTCCATAGAACGAGCGCACAGAGTTCCCGGGGGTAAACCAAAGCCTGGAGCCCCCCCCCAAGACCAATACTGGCAAGACTATTTAACTTTCGTGACCGCGATGCGATCCTGCAAGCGGCAAGAGTAGCCGCACCAATACAGATTCAAAACTCTACGCTCGCATTCTTCCCAGATTATACTGCCGGAGGAGGACCTTCCACGAAATCAAGAAGGAGCTGAGAGCCAAGGAAATACCGTACTCAATGCTGTTTCCAGCGCCACTTAAGAGTGGTAGCAGACAGTAAGGTTTGGTTCTTCGACACACCAGAGTCGGCCGTGACTGGCTGGAAGGATGGAGACATGTAGGAATGCCCCGCCGTTCTCAGAGGACTAATCAGAATCAACGTGGAGACAGTCATCCAAGATCACAGGCTTCGGGCAGGGATTGCTCGACACGGTCACCTACACTGGAACACTTTAACGATGAAAACGGAGTGTAATAGTAAACTCCCGGCTCAGTGCGAACTGAACATTAATGTGACTTTCTCGGACGGACCAGGCTTGGACACCGACCCGGCGAAACTGTATAGGGCAGGGGAAGCACCTGCTCCGGTGAACACTTCACCCCAGCAAGCAAGTAACCGTTCATGGGATGGGTAAAGCACTCTGCTGAGTTAGGGGGGGCGGGCAGTTTCAGGTCCATTAAGCAGGGAGGAGGGTGGCATGGGGGGCTTGTTTAGTTGTTATGTGCGACATGCAAGTTTACAATGAACACACGGTTAATCACACCTGACCTGGAAAGGGGAAGCGAGAAGGCGGGGGGATTGACGTTTTGTTAGTTACGGCTCAAACTTGGCACTCTATTGTACACCATGTAACACTCACTCAATGTAGATCCACAGATGGCAAGAGGTGCAAGTCCCCACAATTGAGGCTACAACCGGGCACGATCCTGTGGCCACAAGATGGCTCACCATACCCATACAACAACCACTGACGACGTGACGCATACCGGGGCGGTACCCCTCCTTCGGATGCTCACATGGAATGTTAGAGGGCTGGGAGACGAAATAAAGAGGGGACTGGTCCTGCAAGCGATTAAACGTCAAGCCTCCGCACTGATATTGCTACAGGAAACATCTCACGGGAACACCATGCCGTGCTCTCGATAGGCGGGGTTACAAGATGGCGGCGCATGCGAGTTTATGGCAGGGTCCCGAGGGACAGGTATATTAGTGAAAAACTCTTCCCCTTTCATTGTGCTACAACACAAGACGGACGATCAGGGCCGCTTTGGGCGGTCCATGGACAATGGGAGGGTAAGCCCTGGCATGTATTGTCAGTATATATTCCTCCAGCGCTCCACTCCATAACACTGCCAGCACTAGGAGAATTCTTACTGAATCTCCCAATTGGAAATACGATTATAGGGGGAGACTTCAATGCCATCATGGACCCCACACTAGACACGCTTCCCATTAGGGCACGCGCATCGGGTTCCGCTGCCCTCCCGGGTTTCGTGGAGGCAATGGGGCTAAGAGATGCATGACGTCAGGTCCATCCCACAGAGAAGCAATACACATATCACTCTCAGGTACATAATAGTCTGTCTCGTATTGACTATTTTTGGCTCCTTGGCGATGGGCTAAGTAACGTAGACACCATAACCATATTGCCGAGAGGAATTTTAGATCACTCTCCTGTGTTGCTAGCCCTTACCACTAAAGAGAAGAAGGGCGCGAGAATTTATCCCATGTATCCAACTATCTTACGATACCCCAGATCAAAAAAGTTGTCAAAACAGCAACCAAATACTACTTTGCAGAAAACACAATGTCAGTGTTCTCCCCCTCGATTCTGTGGAAGGCATATAAAACGGTCTTGCGGGGGAACCCGATCGCAGCGGTGACAAGACAAACAAGCATACCAGCAAGAACTCGCAGAGCTAGAGCTGGCACTCCAAGAAGCTAACATGACACACATGACCAGTCCCACAACGGACTCTGCACATGCACTGAAACTACGCCAACAGCAATATCGTGAGCACCTCGAATCGAAAGTCAGGGACAACATTGCTAGCACCGCACATAGGATATACAACATCGGAGACAAGGCAGGGAAAATGCTGGCGTGGCTAGACAGGAGGCGAAATGGTGGTAGAAACATACAGCATCTATACAACCAGGAGAGGCAGCTGCAAACACACACAGAAGATATAGTGCACACGCTGGCAGAACATTTTCAGAAAGTATACACCCCAGAAAGGGAAGTCACAGCACAGGCGGCACTAGAGTTCCTTAACAACGTAGACATTCCTACACTTTCACCAGAGGCAATGCAAGACCTTGAGGCGGATCGGACGAGAGGAAATACAATGTGCAATCCAGGCGATCAACTCCGGGAAAGCACTGGGCCCCAATGGGATACCCATTGAATGGTACAAAAGCATGTCAGAGACATGCCTATTGGCAATGTACTTAGAACAGCCTGGAAAGGACAGAACTCCCATTAGATCAGCGTACTGCGACGATTGTAACCATACCAAAACCTGGAAAACCACCGGCGGAATGCTCCACATATCGTCCCATATCCCTACTTAACGTAGAAGCAAAAATGTCAGCGAAGCTACTGGCTAAAAGACTATTGAACCACTTGCAACTGCTGATCCACCCGGATCAATCGGGATTCATGCCTCATCGGAGTACGGCTCTCAATCTTAGACGGGTGCATGGGGCAATGGCCCGAGCCCACTCCCTGCCGGAAGCGGCGGTGATCCTCTCACTGGATGCCAAGATGGTGTTTGATCTGGTGGAATGGGAATACCTATTCGCAGTCCTGGCCCGTATGGGATTTGGCCCTAAGTTCATTTCATGGATCAGACTACTCCAAGACAAACCAGTTGCTCAGGTAATTACAAATGGTCACATCTCGCACACCTTTCCGCTAGCGCGGGGAACTCGACAGGGCTGCCCCTCGTCCCCCCTGCTCTTTGCCTTAGTACTGGAACCATTGGCAATACTTATTAGAACAACACCTTTGCTGAAGGGGATAGGTTGGACGGAAGGCTGGGAAGACAGTGTCCCTATATGCCGATGACATGCTTATATACTTAACTAAGCCCAAGAGCAGCATCGCAGCCCTCTTAATATGCGACACGCATGGAAAGACGTCAGGGTACACACTGAACTGGGCGAAGTCAGTGATTTATGTGCTAAAGGGTCCAGAACCGGCGCTCACGCCAGACTGCCCCCTTGCAATAACGTCGGACTCCTTAAAATATCTGGGTATCTGTATCACAGACAACGCCTCTGACTTATTCGACAAAAACCTAAAGCCCCCCCTGGAACGACTCTGAACAGACATCAAGCACTGGGCAACACTGCCATTGACTCTCCATGGACGCGCAGCGCTATATAAAATGATGGCACTGCCAAGATTTTTGTATGCCCTGGAGAACACACCATACATGGTCCCGCTGCGTTTCTTCAAGCAAATAAGAGCATTAGTGTCCACCTTGCTGTGGAGTAATGGCCCGGCACGCATCGCATATGATAAATTGAAAAGAAACTGGTACGAGGGGGCATTGCCTTACCGGATATACACTTATACTATTGGGCTGCACAACTTAAAATTGTGAACCAGTGGATACACACACCAAGAAATGATCCGATATATAGAGCTGATTAGGTACAGCTGGGAACAGATAGTATGCTATCACCGCTGTACAATAAACAGATCTCACAGCTCTGGGGCCCACAAAACACACGATCACTATATGGCATGCAGCACAGGCAAAGCTGGGATGGAAGGGGAAAATTACCAAATCAACCCCTCTTTGGGAAACGAAAGCCCTCGGACACTTGACACAGTAAGGGATTTACACAATGGGATAACATTGGTATCTCCACGGTGGGGGACCTGTAGGAAAAAGACACGGTAATCTCATTCACGAAACTACAACAACAATATGAACTAGGCCCGAATGAAACATACAGGTACATTCAAATCAGGCACGCGCTCCTACAAGCGATACCGTTAGGCACAGAATTGCCAGATTCCTCACAACTGGAAGATAGGTTAGGTTACTTACAACAAGGAGCTACATCACTTACATACAAGAAGTTTATTAACAATATGAGAGACCCCACAGTAGCGTTACGAGACAAATGGGTGGAAAACGTAGGAGATATTGACGATACGGAATGAAACGAAGCGCTAGCCTCCCCAAAGGAAGTGGGCATATCAGCAAAGTTCAGACTAGTACAGCTCAAAATCCTGCACCGCATGTACTACACACAATGCATGCTACACAAGATACATAGAGCAACTCGCCCCTTTTGTCTTCGTGGCTGCGGAGAAGAGGGTACAATATACCACACACTTTGTGAGTGTCCCCGCATAGCAGAATTTTGACGACAGGTCATGCGTACCATCTCCCAAACATTACAGATCTCCATCATTCCTGAACCACGCAAATGCCTATTAAACACGTGGGAACCGATTGACTTATATAGATATGGACTAATTTGGGCCACATTAGCAATCATGGTAGCAAAGAGACATTGCGCAAAAATGGGGAGCCGCGGACATACCTACCGCATCCATGTGGAGTAGGAACATGGATTTATTGAGGTTTACGGAGAGCGGTGTGTGCGCTCAGGGCTTGCCCCCGTAAGTGGAACAAAATATGGTCAGATTAGAATAAGTACAGAGGAGAGCTGTGTGAACCTCTTCCTGAAGCGGATGATTGGAGTTCCGATGAGGAAGATGAGAATGTATAATGGGTGCAGAGGGGAGATACATCACTTAAAGGACTTAAGAGAATAACTGGAACTATGGCAGACTGGTGAATATTACAAAGTGCGTGAATACATTAAGCAGTGGGAAGAGCCAGGATGGAAAAGACCGTTGGGTACAAATAACAATTTGGGCCGCAGTTTTGAGTTTTGAGTTAAGTTCAAGGAAACAGACAACAAAAAGTTATGAAAACGATAAGACCTACTAACGGGAAAACACGATTTGGAGGCTGTTGGATGGGTAGTAACCTTAAGGATAAGCCGCCGGACCCCAGGGTTGCCGGCATTATGGCTGTGTAATACTAATCAGTTTGAACAGGAAATTCATCTGTGGCGGCCGGCCAGATGGGTTGTAGGCCATGATATGTAATTGTATTGTATTGTATATTGGATTTATATAGCGCTCATCACCCAGGGGTCTATAAGCGCTTGCCTTGGGAACCCGTCCTGGCTTTTCCCAGTGAGATAGCCCCTACAGGGCATCCCCAGGGTGAAAGCCAGGCATCCCGCCACGGGGGCCGCTGTGGAGATTAAGCAAGCTTAATGCCCAGAGTTGCAGAGTGTGAACCCGTGATTAGGCCAGGCACCGAAGCGCGAATTATCGAGTCCGTGGACATTTGAGCTCAAGACCCTGCCGCGTCGGGAATTGAACCCTGGTCCCAGGTCTGACCTCTGCTTCAGGGTCTGCCTGCTCTAACCAGTGAGCCACACTTCTCCACACATGTAACTATGTCCTCTGTAAGCATATTCAATAAAGGTCTTTGAAAAGAAAAAAAAAAATCACAAAGGGGCAGAACTTGGCAGAAGCTCACTCCGGAAGCATTTAAGGAAAAGTTTCCACTGCTTGACAAGGATGTTGATGATCAAAGCCCTCACGATACAGACGTTGTTGGCCAGATTTAACTTGGCCATAATTCAGACTTTGGACGCGGTTATTCCTGAGTGCAATAAGAAGCCTGGCCCCCAACAGAAATCAGCTCCATGATACTCTGGGGCTTTAAAAACAGAAAAATCTTTATGTAAAGCCCTAGAGAGATGCTGGAGACTATCTAAAGAGGAGGTGGATAAGTTGAGCTATAAAGTGGCCGTAGCTTGTTACCATCAAAAAATGTTAACCCGCCAGATGCGCATTCATACCGCTGCAAATAGAACAGGCTGGAAACTCATCCAAGGCACTGTTTGATATTGTTAAAGGGTTTGCTTCTCCTCAAGCATGTAAACAGCTTTGTGAGTCCTTAGCGACGTAGTTCCAGAATAAAAATCTCTTTAATATATGATAATTTCCCCCATCAAGA
Source organism: Lissotriton vulgaris (assembly GCF_964263255.1). Classification (NCBI taxonomy): domain Eukaryota; kingdom Metazoa; phylum Chordata; class Amphibia; order Caudata; family Salamandridae; genus Lissotriton; species Lissotriton vulgaris. The sequence continues at coordinate 137,777,143 of NC_141691.1, forward strand.
GCACCATCCTTGATAAATATATTGGGTGTCATGATGTTTTTTGCGCCAACACAGGGTTGCAGTCAATCATTTTGAACCTCACTAGAAGATGTAAGTCCCCAACTTAAAGCATCAAAATCAGGGTCTCAGTGATATATGCCCTCCAAATACTATGGCTCTGATCGCCTCTACTTGTGCCCCTCCAATTCAGGAGATTTTCAACTCCTCTATTGCCAATGGCTTCATTCCAATAGTGTGGAAGGAAGCCCATGTCCGTCCAATCCTTAAAAAACAAACAACAGACCACAAGGTCTAGAACAACTATAGACTGATATCGCTGCTACCTTTGTTGGGGAAAAATACTGGAAACCCACATAAATAAGCAATTGAGCCACTATCTTCAGTCCAATAATATCTTGGACCTCTCGCAGTCAGGCTTTCGGCCGGGCTTTAGCACCGAGACTGCCCTATTGGCAGATACAGATTTAGTAAGATAGACCATTGACAAAGGAGGATCTGCAATGCTCATTCTCTTGGACCTCTCCGCAGCATACGATAAGGTCTCCCATCGACTGCTTGTGGAGAGGCTTCAGGACTGTGGGGTTGGGAGATCTTGCTCTGAAATGGCTAATGAGCTTTTTGGTTGACGGGAAGCAATTGGTCAGGTTAGGCCCTTTCAGGGAAAAAAAAATCCAGTTTGACAAGGGAGCTCCGCAGGGCTCATGTTTAAACCCTACTCTCTTCAACGTTTATATGGCCCCATTAGCTAAGATCGTCCGACGCTATGGGTTTGAGGTAGTCTCATTTGCAGACGATACTCAACTGGTCTTTCCCATTGGGTCAAATTTTGAAGAGGAGAAGTGCGCTTCTCGGCGGGAATGTTGCCTATCTCAAATTGGATGGCAGAATCCTACCTCCAACTTAATCCAGAGAAAACAGAGCTGATGTTTCTGGGGACAGCGCAGGATCTGACTCTGGCTGACTGGTGGCCTGCCCAGTTAGGGACGGCTCCCATCCCTTCAACATCAGTGAAAAGCCTAGGAATACAATTGGATGACAAACTGACTATGAAGGATAATGTCAAACATCTTCAGCTCGTGCTACTACAGTCTCCGACTACTTCGTAGAATTATTCCATACTTACCAGTGAAAGATCGTAGAACGGTGGTCCAGGTGATGGTGGCGAGGCGTTTGGACTACGGAAACGCTCTACTGGCAGAAGTAGGTGCCGTCCGTTGTCCGCGAGGATCCCTTTTACGGGTGCCTTTTGTCCGTAATTTTGTCCTTGCAGGGAGCAGCACTACTCCCTGTGAGAGGCCTCCCCCCCCTTGATGGGGCGCCTCGCGCTCTATGCCGGCGGATTGCCACATACAGAATGACAATGTGGCAGTCTGGGGGTGCTAAAGCATGTGGTGGCCTCCTAGGGCCTCAGTATACAGCAGGGCAATCTGATAGAAAAAAGCTAAAACGCCCATGCTGCTACGTGAAAAAACTATTTAAAGAAGTCTGAAGAACAAGTTAAAAAGGGGTTATCGTTCTTTTACTGTCCCATCACTTTAGTGTGAGGTATTTTCAATACTATATAAAAAAAAGCCCTGGTTACTGCTTTTTTTTATTTTAAGCAATTAACACCCATTGACAAAGCCAATAGTCCTGGCTTCTTGCTTGTCAAATGATACTTGCTTTATTATACATCTGGATGCAATGACAGAAACAACATAATACCAGTCGGGCGAAAGACTATGCTAAGCGCAGATTTTTTACCTAGCTGTTTTAAACCACGCCCTTAATTACTTCGAACACACACTTTGAAGAGACCCCCAAGTTTTTTTACACCACTTAAAGGCGTGGGAACAACACCATGTCACAGTCACCCCACATCCTGGCACTGTGCATCATGCAGGACTCATGATTTCTACGTTTTCAGATTGCCTATGTGCAGGGGCATAGTGAACTCTCCCCCACCCCTAGTTTTAGTAACTAGAGTGAGGTGAAGTTCTTGATGGGCCTCTTCTGTCTGTGACTCTGCAGACAAAGGCTCAGCTGTTAATGTGAAAAGGTGGGAAAGTAAAAAAGTAAAGTAATGTGTGAATGGCTGGATGGTTTACTGAAAGGATGAATGGAAGAATGAAAGGGTGAATGGATAGATAATGAAAGAAAGGATGGATGGATGAGTGGAAGTATGGATGAGAGAAAAGGTAAAAAGATGGATGTATGGGTGGAAGGGTAGATGATGGGCAAGTGAATGGATGAGTAAGTGAATGGATGAGTAAGTGAATGGATGGCAGGATGGGTGAAAGGGTAAATGGCTGGATGGGTGAGTGAATAGATGGATGGGTGGAAGAGTGGATGGATGAGTGTACGGGTGGATGGGGTGAAAGGGTGGGTAGATGAATGATGGATGGATGGATGAGTGAAAGGGTGGATGAAGGGATGGATGAGTGAAATGATGGATGGATGAGTGAAAGGGTGGATGAAAGGATGGATGAGTGAAATGATGGATGGAATGATATTTGGTGGATGGGTTTGCAAACGGTTAAATATGTTTGGATATAGATGGGCACACAGATGGAAGGACAGAATGAATGGTGAAAGACTGAATGATTGATGAAAGAATGATTACACCTTGTAGCACCCATTATCTCAAGTAACATTTCCTATACAATGACTTTCACGTTAATACGAGTCATTGTCTCTATATAATGTGTGTGTGATGTAGCGTACTCCGACACCCTGCCCTACATACTTGGGATGAGTAACACTATAAAAGAAATTAAATACACAAGAGGCGGTCTAAGTGAAGATGAGGGGCACCATTGAAGGGTGGTAGCAAGGCCGGAACGGGCATTGGGAGTTTCCCTGGTAGGCTGGAAAGGGAGGGGGGGGGGGAGGGGGGGGGGGGGGAGAACGGTTTTGTTCCTGGGGTCTTGCACTGCAAACCTCCTTGTATATCCAGTAGTTTTCAATCAACAATAAAAGCAGCCTCACATATTCAGGTGTGGTTCACCATTGTCTGGTGACTAATGTACTTGCTGGAGTGAGATGCAAATTTATTTTGAATCGTCTATGGTAGCAAGCTGCGGCCATACTGAAAAACCGTGAGGTGCACGGTTGTCTCAACCTAATGTAAACTTATTTTGACTTTTACTTAGGTGGTTGTCTAGTTACTTACTTATACACTATTGCGCGACCACCTCTGACGTGTCTGTAAAACAACTTTTGTCCCGAAGTTTTGTCCTGAATTTTGACCCTTTGTCCTGAATTTTTACACTCACCGTCCTGAATTTGCTCCTATGCCAGTTGGTCACCCTAGCTGGAGCAGGCTGTCTACATCTCTCTCCTGAGCATCCCACGATGTGAAGGCTGGCACCACGACGACGTTGCACCTGCGCTGCAAGAAGGGAAATCCTGAGAGAAAATGGCACTCTTTAAAGCCCCGTTCCTCCTACAACGCAGCTCACCTTGCATGCTCACTAACTTCGCTGCTCAGTAGTGAGCAAAATGAGCATGCGCTCATCGATGTGCATGCTCTCACTGCAGTCAAGAAAAAAAAAAAAAGAAAACGGACTACCTTTGGAGGACTGAAAATAGAGTACGATAGAGACCCGTTTCGAAGCAGCCTGAAAATAACTGCCAGTGCTCAGACCCAGACAGACCCGACCCACTTAAAGCCCTGCACTAAACATACAACACAAACAGTGCACTGCCAACTGAAGGCACATTAAGCACCTTGCATAAGCAATAACATGTTGCACGAAGTACATAAAACAAATGCACTTTTAAAACTAACTGGCTGGTTGCCCAAACTAAGCCTACAATACAAATGACATATGTCAAAATAATGTAGCACACATTGGCTTTGTTTGAGTGCTAGGATGCAGGTGCCTTTTTTCTGGCGAGTTTCATTGCTATCCAGTGCTTCAAGCGGGCATGTGCTCTCTGCTACAGAGTGCCCACACTTTTGTAATTTGAAGGGTAGAGAAAGAGTACCTGCACTTCTCAGCAGTGTTTCAATATTTTTAATGCTAGAGTACAGGCACTTCGCAGCAAACAGCTGTTCTGTATGTAGTAGGTACGTGAACTTATCTATTTCCATGAAATCAAAGGGAGTCCCCTAGCACAGCAAAACTTCTAACACCACTCAACTCCTTTCCCAATGGGCAGGTGCACGTCTTTGCTTTTCCTCATTCGCTGTCAATCCTTTTCAGAATGGGGGTGAGGCTGTTCAGCATTGTGTTACCCCATCTCTGCAAGTGCTGTTAATGAAAGAACTGCAGGTACAGGTGAAAGGGTGCTAAGTAACTAGATTCAAAATAATTGTGAAACTGTCCAAACCTAGGCAGAAATACACTTGGTGAAAGGAACCACCCCAATTTACTTTTCTTTTTCGTTGCGGCCGGTACCTAAGTCCGAAGCAGTTGGGGTCAGAGGGAGGGGTGACTTTGGTTTTTCGGCTGACGGTATGAATGTTTATTTACTGCCAGCACATGGTTTTTCGAGTGCCTTCCCAAATTATGCTCATCACTGTATATCAAATAATACGGCGAAGGAAGCACACTAGAGTGTATGAATAATATTTGAGGGTATGCTGTTGTGCCTTTCTGATCCGAGACAAAAAAACTCAGGCATTAAATGAAAACGCTGTTCTTTTTGGAAACACTGCCTTTGGGGTCGTTTTGTGATCAGTTATGGAGGTTGGAATGCAAGCTGAAGAAAAGCTTCTTCACACGCACAAAATTAATTCAAAGGGCTTTTAGATGATCTTTTGGCAGTTACCACGCAGTTTGACAGCTAGTCTTCCTGTAAGATGGAGTTGTGACCCGGTGTCACTGCTACTCCTGGCTTCTGCTGCCGAGTAGTGGGGGCAGTCAGAGGGAGTGCTGCAAGTCCGGGGACAGCGAGACAGCACCTGAAAAAGTGAAAACGCGCGGCAAGGGGCGCTGTAAAAAAGAAAGAAGCCAGTACTTCTGAAGTGGTTTGTGAGCATGGGCACATCGATGATCATGCTCTCACTGCAGTCGACGAAAAAAAAGAAAACGGACTACCGTTGAAGACCTGAATATAGAGCCCGAAAGAAACCAGTTTCGAGGCCCCTGAAAATAACTGCAGGTGCTCAGACCCGGCCCACTTAAAGCCCTGGGTCTAGCCTCTTGGACCCATTGGCCTAACCCCTTGGTTTTAGCCTTGTTGTACAGCATCAGAAGCTGCAGAGCATGGCTAACAAAAAAAAAAAGCTATTAAAATGTGGGGTAAAGTGCGGCCGGCATGTCATTTTGTGTGCACCACACATGAGCGCAGCTACAAAATGACATGTGACTATCTATCTATCTATTTGTAACAGTAAATAACAAGCACTGGCGTTGCCAATAGGTTTCGCATTTGGAAAGTTGGAGCTATTGGTTTTGTAAATGACATTTTATATTTATATATTGTTATTGACAATGCCAATAACTATATATAAATATAAAATGTCATTTACAAAACCAATAGCTCCAACTTTCCAAATGCGAAACCTATTGGCAACGCCAGTGCTTGTTAATGCTTGTTTCAGTTGTTTCAGCTCTCTCCAAGAGTGCATGTTGTCGCCCTTCCTCCGCCTAGCGCTATGTTCTCTCCCATGGCTGCCAATCCGGAAGCGGATTGTTTTCAAATCCCTGACGCTGGTGCACAAGGCTTTGTTTGGCTCAGGCGCAGGATATCTGAAGAAAAGATTGGCTTTCTATCGCCCTGCTCGCTCACTGCGTTCGGAATCCCTTTTCACTGCTGTGGTTCCACGCGTGAGGAAGGCCCGCATTGGGGGGCGCTCTTTCAGCCTTAAGGCCTCCCAGCTGTGGAACTCGCTTCCACTGGTACTCCGTAGCACTCCCAACTTGCTTCAATTCAGGAAGAATTTGAAGACTTGGCTTTTTAATCATTCTGTTTAGGTGGGTTTATTTTGCCTTCTCTTTTGGGTTCTGTTTTACTTGTTATGTTGATTATACACTGTAAGTTGCCTGTGGAAAGCGCCGGGACACTCTTTTAGAGTAGCCGAGCGCTATAAAAATGCACTTTAACATAACATAACATATATTCCTTTACCGAGGGCAATGTACGTACGATGGTCTGTAAATGTACAAAAATGAAACACTATCAGTTTTGAAAATTTCTCCCCTATTGTGATTCGTATGCCAAGGATGTGCAAGTGTTACATAAACAGCCCCCTCTCTGCTAACCCTTCACAGACTGCGGTGCCCCCTGGGCCCACCTCCATGTAATAAAGACATACCCTCTCCCTCTTTCAAATGAGCCAGGGTGAGGCTGTAAGCCGGTCACTTTAGGCTGCAGAAGTGGCACTACCAGAAGCCCCCCGCCACACACAAGAGCACCCTGGTATTCTCACAGCGGGATGTTATTTGTCAGAGAGAACACGGCTCCATGCTGGCGCCGCTCGGATAACAATCCGCAATGACAGCAATAAAAGCGTTGTGTGTGTTTGTGTTGGGAGGTGGCGGGCTGGGGGCGGGAGGAGTGTTTCACCAGTGGATGGCTGGGGAAGCTTTAGTAAGCACAGTAAATGGGAGGCATCTCGCAGAGAGCGCACACCAGCCATCTCAAAATGAAGACACGACCAGGAGGAAGCAGCTTTAATGAAACTTTAAACTGGCAGCAGCAAATGTGTCTCAAAAGCACACAAAACACGCTGCATTCTAAACAAATAATTTAAAAAAACATTGCCAACCGATGAAATAAAGGAAGCAAAAAAAAAAAAATGAAGCACTGTGTCCGGAGGAGTGTTTCACCAGTGGACGGCTAGGGAAGCTTCAGTAAGCGCGAAAGTGAAAGCATTTTGCTCGCGCTTGGAGATGAATGCCAATTAAAAACAAGCCTAGCCAGAGAAATGAAAGGAGCCTCAGCCAAACGCGTGGCAGGCGGATTAGGGAGATGCGCGGAGGGAAGCCGGATGGGGGCGGGAATGCGAGCGAGGGAAGGAGAAGTGTGGCAGGCAGATTAGGGAGATGCGCGTGCTTGTGTGGTCACGTGACCCGCTTGTGGTCACGTGACTCACATGCACTGTGAAAAACCCGCAGTGGTTTGACGAGTCGATGGAGCACTTGAATTCTCGCCTATTACATTCGCAAGCGAATGATAATAGGCGAAACCTAAAAACCATCACGTAACCCAGGGAAGCAACAGGAAGGTTGGTGGTGGGGAGGAGAAGCAATAGACTAAAGAAAAGGAGGGCGTGGATGGGGGAAGCAACGCAAAGGTTGTGGAAGAACACAAGAGCAAGCGCAGCACAGAGGTGTGAAGAAGTACACATGCAACTGGCAGCAACAGTGCGGGAGAGAAGTACGAGAAACTGCTGGAAAACAAATGGTAGGATCAAACACAAGAATGACAAGCTGGCAAATAAGTGATAGAAAAGCACAAACAATGGTAAGCAATGGGTGGGCTTCAAGGCCCTGTATGTTTTTGGTGAGCCCACAATGTCTTGGAGCAGACAGCGCATGAATATCTCAGACGTACTGGATCCATAAACACACCTGGAACACCCAGGATATTATACAGGCTTCAGGCACTCACTATTGAGATAGAGTCAGATACTTTTAAATCCTTACAAATATCCCTGCTAGAATTTGCATACCAGAAAAGATCACAAAAATTTCTACTAAGATTGATACATTATATAGGGACCATGGATAGACGGGCTGGGGAGGTGGGAGACTGGGGGGGGGGAATTTTCCTATATTATGGAAGGAGAGCCACACAAAACTGTCTCCCCTGTGGGGCGTACTGGCTTTGCCAAAAGTTTCTAGGGGCGTACTGGCTTTGCCAAAAGTCTCTAGTGATACTGTACAACATCTCCAACGCTGTGCACATACCCATAGAATAAACGAAAACATGCCACTTGAAGATATCCACCTACTTCATTTTGAATGTGTACAACACGCAGTCGCATGCCTATAAAATTACTGCACCGATAAAACGGTCGTTTTTTCACTCACCACTCTTTGCACTTAACGAACATACCGGATTCGCTTCACTTGCATGAGGTCACATCCTATCACGTTTTTTTCACTAATGTTCGATGTAGTGAGTTTGAGACATGTCTTTATTACATATTATTGAATGCTACATCCTTTTGGTTTTAGAGCTCCTGGAAAAAGGGCTTGGGAGCCCGAAATGCATCGGAGCAAGTAAACAATGTTGATCAGAGGTTATGACTTAACCGTAATGAAATCAGTTTGAAATACTTCATTTTGATATGATGAAAATATCAAGGAATACCAATCTTTGAAAAATAAATTAACGCAACCACTCTAAAACTTTGGAGTCTTTTTTGAAGAACCTACGGTGTGCCCGATTCAGGGATGCACTCATTCTTTGTGTGCACTTGCTTGCTATGCATAATGCTCCCAGGATGCTCTCTGATTTGATGCAAATATTTGCAGAATCTTGAAAGCAAGATTAATGATTCTTTGCTTACAAAAAAAAATGTTCCTAAAAAAAATGAAAGCAGGATAAAAAAACATTTAGGTAAACTATTGTAAAATTCCAGTTACCTTTTCTTTGCAGCATCATTCAGTAACATGTTTTGATGCATGCTAGTTTCTCTCAAAAATATACATAATGGAAAATCAGTGTAACCAGTTTCAATAATATAATGGGAAAGAAAAATAAACAAGCATTCGCAAAGCCTGAAGGTCTGAACTCGGTGGTCAGCTTTATAGTTTTGTCAATGTGTGAATTGTTTTGGCATGGTTTTTGTAAAACCTTATTGGTGTGGGAGCTGCCGGGCCCTCACCATTATAACACATTGGCAAAAGCAAAAAAAAAATGTGTTCTCAAAAAGTACACACTGCCACAATAGTTAGTAGCACTAAACAAAACTACTTTGTGTGCTGATGTGCTACTTGTGAAAGAGCAGAATACTGTCACTCGGAGTGAAGCCAGCCGATACAGAGAGAGACCAATTTTAATAAACGCAAAAGGTCATGGTCATCGTCAGACCAAATTAGGGGCCTAATTATTAAAGAAAGTCTCAAACATGCACCCATGGTATAGGTCCTTGTATTAAGTGCAGCTAAGCGGCTATCGTGATTTCCCACAAATTTATAGAAGTAGGGCAAGAAATTGTACTAGAAAATATTTCTGAACTGCATTTTAGCATGAGCAAATAAGCATGTATAGATTTGCTCATGCAAAAATCTGAGTGTTTGCAAGTTCACTTTCCCTCCAACCATTTTTCCCCAACTCTGGAAGAAGGTTATTTCTGACATTGTCTGACATTGTCACAACAACATTTCTCAGGATGGGAAAAGATTGGAGAAGAGTTGTTGAAAACCCCTAAAATGTGCAGGTTAGTAGGTTTGCAGATACTCAAAAGCGCATTCTAACCCTGGAACTATTGCTTACCACTACCTTCAGCCCCAGTGTGTAGATCTGTGGAAACGTGGCAACATAAGGGGATTTCAAGTATTCAAACACTGCAATGGTAGGAGCCATGGCATTATCAGAGAGGCTATATCAGAGCTCCTATATAATGGGATTCCTGCTATAATTTGTCCCCACACTACATGCCAAAGGGACAAGTGTATTTTGTTACAGGACAAATAGATTTATGAAGCAACCTGCCCCATGGACAAGTAGATATTTTATTAAATTCCACACCCCTGAGAAACCACATGATATTAAATGCAAGCGCCACCACGTATCAAGCCAGACAACCATTTTTATTTCACATTCTGCATCAAAAACAAATGTAAAATACAGGACGTATGAGGACGCACACTAATCGTTAAATGAAACAATGCATGTAGACAACTGATACTTTAAGAGCAAGGACGATACTAAGCATCGTCAAAGCCATTTGTTCCAGTTTTAGGTTAGTGAAAGTGTTTGGTAACAGGATGGGGGTTGGGGAGGGGGGTGAATCTGCACGCACTAGGAGATGAAGACTCATGGGCTTTGTGGACGGCCTGGACAACCAATGGCAAAAAAGTTATTTAAAAAAAAGCAATGAATCAATCAGCTAGAGGGAATGTAACAAACGCAGACTCCATATTGTATGGTTTTTCAAAACTGACAAATCCAGAAGCGCCAAAAAATGCTGGAAGGCCCATGCCTCTTGACATCCACACAAGCCAACATGTGTTTCCTCATTATGGCATATTCGCCTCCTTCAACTTAATTAAGGCTCATGAGGTTAATGATGCTCTACAGTACCACATCTATGCCAGATATGCATTTGGCTGGGATGGAGCACTCTCTCATTGGACCTGGATATGGTTTTGTTGGGACACTAGTACCTCCATCACTTGTGAAGTGAAAAATTACAGTTTACCAATAGTATGATGATATGAAGTGATGTGGCTACTGGACTAGCATCATTAACCTCATGAACCCTGTTGAAGACTGAGGAAAAGATGCCACATTGCACAAACACGTGTTATAGACTGAAATAGAAGTAAATTCAGGAGCACTCGCTCATTTTATTGCTGACTTTTTTGTCTATCAATCAAACAGGATTTGTAGAGTGCTGCTCACAACCAGAGGATATCCAGGTGTGTGTGGAGGGAGTGTTAGCTGAACAGCCAGGTCTTTAGGTCCTTCCTGAACTCCTGCAGGGGGATGAGTTTGGAGGGGCACTGGGGCTGCTCCAGGACTTGTCTGACAGGTGTGAGAAGGCACGGTCACGGCTCCTGCGGATGCAGCAGTGAGGGTCAGGAAGAGGGCTGTGGAATGAAGTATGCAGGTAGGTTAGTGGCAGTTCACCCTCCGGTTGAGGTAGGCTGGACTATTGTTTCGAAGGGCTTTGAGCAGTTTGAACTGGCAACGTTTACTGACTCCACAGGGAGTCAGTGGAAGGCTCTGAGGTGGGGGGAGATGTGCATGTGCCAGAGGAGGTCCGGGTAGAGTCTGGCTACTGTGTTATGGATGGTGTGGAGTCGGTTTAGTAGTTGAGCAGCGATTCCCATCAAGAGGGAGTTGCTGTTGTCCATTCGGCTGGTGTTAAGTGCTTGGGTGACCGCAGTTGATTTAGAAGGGTAGCAATTTGAAGATTTTTCGGAGTAAGCGCAAGGTGAAAAGAGAGCTTGCAGTTAAGTATTATTCCGAGGTTTGTGCGTTCAGGGAGTGATTTTGCAACTGGGTAATCTTGTAGTTTCTCAAAGGTTAAGTGGCTCCCTCTCCTCCTAGAGCAACAATTTTGATGAGTTATCTGTTATAATTTACTTGACCACACGGAGGCATGCCCCTTTAACTAGGCCTTGGCGGTGAACTCCGCTCACAAGTTTTTCCATGCCATGTACAGCGTAGTGGGCCCCCCCTACCTAACGTCACTTAGGCGAGCGGGAGCACAGAAAATCCACCTCCCGGTGAGATTTCTCAACAAGGGCGGGAAGGTGCAGGTGGTTGCAACCACTCGTGCAGAGAAAGTTGCTGTGCGAGTAAAAAATCTATGTGAGCACGAGAAAAAAAGCTGCACCCTCTTGCGCCACCCATAGTGCATTTGTGTTGATTTTCTAGTGCAGTTTAAGAAAGACAAGAGAACCCAGAAGGTATGCCATAGGGACCTTGGGCAGTATCATGTCTCAAAAAACAGTGGTCCCTACTCGAACAGAATGGTAAAAGGAGCAAAGCAAAAATATGTCTGTGTACTTGTAGTCAGTGTTACAGACAAAGATTGTTATAACCACACCAATGCATTTCACAATATTTTAAATGTCATATTGCATAAGGGGGTTTTTTGGTCAACAAACCCCCTTATGCAATATGACATTTAAAATATTGTAACTACAAGAACACAGACATTTTTGCTTTGCTCTTTTTTTTTTACCATTCGGTTCGTTGTTTTGTCTGAATGTTGTGGGTCACGGCCGTGCCCACTTGTTATTAATGTACTCATTCTGTTTTATTAAGAGAATTGTTATATAAATTCCTTGTCCGGCTGGACAAAAGACATAACACTTATCAGGTGTGTGATTATCAGTTTAGTATACCATTGTGTCCACGAGTAGGGACCACTGTTTTTTGAAACACGATTTTCTAGTGCAGGCCAAACACACGGCACTGAAAAAATCAACGCGCACTTAAGTAACCAAGCGTATTCTGTCGCTACCCGAAATCCACCCAAGCTTATCCATAACACATACGCTTGATTATTAAGTAATAACTGGGATGGACACTTCATACCAGGAATGTAAACAAAAAATGAAGAAAATAAGTAACAAAGCAGTGCCAAACCCAATAGGCATGGATTGTCAGGATATACATTTGGAAGATGTAGGAAGACCAATTGTGATCAGTTACCTCCAGCTGGCTTGGAAAATCACACAATGAAGCAACATAGTGGGCAACCACAATATACAAGCATGGGTCATAACGGAGGCAAGCACTACCCACACAAATGCAATACAAAGGAGTCAAATATGTAGTTCGAGCTTTAAGTGGAGAAATGTTAAAAGGGATAGACAGCAAAACATAGCAAAGTGAATGCATTTGAAAGAATGGCCACTGAATGAGACCCCTACCTGAGATAATATGAACCAGTAAGAAAGTGATATGTATACCGTCAGAAAAACACACCAACTGTAGCTAAACAGACACTAAATTCGAAGACTAACCTGAATTTACTTGGTGTATTGCAAACTCAGTGCACTGTAGATCATTCCAATGGGTCTATTTATGCCCCGATTAAGTCAATCCCAAGAAGGCCACTAGCACACACACACACCACAACCAAATTGCACAACTATGGGCTTTTGTAATCTGTGCACAACTGTACAATTAACCTGGTATGCAACACTCCATCATACGACCAAAGAAAAAGGACTTGTCTACGTACCACAATAATGTACAAAACACTTTTACAGATCAATGCAGACTGTGAGGAAGAGAAGAGACAATTTGCTAAATTTCTCTGAAGCAGAAATATATAAAGAGAAAAGAAATTAAGGAGTACAGAAAAGTGATTGCAAATTACACAATTTAACACATTGTCCAACAAATATTCTCCGTGAAAGTCAGGCAGTTGTCCATAAGATAAATTATTAAATAAGGAAACTTTCAGAAGTTTGTTTTTAAAGATACAGGTCTTTCGCTTTAGGTTAAAACTAATACATCTGCCAAAGTCACCATGAACACATCAAAATTGGCTAAATAACGCACAATCAGCATGTGGCAATAGACATTTGCTCTGGAACACATACGTGTAAACAATCAAGAAATACATTCCTCAAGTTGCTACAATAAATATTTTAGCATATGATGTACTTTACTCCCAGAAGACTAAGGGGCATACCATCAAGGCCCCGTGATAAAAAAATTGCAGCTGTAGCGCCAGTTTTTGGGCAAAAAGCGGCAATATTTTTATCGCGCGATCAGCAATGACACACTAGCGCGTGTTCCTAGACTCTGCACCAGTTTCCTCAACGCCCAGCTTTGCAGCGTTAATGACATGCAAAGTGGGCGTAACTGACTAAAATAACGTGGGTAATGTCGCTTACAGACATTTCTTCAATTATCAAACTGCACGCTAACGTGAATAGCGATGATAAAAGTAGCGCTAACCGCGCCCATCGCAGGTTTCATTACACCTGCTTTTAAACTTACTAAATCATAATAGCCTATGGATGGTGGATTATAAGGCTGAGACCACCCAGCCCTATCAACAAGGTTTTGCCTATCGCTGTGCGATTATCGCTGGATTTCCAGCAATAATCACACATTTTGCCGCTATCGTTTGAATTTATATTGCATTGGAGATAAGCGTTGTTAACCTCTTGGCTGCTAATGACAAGGGTAACTCGTCATGGACTTTCCATTGATTTCAATGGAAATTAAAGAAGAAGAATTCAAATAATGGCTTAGCAGCCAAGAGGTTAATAACACACCATCTCTGCGATATAAACAGAGATAGCCTCCGATAATTATGCTTGCGCTAAGTGAGCTTAGCGATAATTATCACCGGCTGTTGCAGATATGCCCCTAAATATCTACCACACCAACTCCAATGTCCGTTCAATATGTGATGGAGATGCATATACCTTTATGGTTGTGGACGCTATGTTCTTTTTATATTTTATTGAAATTTGCTGTGATGTGAGATTCAACAGCTTAAATGCCAAGACTTGCGTTCTTCGACGCTTAAATTGGTTGTGTGCATCATACTACTTCACAGCACATCATTAAGCTGATCTTTTAAGCCGCCAGTTGTTAAAATTACAAGTCTGTATTGTAAACACTGTGTAAATGTAATGGAGGGAAAAATACAAACCAGACCTGTATTGCAAACACTTTTTGTAAATGTAATGGGAAAAAAAAATACATACAAACAGATCAAGCAGCTTGTGTTCCTATCGTCAAATGAAACAAAAACCATTTCCCAGCGTTATAGCGAACTGAACAGAAACCTGGCCAACGAAGCAAGAAGATGTGCTTGATAAATTGGATTATAAATCTTTGATTTAACTAAACTAAAATAGCAGCAGCAACACTGGGTACTGGTGCCAATATTTCTAACTCCTTTGCTGGGTTTTATGATGGTGGAATCTTGTTCCTAGGTCAACAGCAAATTCAAATCGAAATTGCATTGGAACCTAGATATAATTAAGTCTGGAGAAAGTTTATGTACCAATTATTAAGGGCCAGTTAAAGTTAACATGTTCATGTCATGCTACTTTTACCCAAAGTAACACTGGATGCTTAACAGTCTCCCGTAAAACATGTTACAAAACTAGTAAAATCATTAAGAAGAAAATTTCAACAACCAATACGATTAACGTTGTACACTTAACCAGACATGCCAACCCTCCCGATTCAGGCGTGAGACTACCGATTTCAAGGCTAATGTAACTAAAACAAATGCCTTAATTATGACACTAATCAGACTCAATTCATGCCACAATTCAGCAGAAAGCTACAAACACATCCAAGTGAAAGTCAAATATGTGAGGCTTGAGAAATGGCTGGACTTAGTTCACGAGTAACAAGGAAGCTCACCTCTCCGAACAGACTGCTTTCCTATCCCGGAACCGCTGCTTTGTTTAGGATTTGGCTTATATGAGGATAAAATGTCGGCTGTTGATCACACAGCGTGATTGGGTCCGACTGGCGTAAGAAAAGCAGCCTCTAAAAGTTGGGGACGACAGATGTCAGCCCAGGAACTGATGCAGCAAAGCACGACCAGCAGCAATACGGTCAACAGGAAAAGAGTCAGTGACAAGGGCTGCCTTACCCAGGGAGGAGAAGGCTAACCCACCAGTAGGTGGGCGAACAAGAAGATTGCCAAATATCGACAGTGCTACCCCCCCTCACTCTCTACCCGGTTCAGAGGAACCAATATCCCTGCCGCCATTACAGTACCTTCCTCCCTCCGTCACCTCCGCCGGGGCCTGCTCACGGTCGGGCGTGGGGGAACACAGGGAATGCCTGGATACGCAACATCCGCGCGTTTACGCGTGCACACATACCTGCTCAGTGTACCGGTCCCGTCGTTAATATACTAACACTCCTCCAGCCGCCTCCACCGCCTTTAACTCCCCCCGAATACGCCGCTCCCTCTCCCGAGCCGTCTTCTCAGGCAGCCATTTTCTCCATTGTTACGAAGGAAGTCCGGAAAGAGCGCCTCCCCCAACAGCCGGAAGTGACGACAAGTCCTCCCTTACCGCTCGTGCAAAAAAGAGGCATAGAAAATGTCCTCATGCAACAAGCACCAGCAGCGGGACCGTGCACAGTTAACGGCGGGGGCGGGGCTACCGAGCGGACTAGACGAGTAAGGGGCGAGGCTTCTGACGTCATATGAGTGAGACTCGCAGTTTCCGTCAGCGACAGCCGCATTTGCAACTACAGCAGGAGTATTTTCCTATACCTTATGTTCCGCTTATTCGTAATGTAGCGAGATGTTTTCCTTGGAAGCGAATACGTAGCTGCTTACTGTTGGTATTATCGGATGTAAATTTCGATTTTTTTTTCATGTTTCAGAACTTTTGGTAATTTCAAATAGGTAAAAACAAATTGAGCAATGAAATGAAGATGAATCCAAGGATGGTTAAGGTAGAAGTTAGTTTAAAGGAGCAGTGCAGAAGTAAGCAACACAACAAGCAATAACGTTATATTACACATGCGTGTTTATGCTTTCATTGTTAACAAAAACTTACGGTTGCCCATGTCACTGAAAGTACAAATTTGAGGTCCTGCAATGGAAAAACCTTTGGTTTATTTTGTGATTGTACTTGAGATAGTGCTGCACCACTGCCCGCATTTCTATTTCCAGATGGTCATCCAAATTAACCGCTGAAACGCATTTTCTTCGGTCAAGCTGGGATCAATTCTTCTGTTTTCCGGAAGTGGCACCCGAGGAAAAAAAATATTCAGAACTGTCAAAACAGGTACAGGGTTTCTGTCACGCGAGTGTCTCATAGCTGGTCATTGATGTGTACCCCTGCCAGTCATTCCAGGTTAGTTGCCTTACAGCACTTTGTATTTTCCGTTGTGTGACTTATCATGTACTACGTGAATGTTGTTGTGTTTATTTTTGTTAATTTAAAATAGTATGTTTTACCTGACGTTTTTATCTAACTATAATGTCCCTTTAACCTTTGGTTTTTTTCAGTGAATTTCCAACTTTTTTTTTTTTCAGTAAGTTTCTAACTTTTTTAAAATCTAAAACAAGATATTACAATTCTGAGCAATAACTGTTGTACACACTGTTGTACTCTGTATTTTACCTCTCTACTGTTTTTATTGTAGTTCATTTTCCTTATTTGCATTATTTTCTCTTTAGCTTTGCTGTACATATCACTATTGAATTGATCAGGGAGTACATATCATGGGGATAAAAAGAAGAAACAAATCCAGTATTAGCAGTTATGAATAGATGTACATAAAAATCAACAAATCAATTCATAACGTATCAACAACTCCATAGGTAAAGGAAGAAGACCAATTTCGTTAGTATGCAGAGGGATCCTTCGAGCACTGATGCTGTGGAGATGGTGATTATGTCGACTTTTCGGTCTTGCTTGTAGGCATCAATAAGACCATCATCAGGACAAATTTTTCATGCAAAAAGCCCCTTAGAGGAACAAGTGTTCCTGTCATGGTGTCAGTTTCAAGAGCAGGCGACTATCGTTCGTGCGATTTAATACCACGATATCTGTCTACCCAGTCAAGACTTCTAAAAGAACGAACTTAGAGCAGTTATACTTGACATCGCTAGTCACAACAGATTCTTCAGTTGAATATATTGAACGTGGTGACGGTGACCAGTCATTATCTTCGCTCTTTTTCAATGGAGTTGTTGATACGTTATGAATTGATTTGTTGATTTTTATGTACATCTATTCATAACTGCTAATACTGGATTTGTTTTTTCTTTTTATCCCCATGATTTGTACTCCCTGATCAATTCAATACTAAAAATTTCATAGAAAATTAATTTACTGTGTGCTCACTTCATTTGATCTTCTCTTCAGCCTGATTTCATTGAATGTTTATGAACAAAAAAAGAATGAAATAGTTATCCTGCGGATACGATAGGGTTCAATTACTTAGTCAACCCGTAAATGCTATAGGCTGAACCTTAGGTACTTAGTTGATTAATAAAATCCCTTATAGCCATTTCTTATTCTAACCTACACATTGCCCAAGCCTACAAGGGTTTATTGGGTCACCCATATCTTCTCGTACATATCACTGTAGCGCTTAGTAGCCTTTTGTTTTTCAACTATTCTTTGTTGTACATTCGTCTTATTGTCGTCAATTTCTTTAAAAATAGTGTTCCTTTTTAACCAGTCTCCAAGTGTGTTACAACTTCTTTCTCTCATTACATAAAATGGAGAATGATTAGTTCAACATAGATTTATTTCTTTAAATGCCAAATCTTGTTCCTCACACCAATCATATTTTACACCTTTGCACAATAATTTTCTCAATGGTTCTACTTTGTCAGCATATCCAACAAGCATTGGCATAGCCAATAGGTCTCACTTTTGGGAAGTATTTAGTTATGCAGCTGTTTCATGGCTAAACGTTGTACCTTATAAGTGTTTAGCCATACAACATTGATGTTGTTGTACTAAGGATACTGTACTGCATAACTAATTACTTATAAGGTCCCAAAAGCGAGACCTATTGGCTATGCCAATGCTTGTTTTGTTAGGCATGAGGAGATTACGTGATTTACAGAGAATCACAGGATGTTTAGCTTCATGGCAGAGACTCCAACCCGGTTCACCCAGATCTGAGATAGACCGCCCTAGCCCGTTGGGCCACATCCTATATACCATCTTTGTTGATAGTACTAAAAACAATTATTGCCCTATATGTGCAAAGATTACTGAAAGAGCCGTAATGTTGGCCATGCATGGTATTCAGCTCTCATAATTTCGGATACCATTTGTGTTTACCATTTCAAATCGCTGTGAAGCCCTTTTATGAGCTGTTACAAAGTGTTGCTGTGAATTTTCATGCCTACGCTGGTGACACTAACCTGATAACTATCTGGTTAGGTTGTTGACGAAAGTACACACTTAGTAGCTATGTAGGCCCTCCTCCAATATAGATGCTTGCAAATTAACTGATTCGAAATAAGAATGAGCTTCTACTTTTAGCTGCTATCTCGCCGTCTAACCTTATTACTTGTTTATTTTTGTTACTCGAACAAATTTGTAATGAAATTCCTCTATTTAAAATTACGTTACACTTGTGTTATGCTCTATAGTCTATGTCGATGTATGGTCCAAGTGGCTGTGACTTGTGCAAAGCTCTATGGTTCATGTAGATATGTCTTTAATATAAAAATTCTTCAATTCTTATAATATAAAAGTACTACAATTAAATAAATGCATGTACTGCAAAACTAACAACATCTCAAACTTTGTATTACTAGCTACAAGTGCTTTGGAGAATTTGGCTTTTCAACTTTCTCCCAACTTCAGTGTGAACCCTGTAGCCTTAGAAAGTATCAAAATCCACTTTTTTATGATGGTTTGTACACTGGTGTGTACAGGTTATATGACTCATTCTAATCAAATTTTGATTGAGTAAAAACCTTTTGTCTCTTTGTTCAGTGTACTTTTAGTTTTGCCCTACTGTGTATAATAGGCTACACTGCGGCACAGCACATTTCGAAGGAAACATGGACTACTCTGCATCTTTCATGTAGGCCTTACTCATTGGATACCTTAGCCAGAAAAGATACAGATTTCTGCCAAGAGGTTTTGTGAATTTGCTTGAATCCTCCTTGTGCATATTTGATCTTTTCCCTCCCGGCAATGAAACCAAGCTAGTGCAGAACGACGGAGTAGGGAAAAATTGCCCTCTCGCATCGAATTCCAATACTTAATCATGTACCCTTTGCACAACACCCATCCCTCCAATTACATGCTGTGCTTCAACTGTACATACTTAAAAAAGCATTGGCAAAGCTAATACATCTTGACTTTACAATGCACATACAGAGCTGTTGGCATTGCCAGTAAAGCAATGTTTAAAGAAAAAAGAAAAAAAAACTTCCTGATGAAAAGCAAACACACATCATATGGTATCTCAACACTGCACATTGATCTTCTAGTTTTCAATCTTTATCAATGCCATGATTATTTATCAAATTCTGTTCACTCAGGAAACTCTGAAAAGAATTAAAAAAGAATAAGGAAGTGTTGGAACACAAAGAAAAGCTCTCGCCAACGCCTAATTTACTTTCTGCAGTATTCAGCCATTTTGTCCACTGCAGTAACCCAGGGAGAAGATTTATGGGACTTCAAGAGAAGCTCATGCCAAGTGCATCTCCTTCGGCGGAAATCTTATTGAGTTCAGCCGATGGTCCTTCGCCCAATGCCACGAAACTCTTTGTGTGCCAAAGCTTACGCTTTTATACAATATGTGAAATGTAAGAGATAAAACAAAAGCAACCCTTAAAGTCTGCTCTTCAGCCATACCCCAAGCAAAAATACCCCTGTTGTGCTTTTACAGACAAGCTGGAAGGTGTGAGGAGCAACACATCGCCAGGCAGGTGGTGGGTATTTGAGGGGGGAGCAGCATATGAGAGAAAGAGCTAGAAACACATGCAGTCTCAGAGTGCTGAATAAAAAGATAAAAAGTGGGCCCAGTACCAGACTTCTAATTCAGAGGCACAAAATGAATAATAAATGTAGAGACAGTGGAAAGAAACATGATATGAAAACACCAAATGCTTTAGAGATAGGAACACAGAAAGAAGAGGTTAGGGTACTCAGAATATTAAAGGGAATGGAAAGAGGTTGGAGAAGTATGGAAGTAAGAAAGGAATTCAAAACATGGCCATAGCAATGCCAATGCAGAGCAGAAGAGCAAATAAAAGAGGGGGGATGGAATAGAAAAACAAATGCATAGAAGACAGAAGTTTCCAGCAGAGTTATGGTATGGTCAATTCATCCTTATTTATCACCCGGAGACCGGTGGTAGCTGCTTGTTTGTTTATGGCTTGATCTTTTGCAAGGGTTGTCTATGCACCCTACCAGGCACCAGAAATGTTGATCTATTTTCCAATACAAAGTGTCTGCACAAAACTTCCTTAGCTGATGACTGCGGCATTCTTACCAGGGGTGTGGAATTTATTATAATATCCATGGGACAGGTTGCTTCATAAATCTACTTGTCCTGTAACAAAATCCACTTGTCCCTTTGGTACCATGTTGTGAGGGCGGTGCACAATTATGGCAGCAATCTCATTATATAAGAGCTCTTAAATAGCCTCTCTGATTATGCCAGGGCACCTACCATAGTAGTGTTTGAATACTAGCAATCCCTTTATGTTGCTACGTTTCTGCAGATCTAAATACTGGGACTGAAGGTAGTGGTAAACAATAGTTCCAGGGTTGGAGTGTCCTTTTGAGTCTATGCAAACCTACTAACTTGCATGTTTTAAGGGTTTTCAAAAACTCTTCTCTAATCTTTTCCAATACTGAGAAATATTGGAAATTTACTCCTGACAATGGCAGATGTAAACCTTCTTCCAGAGTTGGGAATAAAGTGGTTGGCGGGAAAATAAACTTGCACACTCTCAGGTTATCACAAGAGCAAATCTACACATGCACATTTGCTCATGCTAAAATACAGTTCACAAATATTTACTAGGAGTACTATTTCTTGCCTGACTGCTGTAAATTCTTGAGAATTCACGAAAGCCATATAGCTGCCCTTACTGCAAGGACATATACTGAGGGTGCACTTTGAGACTTTCTTTAAAAAGTGGGCCCCTAATTTGGTCTTGCGTTAACCATGACTTTTTGTGTTTATTAAAATTCTCTCTCTGTATCGGCTGGCTTCATGGTGAGTGACAGCATTCTGCTCTTTCACAAGGAGCATATCGGCACACAAAGTAGTTTTGTTCAGTGCCAGTAACTAATTGGCAGTTCATGCTTTTTTGAGACCAAAAACAATTTTTGCTTTTGCCAATGTTTGTTATAATGGTGAGGATATGGCAGCTCTCACATAAATAAAGTTTTACAAAAACCATGCCAAAACAAGTCACGCATTGCCAGAACTAAAAAGCTGACCACCATTTCAGACCTACTGGCTTCGCCATTGCTTGTTTATTTTTGTTTCCCAAAATCGTATTGAAACTGGTTACACTTAATTTCTAATATGAATATTTTGGGGAAACCCTAACATGCATCAACAGATTTTACTAAATGATGCTGCAAAGAAATGGTACCTGAAATTTTACAATAGTTTAGCAAAAAAATGTTTTTCCTACTTTCATTTTTTAGGAACATTTTATAGTGAAAGCAAATAATCATTAATCTTGCTTTCAAGCTTCTGCAAATATTTGCATCTAATCATAGAGCATTCTGGGAGCATTATCCATAGCCTCATATTGCTCAACTTTGAAACCGCGTGTCCACATTTTTATACTGGAACCACTGTCAGTAGTGCTGTCAGAACTTACATTTACTGAGAGCGCTCAGCCTACTAATAAAGGCTCTCAATTAATGACCCATGAATACAAGTTTGAACAGCATTAATATATGCACACAAATATTAACTTAACTGCAGGCAGTGCCCTTCCCTGATCATTAATGTGGTACTGCAAACTGGCAGCCAAAGGGTTTGTGCTGCAGGGGGTTGGGCCTGCTTGGACCAAGGACAAAATGCACATTACAACTTGTTGCCCCTGACCCAAACAAAATTTCGTGGGCGTCGGGCTATAGGAATTCCACATCCCTTCTTACAAGTGCTCTAGAATGTTCTTTCAGCTACATATATTCTGTACACTTACATCCATAGTTTATATAGCTAAGGAGCACTTGCGCTCCCAGTAAGGAATTGTTTGACACATTTCTTAAAACCTACAAACACAGCACTACTAGACCTAGGCTAAGAAGAGAAAGAGGAAGGAAAGCCTCTGAAACCATTGAAATATTTCTTTTACATATTTCTACAATTTTCAGGGATCATTTTACACCTACTGCGAACGTGGAGACTCGCTGGCAATGCATCCGCAGCGAAACAGAAATCTGTTAATGGAACCCGAATTAAAAGTAAACAAAATAATCTGTTCCCTGTTCCTGCATCTAAAACAAATGCTGCATTTACTTAAATGAGATACATTGCATTACAAGAGAATACATATCATGTGTATCCTTAAAGAAGTGAATTAAAGAGCCTTGTATTTGTAGAAAAATACTTCGAGGTGACTGTCGGAGCCTTGTTGGCAACGAGCAGAGGTAGGAGCTCTTTTGTTATATAAAAAAAAGCACGACGGAACCGGGATGGTGGAGGAAGGAACATATGCTGGGGCAAGAGAGAGCAATAGGAAGAACACGTGGGTATAAAGGGAGAAGCGGCACACTGGAGAAAAGAGCCAAGTAGAAACATGTGCGCTTCTGTGGAGTGCTATTAGCAAAATAAACAAGTGCGTTCCTCGCGCTAAAAGGAGGCAGCAGGGGGAGTGGCGAGAGGAGGGGACGAGTGAAAGCGTTTCACTTGCGGGCACGTGCAGCGCCAGAAGCGATAATTGCTACCAGATGGTGCTGCGCACTCCCGCAAGTGAATCGCTACACAATGCCATAAAAGGTCTTTTTGCCTATGCAGCGCATGCGCGCTGCGTAGACGGGACCTAAAAATGAAGCGTGCATAATATTCACTTAGCCCCATAAATGATTTTAATGCATTTTCACCTTCAGGTTTAGGTGCTTCTCTAATAGCTTTAACTCAATCATGTTTACATTTCATACCATCGGGGCTAAGAACATGTTCTAAGTATTTAATATTGTCCATCAAAAATTTACACTTATTTTTAGGGACAGTCAGACCTCTTTCTTTGAGTACATTTAAAACTTCATTTAATATGACATTTTGCTGTTGAATAGTGCTTGCATGCACCAATATGTCATCCTGGAATTTTACAACCTCGCTCATATTATCAAACAACATATCCATCAATTTTTTAAAAACGCTAGCCGCGGAGACTAGTCCAAAAGTAACCACACATATCTATATACACCAAAAGGTGTTACAAAAGTGGTGAGGTCTTTGTGTTAAAAAGGGTTCCAAAGACAACCGGTGACCAAAAACCCTTTTATGTTGCCCGGCGGTATCGCCTCTATGACCCACCAATATTAATCAATGAAGAAGCAGGCGCTGGAGACTGGAAGGCGGGAAACGAGGATTTTATTCTCTCCGGAGGAGAACACATCAATTCAGACAGCAAGTATCGTCACGAGGTGCTCTAACCACATCTCTGAGGCCTGGCCTCTTATACACAGGTTTACGAACTTTATTGTATGTAACACATTCTTGCAATGCTTTGAAGTATGAAAGGACATCCTCGGAATCTCCCCTTCAGGCCCGTTCCCACACACATTTACAGTTGGATTCCCCACCCCGGTCACAACAGGTGATAGTTGTCACACAGCAGGGCATTCCGCCGATTCACGGAATGCATGGGGTTGATCGGATCTCATGGGGTGGGGGCTTTGATCGGTTCGGGGGTCTTTTGATGGGGAGGGGAGGCTTCCTACTGTACGGGGTAATAAACAGTATCCGCAGAGCCAGGTGGCGGTCTGGGAACAGGGAAGACAAACGGGGATACAGGAAAAGGGGGTTTGCATCAAAAGGGTTTGAGGCCATGAAAGGAATGAGGGGAGGTGTCGCGCTGGGAACAGGATGGGATTCCGTGGTGAAGCCGTGCTGGAGAGGGGTTTATGACCCAAGGCATGAGAGAGCGGGGGTTGTCAGCGTGCGGGGGAATGCTTGCGAGGTTGAGAGAGAGAGAGAGACGCGCTGGCTATTAGTGAGGGGCAGGGAGGCCATGGTGCTCAAAATGGCTGCCGCTTACGCGCACGAATGGGCTCGAAAAGGGCAAGATGGCGCCGATAATGTTCACCAAGATTGTATTCATTTTTCACAGTCCTCCCTTTAACATTTCCAAGACATCTTGCTGGCCTATTTCCTATCTACACCTATATGCAGCAATCACAAGTAAGGGAGAGGGGACTTAGGCAAAGGAACTGTGCATATACATCATTTCATAAACATCACATTGAAAAATCTCATCATCTAGTAAGCGGGTTCATTGTTAAGTTGGTTGCAGGAAAAATCATCATAATGCAATATCAGACTAGAATTACACAGTGAGGGCGTCGGGTACAGATCATAGAATAAGAACTGGTGAGGTATCATATAAGTAAGTCCTTTGTATACAGCGGGTGCATAGTCAGTCCAATGGCGATTGGGAGAGAAAGGAGATACAGTAAAAATGTCAGAGTTCTCGTTGTCCTTTGTCGTCTTCTGTCAGCACTGTTGAGCATCTGGATTACCTATCAACAGAAATGTTCATGTGGATTGAGTCGTTGGAGGTCTGCGGGCAGGGGTACTTTTTCCTTTGTTTCGCCAGACCCCATAGGAGCAATGCGTTACGGTTTTGGAACAGGTGCACTCTCTTTTGTAGCGTAGAGCATAAGTTTGCATAAAAAAAATGCGATTGTTCCAGAATTGTGAGATCTGTTCGTATCTTGAGTCTCTGTGGTGGGCATTTCCTGTTGCTTCCATCATCTTCAGGGTGTTTGGTAGCGGGCAGAACCACAGACTTTATTTATCTTTTCTTCGGGGGCGACCCTTGGTGGAGTTCTAGGTCACCGTTCTGGTGTTTAACATAGTTCGTGGTCTATTTAGTCGGAGCTCCCTCCCTTCTGACGCAGGGAGTACTCTTCTCTGGGTAGCTCAGTAGGATTTGGAGGAACTTGGGAGTTCGGATGGAAAGGTGCGGGTGTGAACAGTCCTTATGGTAGGTCGGAGGAAGAGGGGATGGAGCAAGGCCAAGTCGGGAACAGATCAGGGGAAGGCGGAGAGTTTGGCGTCAGGCGAGTCCGTGACCATGTTCAGAGAGCGGGGGCTTTTTGGCATACGTTGATCATAGAGCAGGGGCTTCAGGTCAGCCCTTTCCTTAGCTTTGTTTGAAACAGTGCCCCGTCCTGCGACTCCTTACTGCCGTGGTCTCGCCTTGGCCTCCGTTGCTGATGTTCCACAATCCGCAGTCAGGCCGCGTGCTCCCACATCCGGTCTCTTTCTCCTCCGACAGTGATATCCTTAAATGAGTGTTGAAAAGACAGTCTTTAGAGATTTTGCAGAAAAAGGTAATTACATGAATCTATTTTCTTTCCCAATACCAAGCGACTAGCGTAAGCACTCGCTACATTTGAGATTTTCGCGGCTTACGTATAAACAATTGATGATGGGTTTGCTGGATTCCTTACAACTTCCTTTTGTTGGCTAATTCTTTGACGCTTTGATGATTATTACGTTCATTTGTCATATGTCTATTATAGTAGATGTCAGTTCTTCTGGCAGAGGCCCATTTCCCTAGTACAAGTCTTGAAAGGCTAGGCTGGTCTTCCGGGCCTTGTATTTTAAAAAAAGTGCAACGTGCTATTCACCATAGTCCGATAAGCATCCTTCTGAGGGATGAACATAGGCTAAACAAGTCTGCATTACATAAAAACATCCTATTTTCAACCATGCTTACTGCAACAAGCTCTTTCGTTTTTCAATCTAATTTTCAACTTTGCACACATCCTTCTAACTTTCTATATAAATCCTCGCAACCTGGTTACTACAAAAACTCGGGAGGGGTGGTTTGCAATAATTATTAAACTTATCCTCGGGGAGGGAGGGATCTGATGGATACCAAACTGGGAGCATTTTGGGTAGATGGGGGTGTCTCGATCATTTCTTACAGCTTGGGGTACGGAGACAATTTTCAATGGGGATGGTCGCATTACCACAGACACATTTTTATCATAGGAGCCACTGACAAATAGTTCCCTGAGAGTGGGTCAAATTTAGGGAACCTTAGTCGTCTTACCTGTCCCTTTCCTATCGGCCAATTTAAATTTCATCCATATTTTAGTAGAAAAGGAGAGGTAGTAACGTGGTACCAATACAATTTTATTTAGGACAGATTTGCGCAAATACTTGTGGTATTTGGGGCCAATCAGGAGATGCACCAGGTTCGCCAATTAGGTGCCAGTTGCTAGGAAGAGGGAAAGTGTGGAGGGGTGGAAGAGTGAGTGAGAGAAAGAGAGAGAGAGAGAGAGAGAGAGAGAGAGAGACAATAGGCCGAACAATACACGTGTGACATAGAGAATGACCGCGTATTGTTTGGGCTATTCAGTGCGTTACCCAACGTTAGACGTTTCGGGTCTGTGTTAGGAGGTGGGAAGCATGCAGTTTTGGGACAGAAAAGCGTTAGATTTGGTAAAAAGGTCGTGAGAGCGTCCTTGTTGTGCCATTTTGTAGCGCTAGTCCGTCTTCATGCATCGGGCGTGACGTGGTTCCAGATCCCTTATGATACTCTAATCGGGATTCTAATGTAACCTGCAGAGGAAAAAGGGGGAGAAAGAGGGGAGGTAGGGGGACAACATTCGAACACATCAAATGTAAGGGCACGAAAATCCTTTACTTACCACATACTCGTACTTGTCTCCTCGGGATATAATCCCTCAGGGTGCTGGTTTCTTAAAGTCATGGGGGCAGGCAATGTGATAGGTGGTTCATGGGGATGTTCGAGGATGGCATTAAGGATCGTGTGTAGTAAAAAAACGCTAAAAAGAGGAATCAGAGGTGCCTAGCGTGAGGTACCCGGTTTCGTAGATGTATCCGGTCATCGGGGTCCCTAAATCATTCCCAAAGCTGTGATGTTCTTAAGGCATACCAGTTCTTCGTTCAACCCTGTACCTTAGTACCTTCGACCACCATATCCTTATAACAATTTATCAATCACACCATTTTACTTTACCCATTCTCTGAAGTCGAGGTCCTTCTTCATAAGCAGCGTATCATACCTTCGTTTTGACCATCAGCTCAGGG
The DNA here is from genome assembly GCF_964263255.1 of Lissotriton vulgaris. NCBI lineage: Eukaryota > Metazoa > Chordata > Amphibia > Caudata > Salamandridae > Lissotriton > Lissotriton vulgaris. The sequence goes on from NC_141691.1 coordinate 137,804,455, forward strand.
CCGAACAACCATTTCTCGGATAACCTTAAAAAGAGAGCAGAACAGTTGCGCACAGAAAAACCCTCCCATCGATACCCGTATTTACAAAAGTACGCGGGGCCTATCCATAGCTTTTAAGACTTTTATTTGTAGAATTATTCAGTACGTAAAATGTGAGAGCGCAATTCATATTTTGGCCTGACATGTCGTCGATGGAAGCACATACAGTAGGGGGTTATTTTGTAGTACAAGAACATGTAAAAAGGTCTAGTTAATTATTTGTAAGTAACCAAAAACATTTCATTGCGTGGCGAAGGTATCAGGGGCATTTCAGTTCATAGATGGAAACACAGTCAAGCTCATCGTAATCACATTTCCTAAATGCAAACCGCGGGCGTGCATCATGAGCGACGTTAGGTATCAGTTACAACAAATATCAAAAATAAATTGCTCATTGAAATCAACATTTTTACAGAACCTCTTCTTAAATGTCTGCCAAGTGAACCCTCCTCCCTTTAACATCGAGTGCGCAATGGTTCATAAATATACATATATATCTTATTACATCAAGTTTCATTAGCTAAGGAACACCACGAGGCACCCGTAAGTTCCATTGATACCAGCGCCATTTTGGGCGAGGCCGGTTTAGTCCGGAAGTAGCATCAGGGGCAAAATATCCCCGACAATTGGCGGTTTGGACCAGAGTCCCTTTCGGCAGTTCAAAAGAAAGCTGTGCTAACAGAGGGCTGGTGGTGTGGACTGTCAATCAAGAGAGGGAGGGAGTAGAGTCTTTCTTACCGGGTCATGTTGATGTTCAGCCGGAACTTACTCAAGTTCGTTAGCCCATAATGTTCCTGGGTGGTTCAGACGGAAGCTGATGCAGACACGAGAGCACCGCCATCTTGTTGCTGTGCCGTGGTTATTTCATTTGAGATCAATGCAACTGTTCCTCACCGGAAGCCTGAAGGGGTCGAGGGCCCTTGGGACTTTGGTAGAATCTTCAAAGTCGAGGGGATGTTTGTCGATGGTGGGGGCTTGCGCCCAGGTGGGCAAGTGCCCGAGTTGCAACTTTGGACAAAAGTTATTCCAGCGGCCTAGACCCGCCCTTTCGAGGGCCCAGACGCCATTTTGAGATCCTTGTGGCAGCCACCTTTTCCGTATCCATCAGGAGTGGAAGGAGCTTCTTGTGATGGCGGAGGACAGAGCATCATGCTGCTGGAGCTGGACATTTTGGTTCGGGGCGCCAGGGTGCAGCAGTGGAGCCTTCGTCTGGGGAGGTGAGAAAGGCTCGTCTGTGCCGCCTTCCTCTCCCGGCGCATCCTACGCCGTCCCTTGGAATCAGGGGCGCACATGATGACCACCCTACACCCCTGATTCCGACTCTTGGGGGACCACTATACGTCCGGTGCTCCGTAAATATGCCCGTCGGACATTGTATGTCCTGTGCTGCGTAAGTATACCAGCCGGGTCTTGTATGTCCTGTACTGAGAAAATATACGAGGCGGGCATTGTATGTCCTGTATTACGGAAATATACCAGCCGGACATTATAAGTCCTGTGCAGCGCAGGTATATGGCTGCCGTCCGGCTGGAGGACATCGGCGCCGGACCAGGGCAGGGAAGCCTCCTACCTGTGGAGGTGGAAGAGGCTCGTCCGCGTCGCCTCTTCCTCCCTGCCCACCCTGCATCCGTTCGATGGAGGAATTCGTGATGGCCGGACCAGAAGATACGAGGGAGGGGGTCATTTGCAGCCGCCCCCTCCCTACCTGTGGCCCGGGGGACGCCATCCCTGGAAGGGCGGTATGGGAAGACCATTTCATTGCCTGCTTGGCGGAGCCTCCAGGACTTTCTCGCCAGCGATCTCCTTTTGGCTCATGGCTGCTGGCAGGCCCCGCCCCACACGTGCTATGTGTTTCGGATGGGCGGGACCATCGAACTGTTACATTGGAGGACTTCCGGAGTGAGCATAACACGTTTTGTATTTTTCCTATCAGTAAAGTTTGTTTTAGAAAGTTCTACTAGTTATTCTATTTACCGTTGGTTGTGTGTTTCCTTTACCGTGATTAAATCCTAAGTTTTATACAATAGACGCTTGGCTTCCTTGAGTCTTTTCTTTAACAGGGGGTTGTTTACACTGATCTGCAGTTGTGTTTGTTCTTCTTAGAGTGGGGGAGCAACAGAGAGCAATCAGTCCCAGAACTCTAACATGTCGTTAAAATTGGCCTGACGAAATCTGTGCCACCGAGCATAATCAAACGGGGTGGTCCTGTCTGTTCTGTCTGCACTAGTCTGATTGGTTTTTATCTCACGTCTTTTTCCTTTCTGTCGGTCCGTCCTTTCTGTCAACCCTCCATTCTTACCTATGCTTTGCAGAGTCGGGCATTGGACTTTCCAGTGTCCAAGACGTTTACAGAAAGCACATTGGTTTTGTTTTAAATCTGTCCGTCCTGTGCGTAATGTCAGGGGATTACCTTCAGGTCGTTGTGTTCCGGGGTTGGCTTGTCGGCACATCCCCTTACACCATTCGCTTTTCATGTCTACTCCTCGGGGCTGTGCCATCGCTGGCCCTTCCCTTTGCCTACTAGACGTTTGGAGGTTTGTCCGTCGTGTCCCTTCACCTTTTCTAAATTCGTCGCTTTCCCTTCGTTGCGTGGCTTCTTTGCGCCACATACCGAGACTATCGAGCATAATAGGTGTTGTTTCATTCCTACGAAGGGCTATTTCTACTGTTTCTATTTTGTCGAGATCAAAGGATCCTCTCAGTGGCCACTGTCTTTCTCGATCCCTTTTTGTATATTTATGCCACAGCTCACTATAGGCTATAGCAATTAATCCATGCTTCATGAACATGTCCTTATTAGGGGTGCCTTCCAGCGGAGCCGGATGGTTCATCTCTAATAAGCGGTCCGGGTTAAACAGGCTACTGACCAGTGGGGAGAAGACAGGCATGACGGATCACAATGGGATAATAGTCAGCACTACCTATCTTATCACTGCGCGCAAAGACTAGACAGAATATTTCTATTCTACGTTGTTTGCACGTAGTGAATACCTCATGAACCAATTATGAGCAATCAATCAATGTTAGGTCAAAAATAAAAAATCAATATGGTCAATGGGGAGAATAAGTAGGCTCGCAAAGGTTCGCGTCACCTACCCTTTCACTATCTGTAAAGAGGGGACCTAATCTTCCCTGTTTTCAGACAGAGAATCTCCAGAAAACAATCTATAACAGTTAATCAATGGGGCAAAGGGGCAATTGTTCAGTGGGGGAGAAAAATAGGTCCGACGGGTGCGTACCTATCCTTCGCTGTTTATAAAGGGAGAGCCTGTTGTTTCTCCGTTTGTAGACAGTGAATCTCCAATAAATTAACAAAGAGTAATACTAGTATTTTCACAACAATTATCAATTTCTTTCAATTATCTATCACTTTCGCAATTCGTCGTGTTTACACGACCTTACCCGGACCGCATGGACAGTTTCTCGTCTTCCGAATCCAGCGCCCGATCGTCCTCTTCTCTTCGTACTTCTCGTGGCACTCCTGATGGTTCCCAGTCAGGACCGCAGATCACTCGAGAGAGGTCTGTTCGGAACCAGTGAAGTTCGGATGATCGGCTGTCAGACGAGGGTCTATCGGACAGGGTACCTTCCGATCGTTGCAGTCGTTCACTCTGTCGTCAGGACCTCTCCCACTGGATCCACGAGTCGCTGATGGGCCCCACGTTTGGGACGCCAATTGTTAAAAAGGGTTCCAAAGACAACCAGTGACCAAAAACCCTTTTATGTTGCCCGGCGGTATCGCCTCTATGACCCACCAATATTAATCAATGAAGAAGCAGGCGCTGGAGACTGGAAGGCGGGAAACGAGGATTTTATTCTCTCCGGAGGAGAACACATCAATTCAGACAGCAAGTATCGTCACGAGGTGCTCTAACCACATCTCTGAGGCCTGGCCTCTTATACACAGGTTTACGAACTTTATTGTATGTAACACATTCTTGCAATGCTTTGAAGTATGAAAGGACATCCTCGGAATCTCCCCTTCAGGCCCGTTCCCACACACATTTACAGTTGGATTCCCCACCCCGGTCACAACAGGTGATAGTTGTCACACAGCAGGGCATTCCGCCGATTCACGGAATGCATGGGGTTGATCGGATCTCATGGGGTGGGGGCTTTGATCGGTTCGGGGGTCTTTTGATGGGGAGGGGAGGCTTCCTACTGTACGGGGTAATAAACAGTATCCGCAGAGCCAGGTGGCGGTCTGGGAACAGGGAAGACAAACGGGGATACAGGAAAAGGGGGTTTGCATCAAAAGGGTTTGAGGCCATGAAAGGAATGAGGGGAGGTGTCGCGCTGGGAACAGGATGGGATTCCGTGGTGAAGCCGTGCTGGAGAGGGGTTTATGACCCAAGGCATGAGAGAGCGGGGGTTGTCAGCGTGCGGGGGAATGCTTGCGAGGTTGAGAGAGAGAGAGAGACGCGCTGGCTATTAGTGAGGGGCAGGGAGGCCATGGTGCTCAAAATGGCTGCCGCTTACGCGCACGAATGGGCTCGAAAAGGGCAAGATGGCGCCGATAATGTTCACCAAGATTGTATTCATTTTTCACATTTGGAATCTTCTGATAAACAAATCTGGTGATATGCCGACTTGAGATCAATCAAAGAGAAATACTTAGATCCAGTAGTGGATGCTAATATTTCTTGCACCTTTGGCAATGGGTGACAGTCAATGACTATATTTTTATTGAGTGATCTCAAGTCAGCACAGCCTAATGTCTCCTGTCCCTTTAAAAAAAAAAAAAAATTTTAAACTACTATGGCTGAAACCCATTCAAATGAGTTTGTAGGTTTAATTATGCCCTCCTCACACAATTTTCCCAATAGCATTTTCAATTCCTTTCTAACTGAAAGTGGTACAGTCCTCACTTTGTGTGTCACGGTAATAGCATCTTCTTTTAATTTACATCTGTGTTCAAATCCCTTTACATATCCTATCTGTTCTTTGAAAACATCTTCATTGTTTTTTATAACCAAATCTAAAGTAAGTATCTCATTTGATGTGCTCACAAAGATCACATTATTTTCATCTAAAACAATGGGATCTTCTGCACCTGGTTTTAAAATCACACTATGGGGCCTATTAGGATGGCGGACGGACCAGCGTCCGTCCGACACCCCCGAGGTGGGGGGACTGTCCGCAGGAGCAGCGGCGATCCCTCCGTGCGAATTAGGATGTGACCGCCACCCTGGCGGTCACATCCCGTATATATTACATTGCGGCGGGTGCTGCTTTAAGCAGCACCCACCGCAATGTAAAATATGCATGTGTAGCCTTGGCATGCACAACTTGGCAGGCACCGCGTGGTGCCTGCCACCCTGTGCATGCCAAAGTAGGGGGTACCATAGGTACCCCTCGTGCACCCCCAAATCCCTGGGGGCTCGCAACGGGCCCCAAACACGAAGGACCACATGCTTTTCCACGGCCTATGCTTTTCAACATCTACATGAAGTCATTACTGGTACTGATCAATCAATTTTCACCTCACATGCTATAACTACGCAGATGACACACAAATGCTCCTTCAACTGGAATGCCCCAAAGACATTGGAAACTCCAATTTTCAGTTGTCTCAGAGCTGTGGATCAGTGGGTGACTTGGAGCCATCTCAAATTGAATGCTTCCAAAATGGAAATACTCACGTTTGGCGATTGGAAACATTATGACCCACTTACCGCCTGGCCTGATGAACTGGGATCACCACCTAAAATATCAAAAGAAAGTAAGAAACTTTGGAATGACCATATACTCCCAGCTGTCGATGAATGCCTAAGTGGACAAACTAGCAAGATCAAGCTTTGTCACTATAAAAACTCTGCGACAATTCTTCCCCCATTTGGGATTTCCACACAAGGTCCAAGCTACCATCTCCCTTGTTCTATCCAAGCTCGATTACGCCAATAGCCTCTACCACGGATCACCTTTTTAACGACCATGAAAAGACTACAACGGATTAAGAACTCTGCTGCCAGACTACTCTTGCATATCAAACCGCGAGATCACATCTCACCTGCCTTGAAAGCCCTGCATTGGTTACGGTTGCCAGAAGATCCACGTTCAGCGGCTTTGTATCACCCACAAAGCGATACATGGAATGGGACTGCTCTTCATCAGGAATAAAATCCCTAAACACATTCACCAAAGGAACCTCCACTCTAGAATGGCACCTCGCCTCAAAATCCCAAGATACAAGAAAAAAAACATGGGAGGCACTTCCTTAACTGTTCAAGCAGCCAAACTATGGAACTCTTTATCCCCGAACTTAAGATCCATGGACAACCACCTTATCTTCAGAAAACTACTCAAGAATTGTCTCTTCCCCACATTAGCTCCATATTCAAACTGAAATATACAGCATATCCCTCTGTATATAAACATTTATGTGTATTATAGATATGTACATATCATTGTATATTGCTTTGTATAACCATGTAGAATAATTATGTTGTTTAAAAAATAAATAAAATAAATTTTTAAGTACAATAACACTTGAAAACCAGAGTTTGTCTAATGCATCTTTAATCTACATATACTTCCTTCCTTTATGCATCTATATACTAAGCATGGGCGGAAAATCCGTTCCGCTCGCGAATTTTGCGGATTTTCGGTAAATTCGCAATCCGCGAACGCTCGCGAATTTACCGCAAATTCGCACGCAGCGGATTGTTTTTTCTTGGTGATACAATTTTGCGTCGTGCGGTGTAAGTTCGCAATTGCGAACATGTAGGCAGCAACAATCTCGCACTCGCGAAATTACAAAAATTGCAATTCTGCACAAGAAATCCACTAGCAAGCAGCATAGACCTTCTGAAAATGATGATTTTTATCAGAATAACTCCTCAGGTTGACAGTTGCCTGCACTTTTTTGGATTTGAGGCCTTTTGACTTTCTTTGGATCACTTTTGGATTAGAAATCAACTTTCAAAAGTAAGCTTGTTTGGGGCATTACAGTTGCTGTAATGCTGTTCTGCAGAAAAACGAGTTTTGCAAAAGTGAAAGCATTCAGCAGGTTCAAAAGTTCAAACTCATCATTAGTAACCATTCCCTGTCGTGCTTCCTGACTGGGGCCCCTCCAGAGTTCAGTTGCTAGTTGCAACAATTGTATGACCCTGCTCTGACCCTCACAGCAGGCTCATAGAATAGCTACAAGTAGGCCATAAAAGGTCCTGGAAAAAAAATTGCACTGCAACAGAAAGCAAATTACAGATAAGGAAGCAGGTGCCAGACTGGAATTTTAAAACAGTGACACATTAATAAATCAACCCCAAATTAATTCATGTCAGTTGAAGCAGGGCTGGTGTGCTTGCTTTTCCCCCCCATAATCTACAGTGATGATGAACCAGAGGGTGGCATTCATGTACCAGAGGGTGGCCTGGGTGAAACAGAGGGTGCTGGGAACCTGTGATGATGAACCAGACGTAGAAACAACATAATCGCGACCGTTGCGAGCCGACATGTAAGTTCGCAATTGCGAACTGGTACAAAACCCTCGCGAACTGGCAGAAATCCTTGCGAACACAAAAAAAAAATTTGCGGGAATTCGCGGATTTTGCGGATTGCGAGTTCGCAAATCGCAAAATTCGCGAACGCCAGATTCGCAAAATTCGCTCATGCTTACTATATACCTTCCATGTACTTAGATCTATATATTTATTACTTTTCTCCTAAAAAAGCCTATTTCTCATCCCATGCCTCTATCAATATCTTTAATCTAAATATACTTACCTCCCTTATGCATTTATTTACTTTCCATGTACTTATGGATCTATATATTTATTACTTTCTTCTAATTCGGCATATCCAATGCACTATCCTATTTCTCACCCTATACCTCTCTCAATGTATCTTCTACCCCAACTTTCTGATTCATCTCAAACTTCTTTCCAATACACTACCCTATTTCTCACCATATACCTCTATCAATATATCCTCCACATCCACGCACATTTATCTCAAACCCCATACCACTACTATGATCTCCAAAATAACCCTTTCTAGACTCTCCCTACGCTACCCCTCCTTGCATCAACTAACACCTCTTTTACTATACTGATCCCCCAAAACAAGCCGTCCTAAACTCTTCCCCTCCACATCCCTTTTTTAGGTCTCGCGTGACCCAGTGCTTGCGCTGGTCTGGCGAGACCTAAAGTAAAGAGGGCTTCAAAAAAAGCTACCCAAAAAATGCTACAGCCGGCTACAGCTTGCAGTGCATGTGCGCGTGAACGCGCGCAGTTTCCATCTCTCATTAAGCCTTCAAGCCATTATGGTTCATTAGGTGCGTCCCTTCCTATCGCAACCGCTCTCCTGTAATCGTTTTGCTTTCCCTCCCAACTCCTTCTCTTCTCCATCCCCCATTCTTCAACATTCCTTCTCAGTGTGAAGCTGTCATCTAACCCCTAAACCATTCCTCTTTTCTGTTCCTCCTTCTCTCCACCTTCCCACTCGCACCACTTTATTTTCCTGCTCTCCCCTTTCTCCCCTTTCTTTAGTTTCCTCTCAGCACCACCTCTCCTCCCGGCCCCCAACCATCGACTGTTGCCTTGTAATCCCCCCTTCTTGTAGGCGCAAGGCAGGCTCAATGAGCCCCTTTGGGGATGGGGCCGGACTGCAGAGATACAGCGCTCTCCGTGCTGCAGACCGGGGGTAATTCCATAAAGTGATTCCTCTGCCTGCCTCATCTGGCGCCTTTTGCCACACTTCCATGGCTTTCTCTGACTTCTCTCTCGTTTAGCTGGAGAGACAACTCAGTGAGCTGAATGTTCGCCACTGGCCAAAAATGGGAGATGGCAGGTCACAGGTTCGAATTCGGGCTAGGCCAGCTCAGCCTGCCATTTCTTAAAGATCGGGAAAATGAGATCAATGAATGTGTAATAACACTTTATATCTACAGCGCTCAAAAACTGCAGAAGTTGAGCATGAAGCGCTATATATTAATTAGTAATCTCCTTCTGGGTTTAAGGTCAATGATGGTCCAAGTGCGGCACCCGCGGTGTCGCGATTATAGCAAAACTAAAGAAATAGAAAAGAGATGATTTTTTTAATGCAAAGCGTTCCTTTTACATGCAGTACTCGAGGAATGCGAGAATCCCAAGACCAGGTTATAAGCGTTGGAAATCTCTACCAACCGTTATTTTTGTGTCAGAATGTTTTCCTGCAATAAAGAGTACACTAGTCCAAAATAAAGTTGATAAAAGCATGAATGAAAAGGGGAAAATGTAAGCAGCTTATGCCTACATATGTTCAGTATCTGTGTCCTGAATCAAGAAAAGACCAGTAAAATAAACTTCCACATTAATGGAGACAAACATTTTAAACTTCTAATGTTAAGGCTTAATTGTCGAGTGAGTGTAGACAGTAGAATGCTAAGGAAGAGTGTATTGTCTAACTTGTAAGAAAAAAAGAAGAAAAGAAAAATAAGAGTTAGTGCTGAAACATTTCTAAGGAGGACGGCGTGAATTTCCACCATGGGAGCATCTCCTTCCAGTGCGCCGAAAATACCCACTTAATCTTTAGTTATAAATTTGCAATTTGAGACTTAGTAGTTCATTAAAAAAAATCCGGTATGGACGCGTGTACCTCTTCTCCAGCGGGTTTCCCGTCGAAGCAGAGGGGTCATTCGCATTTCAGATGATCACCGACACTCTCTTAAGGTCGTCACTAACCCCCAATTTAAAAGCAGGATGACCGCCTCTCGGCCCTCGGTGTTGGCGGGGGACGGGAGGCTGACACTGGGGCTATCTGCTTGTATATTAGCCGTGTGCTCCAAAATCCCTCGCCCCCATCCTTCCTCTGCTTGCATAAACATCTGCATAGGAAGAGCTCCCTACACAGACATAGGCCCCTGCATTCACGGTGGTACCAGACAGCACACAATACCTGGCTTACCTGTTAGGGAGAGCAGGAGATACCACCAGAGAGTGGTGACACTGATATGTGACAGACTCTACCCTAGCCCTGCCAGCTGGCAGCCTGTCACAGAATCTCCAGCGCACCCATCCCTTCAGAGGCAGTTGCCTATCACACAATTTTCAGATTACCATGGCTGACTTTGACCTAACCTTACCAACCATCAGCCATTCAATGTCTTCTGAGCTCCATGACTTACACATTTGATTGGCTCGGCCCCAGCCCTAGCAGCCATTGAGAAGTGAACTGTCAAGTAATATCTAGATTTCAGGCTGGACACAGGACTGGCTGCGCCTCAATCTTACCATCTTTCTGGGGCAGCAGGCTGTATTTTTTCTCGTGGTTGCACAAAACATACTATTTATTTCATTGAATACTTAAAATCCAGGATGATGCCAGGCAGAGGCGCAACCAGAGCCAAATTTTGGATGGGGGGGGCTACTAAAAATTTTGGGGATTATCCGGTAGGTATTTTGTGACTGTGATCAAGCCCAGCAAGCGTCGGTATCAGAGGCACAAGCCTGGCTGTGACGCACTCTCAGGTAGGGAGTCCAGGCACTCCAAGAATGGGGCCTTCTACAATATGTGGTCATTTGCATGACGGTTTATGCACCACATACTTTTGTCAAGTGCCCTCATATTAAATCGAGACACAAAACAGCGCTGTGATGCAGATGTGCGCTTGTGGGGAGAATGGGCGCGACAAAAGGCAACTGGACTGTGTAATCAGAGGCCTATCTGACTCACCCACGCTGGAGAGGGCCTCACCTCCATCTGCAGAAACCACAAGATCAGATTAATTGAGTGAAAGTGCAATCTTCCCCTCTGCTGTGAGATGTGTCCAAGTGAAGTGGTTACTCAATGATCTCCCTTTTTTCAAGTTTTAAGAAAAGATAATTACAAATCTTGCTACATATGTATGCATCCCAGAAAACAGGTCTGTACCTTAGAGTAATATTTTACATCCATGTGGATTATAGAGTGAATGAATAAGAATGAAGAGCAGACAAGGGGGCTCAATGGCTAAGTGCTGTTGAGTTACAGTACTACCTAACTGTTAGAATTGGGGGTCTCTGGTTGGCACAGGTAGGTACTTGCGACAAGCAGGGACCCTCTCCTCTAGTCAGGGCAAGGGAATTACCCTCTTAAAATAATCCCTGCCCACCTCCTAGGTGGCGTGGCATGAGCAGTCAAGGCTAGTTCAGAGGCTGTTAGACCTGGCACCTTGGCGTGAGTCTCCCTTCCGCTTTTTGCTGATGTGCCTTAGATGTTTTTGCTAGTGTTCGATGCTCAGGGCACTGCGCCACGGCCAATCCGGGCCACTGTGCAAGTGCTCCCTATATAAAGTGCATCCGTAATTGATTTCCATGATTGGCTTATTTGGTTTACTGTCAGTCCCCAGTAACGTGCACCAGGAGTGCCGGGGCTTGTAGATACAAATGCTGCTAGTGGGACTGCAGCGCTGGTTGCGCCACCCACAGAAGTGGCCTCGTAAAAGATGTCTCGGGTCCGCCATTGCAGACCCTGCGTACAGTCTGATACTGTCACGCTGACTGCGCAAGTGCACACACTTGCCAGTCCCTAAACCTTCCCTAACCTTTATTTCACTCACCCCTTTGGTAGGCCCAAGGGCAGGGTGCATTGTAAGCGTAAGGTAGGACAAGCCCAGATGTGTGTGGCATGTCCTAGTAGTGAATTACCGCCCTTTTTCATTCTTCACTGTTGAAGGGCTGCCTGTTCTCTTAGGCCAAGGTGAGCGGCTGGAACGTTTACACGCTATAGTCTCGGCCGGCTCAGGGAACACGGTGGCATGTCGAGTTTGGTATGCCTGAACTCAGAATAATAAAATACTTCCTTTAGCAAGGTTTATTTTAATATCCTGTGTTTGCAACTGCTACTTTTAGAAAGTTAGCACTTGCTCGCCTGACTGTTTCAGCCCGCCTCTGCCAGGATGTGTATATGTTGTCTGGGTTTGTGTGAGTGACAAGGCTGGGGAATTCCCGGGGACAGTTGGGTTTACCAGGTGGTGAATAGGGCGCTTACACCAGGATGGGTGGGCGGAGTAGTCCTTGACTCTGAATAGGGTGGGGCTCCACCGCCACAATGCTGACTCCACCTCCTGCGGAGCGTCTGATGTCCCTGCCCTGCACCCTGGAAGAAGACGGCAGCGTCCTGTCAACAGAGTACTCCAAAACCAGTTTGAACCAGGCTCAGGCCCCCTGGCCTGCCAAGACAAAAGAAACCGAGTATAAAGGTAGGAGCCCTGCTCCTAAGAAATTAGATCCAGTTTTGACCACGATGAACCTCTGCCTGACTAGAAGGACCAATAGAAGCTGTGGAGAAGGAAACCTGCAGTGGTGCCTTGCTGAGGACGGAGAGGAAAAGACCAGAAAGGACTGTGAAGACTTGTGCCTGAAACTATCTCCAAGGGCTTGATCACGAGCTTGCCCCCTGAACGGAACCCCAGGACCATTGGGTTCTATTCTGCCTATGCCCGTTTGCTGTTGGGCCTTTAGTTCTTTTTCCCTCGCCGGAGTTTTGACTCGGGTGCCTTCGCCCTCCAAGGTCGTGACAGCTCGGAGCCTGGCCGCCCCGCCTCAGAGAGCCCCACTCAAGCTTGAGTCGCTCTCCGCTTCAGTGCTGTGCTGCCCGCTCTCCTGTCACCTCGCCTGCTACGGAGCACGCTGTGCGCCTCTCATCTTCTGCCGGAATCTGCACGGAGTGCATCTGATAGCCTCGGACGGTCCGTACGTCAAACGTACCTGTGACCGGCGGGGTAGGGAAAGGTAAAAGACGTGTCTTGGTGATGTTCAAACCAGGTTTTATTTGGTTAAACAAACGGTCTGTGCAAGTTTTCCTGGATGTGGCTCTTCTCGAGGAACGGCTTCTTTCACGCCAACACTTTCGGAGTACGCCTTCCTCTCGTCGTCGGGTCGGGCTCCTCCTCCTCTCCTCGGGCTCGGTGGTGACCCAGACTCCGCCGAAGGGGGAGACACAAGAGAGGGAGTATCAGGTACAAGCGGGTACAATAGACAGACTCAGGGAAATGGGGTGAGGACAACCTTGGTGCTCGGGGAAGTTTTAGTGCAGTGCAGGATGTGATTACCAGGGTATTATACTATGGGCTACGGGGCACCTCTACCCTTGTACCGAACCGAACCCGCTATCCGGTCACGCACCTCGGTTAGCCACGTCCCTCCAGGGGAGCGGCTGGGCGATGCGTGTATCCGTTGGCCTCCTGGCTCCGTTGACCCCGCGGCTCTCTTCTGAACTCCTGCCCCGCGACGTTCGGGAGTCTCCTCTGCTGCCTGGGCGTCCTCCGTCCAGTACTTCGTGACGGTTCTCGCCTTCTCCTCCTCGAATACCGCTCTCGCCTCCTCCTCCGGTGCTCCTCTCGCCTCCTCGTCCATGCTCTTGCTCCACACCGCTCCTCTCCACTCACTGATCGCTCCTCCGGTGTACAGACACACCTGAGCCTGCGGGCGGTCGTCTCTTAAGGCGTGTCCTGACTCCTCCTCTGCTATACTCCCACCTGGCCACTTAAAGGGCCCGAGGCCCATCTCTTCGTCATCGCAGCGATACCTCTCCTCATGACAGTTCCATGCAGGGGCCGCTGACGTCTGTGGAAACAAGAGGGAGGGGTCACAGGTTACGGGCTCACTCCGGGGCACAGGGGGCGGGGGCCACCCGTCCTGGTTACAGTACTCGACTGTCTCGCTTTGCCCTCCTGCATACCAAGGCCGTCTCGCACCTCAAGAAGGCCTTCCGTACTGTGGTACCGAAGGCCCGATGCTGCACCCGTCTGCCCGAGATCGCAACGCCCCACACAGATCCACAGGTACGACCTGGTGGTTACAGTACCCGACTGTCTCGCTTTGCCCTCCTGCCTACCAAGGCCGTCTCGCACCTCAAGAAGGCCTTCCGTACTGTGGTACCGAAGGCCCGGTGCTGCACCCGTCTGCCCGAGAACGCGACGCCCCACACAGATCCACAGGTACGACCTGGTGTGCTAAGAAGTAGTACGCCCCCCAGGCCTGAACGGCGCCTCACCCCGTGAGCTGCATCGGATCCCGGATCGCCACAACCCTCCACACCGTCCCGCTCGCCCGCCTCGCACCTCGAGGGGGCTCCGAGCCGGATAGATCCTTTGGAGAACCGTTGCCTCGTCCAGGGTCCGCCCTTACCAGTAGCCACGCCTGAAACGCCTCGGACACTCATGGCAAGGTACACCGGAACTCTATCCCGAGTTCGCATCGGATCCAGGGTCCGCAACGTTTGTTTTCCCTGTCATCGTACCTTGCTAACCAAGAACACTTAAGAACGATCGCCTATTTAAATCTGGTGGCCTTCAATCGCTAAACGTTATATGGTCTTGCGATAATCCTGCATATTTTTACATAAAGTCTACATATTTTTGATACAATCCTACGACTGGTGTCCGTTTGTGGTGGGTCAGTGGGTTTCCTGTATGTGATCATAAATGCTTAACTAACTATCGCCCTGAAGATTAGCCTTGTCTGCTCACGCCACACTATCTAGAGGGTGAGCAAGGGTTATTTCTAAAGGAGTAGTTCTCTTACCCTGACTAGAGGAGAAAGTCCCTGTTTGTCACAAGTGCCTTTAATGTGCCAACCAGAGACCCCCGATTTTAACAGAGGCGATGTAAGTTAAGCATTTGTGACCACATACAGTAACCCAGTGACAACACTACAAATGGACCCCACACAAAGTTTTATATAAAAAAATAAGTATACTTTATATAGAATTATCACAAGACCAATAAACAACAAAAAGAATCCACAGTACTGTTAAATTTTAAGAGTTCTGGTTAAAAAGGTGTAAATTAAAGTTCTGTGCGAGTCGGTAGCCTTGTCCGGCTACGGCGTGCTGAAAGAACGCAAAGTCTAACAAATCCAGGGGACCGCGACGGTCTGGGCCCACTTAAATGTCGACAGACTCAAAAACAGTACCTTTTCCTTGAGGCGTCCGGCACAGATGTGTGAGCCGGTTCCGGGGATCGTCGCGGTGTACAAAAAGAAAGCGGTGCAGGTCACGGTATCCCTTCCGTCGTGGTGCAGGCTACTGCTCGTTGACGGCGTCGGTGAGCTCAGAGCTGGCGTTGTTCGGGGGGGACGTTGCTCGTGGCGGTGCTTCCAGCTTTACTGTGCGGCATTCGAGCCGGAGTTCGGGAGCTGGCATTGGTCAGTCCGTACAGCGGTGCGAGTCGGGTGGTGCGTCGCGAAGTGTGAGAGGCGGTGCCCAACTCGGGTGCAGTCACAGGATCCGAAGTCAGCAGCAGTGACCCGTCTGTCAGACCAGTTCGAGTTGGTGTAGCGAGGCGTTGCACGTTGCGGTGTCCTTCCAGTCGCGGTGCAGGATACGGCTCGTTGATGGCGTCGAGACGGAGTTGGTGAGCGCAGAGCTTGCGTTGTTCGAGGCGGACGTTGCTCAGTGCTGTGCCAACAGGACACCGGGCCGGGCGTGAGAGTCGGTCACAGCTCCCTGCCTCTGTAGCCACTGGAACAGCAGCAATTCACAAAGGCTGGTGAAGTCCACTGGTCCTGGGACTTCGGTCAGGGGGCAAGCTCTCTTCCAAGCCCTTGGAGATCTTTTTAGCACAAGTTGAAAGCAAAGGTAAAATCCGCAAAGTACTTTCTCCTCTCTAGACAGCCAGGCAACCACTGCAGGCCAATTCCCCAAGCAGCACTTCAGCTTGGGAATAGCCTCTCCTCAGTTTCTTCAGGTTCCTTCTCCTCAGCAGAGGTTTCTTCTTGTCAGTTCCAGGAGGGATCTGATTTCATGGGATCAGAGTCCCAATACTTATACGCCAAAATCCTTTGTTCTCTGAGGGGAGAGGGGCCTGTGCCCAGTTCAAGCCAGTTCTGAAGCACTCTGTTTACCAGACTTCTCCTTCCCTTTCACAGCACAGGGCAGGCACATCAGACGCCCCACAGGAGGGGGCAAGTACAGTCCAGGAGCACTTTGTTGACAGTCTTCCTTCTCTTCTTTCAGTTTGCAGGGCAGAGACATCAGACGCACCACTGGGGGTGGAGTCAGCACTGTGGGGGGCGGGAACAGTCCTATTCAGGTCCCAGGTGCAACTCCCCCCCTCCCATCTGGTTGCAGATCTCCCTATTCACCACCAGGCTGCCCTAGCCTGTCTCCTGGAATTCCCCAGTCCTGTCACACTCAAACCCAGACAAGAAATACACAACCTAGCAGAGGCGGGCTCAAATGGTTAGGCAAGCAAATACCTACTTTCTAAAAGTGCTATTTGCAAACACAGAATATTAAAATAAACTTTACTAAAATATTTATTTTATTATTCTGAGTCCAGGCATACTAAACTCGAATTTCTACCTTGTTCTCTGAGTCTGCTAGGATCATAAACATGTAACAATCCAGCAGCCCATTCTAGCCTATGGAGAACAGGTAGCCTTGCAATATTGAAAAACGAAAATGGCTGTATTTCACTATTAGGACATGCCACACACATCAGGGCTTGTCCTACCTTATACTTACAATGCATCCTGCCCTTGGGCCTACCATAGGGGTGGCAAATATGAAGAAAAGGGAAGGTTTAGGGAGTGGCAAGTGGGTGCACTTGCCCAGTCAGTATGACAGTACCAGACTGCACGCAGGCTCTGCAATGGCAGACCTTAGACACGTTTTACAAGGCCTTTCTTTGGGTGGCAGAACCAGTGCTGCAAGCCCACTAGCAGCATTTTGATTTGCACGCCTTGGCCACACTCAGTGCACTGCACTAGGGTCTGACAAGTAAACCAAATATCCAATCATGGAACCACTAATCAATACATAAATTTACAGTAGTGAGCACTCGCACTGTGGCTGTGGACAGCAGTGGCACAGTGCCCAAAGCATGTAACACCAGAAAAACACATGAGGCAACAGCAAAAATGGAAGGGAGACCCACGCCAATGATGCCAGGTTTAACACTATCATTAAAAACACAAAAAAATACAGCTCTGATGTCATCTGCTTGTGTTGCCTCTTTGTCTCTTCTTAATATGGCCAAATTTGCAAACGCAACACCCATGAGAGCCCTTTAACCTCCCTGTCTAATAAGCACCAAGGTGCCATAGAATGAAAGTGCTGCATTATACAGGTTCTTTATTTATTCATTCTTTCATTCGTTCACTCACTCATTCATTCATCCATTCTTGCCAAGCTACGCCAGTTCCTCTTTTGTTGCTCTGTTTTATGTTGTTCTCATTAGGATATCCTTTTAGAACCGACTTTTAAGACCTATGCCTGTCTGTGTCCAGGTGTTCTAAAGTTTAGTCTGCATATTGAGTTAATATTCCCTACAACTGTATGCAGCTAAACCTACATTTCAGCCTGTGGCGTCTGTTAAATGCATCACTGCTCATATGTTACACTTGATAAGATTGTCCTGGCAAAAACATGTTTTTATTTACTACCCCACCTGAAGTTCTTCGGTGGTTCTTTACCACACATGTATCACATTTACATGAGTTTCTGCTAATAGTTTTGAAAATGCATTATATTTATGTTGTTAAAAAACAATCACGGAGGGGGCGTGGCTAGCAGCCGATGATGGCGGCTGCTTAGAAGGAGAGCTCCGCGGCTGAAGCGGCCTCCTACAACATCCGATCGCTGATCCGGGACATAAATGTCACATGCGGGCAGGTACTGATGCCTAGGACCAGGCGGCAGAGGTACGGACAAGCGGGAAGTAAAATCCGAGACCGGGGAGACCAGTAGTAACGGACCCCGTGCGGGCCCCTGAGGACATCCTGAGCCGGGGAATCGCCTGGGCTAACACGCCGACAGGAAGTGTGCTGACCTGGGCAGAGTGCGGCCGGAAGTGCCCGCCCGCACCGATCACGGAGGGGGAGGCTCCCCTGCATCCTGCACCCACAACCGGACCTCGAGAGCCCCAGGCGGGACCCCAGGCGTCCCCTCGCTGAGTGGAGGGGAGCGATCCGGACGACCGGAGAAGCTGGTTGCGGCCGCATCCAGAGCGGGGCCCGCCATTTTGAAGACCCGGTGGGGGTCCCTTGCCCGCCGCAGCGGAGTAGGTAACGCCGGCGGACCACAGGTACCATCACCAGGCAACACCGCCACCGGGTACGACGGGGCCTAGCTACCGCCCCCCCCCCCCCCCCCCCCACTGAGCGGAGACACACTGCGAGTAAGGGTGGCGCGAGCGTGCACAGGAGCATACTGTGCGATACCAACCCGCCCACACAGATCCTTTCTCCCGGACACGGGCCGGCATCATTAGGGGCCCCATAGACAATGCAGCGGCTGCGAGGGTGAAGTGGAAGTCTCCAAGACCGCAAAGCGGGACGGCACACACGGCATAGCTGGGGCAAAACGGAAGCATCCCCATAGCAAGAGACTCGCTGGCACCCCACGGCTGGGATTAGTAATCTGTGGTATCACCCACCCCACTGGCCTCACAGGTAGCTGCAAAAAGAGGAACACGCATAGCCACTATAACTGACCGGAGGCGAGCCTCAGGCACCACGTCAGACCACCGAGGGCCGCGACTAAGGGTGGACGGTGATCCCGTGTACGTCGCAAAGACTTGAGAAGGAAGGGGCTGCCCCGACGGAGGGCTGAAGACCGAGCAGAACCGACCGGGGGTCTGAGTACTCAGCTCCGCATCCAGGATGGCCGGCAAAGGGCCGAAAAACAACGCGGCGCACTCCCGCCTAGACCGCTTCGCATATGAAAAATCCGATGCCTCCCCACCAGACGCGAGGTCACAGATGGGCAAGACAGGAGAGTCGACAGGGGGCAAGAAGGCGACCCTGGATGATGTCATGCGGGCCCTCACACAGGTGCAAGCCACGGTGGGGTCGATCTCGGCCGAAATTACACTAATTCGTGCAGATTTCCACAAGATGACGGAGAAAGTGAACCAGATGGAAGTGGTGACCAAAGCCTTGGTGGAAGATGTGTCGGAACTGCAGATTAGTATGGAACGTGTCTCGAAAGAAAATAAGGAACTGCGTGACAAGCTTGACGACCAGGAAGGGCGCTCGAGGCGCAATAACATACGCATAATAGGTGTGCCGGAATCGGAAGACACGAGGACAATGGATTTGTATGTGGAGAACCTGATCAAACAGCATCTACAGCCTAAGGGACTCTCAAAATTTTTCACAGTAGAGAGGGCACACAGAGTCCCTGGAGGGCGCCGGCAAGCGGGCGCTAACCCCAGGCCGATTATAGCACGTCTCTTTAATTTCAGGGATCGAGATGTCATTCTACAGGCGGCTAGAACCTCACCCCCCATCAGGATTCAAAACTCCACGCTAGCCTTTTTTCCGGACTACACGGCGGAGGTCGCACGGAGAAGGAGAACTTTCTTCGAGGTGAAGAAAGAACTGAGAGCCAGAGAAATCCCTTATTCAATGCTTTTTCCGGCCAAACTCCGGATTGTGGCCGACAACAAGACTTGGTTTTTCGACAACCCGGAGGCAGCACAGGACTGGCTAGAGGGGTGGCGGACGGCGGGCCTCCCTCGCCGCTCCGGCAGGCAGACGAAAAACCGCACTGGTGGGTCTCAGCGGGGCTCACAATCAACCGGCGAGGAAGCGGAGCCACTCTCGCCTCTGAATGATGTTCAGGAAGGGGGCGATGACAAAGAGCAGTGATCCCCGGATATTGTCTACTTGACTTGACTGTAACGCTGTCCGACAATGCCGCCTTGGACACTGGGCTGAGGACCTCCGCGGCCAAAGGAGGGGGCCGCCGACTCCGGAGAGTCCTTCACCCCAGCGAGCAAGTACTATGTTTTGGGTTGGGAGCGGGCACTCTGCTGAGTTGGGGGGGCGGGCAGTTGTAAGTCCGTTGAGCAGGGGGGCAGGGAGGGGGGGAGTTGGGGGGAGGGCAGGTTTTGGGTCTTTTGTTAGTTTTCAGGGTTTAGACACGACACTTCTGACACAAGCGCGTAGAATAGCGGTATCACGGCATAGCACTCATGCTAACTTTATAAGAGGCTTGGCGCCTAACGATCCTGACCACACAATACATTTCACCAAGCATGGTGGGAGGAGACGATAATGTAGGGCAGGCATCCCCGTTGCACCTTATGTCCTGGAATGTAAGGGGGCTGGGAGACAAAATTAAAAGGGGGCTAGTGCTACAAGGCATTAAGAGACTGAATCCCGCTCTGGTCCTACTGCAGGAAACGCATCTAACTGGCGCAGCGACACGGGCCCTAGATAGGAAGGGGTACAGCATGATTGTTCACTCTGAATTTACAAAGGGGTCCCGTGGCACGGGAATACTGATGCACAGATCATCAAGATTCATCACCCAATCCACTAAAACGGACACACAGGGGCGCTTTGCGGCGACACATGGGCAATGGGAGGGAACACCGCTGAACGTGGTCTCGGTGTATATTCCGCCGGCACTGCACGCCACGGCCCTCCCAGAATTGGGAAAATTCTTACTAGACCTGCCGGAGGGGGATCTTATTTTAGGAGGAGACTTCAATGCTGTGGCACATAACTCAATGGACCGCTTCCCTGTACGCACACAAACACCGGGGCCCTCCCGATTGCATGACTTCATGGAAGCGCAGGGGTTGATCGACATATGGAGACGGTCCCACCCAAACGACCGACAATACACATATTACTCGGCGGTTCATGACAGCCTATCACGCATTGACTACCTCCTCACACTGGGGGGGGGCCTCCTCGCAATAACCGAAGCTCAAATCCGTCCACGAGGGGTCTCAGATCATTCCCCGCTAACACTGACCCTTTCCAATCAAGAACGGACACACAAACGCATCTACCCTATCCACCCAGGATACCTTCGAGAACCGACAGTAGCCAAGGCATTGAAAAGGGGTACGAGAACTTACTTCACCGAAAATACAGGGTCAGTTAGATCCCCTACAACCCTGTGGGAAGCCTACAAAACGGTTCTGCGCGGGCAGGCCATCTCCGCAATAACACATCATAGGCACACACAGCGTCGGGAACTGGTAGATTTAGAAGAACAACTTGAGAGGGCCACGCGAGATCACGAGAGGGACCCGACCGGGGACACACAACATGCGCTCTGACTGTGCCAGCAACGTCACGCGGCCCATGTGCGACGCGGGGTGCTGGAGAATATGGCAGCGACAAAGAACAGGGTGTACGATATAGGCGACAAGGCGGGGAAACTGTTGGCATGGTTGGAGAAGAAACGGGGAGGGCAGAGAGCCATACTGCAATTAAAAGACCCAGAGGGCGTGGTGCAGACCAGACCGTCTCAAATAGTGGACATACTAGCGGACCATTTCCAATCAGTATACTCCCCTGAATTCGAGGTCACCCGGGAGATGGCGGAGGGGTCTCTAGCTGGAGTGCCCACGCGTACTCTATCACAAGACGATCGAGACGAGCTGGACTCGGACCCGACGGCCGAG
The DNA here is from genome assembly GCF_964263255.1 of Lissotriton vulgaris. Lineage (NCBI taxonomy): Eukaryota > Metazoa > Chordata > Amphibia > Caudata > Salamandridae > Lissotriton > Lissotriton vulgaris. The sequence continues at coordinate 137,825,825 of NC_141691.1, forward strand.
GAGATACAGGTGGCTATTGCGGCGTTACACCCAGGGAAAGCGCTTGGCCCAAACGGTGTGCCGATTGAATGGTACAAGACCATGGCGGAGACGTTATCTACGCCTCTACTCCAAATGTACAAGGAGTGCCGAGAGAAGGGGCAACTACCGCCCGACCAACGCACGGCCACTATAATCGCAATTCCGAAACCCGGTAAACCCCCTGATGACTGTGGGTCATACCGACCAATCTCTCTCCTTAACGCCGAAAGTAAAATTTTGGCGAAATTATTGGCCACTAGACTGCTGCCTCATTTGGCGCATCTAATTCATCCGGACCAGTCGGGCTTTATGCCTCACCGGAGCACGGCGATGAACCTTCGACGGCTCCACGGCGTGCTGGCACGCGCTCCACTGTTGGAGGAACAGGCGGCGGTACTGTCATTGGATGCCAAAATGGCATTCGACATGGTGGAGTGGCGCTATCTCTTCGCGGTGCTGGAACATATGGGTTTTGGAGCAAAATTCATATCCTGGGTCAGGCTACTATACACCAGCCCCGTAGCACGGGTGACGGCCAACGGTCACATCTCAAGAGAGCTCCCGCTGGAGAGAGGCACGAGACAGGGTTGCCCGCTCTCACCGCTGCTATTCGCCTTAGTGTTGGAACCCTTGGCGACGGTTATCAGAACCACCCAGCTGCTGAAAGGCATCCACTGGGGAGGCGAGTGGGAGGATAGAATCTCCCTCTACGCCGACGACATGTTAATCTACCTTACGGACCTCGCGAATGGTGTGCCGGTCCTGCTGGCTCTCTGTGAGAAACATGGTACGGCGTCGGGGTATAAAATCAACTGGTCAAAATCGGTCCTCTACTTGATAAGTGGCACTCCACCACCTCTGAATGCTGAATGCCCGTTGCTGGTGGAGCCCTTCTCCTTCAAGTACCTAGGGATTCGTATTACCCGAGACCAAGCAACCTTTCAGGACCTGAACCTTCAGCCACTGCTGGACAGGCTGAAGGCAGACGTGCGCCATTGGAAGACCCTCCCTCTAACTCTGTTGGGAAGGGCGGCACTCTTCAAAATGATGGCACTGCCGCGCCTCTTGTATGTCCTGGAGAACACGCCGGCGACGGTTCCACCATCGTTTTTCCGCCAGGTGGCGGCACAAGTGTCGGGCCTGTTGTGGGGAAACAAGCCAGCCAGAGTCGCACAATTGAAACTGGTTAGAGACTGGTATAGCGGGGGGATAGCGCTCCCAAACCTTGAATTGTACTACTGGGCAGCCCACCTTAAGGTGATCAACCAGTGGATCCATGTTGCACAGGACGACCCGGCATACCGGGCTGACAGGAGTCAACTAGGCATGAACACCCTGCTGGCCCCGCTGTACAACAAGGGATTGTTGACAAAATTGAGAGGCCCGACCAAACACACGGTGTCTATATGGCATAAAGCTCAAAGACGCCTAGCCTGGGAGGGGGTGATTACCATGCTCACACCACTATGGGATGCCAAGGTCTTAGGTAATCTGCGACGCAGTAAGGGATTTGACCGGTGGGACGACATCGGGATCTCCACAGTAGGAGATATGTGGACGAGGGATGGTGTGATCCCATTTGCGGCCCTGAGGGAACAGTACGACATGGGAATAAATGAAACATACAGATATGTACAAATTAGACACGCACTCCTATCTGTACTAGAGCCAGGTACGATGGTCCCGGAATCGGCTCCGCTGGAAGACCGATTGCTTACGGACTATATGGAAGCAAGGGCTACGTCACTCACCTACCGTAAACTGGTAAACAACCTACCGGATCCGCTGGTGAAGCTGAAGGAACACTGGGAGGACGAGACTGGGGACATGGATGAGGCAAACTGGAATGAGGCATTGGCATCGCCCAGGGAAGCGGGTATATCAGCACGCTTTAGATTGGTGCAATTTAAAATATTACATAGGGTCTATTACACCCGCACGGCACTACACAGAATCCACAGGGCAGATCACCCATATTGTCTGAGAAACTGTGGGGAGGAGGGTACACTATTCCATACGTTGTGGACCTGCCCCAAGGTGCAAGAATACTGGCGGCGAGTGGCACGCACGGTAGGCCAGACTTTGCAAACAACATTTACACCTGACCCTAGGGTTTGCCTACTGAATGTTTGGGACCCGACAGACCTGACGCAGCATGGGAAGAGATGGGTAACCATTGGTATGATGCTGGCAAAACGTGATATAGCAATGAACTGGGGGGCGCAAAACACCCCGACCCTGGCGCAGTGGTGCAGAAATATGGATATGTTGATGATGACGGAGAGAGCAGTATATCAGCAGAGGCATAACCCAAGTAAATGGAATAAAATATGGTCACCTTGGAACATATATAGGGGGGAAATCTGCGAGCCACTGCCTGAGGATGACGATATTGATAGCGCAGAGGAGGATGAGGAGATTGAATGAGGGGGAGGAGTGATGGCAGGGGGAGGGGCAATGGGTACAATGGGATGCAGGAGCCTTCCGGATCGCTATGTTGCTGGGTACTGGATAAACTATACACCATGTATATGGTCTTGAGAAGTTTTTACCCATGAAACTGGTGTAAGTTAATTGTGTCAGCGAAAATGTGTCAGGACCCGTTGGTTGTAAGTTGAAATATAGATAAATGATAAAATTTGAAAAGTTGCTCAAATGATTGGATGCAGCTGAATGTTGAAGCTGCACTGATAACTGATTGAAAGTATTTGTATAACATGTGATAGCAACAATAAAAACAAATTTAAAAAAAAAAAAAAAAAAAAACAATCACATTAATAAAAGCCAGTACAATTTACAATGCCAGTAGCTCACACTAGTGTAAATGCAATGCAATAGGTTTCACATTTACACATTTTTTATCTATTATTATTTTGTTACTCACTGTGCGAGGGCTGTCCAGTCTGACTGGTCGGAGAGGACCTAGGCTCCTGAATGCTAGAGGCTGAGTGATGCAAGCGTTCACCCACAGCCATATGTCACTGTTGGTATGTGATGTGCATGTGGAGGTCATCTGGGCTGGGTGCACGGGGACATGTCTGGAGGGCCCTAGTGGGAGGGCAAAGATTGAACTGGTATGAACACTCCACTTTACACCTGCAAAGGGATTTAATCTGCAAGACCGCTAACAAAATCTTACACTTGCATGCACCGCGAGCACCAGGTGTACGCGCATCTACCCGCCTGGCGCGTGTCCGCGAGTACTCTGTGCATGTATCACGCCATCAATGTGTGCGTGTATGCACGTGTGTGTGTGTGGAGCCTGTATACAGGGAACAATTGAAGGGTAGACGGTTCCACTCACCATTTTCATAGGGTGGAAGGCGTCCACTGTTCTAAGAAGTTGGGTCCCATGCACATATGCTGCAATGGGCCTGGTGACGTTTTAAGACACTGGGGCACATTCAGCAGCGCCTGCACCTTGTCTGCGTTGGCTCTGAGCAGCAGCATGCAACCCCCCTGCACCTACCCTCTAGAACCAACCCCACTGTGCCCACACGATCCCCTCGTATGCCCAACCAAGCTGTGGCAAGCACCACAACTCCAGTCCCCCACCCCCAAACCCCATGACATGCTCTTCCACACACAGATCTCCTGTAGTCCTGCCCGCCCTTCGAGAAATAAACTCACTGAGCTATTGGTATTATAAATGACAATGCGTTTTATTTGTTTTTTTTCTAAAAACATAAGTAAAAGGCATTGTCATTTACAATGCGAGAGTTGAAGCTATTGGCATTGTAAATGACAATTCCATTTATTTATCTGTTTTCTACACCAATACAATAGATAAAAGGTTTGTCATTTACAATGCCAATAGCTCAAACTTTTGAAAACGCGAGACCTATTGCATTGCAAATGCTTGTTACTCATCCCAAGCTTCCTCCTACTGCTATCACCTCCAAAACAAACAAACAAAAAAATCCTAAATCCTTCACTCTTGTGTCCCTCCACTATCCTTTTCAATAGAAATAACAGACTAACATGTCCACTTCTCAAATTTCATATTTCACTATACTAATTTACCACAAATCCTTTATGGGTTCCAGAGTAGCGTGCTACTTGCCGAAAAAGCACTTCTACACTTCATCAGGCGCAGCAAGCACTATATATATGCAAACCTTTTTCCCTCTTCTATCCCTCTGCTACCGTTGTCTATCCAAATAACTGAACAACATATCGACCACTCAAATTACTTTCATATTTCACTATACTAATTTTCAATGCTAATCCTTTACGGGGTCCTGAATAGGGTGCTACTCGCCAAAAAAGTGCTTCAACACCCCATCAGGGTTAACAAGCACTATAGAAATGCAAATCTTTTTCCCTCTTCCATCCCTCCCCTACCCTTCTCAATCCTCAAAACTGAAAATCCACCACTCAAATTACTTTCATATTTTACTATAGTAACTCACCACTAATACTTTATGGGTTTCCAGAGTAGCCTGCTACTCTCCTAAAAAAGCGATTCGACACCCCATCGGAGGTAACGAGCGCTATATAAATACAAACCTTTTTTCCCTCTACTATCCTTCCTCTATCCTTCTGAATCCAAATAACTGACTAACCTATCCAACACTCAAATTACTTTTATATTTCAATATACTAATTCAACACTAATACTTTATTGTTCCGGAGTAGCATGCTACTCGCCGAAAAAGCGATTTGACACCTCGTCAGGGGTAATAAGCGCTATTTAAATGCAATGACAATACAATACAATCTGCTCCATATCCAGACCACAGTGACCACTTTTATGATTTTTTATTTTATTACTGTACTTGACTTCATTTGTAACGGAGGTTGTTGTTTTTTGGCGTATGAGACAGCGGTGACTCCTTTATTCGTTTCTTGGATTCTTCTAGTCATTTGGGTAATAATTAACGTTGGGTAGAAGCTGTTTAACACAATGGCAGGTATTGTGCTGCCTCTTTTGTTTCTGTCACCTGGAGAACCACAGATGGATTGGGAAACATGGAAGGGAGTATTTTTAGCTTATGTATATGTTTTCGAAGGGGAAGACTGTGAACCAGAGAGGAAAGTATAATTATTGAAGGATTGCCTGGGGGGATTGGTTTAGAAGAATTTAGGAATCTTCCAGCGTTGGTAAATCCTGGGAATATTGATGTTTACCAATATGCGTCCAAACAGTTATCTTTAAGATAAGAAATGTAGTCATGCAAAGATTCATATTTTACTTTAGAAAGCAGCAGCCTCAGGAGTTCATTGACAGTTATGTGTCCATGCTCAGGTCATTGGCAGTAACTTGTGATTTTGAACACATTATATATGAACAAGTTTAAAGGGACCAAATACTCATGAGGACTAATAAGAAAATCCTAGAAAGATTGTAGGCCATGGAAGATATGTCTTTAAATACTGCTGTTGAGATAGCCAAAGCCATTGAACATTCAGAAAAATGTGTAAATGAGATAAGAGGGAGTCAGAAAAGTGAGGCGCACAATGTTGCGAAAGAGGGAGATAAACTGAAGGAATCTATTTGTCAGAAAAATTAGGTATCACAAAGACCTACATGGTAGTTTCTGTTTGGGGAATTCTAAAATGTGTCCTGCTATGGACAAAAATTGTTCTAAATATAACAAAAAAGGACATTTTGCAAAGGTGTACAGATTAGCTTACTGGAGAGTGAATGTTATACAAAACCAGGATGAATGAGAGTCTTTTTTTGAAATATAGTGATCAGGATGTAAACACAATTTTGAACATTAATGATGAAAGGGGTGTAACAAACCTCCCCTTGTGCATTGTTAGCATTGATGGTGCAAGTACAAGTGTGTTGGTGGATTCATGCACTTGGTATACTATAATTTCACATTAGTTTGTCAAGATGAAATGGTCCAACAGAATTTTGTTGCCTCATGATGTTTCTCCAGGTGGATATACAGGCCACAAGATTCAATTAGTTGGTTATTTTTCGGCTAATATAGAATTGGCAGGACACCAGATGTTTGGGAAGGTTTATATTGCAATTCATGGTCAGTCTTTATTGGGGTGGCCACATCAGAATAACTGGCCATCAAACTGGACCCTAGGGCAGATCCTTCGGTCCACGCTATAGGGATCCCCTCTGAAGTTACATGTGATGGAAAACCTAGTGAGGAGGTTGATTTCATGCAGGTAGGGTACAAGTTCCCTGAGCTCTTCATCAATGAACTCGAATGTATAAGGTAGGGGTTTACACATCGCATCAGGTTACAGGATGGTGTTATAACTGTTTGTCATATAGTAAGAAATGCTCCTTTGTTTTACAGCAGTAAACTGAAGGAAATGTTACAGGATATGTGTGAAAAGAAAATTATTGAGCCTGTTGAGTCTTTTCCATGGGTTTCTACGGTTGTTATTTTAGTCAAACCCAAAGGGGAATTACACCTCTACATTAATCTACGCAGCCTCAATAATGCTAACTGGGTTTATGCTCATCCTCTTCTGAATCTACATGAGCTGGTATCTACGTTAGCTGCAACTCAAGTATTTTCATGTCTTGATTTTGCCAGCGTATACCAACAGGTGTTGCAATAAGAATCTAAAAACCTGACTGCGTTCATCACTCCTGAGGGTTTGTTTAGATTTTGCAGAATGCCTTTTGATTTGGCAAGCGCTGCTTCAGTATCCCAAAGGTTAATGAAAGGAACTATGATTTCTTATTGGAGCAGTAGCTTTCCAAGTTGATATATTGATATTTGGAAAAGATGTAGAAGAACATGACCACATTTAGAGTCCGTTTTGGCTGCTTTAACATCCAAGGGGCTGGCTTTACGCTCAGATAAATGTAGAGTTAGAAAACACAAAATTGAATAGTTACAACATTATGGAGCTGGCATTAAACCATAGAAAGTAATGTAGAAAAGATCAGCAAGGCACCAGTACCTACATGTAAAGAACTGTGACTTTTCTTGGACTAATAAACTTCTATGCAAAATGTATTCCAAATTATGCTGCCATTGTGGATCTTTTTAGGTGTTTACCAAAGAAAAATGCAAAATTTTAATGAACCAGGGTTAAGTCTACTGCTTTTGACACCTTGAAAAACCTTATCATGAATGCACCATGCTTAAAACCCTTTATAATTGAGAAACATTGCAGTGTAGTGGTTGATGCTAGCAATTGTGGCTTGGGTGGTGTTTTAAAGCAAGAGGAACATGGACAAGAATGTTTTGTAGCATATGCGTCTAGAGCATGGGTACTCACAAACATTTTCCCGGGGGCCGAAAAGTTTGGTCTATGGTGTGACCAAGGGCCACACTGAGGCCAGCGGGGGGTGTAAAGTGGGTGTAGTGGAAGTAATGCATGCATATCTAGTGACTGTCTTTAAAAATGAAGGTGTTCCTAAAGTCAAGGGCCTAGTTACTTCATATACCTAACTGCAGTTGACCCTTAAATAAGTGCTTGCTCTCTCTCTCTCTCTATATATATATATATAGATATATATATATATATATATATCACATTACACTCCAAATAGCTTCCCAGTGTAAACTGAGAAACGGACACTCCAATGCGCTTCGGTTGCAGGCTTTTATTTTATTTGAATTTTCAAGTGAAATGCATGTGCAAATCAGGGAAGACGCGTTTCGGCGATCCCAGTCGCCTTGTTCACTAAAACGCTTGTGCCCTGTACCCAACAAACATTTAACCCTGGACATCACGTGATAGATTGTCACCTGACCTGTGATGGACATAGTGGACCGACTTCTCAGTCCCTCTAGACCATCAATGAGCATTGGCAATGCTCATCTATATTCAACAAGCAAGGATTGTGTAAACTGCTTATTTTCTAAAACTTTTTTTAGATATTTTAAATGTTTCAAACATTTTACAAAATTGTTTTATATCTGTACAATACATTCAGTAAGGAACCCCACCTATGCGAATATTTTTTCTGACTTCGATTAAGTTAAAACACGGGTTACCCTGCCATTGAATATTACTCCAAGCCTTACCAAACCCTGCCATTGGTCTAAATATTACCACAGCCTATCGCCCCAGAGTAACCATGCATCAGTAGGCCATAAACTGTAAATATATATGACCGCACAATTGTAATTGAATATTACTCCAAGCTTTACCAAACCCTGCCATTGGTCTAAATATTACCACAGCCTATCGCCCCATAGTAACCATGCATCAATAGGCCATAAACTGTAAATATACATGACCGTACAATTGTAATGACTTCCATTAAGTTAAAACACGGGTTACCCTGCCATTGAATATTACTCCAAGCTTTACCAAACCCTGCCATTGGTCTAAATATTACCACAGCCTATCGCCCCATAGTAATCATGCATCACTAGGCCATAAACTGTAAATATACATGACCGCAACAAAGAACATTTCCCTACTTAAGGTGAACAATCACTTAACTAAATAAAGTGCAAGTGCCAAATTTCAAGAACAAGTATCTATCGTGACACATTTCCCATCCGGGAATTGTAAATGTGAACCGAAGATGTTAGGTAAGGAGAAAGAACAGCATAATTTGTATATATATATATTTTTTCCCCCATGTTAGTGCTGAGTTGAGTAAACAGCAGCCAGTGCTGCTGCTGCCCAGGGGGCCATATGTAAAGGTCAGGAGGGCCGCATGTGGCCCCCAGGCTGAGTATCGCTGGTCTAGAGCGCTGCATGATGCGGAAAAACCTTAATCTGTGATTGAAAGAGAGCTTTTAGCTTGTGTGTGGGATGCTGAACATTTTAGGTCCTTCTTGTGGGGAACAAGGTTCACTATTAAAAACTGATCACAAACCTCTTGTGCAGATATTAGCAACTAGTGGTGGTCGTACTATGACAGGTAGGTTAGCATCTAAATTACAAAAATATGTTCCTGGCAAGAACAACGTACATGCAGATTGCATGTCCGGATTACCTTTACCTATTTAAGACCATGATTAATATTAGGTAGATGTTTGTGAAGTGGCATTCTCTCTGGGTGAAATTAATTGACTTGATTCTGGTCTTCCAGTTGTAGAGGACAACAAGTGGCAAAAAAATCCCATTAACAATAATGCATAAACATATTCCAAGATAGAATATATATATACTCTCTCTCTCTCTCTCTCTCTCTCTCTCTCTCTCTCTCTCTCTCTCTCTCTATACAATAAATCCTATATCTGATTCCATTAATAAAAAGGTTTCCTGAGAATGCAAAAATAGGTTACCAAAGCATAAATAATGTTCTATTGAGTCCAAAAGGCGACAAGGTTTCCTGAAAAAACAAAGTTAATTTAGCAATAAAAATCATTAAGATACTCCCTTTTTGTTTTTGAAATTCTATCCTGTTTAGTGACCACTGGACCAGCCCTAGCGCAATTCTGCACCATAGAACCATCTCCCATCAAGGGTGCAATGGTATTCTCTATAGTATTCAGTACTTCAGGTGCACCAATGGTCTTATGCTGACTTGCAAAAACTTCTGATCTGCTCTCTTTATTCATACTTTTATTATTGAAACGGGCGTCCCCTCAGTTAAGGCGGAGGAGTGTCGCCCCACACGAAATATAAAATGATAACACCATGTTATTATCATTTATTTTTCCCTAGCAGTTCTCTAGGTGTGGGGCGGGGTTGAGCTGCCCACAGAGCAGGTGGGTGGTGGTAGGCACTCTCAAAGTACGCATGATGGTTTGGCCAGCCGTTTGAGCCTGTAATGCACAGCCTGGGTGGAGAATATGCAACATCATTTTTACTATTACGTTTTTTTTTCGTATCCACCCTTCCACTCAACTGTAATAAATTTCTTTTGGACCACCATCTTCAGTTTGGATAATTTTGCTGCTGTGCATGAAGTTTGCACAACCTTGAAAGGGCCTTGAAAATTGAAATCTGTTTTAAATGTCTTGATTATCGTGCTCCTAAACATAACTCAAGAGCCAACAACTGTGTTGACTTCCTTGACATTGTATGAATTGTCAAGCTGATGTATCATTTTATCTTGAGCTTGATTCACCTTATCTCTCAACTTTTTCTTACCAATTTCCTTTCTGTCTCTCCCAACACTTCTCTCTGCCAACCACCCAGGAACCAAATTAGACCTTTAATTCCTTCCTCTTATCAACTCAAAAGGTGACACCCCTGATACAGTATGGGGTATGTTATGATACATTCATATCTTTTTCCTCCGGTACCCCACTACATCGATTCCAGACATCCGGGCCATTTGAATCCTTTTCTTCAGTATTCTATTAGCTCTTTCCACAGCGCCATTGGCTTTTGCAGTATAAAGTGCCACAGTATGATGCCTCACCCCCCTTTCTTTTTAAAATATTTCCTTTTTGTCAGACACCAACTACACACCTTTAAAAGGAACTATCTCAGCTGGGGAACCTTCAAAGGCAAAAAGAATTATAGTTGTCCTGCTAATTTACTCAAGAAACTCATAGAAAACCCATTTGGAAAAATATTCTGTTGCCACAATCATGTACCTTAATTCATGCTTTATAGCTTTAAAGGTCCCACAAAGTCCAATGCTATATTTTCCTGAACTTTTTGTGGTAATGGTACCGGTAACAATGAAGTGTTTTCTCAATTTCAAGTGCTTGTTAGATAATATACACTCTTTACACTTCACCATAGTATTTATTAATTTATTTTATTTTTAAGGTTTTATTTAGCGCGGACAAGACCCTTGCGGGTATCAGAGTGCTTTACAGGTATAAATAGGGAACAAACAGTTCAATGACGCACACAATGGTACTACAAGTTATATAGAACTCGTGAATTTCGAGAAGAGAATAGATTTCACTTCTTTTTTGAAAGATACAAAAGATGGATTGAGTCTGGTTTTTGTGGGCAGTGCATTCCAAATCCTGAGTGCCATACACGAGAAGGCCCGTTATAAGTTTTCTTCTTCGCGAAACGATGTGGTTTCAGTAGAAGGTTATTGAAGCTCCTAGAGGATCTGTTGCCACAGGAGAGTACCAGTTTATGTGCCAGGTAACTTGGATTGTTGTGATGTATGGCCTTGTATATCAAACATGCGATTTTTAGATGGGTCCTGGCTTCGAAAGGTAGCCAGTTGAGGGCTCTACGGTCAGGGGAGATGTGACAGTTTCTTTTTGGGCCAGTTATGAGTCTCGCTGCTGTGTTGATTGAGGCTCTAAGGGTGGCAGTTGTTGATCTGGGGAAACCGCAAAGAGAAGCACTCCTGTATTCCACTCTTGGGATTACTAGTGCTTGAACCGCCAGTTTGAAGTCCTTTGCGGGAAGGAAGGGTTTGAGTCTTCTCAAGGTGTTAATCTGAAAGTTTGCTCCTTTTGTTGCGGTGCTAACGTGTTTCTGCATGTTTAGATATTTATCAAGAGCAACTCCCAATGATTTCGCTGAGTCGATGATGAGGGGCTGACGGTTGAATGCTGTTAGGTGTTTCATCCAATTTTGAATGACGGTCGATTGCTTAGTGGGAGCGATTAGGAGGAAATTCGTTTTAAGAGTGTTTAGTTTTAAATGGTTTTTGGCCAGCCAGGTCTGGGTTTTCTGTAGCGTTAGGTTGAGAGATTTGTTGTCCTCTAGAGAGTGGATTTTAAAATATATTTGTGTGTCTGCGTACATGTGATAGTGGACCTTAGCGAAGCTGAGAATTTCAGTGAGTGGTTCCATAAATAGGTTGAAAAGTGTTGGCAAGAGGGAAGATCCTTGTGGGACTCATACAGTGACTGGGACGGACTTAGAAAAAGATTGATTAACCTTGAATCTTTGGGATCTATTGTGCAGGAAGGAGCTGAACCAATTTAGAACTGATCCAGAAGGTCCCATTCTTTGCTTCAGGAGATCTAGCAAGTTGTCATGTTTGACGGTGTCAAAAGCCGAATATAGGTTCAGCAGGATTAACAGACAGGCTTCGTTTTGATCAAGGATTTTTAGTGCGTCATCTATTATGTGGGTCATGGCTGTTTCAGTGCTGTGCCCCACCCGTAAGCCAGATTGGTAGTAGATTGAAATGGTCTATGTGGTTGTTAACACATTTCTCTCAGAGTTTGGCTGGAGTAGGATTGTTGGAAATTGGGCGGTAATTATTTAGACAAAGTGGTCAGCCATTGGTTTCTTTAAGATAGGAGATACCTGTCCAGATTTGAGGATTTCTGGGATGGTTCCTTGTAGGAGAGAGGTATTTATAATCTTGGTCCTTAGGGGCAGAAGCATAGGAATGAAGTCCTTTATGCAGTGTGAGGGGCATGGTTGGGGGGATTACGAGACATGAGTGTTTTTAGTATAACTTTTTGGTGTAGGTGTTGAAAGAGGACCAGGAGGCGTTATTTTTGAGGTCGAGCTGTGGTGAGCCTATAGGTATGGTTCCTGGGGGGTATCTACATCTTTATCCATGGCTGCCTCCCAACAACGTTGCCTGAGAATCCTTTTTGTTGACAAAGGAGAGTACTAGTTTTTTTGGTGATACGGCTTGAGCCCATAGGTCGTTTTGGTCGAAGAGTATTCCTAGGTATGAGAATCTCTTTGTGGACCCAATTTTCTGTCCATACACAAACATATCCCTACACCTTTGGCTGCCACGGCCCCACCTCATTATGAATCTCTTTGAGGTGTTCACCCTAAGACCCTAATCACTCATAAAATTGGAAAAACTATCTAGCACCCTGAGAAGACCGACTTGCGTTCATGACGTTATAACCGTGACATCTGCATATAGGAGAGCGAGTATGGGGCGTCCGGCTATCTGAGGGAAGTCTTTATTATCCATAAGCAAAACATCTCCCATGCCGTTAATATAAAGACTAAAAAGGAAGGGAGCCTGGACACATCCTTGCCTAAACCCCCTCCTTAAGGGAATGGGGGAAGTGCATTCACCACTCGAACCGATTTGCAACTCGCGCCTGAGCGTTACGATAAAAGCTTTTAAGAAAATAAATAATTTGTGCTTCTACCCCCATTTCCTTAAGGATCTCCCAGAGCTTAGCATGTCTTATGGAATCAAAAGCTGCGGTGAGATCCACACTTGAGACCCTATGGGTATGTAGCGCGCTATACAAATCTTTTTGACTTGACTTGACTTGACCCTCGTATATTTCCCGATAAGGATACTTAAATTCAGACTCTGCTTGGTCGTCTCCATGCCCTCCCGAAAACCATATTGAATATCAGAGAGGACTTTATTATCCTCTGCCCACTATTTTGGTCATAGAATCCAATAATGAGATGGGCCTATAAGAACCAGGGTCCTGACGATTTCCCTCGCTGGGGAGATCTTATGTTTTACAGAGTGGGGCTTGACCCTGCCCCTCTTCTCCATTGGCTGGCTTCCTAAACGGAGGCCAGCCATTGGAGGAGAGGGGAGTCACTCTGTTTAAGCCGGGATTCGGGGGAGGGTGTTTTTTCGTTTCTTTCTCTCCTCTTCCCATTGGCTGGAATTTTACCTTCCAGCCAATGGGAAGAGGAGAGAAAGAAAACACGCCACCGAATCCGAAAATGACGGGGGCGCTTTGGAGATCCATTTTTGCAGGACCTCGGAGAAAGATGGTGTGCTTTGCTGTTCCATGCTTGTAACGACCGGATTCTCGGACCAGATAGAATCAGCTCACCAAGACACCACTAACCCAGCCGAAACGTAACCACCTCCCTCCTTAGGACCAATTTACAACAGGTATCTGTGTTCCTACCCAAAGATGGGGAATTAGCAATATACAAGCTTAGATCTTCTAAAATACCACACTCATACAATATAGTCTTGCGACCACATGGGCCCAGACTAATCTACCCTGGGGAAGTTCTGATTACTTACCGTTACACACTGACTACAACCAGTGTTCGCTCAAGCCACAATCCTGTGGGTATAGGCACTGTACCTTCCCAGTGCTCTCACTATTACACAAGCCACAATCCTGTGGGTATAGGCACTGTATCCTCCCAGTGCTCTCACTATTACACAAGCCACAATCCTGTGGGTATACACATCAACCTCAGTCAATGCTCTCACTAACACCGCTTTCCCTAGAGGCGATCTCACTACACACCGTTTCCCCCCGGTGCTCTCATTAACGCCGCCTTACAACGACGATCACTTTCCTATGAATACCTTTAGCTCTTCATGTTGGGGAATCTCTCACTATCCACTAAAGGTACAATACCACAATATTATGGATCACACAAGAATGGCCAATTACACGGTGTACGACTTATTCCCTATTTCAAGAGCTCCTCTCTCCCTCATTATTCAATTACCATTTACCTGGACGGGAGTTGCATCCGTTCACATAACAGCATCTGACTAGAAGAAAGGCTAACTTTACCATAAGATAATAAGACATACACACTGGTTCACTAAGAACTGGGGTATCTTTATTCATTAACAATATCAACAATATAATACTATACTATAACATATAGCCTGAAAAGGAAAAGAAAAGGTTAGAATGTGTGTGCACACTAATAAGAAAGGGTCGACGTCACCTTATGAATATGAAGTCTGGACTCAGCAGTCATCTGGGTTCCCTTCTCGTCTGTGCCTTGGCTCGTCTTAGGATCACACCTCTGTAGTCACGGATACACGTCTGCACCGCTATGCTCTGTCTCCGTCGTCTCCCTCCAAGTCACTGGAACCTTCCTCTTATTCTCTGTCTCATCAGCTGCTCTCTCTCTGGCTGTTCTGCACTACTCCTCTCTCCTCTCAATCACGGACTGTCTCCACTTTTCAGCTTCGATCTTATAACTCAGTTTCTACCACTCTCGTATTCGTTCTCTCAACTAACTGCTTCACTCTGTATGCTCTGATCTTAATGTCAAAGCTCGCCAGCTGCTCCAACTAAAATAACTTCAAATTTTCTAAGAGAGTATCAGCTTCTCGGTCTTTCTCGGACTTCAAAATGGCGACTGTCTGCCTTGAAATAATTAATTGCATTGATGCTAACGACTAGCTGCCGCCTACGGACTGACTGACTCACTACCTCATGCTTTCGCTAATATGGAAGCTTGTCCCTTCATGGAAAGTTACGGCCAGTAACCTGCCGCCCACCAAATTCTTGTACCTCCCCGTACCAAGGACACGTTCTCAGCCGGCCGGCCTGATGTTATGTCTTCGACACAGAGAAAAATACAGTCTTTCGATAAGGGCCAGCCTGAGCCGGTTCTCTCCAAGCGAACAACACCTCGTAACTAAAACATTACATTTGACCTAGAAGCATCTCAAGCTGCCGGGGCAGAAAGAAAGATGGAGTCTCTCCCGTTTGAGGCCTACAAGGCCCAAAATAAGCATAACTCCATCGGAAATATACTAGCACTCTTATAAAAGGTCGGATTACTACTCATACTAAGGAATCTATCTCTTAACATAGATTTATAAGCCCTAAATTAAAGGGAAGGGTATAGGATTGTGTCAAACGCCTTCTGACTAGGCCCTATCTAAGGTTCTAGTCCTCCTATTAGAATGATAGCAGACTAAAGTCACCACCAATCACCTTCACTCAAGAAAGGGGCAAAAAGTCGGTCAGAACACTTCACCCTTGACTTTAGGCTACTAATCATTCGCTAAATGGAACTAACATCCGTAGAGGAATAATATGAAACAAAACTAACTGATCTATTTCTAGTACCACATCTACAAGTCTGGAGTAAAGAAGGAATGCACTGAATAAAGCAGCAAATAGCTACTAAAATGCAAATAGTAATCAGGATACCCCCTAATATCTGTTGTAAAGAATGTAAGTCAGGTAACCAATTGAAGAGCCAGTCAAACCAGCCCTGGTCAATGTGTTTTCCAACTTCTTTGGTCAAATCATGAAGTTTGTCAATATGAGTCTGAATGGATCTGGTATGATCTGATAGATTGAAACAGCAAAGGCCCTCAAAGTCAGAACAGTCATGTCCATGTTTGAGCAAAAGATAGTCAATGGCAGCCCGGTTCTGCAAAATAGCTCTGCGTTCACCCTGGGCGTCCAGCAACATGTCAGATAAAATTGTAGAAGTATGATTGATAGATTTAACCATCCAACAGGCCATCTTCCCAATGGACTTTGCATTATAAACTGCTAAGGCAGGGACACCTACAATTGAAAAAGCTAAGCTAAGATATTCAGATTCAGAAAATAAATGTAGTGTAGAGTCACAATTGTCATGTAACATCACAGCATCACAAACAACACGAGAATGCGTATTAGGATGTGAAGAAAACATCAATAAGCTCAGTCTAGTGATGGCACAAGGTCCTCCAGAAATGTTTGCGGGAATGTAAGGCCAGGATGTATTACCACAAGAGAAAAGCCATCAAGAAGGTAACAGTATTGTGCGATAATGACTAGGGGTAACTACTAAACTCTTGCAGGTCATATTATTTTTAACAGAAGTACATAATTTCGGGGATCTTCGGGAACACAAAGTTCGTTCATGAGCTGTAAAGGAAGTAGCACCTTTCAATTTTAAACGCACACATTCGGTGATTGCATTGGGATCACAGGTAAGGAAAAAACATAAATCACCCTGCGTGATATTGTACGTAATTATTTGGGAATGAATCGGGGGTGTTGGATCTGAAAGCACAGTACATAAAGGACAGTATTCGTGCGTAGCAAAGTCTCCAAGAATAATATTAGGACGGGCATTTGATATATTAAAAATATGGGCCAAAGTCTCCAACGAAGCAGGGACAGCAACCAAACAGGTCGCTAGTATATCAGTCACCGAACGCATCGGTGTTAAACAGAAATGTGGGGAATTAGTGACTCTTCGAGCTAAGGTAGTCCAAAAGTTAGATGATGAATCCCACGCTGCAAAGGAACGCGTTACTCGGGTTATCGAATCAAGTCTGTGGGTTCCCTCCTTTCCTGACGTAGCAGGCCAAAAAGAGTCCAACGCCGGCACATCCTGCAATAGCAGTCCAGAGAGTGATCTGAAAGAAAGTCAAATACAGGCATTATTCATTCTCGTAAATAACATTTGTCAGCCGGGACAGCTTCCCAGCTATCTTTCCCTGGTCTCATGACGAGAATTGTATTATCATGACCGGTTGCAATACCTTCAGCTTGTTCAGGGGGATTTTTAGGCGATTGCACCCACACTCTTGATCCTGGATTATCTGTGGAGCCAAAACCTTTTTGTCCTCGTACAGTTAGCAAAGTTGGGGCAGTGCCTTTCTGAATCTCACCACTGAAAACAGGCATGATTAGCAACTGAGCAATTCGGTCATTTTTATGAATCGGTAAATCAACTTCACTGCTATTCAGCAGGAGTACCTTAATCTCTCCCTGATAATCACTGTCAATGACTCCTCCAAGTAAATGAATGCCTTTTAAGGCCAGGCCCGATCTAGGGGCAATCAGTCCAAAATTTCCAGTTGGTATACAAACACCAACACCAGTTTCAATGATAACTCGATCTCTGCTTTTTATGGTAGTGTCATTCATGGCATGCAGGTCCAAGCCTGCGGAACCTGGGGTTGCTCTGCATGGAGCTAATGCTCCAGGGGAAATTTCCCAATACATTACAGTATTGTCAATGGTATTTGGATTCGCATCAATAGCTGGAGGAAATAAACGCATTAATGGAGATTCAGCATTCAACAAGGGACGATTATTCAAAATCAACAGTGCCTGAAACAAATATTCTCTCCAATTTTTATATTTACTGTCAGTTAATTTACGCAATTGCTCTTTTAGCAAATCATTAGTTCTTTCAATAAGGCCTGATGCCTGTGGAGAATATGGTATATGAAACGCCCATTCAATGTTATTTTCCACACAAAATTCCTGCACCAATCTTCCCTTGAAATGGGATGCATTATCAGATTGAATTTGAAATGGAACACCATAATAGAGCATAATCAATTCCAATGTTTTAATGCTATTCACTTGGGTAGCTCGATTACAGGGAAAGGCCACTAAAAGGCAACTGTATGTATCAACAATAGTGCAAATATATTGGCAATTTTTACTCATAGGGAGTAGACCAATATAATCAATCTGCCAAATTTGGGCGGGTAATTATCCTCAGTGTAAATGTCCTTTAACAATTTGGGGTACTTTTCGCTGTCTGGAATGTTGACAGATAGGACAATGCAATATAGTATCTTTAATCAAATTTAAAGGAATATCAATTCCTCGATCAGCAGCCCACCTGCTAGTGGCTCTCTCTCCAAAATGTCCTGCTTTCTGGTGGGCCCATTTCGCCAATCCCGCCAAATCAGAATCTTGCATGTCCACCACTGCCTCAGCAATTTTAGATTTCTCATCTGCAATGTTATGAAAGAATTTGTCAAGGGAGTCTATTGGTGTATGAGCATCCACATGAAAGATTGTAACAGTACTTTGTGGGAGCATTTCCCAAATTTCTTGCCATAATTCTTTACCCCAAAGTTCTTTAGAATGCAATTCCCAATTATGAGAATGCCAGGTTGGTAACCAAACTGCCAGTCCATTAGCAGTGGACCAGGAATCAGTAAAAAGATGACATGTACCAGGTAGCTCTTGTTAAAAACTTGGTAAACAGCATACAATTCAGAAAATTGACTACTCTTTCCTTCACCAGTTGTACTCAGCAATTTTTGTGTGATGGGATTATAGGACACTGCCTTCCAATGCCTCTTCTCTCCTATGTACCTCGCTGAACCATCCGTAAACCCCACATGGTTTCTGTCCTCCGCGGACAGATCATCAAATGGCTTACCCCATTTAACAGGGGATTCCTGTACTACAGGTACAGAGCAATCACTCCCAGTCTCAGTCGATGGCGCCAGCGCCACTTGCTCATGTAATGATGCCACACCTTTCGGTCCCACGCGTGCCCTGTCTTGTATGTACCATTTCCACTTAATCACACTCGCCTCTTGAGCATGTCCAATTTGATGAGTTTTCGGCGAACTCAAAACTCACTGCATTATAGGAATCTCAGGTTTCAAAACCACATCATGCCCCAAAGTCAATTGCTTGGTATCCACCAGAGCCCAATAACATGCAAGTAATTGTTTCTCAAAAGGTGTATAACGCTCACCAGCATCAGGTAACTTTGTAGTCCAAAAACCTAATGGTACTTTATTTCTGCCTTGTTTTTGCCACAAACTCCAATTTGCATAAAGACCTTGCACGGACACATTCAGATCCACATCACCGTCACGCACGGGCCACAAATCCAAAGCATACTGAATCGCTTCTTTCGCCAAATCAAACGCATCCTGCTGCAGTTTACTCCATTCAAACACATTCATTTTACGAGTAACTTTGTATAAAGGGGCCAATATCTGACTCAAATGTGGGATATGTTGACGCCAAAAACCAAATAAGCCAATAAAGCTTTGAGCTTCTTTTCGGTTTCTTGGAACTGCAAAATCAAGAATTTTCTGTTTTACTTGTGGAATCACCTCTCTATTACCTTTATGCCAATTGATGCCTAAAAATTTCACACTTTGTGATGGACCTTGCAATTTGTCGGGATTGATTTCCCAACCTTTTTCACGTAAATGATCAATAACTTGATCTAACTGGGTTTGAACTTGATCTTGTGTCTCACCTTGAATCAAAATATCATCAATATAATGACACATCTGAATTTGTGGATTTATGGGTATTTCAGACAAATGTTCCGCCACCTGCCGGTGACAAATCGTAGGACTATGTACATAGCCTTAGGGAAGACTTCTAAACGTCATTTGACGTCCATTCCATGTAAAACTGAATTGTTCCTGACACTCAGAGGCAATTGGGATTGAAAAGAAAGCATTGGCAATATCGTGTTCCTGGATGCTTCTGAATTCTGTCTGGTACTGCAACAGTCAAAGGGGGTGTATGTTTATTCAATTTGCGGTAATCAACAGTCATACGCCAAGAATTATCACTCTTATGTACGGGCCAAACGGGATTATTCCAAGCAGAAGTAACCGGAGTTATAACTCCTGCATCCACCAAGTCTTGAATTGTAGCACTAATTTCTTCATGGCCACCTGGGATACGATATTGCTTTTGGGAAACAACCTGTGTAGCCTGGGGAATTTTTATAGGGGGCATTCTTAAACGACCAACTCGTACAGGTCTGGATGATATTTAACTTTTACTTCCAAATTGATAACAGCCGTCATCTAAATGCAATGTCATTCCTTTCAAAATATCAATTCCGATTATGTATTCCAAGAGTGGCACAACTAAAACAGAATATTCTTTTCGGGGAATTCTACCTATTTTCATTTCAAGTGTAGTTTGCACTGCGGGAGTTTCCTTTCCACCTAAACCAGTAATTGTGAAAAACTGACCTTTAAATTTCTTTGATTTTCCATGAATAAGAGTGGCCTCCGCTCCTGTATCTACCAATGCTCGGGCCCTTTGGATATTACGATGTTTCCAAAAAATTTCAATATCTACATAGGGTCTATTGTCTCTGTGAGCCCACCTGCGTACTGGAGCTTGACCTATTTCCTAGTCATTTTTTTTGCGTTCTGATAACCAAGACAAGTCAGGGTAAATGCTCTCATATTTCTTGGACGATATAATGTCATGTTCATATCCATCCCCATTACGAAATGGATTCTTGTCATCTGCATGCTTTGAATTTCGATCGGAAAATCTGTGTCGATCCTCCCTTCTCCTCATCTCGGGGGACTGATACCTTTCATCCCCCTCTCGCCCTCTCTCTTTTTCACGCCGAGGGGACATATCACGTTCATACCGTCGTCCATCACGACGATCAGAATCATCACGACGTCTATCGTCTCCACTGTCATCAGAACATTCACGATCACAATCATTATTACGCACACGTCGAGCACCCTCCTTCCGATCCAAACCACGCTTGCGAAACATGTCCCACAAGCGATTATTAGGTTCACCATCAATGTCCTCACTCTTCACACCATCAGCCAGTAAAGCAAGAAACATATCACGTCTAGTGAACTTATAATTCCCAGCAGTACGACCCTCAGGTCTGGACTGCCTCTCAGGTTTAAGCCATTCGCCCAGCTCACCAAGCTGACGCACAGATTCAAGCACCATAGACAATGCGTTGCCAGTCTGATTGATCAACAAAGTCATCATAACCTGCTTATAAGCAACAGGGGAAGAACGGATAATGCGATTACGCACAGAAGATGTTAACAAACCATCCAACAATCTGTCAGATGTACTCAGAAAAATCGCAGTTTTCATCACCTCCTCTTTCAGCCGTTGTGCCGCATCGCGCAATGTGTACCATGGCTTGTCATTCAAGGGCCAATCAGATTCAGTAGGGTATTTGTGATTACAACCATCAGTCGCTAACTGAAGCAGACTAATTTGACCAACACCATTATAATTCCGGAAATGATCTTGTACAGTGGAATCAGAACTCAAAGAACAAAATTTCAAGGCATCTCCTGCATCTAACATGGTGCCCGCAGCGCCCAATTCATAAAGGCGTACCATCCACGTAAGCAAGGCCTCATCGGGCCGTTGCCGAAATCGTTGCAAAATGTCACTAACTTCCTGTTGCGTAAAATCTTCTAAACTATCCAAAGGAATACCATTTGGATTACCAGGAGCTTGCTGTAACTTTCGTCGAAAAACCGGATGCGCAGAAACCTCAGGACGAGCATCAGAAGAAGCCCGATCAGCAGATTTAGAGGGACAGTCAGAACGAAAAACATCATCAGAATGGAGAGAGCGACCACGGTCGCTGGAACCATCATATTTGTCACAAGAAGCAGATTTAGAATCGCGTCCGGAGCGAGAAAACTCGCGCTTGTCAGACTCCTCAGGCGAGGAACCAGAATCATCCGAGTCCCAGATATTACCATCCCATTCATCAGGATTCCAGTCCAGTCCTGCTTTTGCCACGACCAGACGCACCTCCCGTTTACAAACACGACCACGACGATTCTTATATTTGTATTTTGCAATTCGAACAGCAGCCCTTTCGGCTATTGTCTGATAAGTCTCAAGTTTGTCGGCAAGCAATTTATTTTGACATCGCAAAAGAGTATGAGCATTCTGCACTTCAACAAACATTTCTTCCATATCCACATATTGTCTCTGCAATCTTAAAAATTTCTCATGTACAATCCTGTACGCAGTTAAAACAATCCAACCTCTGCGTCCCAAAATAGGAAGCTCCTCACCCTTCACTACTGGCGCTTTTTGCAAACAAGTAATAACATTAGCTGGCTCCGCCAGCTCCAAACAAGAATTCCAATTTTCACTCAAACCAGTAGAATCGGCCCACTCACGGGCCAAAGCCTCGTAAGGCGTTGATTCCCAGCCGGGAATTCCAATAGGCAATTTGAAAGTAGATTTCGACTTTCTCAAAAACATTTTGACAAACTAAAAAGATATATACAACTATAAACAAATAATATACAAAATGAACTCTGTACGTGCCGAGTGCAAACCAACAAGATAAAAACAATACAACGCACACAGGCTTCGTAAACAGTTCGTGACGCCAGATGTAACGACCGGATTCTCGGACCAGATAGAATCAGCTCACCAAGACACCACTAACCCAGCCGAAACGTAACCACCTCCCTCCTTAGGACCTATTTACAACAGGTATCTGTGTTCCTACCCAAGGATGGGGAATTAGCAATATACAAGCTTAGATCTTCTAAAATACCACACTCATACAATATAGTCTCGCGACCACATGGGCCCAGACTAATCTACCCTGGGGCAGTTCTGATTACTTACCGTTAGACACTGACTACAACCAGTGCTCACTCAAGCCACAATCCTGTGGGTATAGGCACTGTATCCTCCCAGTGCTCTCACTATTACACAAGCCACAATCCTGTGGGTGTACACATCGACCTCAGTCAATGCTCTCACTAACGCCGCTTTCCCTAGAGGCGCTCTCACTACACACCGTTTCCCCCCGGTGCTCTCATTAACGCCGCCTTACAACGACGATCACTTTCCTATGAATACCTTTAGCTCTTCATGTTGAGGAATCTCTCACTATCCACTAAAGGTACAATACTACAATATTATGGATCACACAAGAATGGCCGAATTACACGGTGTACGACTTATTCCCTATTTCAAGAGCTCCTCCCTCCCTCATTATTCAGTTACCATTTACCTGGACGGGAGTTGCATCGGTTCACATAACAGCATCTGACTAGAAGAAAGGCTAACTTTACCATAAGATAATAAGACATACACACTGGTTCACTAAGAACTGGGGTATCTTTATTCATTAACAATATCAACAATATAATACTATACTATAACATATAGCCTGAAAAGGAAAAGAAAAGGTTAGAATGTGTGTGCACACTAATAAGAAAGGGTCGACGTCACCTTATGAATATGAAGTCTGGACTCAGCAGTCATCTGGGTTCCCTTCTCGTCTGTGCCTTGGCTCGTCTTAGGATCACACCTCTGTAGTCACGGATACACGTCTGCACCGCTATGCTCTGTCTCCGTCGTCTCCCTCCAAGTCACTGGAACCTTCCTCTTATTCTCTGTCTCATCAGCTGCTCTCTCTCTGGCTGTTCTGCACTACTCCTCTCTCCTCTCAATCACGGACTGTCTCCACTTTTCAGCTTCGATCTTATAACTCAGTTTCTACCACTCTCGTATTCGTTCTCTCAACTAACTGCTTCACTCTGTATGCTCTGATCTTAATGTCAAAGCTCGCCAGCTGCTCCAACTAAAATAACTTCAAATTTTCTAAGAGAGTATCAGCTTCTCGGTCTTTCTCGGACTTCAAAATGGCGACTGTCTGCCTTGAAATAATTAATTGCATTGATGCTAACGACTAGCTGCCGCCTACGGACTGACTGACTCACTACCTCATGCTTTCGCTAATATGGAAGCTTGTCCCTTCATGGAAAGTTACGGCCAGTAACCTGCCGCCCACCAAATTCTTGTACCTCCCCGTACCAAGGACACGTTCTCAGCCGGCCGGCCTGATGTTATGTCTTCGACACAGAGAAAAATACAGTCTTTCGATAAGGGCCAGCCTGAGCCGGTTCTCTCCAAGCGAACAACACCTCGTAACTAAAACATTACATTTGACCTAGAAGCATCTCAAGCTGCCGGGGCAGAAAGAAAGATGGAGTCTCTCCCGTTTGAGGCCTACAAGGCCCAAAATAAGCATAACTCCATCGGAAATATACTAGCACTCTTATAAAAGGTCGGATTACTACTCATACTAAGGAATCTATCTCTTAACATAGATTTATAAGCCCTAAACTAAAGGGAAGGGTATAGGATTGTGTCAAACGCCTTCTGACTAGGCCCTATCTAAGGTTCTAGTCCTCCTATTAGAATGATAGCAGACTAAAGTCACCACCAATCACCTTCACTCAAGAAAGGGGCAAAAAGTCGGTCAGAACACTTCACCCTTGACTTTAGGCTACTAATCATTCGCTAAATGGAACTAACATCCGTAGAGGAATAATATGAAACAAAACTAACTGATCTATTTCTAGTACCACATCTACAAGTCTGGAGTAAAGAAGGAATGCACTGAATAAAGCAGCAAATAGCTACTAAAATGCAAATAGTAATCAGGATACCCCCTAATATCTGTTGTAAAGAATGTAAGTCAGGTAACCAATTGAAGAGCCAGTCAAACCAGCCCTGGTCAATGTGTTTTCCAACTTCTTTGGTCAAATCATGAAGTTTGTCAATATGAGTCTGAATGGATCTGGTATGATCTGATAGATTGAAACAGCAAAGGCCCTCAAAGTCAGAACAGTCATGTCCATGTTTGAGCAAAAGATAGTCAATGGCAGCCCGGTTCTGCAAAATAGCTCTGCGTTCACCCTGGGCGTCCAGCAACATGTCAGATAAAATTGTAGAAGTATGATTGATAGATTTAACCATCCAACAGGCCATCTTCCCAATGGACTTTGCATTATAAACTGCTAAGGCAGGGACACCTACAATTGAAAAAGCTAAGCTAAGATATTCAGATTCAGAAAATAAATGTAGTGTAGAGTCACAATTGTCATGTAACATCACAGCATCACAAACAACACGAGAATGCGTATTAGGATGTGAAGAAAACATCAATAAGCTCAGTCTAGTGATGGCACAAGGTCCTCCAGAAATGTTTGCGGGAATGTAAGGCCAGGATGTATTACCACAAGAGAAAAGCCATCAAGAAGGTAACAGTATTGTGCGATAATGACTAGGGGTAACTACTAAACTCTTGCAGGTCATATTATTTTTAACAGAAGTACATAATTTCGGGGATCTTCGGGAACACAAAGTTCGTTCATGAGCTGTAAAGGAAGTAGCACCTTTCAATTTTAAACGCACACATTCGGTGATTGCATTGGGATCACAGGTAAGGAAAAAACATAAATCACCCTGCGTGATATTGTACGTAATTATTTGGGAATGAATCGGGGGTGTTGGATCTGAAAGCACAGTACATAAAGGACAGTATTCGTGCGTAGCAAAGTCTCCAAGAATAATATTAGGACGGGCATTTGATATATTAAAAATATGGGCCAAAGTCTCCAACGAAGCAGGGACAGCAACCAAACAGGTCGCTAGTATATCAGTCACCGAACGCATCGGTGTTAAACAGAAATGTGGGGAATTAGTGACTCTTCGAGCTAAGGTAGTCCAAAAGTTAGATGATGAATCCCACGCTGCAAAGGAACGCGTTACTCGGGTTATCGAATCAAGTCTGTGGGTTCCCTCCTTTCCTGACGTAGCAGGCCAAAAAGAGTCCAACGCCGGCACATCCTGCAATAGCAGTCCAGAGAGTGATCTGAAAGAAAGTCAAATACAGGCATTATTCATTCTCGTAAATAACATTTGTCAGCCGGGACAGCTTCCCAGCTATCTTTCCCTGGTCTCATGACGAGAATTGTATTATCATGACCGGTTGCAATACCTTCAGCTTGTTCAGGGGGATTTTTAGGCGATTGCACCCACACTCTTGATCCTGGATTATCTGTGGAGCCAAAACCTTTTTGTCCTCGTACAGTTAGCAAAGTTGGGGCAGTGCCTTTCTGAATCTCACCACTGAAAACAGGCATGATTAGCAACTGAGCAATTCGGTCATTTTTATGAATCGGTAAATCAACTTCACTGCTATTCAGCAGGAGTACCTTAATCTCTCCCTGATAATCACTGTCAATGACTCCTCCAAGTAAATGAATGCCTTTTAAGGCCAGGCCCGATCTAGGGGCAATCAGTCCAAAATTTCCAGTTGGTATACAAACACCAACACCAGTTTCAATGATAACTCGATCTCTGCTTTTTATGGTAGTGTCATTCATGGCATGCAGGTCCAAGCCTGCGGAACCTGGGGTTGCTCTGCATGGAGCTAATGCTCCAGGGGAAATTTCCCAATACATTACAGTATTGTCAATGGTATTTGGATTCGCATCAATAGCTGGAGGAAATAAACGCATTAATGGAGATTCAGCATTCAACAAGGGACGATTATTCAAAATCAACAGTGCCTGAAACAAATATTCTCTCCAATTTTTATATTTACTGTCAGTTAATTTACGCAATTGCTCTTTTAGCAAATCATTAGTTCTTTCAATAAGGCCTGATGCCTGTGGAGAATATGGTATATGAAACGCCCATTCAATGTTATTTTCCACACAAAATTCCTGCACCAATCTTCCCTTGAAATGGGATGCATTATCAGATTGAATTTGAAATGGAACACCATAATAGAGCATAATCAATTCCAATGTTTTAACACCATCGCTGCTAGCGATATTTTGCTGCTGTGCTGGATTATTGAATTTCCCATTGTTCATGACGAGCTGGGCTCGTCATCAGTGTTTGAGGAGGCTACACCATGACGAGCCCAGCTCGTCATGAGCCTGGAAGGGGTTAATGCTATTCACTTGGGTAGCTCGATTACAGGGAAAGGCCACTAAAAGGCAACTGTATGTATCAACAATAGTGCAAATATATTGGCAATTTTTACTCATAGGGAGTAGACCAATATAATCAATCTGCCAAATTTGGGCGGGTAATTATCCTCAGAGTAAATGTCCTTTAACAATTTGGGGTACTTTTCGCTGTCTGGAATGTTGACAGATAGGACAATGCAATATAGTATCTTTAATCAAATTTAAAGGAATATCAATTCCTCGATCAGCAGCCCACCTGCTAGTGGCTCTCTCTCCAAAATGTCCTGCTTTCTGGTGGGCCCATTTCGCCAATCCCGCCAAATCAGAATCTTGCATATCCACCACTGCCTCAGCAATTTTAGATTTCTCATCTGCAATGTTATGAAAGAATTTGTCAAGGGAGTCTATTGGTGTATGAGCATCCACATGAAAGATTGTAACAGTACTTTGTGGGAGCATTTCCCAAATTTCTTGCCATAATTCTTTACCCCAAAGTTCTTTAGAATGCAATTCCCAATTATGAGAATGCCAGGTTGGTAACCAAACTGCCAGTCCATTAGCAGTGGACCAGGAATCAGTAAAAAGATGACATGTACCAGGTAACTCTTGTTAAAAACTTGGTAAACAGCATACAATTCAGAAAATTGACTACTCTTTCCTTCACCAGTTGTACTCAGCAATTTTTGTGTGATGGGATTATAGGACACTGCCTTCCAATGCCTCTTCTCTCCTATGTACCTCGCTGAACCATCCGTAAACCCCACATGGTTTCTGTCCTCCGCGGACAGATCATCAAATGGCTTACCCCATTTAACAGGGGATTCCTGTACTACAGGTACAGAGCAATCACTCCCAGTCTCAGTCGATGGCGCCAGCGCCACTTGCTCATGTAATGATGCCACACCTTTCGGTCCCACGCGTGCCCTGTCTTGTATGTACCATTTCCACTTAATCACACTCGCCTCTTGAGCATGTCCAATTTGATGAGTTTTCGGCGAACTCAAAACTCACTGCATTATAGGAATCTCAGGTTTCAAAACCACATCATGCCCCAAAGTCAATTGCTTGGTATCCACCAGAGCCCAATAACATGCAAGTAATTGTTTCTCAAAAGGTGTATAACGCTCACCAGCATCAGGTAACTTTGTAGTCCAAAAACCTAATGGTACTTTATTTCTGCCTTGTTTTTGCCACAAACTCCAATTTGCATAAAGACCTTGCACGGACACATTCAGATCCACATCACCGTCACGCACGGGCCACAAATCCAAAGCATACTGAATCGCTTCTTTCGCCAAATCAAACGCATCCTGCTGCAGTTTACTCCATTCAAACACATTCATTTTACGAGTAACTTTGTATAAAGGGGCCAATATCTGACTCAAATGTGGGATATGTTGACGCCAAAAACCAAATAAGCCAATAAAGCTTTGAGCTTCTTTTCGGTTTCTTGGAACTGCAAAATCAAGAATTTTCTGTTTTACTTGTGGAATCACCTCTCTATTACCTTTATGCCAATTGATGCCTAAAAATTTCACACTTTGTGATGGACCTTGCAATTTGTCGGGATTGATTTCCCAACCTTTTTCACGTAAATGATCAATAACTTGATCTAACTGGGTTTGAACTTGATCTTGTGTCTCACCTTGAATCAAAATATCATCAATATAATGACACATCTGAATTTGTGGATTTATGGGTATTTCAGACAAATGTTCCGCCACCTGCCGGTGACAAATCGTAGGACTATGTACATAGCCTTAGGGAAGACTTCTAAACGTCATTTGACGTCCATTCCATGTAAAACTGAATTGTTCCTGACACTCAGAGGCAATTGGGATTGAAAAGAAAGCATTGGCAATATCGTGTTCCTGGATGCTTCTGAATTCTCTCAATTAAAGTAATTATGTCTGGTACTGCAACAGTCAAAGGGGGTGTATGTTTATTCAATTTGCGGTAATCAACAGTCATACGCCAAGAATTATCACTCTTATGTACGGGCCAAACGGGATTATTCCAAGCAGAAGTAACCGGAGTTATAACTCCTGCATCCACCAAGTCTTGAATTGTAGCACTAATTTCTTCATGGCCACCTGGGATACGATATTGCTTTTGGGAAACAACCTGTGTAGCCTGGGGAATTTTTATAGGGGGCATTCTTAAACGACCAACTCGTACAGGTCTGGATGATATATAACTTTTACTTCCAAATTGATAACAGCCGTCATCTAAATGCAATGTCATTCCTTTCAAAATATCAATTCCGATTATGTATTCCAAGAGTGGCACAACTAAAACAGAATATTCTTTTCGGGGAATTCTACCTATTTTCATTTCAAGTGTAGTTTGCACTGCGGGAGTTTCCTTTCCACCTAAACCAGTAATTGTGAAAAACTGACCTTTAAATTTCTTTGATTTTCCATGAATAAGAGTGGCCTCCGCTCCTGTATCTACCAATGCTCGGGCCCTTTGGATATTACGATGTTTCCAAAAAATTTCAATATCTACATAGGGTCTATTGTCTCTGTGAGCCCACCTGCGTACTGGAGCTTGACCTATTTCCTAGTCATTTTTTTTGCGTTCTGATAACCAAGACAAGTCAGGGTAAATGCTCTCATATTTCTTGGACGATATAATGTCATGTTCATATCCATCCCCATTACGAAATGGATTCTTGTCATCTGCATGCTTTGAATTTCGATCGGAAAATCTGTGTCGATCCTCCCTTCTCCTCATCTCGGGGGACTGATACCTTTCATCCCTATATCTGCTGCTAACACGGTCATCTCTCCCCCTTTCTCTTTCCCCCTCTCGCCCTCTCTCTTTTTCACGCCGAGGGGACATATCACGTTCATACCGTCGTCCATCACGACGATCAGAATCATCACGACGTCTATCGTCTCCACTGTCATCAGAACATTCACGATCACAATCATTATTACGCACACGTCGAGCACCCTCCTTCCGATCCAAACCACGCTTGCGAAACATGTCCCACAAGCGATTATTAGGTTCACCATCAATGTCCTCACTCTTCACACCATCAGCCAGTAAAGCAAGAAACATATCACGTCTAGTGAACTTATAATTCCCAGCAGTACGACCCTCAGGTCTGGACTGCCTCTCAGGTTTAAGCCATTCGCCCAGCTCACCAAGCTGACGCACAGATTCAAGCACCATAGACAATGCGTTGCCAGTCTGATTGATCAACAAAGTCATCATAACCTGCTTATAAGCAACGGGGGAAGAACGGATAATGCGATTACGCACAGAAGATGTTAACAAACCATCCAACAATCTGTCAGATGTACTCAGAAAAATCGCAGTTTTCATCACCTCCTCTTTCAGCCGTTGTGCCGCATCGCGCAATGTGTACCATGGCTTGTCATTCAAGGGCCAATCAGATTCAGTAGGGTATTTGTGATTACAACCATCAGTCGCTAACTGAAGCAGACTAATTTGACCAACACCATTATAATTCCGGAAATGATCTTGTACAGTGGAATCAGAACTCAAAGAACAAAATTTCAAGGCATCTCCTGCATCTAACATGATGCCCGCAGCGCCCAATTCATAAAGGCGTACCATCCACGTAAGCAAGGCCTCATCGGGCCGTTGCCGAAATCGTTGCAAAATGTCACTAACTTCCTGTTGCGTAAAATCTTCTAAACTATCCAAAGGAATACCATTTGGATTACCAGGAGCTTGCTGTAACTTTCGTCGAAAAACCGGATGCGCAGAAACCTCAGGACGAGCATCAGAAGAAGCCCGATCAGCAGATTTAGAGGGACAGTCAGAACGAAAAACATCATCAGAATGGAGAGAGCGACCACGGTCGCTGGAACCATCATATTTGTCACAAGAAGCAGATTTAGAATCGCGTCCGGAGCGAGAAAACTCGCGCTTGTCAGACTCCTCAGGCGAGGAACCAGAATCATCCGAGTCCCAGATATTACCATCCCATTCATCAGGATTCCAGTCCAGTCCTGCTTTTGCCACGACCAGACGCACCTCCCGTTTACAAACACGACCACGACGATTCTTATATTTGTATTTTGCAATTCGAACAGCAGCCCTTTCGGCTATTGTCTGATAAGTCTCAAGTTTGTCGGCAAGCAATTTATTTTGACATCGCAAAAGAGTATGAGCATTCTGCACTTCAACAAACATTTCTTCCATATCCACATATTGTCTCTGCAATCTTAAAAATTTCTCATGTACAATCCTGTACGCAGTTAAAACAATCCAACCTCTGCGTCCCAAAATAGGAAGCTCCTCACCCTTCACTACTGGCGCTTTTTGCAAACAAGTAATAACATTAGCTGGCTCCGCCAGCTCCAAACAAGAATTCCAATTTTCACTCAAACCAGTAGAATCGGCCCACTCACGGGCCAAAGCCTCGTAAGGCGTTGATTCCCAGCCGGGAATTCCAATAGGCAATTTGAAAGTAGATTTCGACTTTCTCAAAAACATTTTGACAAACTAAAAAGATATATACAACTATAAACAAATAATATACAAAATGAACTCTGTACGTGCCGAGTGCAAACCAACAAGATAAAAACAATACAACGCACACAGGCTTCGTAAACAGTTCGTGACGCCAGATGTAACGACCGGATTCTCGGACCAGATAGAATCAGCTCACCAAGACACCACTAACCCAGCCGAAACGTAACCACCTCCCTCCTTAGGACCTATTTACAACAGGTATCTGTGTTCCTACCCAAGGATGGGGAATTAGCAATATACAAGCTTAGATCTTCTAAAATACCACACTCATACAATATAGTCTCGCGACCACATGGGCCCAGACTAATCTACCCTGGGGCAGTTCTGATTACTTACCGTTAGACACTGACTACAACCAGTGCTCACTCAAGCCACAATCCTGTGGGTATAGGCACTGTATCCTCCCAGTGCTCTCACTATTACACAAGCCACAATCCTGTGGGTGTACACATCGACCTCAGTCAATGCTCTCACTAACGCCGCTTTCCCTAGAGGCGCTCTCACTACACACCGTTTCCCCCCGGTGCTCTCATTAACGCCGCCTTACAACGACGATCACTTTCCTATGAATACCTTTAGCTCTTCATGTTGAGGAATCTCTCACTATCCACTAAAGGTACAATACTACAATATTATGGATCACACAAGAATGGCCGAATTACACGGTGTACGACTTATTCCCTATTTCAAGAGCTCCTCCCTCCCTCATTATTCAGTTACCATTTACCTGGACGGGAGTTGCATCGGTTCACATAACAGCATCTGACTAGAAGAAAGGCTAACTTTACCATAAGATAATAAGACATACACACTGGTTCACTAAGAACTGGGGTATCTTTATTCATTAACAATATCAACAATATAATACTATACTATAACATATAGCCTGAAAAGGAAAAGGAAAGGTTAGAATGTGTGTGCACACTAATAAGAAAGGGTCGACGTCACCTTATGAATATGAAGTCTGGACTCAGCAGTCATCTGGGTTCCCTTCTCGTCTGTGCCTTGGCTCGTCTTAGGATCACACCTCTGCAGTCACGGATACACGTCTGCACCGCTATGCTCTGTCTCCGTCGTCTCCCTCCAAGTCACTGGAACCTTCCTCTTATTCTCTGTCTCATCAGCTGCTCTCTCTCTGGCTGTTCTGCACTACTCCACTCTCCTCTCAATCACGGACTGTCTTCACTTTTCAGCTTCGATCTTATAACTCAGTTTCTACCACTCTGGTATTCGTTCTCTCAACTAACTGCTTCACTCGGTATGCTCTGATCTTAATGTCAAAGCTCGCCAGCTGCTCCAACTAAAATAACTTCAAATTTTCTAAGAGAGTATCAGCTTCTCGGTCTTTCTCGGACTTCAAAATGGCGACTGTCTGCCTTGAAATAATTAATTGCATTGATGACTAGCTGCCGCCTACGGACTGACTGACTCACTACCTCATGCTTTCGCTAATATGGAAGCTTGTCCCTTCATGGAAAGTTACGGCCAGTAACCTGCCGCCCACCAAATTCTTGTACCTCCCCGTACCAAGGACACGTTCTCAGCAGAACGGCCTGATGTTATGTCTTCGATACGGAGAAAAATACATGCTTTCGATAAGGGCCAGCCTGAGCCGGTTCTCTCCAAGCGAACAACACCTCGTAACTAAAACATTACATTTGACCTAGAAGCATCTCAAGCTGCCGGGGCAGAAAGAAAGATGAAGTCTCCCCCGTTTGAGGCCTACAAGGCCCAAAATAAGCATAACTCCATCGGAAATATACTAGCACTCTTATAAAAGGACGGATTACTACTCATACTAAGGAATCCATCCCTTAACATAGATTTATAAGCCCTAAACTAAAGGGAAGGGTATAGGATTGTGTCAAACGCCTTCTGACTAGGCCCTATCTAAGGTTCTAGTCCTCCTATTAGAATGATAGCAGACTAAAGTCACCTCCAATCACCTTCACTCAAGAAGGGGGCAAAAAGTCGGTCAGAACAATGCTGCACCGTCTCACAGCCTGAGTTGCACTCCCAACCCCCCCCCCCCCCCCCCCCCCCCAGTTGAATTTCATGTGGCGGGGAGTCATGTTGCTCTAAGGGAATGGGTACTTCTGTGGAATTCCGTTGCCTTTGAGAATGCCGTTGCCGGCATCCCACGCAGGGGGACATTGGCAGGGAAGCCCCCTCAGTGGCCACTAGTCCAGCCCCCTCCCCTGTCGTTTCCTTGCGCGCTTGGGTTGGGAGTGAATCCAGGGAGCCCCCATGCCCCTCCCAGGTACCTGCATGCCACTCCAGCCGGGGGAGGGCCTTCCTGGGGTGGGCGTGCCAAGTATAGAGGGCCTTGTCCGTCCTCACTGCGTCCTCTGCTTCCTGCCTCTGCCCAGTGCTCGGCCACCGTCCTCGGGCTGCGTCCGTTCGCCCCCCCCTCGAGTGCTGCACCCACCCTGTCCGCTCACCCAGCAGCATGTTAGACGGCGCGAAATCATTGGAAGGTTTTAATGTTTTTTCTGTGTTGCAGGCGGAGTTACAGGGCGATCTGGAGGCAGACGGGTACAGTAAGGGTACCTCTGTGGCAGACGGGTACAGTAAGGGTACCTCTGCCCGGCACAGTAAGGGTGCCCGAGCCTAAGACCGTGAGCCGCAGGAGGTTCCGGAAACCACGACGGCGCCCCATTAGTCCTTCGGGTGGTTGGGGGGCCTGAACCAACCGGCGGTGTGCCATTCCGCTCCGCCCTGAAAGGGGCGGGAGTCCAAGGAAAAGATCTACAAGGTACGGCACTGCTGTCCGGGCGTCGACCCACCGTGCTGGCTGGCTCTACAGGCGGACGGGGCAGCGAGGCCCTGGATCGCCTGCCCTGGATCGCCCGTAAGATGACCCACTAATGTCATATTATGGTGTATGACAATAAACCTGCAGCAGTTCTTTACCCATAAACAAAGTGTCTGGTGTATCATTCATGGGTAAAAGGTTTTCTAATGTGGGGAGGAGCAGGTGACGGTGTGTGCACTATGTTATTCTCTTCAAAAAAACAAATCGAAATCTGGCCATCTATTCTTTGGTAGTGAAATCATCACTGCGTTCTTGTGCTCTTCCAGTAAATGTTGGGGCTGAGTCTGCGTCTGCTCCTCTAGGGTTCCGCCGCGTGCGGGCGTGCTGCACGAGCGCTACGTGACGGGCTGACCCTCCTCCCCCACGAGCTGCTGTGCAGTCATGGAAAGAGATGCGCGGCCAGGGGGTGGTTGGCAGGCTGCCCTCCCGAGGGTTTCTGGCAGCTTTTGCCAACAAAGGCAGTGGGTGAATAATTCATCGCAGGCCAGTGACTACACGTTACAGCTAACTGCATGCATAGCATAACTCACCAGTCCATTACCTCCTACTGTGGTGATAACAAGGTCTAAATCTGTGTTTATCATTAGTGCTTGCCCCAAATAACGTGTTATCGCGGTGCATTATTTTCACTGAAACGCGGATACGAGCACGCATGTGCCTTCAGTTCTCTTGCTCTGACGGACCGGCCAATAGTTTGTCCGGAGCAGGCTCCCACTGTTTACTTTTCATTAGTCCAGGAATCAATTGGGCTTGGTTATTGAGCAGTGCTGCCGTGATTGGCGTTCAGAGGAGTGCGAAGAAGCAGCCGGAAATATTGCTAAACTTTCGTCTTGGCACCCACTTCCGCCCCCTCGTGGTTGACACCATATGATGGCGCACGAGCCCCATGTGCTTAGAAAGTGGAGCACGTCTCTTTAAGGTAAACTCATTGGTTTAAAGGGGTCGGTACGTAAAAGTACCGTCACTTTTTTATTTCGAGACGGAGAGTACCTGCACTTCCCAAAAGTGAAGTAATACTTTACATTGGAGAGTACCAGCATTTATCTGAAACAAGCAGGCAGTCCGGTACATGATGCATGCACTTCTATTTTCCCATTTCAAGTACTGGGTAAACGAGGTCACCAGGGGAGCTTGAGGTGGGTTGCGGCTGTTCCCGGGCGTGCTTGCACCTGGACTTCTCCCATTGTGTAGCTCTCCTAGTCTATTCATGCGTACCCTTAAAAGAAGGCATACGGCACAAGTCTGTCAAGAAAGGGTTACTTTGGGTAGGGCCCCTCGCGCTGTGAATGATAAAGGCCTGGTACACTGGCGCCATTTCACATCCCTAAAGTGACACGACCGCGCATCGGTCATCTGAAAACAAGACACAGCTGTTTTCAATGAATACCGACATTGCAAAACAACGATTTTTAAAATGTAACGTTAGTGTCCGAGCGGGATTAATTTCTGCACTAAGTGTGCAGCAATCTGCATTCAAAACATTAACTCAGAGCTAAGAGGGATAAGGAAAGGGTGGCCCTCCACTCTAAACCTGTAATTCAACAACAAACCCAGTCCAACGGCGTCAAGATATATCAGTGGCTACGAAAGAGGGCAGTCAAACTGTACTGCTCCCAGGAACTCTCTTATATACGTTATAAGGAGGTGATGCACTGTATTCCGCCCATGTTAAAAGACACACCTGTTCTTACTGATAGCACCACAGAACCACATGAACTGTGACCCAAAAACAGTTGGTCGCAAGAGTCCACACAAAGTGTTGGACTACAATCGCCGTCGGCGGAGGAAAGGCGTCTTCCTGTGTTGGGACGAAAACTTTAAGGAAAAGGGAAAAACTTACGATTGGAGTACCCTGTTCCCTTTGTGATACTGGAGCGGCGGGTATGACTAACTTGGCTGACTCCTGTACATTACAGAACTAGTGTCCAAAAGTGGAGTGGCAGCATATGAGTGCAGCCCTGATGAAACTGCTAAAATCATTATAGCAGTGAAACATGTCGGCACTGGCATTAGGTAATGGTATGCATGAATAGCTACCAGCCTTTTTAATATAAACATCACACTATCACCTCCCTATGAATAAAGTTGGTTAAGGGACTTGTGTGCTGTTTTTAGGCACTCTCCTTTGTGTGTGTTTGTCACAAGCAGATCAGTCTGCTCTTCACTGTTTGTCACAATTTTTGTTGTTTGTTTTGGACACCTCTTTTCTTTCTTCCTATTTCCTTTGAGAAGCAAGTGACTACCGATGATGAGACAGGGACTTGTCTGGAAATTACATACCAGTTTCCCCGATGGTGGTGTTTCCGTGAGGCGTCTCTTGCTTCTCGCACATTTTTTCTATTAAGATTGTAGTCCAACACTTTGTGTGGACTCTTGCGACCAACTGTTTTTGGGTCACAGTTCATGTGGTTCTGTGGTGCTGTCAGTGAGAACAGGTGTGTCTTTTAACATGGGCGGAATACAGTGCATTACCTCCTTGTAATGTATATAAGAGAGTTCCTGGGAGCAGTACAGTTTGACTGCCCTCTTTCATAGCCACTGATATATCTTGACGCCGTTGGACTGGGTCTGTTGTTGAATTGCAGCAATCTGCAGACAAGAGCGGGATTAATTTCGGCACTAAGTGTGCAGCAGTCTGCAGCCATGATCGAGGTATTGTTTTCTGCACCATGATGTAAACATGCAGGTCACTTGCACTGCACTTTGGGGTTTTAAGACGTCCGTGTTCCTCCCTTGGACTTCACTTATCGTTTTTAAGAGGGGTGCAATCAGTGTACATCCCTCACACTGCACTTTGCGTTTTTTAGCGGGGTACCCTCCGTGTACATACCTCGCACTGCACTTGGTGGTTTTTAGAGGAGCACAGTGCCTGTACTTTTCTCGCAATCCGCTTGCGTTTTTTTTAGAGGAGCACAGTGCCTGTACTTTTCTCGCACTGATCTTGGCGGTTTTTAGAGCGGCTCTGTCCGTCTACCTCCTTTGTACAGCACTCAGAAGATTTTAAGCGTGCTATACATTTTTTGCCTTGTTTGTGGGATTGTTTTATGGCCTCATGGGGCAGTTTTTACTGTTGATTTCCCCGAAGCTACATCAAACATTAGCGGCACACATGCCTTGAAAAACAAAAACACCTACATAGTGTCTTTATAAGTTCTATACTGCCCGATTTGTAAATGTCGGAAACTTTTTTTAGCTATCTCATGGCTAATGTGGGTCACTTTTATTTTAATCCCCAGGTATATTGCCTGTCATAGTCGGACTCTGGTGTGAGGGGTGTGTCCTGCGTGTGCTCCCAGAATTGCTTTTCTGCCCCCTGCTCCCTTGTTGTGCGTGCTTTTCTGCCATCCCCATTCCCTTGTTGTGCTTGCTTTTCTGCCCCCCCTGTTCCCTCATTGTGCATGCTTTTGTGCCCCCGTTCCCTCATTGTGCGTGCTTTTCTGTCCCCCCTGTTCCCTCGTTGTGCGTGCTTTTCTGCCAACCCCTGTTCCCTTGTTGTGCTTGCTTTTTTGCC
Organism: Lissotriton vulgaris; assembly: GCF_964263255.1. Taxonomy (NCBI): domain Eukaryota; kingdom Metazoa; phylum Chordata; class Amphibia; order Caudata; family Salamandridae; genus Lissotriton; species Lissotriton vulgaris. The sequence continues at coordinate 137,863,433 of NC_141691.1, forward strand.
CCCCCGTTCCCTCGTTGTGCATGCTTTTCTGCCCCCGTTCCCTTGTTGCGCTTGCTTTTCTGCCCCAAGTTCCCTCGTTGTCTGTGCTTTTCTGCCTTCTCTGTTCCCTAGTTGTGCTTGCTTTTCTGCCCCCCCGTTCCCCCATTGTGCTTGCTTTTCTGCCCCCGTTCCCTTGTTGTGCGTGCTTTTCTGCCCCCCGTTCCCTCGTGCTTGCTTTTCTGCCCCGTGCCCTCGTTGTGCTTGCTTTTTTACCCCCCGTTCCCTCGTTGTGATCGTTTTATCTGCCCTCTGTTCCCTGTGTGTGGCTCTCTGTCTGTGTGTGTGTGTGTGTGTGTGTGTGTGTGTGTGTGTGTGTGTGTGTGTGTGTGTCTCTCTCTGTGTGTGGGGGGCTCTGTGTGTGTGTGTGGGGCTCTGTGTGTGTGTGTGTGTGGTTGTTAGTGTGTGGGGCTCTGTGTGTGTGGGTGCACGGACAAAATATCGAGATTTAAATTTCGATATACAATTATATCGAAGTTTAAATATCGAAGGGACATAATATCGAAGGTAAGTAATATCGACACTCTTAATATCGATATTAGTAATATCGAAGTTTTAAATATCGATGTCAGTAATATAGATGTAAATAATTTCGATGTTACTAATATCGGTTTTTTAATAATTTGTGTGTATATTTTATTGTATTTATTATGTTTTTAATTTTTTTCATGTAATTGAATTAAATTTTGTATTTTAGTACTGTAGCGGGTTGTGGGTTTATAGGGGAATAGGGTGGGAAGTAATTTAATTATGTTAAATTAATTATTAATTAGTAGGAATAATTAATTAATTTTAATTCATTAGTAATTATTTATATTTACTTTTAATTAATTGATTAATTGATAAATATGTTCTGTAGCGGGTTTTGGGTTTATAGGGGAATAGGGTGGGAAGTAATTTAATTATGTAAAATTAATTATTAATTAGTAGTTATTATTAATTAATTTTAAATAATTGGTAAGGAAATGTAATTAATTGGTAAATCATTTTAATTAATTGATTAATTGATAAATATGTTCTGTAGCGGGTTGTGGGTTTATAGGGGAATAGGGTGGGAAGTAATTTAATTATGTTTAATTAATTATTAATTGGTAGGAATTACAATTAATTTTAATTAATTGGTAAATAATTTTAATTAATTGTTAATTAATTTTAATTAAATCATTAATTGATAAATGTGTTCTGTTGCGGGTTGTGGGTTTATAGGGGAATATGGTGGGAAGTAATTTAAATGTAATGAAATAATAATGTTTTTAAATTAATTGATTTGTTAATTATATAATTGTTAAATAATTATTAATTGGTAATTAAATATTATAAAATGGTATTTTTTAATTTTTTTTGGTTAAATATATTTTGCTAATCATGTTTTCAATATTTATGTATAGGTATTGTAAATGGTTTATATTTAATAGTTCATATTTTTATTATTGCAAAAAAAAGCATTTATTTATAAGTATATCATTTTAACCCCTACGCTATCCAACACTTTCCCTACTGTTGCACTCTCTGGAGTTGGAATAGTAATTGTTACCCCTACGCTATCCAACACTTTCCCTAGTGTTGCACTCTCTGGAGTTGGAATAGTAATTGTTACCCCTACGCTATCCAACACTTTCGCTACTGTTGCACTCTCTGGAGTTGGAATAGTAATTTTTACCCCTGCGCTATCCAACACTTTCCCTACTGTTGCACTCTCTGGAGTGGGAATAGTCGTTTTTACTCCTACGCTATCCAACACTTTCCCTACTGTTGCACTCTCTGGAGTGAGAATAGTAATTGTTACCCCTACGCTATCCAACACTTTCCCTACTGTTGCACTCTCTGGAGTGGGAATAGTAATTTTTACCCCTACGCTATCCAACACTTTCTCTACTGTTGTACTCTCTGGAGTGGGAATAGTATTTTTTACCCCTACGCTATCCAACACTTTCCCTACTGTTGCACTCTCTGGATTGGTAATAGTAATTGTTACCCCTACGCTATCCAACACTTTCCCTACTGTTGTACTCTCTGGAGTGGGAATAGTAATTTTTACCCCTACGCTATACAACACTTTCCCCAACTGTTGCACTCGGTGGAGTTTGAATAGTAATTGTTACCCCTACGCTATCCAACAATTTCCCTACTGTTGCACTCTCTGAAGTGGGAATAGTAATTGTTACCCCTACGCTATCCAACATTTTCCCTACTGTTGCACTCTCTCGAGTGGGAATAGTAATTGTTACCCCTACACTATCCAACACTTTCCCCAACTGTTGCACTCTCTGGAGTGGGAATAGTAATTGTTACCCCTACGCTATCCAACACTTTCTCTACAGTTGTACTCTCTGGAGTGGGAATAGTAATTTTTACCCCTACGCTATCCAACACTTTCCCTACTGTTGCACTCTCTGAAGTGGGAATAGTAGTTTTTACCCCTACGCTATCCAACACTTTCCCCAACTGTTGCACTCTGTGGAGTGGGAATAGTAATTGTTACCCCTACGCTATCCAACACTTTCTCTACTGTTGCACTCTCTGGAGTGGGAATAGTAATTTTTACCCCTACGCTATCCAACACTTTCCCTACTGTTGCACTCTCTGGATTGGGAATAGTAATTGTTACCCCTACGCTATCCAACACTTTCCCTACTGTTGCACTCTCTGGAGTGGGAATAGTCATTTTTACTCGTACGCTATCCAACACTTTCCCTACTGTTGCACTCTCTGGAGTGGGAATAGTAATTGTTACCCCTACGCTATCCAACACGTTCCCTACTGTTGCACTCTCTGGAGTGGGAATAGTACGTTTTTACCCCTACGCTATCCAACACTTTCCCTTCTGTTGCACTCTCTGGAGTGGAAATAGTAATTGTTACCCCTACGCTATCCAACACATTCCCTACTGTTGCACTCTCTGGATTGGGAATATTAATTTTTACCTCTACGCTATCCAACACTTTCCCTACTGTTGCACTCTCTGGAGTGGGAATAGTCATTTTTAATCATACGCTATCTAAAATGTATTTATTTTTATTTGTTTTATGTTGTTAATAATTGTTATTTATGTTATTATTTTATGTATATAAATTTATTTGTAATTTTAATATATTTTTATTTATTTATAAGTTATTAAAATAATTAATTTAGAGTTATAGTTAATGAAAAATATACTATGTATTATATCTTTATTATTATTAATTTGTATTACATTATGTATTAATTTTAAATATTATAATATATTTTTAGAAATATTTATTACATTTATTTATAAGTATTATTTTGTTAATATTACATTTTTATTTTAATAAAAGAAAACGATATTTTACAAAAACGATATTTTTGGCATTCTATATATATTTTTCGATATTTTTGTACTTACCTTGTTAGGTATAGGATCCCAATATTTTTGCCATCGATATTTTTGTTCCGATAATTTTGTATGTCGATATTTGTGTATTCGATATTTTGTCATAGATTCGTGTGTGTGTGTGTGGGGCTCTGTGTGTGTGTGTGGCTCTGTGTGTGTGTGTGGCTGTGTGTGTGTGTGCGGCTCTGTATGTGTGTGTTTGGCTCTGTGTGTGTGTGGTTCTGTGTGTGTGTGTGGCTCTGTGTGTGTGTCTGTGTGTGTGGCTGCCTCTGTGTGTGTGTGGCTCTGTGTGTGTGTGTGTGTGGCTCTGTGTGTGTGTGTGTGTCTGTGTGTGTGTGTGTCTGTGTGTGTGGCTCTGTGTGTGTGTGTGTGTGGCTCTATGTGTGTGTGTGTCTCTGTTTGTGTGTGGCTCTCTGTGTGTTCGGGGGGCTCTGTGTGTGTGTGGCTCTGTGTGTGTGTGTGGCTCTGTGTGTGACTGTGTGTTTGTGGCTCTGTGTGTGTGGCTCTGTGTGTGTGTGTGTGTGTGGCTCTGTGTGTGAGTGTGGCTGTGTGTGTGTGTGTGTGTCTCTGTGTGTGTTCTCTCTGTGTGTGGCTCTGTGTGTGTGTGGCTCTGTGTGTGTGTGTGTTGCTCTGTGTGTGTGTGTGTGTGGCTCTCTCTGTGTGTTTGGGGGGCTCTGTGTGTGTGTGTGTGTGGGGGGCTCTGTGCGTATTCGAAATTTTGCCATAGATTCGTGTGTGTGTGTGTGTGTGCGGGGCCCTCTGTGTGTGTGTGTGTGTGTGTCTCTGTGTGTGTGTGGCTGTGTGTGTGTGTGCGGCTCTGTATGTGTGTGTTTGGCTCTGTGTGTGTGTCTCTGTGTGTGTGTGGTTCTGTGTGTGTGTGTGGCTCTGTGTGTGTGTCTGTGTGTGTGGCTGCCTCTGTGTGTGTGTGGCTCTGGGTGTGTGTGTGTGGCTCTGTGTGTGTGTGTGTCTGTGTGTGTGTCTGTGTCTCTGTGTGTGGCTCTGTGCGTGTGTGTGGCTCTATGTGTGTGTGTCTGTGTGGCTCTGTGTGTGTGTGTGTGGCTCTGTGTGTGTGTGTGGCTCTGTGTGTGTGACTCTGTGTGTTTGTGCCTCTGTGTGTGTGGCTCTGTGTGTGTGTGTGTGTGTGTGTGGCTCTGTGTGTGTGTGTCTCTGTATGTGTGTGTGTGTCTCTGTGTGTGTGTGTGTGTGTGTGGCTCTGTGTGCGTGTGTTGCTCTGTGTGTGTGTGTGGCTCTCTCTCTGTGTTTGGGGGGCTCTGTGTGTGTGTGTGGGGGGGGCTCTGTGTGTGTGTGGCTCTGTGTGTGGCTCTGTGTGTGTGTAGCTCTATGTGTGGCTCTGTGTGTGTATGTGTGTGTGTGGCTCTGTGTGTGTGTGTGGCTCTGTGTGAGTGTGTGTGGCTCTGTGTGTGAGTGTGTGTGGCTCTGCGTGTGTGTGTGTCTCTGTTTGTGTGTGGCTCTCTGTGTGTTCGGGGGGCTCTGTGTGTGTGTGGCTCTGTGTCTGTGTGTGTGGCTCTGTGTGTGTGTGTGTGGCTCTATGTGTGTGTGTGTCTCTGTTTGTGTGTGGCTCTCTGTGTGTTCGGGGGGCTCTGTGTGTGTGTGGCTCTGTGTGTGTGTGTGGCTCTGTGTGTGACTCTGTGTGTTTGTGGCTCTGTGTGTGTGGCTCTGTGTGTGTGTGTGTGTGTGTGGCTCTGTGTGTGAGTGTGGCTGTGTGTGTGTGTGTGTGTCTCTGTGTGTGTTCTCTCTGTGTGTGGCTCTGTGTGTGTGTGGCTCTGTGTGTGTGTGTGTTGCTCTGTGTGTGTGTGTGTGGCTCTCTCTGTGTGTTTGGGGGGCTCTGTGTGTGTGTGTGTGTGGGGGGCTCTGTGTGTATTCGAAATTTTGCCATAGATTCGTGTGTGTGTGTGTGTGTGCGGGGCCCTCTGTGTGTGTGTGTGTGTCTCTGTGTGTGTGTGGCTGTGTGTGTGTGTGCGGCTCTGTATGTGTGTGTTTGGCTCTGTGTGTGTGTCTCTGTGTGTGTGTGGTTCTGTGTGTGTGTGTGGCTCTGTGTGTGTGTCTGTGTGTGTGGCTGCCTCTGTGTGTGTGTGGCTCTGGGTGTGTGTGTGTGGCTCTGTGTGTGTGTGTGTCTGTGTGTGTGTCTGTGTCTCTGTGTGTGGCTCTGTGCGTGTGTGTGGCTCTATGTGTGTGTGTCTGTGTGGCTCTGTGTGTGTGTGTGTGGCTCTGTGTGTGTGTGTGGCTCTGTGTGTGTGACTCTGTGTGTTTGTGCCTCTGTGTGTGTGGCTCTGTGTGTGTGTGTGTGTGTGGCTCTGTGTGTGTGTGTCTCTGTATGTGTGTGTGTGTCTCTGTGTGTGTGTGTGTGTGTGTGGCTCTGTGTGCGTGTGTTGCTCTGTGTGTGTGTGTGGCTCTCTCTCTGTGTTTGGGGGGCTCTGTGTGTGTGTGTGGAGGGGGCTCTGTGTGTGTGTGGCTCTGTGTGTGGCTCTGTGTGTGTGTAGCTCTATGTGTGGCTCTGTGTGTGTATGTGTGTGTGTGGCTCTGTGTGTGTGTGTGGCTCTGTGTGAGTGTGTGTGGCTCTGTGTGTGAGTGTGTGTGGCTCTGCGTGTGTGTGTGGCTCTGCGTGGGTGTGTGGCTCTGTGCATGTGTGTGTGGCGCTGTGCGTGTGTGTGTGGCTCTGCGTGTTTTGTGTGGGTCTCTGTGTGTGTGTAGCTCTCTGTGTGTGTGTGTGTGTGGCAATGCAATAGGTCTCGCATTTGGGAGAGATTAAGCTATTGACATTGTAAATGACAATGCCATTTATTTATCTGTTTTCAAAATCAACACATAAATAAAAATATTGTCATTTACAATGCCAATAGCTCTAACTTTGTCAAAGGCGAGACTGTTGCATTGTAAATGCTTGTTGAAAATTGGAACAATAGTTAATTAAACCGAAGTTGACAAAAATGGTGCAAAACAACTTGCATTGATAACCTGGGTAATAATTGGCCCCCATAAAGTCATATTTGACTTAAATAAATTTACCGGAATACCTTCCAGGCCAGGAGCCTTCCCACCTAGACTTACTGAGATTGCCCGATTCACTTCGTCCAGTGTAAATTGAAGACCAGAATATTGAGCCATGGAATCCAAGGTAATAACCTCTTGATTTTTATCAACTCAGCCGACTCCATTAAATACCTTTGAGTAGTGTTCAATCCATTAATCCTCACTTATCGTAATTTCTATTGTGGGACAATCTCCGGCTGTCAGAAAAGGTGCTTTGACAGCTTTCCAAAAAGCTGAGCTAGATTCCTTTAAGGAGGCCTTATGCAAGGATTCAAATGCTTCGTTTCAAAGGGCCAATTTTCTATTCCTAATAGCTAGCTTATATTCCCCTCATGCCTGCCTCATAGCATCTAGGTATCCCAGTATCTTATTTAATGCATTTTTTAAGTTGTAGTAGGCTCGAGTGTAATTTGAATCAAACCATCCCTGTGATTTCCCTTTTTTTGACTTCTGAGCAAATAATGCTTCCCTTACAGCTCCTTATATAGATTCAAAAGCAGTCAATATGCTGTCTGGGATGGCTGTCTCACTCAGTCAAATCTCAAAAGCCTGTTTACAAATGATTATCACTTCCTTGGTAATCGATAGAGGATCCCCCATTAACTAGCGCAAAGTATCACAATTTGTCTTATCGATTGTGATGTTTAATAGAACTTTGTCCTCTTTGGCACATCTATCAGAGTTACTTGATAACAAAGATACAGACGAGACACAATGGGAAGTGATTGTTCAATGAATTGTCATCAATATGGAAAGCGCAAAGTCTTCCCCCTTCCGTTAAAAGTGTGACACATAGGGACTGGAGTGGCACATAGCTCATTAACAAATCCTAAATCTAGGCCAAAAACCTGTTCATTGTACAATTCCCCTAATGTAGAGTAACAAAAGTTGGGTATTACTAATCCATTCTTCATTTATAAGACCACGCCATTTTCCATTGGCATACAATAATAACCATTGTATCTCTGGGGGTATTACAACATAAAGATTTTATATCATTGCCCAGTTTCTATTTACTCCAAAACCTACATTAGTGGAACAAAAATTATTATAAAAATGTATTAATGCAATGCATTGTTTACTGTCTACATCAATTTTAATAAGTTGGTAATACATTTCCTCTGTGTACAGCTCCACCTTTTTTATTCCCAGCCTATTGGATATCTAAGTACAGAGCACTCTCTTTATCCTACCACTTAATCATTCAATTGCCGAGGTATGTAAGGTTTTAAACCTGTTGATATGAATTATTTCTTTGGCCTACGTTTCCTGAAGACATAGTACGTCATGATTTTTAAAAAATCACACCAGATGGGATTACTCAGCTTAGAGAGCAATCCAGCAATGTTCCATGAAACAAAATTAGAGGATCCTTCAACGCTCTTACCAAGAGAGATTCTTAAAGCTACTGGGCGTGATACAGAGGCACCAAGAGTAGTAGCTACCCGTCCTCTAGTTATATTTTCAATTACCTCAGAAGGCACACCCGAGTCGCATTACGAGGGCTCCTGCTCTCTTCTTTCTGTTCAATAGGGGCCTGACATAACATGTTAATTCCTAAATCTGTATGAGGGTGAACAGGGTTGGGTTCTTTTTTTTGTAGTTTATGACCACGATACCCCTTACATTCCTGCTTGTTAATTAAAAGAGGAAGTCCTGGGTTACTCAGTCAGTCTATGTCCTCAAGTAAGTCAAGAAGTTCATAACGATTGCTTAATGGAACCGCATAGTTAAAAATGTTGGATGCACCATTTGTCTTTAGGCATAATACAGCTCTGAGACCAACTGCACTGGCATCCACAGTTACCACACTTTTCATGCTACTACTAAATATTTTTATATCTAGAACCTTCTATAAAATCTATTCAATATCTTGAACGACTTGTTGCTCTTCACCACTACACACAATTTAGTAATTTTTTCTTAGCATTTTTTTTGAGTGGTTCTGTTAAAGTGGCGTATCCCTGAACAAATCAAGAATAGTCACTTTGACCTAAGAAAATCTTTGCTCTTCCTTCTCTTTAGGATTAGGAGCATCCCTGCGGGTTTCCCAAAGATCAGGTTTGAGCTGAATACCTTTGGAAGAATTCATGTGGCCTAAATAATAAACTGCTTCAGTTAAAATTGCACTTCTCCAATGAGACAGTCATGCTACGTTCCTTACGAATAGCGAATACCTTATCCAGGATTATGTTATGCTCCTTCGCCAGTTTGGCAAAAATCAGCAAGTCATCCTGGAAGGCTACAACTCCAGGTACATCTTTAAATAAATGATACATCAATTTTCGAAAAACGCTAACCTCAAAATTTTGTCTGAATGGCAGCCGAAAATAATTAAATGCCCCAAACGGTGTTCTAAATAACGTGATTAACCAGGAATTCTTTTCTAATGACACTTGATAATACGCTGCCTATTGATACATTTTGCTAAAATATTTAACATCGCCAATCATAGACAACAACTTGAATATTGAGCAGAGGGTGGCATTCTACTACAATATATTTTTTTCAATTGTTTCAAATCAGCACATAACCAGATGCCCCTCCCCCATACGTTTTTAGCAATTACAATGGCACTGATCCATTATGATGCATTTACAGCTTTAATTACCTTAGCATCAACCAATTACATTAAGTGTTTTTCAGGTTTGGATCGAACATTCAATGGCACATCCCTGACTTTATGTGCCTTGGGAATATCTCCATCTTTTACAATGTTTAAATCCTCTAACGGTACCTTTTTGTTATCCAAAACCTCAGAAAACCTTTTAAGAATGCCTTTTAAGTCTTGCGATACAGTGTCAATAGATAATACAGGTGTTGCAGTGCCAGGTTTTAGGACAATTCCTAGTTTTCCTTGATCCACCCAACCCATAATGTCCTGTACCTTCACAGCAACAAGCACATTGATGTGAATGCTGCTTCTCCCTGAAAACTCCAAGATGTCCTAAAAAATCCTAGTGTTTCAATTTCTGGGTCACCATAAGCTACAACTCTGATGTCAGGACTCTTTAATCAAAATTAGTTCACAGCTTCCTGAAGGTGATCTCTGAAATCATTGTGAACGGCGTACCTGAATCCACCATAATTGTTAACTTACGCTCACCAATCCGCACCTCAGAGAAAGGTCAATTTTTGCTTGCTGCAACACCCCTTTCATTTACTACATCCTCTGTTAACAGAACATTGGTTGGTTTATCTTCTATGACTTATTCAACACTACTAACCCTTACTGGGGTTAAATTGTGAGTCCACGCACACTAACCCCAGCAGTGTTGGTGAGGATGGGAACCAGAGGCACTGGGCCAAGGGGCGAGTCAGCCTCCACTATCTCATGAAAAAGTGGGCTGCCCCTTGATTCAACTCCTATATTTATCTACAGAGTTCTAACGAGATGCAATGCCAGTGGGGGCATCTCATAAAAAGTTACGGACTGGCCTCACGCACCGCCCGGCGTCATGCTTCATCATCGGCTGTCCTCGCCCTCTAAAAACTTGGTTTGATAGAGGGCGGGCATACACCTGGAGACAGGGATGCACTTCTAAATCTAAGTGATGGCCGTGGGGGAGTGACAAGTGATTTAAAAACCATTACTTTAGTCCATGTACTATGTTTATTCAAATGGTAAATGCATGGTGGTTAAAAACTAAGTGAACGGTGATGTGGGATATTATTCTCCCTTTACCTTGTTAAATACGGTCAACATGTTTCTGCTGTTGTGGTATATCAGTGAAGAGACAGAGAGGACACCTCCGGGAAGAACGGCTGGACGCACCGAAGCCAGACAAAAGTCTAAGTAGGTCCTTCCACCTCAGCCCTCCCATGGAGCGTTTAGGGTATAAATACAGGAGTTACTCACAGTGGTACTATACCAAGAGGGAAATATCCATACACATAGTGTTTTTAAACCCCACCCCACACCCCCGTTCTAATGACAGAATCTCCTTCCATTTCACAAGTTGAGTGGAAGTGAGCCCATAGGTAATAGAATTCCCCCCACCCCTTTTCTATGGTCCTGAAGAATGGTACCTACCCTTCGGAGACACAACAGCATCTCGTTAGAACTCTGTAGATAAATATAGAAATTGAATCAAGGGGCAGCCCACTTTTGTGTTTTCGTTAAATTGCTAGCCTCACATACCAAAATAAAATGTCCTATTTCCTTACAATTGTTACACTTCTTTCCTTATCCGTTCCAAAATTGTATGAAGTAAGCTAAAAACGATGCAATTTATCTAGACTAAAACAAACTATCATTAAGCCAACCAAAAGGCTAAACCATGATTATTCCCTCTGTTTATAGAAATGCCTTATCCACAGGCTGAATATTTCAGAAGAAATAAGGATTCATAAACCTGTAAGATCAGCCGATATCAGGAGGATTTCAGGTAATCGCCCTAACTCAGTAAAATGACATGTAGTGTGAAAAACTAATAGAGAGTAGAGTAAATACAAATAAAGCATTCTGGATCTTTCTTTCCAGACTACATACAGTCCCAAGGACCCCAGGAGAATCCCAATACTAAGATGGTTCTCGAAACGCGTCGGCGTCCATTGCTGCTGTGTCAACATAATCACTAAAAAATATATCCACAGTAGGAAGCAGGTCAAAATTAATTGTCCTTGTAGTCTAGCAATGTGTAGCCAGTAGCCAACAACCTTTCTAGTAGAAACACAAAAGTAGTATGGTATAATTAAATACTAGGTTGTTGTATTCAATAGTGACTGGATTTAACCAGAATGCATTTCCATTTATGTTGTATGTATATATTGAATGTGTTTTCGTTTAAGTTGTGTGTACATATTGTGTTGGCAAAATTGTTTGTCTAGTGCATGTAAATGAGTGTGAACATGGATTGACATGCTTCACAAATTAAATGAATCAATCCTAAAAAAGTTTTAAAAGAGAAGCTAATAAATGCTCAAGAACATTCGAATAAGCGAATTAACCTAGTCTTTAAATTCATTTCAGCAATAGAAAAGTGACAGTTGGGTTCTCTCTATAGTTACTTAATTATTCTGGCCCTACCCTACTGCCCTAGGGCCAAACCCTCTTGTGTCTTCACTGTAGCGTAATTAATGGCATCAATGGCCACCAGATAATTTTCGAACACCCTACACCAATCTTTCTATTTATGTACAGGTTTTTCTACATTTGCTAAAAACTGAGGTTTTTGTTAAACAGCTCCACCAGAAGCCATAATAATAAGTTACTTCACTTCAAACACGCTGTGCAAATAATAAGTCTTACTTATGGCACTCTAGTCCTAATGATAACATATGATGGAGCAAGGTTTCATACGTAAAGAGACTTGCTCGGACTCAATCCTCTCGAAATAACACATAATGTTTTAATCAACAATGTTTTGTTTACTAATAATTGCACCACACAACATTTCTAGTATCTAAGGGAAGCTTTTCAATGTGCTTTTTTACTAACCGTAACTCGAGTGACCTAAGGTGGCCGCCGCGACGCTGGGACTTTACTGCGCATGCATCTGTCACACTCATGTGACATGACGTACTCTCTGCTTTGGTGGGAAATCCTTGCTTCTAAACACTAGAAGTAAAAATGGCTGCTTAACCCCTTAAGTGCTGCTGACGGCCAATGGTCGTCAGCAGCGCTACCTCCCCAGTGCTGCTCACGACCATTGAACGTCCATTCAGCACTAGTGCTAATGGACAGCGCAGCACTGGGGAGAAATGTTTACACGCAGCTAAGGTGTTAAAGTTTCACATACTAATGCACCTGCTGCTGTTTTGACTAAACAATGTTCGTTCTGCTTAAACACTAATGCTGAAGTTAAAATAAACTAATGGGAATAGAGTAGCGATAAGTGGTATACAGTGCATTAATGTATTCTTTGTTCTAAAACTGTTCTTCTTTGATTATGCTATTAGCCCTTGTTTAGACCAATCAAGTACAATGTTGCTCCATCTTGGGTCCTAAGACTGCGCATGTGCCAAAATCCCGAGAGTCCACAAGCCATGGCATTGAACTCGTGCCAGTGACAGTCTTGCCTGCGATGTTCATGGGAACCCGACCTCCTGAACTTCTAAAGGATGTCAATTTGTTAAAATATTATAACATTGTATTTACTATTAGAACATTCATTGTTGGGTGGAATAAAAGTGCATGTTAAAATCAACTTATGGGATGGAACGTTAATTTGAATATTTGAATGAAATGATCTCATATTGGTATGGTGTGATGACATCTACACGTCTTTTGGCCAATCGAAATTGGGAATACACGAATTGGCAACATTGGGGGGTGGTACATTGCCCTCGAAAATGGTATAACTAAGGTAGGCTTAGCCAGTTAGATTGTCCAACTTGTCCGAATAGCTGACCTGTCACTGACCCAACGTACTCAATAGGCGATCGAGAGCAGAGGTGCTGGCGGTGCACTCTGTCATAAGAATCGATAACCCAATCGGGGTTGGGGAGAGCAATCGATAACCCTATCGGGGTTCGGGAAAAAATTTGATAACCCAATCGGGGTCTGACTGTTAGCCGCAGGGAGGGGTGTGACGCTGGCGTTGCACTTTAGCTGAGGTACCTGCATCCGTCCTGTTTTGGTCCACACCTGTCCTGTACTGCACCTGTCCTGTTCTGTTGGCACCTGAACTATTGGGGGTCCTGTCTTTTTACTACAGCCCGTGGCCAAGGTTAGTCTTTACACCATTCTAGGTAAATATAATCTGTGTGGGTATGTCATTGTACTGTTTCCCTTTCTACCCTTCCTATGTTCAAATGCTTAAAGACAGACTCATAAAACCTCTGCATATGTTTGCTTTAATCATTCTCTTCCTAATTGAACGTGCTTTAATTAAGATTGTATGGACTCTGAGATTTAAGAAATTTTTATAGATTTACGGCCAGATGTATCAAGATTCCGTTTTGCGAATCCTAAATAGCGATTTTTTGTGAATCGCTATTTAGAATTTGCAAAACTGTATGTATGTACAAAATCGCTATTTTTTAGCGATTCCTCATTATTCTTTATTTGCGAATTCGCAATTTGCGAATTCGCAAATAAAGAATAATTTCCAATACATTCCTATGGGCCAGGAGGCCCATAGGAATGAGAGTGCAATAATTCTCAAATTGCGAATTCGCAATTTGCTAATCGCAATTTGAGAATTATTTCAAGGGTGCAGGGGTGTCTCAAAGACACCCTGCTGCACCCCTGAAATCTACATGTGTGTGCATGTGGCACACATACATGCCCTATGGGCATGTATGTGTGGCACATGCCACCCTCACAAATGCCAAATAGGGCATTTTGAAAAGAAATCGCAAATTACCACCAACTACAAGTTGGTGGTAATTTGCGATTTCTTAACACAAAATCGCAATTTTATAATGTTTCATACATATCAGTTAAAGAATCGCAAAATTTGCGATTCCTTAAATGCTATGGCAAAATAAGGAATCGCAAATTTTTGCGATTCCTTAAATTGCGATTATTTCATACATACCAGAAAATGCTAAAAGGCCGTTTGCGAGTCGCAAAGGCCGAAATTCTGCGAATTTCGGCCTTTGCGAGTCGCAAAAGCCTTGATACATCTGGCCCAAAGTGTTTAAACTTTTCCTGAGTCTGTGGTTATTTTTAGGGCTCGCCTATTAATATCCCGCAGGGATATAATAGGCTAGCCCTATTGGGGTGAAACTAAGAGCTCAAACCATCGGGCGGATTTCGCGGTTTTCTAAGAGTTCACGTGAAATCACGTGACCACAAGCACGCGCATTTGCCCACATCAAAGCCTCAGTCTCCCTCCCACAGGCTTCCACAGTGCGCTCCGGCCTCCGAGAGCTTCAAAGCTTCCAAGCTTCCCCGCCCACTGCTTCACACTTCACGGCCGGCAGGCCGTGAGCCGTGAGATCCATTCCTTTAATACAGTTGGGAAAGCCCAGCCATCTGCAGTTCCTTGTAGCTTGTTGTCTGTAAGTTAATGTATGTTAAAACGTAACACAATCAGCACTCACGTTTATTTTACTAATAAAGGCAACTTCCCACATCAACGTCTGTTAGCCTTTCCACTTTCCTACACATTATGTGTGTCGTTTTATATAGCGCTAACTAGACTCCAATGTATCAGAGCGCTTTACACCAGCACTAGTTACGTTACATACACATGCATTCCTTTTTGGTAGGCACAGGGGATATTAAGGGATTTTCCCAAAATCACGCAAGCTTAGGCATCCCTGCCGAGACTCGAACCCAGTTCCCCAGCTCCTAGGTCAGCCGCCCTAGCCGTAAGGCCACAATCTCTCCACATTGTTCCTTTGTTTACTATCTTAGCTATTCAAGTTTCAGGCGTGCCCTTTTAAACTATATATGGCACTTTTATTACCTTATTGTCTTCCCTTAGTTTCTTGTTTGGCGTGTGATTTATTTTACAACCCGGCCAGGAATGTTTGCGGCTGCTGTACATTTCTTAAATTACGTGTAGAAACATGACGTAGACTCGGCTAGTACACTACATACGGAAATGACGTATACATAGTTATTTTTCCACATTTCATAGGCCGAGGATGTAAAGTAATATTTGAGACGTGTTATACTTTTTATCTAAAACATGAGCACTTGAAATTCGCATGCGGTTATATAATGCGCTGTTTTTTGTTATGGGTACATATTTTTGTTTTGTTGATTGTACGTGGCAAAAACGTAGCTTTTCGCCCTATGAAAGTTGCGTGCAATTGCCCATGCGTTTTTCTCGCACCTATATGAGTCGTTCAAACACGAACGCTGAGCACACCAACAAGAAAACAATGTAGTGTAACAACAGCATGTTTGTTGTGCGTATTATTTTCTTTTGTGAATTATGTCATATGCAAAGCCACGAGGTAACACACCTGCATGACTTGTTTTTCTTGTATTTTAATTCCACACATAGTTGAAACTATGGCGGCATGCCTTCCCCTGTAGCTTAAATTTGAGATGTAGCCTGCTTGCAACCTGTTGCGTAAAACACATAGCCTCCTCCCAGCTGGGCCGCTGCCGATGTCCTGCTCTGCCCCGGGGGCAGCCTCTCTTTCATCACTGGTCACCCGGGGACCTCCCATGCTTGTGCGACCTCGACCAGCCCTGCACTTCCCACCTTCAGGTAAAGCAGCTGCCGGCAGCAGGCTTCCCCCTCCTTCTCTTACATTGGGGCCGGCCCGTCGCCTGCAGATTTCCCTGTGCTGCTTGCTGCTGGAGGGGCCACTGCAGACTATCTCGCGCTGTGGACCATCCACTGTCACCTGGCCGCAGGCGGTGTCCCTCATATCAGCTGCTGCAGAGACGATCCCATGCGTGCGCCCCCGCAGTTAACAATCACTTCAGCATTAATAACAATGGATCACAAGAACGCCAAACTGTGTTTACTAATAAAATGTTATACTGGAATGCCCCCACTTGTCTTTCCTTCTCGGAGCTGACGGGTTGCTTTTATCCTATTTACATGCCTTTATAATTTCTCTTTTTCACTGATGACCTCATTAGTTCTTTTCATCACCTTATCGTACCAGTTCTTTGCCCCCTTGGATGTCATCACTCGGATGATACCTGCTGCTTTTCACGTTAGGTTACAGATCCATTTATTTTTTAAAGAGAAGGTTTTACATGGTAAATATTGAATTGATATCGGTTTGTTTTAAAAAGTGGTTTACATTAAAACTGGGACTTCTCTTAAAAAAACGTAAGCTTCCAGTGTGTCTCACAGCTGCAATATGGTTAGCTTGTTTCTAAGCACTCAATATTTTGGCAAACAAGGGGGCCTACAGAGAGTTACTGCATTTTGCAGAGGATCACACTGTTTGGTTGATTCGTGCGCGCCGGGATTCAGTGTTAATTAAATCGCCGCGTTCTTCAGTTCAAGCATTTTTCAGCATAATCTGAGCACGTAAACTTCACACTAATACCCAGTAACGAGAAAACCAAGAGCTAAACAGAAGCAAAATGTATCCCCCATCTCTCCTCTCATACTGTAGGGGCCTGGCGAATGCTTTAGTAATATGCACAAGCAATTACTGCCACAGCTTTATTCAAAAATGTCACAAAAAGATGTTAATATTTCACCTCTGTTCTTGTTTTATGCTGTTTTAGTTTGACATAAATACCAGTTTAACATGAAACTGCAACGGCATTTCCAATGCACCATCATTACCACTGCAAGAGTGAATCCCTTCAAACAATGAACAGTTTGTGATTTCTTTGCACAGATATTACATTATATATTACTTTGGCATTTCACATATTGGGGAATCAATTATTGCTATGATACTGGAGAGGCTTTGTGGTTGAGCACATTGCACACACATTAATATGGCATGCATTTCTTATCAACATTGACTCAAGGATCTTATGATTTCTCCAACTAAATGTGAAAATCTAGCAACAAGTATCACCTACACTCTTCAAGGGCATGCAGTGGTGCTGCTTTTTTCTGACTAACACGTTTTCGAGTGTATTGCAAGGATATGTGTCTTTTATTGAAACATCTCCTCTACTCGCCACTCTCCCTTTCCACAGCGCCACTCAACACCACAGCGCCACTCAACACCACAGCACCACTCAACACCACAGCACCACTCAACACCACAGCACCACTCAACACCACAGCACCCCTCAACACAACAGCACCACAGCACCCCTCAACACCACAGCACCCCTCAACACAACAGCACCACTCAACATCACAGCACCACTCAACACCACAGCACCACTCAACACCACAGCACCCCTCAACACCTCAGCACCGCTCAACAAAACAGCACCACTCAACACCACAGCACCACTCAACACCACAGCACCACTCAACACCACAGCACCACTCAACACCACAGCACCACTCAACACCACAGCACCCCTCAACAAAACAGCACCGCTCAACAAAACAGCACCACTCAACACCACAGCACCACTCAACACCACAGCACCACTCAACACCACAGCACCACTCAAAACCACAGCACCATTCAACACCACAGCACCATTCAACACCACAGCAACACTCAACGCCACAGCACCACTCAGTGCCACAGAATCACTCAGCGCCACTGAATGTCACAGCACCCCACAATGCCACAGCACCACTCAACGCCACAGCACCACTCAACGCCACAGCACCACTCAGCGCCACAGCACCACTCAGCGCCACAGCACCACTCAGCGCCACAGCACCACTCAGCGCCACAGCACCACTCAACGGCACAGCACCACTCAACGGCACAGCACCACTCAATGCAACAGCACCACTCAATGCAACAGCACCACTCGACGCCACAGCACCACTCGACACCACAGCACCCCTCAATACTACAACACCCCTCAACACCACAGCACCCCTCAACACCACAGCACCCCTCAACACCACAGCACCACTCAGCGCCGCAGAATCACTCAGCGCCACAGAATCACTCAGCACCACTGAATGCCACAGCACCCCTCAACGCCACAGCACCACTCAACGCCACAGCACCACTCAACGCCACAGCACCACTCAACACCACAGCACCACTCAACACCTCAGCACCACTGATTGCCACAGCATCACTCAGCACCACTGAAGCCCACAGCATCACTCAGCACCACTGAAGGCCACAGCATCACTCAGCACCACTGAAGGCCACAGCATCACTCTGTGCAACCATTCAACAACTGGTTCTAATATGTTCTCTCAATGTTTCAAACTTTATTACAAATGTCACAAAAAGATGTTAATATTTCACTTCTGTTCTTGGATTTTCATCACAATAAAATACACTGAACATAATCTTCCCAAAAGTTATTTACAAAAGTTTAAGATATTGCTAATATAAATTACAATAAATTTTATTTAAGTATTAAGTATTATAAAAAATAAAACCCATTGTTATTTGTAATATTAATACATCTAAGTCATGTAAATACAACGCATATTGCATTACAAATGCTATAGGTGTCACGTTTGCAAAAGTTAAAACTATTGGCATTGTAAATGACAAAGCTATTAATTTCGCTATTTTCAAAACCAACACATAAATAAAACAAGCACTGGCGTTGCCAATAGGTCTCGCAGTAGGAAAGTTGGAGCTATTACAATTGCAAATAACAATGCCTTTTATTTTTGTTTTCATTTTAAAAACATAAAGGGCTTTGTCATTTACAAAACCAATAGCTCCAACTTTCCTACTGCGAGACCTATTGGCAACGCCAGTGCTTGTTATGCAATGCAAATGTTTATTTCTACCTATTATGCTAACTCCCTTGATCCCTTAGGACTTTAGGTACCGGTAACAAGGATTTGTAAGTCAAATGGTATAGATATAAGTCCTAAAAGGTTCATTAAAATCCTGATTAGCAAGGGTTACCTGTTCAAAAGGTGTATGTTTAAGGGCCCAGGTGAGTATGGTAAACGAGCAGGTAAACCCGCGCTCTATCAGTATTCTTTTGGTAGCAGAGTTGTGGTTAGGGTTTAGTTAAGATAGGTAATTACTTGCTTATTTTGATGTGTATTGACTATTTGTTAATGAAAAATCTGCCACCTTGTCATGAGGAAACAAGTAGAATTAACCCTAGTGCCCCGTTCTTGAAACCACCTTTGATTCCACAAGTTATACACAAAACCTCATTAGGAAACGTATTACAGGAAAAAGAAAGAGAAGCAATAAATAAACAGAGGAGTGAGTTAATTCAAAACATTTCCCAATTGATTACTAGTCTGAAGCTTTGACTATTCCAGTAACCATAGGTCCTGTTGTTCCATTATATGGAGATAAACAGTCCTGTCCTAAAACTACTGTGCTGACTACACCTGTAGTACAACCTAGAAAGGAACCCTTGATAATTGATGACCAAGCAAGTGAATGTGTGTCAGTGATTTCTCTGATGGATTTACCTGTATGGGAACCCGTGGGTGGTTCGATCAGAAAAACCACTTATGGAAGCTCTAGAGAAGTACAGATGGAAACATCTTCAGGTACAAGAAGTGTTACTGTAGTTACCCCAGAAGAAATAGAAAGATGGTCCAGAGAAGTAGAAAAACCAAAATCACAGCCAAAAGTATTGGACATATTTAAATTAAGATTCGAACTAGAAGAAATGATTGCTGGAAATGTGGGATTGGAAAGGTTGAATACATTCAGTGAAGACGAGTTGCTATTTATATGCAGAAGTATCACTCGAAACACAAAAACATTTCATGAAAATTTAATGAGTTTGGCCTCTGATATGGGGATTGACATTGGTAAATCTAAAGTGTTACAGAATCCTTACTGAGCTGAATTTTCTGATAAAGATTTAGAAAATATGAATGTGTCAGGACGAAAAGTGCAAATTAAGGAATTGTTGTCATTATTGCAAAAATTGGGTCATTTAGATAAATGGAAAGCTAGATGGACAAAGAACAAGCATTTGCAATGCAATAGGTCTCGCATTAGGAAAGTTTGAGCTATTGGTATTGTAAATGACAAATATTTTATTCATGTGTTGTTTTTGAAAATACCGAAATTAATAGCTTTGTCATTTACAATGCCAATAGTTGTTACTTTCGCAAATGTGAAACCTATAGCATTTGTAATGCAATATGTGTTGTATTTACGTGACTTAGATGTATTGATATTACAAATAACAGTGGCTTTTAATTTTTTTAAAATAATTAATACTTAAATAAAAGTTATTGTAATTTATAATGGCAATAGCTTTAACTTTTGTATAGATTATGTTCAGTGTATTTTATTGTGACGAAAATCCAAGAACAGAAGTGAAATATTAACATCTTTTTGTGACATTTGTAATAAAGCTTGAAACATTGAGAGAACATATTTAAACCAGTTCCTGTTGAATGGTTGCACAGATTGATGCTGTGCTGTGGTGGCGCTGACTGATGTTGTGGTGGCGACGAGTGATGCTGTGGCGTTCAGTAATGCTGTGGTAGCGCATAGTGATGTTGTGGTGCCCCTGAGTGATTCTGTGGTGGTGCTGAGTGATGCTGTGGTGATGCGATAGATAGATGGAGTGAGGGTGATAGATAGATAGAGGGAGGGTGATAGATAGAGGGAGGGCGATAGATAGATAGAGTGAGGGCGATAGATAGATAGAGTGAGGACGATAGATAGAGTGAGGGCGATAGATAGATAGAGTGAGGGCGATAGATAAAGTGAGGGCGATAGATAGATAGATAGATAGCTAGATAAAGAGCAAAGATAGATAGAATGAGGGTGATAGATAGATAGATAGATAGTGTGAGGGCGATAGAGTGAGTGCGATAGATACATTGTTAGAGTGAGGGGCGATAGATAGCTAGAGTAAGGGCGATAGACAGATAGATAGAGTGAGGGTGATAGATAGATAGAGTGACGGTGATAGCTAGATAGATAGAGTGAGATAGATAGATAGATAGATAGATAGATAGATAGATGGTTGTGTGTGGTTGTGGTTCTGTGTGCAGTTGTGGTTGTGTGGTTGTGGTTGTGTGTGGGGTTGTGGTTGTGTGTGTGGGGTTGTGTGTGTTGTGTTTGGGGTTGTGTGTGTGATTGTGGGGTTGTGTGTGTGGTTGTGTGTGTGTGGGGTTGTGTTTGTGGGGTTGTGTGTGTGGTTGTGTGTGTGGTTGTGTGTGGTTGTGGTTGTGGGTTTGTGTGTGTTGTGTTTGGGGTTGTGTGTGTGGTTGTGGGGTTGTGTGTGTGGTTGTGTGTGTGTGGGGTTGTGTGTGGGGTTGTGTGTGTGGTTGTGTGTGTGGTTGTGTGTGGTTGTGTGTGTGGGTTTGTGTGTGTTGTGTTTGGGGTTGTGTGTGTGGTTGTGGGGTTGTGTGTGTGTGTGGTTGTGTGTGGGGTTGTGTGTGTGTGTGGTTGTGTGTGTGTGTGGGGTTGTGTGTGCTGTGTTTAGGGTTGTGTGTGGTTGTGTGTGTTGTGTTTGGGGTTGTGTGTGTGGTTGTGGAGTTGTGTGTGTGGTTGTGGGGTTGAGTGTGGTTGTGTGTGTGTGTGTGGTTGTAGGTGTGTGTGTGGTTGTGTGTGTGGGGGTGTGTGTGTGTGGGGTTGTATGTGTGTGGGGTTGTATGTGTGTGGGATTGTGTGAGTGGAGGGTTGTGTGTGTGGGGGGTGTTGTGTGTGGGGGGGTTGTGTGTGTGCGTTGGCTCAGCGAGACCTAAAAAAGTAGACACTACTTGTAAAAAAAATTCAGTTTTTCAATCCGAGATATTCAAACTCCAATTCGTGGGGTAAAGCTTGCTGGGTGAAAATAGAGTACCCTTTCCAACCTGAAAAAAACGATAAATGGTAGGATTCCATAGTTAGATACAGTATAATAATCAGAGGAACAGGAAGGATTACTTCCATAATAAAGCGAGAAGGGCAGACAGACTCAGTGTTGACATGAAATGAAGGCTCTTGGCAGATGGTCAACGCCTTTAAAAAAAATCCAGGTCAAAGAACGAGATAGGCACTCACAATACGCGACGGGGTTGTATCTGAAGGGAGGCTCTCTTGGAGGGGGGGTAGAAGTAGAGAAGATGTGAGCGGTAAAGCTCCATGATTGATACGTTTTATTCTGGCACTGCAATAGTGTGCACAATCTTTCAGAAAGACATGCTTCAATGTAAATCAAACTAAACTCGAGCATTATCTCAACAAGAGAGGGGCATACAATAGACCTGCCTAGTGCCATATATCCACTGATGGCGCTATAAAAACACAACTAACATCTGTATTAGGCATGCTTGTAAATTGTATAATCTCTCACAAAACAAAGGAGTGCTGTCTGACACCTTCAGACTCATTATAGCACTCTGTAGTTTTGTATTTTCCGCTGCAGGAATAGGCCTTTAAACACATGTTCTATTGGGTGAAAGAAAACAGGACTGTCTGCATGTGTCTCACCTGTCAGGGAGCACTTGACATCAATGCAGAAAGAGGCATGAAGCAGCAGAAAGAAGGACTGCAAAAGAAGCTTGGAGAGCGGAGAAGAAAGCAATGCAAGGAAGTGAGAACAACAAAAGAAAGGAGACGGTGAGAAAGGGAAGAGAGAAAGAGGAACAGTGAGAGATAGGCAAAAAGAGAACTGGAGAGTGAGAATAAGGATCTAGGGACAGGAGCACAGGAGAGAAGTAACGGGAGGTACACAAGAGAATGAAGAAATGAAATGAAATGAAAAGAAATGAAATGAAATTTGATTTGTAGAGCGCATGGCTGCCCGAAAGCGTCCCAGCGCTTGCTTAGGGAACCCGTCCTGGTATTCCCCTGCGAGATAACCCATTACTGGGCATCCCCATGGTGAAAGCCAGGCATCCCGCTGCGAGGGGCCGTTGTGGAGATTAAGCAAGCTATTGCCCAGAGTTACAGAGTGGGACTCCATGATTGGAATAGGCACCGAGGCGAGAATTGTCATGTCCGGCGAAATTTGAGCCCAAGACCCGCCGAGGCGGGGAATGGAACCCTGGTCTGGGCCAGACCTCTGCATCAGGGTCTGCCGCTCCAACCACTTGAGCCACACTTCTCCACAAGAGAGAATGAAGACATTAGGGAAAGAGAAAGGAAAATAAACAAGCAATAGAGTGATCTCCTTTAATGCGTTACAGCCCACTGACTCCGGAATACGTTTGTTTAGGAAAAGCATGTCGTATTCTGCAAACCTCCTCAGTGGCAGTCTGTCACGCACCACACCTTTAGCCCGACCTGTGTTTTTTTTTTTTTTGTACTTACAGCACTTTTCATTCTGGAACTTTTAGTTTTGCTTTTCCCATTAAAAAATGGAGGCGCCGCATGGAAAGTGCTGTTAGGTAAAAAGTCAGGACTGGAGAAAGGTGTCACAAGTAACATGGAAGCACTGGGCAGCCAGGTCCGTATTATATCTGTGGCTGCGCTGCGGCCTTCCCATTGCAGCAGAATGAAATGTTTCATGATTCTCGGGCCAAATGTTCAAAGCAAATGTTGCTGGTCGCCATATTTGGCAATTAAGGTTAGGCTGCCAGGCATAACTGGAGGCCAGTTGTGAAAAGCGGAGGGGGAGCTACTCAGTCTGTGAAACAGACATATCAAGCGTTGGCAGCTTGTGTGCGTGTCCCAGCTGCCACTGCAGACTGAAGTCAGAGAGGGGTGCCCCGAGCTAGGTTTTAACTTTTGCCATCATGATCTGCGTATTTAGAGGTGCCGCTTTTGAGCACTAGGATGCCCCAGGTATTGCCGGTTGTGCTAGAGTTAAGGGAGGGGTCGTAGTAAAGATATTTATTTTTATCATGACGTGTGCACTGTTGTTTGTACTATTTCATTTTTAGATATATTTGTATGTACTGTACTCTATGCTACGGCCTCCTCGTTGCAGCAGAAAAGCACACCATTCATGCCTGAGCTGAGGCCAGAAACATGACTTAGAAAGATTTGTATTTTAACCTAGCATAGCGATAGTGCTGCTGTTGTAGGTCGGATGAGACTGTGGTAGAAAACAGTGGTCCGTGACCAGCAATACTTTCTGGGACAGGGTAATTAATTTTGAGCGAGCGTGAAGCAACTTGTAGATCGAGTATGGGGGTCAGGGTGGAGGGGGTGGGGGTTGACAGATTGCGCCAGAATGGCAGAGTTTGTCTAAAAGAAAATCCGCGCAGCCCTGGGAGTAGGGCTGGGCAGAAATGCGAGTCACGGCGGCCGTGAAGTGTGAAGCAGTGGGCGGGGAGGCAGGAGCAAGTGGTAAGGGGAGCCTTTGAAGAGCAAGGCAGGGGGATAGAAGCGCTTTCACGAGCACGTGCACTTCTACAAATCCGCATCGTGAAGTCAGCTTTGTGGTTTGACTGCAATAGGTCTCTCTGCGAGACCTAAAAAGGAGGAAGCCCAAGCAAAACAAACTGCATCTGAGTAGTTGTTACAAGAACCAGAAAAGATAGAAAGGTTGTGTCCCATGAGAGAAGTGCCAGGAGGAGGTTATGACATGTCCCATGGTCCCGACAGGATATCTTGTCCTTTACAAACGATTTCCCAAAACTTGGAGAAAAACAGGTAGAATGGTACAGGCAAGTCGAAAGGTTTGTGAAAGTTTCAAAAGTATTGTTAAAAGATTTAAATGGGTTATTTGACATTGTAGTTCCTGCAGATTTGTGGACGGAGTCTAAAATCACTGTTGATAGGCCTAATGATGAGTATCCTAGAGACCCAAAGGCAGGAGCCCCTTCCGATGATGTCATGAAGAAGTACCATCAAGTCATAACCTTCTGGAAAGGGAAAGTACCTCCAAAAGAGACAGACTGGACAAGAATAGACAGAACTACCCAAAATAAAGATGAATCAGTGCATGCATATTATGAGCGCTTTTTACAGGTGTTCAAACAGTACAGTGGACTAGAAAATATTGACACCAAAGATATGACACATTTTATTTATCGGTTTGTGTCAGGGTTAAGGCCAGAAATTTCGCAAATGATTAAAGATCAATAAATTTGCTGGCAGGCCAAACCTATCGATGAGATACTTAAATATGCAAAATATTGTGGGGGCGAAATTGACAATAGACAAAAGAATTTGGAAGAAAGGGTAATGTGGGCACAAGTAAAATTAGTAGAACAACAGGAACTCCAGGTAAGTCAATTGAAAAATAATTCAGGAAAAGGGGAAGGTCAAGGAGAAGGAAGTGGGGGCAAACCAAGGGGAAAAATTAACAGAGATGAGGCAAAGAAAAAGTTTCCCTGTCATGGATGCGGAAAATTGGGGCATTGGAGGACCGAGTGTAAGGCTGTACTGAATAATAATGTTCCAACGGACAATTTAAATCCACCGATGCAGAATGAGGTGTCAAGGAAACCACAGCAACAGGTAATACAAAACCAGTTACCCCTTGCCCCTATGCCAGATTTTGGGAGCCAAGCCAAATACAGTGTGGATAATACAAATTGGGAAGGAAATACCAGAAAGAACCCAACGACTTCACAGTTTCTTTTCCATGACACATTTTTTGAGGAAGATAGTTTCTGACAGTGCCTGAGAGGGGAGGACGAGGCCGGTAGATCAATCAGGTCCATACATTGAGGGAAAAGTTAAGAGAAATTATGTTACCTTTTTGTTGGACACTGGTGCTTCCCGTTCTACTGTGAGAACAGCAGACGTCCCAAACCTACCACTCTCAGGAGCAGTGATCAAAGTAGTGGGCGTTTCTAATAAGCAAATTAGGACCCCTGTCACAGAACCAATGGAAGTGCAAATAGGGAACTTTAAAGAAATGCATACGTTTGTCGTATGTGACTCTAGCCCAGTAAATCTATTAGGAAGGGATTTGTTGTGCAATATGAATTGCACTATCTTTTGTACCCCAAGTGTTGTTGAAATTCAGAGCCCAGTTTAAGATGGAGTTTACAGACTAATGTTAGCCAAGGAAGAAACTGAAGTTAAAAAGATGACCTTAGACGATTTACCAATTGAATTGCAGAAAACTGAATCCTGAAGTATGGAATTTTACCGGAAAAGATGTAGGATTAATGGCAAATGTAGACCTGATAAAAGTGACAGTGAAGGAAGGTGCAGTCTATCCAAACATTCAACCATATAAAATGAGCCCAGAAATAAGAGCAGGTGTTGCTGCAGAAATAGAGTGTCTGGTCGAGCAAGGCATTTTAAAAGATATAATGAGCAGTCCATGTAATTCACCTATAATTGGCATAAAGAAACCGAACGGAAAATATTCGGTCGTACAGGACCTTCAAAAGGTAAATAAAATTGTTGTCCAGTTGTGCCAAATCCCACAGTAGTTCTGTATCAGATACCGTGGGGAGCTGGATGGTTCACCGTAATTGATTTATGTCATGCCTTTTTCTCCATTCCATTGCATCCGGATAGCACATTTTTATTTTCGTTCAAATTCAATGACCATGTTTACGTTTGGAATCGTGTCCCTCAGGGGTACACTGAAAGTCCATCAATTTTCAATCAGATTTCGAAAAGTGTCCTGAGTCTTTGGTTCAGCCTGGACAGTCTGTCCTGGTGCAGTACATAGATGACCTGATGGTGGCATCTAGGACTCAAAATGACTGTGTTGTCGACACAATTGCATTACTAAATCATTTGGCCAAAGGTGGACATAAAGTGTCACCTGAAAAGCTGCAATTTTGTACCTCTTTAGTGAAATATCTGGGGCACCAGATAGAAAGAGGGGTAAGAAGAGTAACCTCAGAAAGAATCAAAATAATTTGAAACATGAACCTGCCTAAAACACAGAAAGAAATTAGAACGTTCCTCGGAGTTGTAGGTTACTGCAGACAGTGGATTGTGGGATTAGCAGTCCTAGCAAAGCCATTTATACAGATGACAAAGGAAAGAGCAAAGGACCCAGTAGAATGGGATGATGAGAGCATGACTGCTTTCTTAAAACTGCAAGACTGTCTGTGCTCAGCTCCATCTTTAGGGATGCCTGATTATTCAAAAGAATTTGCACTGTTCTGTGATGCACGCAACAATTGTGCATTATCTGTTCTGGCCCAGATCCATGGTCTAATGCGACGTCCTGTAGCATATTTATCTGCTACACTGGATCCAGTGGCAGCTGCATTGCCAGGATGTCTGAAAGCTGTTGCTGCAACTTGCATGAGTCTTGAGCAAAGTGAGTCCATAATTATGGGACACCCTTTAACCGTGTATGTCCCACATGCAGTTGTAATCCTATTGACAAGAACATGTACTCAGTACCTGACTCCTAGTCGGCTGACTAGGTATGAGCGAGTCATTCTAGGTGCAGAAAGTGTAACCATTGCCAGATGTACTGTTTTGAATCCAGCCACACTGTTACCTAATTCACATTTTGAGAAAGTAAAAGAGGAAGTTGAACATGATTGTATCGATCTCCCAGAATACAGTACTAAACCACGACCAGACATAAGAAAAGAGCCACTCATAAGTTCAGAACATGAGCTATTTGTAGATGGTTCGTGTATGCGACATGAGGGTGGAGGATTGAGTGCTGCTTTTGCTGTGTGCACATTGGCTGGTATAGTCAAAGCATCCTATTTACCTGCAGTCGTCTGAACAAATAGCCAAAAAATTGCATTGACAAAAGCGTGCAAAATTGGGAACATTTTGAAAGTAACCATATACACTGATAGTATGGTTACGGGGTTGTGCATGAATTTGGCCAACTTTGGATGCAAAGGGAGTTCATGACTTCTTCAGGTACTCCCATTAAAAATGGACATTATGTGATAGAATTGCTAAAAGCAATTCAATTACCAGAAACAGTGGCTGTGGTCAAGTGTGCTGCTCACAAATCTGGAAACGACAAAGTGACAGCAGGTAATCGTTATGCTGACCAAGTAGCCCAACTTTGTGCAAAATTCAAAATAGCTGTGAACAAGAAAATTGAGGCATATGGAAGCAGCTGCCAACTTATGTTGCTTGAACGTGTGAAAAAGTGGGAGGAAGTAAGAGATGTACAAAATGAGGCAGAGCAAAAAGAAGGAAGAATGGGAGAAAATAGGATGTCAGAGGAGGGCTGGAGATGGTGTCATTCTTTATTTGGATGGGAGACCCATGTTACCAGACTGTATGCTTGCTCCTATGGCTAGGGTGTACCATGGAGAGGCCCACATAGGCAGAGACGCAATGGTACGTCTGTTTAGACAAAGCTGGTTTAATGCAAAGTTCAGGAACATAGCAGAGAGTCTTTGCCAGAGGTGCTTAATTTGTCAGCAAATGAATCCTGGTAGGAGAACTGTAGTTTGCCCCGGGAAAATTGTAAAGGCAGAAGGCCCATTTATAAGATTGCTACTGGATTTCAACCAGTTACTTCCTTGTTGAGGATTGAAATACGTCCTAGTCATTGTCTGCCTGTTTTCAAAATGGGTAGAAGCTTACCCTTCCTGCAGAAATGATAGCCTCACTGTAGCCAAACTCTTGTTGAGGGAACTCATACCACGTTTCGGTTTTCCAGTAACGATTGAATCAGACAGAGTGTCTCTTTTAAATAATGAAATAATTTGTCTAATCTGTGAAGCATTCAAAATTGAGCAAAAGCTGCACTGTGCATACCACCCAAAGGCTTCTGGTGTGGTAGAACAATTGAATGGCACAATCAAGTCAAGATTGGGAAAGATGTATGAATCTACCCGATTGGAGTGGCCTGATGCTTTACCTCTTGTTCTGATTTTTTATTTTTTTATTTATTAAACTTCTAATGCGCACAGCTACCCACAGTGGGTTTCCCGGCGCTAGGGACAGACTAGGGAAGAACTAGCAGAGTGATATTGCAGTTAGAAGAACCTCCGACATTACTACTGAAAAAGCCAGGTTTTAAGTCCCTTGCGAAAACGGAGAAGATTACCTTCCGTCTTCAGGGTCACATGTAGGGCATTCCACATCTTTGGACCCAAATGGGAGAAAGAACGACCTCCCATTTTAAATAGCCTAAATTTCGGAACGGCGAAATCGCCGTTTCCTGAAGATCGTAATTTTCGGCTGGGCTTATAAGCCTGAACTAGGCCCTGTAGATATTTAGGAGCTAAGCCTTGTTTGATTTTAAACAAATGACACAGGGCTTTAAATTTGATTCGGCTAGGGACTTTAAGCCATTGAAGGTCATGAAGTGCTGGTGAGGCGGAAGCTCTCCTCGGAACATTTCGGAGAAGCCGAGCAGCCGCGTTCTGAACAACTTGGAGTTTTTTAGTTGTTTTCTGGTCAGCTCCAAGATAGAGAACGATACCGTAGTCCAGGCGTGAGATCACAAGTGCCTGGACCATGGTTCTCTGTGTCGAAGGAGGTAGCATCCACAAAATCTTCTGAAGCCATTTCAAGATGACAAAACACATTGAGGCAACCTTCACGGCCTGCTGTCTCATAGTAAGATTCTCATCAACGAGAAACCCGAGGTTGCGTGCCACGGCCACAGGCAAAGGGATGGAGCCCATGTCGGTGGGCCAATGATGAGGGCCCCATAGGTATTTTCCCTTGCCCAATATCACCACCTCGGTCTTATCACCGTTAAGCTTCAAAAAATTTCTCTCTCCATCCATTCAGAGACTCGAGTCAGACCCACTTTCAGTGCTGAGATGTCATTGCCCTCCTTGTTGGAAAGAGGGAAAATAATTTGGGTATCGTCGGCATAGGAGTATAAAATGAGACCAGCTTCTTCAATAAAGGTAGCTAAAGGTCTGACATAAATATTAAATAATAGGGGACTGAGTATTGACCCCTGAGGAACTCCATACGCCAATGGGCAATTTTTAGAGGAGGCAGAGGCAGAAAAGACCTGGAAAGTACGGGCACTTAGGAAGGAGGCTAGCCAGGCAAGAGCAGAACCCTCCACTCCCAGGGCCTGTAGAGTTTCAATGAGGATGGAATGCGACACAGTGTCAAACGCCGCGCTCAAATCAAGCAAGATGAGGGCAGATGTTTCACCATGGTCGACACTGTGTCGCAAACTCTCGGTCACACCCAGTAGTGTGGTTTCGGTAGAATTATGTGCTCTGAAGCCTGACTGGGATGGATGTAAAAATCCCGAGCTCTCCTCCAAATGGGTTAATTGTGTGTTAATATGCCTCTCCAGGATCTTAGAAAGAATAGGGAGCAATGAGATGGGCCTGAAGTTGGAGAAATTGGCTGCATCCGCTACAGCTTTCTTCAACAAAGGGACAATCATGGCGTGCTTCCATTCCTGGGGAACAGTGGATTCCAGTAACAATAGATTAAGAGGTTGCATTAACACGCGGCGTGGGCCAAGGTCCAATTGTTTTAGGAGTTTGGCCGGTAACGGGTCATGTGGAGAGCCAGACTTAATGCTATTAAGGCAGGAAGAGAAGGAAGTGTAATCAAACAACAGCCAATCAGTAAGTTTGGTCGGGGAAGAAGGCAGAATCACAGAAGTCAGCGCGGGTCCAGATGACTGCGTATCATCAGAATCATGACAGTTAAGTGAGTTGTAAATGAGTTCTACTTTCTCTATAAAAAATTCTGCAATAGAATTGCACTGAGCCTTGTCTAGGACGGGAGGAGCAGGTGCCTGGTCCGCGCCCGTTAGTTTTTTCACCACCGAAAAAAGGGTGCGGGGGCAATTCTGGGCAGTCGTGACAGTATTAACAATGTGTGCAGCTCTGGCCAATTTACAGTGGTGGTGGTAGTTTTTGAGAACTTCCTTATAGGCCACTTTACGGGAAGGGGAGTAGAAACGTCTCCACTTCCTTTCAAAAGTCTTACAATTGGATCTCATACGTTTTAAATCGTCAGAGAACCAGGGCGCAGGAGAGCGATGGGAAGAAGAAGTCTTAAGTGTCAGAGGGAGAGACTCATCAATAGCCGAGTTTAACCAGGTGGATACTGCGATGTTAGACACAGATACAGATGACTCAATGTCAGGTAAAGTACTCATCAAACGCCTGTATATCGAGTTTACTCCATCGACGAATATACTCCTTCTTATTAC
Organism: Lissotriton vulgaris; assembly: GCF_964263255.1. Classification (NCBI taxonomy): domain Eukaryota; kingdom Metazoa; phylum Chordata; class Amphibia; order Caudata; family Salamandridae; genus Lissotriton; species Lissotriton vulgaris. Next base: position 137,894,221 of record NC_141691.1, read on the forward strand.
TGTTATGGCAGGACGGTAAATTAGTCCGAGAAAGAGAAAAATAAACAGCAAAATGGTCTGACCATTCTAGAGGGCGGGCAGAAGAAGGACATTCCTATAAAAGGTTGGAAAGGACAGGATCTAATAGATGTCCAGCAATATGAGTAGGCCCCGCGTTACACAAGTGGATGTTAAGAGCTTCCAGCTCCGACAGGCACTGTTTGCTAATGTTGCATGGATGAAGGTTTAAGTCGCCAAGAATGGTAAAATTGGCGGCCTTCAGGAGTATAGGAGCGATGGTTTCTGCAAAGGATGAAGCCCAGGCATTGGAATTGCCAGGGGGACGATAGCTCTCTGAAGCATTCTAGACAGAAAAACAGGCTTAGGTCCACATGAAATACTCATTGGAAGAATGATCAGGCAAACATGGGTACCAGGACACAAGCTGATAAATATAACTGATGATTTAGTGCTCGAGTACTGCAAGGAACTGGCTGATCAAGTGCGTCCTATCTCTTACCAGGTTGGGGAAGACGCTGTTGCCAGACAATCAACTCCAGCACATGATCTGAATCCAGGTGATTGGGTTGTGATAAAGGAACACACCAGAGAATCTTGCCTAGCTCCAAGGTAGGGAGAGCCACATCAAGTAATATTGGTTACCAGCACAGCTGTGAAGTGCAAGGGAATTCCGAATTGAATCCATGCAACTCACACCAAAAGGGTGACAGAACCTGATGAAGTAGGAGCTGAAGGTTGTGCAGCTGAAGGGTCTCAAGAAGTTGATCCCGAAGTAGTTAATGAGGAAAAACTGAGCACCAGTCAGGATGAATGGATTCCAGTGGTCGACATACCTGAAGAGATCATAAGAACAAGAAGTCACACCTATCTAGATAGACAGAGTGATAGGGAGTATAGGAATAGAGGAACGTACTCAGATTACAGAAATCAAAGCCAATAGTAATTCTGAGGAGGACCAAAAAGGAGAGATCAATATACTCAGACGTTTGAAACACCAAGCAAAGCTCCTGAGTCTGAGGAGGGACAGATAGGTATTGGGGCGAAGGCTCAGGCAGAAGACAATCAAGATTGCGAAAGACCTGAGCAGAACCAGATAGGTGTAGAAAATCGCGTTCAGGAAAGAGAAGGTGAACAAAGTCAAATCAAACAAACTCCTGAACAAGGTCAGATTAGTATCCAGGCAGAAGAAACGAGAATAAGCCCTGGACAAAGTCAGATAGAGAAGATTTCAGAAGACGTCAGTGAACAAATTGTGCCACAACTGAATGAAAATAAAAGAGCATCTGAAGAAAATCAAAACGCACTTCCAGCTAAAAAGCTCAGAAAAGTAAATAAGTGGCCTGGTTTTGTTAAAAGACTGAAATTTCGCCTTAAAACAATAAATGAAGAGCCAGAGCAAGTAAATGAAATAACAAGTCAAGATGGACCCTCCACAGAGAAACCAAGAAGGAGAAGTCCACGGTTGAAAAGACTGAATAACAAGTTCAAAGGCCCTGAATGGACTTATGTCATCCTTGAAGATTTTGAAAATGTAGAATTAAGTGATGAAAGTGATGACGAATTAATTGCTGATCAGTCTGACGAAGAAGTGAGACCAACCTGAAGGGAAATACATAGGTCAAAAATCTGTGTAAAAGTTACAAAGAGGGGTTAAGACTCCTTAGTCAGAAATGGCTGGTTCTAGTGTTGGTGGAAAATCGAAAATAAGTTGTGTAACAACATGCTGTAGAATATGCACCTGTAGTATAGTGAAAGTACTCAACGCATGGTTAGGACTGACAGTAGCTATACTGTATATAATGAGCAAGAATGGGCAAAATGACACTATGCCCCGTAGAAAGGTAGATACACTTGAAAAAGTAGAAAGCTTTACACAAAGCAGAGTAGATTTAGAAGCACCACTTGAGGTAGATTTACACTATAATAGAGCTAGAAATAGAACAAATTTAAATGTATTTGCTAATCTGTTAGTACATTATGTAGAACCTATGGAAATCAGTGACTGTTATGTGTGCATGAAGTTGCCCACATCAGTAGCAGAAGGGGTCACATACCATCATTTACCCCCGACATATGGTATTACATGTAGTATTTTAGCTAGTCTATTTTACAGAACTGGAAAGTTACAGTATTATTATTCTAATTTCGATGTCGTTTTTTCTGAAGTACCTTTACGTAGAAATCTAAACCCTGTCCTTACTACTAGAGATTCAACACATTTTATGGGTGAATATTTTCTAACAATGAAAACAATAGATGTAGGTAAAGCACACAAAGATAATTTAACGTGTATATTACATGAGAAGGAGTAAGTGTTTTTGAATTTAGTTGAGTAAAGGAGACAGGATTTCCATAGAAAGGCTACTGGAACAAAGATGGAGCTGAACCAGTATTTCCAGGAATTTATTATATTTGTGGGAACAAGGCTTATTTTAGGTTGCCTTTGGGAATACTATTCCGAAATAGCAACTCCCATGCCACTGGAGTTACTATTTCGGAATAGTATTCCCAAAGGTATATCATGTCAAAGGAATCACTGGAAACAATGAAGAAAATAATGGACTAACACGTAATAAAAGAGTTAGTTTTGCTGAAATTGTAGGTGATATATTTAGTGCATTGATACCTTCAGTGGGAGTGGTTCTGAATACTTAAAGAATTAGCAAATTGTCAACAGTGGTAGATCGCTTATCAACTGACACTGCTAGTGGATTTCTAATGATTAATATGGAACTAGTTGCGGTAAGATCAATGGTTTTACAGAATCGACTTGCTCTTAACATATTATTAGCAAAAGAGAGCGGAGTCTGCAGAATGCTGAAAACGCAACATTGTTGCTGTCAGGATTACGGAGGTTGCGCCTACATTGCTGTGTGTGTTTGTACTGGGGCCCACAAACCTTTGTTAGACGTGGAAACACGTGAAGACTACATTTCCCAGACTCCTCAGCGGAGGGGAGGTATTATAGGAATGAACAACACGCTTCCTGTTGCGTGTAATTCCTTTTGACCCTAGTCCTTGCTTGCTCGTAGGGAGCTGCCAGCACGTCGCCTTGTATCCCGGCTCCAACGGAGAAGAAGCTGCCGATGGTTCCCCGCCTCGAGGTAGGATCGGGGCTCTCTAGTTTCCAGACTCTGTCGCGGAGCGCGCTGTCTTGCCGCGCAATCCTGGGGAAAGCGTATTGGTCTTGTGGCATTTGGAGCGGAGCACGGTAGTGTTGCCTACGCGTTACCATTCTGCTAAGTACTTATTTTTGGATTTGATTCATTTGGGCATCCCTATTTACTTTGGATACCAGCAGAGCACCGTAGTGGCCGCAACTACGCGCTACCGTATGGTACAATTTCTCGACTGGTATTTTATTTGAGGAAGCAGAGAGCTGGGGGTAGGCCTCCTCATTACTGTGTTCCTATTTCCCGGATCTATAGTACAGCACGGAGATAGTGCTGATACCTTGTTGTGGTTTTTTCCTTGGTCAGAATCACTGGAACCTTGTACTGACAAAGTAGGGAAGACGTTATTCTCTCATGTTATTCAGAGGGGAGTGTTGTGGTTCTTGCTTCCTACACACCACCGTTTCTGTTAAGCCAGGTGGCTACGATTGTATTATTTTCATCTCCTGGAAAAGGATCATTTTGCTTTACAATTACAATTAACCCCTTCGATGCTCATGACGGAACGGTTCCGTCATGAGGCACAGTGGAGCTGTGCTGATGACGGAACCGTTCCGTCATGACCACACCCATTATCATTATACTCTAGCACCGGAGGGGAATATGTCTAGCAGTGATGAGGTTAAGAGCTTCTATTCAGAATCCCTTTTACAACGCAATTCTCTTCCTCTGGTTATGGTATGCTAGAGTGGTGTTTTCATATAACATTGGTGTAGGGCATATGTGTTTATGTTGGACTTCTGAGTATTGTTTATGTCTCAATAGGCGAAGCACAACCCAGACTTGAGGTGAATGAGAAAGAGTTCTACTGAAGTGGTGTTTACTTTTTTAGCAGGTATATTAGAACCTTTAGTGAGACCATATGATAGTAGCCTATTCGTATATGCTTTGTTTCTAAGTGTGTGTGCTTTGTCGTCTCCTTTTCCCTGCTGTCCCTTCCCTCTCCCTTCCCTTTTTTTCCCTCGCCTAAAGGCTCAAATACTCTGTGTATTATCAACTAGAGTGTTTGTGACATTTGGAGGTGGACCATTATATACTACAACCGGATTCCGTGGAGCCAACCCTGATAGAATTACACTCCCATGAAAACAGCTCTACCCGGTCCGGTTGTCATTATAATGGCCACAATGGAGGATGTACTTCAGGCCTTAGTTATGGTCCAGCAAGAGTTAGCCTTATCTAAGGCAGAAACAGCAGCATTAAGGGAAAAGGTAGATAAGTTGACTAAAAATCCCTTTGATGCTTCCTCCCCTCAGTTACAGGTTACCTATCCCACTGGCCAGCCCCGAGCGCTATTCGGGTGACCCCGCTAAGACACGAGTATTTTTGACTCAAATCATGCTTCATTTTTCATGCAAACCAGCCTCCTTCCCTAATAATCATTCACAAGTGGCTTTTGCTATTTCTTATTTAGTAGGTGATGCCGCCAATTGGGCGGTACCCTTAGTAAGAAAGCACCACACCATATTATCAGATTGGTCGGCGTTTCGCACAGAGTTGGAAAGAGTTTTTGATCGTAGGGCCACCACATTCAGTGCAGATAGAGAACTTATCACCCTTAAACAAGGAAGACGTGACTTAGTGACCTATCTTACTGATTTTAATAGGTTGGTGGCTGAGACGGCTTGGCCCGAAGAAAAAAGAATGTCTCTTTTTTATCAAGGGCTAAGAGATGGGCTAAAGGATATTATAGCTCAAATTGACCCCCAGCCAGTCACATGTCATATGATTAATCTGACCGTACGATTGGACGGTAGACTAGCCGAAAGAGGGGGTGATAGGAGAAGGTGGGACAGGGTTTCCTTTGGTTCTGAAGTCAACCCTCGTAGAGTCTTACCCTTATCAGAACCGAGCACCGAACCTATGGAGATTGGTGCAGTGAGGGCACCTTTAACACGAGAGTACAAAGAGAACCGCAGAGCCTTGGGGTTGTATATGTACTGTGGGAAGAAGGGGCATTGTGTAAAAGAGTGCCCCACCAAACCAAAGACCTCGGGGGTATGGAATCGGAGTAAAAAGTTAGCAGTCTCTGTTGTTGGTACACACAAGGGTAATTCCGAAACATCTCAGGAAAAGGATAAGGAGATACAGCCTTTGAAAATTCCTTCTTTAACCGTGCTAACCTTGCAAGACACTGAGACACACATTATTCTTCTCATGAGACTTGAGAGTCAGCTACAGGTACATCATGTCAAGGTTATGATAGATTCTGGGGCCATGGGTAATTTCATAGACAGTGGGTTGTTGTCCACCTTATCCTTAGATAGAGTGCCACGAGACACACCTGTAGAGGTATTAGCAGTAGACGGGAAGCCATTGAAATCTGGTCTCATCACAGAACAGACATATCTGGTGGTACTAACTGTTGATATACCTGAGGGCAGACACAGAGAAGAAAGGTCTTTGAACATCATAGAGGCTCCTCAGTATGAGGTCATTGTCACGGTTCTGGAAAACCTCAGGATCAGGGTGATGCTGAAAGGGGTCCACCTCCTGATTTCCCCACACTCTGACTGTACAAATAACACAGAGCGTAAAGGTAATCAAGCGAGGGATAAATCAGGGAAGGTAAGGATGGGGTCTGGAACGGATGGGATAACTGAAATGACAAGAACAAAAAGATTATCACATCAATTCTGACTACTCTCATTCAAGTCTCGCTAATGGAACGATACATACCAATTAAATCAGGAGGGGACCTCTTTCCTCTAAACCATAGATACTTCTCTATACCAGAGTGCTACCTGTAAGAAAACCATGGATTACTAATCGTTCAACAACCTTCAGCAAAGCATTCAAAAGGCCAATCATTCACCACACGTACCCTTATAATGCTTCCCTTGAATATATAACAGTTCTCTCCAGTAACCCAGTGGATATAGTTTGGGATATCGCCAAAACCTCAGTTCCAAACACTGAAGATCAGGAGTTCGTAGTAGTGTTTTTGTATACACTTCCAGTTCATCCAAGAACAAAAATAATAGTGTTCGAAATAGTATTCCTAGCTGGGCCCAACTAATAATGGAACACTAACAAAAATAGACATGAAAGAATACGTCCTCATCCGAGGCTTACCGGCTTCCCTTTCTTAAGTTTTATGTAGTTCAAAAATTGTGGTTGCGCGAGCTTTCTCGTTTTCCTGCAACCCAGATTTGCCACAGTATCAGCTGCTTCCTCCTCGCGGGCGGCAGCTGCTCGCGATAAAGACCAAGACACAGTCTTACTTCGTGTAGCTGACAAGCTTTCTGGCAACAACAAGTTCGAAATGATGCGCCCCTCGCATCGGACACCAGACACTGGGGATCTTCCCTCGCGGCAGCCGCTCGCGAACGGGAAATCTCCTAAGAACACAGGAACGCCTTCTTTTGGCAGTCGTTACACAGACACGGCTTCCTCCTCGCGGCAGCCGCTCGCGTTAGGAAATAACACGTAGGGAAAGCCTTCCCTAATCCTTTTGGCGTACGTGATGTTCTCGCCGTTCAGAAACTCCAGCAAACATTCAGGCTTCCAATCTTTGATCCTGGATAAGGCTCCCTAAACCAGGGAACACGACCACACTCTCCTCTCAGGTTCCAAAGAGAATCAATTACAGCGCCATCTAGTGGACAACACAAATATATAGACTCTGTTCCACACCTAGCTTGTGGGAGTTGTAGTTCTGTAGGCGCCATTACGCAAATCCTGACAGTCATCTTGGGAATGCCTTGGCTATGTCACCACAACCCTATGATCAATTGGAAGGCCAAAAAGATTCAGGGCTAGATGTAGGTAACTCTAATTTACCGACTCAAATACCGAATTTTACCGATTCGGTATTTATGAATCTGTAAATTTGAAGGAGGGAGATGTAGCTAATTTTTAATTTGGAATTACCGAATCGTTAACATTCAGTATTTACCGATTCGGTAAATACCGAATCGGAATTGGCCATTGATTCCTATGGGTCTTGAAGCCCATAGGAATCAATGGGCAATACCGATTCGGTATTTACCGAATCGGTAAATACCAAATCCTGCAAGGGTGCAGGGGGTGTCACTTAGACACCCTCTAGCACCCCAAGTACCGGCTTGTGTGCCATGTGGCACACTTACATGCCCTAAGGGCATGTCTGTGTGTCACATTTCACAGGTGTGCATGCACAGATGTGCATGCACACCTGAATTCGGTATTTTACCACCCAATAGGATTGGGTGGTAAAATACCAACTCTTAAGGGCCCGTGGCACTCTTGAGAGTGTCACCTACATATGGATTTACCGAATCGGTAAATATACTGATTCGGTATTTTACCGATTCTGTAAATTTACCGATTCGGTAAATTTACAGAATCGGTAAAATATAGGCCCCCTAGATCAGAAAACCCTAATACCGGTCGGTAACGGCCGAATTCGGCCGTTACCGACCGGTATTAGGGCTCCTACATCTGGCCCTCAGTTCTTGTCGAATGAATGCAAGGAGCACATGGAAGCACACCATACATACCGTACAGCAGCATTGCTGCTTCCAGTGGTGGTGGTGGCTACGGCAGCTGAGAAAGAGGTTACCTTGCCTGCTGAATACCTGTGTTACCAAGATGTGTTTAGCGAAAGCAAGGCTGAGCAGTTACCACCACATAGGATGTATGACTGTCGTATAGACTTAGTGGAGGGAGCCACTATTCCATCATGCCGTGTGTATGCTTTATCAGTACCAGAGACTAAACACTTGAAGGAATACCTGGACCACTATGTGGATATCGGGTTTATTAGAACGTCTAGATCTCCTGCTGCCTCTCCTTTGTTTTTTATAAAGAAAGCGAATGGTGATCTGAGAGCATGTGTGGGTTACCGCATGTTGAACAAGAATACGATACGAAAAAGGTACCCCCTACCCCTCATAACTGTTCTCCAGGATCAAGTGAGGGATGCCAAAATATACACTAGGTTGGATCTCCGGGGCGCGTACCATTAGGTGCGCGTTCATGGGGGGGATGAATGGAAAACTGCCTTCAAGACACGTTATGGGTTGTATGAGTACACTGTCATGCCGTTCGGGCTATGTAACGCCCCTGCGGCATTTCAGTACTTCCTAAATGATGTTTTGAAGGAGTTTGTGGACATCGTGCAGTAGTTTACATAGATGATATCCTCATATACTCTGAAAAGTCTGAGATAATCAATCAATCAATCAAGAAATTTATATAGCGCGCTACTCACCCAGAGGGTCTCAAGACGCTTAGGGAGGGGGGTCTGCTACTGCTCGAACAGCCAGGTCTTGAGTTGCTTCCTGAAGGCGAGGTGGTCTTGGGTCTGACGGAGGTGGATGGGGAGGGAGTTCCACGTCTTGGCTGCCAGGTAGGAGAAGGATCTTCCTCCCATGGTCGTCCTGCGGATGCGAGGAACGGCTGCGAGGGCGTGGCTGGTCGATCAAAGCTGGCGTGTGGGAGTGTAGAAGGTCAGGCTGTTGTTGAGGTACCTGGGGCCCAGGTCGTGGAGGGACTTGTGTGCGTGGGTGAGGAGTCGGAACGTGATTCTCTTGTTGACGGGGAGCCAGTGCTGGTCTCTCAGGGATCCGGAGATGTGGCTGTGGCGGGGGATGTCCAGGATGAGTCGTGCGGAGGCGTTCTGGATGCGTTGGGGTCTCTTCTGTAGTTTGGCTGTGGTACCGGTGTAGAGGGTGTTTCCGTAGTCCAGTCGGCTGGTGACGAGTGCCTGGGTGACCGTCTTCCTGGTTTCGGTGGGGATCCATCGGAAGATCTTCCGGAGCATGCGTAGGATGTTGAAGCGCGAGGACGAGACGGCGTTGACTTGTCTGGTCATCGAGACGGAGGAGTCCAGGATGAAGCCCAGGTTTCGTGCGTGGTCCGTTGGTTTGGGTGCGCTGCCCAGGGCATGGGGCCACCAGGAGTCGTCCCAGGCGGAGGAAGATTTTCCCAGGATGAGGACTTCTGTCTTGTCTGAGTTGAGTTTCAAGTGGCTGTTCTTCATCCACTCGGCTACTTCTTTCATCCCTTCGTGTAGGTTGGTTCTGGCGGTGGCTGGGTCGTTGGTGAGATACACAGGCAGCATGTTTCTAGTGTGTTACAGAAATTGAGAGATGTCAGACTCTTTTGGAATTTGAGTAAGTGTGAATTCAGCGTGCCTGAAGTGGAATTCTTGGGGGTTGTGCTTTGCCCTGAAGGGTTACAAATGTCTGACAGAAAGGTGCAGGCAATACAAACATGGCCGGTCCCTACCTGTGTGAAAGATGTCCAGAGCTTCCTGGGATTCGCGAACTATTATCGCAGGTTTATTCTTCAGCGCCATTGTCACGTTTGCTTAGGAAAGGGGTGTCTTTTCATTGGTCCAGTAGGGCAGCAGAAGCTTTTGGGAAACTGAAGAAGGCTTTTACCACCGCTCCGATCCTAGCTCACCCCAAACCCGAGATACCATACATAGTCGAAGCGGATGCTTCCGATGAAGCGATAGGGGCTATCCTGTCCCAGAGGAATCAGACCACGGGGCAAATGCATCCTGTAGCTTATCTATCCAAAAAACTGAGCATGGCTGAAAAGAACTACACCATTGCTGAAAAAGAGCTGTTAGCGATAAGAAAGGCCTTTCAGGAGTGGCGACAATATCTGTGGGGGGCTGCTTTCCCGGTCACAGTGTTTTCTGACCATAGAAACCTGCAGTTTATGAAGACTGCACGACACCTCACACAGAGACAAATGAGGTGGATGCTTTTCTTTTCAGAATATGACTTTGTGATCACGTTCAGACCTGGGTTTTTTGGATATGTTCCGCCGAGCAAAAGACCAGGATGCTTGGGTAGTATGGGCCACTAAAGGAAGCGGTCGCACATTAAAGCAAGGGCTGCCTTTTCATGACAACAGACTGTATTTACCCACCATGACATTGCAAAAGAAGGCTTTTGAGTGGTGCCATGATTCCCCATTGGTAGGTCATCAAGGTTTGAACAAGACTGTTCGATTGTTGCAACGTCACTTCTGGTGGGAGACTGACAAAAGTGATGTTTCTGTATGGGTAAGGCAGTGTGAAGCCTGTGCTCGGACAAAAAACGAGACGGGAAGAAAGAAAGAAATGTTAATGCCTTTACCCACTCCTAAATGTCCATGGCAAACCATCAGTGTAGACTTCATTACGAGACTACCACCTGATCAGGGCAAGACTGCCATAATGGTGGTTGTTGACAGTCTCACGAAATTAGGGCCTTTAGTTCCTTGTGTGAATCTTCCCACTGCTGGACAAACGGCTCAATTACTGTTAAGTAACTTGATACATTTACATGGTGTGCCAGAAGTCATTGTGTCGGACAGGGGCCCACAATTCATCGCCAGGTTCTGGAAAGTATGGTGTCAGGCGATGCACATTCAACTTTCGCTCTCCACCAGCTTCCACCCACAGACCGATGGGCAAACTGAAAGGTTAAACCAAACCCTGAAAAAATACCTTAGGTGTTACGCTGCGGACGCTCAGGACTCATGGGTCTCCTTGTTATGGATGGCCGAGTTAGCATATAACAATGCCTGGCACTGTTCAGTGGATGTATCTCCTTTTTGTGCTACTTATAAATTTGAAGTCCGAATTCTTCCTGTCAGCATCCCGGCGGGGGTGGCGGATCAGCCTACGGTACTGGGGCAAGTGCAGAAATTGCAAGCTGTTCATCGAAAGGTCAGAGTGCATCTACAAAAAGCAAAACTTGAGTACAAGAGAGGGGAGGATAAGCATCGTAGGGAAGGCCCGTTGTATCAGGTGGGCGACAGGGTATGGCTCTCCAACAGGAACATCAGGTTTAAATTGCGCAGTATCTTTCATCCTCGATATATCGGACCTTATGTCATTCTAAGGAAGATCAACCCTGTGGCTTACAAATTGAAGTTGCCTGGTACTCTTCGAATACATCCTGTGTTCCATTGCAGCCTGCTGAAACCCGCTTTCTCTGCGAGACGGCGTGCTCCTCCTCCTGTGTTCTGTGATGGGGGTTTTGAGTATGTGGTGCGGAGCATCAAGGACTCCAAGATGAGGAGGGGTGTATTGTGGTATCTGGTTTCCTGGAAAGGGTACTCGGCTGAGGACGATTCTTGGGAACCAGTGCATAACATTTGCGCCCCTGAGGCTATCCGCTCATTTCACCGCCGATTCCCTATGCGGCCTGGTCCTAGGAGGCGCTAGGGGGGAGGACATACTGTCAGGATTACGGAGGTTGCGCCTACATTGCTGTGTGTGTTGTACTGGAGTCCACAAACCTTTGTTAGACGTGGAAACACCTGAGGACTACATTCCCCAGACTCCTCGGCGGAGGGGAGGTATTATAGGAATGAACGACACGCTTCCTGTTGCGTGTAATTCCTTGTGACCCTAGTCCTCGCTTGCTCGTAGGGAGCTGCCGGCACGTCACCTTGTATCCCGGCTCCAACGGAGAAGAAGCTGCCTAAGGTTCCCCGCCTCGAGGTAGGATCGGGGCTCTCTCTCTAGTTTACAGACTCTGTTGCGGAGGGCGCTGTCTTGCCGCGCGATCCTGGGGAGAGCGTATTGGTCTTGTGGCATTTTGAGCGGAGCGCGGTAGTGGTGCCTACGCATTACCGTTCTGCTAAGTACTTATTTTTAGATTTGATTTTTTTGGGTATCCCTATTTACTTTGGATACCAGCGGAGCGCCGTAGTGGCCGCAACGACGCGCTACCGTGTGGTACAATTTCTTGACTGGTATTTTATTTGAGGAAGCGGAGTGCTGGGGGTAGGCCTGCTCATTACCGTGTTCCTATTTCCCGGATCTATAGTACAGCACGGAGATAGTGCTGATACCTTGTTGTGGTTTTTTCCTTGGTCAGAATCACTGGAACCTTCTACTGACAAAGTAGAGAAGACGTTATTCTCTCATGTTATTCAGAGCGGAGTGTTGTGGTTCTTGCTTCCTACACACCACCGTTTCTGTTAAGCCAGGTGGCTACGATTGTATTATTTTCTTCTCCTGGAAAAGGATCATTTTGCTTTACAATTACTATTAAGAGCTTCTATTCAGAATCCCTTTAACAACGCAATTCTCTTCCTCTGGTTATGGTATGCTAGAGTGTTGTTTTCATATAACAGTGGTGTAGGGCATATGTTTTTTATGTTGGACTTCTGAGTATTGTTTATGTCTCAATAGGCGAAGCACAACCCAGACTTGAGGTGAATGAGTTCTACTGAAGTCGTGTTTCCTTTTTTAGCAGGTATATTAGAACCTTTAGTGAGACCATATGAGAGTAGCCTATTCGTATATGCTTTGTTTCTAAGTGTGTGTGCTTTGTCGTTTCAGGTTTTCTCCTTTTCCCTGCTGTCCCTTCCCTTTCCCTTCCCTTTTTTCCCTTGCCTAATGGCTCAAATACTCTGTGTATTATCAACTAGAGTGTTTGTGACATTTGGAGATGGACCATTATATACTACAACCGGATTCCGTGGAGCCAACCCTGACAGTTGCACTTACATTCCAGACGAAAGTGTCGAAATTGGAAAGTACGCAAGAAATATAACACATTTGAAAGAAGAACTTAAACCCCTGGAGGTTGACAGTGCATGGAAGAAACTAATTAGTGGTCTCTCTTCTGTAGGTAGTTGGTTCTCAAACGTAGGAAAATGTTTTGTACGTAGAATACTGATGCCAACAATGGGAGTAGCCCTACTGGTTTTGGGAATAATGATTTGGTGTAAATGTTGCAGACATAAAAAGACATATACAGTAAATCAGAAAGGAAAGAAAAGAAATTTTGATGAAATTGAGCTTGAAGAGTTGAATGGGAATCTATATAAGAAAATTAAACATTTTCAATTGAACAATGAGAAAAGACCACATAAATTTTTTTGAAGAGATTTAATTGGGAAAGTGTTTAAAGTTGGCATCTGTTTCTGTAATTTGGGATGATATAAAGTATCATCAAAGAGGGATTGATGTAGCAAGGTTTCGTACATAAAGAGACTTGCTCGGACTCAATCCTCTCAAAATAACACACAACATTTAAATCAACAATGTAATTGCCCCACACAACATTTCTAGTATCTAGGGGAAGCTTTTCAATGTGCTTTTTTACTAACAGTAACTCGAGTGACCTAAAATGGCCGCAGCGATGCCAGAACTTTACTGCACATGCGTCTGTCACACTCATGTGACATGACATACTCTCTGCTTTGGTGGGAAATCCTTGCTTCTGCGCACTAGAACTAAAGATGATTGCTTTATGTTTCACATACTAATGCACCTGCTGCTGCTTTGACTAAACAATGTTCGTTCTGCTTAAACACTAATGCTGAAGTTAAAATAAAGTAATGGGAATAGAGTAGAGTTAAGTGGTATACAGTGCATTTATTTATTCTTTGTTCTAAAACTGTTCTTTTATTTTGCTATTAGCCCGTGTTTAGACCAATCAAGTACAATGTTGATCCATGTTGGGTCCTGAGACTGCGCATGTGCCAAAATCCTGAGAGTCCACAAGCCATGACATTGAACTTGTGCCAGTGACAGTCTTACCTGTGATGTTCATGGGAACCCGACCTGAAATTCCAAAGGATGTCTATTTGTTAAAATATTGTAACATTGTATTTACTATTAAAACATTCATTGTTGGATGGAATAAAAGTGCCTGGGAAAATAAAATTAGGGGAGGGAACGTTAATTTGAATAAGAGAAAAAATATTTGAATGAAATGATCTCATATTGGTACTCAACTTTCTCAATAGGCGATCGAGAGCAGAGGTGCTGGCAGAGCACTCTGTCAGAAGAATCGATAACCCAATCGGGGTTCGGTAGGAAATTCGATAACCCAATCGGGATCCGACTGTTAGCTGCAGAGAGGGGTGTGACACTGGCGTTGCACTTTAGCTGAGGGCACCCATCCTGACTGACTGAAATATTTTTAAAGCGCTCTAATGCCGAGGCGTCTTGGCGCTGTAGCACAGAAGAGAATACAGCGCTGAGTTAGGGCATGGCAAAGAGCCAGGTTTTTAACGCCTTCCTGAAACTCACTTTATCCTTGTCAGACCACAGTGCAGAGGGCAAAGAATTCCATAATTTGGAGGCCTGATGGGAGAAGGATTTCCCTCCCCAACGGGCTCTCCGTATTCTAGGCAAGCACAACAGATCTTGGCTGGCTGACCTTAATGTGCGCTGTGGGATGTAGCGCGGGAAAAGTTTAACAAGGTCGGCTGGTCCTTTCCCATATTGGGATTTATGGACCAGACAGAGGGCCTTGAATTGAATTCTGCGCCTAACTGGGAGCCAATGAAGTTCATGTATGGTTTTGGATGTGGGATGGCGTTTTGGCAAGTTCATTAGGACTCTGGCTGCCGCGTTTTGTATCGCCTGTAGTTTTGCTAGCTGTTTTTCCCCGTGCCCAGATAGAGTGAGTTACAATAATCCACCCGGGACATTACAAGGGCTCCCATCACCGTCTTCCTAAGAGTAAGCGGGATGTACGGTAGGATTTTTCTGAGTACCTTAATGGTGTAGAAACAGGCCGAGGTTACCTGGTTAATTTGTGCCGTTCAGGAAAGGTCTTTGTCGAGCATAAAGCCCAGATTTCTGACCTTCTCCGCTGGAACAGGACTAGAGCCCGCCAGAGGTGGTTCCAGAAAAATGGTTTCTGGCCAAACTCTATTACCTCTGTCTTTTCAGTATTAAGTTTAAAAAAAATTATGGCTCATCCAGTGTTTAACATCTAGGAGGCAATTTCTGAAGCGTTCCGCTGTAGCTTCCCCTGACTGAGAGAGTGACACTACAATTTGTGTGTCGTCGGCGTACGATACGAGTGCAGACCGTGAGATTTTATTAGAGCAGCAAGGGGTGTAACGTACAGATTAAACAGCGTCGGCGATAAGGCCGAGCCTTGGGGTACACCCCCTTGGAGGGAGAATTCATCAGATTGGAGACCTCCCCAATGAACTTATTGGATTCGAGCATCAAGGAAGGACGTCAGAAGACTTAGAGCAGTATCTGTGATTCCTAAAGCTCTCAGTCTGTTCAATAGGACCACATGGTTCACGGTATCAAACGCCGCTGTTATGTCCAGTAGAATCAAGACCTTTCTACCACCTTCATCCATTGTCCTGCGGATATCCTCAGTTGCCATGATTAAGGCAGATTCTGTTGAGTGGCAAGGCCGAAACCCGTGTTGAGAGGGATCTAGTAGGTTGTTGCAGTCTACGTACCTCATTAGCTCTTGATTCATAGCTTTTTCCAGAATCTTAGCTGGTAGAGGTAGGCAGGATATCGGCCGATAGTGTTTTGGTTCCGTGGGGTCCAAAGTATCTTTTTTTAGGATAGGCCTAATGCAAGCTTTCTTCCAACTGCGAGGAAATTTACCCGAAGTAATGACCTCATTTAGCAAAGGAGTCAGAGCCGCAGTTACTGTCTCTGGGATCATGTGCCGTATATAAGGAGGACAAGGATCCAGAGGTGATCCTGTTTTCATCTGGGTAAGTAGATTGTAGACCTGTGTCTCTTCTAAGAGTGGAAAATGAGAGTAGTTGGTATCACTAGGTGCCGTATGCTCCTGATAGGTGACATATGTGCCTACAGCTAAGGCGTGAAGGTCGTCATAGACCGCCTGCACCTTTTGTTGGAAAAAGCTTGCGATATTCTCAACAAAGTTTTGGTCAGATACAAAGATAGTATCAAAGGGACTCTTTGCCAGGCAAGCAACCGTTTTGAATAATTCCCTAGGGGAGTTGGAGGCTTCTTGAACTTTTGTGTGTGGAGTAGGTTAATTTAGCCTGAGCTTTCATCGTCTTATATTCGTACAGGACTTTGGTGTATTCTATTCTGTTGCTATGACTATAGTCCGTGCGCCAGATTCGCTCATAGCGTCGGCATTTGAGTTTTATTGATTTTACGTCCGCCGTGTACCACTGGGCCGTGGCTGATCGTGTTCTAGGTTTTTTTGATTCCACTGGGGCCAGCTCATCCATAGCACGGCTTATCCAATTGTGGAAATGGGTCGCTGTTATAGGTTTCGGGTAGTGGGGGGTCCCTGGAAAGCATTTTGACTAATTGATGGGGGTCAAGTTTCTTCCAGGGGCGTATATTTTCAGGTAATGAAAGATCTCTACGCCAACTGGTAGAGAGATTTGTTTGCAAGTTGAAAAGGATGGCCGCATGGTCGGACCAGGGAACGGGTAGGACCAATGTTACTTTTATGTGATCATTATTAGTGAAGATCCCGTCAAGGGTGTGGCCAGCTATATGTGTCGCTTTGGGATTATTTGCTTCATCCCAAAGCTATGAAGATTATCGATTAGCGTAGCTGCTTCGGAGTCCTTGTTTTCCTCAAGGTGAAAATTAAAATCACCCAGGATTGTGTAGGTGATTGAGTCTGAAGTGGATTCCAAGAACGTATGAAGTGCTTTGGTGAAAAGGGCTCTGGGTCCTGGGAGCCTGTACACCAGTAGGCCAGAGAACTTTGTTTGGTTTCAGCTTTAGCCTTCAGGTCCAATTGAGGGAGAGTGAATACTTTGAAATAAGACCTGTGAATTATCGCCATTCCACCCCCTGTTGAACCGGCCTGTTGATATATGCAACAGAGTAGTCTTCAGGGACTGCTATATTCCAGTCAGGCCCTGAGGTTTCAGATGCCCACGTTTTGTGAGCAACACGAGATCAGCGGCCTGGTCCGTGATAAGTGCTTCGAGCTCATATTTATGTTTAGCCATGGATCTAACATTAATCAGAATGTTCTTTAACGTTTTTTTCTTACTATCAGAGCGCCCTGCCGTACACATATGTCTATTATAGGACAGCAGGTGATTGTTCGTAGTTTTGAGCTTGCTCTTATCCAAATGAAAGCAATGCTGTGTGTGACCTGCATCCGTTCTGTTTTGGTCCACACCTGTCCTGTACTGCACCTGTCCTGTACTGCACCTGTCCTGTTCTATTGGCACCTGAACTATCGGGGTGCTGTCTTTTTACTACAGCCCGTGGTCAGGGTTGGTCTTCACACTATTCTAGGTAAATATAATCTGTGTGGGTACGTCATTGTACTGTTTCCCTTTCTACCCTTCCTATGTTCAAATGCTTAAAGACAGTCTCACAAAACCTCTGCATATTTTTGCTTTAATCATTATCTTCCTAATTGAACAAGCTTTAATTACGATTGTATGGACTCTGACATTTAAGAATTTTTTATAGATAAAGTGTTTAAACTTTTCCTGAGTCTGGTTATTTTTATGAAATGCAAATGTTTATTTCTACCTATTCTACTAACTCCCTTGATCCCTTAGGACTTTAGGTACCGGTAACAAGGATTGTTAAGTCAATTGGTATAGGTATAAGTCTTAAAAGGTTAAATATAATCCTGATTAGCAAGGGTTACCTGTTCAAAGAGTGTATGTTTATGGGCCATGTTTATGGGCCCAGGTGAGTAAGGTAAAAGAGCAGGTAAATCTGCACTCTATCACATATACGAAGCTGCATCACAAGAACACAAATAAGCCTGAAGGTAACTTGTGCACACAGTTTAAAACGACATGAATACACTTTCAATTAATACACAGGAATGATCTAATAAAAATTGTGCTAGAGAAAAACAATCCACTTTTTTTTCCTTTCATTGCATCCTCTCCAGTAACTGCTCAAGACGTAGCCCTGCTTAGCCGCTTTGAAAGAAATGCCTGAAACACTCCCGATAGATGTGATGAACGTTGTAAATTTGTGTCCCGCTTCGCACTGAAGAGACGACCGGAATCGGCACCTGAACTATCGGGGTGCTGTCTTTTTACTACAGCCTGTGGTCAGGGTTGGTCTTCACACCATTCTAGGTAAATATAATCTGTGTGGGTACGTCATTGTACTGTTTCCCTATCTACCCTTCCTATGTTCAAATGCTTAAAGACAGTCTCACAAAACCTCTGCATATTCTTGCTTTAATCATTATCTTCCTATTTGAACAAGCTTTAATTACGATTGTATGGACTCTGACATTTAAGAATTTTTTATAGATAAAGTGTTTAAACTTTTTCTGAGTCTGGTTATTTTTATGAAATGCAAATGTTTATTTCTACCTATTCTGCTAACTCCCTTGATCCCTTAGGACTTTAGGTACCGGTAACAAGGATTGTTAAGTCAATTGGTATAGGTATAAGTCCTAAAAGTTTAAATAAAATCCTGATTAGCAAGGGTTACCTGTTCAAAGAGTGTATGTTTATGGGCCCTGTTTATGGGCCCAGGTGAGTATGGTAAACGAGCAGGTAAATCTGCACTCTATCACATATATGAAGCTGCATCACAAGAACACAAATAAGCCTGAAGGTAATTTGTGCACACAGTTTAAAACGACATAAAAACACGTTAACTTAATACACAGGAATGATCTAATAAAAATTGTGCTAGAGAAAAACAATCCACTTTTTTTTCCTTTCATTGCATCCTCTCCAGTAACTGCTCAAGACGTAGTCCTGCTTAGCCGCTTTGAAAGAAATGCCTGAAACCCTCCCGATAGATGTGATGAACATTGTAAATTTGTGTCCCACTTCGCGCTGAAGAGACGACCGGAATTACCAAAACATCAGATGGCCGCTCTGATGTTGCATGTCACGATGTCATGCACCAAATATATGCTCCTCAAACCTTGTGCTAGTACACACAAGATGGCCACCCATATGTCAGGCATGGTGATGACTCTGTGTTTACTGCATCCTGGACTACCGCCAAGATCACGTACCGAGTGCAGACCTCGCTCCTGATTGGATTTCCAAATGTCGTTGCATTTGAACTGGACTGCTTACTCAGCATACACACGCATGTGTCAATCAGACAACTGCATGCGCAATACTTGCCAAGGCAGCAACTTGCCGACAGGTGATTTCGCCTTATGAAGATCCGCTCCTGCACTTTTGGTGTACTCCTTTCTGAAAATGTGTATGTTAATTCTTTAAAATTCAATGGTTTTCCTTGTCAGCAGTTTGTCCCCGTGTAAATAACATACATGCGGAGCTGCAGCACAAAATGTCATTGGTATTCTTGTGTAAAGAACCATGTCTTCAAAAGTTGTTAATCTGAGATAGTCAACAGTCATTCTGATGTTGGGTAGAAGAGAATTCCAGAACTGAGGGGCTAATACAGAAAATCTAGAATCTCCTAGTCTCTTCTTCTTAAAGGGAGGGAGTAGCCACAGGGGCTGCCGGCATGGCTCGCGGGTGAATTGTGGGGGTTGCAGGGAGTGTCACGGGGGACAGGATTTAGAAATAAAAAATAAAAAACACCTTGAGGCTGGGTTCCTCGTCTTCTGTGCTCCTGCTCTCCTGAGTCCACTTCCAGGAACAGGAAGCAGGCAGTCAGGCCCCCTTCCCTAAGCCAATCACAACGCTGCAGTGCAGCGTTGTGATTGGTCTGAGCGTTGTGGTACGGTGCTCAGCCAGGGGCTATTGGGGTGGGCATGTTCTCCATGCAGGCTGTAATGCTGCCTGCATGGAGAACAGGGAAGTATGCATGGCTGCTTTGGGCAGCCCAAGAGGGCTGACCAGTCATTGTGCACTTGAGTGGGCAAACCACTCTACCTCTGCCCTGCTCCGTGAGCAGAGCAGCTCTGCCCGCAAATGAAACATAATATGATAATAGTGGAAAGTTATAATTTTGTTACCTCTTCTCACACTGCTTGAAAGCAGTGGAGTGATGCTCCTCCGCCATAGCGGACGAGCTGACACTGTGTAGCTATAAAGTTAAGATGAGATGCCCTCAAGTTACGGAAGGAAGTGTACTTTTGAATTAGTGACCCAAAATGCATTGGGAACTATTGAATATTTGAATGTAGCGAGGCGCTCACTTGTCACATGGTGAAATGAAACCTGGATCAAAATTCTTTTGGAATTTCAACATCGTGAATAAATGTGTGGATGAGAATGAAAAAATGAGGAAACGGCCCAAAATGCAACGTGGACACACCACAAAGTGCCAAGCTGTAGATTTTGAACCCTAGCTCTGCCGGCACCTAGGGAAACTTAGCAAACCTACACATTTATGAAAATAGACACCCAGGGGAATCCAGGATGGGATGACTTGTCTGGCTCTCACAAGGTTCTGTTACCCAGAATCCGTACAAACCTCAAACCGTGTAAACGAAATCCACATTTTCCTCACATTTCTGTGACCAAAAGTTCTGGAATCTGTGTGGATCCACAAAATTCCACGCACTCCACATTCCCCAACTTCTTCTGAGAAAAATGGTACCTCACTTGTGTGGGTAGCCCTAGTGCTCACGACAGGAAATGGCCCAAAACACAAAGTAGTCCTCGCCAGAGCCCCAGAGCTTTCCATCACAGAAATGTGAGGAAAATGTGTTTTTTTAAACTAAGTTTGAGGTTTGCAAGGTATTCTGGGTTACAGTCACCCCATCCTGGATTTCCCTTGGTGTCTAGTTTTAAAAAATGTACAGGTTTGCTAAGTTTTCCTAGATGCCGGCTGCGGTAAAGCCCAAAATCCACAGGTAAACAAATGAAAGATTCATTGAACGTCGGAATTACATCTTGAACAAACAAGTGTTCACTGGATTTGATCCTTTTAATTATTGAGGAACTATCAATAGTTTTGGTTAGTTTGGAGGAGAAATCAATGTTGACAAGCAAGAGATCAGTAAAAGATTGGAGCATGATCAACAACTTTGAATGAAATCAATAAGAAACTGGAATTTTATGCAAAGAAAATCAACAATAGGAATCTTAAAAACCTAAGAGGCATGCCATTTATTACAAACTCAACAAAGTCTACACATGGACTGAAGTTATCTCGCAAAGAAGCAATAAAAAAATTCTACACTAGTGTCTTCAGATGAAAGCATAGCTTCTCAAGGTGTGCTAAGTCTATAAATCGCAAACGAGTGGAAATTTCCACGACCAAACTGGTAAGACCAAATCTTGATCTCTGATAACCACACAGTCCAAGAAGGCCACCTTTTTGTCTGTAAGCCCAGCAGCCAGCAATAAACCCAAAATTCCCACAAGAAAAACAAGGAGGAGAAAAAGACAAGGGCAAAGACTAGGTGAACCTACGAAGAGACACACAAATTTAGTGATCAATATATCCTCTTTGAAGTTGACTGCGCAATAAAAAGCATTTTTGAAAAAAAGTGCCTACCTCGTTGACCCCAACCAGGCCTCGAAAAATTTACACACCCACTTACTCGTCCGTGCTGGCGAGTTAACGTAAACTGGAAGGAACAGGTGTTCTGTTCATTCAGAAAGTGAATGAGCAATAAAGACACCTTTAAATCATATTTTGGTCTTGACACATTTACTGTCTGTTAAAGGACAGAGGTCAAATATCAGTTTGTCTTTTTGCTAAGTGTTGCTTATCTGTCCCTGGAAAATGTTTTTTACTTTTCTTTCCCTTATTACAGTTAGTGCGTTTTGTCAATTGCGTTATCTTACAATAATTGTGAAATAAAAGGCTGTAAAATGTCTGTTTATTTCTCAAAAACATGTAAACAGCTTGTAAATTAGTAGTACAATTAATTAAAAATGTATCAGGAATTATGAAAACTTTTTTTGTAATTCAGAAGTGTGATGCAAACAAAGATTAACAAAGGAGCAAAATAAATCAGAACACTTTACTTGGTGATGTGCAAATGACAACTATGCAGAAACTGGATTTTCAGACTTTGTACACTATATAGTTTTAAAACCACATGTCAGTGGGAAATTCTGTGGGTATTTTAATGTAAAATCTGTTGATTGCAAATTACAGTGTGCTGCTACTTTATGCTTTAGTTGTGTATTAATTAAAAGTGATAGTTTTTAAATATGAGTTGAGAAACATTCCTACCCCCCACTGACAATGCGGTTAATGAACTGAGGAAACTCAGCGGTCATGTATATTCTATATGTGGCTATATTTGTATTATATATGGAGCAAAAGTATAGTCTATTAAACCAAACAGGAATTTTCTGTACATCAGACATGCTGAACTCACTTATTTGAAGGTGCTCTCATATGTGATAAAGAACCAAAAGACGTTTCAGTGATCTAAAATACACGCCCAGAATCACATATTTTGAAATCAGTTCATGGATCAAGAGCTTTATAATTAGGTCGAGTAGATTATTTAAGTCACTAGACCTGCACGTCTAGTAAAATTTTTAGGATTTTTCGAGGCCTGCCTACTCATAAAACCAATTTATTGGAAATAGAAATTGCTTTTTTAAGTTCATGTGCAGTTTGCATTTGAAATATGTCTTCAGTACTTTGGATAAAAAGGATGAAGAGGATGTAAACTCTTGGTACAAGGTGTTGTGCCGCTGGCCATAGTTCAGCCTGTGGCGCTGCCCACTTCACCATCCTGGGCTGGTGTGTAGACTGCGAGGCCCCTTAGACGCCTCCTTCTCGGGTACGCCACGGTGCTGCATAGCAGCCTGCTGTTCCTGCATCGCGGTTGCACTCTGCAATGCTTATGTCTAGTCGAGCACGCTGCAGCACCACACGGCGGCCCGTTAATGCTCATTAATACTCAGAAGGAACACCGCAGTCTTCCAGTACTTCTATGGGGCATATTTTCACTCACCTTTTATTTGTATATTTCACTGTGGCTTCCAGTATATTCTCCTGGTGATATCTTGTTATTTGTTCTTACCATGACTCCCAGTCCAGTTTCAGAGAGAGCCTTGGGAAGCTTCTTTATTTTACCCTTTCCAATGATCGTGACCTTTCCTATTCCTGTTACATCACTTCCTGCCTATGGATATTTAAGGGCTGAATCCTTCATTTCCTTTTGTTGCAACTTTTCCTACTTACTCCTGCTGGTGTGTCCTCGCTCCTGTTGGTGACCTTTGCTCCGGCTTGGTGTATTTACGCTTCCTGTTAACACACTTGTTTCTGGTTGGCGCTTCCTGTTCCAGCTTGGATTCTTTGAAACCTTCCACTCCTATTTAGAATTCGTGCCTTCTATTCTCCTTGCTGGTGTTTGCTCTTATTTGAGGGTTCTTTCCTTCCTTTCCTTTCCTTTCCTTTCCTGGAGTCTCCGCCCTAAACAGAGGTTTTTTCTTATGGGGTTTTTTCCTCTTGGGACTCCTTTTGAAAGGCACAGTCTGCTCTGGCTTTTCCTTGTCAACAGCACAGTGGCTACCAGAATGGGTCACCCTTACCTTGGATAGACAAGAACCCTCAAAATCCAAAGTTGAGAACCTTTCCGACACACCAGAACATTACAAGTTGTGACCGATTGCAATGCCTAAGAACCTGTTTTGATCCTGATGCCATGGATCTTCCTCAAGCATCACCTTCTGAAGGATCAGTAGAAGCGACACAGGCCTTGGTGCAGACTGTTCAACTGCAAACCCAAGAAATACAACAGTTACATGAAGAAAATGTAGCTTTGCACAGAGTGTTGCTGCTAAGACATCTGATGTACCTGAAGTATCTACCACCACTCCTATTCCAGAGATCCTAATAAGTTTAAAGAATTTCTGGATTTCTTGACAGTATTTTTTTGCCTCCTGCCCAACCCAATTTGCACTGGACAGAACTAAGTTTGAGTATCTGATTAGCGCCTTGTTGGTCCTGCGTTGGCTTGGGAAACTCCTTTGGTAGCCTCGAAAGATCCTCGGTTGTCAAATTACATGTCCTTTCTTGCTGCCTTTAAACAAATGTTTCAAAAACCCAGCATGGAGACCTCAGTAGAAGAAGCCCTGTGTGACATTCAACATCGGAACCAGGATGTCCTGCAATTCATCACGCACTTTAAACAACTGACCGCAGAGACCACTTGGGTGGAACGAACATTAGTCACTCTTTTTCCCAGAGGTCTACGAGAAGACATTAAAGATGAATTGGTGCATTCTCCTCTCCTAGAAACCATGACTGAACTAATGGATTTAGCGTTGTCAGTTAAACATCGTCTCAATGAACGTTGATTGGAAAGGCGAAAATCATGTGTCCATCAACATACAGGAACAACACGACTTGTAGAACAGAAGCTTCCGTACCAGAAACACTACCTTCGCCAGGAGAAGACTCAATATAAATAAGTCTGACCAGAGGACCACTGTCTGAGGCCGAAGAAGAATATAGGAGAAAGCAAGGACTGTGCCTATATTGTGGAGCTTTTTGTCACATGATTCGCAATTGTCCTTCCCCTCCAGCGAGGCAGTCGGAAAACACCAGATCCCGTCCTCTGTAGGAAGGGAGAGGAAGGGAGGGTTTGGAATACCTTCAATCTCCAAGACACCAAGAGAACTTGTCCTTGACCTGATTGCCTCCCTAATCATATCATGATTTTAGGAATACCTTGGCTGATCAGACACAATCCTTACATCAATTGGGAAACTAGGGCTTTCCCTATTGTCACAATTTTTCCAACAATTCTGTTATCCTACTGAGGAATACTACCCTCCAAAAGAGAGGCCTATGGTGAAAAAAGCAGCTTATAACTCTGTTAACACAGTCCAAGGTGTACCCAGTCACTAACAAATGTATGCGGATGTGTTTCAGAAACCGAAGAACTTGACACTGCCCCCTCACAGGGAGTTTGATTTTGCTATTCCTCTAGAAGCAGGAGCAACAGTTACTTTTGGAAGAGTATACTCTCTAACTGAACCTGAGAAGGAAACCCTTAGACAATACCTTGAAGACAACCTTCAAAGTGGTTTTATTACTCAGTCCTCCTCACCTACTGTGACACCCCTCTTCTTTGTGCCAAAGAAGATTGAAGACTAAAGATCTACAGCTATGTATAGACTTCAGGGTCTGAATAAGATCACTATAAAAGATCGCTATCCCTTGCCCTTGATTTAAGGATATCTTAGTCTGTTAGAGGGGCAAAAGTATTTACCAAATTAGACGTTAGGGATATCTATCATCTCCTTCGAGTCAAAGAAGGAGATGAGTGGAAACCCACATTCAGAACACCCTTAGGCCATTTTGAATATAAAGTTATGCCCTTTGGACTAACCAGTGCTCCTTCCATCTTTCAAAGATTCATGGATAACGTGTTCTCGTATTTCTTAAATCAGATTGTTGTAATATATTTAGATGACATTTTGGTTCATTAAGCTGCTCCTAAGTTGCATTATGCATACGTCGCTCAAGTCCTGGAAAGACTTCCTCAAAACAGT
This sequence comes from Lissotriton vulgaris, assembly GCF_964263255.1. NCBI lineage: Eukaryota > Metazoa > Chordata > Amphibia > Caudata > Salamandridae > Lissotriton > Lissotriton vulgaris. The sequence goes on from NC_141691.1 coordinate 137,919,438, forward strand.
CTTTTCTGTAAGCCTGAGAAGTGTGAGTTTGACAAATCTGAAGTAGAATATTTGGGTTACCGGATCAACAAGACAGGGATTGCCATGGATCGACAAAAAGTAAAAGCTATTTTAGATTGGCCTTCGCCTTCAACCAGCAAAGATACCCAATGTTTCTTAGGCTTGACAAACTTCTATTGCAATTTAATGATAATTTTGCTCACCATAGAAGTTACATCTCCCAAACCTTAAGGAAGGAAAATCTCTGACAAGGATTCAAGTGGACCGAACGTGCTAAAATAGCTTTTCAGTCATTGAAACAGGCGTTCACTCAAGCTCATGTTTTACGTCATCCAGATACAACAAGTACGTTTATTGTAGAAATGGAAGCTTCAGACAGAGCAATAGGTGCTGTGCTCTTCCAACAACCAGAAGACGACGGTCTGGAACATCTTGTTTTTTACTTGTCACACGTCCTGTCAGATTCCGAGATAAACTACTCTGTTCTCGAGCGAAAGCTGTTAGCCATGAAGTTGGCCTGTCATGAATGGAGACAATTCCTAATGGGTACCAAGGATCCGTTCGAAATCAGAACAGTTCATAGGAATCTACAATGTCTTCGCAACATTCAGTGTTAAAAGCCTGGTGGGCTTACATTTTTAGCCAGTACGATTTTACCATTACTTAAATACAAGGGCCCCCGAACAGTCTGGCAGACTCCTTATCCCGTCGTCATCTAGAAGGTCCAACCGTCCCACAACAAAACATAATTGCGCTACAATGAATCATTGGCACAGTTCAATCATACCAAGACAGAGTCCAGTCAGATTATAGCTCCCTAAACCAAGAAGAATGGAAGAAGCTGAATGACCAGACTCAGCGACAAACTAGATGCTATTACTATGGTAGAACATTATTCCTCCCTACCCAAAAAGTACAACTTGAAGCCTTACAGATGTGTCATGATTCTCCTGTTGCTGGTCATCATGGTTTAAAAAATAGTCTAGAGTTATTATCTCATTCTTTTTGGTCGCCATCAATAAGGATATTGAGCTCTATGTATCTTCTTGTCCTGTCTGTGCCCAAGCCAAAACACCTCACACTACTCAAGCCCCTACAAGGCATACTGTGTCCACTGATTTGATTTCCTCTCTACCTTCTTCTGCAGGTAACCAAGTCATTTTGGTGATGGACTCTTTTCCTAAATGGCACATTTCACTGCTTTAAGAAAACTACCTACTACAAAACAACTTGGAAAAATATTCATACAGGAGATTTACCGCCTTCATGGTCTTCCATTTATCATTATATCCGTCCGAGGCCCTCAGTATATTTCCCGGTTTTGGAAACACTTTTGCAAATCCCTTCATGTTGAAGTAGCCTTATCCTCAGGGTTTCATCCCCAGACAAATGGTCAACCTGAACGTTTAAATCAGAGACTAGAACAATACCGTTGTTGCTTTTGCAACTCCACTGACCACAGTGCCTCCAAGACTACCCCATTTTTCTCCTAGAATGGTTACCATCCTAGGACCTTTCCATCAGTTTTATAAGACACTACAGTTCCAAACGCAGCCTCTTTTATCCAACATCTCCAAGTGGTCAGACAAAAAAGTACACATTAATCTTCAGGACGACAAAAAGAAAAGAAAAGACACCGCTGACGTCCTTCTACGCCAGTCTCCATTAAATCAGGCTAATTGTGAAGTTTGGCTTTCCTCAACATTTTTACCTCACACTTGTCCCTTTGTAAATTCAAGCCACATTTTTATAGACCTTTTAAAATCACTCTAGTTTTAAATCTAGTGTTTTTGCGTCTACAACTACCACATTCTTGGAAAATGCACCCTGTTTTCCATACTTCACTATTGAAACACTATGTTACAGATCCTTTTCTCGACCTCCTGTTTTGGTTAATAATGTTCCTGAATATGAGGTTCAGGAAATCTGTGATTCCTGAGTCTTTAGGAAACGCTTGCAGTTCCTAATCAGTTGGAAAGGTTACCCTCCCAGAGATAGCTCTTGGGAGGATGCTGACTCCGTGCACGCTCCTTTTCTCTTCCTCTAGTTTTTTTTACTTTTTCCCAAGAAATCTTGGGCTTCGGAAGGGGGACCTACTGTTGCACCATGGGTCATGGTTCAGCCCGTGGCACTGCCTGCTTTATCACTGCGGGCAGGAGTTCAGACTGCAACGCCCCCGCGGCACTCCTTCTCGGGCACGTCGCTGCATGGTGGCCCGCTGTTTCAGCATCGTGGTTACACTCCACAACGCTTATGTCTAGTCGGGCATGCCGCAGCCCCACATGGCAGCCCGCTAATGCTCATTAATACACAGTAGGAACACCGCAGCTCCAATTTTGGTCTGTGGCTTCAAGTACTTCTTTGGAGCGTATTTTCACTCACCTTTTTGTTTTGCACATTTCACTGCTGCTTCCAGTATATTCTCCATGTTACATCTTGTTACTTTTTCGTCCCCGTTTCCCAGAGGGCCTTGGAAAGGTTCTTTGTTTTACCTTTCCAAGATGGCAACCTTTCCTATTCTTTACGTTTCCTATTCAAGATGGCACCTGTTTATTTCTTGTTATATCACTTCCTGTTACATCACTTCCTGCCTATGGGTATTTAAGGGGCTGAATCCTTCATTTCCTTGCGTTGCAACACTACTTGCTCCTGCTGGTGTGTGCGCTCCTGTTGGTGACATTTTGCTCCTGCTCGGTGTATTTTCGCTTCCTGTTAGCACACTTTTGTTTCCAGTTGGAGCTTCTCGTTCCAGTTTGGATTCCTTTAAACCTTTCACTCATATTTGAAATTCTTGCCTTCTGTTCTCTACTCCTTGCTGGTGTTCGCTCTTATTTGTAGGTTCTTTCCTTCCTTTCCGTTCCTGGAGTCTCCTCCCTCAACAGAGGTGTTCCCTACGGGTTTTTTTCCTCTTAGGACTCCCTTTGGAAGTCACAGTCTGCTCTGGCTTTTCATTATCGGCAGCACCGTGGCTACCAGAAAGGGTCGCCTTTACCTCAGACAGACCAGAACCCTCAAGAACCGAAGTCGAGAACCTCTCCAGCACGCCAGAACTGGTAAGAACATTAAAAGTCATGACACAAGGAGTTTAAACCATAAGGCAACTTCATGTGCCCCCTATTTCTCATATAATACTGAATACATTTGAGACCTTGGTCAATAATGACTTGAAATCTTTGAATTACAATCAAAGACACAAAGTAGCGTTGCTAATGAAGAGTGGGGTGTGTTATGGGCCTTAGGTAACAAAGGTGAATTCACTTTCCAAATTTGAGTTTAAGCATGCCATTAGACACTGACCCAATTGTTGCTTTCCATAAAATTTTGGATCAGATATCAGATTTTAAACATAGTTGTAGACCTTGATTAGATCAGTGAAAAGCTGTTTTTGAAAACTGAATTTCCGTGCAACCCAGGATACACATGTTGCCCAAAGGGGATAAACACCTCACCAAATCCACTCTTTAGACCAGTTGTTTCAGTTTGCAGGTTCTTACAACCACTGGGCCAATATTTGGATGCTTTCTTACTACCCATTGGGCAGGAAATGAAGTCCTACATCCAAGAACGTACCACTTTCTAGAATAAGTAAATGCACATACATTTAAGTACTAAGGAATTATTGATTTTAACTATAGATGCCAGTTCTCTTTACATCTCAATACCACACACTGAGGACATGGAGGCCATCAATAGCGCTTTTTTTACAAAAATTTGCGATTGGTTTTAATACAATATTCCTGCTTGAACTTTTCAATGCTACCCTGCATCATCATTATTTCCAATAGAAAAATGTGTTCTTTCTGCAGAAGAATGGTACATGTATGGGCTTTTCAGGAGCCCCCATTAACGCAATACTATTATGGCCAGATTGTGAATTCAGTTCATTTTTTAACAAGAATCATGAAAATATCATCTTTTGTCATACCTTCGTTTTATACACAATATGTTTATTATCTCGAGTGGTCCCATAGCAGAACTGGAGAAGAACATCAGGATTTTAAATACAACAAAATCACAACTTACAATTTATCGACCAGATTGAAAAATCGCAGAATGCTTTCCTAGATGTATTAGTTGCCATTATGGGAACAGAAATGCATATGTCTGTATACAGAAAACCCACAGACAGTAACAATGGTCTTCATTAATGGAATTTCTATCCAGAACCTCTAAAAGATCAGCTTCCTTTCTCTCAATTCATGAGGTTAAAGAGAATTACTTCAGATACTGTTAATCTCGCCAACAGACAGCAAACTTACAAAGATTGATTTCGCAATTATGGGTACCCTGATTCCGTTTTGTATAGCTCCACAAAGCATGTGAATTGCATCAACAGAGAAATATTAATGCAAAAGATGAAGAGTAAAAATCTCCAGAATGAGACAAACTGTTGTTTGCATGCCAATATTCACATAAGATTAAAGAGAGTCTCTCATCTGAAAATAATAAACCTTCATTGAAACATTCAGCCACAGGTAAATGCAATAACTGTATGCCTTGCAATAATGTCATCATTGGGAATACTGTTACTCCACCTCATAAAGGATTGAAGATCCCTCTCCGACACTCGGGAGATTGCAACAGAATAAATGTAATTTACTCCTTTAAGTGTCCATGCAGTCATTTATACGTGGGCAAAACTGAAAGAAAAATCAAATCCAGAATATCAGAACGTAAAAGAAACATTCAAAACGGTCACAAGAAATCCATTGTGGCCACACACTGGATGGAACATGGACACATCAGTCAATTGCAGTTTCAGATTTTGGAAATTGTCAACCATGATTCAGGAACCGACGATAATAATACCTTTTCCAAAGAGAAATAGTTTGGGCTAAGTTGCTGAACAACCTTGCATCCCAAGGGGATGAATGAGAGATTGGAGATGTCTTGTTTTCTTTAGGGGTCTTTGTTTGCAATTAAGACATTTTTCATTCATTCTGTTTAGTAAAAATTGTCTAGGTTAATCAAAAAATTTTGTGGCTAGGTAATCTTATACCACGTTGTATTTTTCCTAGCTAATCGTATGCCACAATTTATTTGTATTAGTTTAGGTTTAAGTTCTCTAGAGCATGTGCAGTGATGCTTATATCATTGTGGGCTAGTTCAGTTAACAATGTATGAAGCCTGAACACTCAACTGTTAATGAGTCATACATCGCATATGTGTTAGTGGAGCCCGTTTTGTAATTTTGACACTTGATTCTTCACCCTCAACAAGATGGCACCCGTTTGTTTTTTTGTATTTGGTTCATACTTTTTTCATTTCCGGGTGATTTACCCACACTTCCTGTTTCAGAATGATAACATTTTGCATCGCCTCACATTGAACACTGTAGGTTTCTTTAGCCAAGGTCTCCTGATACACTTGGGAAGTTCCTAACCTTTTATTCAAAAACTGTTTTTGGAAAGTGTTCATTATTAACGCACATTGAGGCTTCGATTATTTCCATATATTTCACTGCTTGTGTGTAGTCACAGTTCACCGTTCATGAATACTTGCAGTTGGATAGTGCAATTCACGTTAGTCATTGGTGCTAGCGGATTGCTTTATCTTGCACGTTTTATACTTTGCACAGAATTTTCATTAATGATTGGACATTTTTGTCTGGTTCACATATTGGATATTGATCAGGTAGGTGTCTTAGCACACTGTCACTTGGTGAAGTGCATTAGCGTTAATTTAATAGCAAACTTTATAGTTTTATTACATTGCTTGCTCTTTGTTTGCTTTCAAGTAATAGAATACAATTGGTTCTGCCGGGTGCAAAATATTTCTTTAAGTACTTAGACTACTCAAAAGTCTAAACATACAATGATAAAGGTGACATTTGGTGCTCAGTGCTATAGTGACTGTGTAATATATACAAAGGTGATTGGGGGAAGAAGGGTGGGGGAGCTGGCCAGAGAACACAATATTTCAAATCACTCTGCGGACTGAATGAATAAGTCTCATCGCAGGGTATCTCAACTGGTCCGCGGTTTAAATTGTCGACGTTTCAACCCAGGGTCTGCACTATTGGGGGGTCGGTGCAGGCCTTCATCAGGATTTGAACAGGAATTGGACAGCCTCTTAAGATTAAAATTGGCGATCAGGTTTGTGTTTGGGTGTATAGTGCCAAACGTGTGGCACACCCAACGGTGAAGACTCACCTAAGAAAGCCCAGGCGGGCTCATGGGGTATGGCACCATTAAGTTCACTCTCAATGATGGGGCTGGTATCCTAGCAGGAGCCTGGGGTCTCCTTCTTATAGTAAAGCTAGGTGTGAAAATTGGTGCAATACTTACTCTCCCTTTCATTTGGCTACCATTTCATAGTCATGATCAGTGCTGTTCAGGATAAAACTCACCTAAATTCAATTTGTAGTGAGGCTGTGTGATTTCAGTCTCAACATGGGATCTGTTGGGAAACAGAATAATGGCGTTTTAAGATCCATCCTAATATTAATATCTTGGGGCATATTATCAAGGGGGTTTATCTCCGCTTTTTTGGCTTTAAAAGCCAAGAAAGCAGAGATAAAATTATCTCCCTATTACCTAGCTGTCGCTAACACCAGTTAGCGACAGCTAGTAGGAGATAGCGACCATCTTGGGCCCCACTTTGCATGTCAGTGATATTTATCAATAATGACATGCAAAGTGGGCGTGCCAAGATGTTAGCGACTGGAATCAGTCGCTAACATCGCTATCTCCTATTACCAACTAAGCGCTAATATCTCCAAAAGCTAACACCTGACCTGAGCAGTTCTTAGCCATGTTATCCAATGGGAGGTGGATAACATGGCTAAGAGCATTAGCTTGGTAATGCATGAATATCGCGGACTTTTCAGCGATATTCATGCATTGCGGCCGATTTTTATCGCATTTGCGCTAAACCTTGGTAATACCAAGGTTTATCTGCGATAAAAATCGCCGCAGCTCAGCGGTAAAAATATTGCCGCTAAGCCAACATAGCGATAATTATCGCTAGTTGTTGGTAATATGCCCCCTTATTCTTGGGAAGTCCTTGTTACATGCGATTTGCTCACCTTTCCTTAGTAGATCGTGGCATACACATTCCTCCTGCCGCTGTAGCGCTTGGATCCGCTTTGCAGCCGGTCAGGGAAAGTACTAGATAAATCCAGTTTACTGTGCGCGAGGACGTTCCGCAATGCAAACACTTTTGCGGTTGCCAAGCAACCACCGCGGGGTGACGTGGCCGATTCCACATTCGTTAGCTTATCGGGATGAGAATGAGGCCAACCCGTGTTCGCGGCTGCTGTCCGCTTTAGTATGTATATGTTGTGGTGTAATGAGAAAATAGCGCCTGAATTGTGCTATGTTTGGAAATAATTCATTCAAAAACAAGCAGGAGCTTAGAGGGTAACTAACGTTCTTAGTGGTTAGTATACATATGTATGAGTTCCCCCCTATAAATCTACATGAAACATGGGATACTGCATTTGTACACTCCCCAGAACATGTATTTATATCCAGGGTTTATAATATTCCATACGTAGTTCATGAACACATTGGCAATATGAGAATAGGAACTGAATTCTTTACATTCAGGCATGGATTGTGCTCTTTATTAATAAACTTTTTGCATAAAACCACCTTCTGGACACACTGGGAACCCAATAATACAGCAGGATGGATCCCTTTGTGTTTATAATTGGATTATGCCCTCGGAACATCTTTATTAATAAACAATTTGCCGAAAAGCAAGAATGATTCTGCGACCCTCGTAATCGGTTTGTGCACACTCAGAAATTTTATGGACACGATACCGGAACAAATTTATGCTCCCGCATTTATATACTCTCGTACCTTTTTTTCAATGAGTTAACCAATTCTAGGTCACGAGTTTATATATTTCTGAACATTACGATGGATGCATTTCATTTATCTGCGTTACGAGGTATAAAGTTTTGTCAGTTTCGTGAAACGAGATTATTAGCCGATATCTCGCGAGAACTTTTCTCGTTGGGGCATGTTACATTGAGGGTAAAGGATGACTGCCCAATTCAATATGGTGGCCGCGGTTTAACAGGAGAACACGCCGTGTAGTATATATAAATACATCATTCCTCCTCGAACCACGCAGGGGCTGAGATACGACCCGTTACCTTCCACCATTCCGGTAAGGAGTAGGGGTTCTGGTATTCCGTCGTGTCTTGAAAATTTAAAATGGGTATAGTTCAATGGAAACGGGCAGTTTCTAGCATATTGGTGAAGCACTAAGAGGGTTGCAAAGTCGGTATCCATACAATACGATAGAGACACAAGGGCATTTTAGACTTGTGAGCACTTGATTAACATTGAAAAAACAAGCTGTGCTCTGAATTTGTACTTTTTAACTGAAGAGGTATGATGAGAGGCTAATTTATGTCCATGCCAAATGCCCTACCCTTGTACAGCAGTTTTGGTGATGACTCTGTAAACGAGAGGTTTAAGTCAAACCTTTGGAAAGTAAATTATTAAGTACTTCACAAACATGACAGCAAAAGCAATGTTGTATCGTTTGCAGAAAATTGAAGGGGAAGATGGAATAATCGATTTCTGGCGGTTTTTCATTTTATGAGATCTGCACCTCCTCGGCTGGTAGGAGCACCTATTGCCGTACGAGGGTAATTATCATGAAGCTATATGCGAGAGATTGGAAGTGGGCATGAACTATGTAAGCAGGTTCATTACAAAAGTGTGTTTTATGTGTCATTTCAGTTGTGAAGACTTATCGGTCCATATGCAGTGGCTTTAATATACATGACGCCCTGAAGAAATTGCCTAAAATTCGATTGGCAATGAAACATGTCGGCAAGTGAAGTAGTATTGGTTAGATAGGTGACAACCAAGACTACTTTTTCCTTTTTAACCCCATACCCAACACAAGAGACAGAATAAAATTGCATATCTGTGTTAGCATGTGTGTTTTTATGTGTTGTCTGACACTTTATTGGTCACTTTTTTTGTCTGTTTTCACTGCATCTTTTCACAAACTCTTCTTGTTGAGTTCCTGGACACTATTCTTTTCTTCTTCAGCTTGATGGTGCCAATGATGATAACAGGGCTATCCTGGCGAGTACCAGCCAGGTTCCCGATGGTGGTGCGCCCGTGAGGTGCCATCTTGCTCTCACACACTTTTTTTCGTTTTAGCACATCACAATTTGACACGAAAGTGTGTGTGGTATGAGTGGTCTCACAACTGTTTTTTAGCTATTGGGAACCAGGCGAATGTTTAAAGGAGGCAGAATCCTAGGATATACCAACTACCCCATTAGTTAGTGAAAGGGGAGTAAGGTTTGCAAATATAATGCAACAAATGGTATATCCCAAACAAAGGTAAACTTTATAAGTGCCTATGTAGTCTAGGTCTTTGTTGTACTAGTTGGAAATAATTCATTACAAAAAATCCAAAGCATCCCGCCGTGCATGAGACCGTCCTCCATGTGGAACGCGTCATTCCGGTAGTCAGGGAATCAACGGAGCATCGCTATCTCAATCGCTGTTGTGCCGACATTAATAAAGCACAGGCCAGCGTTCCCCGGCTCTTTACTGCCTTTGTTCCAATTTGCAGTGGTACGGCAATGAATGGGGATCAGTTTGTGAATTACATTAATAAGCATTATATACAGTGAAGATAAAATTATGCAATTAGTGAAACTATGTACAGTGCAATACGGTACATATGTTAGTATGCCTTCAATAAATAACAAGACAGTATTCCTTTTCATACAATAAATAACACATATTTTGTTCTTCTTCAAAGCGGAATGCATCCCAAATGTAAAATGCATACAGATTCATTAACAGATATGGTTGCTAAATGCCTATTGCAGATATGCTATCCGCATTTGAATTATTGTATCCACGGTACATATCATAAGGTTAACTTAAAAAAGTACCCGTGGTATAGGTCTTATAATTGCATAACCTCATGTGTGATAAGCATTGTGGTGAGTTCATGATAATAAATATACATATTCTTAGATGTGAAAAAAGAAGAAAAACATTATATATACAGTTTAGGGCATTGACACATTGACTGAGAAATGGGATCAAATGATTACAGCTGTCCCATTTGTCTAGCAGTTTCCTCCATTTCGTTCAACTCTGTCTGTACTGAGTTATGAGAGTGGATCCATCTACACTTTTTGTAGTTTAAGGCCATCACGAGTGAGCCACCCCTAGAGTTGGGGCAGATTTTCTTTAAGACCCACCATTTCATGTTCTCTGGGGAATGGTTGTGTGATGAGGAATGTTTGACCATGGGTGCCCCCTGTTTTTTGCATCTTATTCTGCTCATATGTTGTAGGATTCTGGCTTTTGCTTTCTGGGTGGTTTGTCCAACATATATTAAGCCACAGGGGTCGAGAATAGCGTATATTACATGGGAACTGTTGCAGTTTGTGAAGTGCGGCAACTTGTAAGTTCTGTTGTTATATGTAAAGGCTGTTCCCTCACGGCACAGGTCACAGGCTTTACAGTGTCCACATTTGTGATGTCCAGTCACTGGTGGGAGGCCTAGGTAGCTTTTAGATCTTGTTCTTTAGGTGTTTCCAAGAAGGCTCTGACAACTGTATCCTTGATGTTTCTTCCCCCCTTAAAGGCGAACGTGGACTCTTGGACAGTATGTAACTCACTTGCCACCAAGTTCCAGTACTTCTTTATGATCTTTTTGATGTTGTTACTCTTAGTATTGAATGTTGTAACGCAAACAATATTGTTGGACTCCCTGGGTCTTTCCTTAACCTCAAGCAAATGGTCTCGGGGACAGTACCAAGCACGTTTTTGGCACGCTTCAATAGGCCAGTTGTGTATCCTCTTTCTCGCAGACTGGTTGTAAGAATTTCAGACTCTTTGTAAAAGTATTTTCTTCGGGAACAGTTTCTTTTTATCCTCAAGTACTGCCCATATGGCAAGTTATCCCTCAGGTTACGGGGATGATGTGAGCCTTACATAAGTAATGTGTTCCTTTCCATTGACTTACGGTAGAGGTCGCAGTATAGTAAGCCATCCTCAACGTGGAATGTTAAATCCAAAAAATCAATTGCTTCATTGTTGCTAGTCAGCGTAAATTGAATATCGCTGGTCCTTGTGTTGAGCCATTCATGGAAATCGATCAGTTCATTTGTGCTACCAGACCACACCATTATAACATCATCAATATATCTTTTCCAAAGCTCAATCTTATTGAGGTAAGGAATAGGATTCGAATGACTGTACAGGTGTTCCTCTTCGTAGTGGTCCATGAAAAGCTCGCTAGACTAGGAGCGTAAGTGGCTCCCATCGCCACTCCCTTGCATTGGAAAAAGAACTGTCTTTGGAACACAAAATAGTTATTTTTCATTGCGATCTCAAGCAATGAAATCAGAAAGTTCGTTGGGATCCAGTGTGGTCTGGGTCATCCATCCAGTGTGATCCTGATCACCTCCAAAGCTTTGTCCTGCGGGATCGATGTATACAGCGAGGACACATCCTGTGTTACCAACATTTGTGTTTGCAGTCAAAGGTTTGGCCTTCCAGTAGCTGTAAGATGTGTATGCTGTCCCTCACGAAAGATTTTGTTTCAGGGACTTAAGGTTGTAAAAAGTGGTCAATAAATTGGTTCAATAGTTCCAAGATTGAACCACACCCAGACACAATCGGCCTTCTCTATCCACTTGTGCACTTTCTGTAGGGTGTACTAAGTAGGAATCCTTGGTTCTTTTTTATTAAGGAATTCATATTCATGGCTACTCACAAATCCTTGTTGTAACCCACCTTGAGTTACCTCTTCTATCAGGATTTTGAGTTCTGGGGTTGGGTCCCTCGGGATTGGTTGGTAGCTCTACCGGACCCCCAGTTGAAGTTCTATCTCTTCTATATAGTCACTGGTATTCTGTATGACCGGCGCACCACCCTTATCGGCTGCTTTGATGATGATGGAATCATTCCTCCCTAGGGAATTAAGTGTAAGTTTTTCTTCTTTACCTGTGTTATACTGTATGTATTTTCTTGCATCAAAGAGTTGCATAGTTTCCTGGAGAACAATTTTTTCAAACGCTAGTATTTTTTCACTCATCAGGATTGCTGCGGTTGTGAATGTAGCTGACAAACAACAAGGGCACTCAGTAAGTCAGCAAAGGACTTCGGGTAACATACGTTATATCTAACAACAGTGGTCCCATGCTAGGTTAGGATTAAAAAATATAATAATATAGACACAATGGAACTATATTGGCTTAGAGTGATTTGTCCAGCCGGACAGTGATCACAGAAATTTTTACTATATATAATGAACGTAGCAACAGGTCTGAATGTGGTTGCTGCTGAAGTTGGGGTGTAGGTATTCTTAGCGAAAATGTACTTCAATCTTATTTTTCTGAAGAAACGTTTTAGTTCCAGTTTTATTTGAAACAATCTGGTATTACCGTTGGTACAAAAGATAGACCCCTTGCGAGGACATCCCTTTCAGTTTGAGACATAGTGTGGTCTGATAGATTGATTACCAGCCCCATCATTGAGAGTGAACTTAATGGTGCCATACCCTGTGAGCCCGCCTGGGCTTTCTTAGGTGAGTCTTCACCGCTTGGTGTGCCACACTAATGTCTTTTGGAACTATTCACCCGAACACAAACCTGATTGCCAATTTTAATCTTAACAGGCTGTCCAATTAATGTCCAAGTACTGATGAAGACCCGCACTGACCCCCCAATAGTGCAGACCCTGGGTTGAAACGTCGACAATTTAAACCGTGGACCAGTTGAGATAACTTGCGATGAGACTTATTCATTCAGTCCGCAGAGTGATTTGAAATATTGTGTTCACTGGGCACCTCCCCCACCCTTCTTCCCCCCAATCACCTTTGTATATATTACACAGTCACTACAGCACTGAGCACCAAATGTCACCTTTGTCACATGCTACGATGTATTTTTGACAGCCTTGCAATTGTAATTTTGGGTATTTTTATGAATGAAGCAATTTATAAAAGCTCTTAAATACCCTATACGGTTTGTGTGTGGATTACAATTAATTTGTCATTGTATGTATAGACTTTTGAGTAGTCTAAGTACTTAAAGAAATATTTCGCACTCAACAGAACCAATTGTATTCTATGGCATGATTACCCAGGTTCTGAGGAATACTGGGTTACCCCATTGTATTCAAAGTTTGTTTGCTTTCAGCATTCCCCCGATGAAGGGTCTTAGTGACCCGAAATGCATTGGGAGCTGTTGAATGTAGCGGAGACACTCACTTGTATAGTAAAGTGAAACATGCATCAATAGTGCTTTAAAATCCAAACATGTTATGTTATGCTAAGGTATTTGTAGAGCGCATCATTAATAAATAGACGGATGAGAATGGAAAAACTCATGAATACTCATTTCAATTGTATTTTGGATGAATTTAAGCTGCTTCTCTGCTTAAATCAGTCCATTTCTACAACCAGAAATGTCACTTCTTCCTCCTCTTATCATCCATAGGCCCCGGCAACCCTATCCCCCAGGGACGATAGGAGCAGTAGCACGGAGATCCCAACTCCCAGTACACTAAATTTCCATGCCTGCAAGAGTGCAGACAGTGATTACTTAAATTCCTTGCCCGAGCTCTTGCAGGCAAGGAATACAGCTTTTCTCCTGCCCACTGGGAGCAAATAAAAGCTGTTTCTGTCAGCCAGGAGTAAACGAATTGAGCCGGTATCCGCTGCGCTGTAAACAATGCAGGCAGGGAAGTCGGAAAGGGCTGCGGGAACCCTGGGACTACCCCGCTGCCCCATTCCCATCAATTGCTGTGAGTATCTCGGATGGACACTTTGGCACCAACAGAAACTGTTCTTCGGGGTCCCAGGAGCGTGTAAAAGGCTTGGGGAGGGGAGCCATGTGTACCCTCCCCTTAGAATAATATCCGGTCCCGGATGCTCGGAGAATGGGGCCGCATACTCTCACCCTTTAAAAATGGATATGTTTCAGGGGATGGGTTCACAGAGCCTGCAAAAGGCTCACTGGGGTCACGCACCACTCCCCTTAAAAATGAAACCGAACGCCATGGATGGGGTGCCTGGTGTATGTTAAAGGCTCCGGATGGGGACCCGTGCACTACCTCACCTTCAATATAAAATCTGCCCCGGGGGATGGGGTCCCCAGGGTCTAAAAGAATCCTGGGGAGGGTGGAGCACACTTCCTCCCCACTTAGGGGATGACCTTCCCACCAAGCCTAGGAATGCAGGGTATCGCAACTCTACTCTCTAGGTGTTTTTTGCACCTTATTTTCAGGCAGGGCACTGAGTCCCTGACTCCTGACTCGCTCTTCACTTTTGGGCTGAGTGGTCGCTCCCCTGCTTGGTATCGTTCTGCAGCGCTTTGCTTTCTAAACTGCCTCATATATATTGCCTACTGTCTGCCTTGGTTGCCGCTTTGATTGTATGCACTTTTGAATTGCCTGTGTTACTTTCACGCTGATTGCGCGTTTTCCCCCAAGCGCTCTGCTCTGCTCACCCCTCCGCCTCCATTTTGCTTGTTGTTGTCGTCCTCTGTAGCCCGCCCCGCCTCCCAGCTGAGCCGCCCTCCCACAGACTACAAACAGCGCTCCCTGACCTGGAAACGCTGTGACTCGCTCTTCGCTTTTGGGCTGAGTGGTCGCTCCCCTGCTTGGTATCGTTCTGCAGCGCTTTGCTTTCTAAACTGCCTCATATATATTGCCTACTGTCTGCCTTGGTTGCCGCTTTGATTGTATGCACTTTTGAATTGCCTGTGTTACTTTCACGCTGATTGGGCGTTTTCCCCCAATCGCTCTGCTCTGCTCACCCCTCCGCCTCCATTTTGCTTGTTGTTGTCGTCCTCTGTAGCCCGCCCCGCCTCCCAGCTGAGCCGCCCTCCCACAGACTACAAACAGCGCTCCCTGACCTGGAAACGCTGTGACTCGCTCTTCGCTTTTGGGCTGAGTGGTCGCTCCCCTGCTTGGTATCGTTCTGCAGCGCTTTGCTTTCTAAACTGCCTCATATATATTGCCTACTGTCTGCCTTGGTTGCCGCTTTGATTGTATGCACTTTTGAATTGCCTGTGTTACTTTCACGCTGATTGCGCGTTTTCCCCCAAGCGCTCTGCTCTGCTCACCCCTCCGCCTCCATTTTGCTTGTTGTTGTCGTCCTCTGTAGCCCGCCCCGCCTCCCAGCTGAGCCGCCCTCCCACAGACTACAAACAGCGCTCCCTGACCTGGAAACGCTGTGTCTCGCTCTTCGCTTTTGGGCTGAGTGGTCGCTCCCCTGCTTTGTATCGTTCTGCAGCGCTTTGCTTTCTAAACTGCCTCATATATATTGCCTACTGTCTGCCTTGGTTGCCGCTTTGATTGTATGCACTTTTGAATTGCCTGTGTTACTTTCACGCTGATTGCGCGTTTTCCCCCAAGCGCTCTGCTCTGCTCACCCCTCCGCCTCCATTTTGCTTGTTGTTGTCGTCCTCTGTAGCCCGCCCCGCCTCCCAGCTAAGCCGCCCTCCCACAGACTACAAACAGCGCTCCCTGACCTGGAAACGCTGTGACTCGCTCTTCACTTTTGGGCTGAGTGGTCGCTCCCCTGCTTGGTATCGTTCTGCAGCGCTTTGCTCTCTAAACTGCCAGATATATATTGCCTACTGTCTGCCTTGGTTGCCGCTTTGATTGTATGCACTTTTGAATTGCCTGTGTTACTTTCACGCTGATTGCGCGTTTTCCCCCAAGCGCTCTGCTCTGCTCACCCCTCCGCCTCCAGTTTGCTTGTTGTTGTCGTCCTCTGTAGCCCGCCCCGCCTCCCAGCTGAGCCGCCCTCGCCCCTCCCCCTCCACTTATGACAGTTGCTCCCGCGCGCAGCGTTTACGTGCAGCGATCGCGCCCCAGTCGCGCCGAAGGTGCGCCAAAGGTAAGCCCGTCGACGCCCGTCCGCGCCTGGACCGCGCCCAGCGCCAGACCCCCTGGCCCTCGCATTGCCCAGCCCTCCCGCATTTCCTACGATGCCACCACCCTCCTAGCCCTTAACCCCGGTCACCCCCCCAACTGCGTCCAAGCTTCTCCTGGACACACCCATGGACCTTTCTCATGCATCTCCTGCAAATTCATCGGCACCGACAACAACTCCGCTACGATCACACCACAGATTCCCGACCCCAACCACCTACAATGCATCTTGCTCAACACCCGATCGGTCCACAGGCACGCCATTGACCTCTGGAATCTACTAGACACCATCTCTCCGGACATCGCCTTCCTAACAGAAACATGGATGAACACCTCTTCCGCCCCAGACATCACCATCGCCATCCCAGAAGATTATAAGATCATACGCAAGGACCGTACCGGCCACACAGGAGGAGGAATCGCTATCGTCCATAAAAAATCCATCCACATCTCAACCAGCTCTGACATCAATCTCGCCATCTCTGAACACCTTCACTTCCAGATCCCCATCGACCCCAAGACCACACTCAGAGGCACCCTCCTTTACAGACCCCCAGGACTCCGCGCACAATTTAGTGAGGACATCACGGACTTCATCACTCCACACGCGCTCCCCTCCAAAGATTACATCCTTCTGGGAACCTCAATTTCCACCTTGAAAAGAACAACGACCACAACTCCACCAGCCTTTTGGACAACCTCGCCAACCTCGGACTTAAACAACTGGTCACTTCCCCCACCCACATCGCAGGCCACACACTCGACCCTATCTTCACCTCCAGCAATCATATCTCCTTCAGCCACACTACGGCTCTCCTCTGGACTGACCACAGCTGCGTTCACTTTACCTACAACAAGCCCAAACCCAACAACCAACCCCAACCAACTCTGCAAAGAAACTGGAACAAAATCACCATCGACCAGATCTCCTCAGCGCTTCTTCTAAACCCCCCAGCCCACTCCTCAAACCCCGACCAAGCCTCCACCAACCTCACCCTATGGTTATCCAACAGCGCCGACATCCTAGCACCACTGAAAAAACGACAAATCAAACTTGGCAGCAAGAAGGCCTCCTGGTTCAACGATGATGTTAAGAAGTCCAAGAAACTCCGCCGCTCCCTTGAGAAGGCCTGGAAAAAAGACCCAACCACCAGTACCAAGGACGCCTTCAAAAACGCCACCCGCATACACCACCAACTGATCCGAAAGGCCAAGAAAACCGCCTTCAAGGACCGACTAGATAGCAACGCCCACAACAGCAAGGAACTTTTCAACATCGTCAAGGAATTTACCAACCCCTCGGCCAACTCTAACGACATCACCCCCTCTCAAGCCCTCTGCGACTCCCTAGCCTCATTCTTCCACAACAAAATTGCAGACATCCACAACAGCTTCGACAACGAACCCGAAGACCAACCCACCCAACAATCTGGTGGACCTTCACCCCCCTCGAACATCCTTAATGACTGGAACCCAATCTCCACTGAGGACACCATCCGCCTGATGAACTCCATCCACTCAGGATCCCCCACAGACCCATGCCCCCACCACATCTTCATCAAAGCAGACTCCATCATAGCACCGCACCTCCGAGACGTCATCAACTGCTCCCTCAACTCCGCCACCTTCCCGGAAAGCTGGAAACACGCTGAACTCAGCGCCCTTCTGAAAAAACCCACAGCGGACCCCACCGAACTCAAAAACTACCGTCCCATCTCGCTCCTTCCATTCCCGGCCAAAGTCATCGAGAAAGCTGTCAACAACCAACTCGCCGCCTTCCTCGAAGCCAACAAATCCCTCGACTCCTCACAATCCGGCTTCCGAGCAAAACACAGCACGGAGACCGCCCTCATCGCAGCAACAGACGACATTCGAACTCTACAGGACAATGGAGACACAGTCGCCCTCATCCTCCTCGACCTCTCCGCAGCCTTCGACACAGTCTGCCATAGCACCCTTCTACAGCGCCTCAGAAACATCGGAATCCAAGGAAAAGCACTAGAATGGATCACCTCGTTCCTCACCGGAAGAACCCAGAGAGTCCGCCTACCACCATTCAAATCAAGAAGGCCTCCTGGTTCAACGATGATGTTAAGAAGTCCAAGAAACTCCGCCGCTCCCTTGAGAAGGCCTGGAAAAAAGACCCAACCACCAGTACCAAGGACGCCTTCAAAAACGCCACCCGCATACACCACCAACTGATCCGAAAGGCCAAGAAAACCGCCTTCAAGGACCGACTAGATAGCAACGCCCACAACAGCAAGGAACTTTTCAACATCGTCAAGGAATTTACCAACCCCTCGGCCAACTCTAACGACATCACCCCCTCTCAAGCCCTCTGCGACTCCCTAGCCTCATTCTTCCACAACAAAATTGCAGACATCCACAACAGCTTCGACAACGAACCCGAAGACCAACCCACCCAACAATCTGGTGGACCTTCACCCCCCTCGAACATCCTTAATGACTGGAACCCAATCTCCACTGAGGACACCATCCGCCTGATGAACTCCATCCACTCAGGATCCCCCACAGACCCATGCCCCCACCACATCTTCATCAAAGCAGACTCCATCATAGCACCGCACCTCCGAGACGTCATCAACTGCTCCCTCAACTCCGCCACCTTCCCGGAAAGCTGGAAACACGCTGAACTCAGCGCCCTTCTGAAAAAACCCACAGCGGACCCCACCGAACTCAAAAACTACCGTCCCATCTCGCTCCTTCCATTCCCGGCCAAAGTCATCGAGAAAGCTGTCAACAACCAACTCGCCGCCTTCCTCGAAGCCAACAAATCCCTCGACTCCTCACAATCCGGCTTCCGAGCAAAACACAGCACGGAGACCGCCCTCATCGCAGCAACAGACGACATTCGAACTCTACAGGACAATGGAGACACAGTCGCCCTCATCCTCCTCGACCTCTCCGCAGCCTTCGACACAGTCTGCCATAGCACCCTTCTACAGCGCCTCAGAAACATCGGAATCCAAGGAAAAGCACTAGAATGGATCACCTCGTTCCTCACCGGAAGAACCCAGAGAGTCCGCCTACCACCATTCAAATCAGAGGCCACTGAAGTCATCTGCGGCGTACCACAAGGATCTTCACTCAGCCCCACCCTTTTCAACGTATACATGAGCCCCCTCGCGGCCATCGCACGCCAACACAACCTCAACATCATCTCCTACGCGGATGACACTCAACTGATCCTATCACTCACCAATGACCCTAGCACCTCCAAAACTAACCTACACGAAGGAATGAAAGAAGTAGCCGAATGGATGAAAGACAGCCGTCTGAAACTGAACTCAGATAAAACAGAAGTCCTCATCTTAGGTACCTCCCCCTCTGCATGGGACGACTCTTGGTGGCCAGAAGCCCTTGGAAAAGCACCCATCCCGACAGACCACGCACGGAACCTGGGCGTCATCCTGGATTCCTCACTTTCGATGAACAGACAAGTCAACGCCATATCTTCATCCTGCTTCAACATTCTTCGCATGCTCAAAAAAGCATTTCGCTGGATCCCCACCGAAACTAGGAAAACGGTCACCCACGCTCTGGTCACGAGCCGACTGGACTGTGGAAACCCCCTCTACGCCGGTACCACCGCTAAACTTCAGAAAAAACTCCAACGAATCCAAAACGCCTCAGCCAGGCTCATATTAGACATCCCACGTAAAGAACATATCTCTGGTCACCTGAAAAACCTCCACTGGCTTCCCGTCAATAAGAGGATCACTTTCCGGCTCCTAACCCACGCACACAAAGCACTCTACGAAATCGGACCAGAATGCCTCAACACACGACTGTCCTTCTACACGCCCTCCCGCCAGCTACAATCATCCAACCAAGCCTTTGCCACTGTACCCCGCATCAACAAAACCACCATGGGAGGCAGATCCTTCTCCTACCTGGCAGCTAAAACCTGGAACTCACTTCCCACTTACCTTTGCCTTACCCAGAACCACCTAGCATTCAGAAAGCAACTTAAAACGTGGATATTTGACAAGTAACTCCCCACCCCTCCTCTAGCGCCTTGAGACCCTCTGGGTATGTAGCGCGCTATATAAATTCTTTGACTTGACTTGACTTGACTTGACTACAATGGCTGCCACCACCTCTTAGTTGATGTGGTGCCAGCCCATCAAATTTTTATCTAAAGACTCGTGAGCTCCTGGATCCTCCCCGGCATGAAATATCTATCTTTTTTAAACCTTAATTTCTGAACAACTACTGAATGGATTTACACCAAATCACAAAAAACACTTTCTGGATCAAGATCTAATTTACTGCCAAATTTGGTGTAATTCCATTCAGCAGTTTATGGGTATCGCTGCTCAAATTTCCTATGGAAAAATGTATGTGGAAAACTCATTTTGAATTCTAGTTGGACTTCTACCTATGGACAACCTACTGAGCAGCACTGTGTAGGAAGTGTTTTCTTGTCACTATCATTCCCTTAAAATGAATTCAGGGGCAAGTTAAACTCCAAATAGTCTTCCTTTAATGAATAACACACTTAAACTATAACTAAGAAACAGGAAATTAAATAAAAATGTTTATTTATAAAACTCAAGTCAAGTGCAACAAATTGGAATGATAACCACAAAGAATGAGAAAATAAATGCAACAGTACGTGACATGGACAGTGAAAACAATATGAACATTCCTAACATGGTCAGCAAGTTCCTAACATCTTAACACCCTATCACTACTTCTAAGCACTATTCTAAATTTATCTTATGCAGAAAATAGCAAGCCTATAAATTCAAAGGCCTCACTTATGAAAGGCACAAATAAATTGCAAAATGTGAAAGATATCGATTTGCAATTTCTTATTTAGAATGTATGGAAAGTTACCCTCCAGCGTCACTAAATAGTTGTTATTCAGTATTTCTAAATAAGGAATCGGTAAAACTGAATCGCAAATTGTGAATAGCTGTTGCAAATTACAAATGTTACCATGAATAAACCAGGAAGTAAAAAGACAGAGGGGCACATGCATCAAGTGATGTTGGAGTCGCAAATGGTGCAAATCGCAAAATTCAGCCGTTTGCGATTCCAAAATCACTTTTTGGGATGCATTAAACTTTTTTTTAGAAATCGCAATTTTTTGCGATTTCTAAAAATGCGATTGCATTTAAGGAATCGCATTTTTGCGATTCCTTAAATGCAATGCATGAATGTTTAAAAAAATGTGAATTTGCAAATAGGGGGAGCAAATTAACACGAGGGTGAACCTTGTGTTAATTTGCAAAATCTTTCATATATATGCTCAAAAAAGCATTTTTGAAAGTGTCATGTTACACACACACATGTCCTTTGGACATGTGTGTGTGAGACTTGCACTTAAAACAACATTTCAAGGGTGCAAGGGGGGGGGGGGTCCTTTGGACCCTCCTCAGCACCCTTGAAATCCATTAACAAATTGCGATTCGCAAAATGAAAATCGCAAAATGTTAATGCCTTCCCATTGATTCCTATGGGCCTTTTGGCTCATAGGAATCAATGGGAAGGTTTTCCTTAATTGCGATTCGCAAAATGTGAATTGCAATTAAGGAAAATTAAGAATTCGCATAAATATTAGCAATTTTTTGATGCATAGGAATTTGCGATTTCTAAATTACGATTCCTTAATTTTCGCAATTTAGGAATCGCAAATTCCTACAATGATGCATGTGGCCCAGAGTGTCTGTGTCTGCAGCAGAGTAGCACAGAGGTTCGTGCAGTAGGTGCTAACTAAAATTTGAGTGGATAATGGCATGCCAGGAAGGGACAAAGAATGCCTGCAGAAAAAGGTAGTGCAAGTTCAGTGATGCTGAACTTGTAATATTAGTTGAAGAGTGTGTGGCAGAAAAGGAAAAACCTTTTGGAAAGGATATACAAAAAATATATTTGGGTGCAAATCAGTGATCATATTATGCAACTGGAGTCACAATGCGTACCTCAGAAAAAGTGAGAAAGCGGTGGTATGACTTCCGATGGCGAATGAAGGAGAGGTTAGCAATAAGGCGAAGAGCTGCAACTGGCCGAGTACCGAAACTCTACCTGCTGCAATTGAAGAACTAATTGCACAACATTCCACAGATAAGCGTTTAGTGGTGTATCTACAACTGACACTTCGAGCACAGGAGTCACCGGAAGTGGTAAGTGCAAAGTTGTGTAATTATTATTGAATTATTGTCCTGAATTTTAATTTTTTTACATGATATTAATGTTAAAAATATGAATATCAAACTATCTACTGATATCACTATCTAATAGTAGATCAAAATGCAAATAAATGTATAATATTACAGAGACATACATGTATGTTGAAATACAGTAAAGTCAAATTATATTTTCATATTGTGTTTATTAGAAACAAGCTGTGATGTTACAGAAAGATTTTACTAATTTGATTCAATGTGAAGCACAAGTCTTTTAATCTCTTTTTTTGGTATAATAAGCATCTGTGATCTCTGATCTCTTCCTTCAGCTGAACGTAAGTTGCATTCCATCATTGCTTGTAAGTTGGGAGGGGGACCCTCATCACCATCATCTTCGTCATCAATTATTTATTGTGATAATCCCCCGCATTGTTTTGTTATGCTATATTGCGCACACAGCTTCTATTTTACATGCAGTCTCTGGTGTATACTGCCAAGCACCCCCTCCTTATTGTAGGCATAAAAAACCTGCTCTTCAATATCCCAAAGGGTCTTTCATTCGCATTCGTGAATTGTTTGGGCTTTGCATTATAAGGCATTTTCCTGGCAGACCTCAGCTGCAAATGAGGAGTTAAGATCCAAGAAAGAATGACATAAGCTCCATTGCCTGAAACAAAACAATAAAAAGTGGTAAATCTTAAGTACAGTGTGCATCTTCAATGGCATGTTACATACATTAAGTCCAGTTACCGAACAGATACCCATCTCCATGTCTCCTCAGGGTATTCAACTATAGAGTGCACAGTTGCGAAGGATGACAGAGTCATGAGCAGGAGTGTCCACTTCTATTTCTCTAACCCAGCTGTGTAGCACAGCTGGGTTAGAGAAAAGCTGTAGGCTTGCAGGCACTGTCTGATCGGCAGACCAGGTCGCTCAGACCAATCCTAGCGCTGCTCTCACAGCATCAGAGCAGCGTCTGGATTGGCTGGGGAGCCTGTGCTTTCCATGTGACTTCTGGGAGAGAAGCACCGAGGCAGGCGTCGGAGACAGCGACAGGTAAGTATTTTTTATTTTAATATTTTACCCTAAATCCCTGTTTTTGCCTCCGCCCCCCACCTTCATTTTGCAGCAGCCACCACTGGTCATGACTGCTCCCTGGGTAACAGGCAACAATGTCCTTTATAATAAATATAAGCGGCATTATGCAACACTTGAATGTTGTGTGAGTGCTGATGCTTTCTGTTTCTCTCGAGGAACTCAGTTGCTAAGTGTGGAATAATAGGTATGTGTGGGTCACATCCAAGGAAATTGGACAATTGTGCAGTTTGGTGAAAAACTTATTTAGTAGACTTCAAATGAACATGGTATTTGGAGAAAAAAATATGGACATTGATTTTTGTAGATCATTACTTTTAAAAAATGTTCACAAAAACCCTGGACAACACTTCCTGGGAAACATCACCAGAAAATGCAACAGTATTTCGGTAACTCCCTAACGCAAGGGTATGTAGGAAACATAAAACCTGAATGTGCTTTGGGATGGCTTGACTGCGTCCAGTGGGCCTTGCAAGCATTGGCGCCAGGTCATTCATGATATCAATATGACAGCCTTGCTAAGTCTCCATGTCACATAAATCTCCTCCTCAGTGTTATGAAATAAAGTTATTTTGCCTGTAAATGCGCTCATGTCTCTTTCTCCTCCTACGTAGAGCTCTCAGCACACCATCGCATAGAGTGCTGCCAATTGTGGGTGTTAGGCCTGAAGTAAGCTGCCCTTTTATACCTGCCACCTGCTTTCACTTGGTAGTAATTTGCACATGCTACTTGCCTTTTTTTTTTATAAAAGAGGAATCACAGTTTGCGAATGTTTGATACATAGGAATAATGATTTTCTAATTCCGATTCCTCTTTAAGGAGTCGCTTAACTGTTCTCTATTTAGTGATTCCTTATTTATTGGGTTTCATGTGCAATGGTAGGGAATGTTTCTTTTTACCCTTTTGTGGATAAGGATTCTGAAGTAAGCCCACACAACCACAAATGATGGGACAGATGTTATTTATTAGCCATTAGTCACAAGAGCTCCCAGGAACTGACAGACAGGAATCCTAGGACAGTATTCAAAGTTAAACATTCTGTATCCATAGGAATGGAGATGACCAGGTAATGTTCTGATAAAACATAGACATAGAAGATGGAAACTAGATTACTACAATATTTCCCTTCTTTCACAAAAATTAAAACCTAAGAATTTAAAGATGAATAAAAAACACAAAAGGAAGAAACTACAGAAATAAGATAAAGAAGATGAGAAGAATAAAACATCATAAAGAAAAGAAGAAGAATCATACAGCATGTACATTTTAAAGTTCCAATAAAAACTAATTACATCCAAAAACTATATAGCATTAGTATTAGAAATAACATTCAAAAACTACATAGCATTCCAAAACTACATGTCCATGCGTTTAGGAGAAACCCTAATCCTACTGCTCCTCCTAGGAGGAACATAAACCAACTTAGAATCATTTTTATCAGCAATTTCAACTTCTGTATTTTTCCCTCTGGTAGCACACCCCAGCTGAGAAACAACCTTCTTGGGCAATTTATGGACACGAGCAAGATTCCACCAGTTTTTGCCATTAACCCTCACTGCAAATTTAGTAACAGCATCAACTTGAACAGGTGAACCAAATTTAGATAAGCCTTTAGGAACATTATGTGGTGATTTGATCTTATCCCAGTCACCAACCTTTATGTTGGACACAAAGTCTCTCTGAATGATAGTTTTCTGATGACTTTTAACAACTTGTCCTCCTTGATGCCTATTTACATTCATATCAGTATGAGATTGATTATTTGTTAAAACACTCTCCTGAGTTGACTTATTCTGTAAAGAGGAACCCCATTCTCTCATCCAAGCTGGACACAGATGGAATGAAGCCTCTCTTCCTCTTAAAAGTTTGAACGGACTTGAACCAGCGGTTGCATTCGGAGTTGTTCTATGTGCCCATAACATACTTTGGACAGCCTCCTTAATGTTTAGATCAGAAGAGACTCCACCAAAATACGGTTATTCCTCTCAATAAAGCCATTAGCTTGTGGATGATAAAGCGCCACCCTCTTGTGAACAATACCCGATTGAGACAGGAAGACAGACATTTCCTTTGAAGTAAACTGAACTCCATTATCTAAAACGATCTCTTTCGGAAAACCCTCCCTAGCAAATAGACTTTGAAAGAATTTGATAACCTCATTAGAATTAGGATCAGACATGAAATGGACCTCCCACCATTTGCTAAAGTAGTCAGCCACAACCAATGCAAATTTACATTTGTTAGGTAATATGTTGAATGGACCCACGAAATCCACCGCCAATTTCAACCATGGACCATCAGGCAACACCACATGTTGAATCGGAGGGGAAACAATCTTAACTACTTTATCACTTGAATTGCAGATAAAACAATCCTCTACAATAGAAGTGATCTGTTGGTCCATAGAGGGCCACCAGTAAAAATTACGAATTATTTTCTTTGTGTTAGTCTGCCCCAAATGTCCTTCATGTCCAAAGTTAATTATAGCAGACCTTAGTTTCTCTGGAGGTACAAATTTCTCACCCCTCATAATCATACCGCCTCCTTCAACAGTTAACTCATCATCAACTTTTGCAAAAGGATGAAGTTCTTTTCCCAGTAAATTTTCTTTAGGCCAACCAGTGATAATGTAATGTTTGACTCTCTTCAAAACATTACCCTGCTCCATAGCAGCAAACCATTCATTCTCAGAGAAACAACCAACTAAACATGCATCCATAGCAGCAATCAAGCAATCTTCATCTTTGTTTTCTTTGAAATCATTTTTAGTCATAGGTACTGGGAATCTTGACGAGAAATCTGCACGAGTATTCTTTCCAACTGGTATGTGCACAACTTGAAAGCTATACTGTGAAAGTTTGCTACTAAGTCTTGCTATACGCGGTGTATGATCTTTTACAACCTTGCCTTGCAGAATGGGAATCAACGGTTTGTGATCAGTTAGAAGATTGAAATTCCTACCCAACAAAAAACATTTAAAGCTCTCAATTGCCCAACAACAAGCCAAGAGTT
The DNA here is from genome assembly GCF_964263255.1 of Lissotriton vulgaris. NCBI lineage: Eukaryota > Metazoa > Chordata > Amphibia > Caudata > Salamandridae > Lissotriton > Lissotriton vulgaris. The sequence goes on from NC_141691.1 coordinate 137,945,587, forward strand.
CACGCTCAATTACCGAATAGTTCTTTTCACTAGGTCTCAAGCCCGTGACGCAAAGCCAACAGTAGATTCTTTTCCGTCTTTCACTTGTGAAATCATACCACCTAAGCCATACAAACTCGCATCGACTGACACAGTACATTTTATATTAGGATCAAAAGGTGTTAAAATGTTACATGATCCTAATTCGATTTTTAAATTCTTGAACTCCCTTTCACAGATGTCATCCCAATTGAAAATTGCCCTTTTTTTAAGCAAGTCTCTCATATGTGCAGTCTTCATAGAGAAGCTGGGAATACATTTTGAATAAAACTCGCACATTCCCAGAAAAGAGGAAACCTTCTCTTTTGTAGTCGGACTTGGAGCATCTACAATTGCTTGTATCAAACCCTCCCTTGGTACTATACCTGCTCCTGAAATCTGATGTTCTAAATATTCAATTGATTGCACACCAAAAATGCATTTAAGCTTATTTGCCACAGTGCCATTCTGCTCTAGTCTTTCCAACATTTTAGACACATTAGAATCATGTTGAATTTTAGTTTTCCCAGCTACTAGGATGTCATCCTGGTAAACAACAGTTTCCATAACACCTTGCAAAACCTTCTCCATAACCCGTTGAAAGACTGAAGCTGCACTAGCTAGGCCAAATGGCATTCTCTTAAATTGAAATGTCCCACTAGGAGAAACAAAAGCTGTGATGTGTTTACAAGAGGGATCTAATTGCACCTGGTGATAAGCCGAAGCTAAATCAATTTTTGAAAAATATCTAGACCCCGCAAACTTAGAAAGAATGTCATCTATGCGAGGCAAAGGATGGGAATCTATCCAAATTTCACTATTGACACTGCGAAGATCAATACAGACTCTCAAACTACAATTGGGTTTGCGTCTGACAACCAAGGGAGATAACCAAAGAGAAGACTCAATGGGTTCAATAGCTCCGGATTCACACATTTTCCTGAGCTCATTAGCCAAATCATCCCTGACACTATGAGGTACCGTCCGTAACTTATGTTTGATAGGGATTGCACCTTCTTTTAACCTTATTAAATGTTTAAAACCTGAAATGCATCCTAAACCATCCCCAAATACCTTTGGGAACCTATCAAACCATGAACCACAAGTATCCTCTAACTCACCATCCTCAACCACAGAAACTTAATCTTTCGTGCCAGGTCTAAGTTGCATTTTGAACAGGCCTTGGTGGTACCAACCAAGAATATTGAGTCCTCTTTTAGCTACATAGACTTTACCTTCAATAGTTCTAACGTAGCTTCAAAGAAACCTGACAATTCTATTTGCCTACCCTCATAAGAGAGTGGTCTCCTGTCAGGTGGGTAAAGTGACCTTTCCTTCCATGTCTTTTCAAATAACTCATCAGTTATCATCGTTATACGTGCCCCTGAATCAACCAAAAGATCTAAAGGTTTATTGTCTACGGGGGCGCTATAGAGCGCGCAAGCAGAATGGCCGTACTCATGTGAGGCTCCTGCTGCCAGGATAACTATCCGTCATTTATCCTTCCTTCGCCACCGCCTTTGCCCTTCCTGACCCCTCTAGAGCGGAGTATCAACAGATTGGCAGCCTCGGTGAAAATCTCGACGAATTGCGATTTGCCGTTCTGAAGATACAACAGCCAGAATCTGGGACCGGAGCTGCGCTCTAAGTTGGCTGGTGAGGCTGGCGGGATCGGCGGCCTACGTTAGGCCGAGGCGCACCACGAGGCGCCAAGGCCCTTACGAGTCTCCTTTAAGTAAACAGCTCCCTGGACGCACCGAGCCCTTGGGGGTCGCTCAGACCATACCGGGGAGAAGGGGAAGCTGCGTTTGCAGCTAGGAGTCGCATGCTGGTTGCCTGCTTACGGAATTACTGCTGGCTGCATAGAAACGCAGTGTGAGGTGTAGGACGTGCAGACACGGAGAGGGGCGGCCATTTCCAGTGATCTTCGAGAGCCACAGCGGCAGAGCAACTCAGAGGTATTTGGGGGCTGAGTGGGGGCCCTGGGAGGTAGGAACGGCAGCCTGCTTCACCCGACCGATTGCCGCCTCCCCGCCCCGTCCCGCAACAGAGACTGCAGCTTGTGAATAAGAAGTGGCATGTTGCCGCCCCTCCCCCCCGCCCCCCTCGAGCTCAGAGATACGAGGCTTATGAAGCGAGGAGTCTTTACTCGTTGTCTAGGGGTTTGAGGTCGCCCGGCCCTTTGAAAGTCCTGGTGCAATAAACACCCTTGACCATCCTACTGCCCTGGCTACCTGCCTGTGTTGGGATCATTTTACCACGAGGGTATCTTGACTTTGTGCTCACCACTGCTGCACAGACACTTTGCCTACCCACAGCCATTGGTGCACTAACTAGCAGAGCAACAGGACAAGGGGCAATCATTGATGGACTCTGACTCAGGCCCGATTCGTGACTCTCGTGGGCAGCGTCTCTCGCCAGCTGCGTCAAGCCCCTACAAAAGGCCCACCATGGGAAAGCCAGATCATCGTCAACCCAAATTGTCGTTTGACCCTCTCGCGACCAAGAAGGGACTACGGAGCACGCAGGAGGCAGGATCCTCCCAGACCAACCCGATATCCGACATTGGCGCCAACTCCGTCACAGCCGACCTGCAGCAGAAGATGCAAGAAAGGAGGCAAGGCTTCGCCACCATAGTGGACAAAGTGAACAGGATGTCCTCCAGAATTGATGCAATGGTACAAAAAAATGACGTCCACGAAGAGCGCATCTCTGCAACTGAACGGCACATTTCAGACAATGATGACACCACGGCCTCTCACACGACACAACTCTCAAGAATGGATACTGTTCTAGTCATAGCGGCTAAGAATGAGGAGTTGGAAGCCCGCAGTCGCCGAAATAATATCTGCTTTATAGGTGTGCCGGAGTCCACCAACACAGGTCGTATGGAGGAATATGTGGAGAAGATACTCATAGCTGCGATTGGTCCTGAGGCGGTCGCCAAACAGTTTATTGTAGAGAGAGCGCATCGGTCACTGGGGCCGCGACCTAATCCTGGAGCCCCGCCGCGTCCCATTATTGCGAGACTCCTTAACTATCGAGATCGAGATGCTGCACTGAAGGCGGCGCACGCCAACCGCACCCTCGCATGCGAAGGGGTCTCCTTCTCCATTTATCCTGATTTCACCCCTGTGGTGCAAGAACAGCGTCGAAAATTCCTGGACATAAAGAAAAAACTCAGAGCGCTGCAAGTGGATTATGCACTACTGTACCCTGCTAAATTGAGAGTGACACATCAAGCTAAACAACACTTCTTTACTAATTCACAACAGGTGGAGGACTTCGTGAAAAATTTGAAGCGCGACCGCGCTGGGGACAGGCGTAATGGAGATGATAGGCAGGATGATTTCCATTCGGCGAATGAAGACGAATAATTCTCGACATTTCCTGTCTGGGCTATATTTCACTTTGGAATTCTACCTCTCAGAACCGCTGGCAGGACTACTGTAAATGGAGCCTTGATGCCAGCTGGAGGTCATTGGACGGACATCGGACTACTGGTGGTAAAGTATTCCAGGCACCCCCCCCCCCATTACCACGAGTCCGCCCCAATGTGGTCAAACAGGACGAGGGGCGAGGTGTGGGGGGTGGTATTGTGCGCAACTAGACCGCACCCCGAAGGGAATACCCCATTGCACTTGTTGACTCTGTTCCAAATGTTGGATGGTTCTGTAATTGCTAAGGGTGGGGGGAGGGGAAGGGTTACTGGCAAGTTGGGGTTGCTTCAGTGGGAGGAGGGTGGAACCGCGCTTTCTAGAGCAATGTGGCACTTTGGTGCGCTATTATTTGCCTATTTTGGTTTACTTGCGACAATGCATGCAATTGTTTGTTTGAACTGCATAGTTTTGAACTTTCATTACACAACACTCTTTGCATGCGGTGACTCTATTTCACATGCGCATAGTTCTTGCAACCTGATAAGGGTACGAGCATATTGGATTGTGTGGCATGGCTGGGAGGAGGGGAGGTTATACCTGGCACAACGATATGTAGAAATTTTTACAATGTATACTATTGTGTTCTCTGGGACTCTGCTATGTTTGATGCGACCTGCTGCTTCGATTGCATTTGTTTGTTCGCTTGCATCTAGACCGCGCTTGTTGGGGTTGTTGCTCAATAGGGGAGGGGGGATCGTTTTGTTTTTTACTTATATAACACTGTTTGGCACGAAACCTACTGAAGAGTTGCTAGACCTTGACACATCAGGACTTTCTAATAGTACACGAGACGGGAGTCTCACACTGCAAGTTACACTCACAAGAGTTAGGCTACTGTTGTACACCGGAGCGAATACTCAAACACGATGCAGAGTGATGGATTTCGGCCACTGGCACGTGCTCCCTCGCGAAATGAGATCATATACTACCAATGGGTGACACTGCCTTAAACATTATGACATGGAATGTACGAGGCTTGGGGGACCCCCGGAAGCGTAGGCAAATACTGGCGTACCTAGATCACCACTCAATACACATAGCCTTCCTCCAGGAAACCCACTTCAGGAAGCAGAATGCTCACCCCTTTGCCAGTAGGTGGGCGACCCATACTGTATTCTCGTCTTTTTCGACCTACGCTAGAGGTACAGCAATCTTGGTTAAAAGAGGCACACCCTTTACCTTGGCTGGAACCAAGATAGATTCTCAAAGGCGTTATTGCATGATGTGGGGCAGACTGGGACACATGGCAGTCACACTGGTATGTTGCTATGGCCCCAACATTGATGACCCGGGATTCTTCACTGAGCTATGGGCGGCAATCGTGGGAACAGGACCCCATCACCTGATTTGGGGAGGAGATTTTAACACCACAATAGACCCGACCTTGGACAGGTCACCCGGCTCCACAACACTACACTAAGGCACGTGCAGAACTGCGCGCGACAGTCACAGATCATAGCTTGATTGACGCCTGGAGACAACAACACATTAATACACAGGAAGGCACACACTTTACAGCTCAGGCGCGCTCATGGGCCAGACTTGACTATATTTTCCTAACATCGCAGCTCTATACCTCACTTGTCAATGCGCAACACCTCCCCAGAACATATTCAGACCACTCCCCTGTGAAACTTACACTGCGCTCAGCGGACCTAGGCCCTCCCACGACGGCTTGGCGGATGCAACCTACGATGTTGCTGGACGCCACCTTTCAGGAAGAACTAAGGGAGGAATGTTTAGATTTTTTCAGAAGGAATAAAGATTCAGTTAGAGATGTGGAGACTATCTGGGATGCATTCAAGGTAACACTAAGAGGGATCTGCATCGCGAAAGGTGCTGGGGCTTTGAAGGCAATTGTTGCCCGGATAAAGGCGCTGGAAAAAGACCTTAAACTCTTGGAGGTGACACTGGCCACTGCTCCCACTGATGCTGCGCTCCTGCAGGTGCGAGAAAAAATTTCTAAATATACTATGGAGGCTACAAGAGAATCGAAATTTAGAGGGAAGTACTGGGCCGCTCGCCATTATGGCGAGGGTGAAAGACCAGGGAAAGCCTTGGCCTCCACGATAAAACTAGCTCGCACACCCAATGTCATACTGGAACTCGAAGATCCAGATGGCCTAGTGGTTCGCGACACTGCACAAATCCTTAATTCCTTCGTGACGCATTACAGCACATTATACGACACTTCTAGAGTAGGTACACTTCGACTGCAAGACTATCTAGCTGACATATCCCTTAGATGGCTTAGTGACATGCAACGGGCCTTTCTTAGTGCACCATTCAAGCTGGATGCAGTTCGGGAGGCGATTATGGGCATGAGGTCGGGGAAGGCCGCGGGGTTGGACGGTATCCCGATAGAATTCTATTAAACTTACATTGAATTTATGGCCCCAGTGCTTCGCGAGGTCTATGAGGATGCCCTAGAGGTAGGCCATCTGCCACCATCTATGAGAGTTGCACTCATCACTTTGCTGCTCAAATCCGGCAAACCTGCGACTAAATGTGACTCTTATCGCCCGCTCTCATTACTTAATTGCGATGTTAAGGTGCTTGCTAAGCTTATTGCTAACCGTATCTCCCTCCTCCTTCCCACCCTGATATTACCTGACCAATCCGGATTTGTGCCTGGCAGGGCTACCTCACACAATCTGCGAACCTTCTTCTCGGTCCTTAACTCAGTGCACGAGGACCTACCAAGGGCGGCTGTCTTCCTTGACGCCACTAAGGCGTTTGATTCCCTTGAATGGGATTATGTATTTCAAGTACTAGAGAGAATGGGCTTTCCGGTGATCTTCATTTCCTGGATTCGGCTCCTTTACGAACGGCCTGTCGCCAGGGTGCTCATCAATGGCAAACTATCTGAGGAATTCCCCATCACCAGGGGAACCAGACAGGGCTGCCCCCTCTCACCACTCTTGTTCGCGATTGCTACAGAACCTTTGGCTGCCAAACTCTGCCAGCAGCATAATGACAAGGCATTGAGGTGCTTACAACGGCAAATATTGCTATCAATGTATGCGGATGACATCACCTTGTATATACGAGATCCCAGCGAAAACTTAAACCTCATCCTTAGAGAATTCATACAATTTGGTCGACTCTCCGGCGTCCAAATTAACTGGGGTAAATCCTGCATTTTCCCGCTCACAACCTCCACAACGCGCTTTGAACTAGATTATCCCATTAACTGGAGTGACGGAGATTTCAAATACCTAGGCATCCATATTGAAAGAGATAGGGATGAGCTGCTTCGAGCCAACTACGGTACCACTATGAATCGCATTATTGACAACGTTACACAATGGATTGCCTTGCCCCTTTCGATGGCAGGTAGAACATCCTTGATTAAAATGGTGATCCTCCCACAACTTCTCTACCTTTTTTTGAATATCCCATTTTATCCGGGCAGATCATTTTTCCAACAGCTTCGGTCAGAACTCATTAAACTCGTATGGGGCGGAAAGTCCCCACGGTTACGTTGGGACACCCTGATTCGGCCTTATACTCAAGGTGGATTTGGAGTACCTGATTTCGAACTATATTATCAAGCAGCTCAAGCTCATTATGCATACTACTGGCTGCAGCAACCTAGATATATGCCTCAACTAGCTGCCGAGCACTGGTTGGCCCATCCTATCCCTATAGAGGGCGCGCTCTACTCTGTAGTACCTGGCAGGGATAAAACACCCACAACTGTGATGAGCACAGTCACGGCTTGGGCCCGACTGGCTACTAGACTCGAAGCCGCAATGCTCTATGCGCCGCTGTTGCCTCTGGCCTACCACCGGATATGCCCTTATTGCAGGAAGGGGGTTTTCGCAAATTGCTACACAGGATTCACGTAGAGACTTGGGGCGACCTGTACCACGAGGGCACGTTTCGCTCTATGGAGCATTTATATGCAGGCATACAACCATCCCCACTTGACATTTTTCTATATATTAGGCTCCATCAAGGACTTAAAACACTAACACCTGACTTTCCTAGTGAGCCTGATGCCTTGGTCCCCCTGCAGCTCATACTCCAAACGGACAACCATTGCAAACTAGTGTCGACTATTTACAGAACGGTGCATACACAAGTAGACTATCAACCTTTGGCAGCCAGGCAGAAATGGGACCTAGAGCTAGATAGGCCCCTCACAGATAAGCAATGGGTGTTCTGCCTCCAGCAAACTGAACGCATATCTGCTAGCAGTCGGCATAGAATCATACACTATACGTTCCTACATCGAATGTATTATACCCCTGCCCGTATGTGTAGACTCCAGCTCCGCACTACTGACAATTGTGACAGATGCCATGCTCCCGGGGCTGACTTCCTGCACCTTGCGTGGACATGCGACTCGGTACAGCACTACTGGATTCAAGTACTCGAGGCACTGTCCAAAATGACTCACACTTGATAACCCCCGCCCCTGTGCTGACACTGTTGGGGTACGTTGAACCCATACCGGCGACATACCGCAAATTTGTTGCCTTAGCCCTCCTGGTAGCAAAAAGAAGAGTTGCATGTCAATGAGGCAGAGGCAGGGCCCCTAAATTCAAAGAATGGCTACATGACTTAACATATTGCCAGGAGCAATTAAACACATATTCTGACTTGTTGCCTACTACTTCACGGCCCAGTGATATATGGGCCCCTTTCCGGTGCTACCTTTCTCAAGAACATGCTGACGACGTAGAGGGACCCCCCTCCCCCCCTCCCCCTTTCCCAACACCTCATCTGAATAATCCCCACTGTATGAATAGGCATTAGATGTAAGGATACTACCTGAGATGACGGGAAACCACTGAGTGCAAATCCCTTGGGAGATGAGAGGAGGATGCTATGACCAAACATCCCACCTTCCCATTGCAAGGCCTCTTCCCTATTCTCTGCATACTTGTGCCACTCTCTATTGCGAAGTATGGTTGGATTTGTTATGGAGGAAGATTGCATAGGATGGCCCTTGGAGAGGATTAGCCCATTGATTATTGCATTATTGAAATGACTGCCGCTCTCACTGCATTGCCATATTGTGATACATGTTCCGGTGTTCTATATGCTTATACGTACTGTAATCAAACTTACTGTGTAACTGTGATGCACTCCTTGATGAAGGTTTATCGATGTAAACTCCAAAAATAAAGTTAAAAAAAAAAGAAAAAAAAAAAGGTTTATTGTCTACCAAAACTTCAACAATAGGATCTACACAATCTTCCGTTTCATCCTTCACAACCACCACCAGATCTGATAATGAGCTCACCACTTCCCCATCACTTTCATCTTCCTGTGTTTTTTCTCTATAAACTGTATTAACCTCTTAAGTGCTGCCTCGGTGCATTGGCCGACGGCAGCACTACCTCCCCAGTGCTGCGCACGACCATTGGACGTCCATTCAGCACTAGTTCCAATGGACAGCGCAGCACTGGGGAGGAATGTTTAATAGCATCTATGAGGTTAACAGTATTCTTTGAGTTACAAACTTTTGCAAAATGTCCTTGTTTACCACACTTATGGCAAGATTCATTCTTGGCTGGGCACATTTTTGCATTAGGAAAATGTTCAGCAAACCCACACTTTGTACACACATTCCTTTGTTTGACTTTACTTTGAAAAGGTTTAATACCTTTTGAGTCATAATTCCCTTTATATTCTACTTTAAACAGCACTTTTGCTTGAGTTTTTATGTTTTTCTGAGTAGCTGACTATTTTACAACATTGACTAAAGAATCCTTTTCAGGTTTCAATTCTTTTTTAGCTTTTTGTGAAAGTTCAATACTTTTGACAATAGATATAGTCTCATCCAATGATGGATTTTTAAGCGTTAATAACTTCTCTTGAACTTTCCCACAATTAGTATGAACAACAATCTGATCCCTTATAAACTGTTCAGTAAATTGTTCAAATTCACACTCTGACGCTAGAATTCTTAAAGCTGCAACATAAGCTATTATGCTTTCACTTTCCTCTTGTTTTCTAGTAAAAAACTTATGTCTTGCGACAACCAAACTACTTTCAACATCGAATTGTTTCTGTAAACTGCTAACTGTCTTCTGAAACTCATCTAATTCTTCCCCATTCTCACCTAACTGCGTTGCAGGTAAATGTTCTAACACTGCTTGCCCTTCGAAACCAAGATTATGTTCAAGAATAAAACATTTTCTTTGCGCACTAAATCTGCTGCCACCAATTGCCCCTAAATACTTTTCAAAGGCTCTAAATCATACTTTCCATTTCACAGGAGGATCACCTGGGAGCTGCAAAAATGGAGGAGGAGCTTGTACATTCTGCATACTTTCAAAATAAATATGAAAATGTCAATATTAACCTATTTATAACTTATTGATGTAAGCCTGTACTATAAATAACTTGAATTATTCAAATGTTATGTAAAATTCCTAAAAAATAAATCATTTTACCCCACTTTAAATAGTACAGTATGTATAAGGCATAAATGCAAATTAGGCAAACCAAGTCATACGTAAAGTGAAAATCCTTTTCCTCCAGAAATGTCAATGTGCCACAAATCCACTAGATTGCACTGTTACAAAATAAATACAGAGCACTATTTTTCCTCATTAGAGTTTTGTTGGCTTCGTTGGCTTCGTTGTAAATCAAGTTATGTTCCTGACGTGAGTAAGATGTCAATGTTTTACCTCAAACAAAAAGGAAGGCTTAAAATTCTTCCCGCACTGGCTTGTTAATTTAATCACGAAGGCAGGACAACACACGAAGGCAGGACAGCATATGAAGGCAGGACAGACTTGTGACACAGCCGATGTTTTGCGTTATAACTTACACACGGGTGAAAGCTAAACAGATTTCAGTAACTAGGCAACAGAAAAACAAAGGAGAACGTGTGACGTTGTTAGATCACGTCCTCTATCCACTGTTCTTCCGGCAAGACTTCACTCACGCAAAGATAATCGCCAATACTTGTGCAGCATTCCACAACGTCATCAGTTGTTGAAAGCCAGAGGAATGAGTAGATCTCCGGTTGAGGAAAAAAACGTTTGGCAGCCCAAGATCGTGCAACAGCTTATATGACAAAGATGCGGTAAAAGTACTCTTTTAACCTCGCGCTGCCGATATAATCCAGCATTATTTTTCATAAAGCCATGAATTCTGTTATTCCATGTTCGGCAGAATATTTTCTGTATTTACCGACAACTTTTACAGACGTCTTTACTGCCAAATTCTGCCTTTCCAAAACAGTACTTTAGAGGATTAAAATTTCTTAAAAGTGAAATTTTACTCACAGTTGTCTTTAAAGATGTCAGTTGTTCTGTTTTTTGCTGATAGTATGCGTATTATAAATCTTTTCCGCATCAGCAAAGCTTCAATGAATCTTTTCCACCAAGCAATGCTCCAATGAAGCCAGGAACATTATAGCTTATAAGGCAATTTACATCTGTAATAATGCTGTTGTAGACTGCTCCTGATATATACGCTGAGATCACTGATCCCATCAGCGTAAGAGTTGAAATTTAATAAATATTTCAATATTTTTCTTCCAATTTCACTCCAAAGACAATTCAGTAGCTTGAACACACGTGGGTTAGGTAACTAATGGCCAGTCCTCGTCGCCAATTTGAAGTAAGCCCATAAACCACAAATGATGAGACAGATGTTATTTATTAGCCATTAATCACAAGAGCTCCCAGGAACTGACAGACAGGAATCTTAGGACATTATTCAAAGCTAAACATTCTGTATCCATAGGAATGGAGATGACCAGGTAATGTTCTGATAAAACATAGACATAGAAGATGGAAACTAGATTACTACAGATTCCTTATTATAGTGTTCGCAAACCGGTTTGCAAACGATTTTGCATTCTACAAACGTTTTAGTATGAGGCTCTACGTTTCTTAAGATCGATCACTTAGCATATCTTTTCATTGTGAAAATAGTTGTTTAACTGTTCTCTGTCAAAGCTCTTGCATGGAATAATCAATGCAAGGCTGAAGACCACTTCTCTGCACTGTTCCCAGATAAGCCTCTGACTGAGACTGACTGTTGCTGCAAACCGGCATGATAATTTTAAGTGGGGTTAAATAGAGTTAAAAGTTAACATTTCTTAATGCTAGCATGTGAGCTGGAATGCCCAGACAGGATCTAGATTGCTTTATTCAGTGTGTTCTATGCATGGGTCATTACTGTTGGGCAGCACTGAGAGCTGGACTGCTGTGCTGAGGATACCAATTCAGAATAAACTCCTCTAAATGCCACTACTGGATTTGTGGCATTACTACAATAATCTTAGCATAAAGCCCCTCCAATTAATGGTGAGATAGCTGGGTTTTTATAGTATCTGATTTTTTTTCTCATGTTTATAAAAATAAAACATTGCTTGCAGCCACTAAAGCCTCAACAAGATTAAACACATATGGCAGTAAATGAGTCCTTGTGATTTACATCTAGATAATATGCTCTTATAACTAAAACAATAAAAACAAGTCAGCTTCCACTGTAAGCGTCCATGATGCTTTGGCAGCATCCATAAAATAACAAGCATTGGCATAGCCAATAGGTCTCGCATTTGGGACCTTATAAGTGTTTAGCCATGCAACAGTTGCTTTTGTTGCACCAAGGATATTCTGCTGCTTAACTAAATACTTATAAGGTTCCAAAAGCGAGACCTATTGGCTATGCCAATGCTTGTTTATGTATAAATTTCCACTTGCTTGGGAAGGCCAAACTTATTTATTTTTCCAGTGCATGACAAAGGGGACACATGTCAAGAACCATTCAAGGGGTAATCTGGGAGTAGATTCCATGAGTTTGGGACTATTGAGGCAGCGTGACGATGGCTCCGTGTAATATACTGTACTCTGGGCAGTTAAGAGTTTTAGTGAAGATGATGACATGGTAGGGTGTTCAAGAACTGCACTAGATATACAAATTTGCAAACCAGATGTGCTTGTTGTCATTTTCTGCATCGCTTAGGATTTTTCCGTGGCTGTATCTGGATAGCTCAGTGAGTCAATGCTGAACTCTGAATATATGCTGATCTGCAAGTCACGAGTTCGTATGCTGGCAAACCCCTACTTAAATTGTATGGTAATAGTACCCTTTGTTATTTGAAGCGCCTGGAACTAACAGAAATGCACTGTGAAATGTGATAAAATAAGGAATTATCAATGTGTTCTTAAACAGCTTGTCCTCTGATGGGAGTTCATCAGCCGAGCTGTGCAGATGCGCTCTCTTGGTGACTTGTTAATTTGTACATTTATGTAGATGCAATATTTCAGCAGTAGCTCTGTAACAGAGGTGCATTGCCTGGCGAGCACAGCCGCATTCTTGAGCGAAGTGCACTGTAATGGAAATCCATTGTTAGTGAAATGCACTTGTAGTCTTCATTATAATTGAGGCTGATGTTAGCCAAAGTTTTTTTTCATTTTGCTAAAACTGTATGGTATTAAAAATACTTATTTGGGCTTTCAGCCAACCCTCCTCATCCATGGGCCTAATATAGAGTAACATCAAAATTGTGAGGCTTCTTTTTAGCCCCACTCCAGTGGCGACAGCCTTCTAACTAACATTGCATTTGCATCTATTTCTTCAATTGTATCATTTTCGCTTCAAATTTCTTAATGCTCAACCATTTGTCCTTTCGTTTAATCATCGTTCTTTAATACATCTTCAGGCAAGGGAATGCGAATTTCCCGGGTTTCTCATGTTTTGGTGGGCCAAACGAACCTCTCTTCCCAAAAACACGTACAAAAGCATGGTTCTTTTTTAGCAGTTTATTGTTATACAATGCATTTCGGACCCTTACATGGGTCCTTCGTCAGGGAAAACTGTGAACAAACAATAGGACATATCTTAAAATAATTTTAAAATAATTTTTGTGATACATGTATCTCAATTCATCGTTCTAACGTTTTATTACTACTCATCCCTCTGGATTACCACTATTTACTAAGCTCTCTGTAGCGTTAAGATGCCCTTTCCTTTCTAGTTTCTCGTATCTACCTCTCCCCGCTGTGCATTTAATTAGTGGCTCTCAGATGCTTCTCCATCCTTCCGGGTCTGCCGCCTTTCTTTCAGCTGTTAATTCCGTTAATTCTCTTTACCCCCTCTTCCTACTACAAACCTCCCCTTATTATTCTTTACAAACATTTCTCAAACCTCCCCGTTACCTCCCATCCTCTCTCTAAATATTCCTTCCCTCTAACATCCCTCTGCCATTTCCCTCAACTATTCCCTCCACGCCTACCTGCTAAACTGTTATCGTCCTCATCTCTCATGGATTCAAAAGGTGTTACCTTCTTCGTTACTCCCCGTGTTTAAAATGGGAACTCCCTCCCTCATTTCTTCGACCCGCCTTTTCATTACGCTACCAGATTACGTCCTAATCCAACACTAACTCCTACAACTCCCATAATCCTCTATACTGACATCCTAAAACACTATTCAATGTAATACCACGACTCCAAATCAACCGAACCTTTGTGGCTCGTACAGACTGATAAAACATTAGTAGAGAAATTGTCCTCAGTGTATCGATCATATGTCCAATGATTATCTTCTACATCTGACTCTTATAAAAAATAAACTCGCTCAATGAACCAGTCTTCCGCCTTGCTTGAAGTATCCAACGTTTTTTTAAATGTTCTTTTCTGAAATGTATTCCTTCTGCAGGGTGCTAACCCCTTGGGGCTGAAAATAGAAGACTTCACATAAGAACGGGTTGCACACCATTACTTAATTCAAGTTTTTTTCGAATGTTTAACCACAATTTTATCATTCGGCGTGCTCACTGCTTGACATGCCAAGCCCACACCGCATATGACGAACATGAACATCAAAATTGTAGAGGAGACTGTTTTAGGAGTAGTTACAGGCTACAGTCGTCCGCTGCCTGACAGAAGTGCTTCGATTGACCTGTTTTGCAGATGCAAGATGTGATTGGCAGCTGGGTGGCAGATGTACGAGGCGAACTGCGTCAATACTGTCTGAATTATAGAGCCCCGCGAGGAAGGCGCATCAACAGATGTGTCAGTGATGCATATTCGCTTCTGTGTGCGTTTGTGGTCAGGGGATAGCCGTAGCCTTGGGAAACAAGACAAACATAAGAAGCACAAGCGCGGCAGGCTGCCGACAGCAGGGGGAGGCAGGGGGCTGCGCGATTCCCTTGCGAGAGCGATAATTGCTACCATATGGCGGCACTCGCTCCCGTAAGTGAATCGCCAGACGTGCATGCGTTGTCATTGAAGGCAATAGAACGCGTGCACGTTTTTGGCTAAAAAGCCAAAGCGATAGCTAAAGGTACTTTTGCTTATATAGCGCATGCACGCGTTGTAGGCAAGACCTAAAAAATATGTCAGCCTAGATAGGAGGTAGACATTTAAAACAACCGCAAAGGTGCACCACAAAGGACAAGACAATAAGTGCAAATGGTATTAAGCACAAAGAGGAATTATTTCTCAAAGAGATGTTGATAATCTTCTGATAATCTTTATTTTCAGTTTTCAGTAAAGAATACAGCCGACGCGTTTCGTCCCAAGCTGGGACTTCTTCAGGGCTGTCGGTAAAAACATATACATTCCATCAATTTTTTATGTACAAAAATCAACACCCATTCAAACAGCATGTACAATAACAAACAGTTTAAAAACACTACAAAATAGACATGGAGCTTGTGCATACATAGTTAAGAGTATCAGCCCACAAGAGATCTATAAACAGGGGCCTATATGTATACGCAGGGATATGTACAAATATATATACATTATTTACAGTTGCAAGGAGTGATTCCTTAGGCTATTTACATTTGGAGCAAACGATTCCATTGAGCAGTTGGCGAGCATGTACATAAGGCAAAAGGTATATGCTAAGCCTGTGTTTGTACAAAGGATTTACATGGCAAACCGAAGACCGGGAAAAGAAGAACAGAGAAGAGAGGAGAAAGCACATTAGGAGAAAGATCCGGATAGAGAATGGTATATTAAAGGTTTATTATTATTTCTGGCAACTGAATCAGACTTGGCCATTTGTTGAGAAAAGGGGGATGGGGCACTTGGGGTCCAACTAAGCCCCTGGGTAAGGAGACCACTAACTTAGAAAACCTTTGTAGCACGAAACCAAACATTAAGTTACCTTTTAAAGTTTTGATACGTCGCTTTTTAAGTGAATGTAAAAGAAACGGGGGTCCAAGGGGCGCCTTCCCAGACACTGTGGTCCTAATGTGCGAGCCGGTAATATATATTTTCCTTCCAATGTCGAACAGTCAGGGTTGAACCTTCACGAATACAGGAAAATGAAAATAACAGTCTTACATTTTATCGTTGTTTTATTTGGCGGCAAGGTTAGCAATGCTTTTTTAACTTTGCGATGGAATATTACAGATGGCGGGGGGGGGGTACCCTAGAATTGAGTCTAAATATCCATTGCGTCAATCTACTTACTGTAAAAATATTTTCGAACGGTGAGGACAGTGCTTTGCAGGATTCCTGAACAGTAAGTGAGAACGTTCTTGCAACCTTAATTTGTGTATGACTCAATTCGTGTTCTGTAAAACATATAGAAGAAAAGCAGGATCATCCCCTATGTGAGGGCTTTGTAATTGGAGGGTGGAGTATTTTAAACATTTTAAACTAAGGGAGAGAAGAGAAATAAAGTATTCAACATGGTGTTTACCTGAGTAATTTGTAGGAATTGCAGAGGACAGGTGGTCCTATCTGTCCCAGGGAGGAGGGTGTGGACACTGTGTTCCAGTAGGCCTGCCAAATGGAGAGCAAATGGATAAGGTGCTGTCTATTAGTGTGGCACAACTTATTAGGATCATGGAACAGCATTTATACGTTCAGTTTCCAAAAATATATGTAACCTAGGTGTACATCTTTAGAAACAATAGCTCAAGGAGGGTCCCACTATCTATTTTTAGGAATCTGGAGCAATGAAAATATAATCTGCCCCATAGCGTTTGTGCATATATGTAAACAGTATTAAAAACAATGGTGATGAGGTTTATATAATGTAATAATTAAAGTAGTTGGCAATTTAAAGAAGATTCCAACTGGTGGAAACATTGTATATAGCAGGAATTCCCTTGGTGGAAACTTTATATTTAGCAGGAGTTCCCTTGGTCTAGAAAAATAGCCTAATATCAGATTAGTGCAAAAAAGGCAAATGGTTAGGGACCGCTATTACAGGGAGTCCTAACAGAGTTGAGGGGAAAGAACATGGATCCCACAATTGTTTCAGATTTTGCAATCACCCTTACCGTTCGTAATAAAGCAGCCGGCGCCCATCCACAGCCCTCGTCCCGCCGAAACACCCGCAAAGACGATGTGTTCGAACATTGTGAACACATCTTGTCCTTTTTATGCTAAAGTCAATTACGTTTGAAAGCCTACACCTGACAGTAACGCGCCAAAAAGCGAAGGCGCTGAGTGTGGGTAATGCGCGATTGAAACATGAGTAGAGATGGCGGCCATATTGTAGTGTCTACAAAGACACAGACTTGCATGCACACCCTTTTCCACTTGTGCCCGTATTGGGGGATATCCGCCCTTCTTGGCTCCCGAAATTACTATATAATCCCAGTAGAAATGCCATGTGAAATGTAGAAGGCATTGTGAGAAAAAAAAAAAAACGGCATAAATTTTAAAAAACCCGGATGGAATGCTAACGAGAGCTTGGGAGTCGTAATACTGTTCTGTTAAATTAAACTGGGTGGAAGAGCGGGAAAACGTTGTTTTTGGTGGTAAGGGAGGGAGGCATGTTGCAATGAGGTAAGGTTTACAATCTTGTGGTCAATGGGAAACCAAAGAGAGTGTGGCGGCCATCTTTGCCTATGTTTCTGTTTGTGATGTTAAGGGGGAATTTGTTATGGGAATGTGTCTCGCGGTTGGTGTAGTTCCCTCTGGGGAAGAAAAAATGTATACAGTCAAGCCCTGTTAGTCTTTGATAGAGTTGCCAAAACTATGAAACCGTCAAAAAGTCGTAAAGTGCGCGTTTCAATGGGTCCAATAAGTGGAAACCTGCCCAAATCCGTGTCTACAGCCTATTTTCATAAGGCTGAAGGTTGGAAAAACGGATGAGATTATATCAAACTTCGTCCGCATGAAATAGACGTAAGACATAACCTGCCTATTTTATAGCCAAACCAGGTTATTAGGAGCCTCTAACGCGTAAAGAGGGAAGGCGGTGGAGGGCAGCAAGGTGCAGCGAGACAGAAATGAGATTGTAATGTGCTAAACTGTAAACAAAGAGAGGTTATAAAAATTGTATTTACAAACTTTTGGAGTAACAACCATGATGAGCGTGAGAGGGAGCAGAGTGCCACATTGTTCCAAAAGGGGAAGGGCTATTTACAAGTTTGCTTTTTACAGGTTTGCAGTACATTATTATGACCATCATTGTAAGCATAGGAGGGAGTAATCCTTCAATACTTGATACATAAGTAGAGACTTAAACTGTATGGTGAACATGAACGGGGAAGACAAGGGGGATCAGATTCAGCGGGCTAATCAAGGAAATAATGTAGCTCATCCTCAGTATTGTGACCGAGTTCTATGCATCGTAGTCTACATATCCAACCCGCCTCCCGTTGTCTTAGTGCAAGTTCCCTATCTCCTCCTCTTGGGTGGATGGGTTGATGGTCAATGCCCATAAACCACATGTTGTCTGTGTCTTTATGGCATTCCTGCATGTGGAAGGTCATGGGGTACCTCATGTCCCCATTGCGTCTTGCACGGACGTGTTCCTGGATGCGAATCTTTAAGGCTCTCTTGGTGCTGCCAACATAAATCTTGTTGCAACCACACCCCAAGACATAGATAACATATTTGGTGTTGCAATTAATCAAATGATCTATTGTGTAGGTTTTGTTGGTATTGAAGCAGAATTCCTTGGTTCTGTTTTTACCTAGTGCACACATGTTGCAGTCACTACATGTGAAAAAACCTTTAGCGGGGGATGTGAGCCAGTTGGTCCGTCTTTTGGATTCTATATAACTTGGGCAGAGTATGTTACGGAGATTTTTTCCTCTCCTGTAGCATATTTTGGGTGTCCTGGTGATCGAATCCTGTAGGCTCGGTATGTCTGCAATATAATGCCAATGTTTTCTTAAGATGTTAAAGACTTTGCTACTTTGATCAGAATACTGTGTATTAAATGAAAGGGGTCTGCTGGTATCTGTTGGTCTAGTTTTAGGTGCTAGAGTACTTTGTCTTGGTATGTTTTGGACTTTTTTGTTGGCCTTTTCAAGGGTCTTCCTGGGATAGCCCCTCTCCAGGAACCGTTTTTCCGTTTCTTGAATATTGTGTAGGAAAGAATCCTCCGTGCTGCAATTGCGGCGCATCCGGATCATTTCCCCATAGGGGATGTTCTCGATTACATGTCGGGGATGTGCGCTCTCATAGTGTAAAATACTATTGCAGGCAGTCGCCTTGCGATGAGTGCAGCTTTGGATCTTGTTATCCTCTATAAAGAGTTTGACATCGAGAAAGATTATGGCACTCTGATTGTGTGTCATCGTGAAGCGGACATTGAACGGATTATCATTGAGGTAGCCAAAATAATCCTACCTTAATTCAACAGAACAGTATTACGACTCCCAAGCTCTCGTTAGCATTCCATCCGGGTTTTTTTAAATTTATGCTGTTTTTTTTTCTTTTTTCTCACAATGCCTTCTACATTTCACATGGCATTTCTACTGGGATTATATAGTAATTTCGGGAGCCAAGAAGGGCGGATATCCCCCAATACGGGCAAAAGTGGAAAAGGGTGTGCATGCAAGTCTGTGTCTTTGTAGACACTACAATATGGCCGCCATCTCTACTCATGTTTCAATCGCGCATTACCCACACTCAGCGCCTTCGCTTTTTGGCGCGTTACTGTCAGGTGTAGGCTTTCAAACGTAATTGACTTTAGCATAAAAAGGACAAGATGTGTTCACAATGTTCGAACACATCGTCTTTGCGGGTGTTTCGGCGGGACGAGGGCTGTGGATGGGCGCCGGCTGCTTTATTACGAACGGTAAGGGTGATTGCAAAATCTGAAACAATTGTGGGATCCATGTTCTTTCCCCTCAACTCTGTTAGGACTCCCTGTAATAGCGGTCCCTAACCATTTGCCTTTTTTGCACTAATCTGATATTAGGCTATTTTTCTAGACCAAGGGAACTCCTGCTAAATATAAAGTTTCCACCAAGGGAATTCCTGCTATATACAATGTTTCCACCAGTTGGAATCTTCTTTAAATTGCCAACTACTTTAATTATTACATTATATAAACCTCATCACCATTGTTTTTAATACTGTTTACATATATGCACAAACGCTATGGGGCAGATTATATTTTCATTGCTCCAGATTCCTAAAAATAGATAGTGGGACCCTCCTTGAGCTATTGTTTCTAAAGATGTACACCTAGGTTACATATATTTTTGGAAACTGAACGTATAAATGCTGTTCCATGATCCTAATAAGTTGTGCCCCACTAATAGACAGCACCTTATCCATTTGCTCTCCATTTGGCAGGCCTACTGGAACACAGTGTCCACACCCTCCTCCCTGGGACAGATAGGACCACCTGTCCTCTGCAATTCCTACAAATTACTCAGGTAAACACCATGTTGAATACTTTATTTCTCTTCTCTCCCTTAGTTTAAAATGTTTAAAATACTCCACCCTCCAATTACAAAGCCCTCACATAGGGGACGATCCTGCTTTTCTTCTATATGTTTTACAGAACACGAATTGAGTCATACACAAATTAAGGTTGCAAGAACGTTCTCACTTACTGTTCAGGAATCCTGCAAAGCACTGTCCTCACCGTTCGAAAATATTTTTACAGTAAGTAGATTGACGCAATGGATATTTAGACTCAATTCTAGGGTACCCCCGCCATCTGTAATATTCCATCGCAAAGTTAAAAAAGCATTGCTAACCTTGCCGCCAAATAAAACAACGATAAAATGTAAGACTGTTATTTTCATTTTCCTGTATTCGTGAAGGTTCAACCCTGACTGTTCGACATTGGAAGGAAAATATATATTCCGGCTCGCACATTAGGACCACAGTGTCTGGGAAGGCGCCCCTTGGACCCCCGTTTCTTTTACATTCACTTAAAAAGCGACGTATCAAAACTTTAAAAGGTAACTTAATGTTTGGTTTCGTGCTACAAAGGTTTTCTAAGTTAGTGGTCTCCTTACCCAGGGGCTTAGTTGGACCCCAAGTGCCCCATCCCCCTTTTCTCAACAAATGGCCAAGTCTGATTCAGTTGCCAGAAATAATAATAAACCTTTAATATACCATTCTCTATCCGGATCTTTCTCCTAATGTGCTTTCTCCTCTCTTCTCTGTTCTTCTTTTCCCGGTCTACGGTTTGCCATGTAAATCCTTTGTACAAACACAGGCTTAGCATATACCTTTTGCCTTATGTACATGCTCGCCAACTGCTCAATGGAATCGTTTGCTCCAAATGTAAATAGCCTAAGGAATCACTCCTTGCAACTGTAAATAATGTATATATATTTGTACATATCCCTGCGTATACATATAGGCCCCTGTTTATAGATCTCTTGTGGGCTGATACTCTTAACTATGTATGCACAAGCTCCATGTCTATTTTGTAGTGTTTTTAAACTGTTTGTTATTGTACATGCTGTTTGAATGGGTGTTGATTTTTGTACATAAAAAATTGATGGAATGTATATGTTTTTACCGACAGCCCTGAAGAAGTCCCAGCTTGGGACGAAACGCGTCGGCTGTATTCTTTACTGAAAACTGAAAATAAAGATTATCAGAAGATTATCAACATCTCTTTGAGAAATAATTCCTCTTTGTGCTTAATACCATTTGCACTTATTGTCTTGTCCTTTGTGGTGCACCTTTGCGGTTGTTTTATTTGCACTGAGATTCCCTAGGGAATAGGCATAGTAATGATGGGTGCCATCCAGTGTGCACACAATTCCCTTCATTAACTTAAGGGCCACAGAATATTACGGGGAGAAAGGTAGTCAGGTGCTGACATTAGGAAGGGTCCATCGTTGTATTTTTGTTACTTACAGGAGGTAGACATTATACTAACACTTTTGCACCTGTCTAAAACGTCATACGTTCTACTAAAATAGATAAAAGAATCTAAAAACAAATGCTAAAAATAAAAGCAGTCTACACTGACCTTGTAACAGTACTCACAACAGTGGCATGCAACCTGGAGCACTTGTAGAGAAGCTCCCAACTGCAGCTAATATTCCAGCACCGTCCAAGGCCGGTCGTAGGAGGCTAAGCTCGGCCTCTCAATCTCCGCCTATAATCATCACCACTGAGTGGCCTGTAGCCTAGCCTAAAGACGCCCTGGCTCAGTCTGGCAGATAGTCACTAGGCAGCACTTGATTCTTGGCACAGGTGAGTCTATTTAATACTGGGAATATAAGAATGTAACATATGACTGGGAGGTCATGATCATCTCAGGGGCAGTTAAGTCAATAGTAGGAGCAATTGTTGGTGCCGTTGGATACTGTTGGAAGACCCATTGTTTGGTTTTACTCATGATAAATTTTCACTCCAATTGTTACACATTTAGCAGTAAAATGCCACTCATAAGTGCACGGAAACCATCGAAATGTCACACAAAAACAATGAGAAAACTTGTGAGCTATGTATGTGAGTCTGAAGTGATTGTAGTCATTGACATTTAGGTTTTTGTTGCATTTCACATAAGCCATGTGTTGTGCTTTAATGTATGTTATAGAGTGTTATGTTGGGACAAGAATACTCCCTGCTTGACTGAAAGGAGTGTGTGCTTCTGCCATAAGTTCCCTATAACACGCTTCTGCACTTGTTTTTTATTTTTGCCTCAGCACATTTCAAAAATAATGGGCCTCATTTACTAGCCCCTTGCGCTGCCGATGCATCAATTTTTGTGATGTACCGGCGGCGCTACCTGCTGCCCCTTATTTGTAAGGACAAGTAAAGCCACCCTTCCTGGCTTTGCATGTCCTTGTAAATATGGCCCCTATTTACGCAACACTGCATGAGAGGGGCGTGCCATGGGTGTTGCTGTAGGTGTTTCCAAAGCAACACCCAAGGTGTCTGCCACATTTCAAGATTTACGAGAAATTGTAAACCTGCAAATGCGTCCGAATGCTACGCCTCCCAGGGGATGCGTTTCCAGACCCCCCAGGATATAGCGGCATGGATTAGCAAATTTTGCTGCACAAATATGGAAATTTAGCAGCATTTTTGCTGTACTTTATTTTACTCATAATCATTCATTTTCAGCTTTTAAACAATGGAAATTGTTTTAGCAGAGTATTCCACTTTGAAATAGGCCCTGATGTGATGTCCCTTTCACTACCCCTAGCATTTGACTGAATTGACGCCCATGCTCTAGTTGGCCATGTTACCCCCTCACCTTCCATGTCCAATGTGCCTGTATTTAAAATATATCTTGATGCGTTGAGACGACCCATACTTTCATATATTAAAGCAACTTCTGAATTAGAAAGGTTTATTCTGTCCTACACGGAGAGATGGACGGCTAAACTTAGGGTCGCCTTACTGGATGTGGCCGAAATGGGATTACTGAAATGACAGTAAAACCCTGTATCTTGTTTTTAATTACACAACAAACAGCCGCCTTTTGACTCGGGTTGGCGGATTTTCCACCCCCCCTGCTGGCAGACCTGCTCCCTCTGACAAGGCAGCTGAATGAATGTTCTTTCAAAATTGGCAGTTGGGAATCCACTGATGTGTACAGATTCACACTGACCCTTATGTAAATAGCATACACTATCCTATAAGATGAAGAAACAGCAGGGGATTACCACATGAGTCACGTCGCCAAAGTTTCTGAGTGTGTACAGCATGGCAGAGTTCCTCATCACTGGAGGCCATGAGACCTGATTAGTTGTAAAATACACTCTACTAGGATGCATTACAAATGCAGGTACAGGAAGATATATCTGATCTCTCTTGTCACCACACAATGTCATGCAATCACATTACATTACATTGAACACCCTCTGCATCATCTGGAAGGTAACTCAAAGATTCCCCAAAATACCTCATAGATTTAGTTACTCAGCCCAAGTCTGGATGAAAGCTACACTCTAATAAATACGCTAAGCTTTTCATTCCCGAATGGAGGCGGAAAATACTTGGAGAAAAAAGAAACTTGCAACGGAGTGTACTGAACTCTGGAACTGTCTCTCACATGAAAAAAACGACCCATCTCTGTGGACTTTCAAAGTCTACCTGAAAAAGCTTCAGATGACCCGACTATCTCTTGCCTGCTTAATGACCTCCTGATCTGCATGTATTGTCCCCTCTTGCAATTCTGTTCTCTCCTCACATGACATTCCCTCCTCACTCCCCTTCTCCTCTCCTCAAACATCACTCCCTACCTCCTTCATTTTTGCGGGCACTTATGTAAAAATATCAGCATTTTTTCAAAAGTGCCGATTTCGCAGGCACTTTTGTAAAAATCGTGGCATTTTTACAAAAGTGCCGATTTCGAAGCAAACCGCCAAATCGCAAAATCCTGGAGGGTCTGGTTAGGAAGCGCAACAAGGAGAAATGTTTTAATTTCTCCTCGTTTTTTCCCCTTTTTCTATGCATGCTGCATTCTGCAGCACACATAGAACGAGGAAATTACCTCTTGTGATTCTTTATGCACTATCGTGCAAGGAAGCCTGCATTGGCGCATGGCAGCAAATTTTGCACCAGTGCATGGGAGAGCAAAGGGTTCCGCCATATCATTGTGGTTATGACACATCCCTGTGCTTCGGAATTGACACAGCGCGGCAAAGCCAAATGGATTGCGGCATCGCGCTGCGTTAATTCCTTATAAATGAGGACTAATGTATCTACACTGAGGGCCTGTAACAATGGATGAGAACCAAACCTGAGCTCGTAGGTCTAGAGGGGCAATTCAGGTGCACCCTCTTATTACGTTAGAGTGAATACTGTTCTGTCTCAATCGGGAAATGCTGCAAATGATGGCAGCAACTAATAGTTGGGGAGGTGGGCAGCAGGCCTTTTTCCAGTTATCTATATATCTCTTGATAAGGAGAAAGTTGTGCTAGACCCTTTCACCCAAGTCCTTCGCTCCATTTATGTGGAGCATGGATGTGGCATAAATGTTTGCTCTGTAAATGTGAGGGGAGTGCTCAGAGAGGGAGTGAAGAGAGAGAGAGAGAGAGAAGGGGGGACTCACTGACTGGCTGTTTGTGAGTTGTACACAAAAAGTGGAATGGAGAGAACCTACCTGACAGAGGATGCAGATGTAGGAAATACCAAGAACGTTCCTAAAAGCCTTTGAAGTACACCAGACTCCTATGAAAGGAAGTAGGGACACAAGGGGCTCTTTGAAATGTAAAAGCCATTTCTGCTCCATTTATGGGCAATTTGTCTTGAAAGGTGTGCACAGACACATTTTGTTTAGCATTTGGGTCAAGAATGCCTATGTATCTGTGTGCCATGTGTTTTGCAAGACCATTTAATAGAGCACCCGGTTCCATCTTACTTTCAGCAGCACTTGCAAAACAATGAAGTAAGGCACAATTTATTGTATTTCATGAAAATCACTCCAACATTTTATAAGGAGACCATGACTAACTAAAACATAACATGCTATGTATATTTTTTTGTTTTGTTTTTTGTTTTTAATCCTCATTCGCCTCAGAACACAGTTGGCGTTAGGTGGGCTGTCGATACCATTTCTCGGTTTCAAGGAGACGTGGGCCATCAAGTTGGAGACCTAGGACAATGCCCGCTTACTGGTATGCCATAACCCCCAAAATGCCGCTGACCTCTTTGTAGAGGGGAATAAAGATCTCACCCCCTTCCAGTGGATTATGACCGAAGGTTGTTGGTACGGGCCTGCACACAACTGGGCGGAGAGGTCAAGACCCGGCCTAGCCAGAGAGTTTCCAAAGAAGCATAATCATAGGATCCAAAAGGATAATTTCATAATATTATTTGGTAGTATAGAAACACAAATTTAAGGCCCAGGACTCTGTCCACCGCAAATCAAATCAAACCGGCCCCAATAAACTAACGCAGAGACCAATTAGGCAGACAGTCCCATAGTACTTTCCTCTTACTATTCTGCAGTCTGCCCAGATCTATCTTAGAATGTGAAAATATATCTAAAGACATTGCAAATCAATGTAACAAAGACTTAAAATGCAGGTAAAAGTATCGTCTAGAGAAATAGACCAAGAGTACTTGAGTAAGAAAGACTCGGTAAAATTTATGAGTAATATTTGGGAGAAAGATATAAGCTATCTTTACCTAGACATACTACTGAATCGTTGGTTAAGAATGGAAGTACTTAGGGTAAGAACCGGTTGTAACAAATAGTGCAGTAAAATCTGTCTTAATGCAACCAGATGGACTTGCATTTAATAGAAAACCCCTTATAGGACCTCTAATTTCACTGTTTATTCCAAAACGATCAAGGGTAGAGAAATCTGAACTGGGGTTCCCACAATGTCAGTTAAAGTGGCACCCACTCTCTCCCAATATTCTATTAGCCCTTGGCAATCTTTGAACATATGTATATGAGAAGCGTTTGCTAGGTCGCATTTTTTGCAGCTTACTGGGGAGCCATTAGATATTTTAGAAAGTCTTGCTGGAGATAGATAGGCTCTATGAGTGGTGTAGTAGTGGTTTCTCCTAAGCCAGGCAGGTTTTACAATATCGAACAGAATTTATAAAGAAATCTGCCACAAATCCTCCCAATTTTCATCTGGCACTGAGGTTTTCCACAATTCTTCTGCCAATTTAAAATCTCCATTTACAGCTTCCTCTATAGATCAGTAGAAGAAAGAGACCTCCTTGTTCCCCCAGGTCTTAAGATCAGTTGTTCTTCTAGAGTGTTCCCTATTCCTATCAGCTTTTTAAGATTCTGTGACCAACTCTGCAGCTGTAAATATTTAAACCTAGACATGCCCTCCTCCAACATACAGTTTAGAGGATACCCATGGTAAAAGTGACCCCTCAAAAGTCAAATCCCTCCACACAGTAAGCCCAGCTGTTGGTAGTGGTGTAGCTAGCTTGTCTCTTAGGCATTCTGGAACCCCTGGCGAATACCACAAGGCGGCTAAGCTTGAAAAGTAATTCAAGCCTGTACATCGCTTAATTCTGGCCCACATTCGGGCCGCTGCCAAAAGGACTTCCAACCTGATCTTTTTTAAGTACTTTTGGTCGCCATATTTAAAAAGGAACCCCTCCAGTGGCAATCCCCACCCCCTCAATAAGCAAAAAACATGACACCCCTGCCTGTGTTATCTGGGGATTTCAGGAGCATCCTAGAATGCAATAGTTGAAATGCCCAGGCGTAGTACTGAAGATCCGGAAGAGCGAGACCCCCTTTCTCCCTCCTATGCCTAAGCTTCTTCCAAGCTATCCTCGTGGCCTTCAATGCCCAAGCGAATGAATTGATAGCTTGTTGTAACTTATCAATCCCCTGTTTTTCAAAATGTAGGGGGATAGTGTTAAAGAGAAATTTAATTTTCGGTAATCATTTTAATTAAGTTGATCCGGCCTAAAATGGTCAGTGGGAGATGGGACTAGGACTTCATACGTTTCTGACAATCCTTAGAGATGTTAGAAAGATTGGTCAAAGCGATCTGGTCTATGTTCTGCACTATCCTGACTCCCAGATATCTCATCTCCCTCTTCGTCTGATATTGGCACTCTGGCAAATTCCATGCCATAATCTCCGTCTTTTCTGCATTCACTTCATAGCCAGAGACCTGCCCAAAATCTTGTGCAATTCTAGTGACCTGAGGAATAGATGTCTCTAATTCAGATGACAGAATCAAGACATCATCTGCATACAGGGCTACCTTCCTCTCCCATGCGCCAAACCTAAATGAGGTAATACTCGGCTCATCCCTTAAGCATTGAGCAAAAGGCTCAATGTATAAATCAAAAAGAAGCGGAGAGAGTGGGCAGCCCTGTCTGGTACCTCTGGTGATCTTAAAGGGATTGGTTAGTTTTCCATTAACCAGCAATCTTGCCAGCGGGTCTCAGTATAGGAGCTGTATAGTACGGCAAAATGTATCTCCCAGGTTAAGCTTTCTCATTACTACAGAGAGATATGTCCAGTTGACCCTGTCAAAAGCCTTAGTGGCGTCCAATGTAATCGCTGCCAAAGGTAGAGAAAAAGTGGAAGCAACATCTATAGCGCCAATAAAATCGTGTGTGAGGTTAGATAAATTTCTACCTCTAATAAAGCCTTTCTGATCTAAATGTAGGAGGGAGCCTACTACTGTACCCAACCTATCTGCGAGAATCTTCGTAAAAAATGTATAATCTGTGCTTAGGAGGGAAAGGGGTCTGTAAAACCCGCAGTTTGCCGGATTCTTTCCAGCGTTCCACATTAATGAGATGGTAGCTTCCCCCCATGAAGCAGGAGGGCTAGCCCCTTCCGATAATATGTTATTAAAAAGTACAGTCATAATCAGGATTATGGCATCTTCTATAGATCTAAACAGTTCTGCAGGAAGCCCAACAGGCCCTTCGGCCTTGCACCTCTTGCTAGCGGAGATGGCCTTCCTAACCTCATGCCCGGATACATCCATCTCCAAGTTTTCTCGCTGGAGGGTATTTAGGGAGGCAAACAATTTTCCCTTTAACCAACCCACAGCACATGCTCCATCTACTACTCTGTCTTCTTTAGATAATTCTTGAAAAAAGACAAAAAAGGCTTTTCCAATCTCCTCATCTGTGGCTACTGAAGAGGTATTGTCCTCACTATTTATTCCTTTTATTATATTTCACGTCTTATCGGACTTGGCTTTCCATGCTTAAAGTTTACAATCCCCCTCTTCATATTCAAAGTGGGCCATTTAGCTTTCCTTCCATTTTTTTGTGATCCTCAACTGAATGGTGGTATCTAACTGATCTTTCAAGGTTTTTAATTCTGCAATATACTCTTGCTGCTTTTCAGGGACAGTCTCTCTGTTCAAACATAACTCTATTTTCTTCATCTCAGACTCTGTCTGGGTCACTTCTTCCCTGTATTGTTTGTTCTTATAACATATCATGCTTGTTACCAAGCCTCTCAAACAAGCCTTCCAAGCATCCCACACTACTGAGATTTCGGCCGAACCTGTATTAGTACTAATGAAACAATCTGTTTCTGAAAATAGATACTTTACTTCAAGGTCATCTAGAAGTAATGACCGATCAAATGTCCATACCCTTGATTGATCCTTCCCAAATAAGCCCAAATCCATCCAAACAGCTGCATGGTCTGACAGGCGAGGAGTCATATATCCGATGTTCTTGATCTTACCCCTTAAATCATGGCTAAGAAATCGTCAATCCTTGACTTGTGCCTATACTTGTTATTATAGTAGGAGACACCTAACAGAGCGAGACCTATCTCCCCAGGCATCACATAGTCCAGACTGTGCCATCACTGTTTGCAAACACACCAGACACTTGGACAACACATGTGCTCTGCTGCTTGGAGATTTATCAAGTAAGTGGTCAAAAACTATATTAAAATCGCCAGCCATGATAATTAATTCTGGAAAATCAAGCAAGTTTGAAAAAATGGTTTTCAGGGCGGAAGGATCGTCTTGATTTGGTCCATAGTAACCAACCACTGTTGTGAGGAAGCCTTGAATGGACAAATCAGCAATAGCCTACCTGCCACCTGGGTCTGCCATTGTTTTTAGGACACGTACATTGGCTTTTTTTTTACCAAGATACCCACCTCTAACTGCTAATTGGTCGCATGTGGTTGCTAAATGTCCTAAAATTGTTCCTTTCTGGGAAAATATATTCACGTTTCTGCAAAACCAGTGCGAAATCTCAATTTCTGTTAACTATAAAATGATTTTGTATGGATTCGATCCTGAAATAATGCTAGAAGGGCAATTAGTTAAATTCATATATATCGCTATGGCTGTGTCAAGATCATTAATTCTTCAAAATTGGCGATCGCAATATTGCCCCAACGTACATGAATGGCGTTATAAAATGCAAAAAGTTAGAAACAGCGAACAAGTGTATGCTCAAAGAGTGGGGTCGATTCGGAAGTTCGAGAAAATATGGGGTTCTTTCTGTTTTGATGTTAATTAAGCCTGAGGGCATATATGTTTTTTTTTTCTTCTTTTTTACTTTGTGTTTCCCTATCTCCCTTCAGTATTTATCTTCATTGCTCAAATTTACTGTCATGGTGATATGTGTGCTTTCTAATTTTTGATGTTTTGTGTACATTCGGGTTAATTAATGTTATGCTTTTCTGTGTCCAAGACTTCAATAAAAAAATTTTTTTTACAAAAAAGATACCCACCTCTAATATTAGCCAACTGATTAGTACTAATAACGTGTTTCACCCACATTACTCTGTTAAAAATTCCGACCAACTCCTGTTTTTGGAGATGTGTTTCCTGCAAAATGATAACCTGTGCGGGAGAATCTCTAAGATATTGCAAAATGTGTGCCCTCCTACTTTTGACTCACAACCCATTGACATTCCAAGATAAAAACTGTATCAAGGTCTTGTCGAATTAAGCAACAAAACTCAGAATATGCCAGAGTGCCAACATTGGAACAGTGCGTAGACCAATCCAAAAGGTGATTGAGGATTTTTTTTCCTTTTTATGTCATGAATTGAGGCTTTCTTCCTGCCGGTTTTTCTCTCTTACTGCCCCAATGTTTCTCAGTTTTCTTTTTTTGGCTGAGGCTGAGGCTTACAGGCGCTGTTTTTTTCTCCTGCTGGATGTGTGTGCCCGCCGACTTGCTGCGCTGGTCTGCCGCCGCCCTGGAGCTGAGGAGGGGGCGCAGAGCAGCGGCTCGCGGGCTCTTCCGGGCCGGCAGAGGCAGCACAGGACAGCTTCCTCTATCAGAACAGTCCTGTGTGCTGCAAACATCGGAGGGCTTGCTTCAGCCACAGCGTCTGGAAGAGCTGGAACAGTGTTCTTTGCCACGAGGTCAGAAGCGGAGGGGACGAGGGGGAGGATTCCAGGTTAATGCTGCTTCAGTACCAGCTGTATTGTCCACGGAGGGGGCGAGGTTTGTGCTCACTCCCTGGCAGTCGCCACATCAAATAACATCTGCCCAGACACTGGAGGGTCAAGGGGAGAGTGAGAACTCCATAAATACCACTGGTAATTCAAATTCCATCCCTAATCCCTACCGTGCCCATAACATCTGGGAACAAGAAGAGTAAAGGGCGCCGTAGCGGGTGCAGGGTCTGTAAAGGCAAAGCCAACACCCCCTGGAAGGGGGTGTTGGCTGTAATAAGACTAGCAGCAGTAGCACAACTCAGGAGAAGGAGGTGAAGGGGAGTATATCTTTGGATAAAGACAATATCTCTACATTTCAATACTGTAAAATAAAAGGCAGGACTGGCAAAGCGAGGAGAGCAAAAAACCAACCTCCAGATTCAAGAACTAAGATTAGCCCTCCTCTGCAGTCTTATTTTAAAGTACAGCCACTTCGACTAGAAGACGGAAGGATCTCTCTTGGGGTCAAGGAGTGACTCCCCTGTTCAAACAGGCACCAAAGAAGCATCTTGCCGGACTGCATTTCCAAGACTCCCACTGGATCCCGCAGGATTTGTGACTCAGGACACGGACTTCCAGACTTCCATACTTCCAGACTTCTCCGAGGCCGACAGGAGATCCCAGCAAAGTTGAGACCCGGAGCCCTCACGAGTGACATGGAACCGAAACTCCTGCACACTGTGCACATTTTAAGTGCATCAACTTCCCGAGCTTTCCCGAAGTTGTGCGTTGGGCTACTTGTAGTCCAAGCCCCGAGACCATCTGCACCAAAGATTGTGAGCCTACACTCCACGAGTGTTCCGTGGGCCCACTTCTAGCATTTTCGCTCGAGGCTTCTTCACGATCCCTTGTCCGTAGACTGGTGTGTCCCAAAAAGGTAACTCTTCTGTTTCTTGTGCTTTCCTGATTGCTCCAGACATGCCCTGACTCCCCTCCAAAGTGTGAGTCCCTCAGACCTTGCTGGTCTGCACTGAAGCCAATCTTTGCCTTCTGTGAGGGTTGCTGTTGCCAAGGATTGTTGGGTCCAATCCGAATGCCGATACCGCAGCACATGACATCCTTCGTGGGACAGCTCGAATCCAGCACCTGGTCGTCGTTGACGCCTCCTGGTCCTCTTGGCTGAAGAGTCAAGCTTCACCTTCTTCATCTGAAAGCACCCGACTTTGGTGGGCATCCTCTCATTGCCTTCCTGGTCACTGGCTAGTGACCCAGACTCTGTCCCCTCTGATTTCAGGTTCTTCAGATCTTCGATCCACCCTTGGATCCACCTGGACACTTTCGCCATTGAAAACGATGACAAAACCCGACATTAAAAAACACCTATGCACCCGGCTTCCCTGGGTGAGGTAACTCGAGTACTCTGGTGCTTCCGTGGGTATTGACTCTAGAGCTGCCTAGTTCTAAAGGGCTTTGCTCCAAATCCTCCTCCAAGTGTCCTTAATCTGTAATTTTTCAACTGCGACTTTCCCTATGGAAGTTAATAGTGATTTGCGGCTGTGTTTAGACACTGCACGCGTCCCCCGTGGATCCCCTGTGTTGCTGCCTTGGGTGGTTCCTGCTGGCCCCAGCGGTTCTAAAGGCTCTAGGCCTTGTATCTATGACAGTCATTGTTCTTATACCACTTTCTTAATATATGGTTTAGTACGCCCCTAGGGCCAACGTATATTGTGCTAATTTACTGTGTGCTAAATAAGTTTACGTTATGTATTTTGTTTCTAGCCTCATAAAAGAGACTAGAGGGATGTGTTTAGAATAAATACATGTATTTTATATATATATATATATATCTATATATATATATATATATATATATATATACTTGGTGTGGTTCTCCTTTCATTTGGTCGTTCATGAGATTATTGACTGGTAAAAGAAGCTGCTTCAGATTCCTTCAAGACTTAGCCTGAAGGCTGCTCTCCACAGCTACCACTAGGATAGCTTTCTATATAGGTTGCCTTGAAACCAACCATCAATAAGGGTCGTTTCGACTGGTGGAAGGTGCCCACTAGATTAGTGGACAGCATATGCCAGGCCAACTTTTCACAGGAGAAATTAGAGAAGAGTTAGGAGCAGCCAGAACAGAAATAACACTCCTTAAGAAAGAGGAAGTAATGCTTCGGGACAGACTTGAGATGCTAGAGAATAATTCACGGAAGAACAATTTACGCCTCTTAAATATCCTGGAGGGGAGTGAAGGGGAAGATATTAAGTCCTACATTGCCACCCTTATAAAAGAGTCTATTCAGATCGAGGAATCGGTTGAGGATTTGAAGAAAGATATACAGAGGATCCACAGGGACCCTTTCCAGAACCATCCTAACCGGACAAAACCGAGGAAAATCCTTATAAACTTTCTTACGTTCTCTCTGAAAGAGAAGATCCTTAATTGTGCCCTAAAGCAAAGCTCCTTGAAATGTAGAGATTTTGCCTATGCTGGGAAAGAAAATCAATGATTTCAAGAGACTAAGTGCGGTTGCCCTGCTGAAGTTCCCTACACTGTTGAAAAAGTCATGCATAATAACAAGATGTACAACTTTAGAACTGTGCAGTAGGCGGACGAGCTTCTTGAAAGCCTAGGTAGAGCTATAGTTACTGAATAGCTGAACAGAAATGTTTAAGAGATTCTCATATATCTATCAGCTTCCTTCATGTTATTTGGATTTGAGAAAAAATATGCGTAATGCAATGCACAATATATCAAACCACCAATCACAATGGGGTTTTAAGATGAGGGAGACTCTTCTTGTATAACTAGCCTTATAGGTGATTAGAAATGGAATGTCCTCTTTCTGGAGCCTTAGTTTTCAATTCTTTTTATGTAATGTAATGTAATGAAGGATGGGTGTAGGTTACTCCGGTAGACAGAAACTGGACTAGCAGTCCAGGTAAATGGGGGCAGGGTTCTCCAGGGGTAGGGTAAGGAGGGGAGGCTCTGAGGGGGAGCACGTGGTGGGAAGCATAGGGATAAAAAAAGGGAAAACATGCTATATTATTGATAACAAAATGGATGTCAACTGACCTAACAAAATACAAAAACTAAAGCACAAATATCTAGATTAGGCTGAATCTCTTCACCATAAAAACGTACTGATTTTTTTATTAGTTCTTTATTAATTTCTTAACACACTCAATATTATAGTTAGTTCATCTTTGAAAGCAACCATTAACTGCATCCATAACACTCCTACATTCAAGTTCATAAACCATTAAATTATTAGTTGCACCGGTTTAGGTTGAGCAGGGCTGGACATAAACAAAATATGTACTTGAATTGTTTCACAACCAAAGCTACAACATCTGCAGCACTTGAAACCCTCTCTCTTACAACCAGACAACCCACAACAAGTAAGGCTGGGGGTCTTCTGTTTCTAGTCTACAAACCATGTATAAATATGTAAAGGCACCCCCAGATTACTGTTTTAGGGAATTTCCACTGTCCACTGCCAAGCAGTCCACGTTAGTGCAATGGGGGAAGATTTCTAAGTTTCAGGGCTGTGGCACTTGGATATTCCTCCTCCCCCAGTGGACTAATTTACATCTGGAAAGCAAACTGAATCACCACCTTTTTGTCACAATTGTTCCTGTGCCTCATAGATGCATTGTAAACAAAAACAGTCCTTTTGTGTTATTTTTCACAGCAATACACTCTGGTTCACCACATGGAAAACCAAATGAGTTGCTTGGGCCACTTGTTGTATTGAATTGAGGTTATGGTGCGTTTTGTTCTGCTGAGTTTGTGTGTTCTTGTCATTGAATTATGTAGCTCTCTTTACAGTCTATAACAAATAAAGATGGAGTTCCATAGAAAAAAGTACGTCCTGTTAGACTTAAAGTGCAAAAAGATGAACCCTGCTAAAAGGCCACCTCCCTAGTTCTACATCTTTACATGATAGCAATAAACCTAAAATCATCTCACCGACCATCGGTTACCATGGCTGGTGGTCCCATAGTTTACATAGCCAGTGCATTTTTCTTTCCATTCTTAGCTATGGCTCAGAGCAGTCGGGCTTTATCAAAGGAACAAGTGTAAAGCATTAAGAAGTACCAAAACAGTCGTATAAGAAAATAATGCAACACAATTAAAATCTGATGCAAATTTATTAGAATAGGCTGTATTTTTATCCTTAAATAGGCACTGCAACAACTAAAATCCACCAGAGGGGTAAGGAGATATACATTTTTGGACAAACAAATCACACCTTTTCACTTAGTGCAATAAATCATTGTAATTTCCTGGTGCTCACAGTTTAGTGTTAATCACAACATATAACTTGAAAACTGCAATAAAGGCACTCTTGTGGCCACAACCTTCAGCAGGGAGCCATTTATAGGGAACAACAAGGTCCAACCGAA
Organism: Lissotriton vulgaris; assembly: GCF_964263255.1. Lineage (NCBI taxonomy): Eukaryota > Metazoa > Chordata > Amphibia > Caudata > Salamandridae > Lissotriton > Lissotriton vulgaris. The sequence continues at coordinate 137,980,381 of NC_141691.1, forward strand.
GTTACCTATAAACTAAAGCAGCTTTCAATCCAGTACCAGAGTGTATGGGCAATCTGCCATAAGAATCAATAAATTGGTGCTGATGCAAGGCACACAGGATGCTAAAGATGCTCAAGGATCTTAAAGATGCTGAGCCAGTGTTGGGGGTCTTCCTGTCACCATCCCTTGGTCCAAAAACACGATGGGGTGGCTTTGGCCTCAAGGGTCAAAGTCCTTCAAAGTCCAGGTGCAGTCCAGCTAAAAAACAGTTGTCAATGGTCTCCTGGTCTCCAGTTACAGCAAAATCAGTGGTTCCCTCCAACTAGCAGTAACTGCTTTGAAGGGTAACCAAACTGCACTCTGACGATTCTCCCGGGTCCAGCGAACTCTGATGCAACAACTGAGGGTCTTGGCTCATTATCGCAGGCTGCATTTCAGCAGTCAGCAGCGATCACGCATTCTTGGCTACCACATGACCAAGCCAGGCTTCTTCAGCTTTTATGGCCCTGTGGCTGTAATAGGGAGTCAGGTAATTGAGTCTTGGAATCATTTCTTCTGTCTGGGGCTCCGGGGTGACTTTTCCTTGAGCAGGGCACCTCAGGCACAGTCCTCTCTTTTCTAGCACAAGGAGCAGCAGGTGTTGTCCAGTCTTTTGGTGCAGCAAGGTCCGGGGAACAGCAGGACAGTCCTTCAATCCTTTTTCCAGTTCAGACTGTCATACTTTTTCCACTGTTCAGTAGGAACTGTTTGTTTGTTGAACAATTTTAACATTGGAGTGGTGCCAGGCATCCCCCAGGATATGTTGGCCAGTAGACCTACTAGCTCACAGGGCCACCATATGAACCCCTAATCTTAGCAAGGTAGCAGATGGTTTGGGCAACCTCAGAACATGACAACCCTGACTCCCCCAGGAATCGTGGTAACAGATCTAGAACCTTTTCGCTCAGTCACTCATGCTCTCTCATAGACTTATACAAGAAATGCACAAGGGGGCATTTCAATATTTAATGAATGATTTATTTTCATAAAAACTATATGCGCTGCAATGATTAATAGAAGCAGTTAAAAGTGATTATCAATACAAGGACAATGAACAGAATGAACAATTCCACCATTGTGCTAAAACAGTATATATATGCTTACAAATAAGTACTGTGTATAGTGTACTCCTTTCATCTGCTCCCTAACCTAACCTGTGACGCTCTTTTTTGTACCCTAACCTAGTGGGGCTGGTGTTTTGCAAAGAATCCCCTACTGGATGATCCAAATCCCCATTACCTGAAGGTAAGGTACGTAGGTACCTGTCTTTGTCATAAGTTGAACATCCCTCCTCGCAGAGGGTAAATGGATCAACTGGGCTGATGTTGCGACATAGCGACAACCCCACAGACGGCAGAGTGCTCCTCTCCTTTAGCATGGAAATACATGTGTATTTATAAAAACATTATTCATGCTTCTGAGTTGATGCTTCAGCTAAGCTGACATTGTTAATTGTCTCAATGATAGCAATGGTGCCTCATGGACGAAATAATAAACAACATTTGCACAATGTGTGTTCAGGCCTTGTACCGAATGTTCAAGGCGGTGTGATAGTGTACATACGAAGTGGAATTTGTAAGTAATGTAGTTTCAGAGAAACGAATCCTGTACTGTCACACAAGCAAATGTGTTTTAAATGTCATTGTATAGAAGAGAAGGCAACTTAAGAAATGTGTACATGTAAAATGGCAGTGTTTGTTCCCAGGCCTAACCTAGCTACGTGACAAGGTGTGATATGGGGTCTGGGTGCCACTTTTAAACCTTTTTCTTGCCTCAGGGAATGTGGCTAGCAGTCCTGTCTAGTGACAAATTCCTTTAAGTGGGGCATCTAGCTAGGCCAGAATGCACCTTTTTGCCTACTCCCAACATGCCAGAAATCCTCTTTTGGTGTGTGGGGCTCATCAGTCCATCCCAGAAGTGTGGCTCCATCCCAGTGGTGTGGCAACCTGGGGTGTACATACCATGGAAATACCGGTTTGTAAACGGCTTCTCCCTCTTTGTCGGAGATGCCAGCCTGTCTACTAAAACTTAAGAGCAGCACCTCTTGTGTATGACCTCCATTTGTCCTTTAAAGATGGCTTCACCTTTGAAGCTCACCTTTTGCGCTCACACCCTGCTTTGCAGGCCCATTGTGTTCATTCCTGAGGGTTGTGCACACCTCTCTCCAGGAAGGCTGAAGGCTGTCTTGGGAACAGCTAATAGTGTGCAACTGCAAACGGTCACTGGTATCTTTAGGAAACAAAATGGCAACTGCCTAAAATTGCCATTTATGCAAAAATTATATTACATTTGACATGAGCTTAATGCAACAAGTTTTTTTATACCTTGAAGTACCTTGTTTAGTAGTCCAATTCAGAAGTTAGTACTGCTTGGTTGTCATCATGTAACTCTGTTCTCGCCAATGTGTGCTACAACCTGACTTCCATACTTGACGGAGCATTATTTATTTTCCTCTCTCTCCTCGTCCCATTTTCCCCGAATTCTGGTACCATATCACACTTGACAGGTAACAAAAACAGGTTACGTTGGCTTTGTGGCCCTGCACCCCTGCAACAACCCTAAAGGGTCATTAACCTGTCTAATCTGCATTTTGAGTGACACAGTCGGGATTACAGGATGAGAGAGAGGATAGCTGAGTCGACTTTGTGAGTGTGTAAGTTTGACGTTATCCCTACCATTAAATATGAACAAATCACAATGGCCTTCTTGGAGGAAATGCAGGTAGAAGGGGGTTAGGATGATTGGAGATCATGTATGGCCAGAGTTTTTCAATAACTCAAACCCTGGTAAATGCATGCATAGAGATTTTATTTGTTCACATTAGGCAGTTTCACAGCTAGGGTATGCCATATCTCCTGATCACCACACTCCTCGTGCCTGCATGCTTGGATCTGTTGCTGTTGTTGGACTCTAGATAAGCCTTGTTGGCTGCAAGAGGTTATCTTCTTAGTTAAGATGTTGCTTTCTTTGCATCACTCAGAATTTCCCCTAACCAAAAAACAACTCAAATTCACATGTCCAGGTCATCATTGAAACTCATGCAGAGAGAGGTTAGAAAGTAGATCCTTGGGGACAAGGTGGCCCACAGAAGTACTACTTTGTCTTGTCTTAGTTTTCTAAATTCAGAGCTTCTTTGGCATTCTTGTCATAGAGTTACTGAGCATATTTACTTGATAATATTAGCGCCATATCTTTCTTTAAAGGATTACCCCTACTTAGCCTACTTGGATATTATACTTGTGGAAAGTGATACACATGCTGGCTGAACATGTTGTTCTGCTCCAATCAATCCTTCAAAGGTAATCGAAATTGTATAGCATACCCGGACAAGAATTTTCAATTGTATGAAGGACACAGAGGCGAGGATAATGCATTCTCTTTTCTGCTTTATTTACAATAGCAGCCATGTAACACAATCATAGCAATATGGGTGCAGTAAGTCAATGACTACAGTACCTATAATCATCAGGGGAAAAATGGCAAGCACTATAAAACCATTTGAACCATCTACCAATACAATGCTGGTAGCCATGTAAACAGTTGTAGAATTAGGTAATCTGCCTCTCTTGTTGTGAGGAAACATTCCACGAATAACAATCTAAGTAACCTATCATCAAACAAACTGTTATTTCAGTAATTTGGAGATGGGTAAAATAATGAACTCAAAATATAAATGGTATATGACTAAACCACAGGTTTTGCATTGTCATTGGTGGGTGGCTCATACTGTTTCATGGGACTCTGTGGATTATGTGTACTGTAGTTGTTGACTTACTGAACCCTTATCTCTGTGTATGTGTTACAAGGCTGCTATGGTAAATAAAGCAGAGAAGAGAATGCTTAATCAGAAGCCTTAGATTCTGCCAAAGTATCCTTGATCATGAACACCATCCACTCCGGATCACCGTTAGACTCATGCCCCCACCACATCTTCAACAAAGCCAGCACAGCCATCGCACCTCATCTCCGGAAAGTAATCAACATCTCCTTCGAGACAGCAATCTTCCCGGAAATCTGGAAGCATGCCGAAATCAACGCCTTAATCAAGAAACCCAAGGCAGACCCCAAACACCTCAAGAACTTCCGGCCCATCTCCCTTTTCCCGTTCCCGGCGAAGGTCATTGAGAAAACCATCAACAAACAACTGACCCGCTACCTCGAGGAGAACAGCATCCTGGACCCGTCCCAGTCCGGGTTCCGCAGCAACCATAGCACCGAAACTGCCCTCATCGCTGCCACCGATGCCATCAGGACCCTGCTAGACAATGGAGAAACCGCAGCCCTCATCCTCCTGGGCCTGTCAGCCGCCTCCGACACTGTCTGCCACCGCAAACTACGAACACGACTAAACGATGCCGGGATCCAAGAGAAGGCCCTGAATTGGACCACATCCTTCCTGTCTGGCAGAACACAGAGCGTCCGCCTCCCCCTTCTGCTCCAATGCCACCGAGATCATCTGCCGCGTACCCCAGGGCTCATCCTTCAGCCCGACGCTGTTCAACATCTACATGGCACGCTTCGCCCACGTCGCCCGACAGCACGACCTTATCATCATCTCCTATGCCGATGACACCCAGCAGATCCTCTCCCTCACCAAAGAACCTCACACCGCCAAAACCAACCTCCACGAAGGAATGAAGGCCGTAGCCGAATGGATGAGGAACAGCCTACTGAAGCTGAACTCGGACAAGACGGAGGTCCTCATCTTCGGATTCACCCCTTCATCCGGGGATGACTCCTGGTGACACACAACACTGGGAACAGCCCCAACACCCACTGACCACGCACGCTACCCAGGGGTCATCCTCGACTCCACCCTCTCCATGACTAAGCAGGCCAGCGCCGTCTCCTCCTGCTGCAACACCCTCCGCATACTCCCCAGGATCTACAAGTTTTTCCCCACCGAAACGATAAGAACAGTCACCTAGGCCTCGTCACCAGCAGGTTGGACTACGGACACGCCCTCTACGCAGGACCTTCGGCCAAGCTCCTGAGACGGCTGCAACGCATCCAGAACGCCTCTGCACGTCTGATCCTCGACATCCCCCGCCGCAGCCACATTACACCCCATCTGAGAGACCTGCACTGTCTCCCCGTCAACAAGACGATAACCTTCAAGCTCCTCATCCACGCACACCAAGCACTCCACAACACCTGACCATCATACCTCAACAGACAACTCAGCTTCCATACCCCCACCCGCCAACTGCGCTCCGCTGGCCTTGCCCTCGTCACAGTTGCCCACATCCAAAGAACGACTGCCGACGGCAGATCTTTTTCCTACCTCGCCGCCAAGACCTGGAACACCCCCCCCCCCCCACCCGCCTACTGCAGACCCAAGTCCTGCTGGCCTTCAGAAGACTCCTCAAGACCTGACTCTTCGAGCAGCAGCAGCACCCCCCCCCCCGTTCCTCCCCCAGCGCCTTGAGACCCTCACGGGTAAATAGCGCGCTTGACAAGTGATACGATTGATTGATTGACTCCTCAACACCGCTGCCCCTTGAAAGTTATGTTCTGAAAAGTAGGTGCTTGGCAATTCAGTGAGCTTGTAGTGGTACCTGGTTCCTTTGTCTTCAAGGATAGCTGCCATACTTGTCGAAAGGATTGACCTCACATTGGGGTGGAGCAATGAGTGTTCTAGATCCTCAGCCTCCTACTACCCCACTACATTACAGTCTTGTACATATTACCTTACACATCCACCCTGCCACAGATATACAGTATTATGGGCTTCAAAGTTCATTCAACACCACACTATTCCCAACAACACCATACACTATTGTTTAAATCATACAAATGATCATTCTCCTACAGCATATACTAGACAAAACCGTATTATTGCCATCAGGCACATAACATAGCTCAAAAGACATATATTATCACAGGACATTGAAGTCAACTGTACTTTCGTAGAACATATCAAACATACATATCTAACATACACACACTTTTAAAACTAGCATAAACCTAACAAACCATCTTGTGGACAACATCACATAAGACACCATGCTGGATTTTAATGCATCTATAAATAGCACTATGCTTGAGCAGAGCAATGGGCTATCAAACACCCCAAATTAATAAAAAGAAATATATAAAAGACTAACCACACCCTTGCCATATACAAAACACTACAAATATATTCTAAGATCACACTCACTTTAATATGACTTATACACATAAAGCATTTTGAAACTTAACAATAAACAAACCTTCTACTAATAGGAAAAACATCAACAAAACTGTGGTAAAGAAGTAAGAACTAATACGCTCACAAGAGGTAAAGAGAAAGACTTCTTTAATCTAGTCATCCGCTCTCCGAGAATGTTGGAGACCACCACATTCTAATGCAAGCTCTAGGCAGGAGATTATGTTGTCAATGAGGCCGGGAGAGGAAGGAACCAAAAGGAGGAAACATAAAACTGTATAATGTAAATAATAAAACTATAACATTCCAGATCACAACACATCTCCCTTTCTTGAGAAATGCAACTTCTGTAGTAGGGGATCTCTGTGTATAGTCATAATCTAGTGAATAGTCCCGCCCATGTGCGTGGACCCCGGCAATCAAAAATAATCTCTTAAGTTGTCAAATCATGCAGAAACTGCAAAGACACTTAAGAGAGAATTTAAAGACAAATAATGCAGCCTATATCCACAGGCTACACTGTCCAGTACTTCAACTAGAAATTCCACCAAACATCACCACACACAACACATCCTGCCCAGTTTCTACCATAGAGAAACTTGCCTCCACCAGTAAAAGACTCTGGACTGATAGAGAGGAAGGCATGGACAGACAAGCCCCATAGGCTGCCATTATGTGGCTTAAATAGGATACTATGCCTTTAGTAGAACTTTCCAGAACTCTCTCAGTATCCCAGAATGCATAGCAGGTCCCTCTTACTTTCAGTTCTTTTTTCCGGCTCCTGCTAACAGGACCCTGGCATTGAGCTCTCCCTTGTTTCAAGGATTTATTGGATTTTTGTTACTTTTTTGGATAAAAGTGTTTGAGTATTCTTTCTTGGTGCTTTTCGTCTCTCCTGTGTGTTGGTTCAGGCTTTTTAGGGCTCTAAAATGCCTGGTCTTTTCGACAAATGCCCAGCATGTGGAAGGAAGAAGGCCAAGAGTGATCCACACGACGTCTGCATCGTCTGTCTCCCTGACACACATGTCCCTGAAGACTGTGACATCTGCCAGCTGTTTTCAGCAAGGACCCTAAGGGACAGGTTGAAGATTAGGCTTCAAGGCCTTGAAGAAAGACGACTGCAGGCTGCAGGTGGGTCTGGGCAGGCTGGGAAGGTTCCCTCTGCCTCTGCTGAGGCCTCTGGGGGGCTCCCCAGAGGCAGGAAGGCCAGCAAACGGCCCCGGTCTCTGTCGGCGTCGATTGCATCGACAACGACGTCGAGAGGGATGACGACGGTGTGTTCCCCATCTCCCCGGGGCTCCGGGTCGAGACGGCATAAAGATTCGACGTCGAAGGGCCTGGACAGGCCGCCGTCGAAACCACCGTCGACGGCGTCTTCATCGTCATCTTCGACGTCGGAGTCGACCTAGCGACGTCGAAGACGGAGAGACAAGCATCGGCGCTCGCCGTCGAGGCGACACCGCTGATCACCGTCGAGACAACGGTCGGCGTCGAGGGGCTCCTCGACCTCGAGGACCTCGAAAAGGCGGACTCAACGCTCGCCGTCGAGGCGACACCGCCGATCGCCGTCGAGACAACGGTCGGCTCCTCGACGTCGAGGACCTCGTAAAGGCAGAATTGACGCTCGTCGTCGAGGATGGAACGGTCGACGTCGCGGAGGCGGCGTTCGGCGTCAAGAAGGAAGAGGTCGACGTCGCGGAGGCGACGGTCGACGTCGTGGAGGAAGAGATCGACGTCGCAGAGGCGGCGTTCAACGCCGGAGTCGCGGAGGCGATGTTCGACGCCGTAAAAGCGACGCTCAGCGTTGAGAAGGAAGAGATCGGCCTCTAGGAGTCGCTCCACCTCTCCTAAGCGGCGCAAGAGGAGTTCTGGCGCCAGAAGTCAGGCTGGATCTAGTGGAGAACGCAAGAGGAAGAGATCGCCTGCTGAAGGGGCTGGGCCGCAGTCCCCTTCGCCGAAGGAGTCACCGGGCTCGGTGTACTCGGCGGTGTACACACCAACTCGGCCTAGGTCGCCCCCTCCTCCTGTACCTAAGGAGGACCCTCCCACCAACCCTCCACTTCCACCAGGCCAACCACTACCACCACTTCCACCGCATGGGCCTGCCCCTCGGTCGGTGATACCTCTGGTCCCTCCGCCGAGGTCGACGTCTTTACCTCCCCTGCCGACACCTCCTAACGGGACCCCGAAACCTAGACCCCAGGAGGAACCGAGGAAGACACCCCCACGGAAACCGGTGGAACGTCCAAGGGCTGGGAGATCATGCTCTTGCTCTAGGAGGAAGGAGCGATCGCGCCACAGATCGTCCATAGGAGGCACAGATCTCGCTCTCGCACGAGGTCCTCAGGGACCAGATACTACTCTCCAACCTTGTCGGGATCACCAGACACGAGGGTGTCTCCGATTGATGACCTGGTAGCTTTCCATGATGTTCTTTTGAGGGGCGCTGCAAAATTGGGCATATCTTTGACGGTGCCCACGCCGAAGACATCAGTCATTTTCGAGACACTGCACCAGAAACACTTGTCTCGTCCACTGCTGCCTCTGGTGCCGGGCCTGGAGGAACCGGCCATGGACCTTTTCCTCACCCCTGCGGTGACAAAGGCGGCCCCATCGAGATTGCTGAAGAAATACCGGGCTCCCGATTCGGACCCGGCCTTTCTAAGGGCGGAACCTCCTCCGGATTCTGTAATTGTGACGGCGGCCCGCAAACAACATGCCACCACCCCGTCATCAACGGTTCCCCCGGATAAAGAGTCTAGATGGATGGATTCAGCGGGTAGGAAAGTATGTGGAACATCGGCGACCTCTATGAAGGCTGCGAGTGCCACGGCGTTGTTGGGACGCTACGACCGCGCCCTCTGGGACTCCCTCCAGCAGTTTGCGGAACACTTGCCCCGCGAGAAGCGGGAAGACTTCCAGGAAGTGCTGAATGAAGGGATGCTGGTAGCGAATCAGATTATCAGCGCTGCAGCAGACTCGTCCCTATTAGCGGCGCATGGTTTTTGCCATGGGGTTAACCAGCGACGTCATGCCTGGCTCCGCCTTACGTCACTAAAACCGGACGCACAGCAAAGGGTAGCCAACCTTCCATTCTCTGGCGAGACCCTTTTTGGGAAACATGCGGATGACGAAATGGCCCGCATGAAGGCGGAGGCCTAAACGCTCACGGCTGTGGGCCTGGAGAAGCCCAAAGAAGCGAAGAAATCGTACCGCCCTTTCCAACGGCAGTTCGGTGGACAGGGCAGAGGACGTGGCCAACCTTCGGGACAGTCACAGCAACATCAACAGTTCCGTAAGCCATTCCAGAAACGCCAGAAGGGCAGAGGAGGCCAACAGTCGGCTCCAGCGACCAAAGGCCCGGCCGGATCTAGGCCCTGAGCACTTACTTCCCCCGGATCTGTTACCCACTCCAGTAGGGGGAAGCATTCAATTTTTTCTGGCAGAGTGGAGAAAAATTACTCAGGACAAGTGGTGCTGAATATTGTTTGCAATGGATACAGTCTTCGGTTCACCATCCCACCTCCAGCAATTCCACCGGTCAGCTCGCGGTTTCAGCTGCGCGAGCTCCAGGCAGAGGCAGATATCCTGTTAAGGAAAAGGGCGATAGAAGACGTACCTCTGTCTCAGAGAGGAAGAGGTCTGTACTCCTGGTTCTTCCTGGTTCGCAAGAAGGACAAGAACGAGTTCAGACCCATTCTGGACTTGCGACAGGCAAACAGATGGATTCGCAGGGAAAAGTTTTGCATGCTGTCGTTGCATCAGATTTATCCTCAGTTGCAACAGAGAGACTGGCTATATGCTATAGACCTACAGGATGCGTACTTCCATGTGCCCATTGCACACAAACACAGGAAGTTCCTGCGGTTCCAAGTCGGTGCCAATCATTATCAATACACAGTACTCCCATTCGGACTGAAGTCTGCGCCGAGAACATTCTCGAAGTGCATGGCGGTGGTAGCAGCACACCTATGGAAGAAAAAGGTGTTTGTCTACCCGTACCTGGACAATTGGTTGATCAAGGCATCCTCCTTCTCGGAAGCGTGAGCACACTTCCAGAAGACGTGCGTTCTCTTGAACAAGCTTGGGTTGCACATCAACATGTCCAAGTCTGTCCCGACTCCGGTCCAATGCATACAGTACTTGGGAGCCTCCATCAATACGCTGTCAGCAAGCGTGTCTCCTTCGGAAGAACGATGATTATCACTCCTTCGGAAGGCTCAGGCTCTTATGACGACTCCATCTACAACAGTGAGGACGGTGTCTTCTCTACTGGGATCGATGGCCTCTTGTATCTTCCTGACGCCACACGCACGGCTGCACATGAGACTGCTGCAGGTGTGCTTGGAAGACCAGTGGGATCAGAGGAAAGGATCTTGGGACGACAAGATACGACTGTCTCTGCATGCTCTGCAGTCTCTGAAGTGGTGGTGTTCAGCGGAGAATCTCCTCAGAGGGGTTTCCTTCCACAAGGACATTCCCACGCAGACTGTTGTGACGGATGCTTCTCTCCTGGGGTGGGGAGCGCACTCCGGAAACCTACAGATTCAGGGAACATGGTCCCCGATGGAGTCCACGTATCACATCAATTTCCTGGAACTCAGAGCTGTTCACTTGGCACTGAAGGCCTTTCTTCCGTCCTTTCAGACCAACTCTCTGCTTGTACGTACAGACGGACAATACCACCACGATGTATTACCTCAACAACCAGGGGGGCTCGAGATCACTCTCTCTGTCGCAGGAGGCACAGACGATCTGGCACTGGCTTCTGGCCAGAGGACTGACGATAACGGCTACCCATCTGCCAGGTGTGCAGAATCTTCAGGCAGACGCACTGAGCAGGCTGGCTCAGGAAAATCACGAATGGGTCATAAACGACGAAGTACTAGGAGAGGTCTTCGCAAGGTGGGACACTCCAGAAGTAGATCTGTTCGCCACCGCCGAAAACAGCAAATGCCGAGACTTCGCCTCCAGGTACTACCAGCAGGGGA